>NC_140123.1:190462369-191662369 GCF_964035555.1 Netta rufina
TTTCATTTGGGATGCAAAGCCATTTGATTCTATGATTCTCTCTCAGCACTTCCACTTACTCATCAGCCGCTAAAACGTAGTGCACAAAGGCAACAGTCACGTTATATGACAACACATTCGTTTGTTTTCACATTAACATGTTGTCAGCATTCACAGATGAGACACAGAACTACTGTATCAGTCTGAATATGATGAATGCTTGCTGAGTAGACAAGCAGTAACACTCCTATTCATAAACATTTTTTCACATTCATATTTTTAAGCATAAGAATCGTTCCTATACTACATGCTGTTTTTTCATCAGGCTTCAATACTAAACACAAGTAATTATACTTCACGGTTTGTTTTTTTTCCCTGAAATTTGTCCAGTAAGAAGAAATAACGTGAAACAGAACAAGAAGCCACCTAACATGCATGTAACTTGCATATTACAAGCATGATTCCTACAACCATTCAATAATATTTTATCCTTCTTTTGCAAGATCAATTCTAAACGCTGAAAGAACTAGATCCAAACCATCAGGAAAAATAGTACAACAATCACAGAAGTTTTATAGTTTACTAGTGATTTAGAAGGAATTCATAGCTTAAACAAGAAATACTCACCAAGATTTGTGTTGGGTCCAGCAAGTAGCTGCTTAAATTTGTCTAATCGGGATGCTTCTCTTTCAGTTAATGCAGGAGTAACTGAGGTACTGAAGTCCGCCACTCCACTCACCAGGGGAGGTGTGGAAGTTTGTGGAAGAGACTGAGATCTCTGCATGGAAGAATTTTCACTGGCATTATCTGAAGGGAAAAAGAAGCATAATAGTTAGCCTTAGATACCAAAACAACTACTAATAACTTGAATTGAACTTCTAAATTTCAAATCAAGTTCTGTTTGGGGGAAATATAAACTCAAGCGTAACACAATTTTGAACTTCAAATTACTTGGATTTCACAGGAGAACTATTCCTCTTCCAAGCAGTGTTTCACAATTCAAACACATCAATTAGAGATCGCACTAACGGCAAAGCTAATTTATTGCTAACATCTCTGTGCTATTGAAAGCTGTTTCTGTCTCTCTCACCGTTCTAAAAAATAAACTGGGAAATCATTGCAATTGGTTACTTTAAAATTAATTAAAACACAGAACAGATTACATAAGGACAAACATTCCAACTATATGAATAGTTTTCAATATATTTTATACAGTGGCATTTTAGTAACAATTTTTCTACAATAGTACAAATTGTAATTGCATACATCTTGGTACAGTTCAGTGTTAAGATACATTCAATAGTGCAACTTCCTCCAAAACTTGAAGACTTATTGAGTCTGAAAACAATGGAAATTAGTTATTCTTTCCTCATCTATGCATTTCTCACACACATGCCTTATGGTTTAGCATGGAGTCCAGTGTTTCCTCAAATCAATTAATACCACTTAATAACATTTACCTGCGGTAAAGGTTGGGAAGGGGTTAATGCCCTAAAAAGTACATTTTATAGCTTTCCTCACTCTATTTTCAACATTTCTATTCATTTCTTAACATACCTGATGAACTCGAAGTATGACCTTCACTGACTGATTTAACAAGCCTATTATCACCACACGCAATGAAGTCAGCTCTGCAGATTCTACTTGTTTTTCTTCCTGCTGGTGTTCTTCCTGAAATTTATGCTGTTCTTGTAACTTGCTGTGATTCTGAATTACTTTGTGAGCTGTTTCCATGACCACTTCTGTATTTAGGTTTTCAGCAGCTATTGCTAAGAGTTCATCATCATCATCCCCAAGATCCCAAGCATCACTTGTGTTACTTTCAAACTCCTGGAAGGTGCTGACTTCTTTAGTTTCACTGGAGTTGTAGGTGGTTTTGATCCTGGCTTTATCAAGCTGTTAAAAACAAGTAAACAATGTTTAGAGAACTAGCAATGGAATAGGCAACACATGACGGATAGGGGAAAAAAAATAAAATAAAAACACACAAGTCTGTGCTTGACAGCATAACACTATATACGTAGCAAGTATTTATCTCCTTCCACTCACGTTGCTGTTACATCCAACCCTGACAGAATACAGCAGAATACTCTTGAGAACAAAGTCAGGTAACAACCTGACTCTTCCTGGCTTTGAATGCAAACTGGACAAATCCTTCCTTCCCTTGTCTTCAAAATAAATAAATAAATAAATAAATAAATAAATAAAGCTCACAGTCAAGTAAGGGGAATACTATTGGAATCCTTTAGGAGATGGGACACGTTACAGTTCTCTTGCTTTGTGAACTCCTACAGAGGTTTCAGGCCTTTCCATGCAATTGCTGCATAATGACACAGCAGCGGTAATCAAGTCATCAGGCCTAGTCCCAAGCCATCACATGCAATCACACAGCATAATCACTGTCATAAACAAATCAAGTCTCACCTTAAAACTCATTACAACTATCGTTCCTCCCCAATCAGGCACTCCAGCATGAATTTGCTTCAGAACTTTGCTCTTCTGGCAGTCAGGATAACTCCTCCAGTTACCAGTCTGAGCATGCCCTATCAGCTCCTAACCTTTTGTCCCTCTGCCAACACACACTACAAGGCAGACGAACCAAGTGTCACTCCCTAGCTTGGCACTTGTCCTCATTCCCTGTAACGCAGAGCAGTCACATCAGATTTCAGCTAAAGAAGGCATCGAGCCAGCTTCCCCACTCTCAAAAATAAAAAAGCAGAAGCTGTCAGGATGCAATAATGTATTTTGCTAAACACCTCAACCATAAGGACATGAAGACGGATGTTTGCACTAGTTTGGGGTTATTAGCATGAAATTTATTTGGTTACTAATGATGTTTCATATTTCTGCCACGTTCATGAACATCATATTCTGCTATCCAGTAATCATGATCTAAGTCAATAAACTTTAGATCACTGTAAATCTCTGTCGTCCTCTCACTCACAAGTAAAATGCCCACCTTTGCCTCAAATTAATCTACACCATAATCTGATTCTATTCTTTTACAGAGGGACGCACACACAAAAAATAGGCAGTCTATCAACAGAAAGATGCATGCAGGAAAGCCACTTACACCCGTAAGCATCAGGAAGTCACAAAAGAGAAGTCAGAACAGAGAAGTCAAGATTATGACAACAATTGAAAAAGGAAGATTAACATCTTCTGACAAAAAGAAGAAAAGGAGGAGAGAAGACAGACGAGATCCAAATCACCTTGAATATTTGAGTACTAGGTTAACTTACGTTCCATGCAGCAGTGGATCAAAAGGCGGATGCTGAGCTCCGTACACATGTTGGATACTAAAGGAGAAGAGAGAGAGCGTGTAATAAGTAATCACCAATGAAGACAACTGAAATGTTCCAGCAGTTTTCAACTTCAAAGGATCCCCTACCAACTAAAAACAATGAAGCTGAAATTGAAGCACGTACTAAGAAATTACTCGATAAAAATCTTAGATATGCCAAACAGAATCACTTTTTTAAGGCCTAGAGTAGCTTACATTAATTTATTGTTTTCTCCAGGAAATAAAATAAGAAAAGGTAGCTCCATAATAAGATGAATCAAAAGCAGTGTAGGTTTTCTCTTTTCTGAGTTATCACTTCTTCATTTATCTCTTGCCAAAAATAAAACAAAAACTCTCAGAGAACTGTCTGTAAAGATTTCATCCTCTCTGGGTACTTGTGGCCCAAAAACCAACCAGTCAATTCTTAACAGTCACTAAAGCAAAAGGCTGAACAATTTAAAGGAAAAAAAGCATGTGAAAGATGCCCTGTTAGAGAACGTTAAGAGCAGTAAAAACAAATGCTTTGAAATAAAGCTTCCAAAGACAGATTTTTTTCCTACTACAACATCTAATAATACAAAACAGCGTATTACCCTGAGTAATAAAACTCTACAAACTACAAGTTCATTTCCTCCCAGATTTCAGCTACAAAATTATTTCGTAAGTCAAAAAGCTCCATGGAAATCCCAGCAAAATTTACATGCAGCCTCATACTGAAAATTATTACTGAAAAACTCTGATTGTAAGAGAAGCAAATCATATGCAACAGTAACACCTCTCTAAATCCGCACTGAAAACCACATTACAGGAGGCAAACGTGCCCTCCTGACAAATCAAAATCAATCCCAAGACCATAAATATAAATACGTCCAACCTTCATAAATTTGAGGTAGAACCACACCAAAAAGACTGCAGTCATAACAAATTACAGGAGACTTGGATTTATACTAAAGAGGCCATACTGACAGCTGGGAAATTAACCCTAGAGATGTCTGAGGGTGGTGCTTTATACACTCTTGAATTTTTTACGTAATTCCACACAATCCAAAAAGTCAACCCAGCACCAGGCTTCCCACACAGCTGTATGCTGTGCCCTCTGAACTGCCTCTCCTGCTTTACACAAGGGTCAGGCTGTGCAATCAAGGAGAGTCAAACATGTTTTAGCCCGCAAGAACTTTGTGAAATTACAGAACAAGAAGTTCAGAGAGACAAGAACAGTCAGACCAGAACAGTCCATTTACAACTAGAGAAACAAAACCACCACCAGTTAGAGCTTATGGATAACTGAGAATGGAAGAAATTAAATGATAAGCAGGATTATTTCCTATAGCATTCAAGTAAAGGTAGCTTTATTGTTTACATAATTTACCTGAGAACCAAGAATACATCTCATCTGTACAAAAAAGGATGTAAGAAACTGAATTACCCAACTCTGAGAATAGTTTAGGGATGGAAGCAGAGAATATAACTGTAAGTGTCAGAACACTTGATGTCATTTGGGGGATATATTCCCTGGAAAATTTTGAATGTGAGAGTACGTTTGTATCTCTCAGCTATAGGACAACTGGTTCTGCTCTTCACACTTCAGAAGCAAAGTTGACAAAAACAATATTTTGAATACTATGCAGGAAAACATACTCTATAGCTTTATAGCCATGTTTTAGTCTCAAGGCACAACTATTTAAATTCATAAAGAAAATAGGAACCCGTCAATTCACTGTATGATGCCTCGATCACTGAGTAAATAGAGTTTGCAAATTTGTAACAGGATTCAACAACTTCAAATTCAGACTCCACTAAAAAATAGCTTTCTTTTTGTAAAAATACTAATCATCCTCACGATTTTCCAAGTTTGCACGTCTTCACTAAAGGAGAAAACCTTTTCATTTAAGAAAACTTTTTTCAACGTGCTTTATTAATATTCATTAATAA
This sequence comes from Netta rufina, assembly GCF_964035555.1. Classification (NCBI taxonomy): domain Eukaryota; kingdom Metazoa; phylum Chordata; class Aves; order Anseriformes; family Anatidae; genus Netta; species Netta rufina. The sequence goes on from NC_140123.1 coordinate 190,467,564, forward strand.
AAAATAGAACATGGCCAGAAGCTGGGAATCATTAAAGTCCCCTTTCGTCTCTTTGAAATTTCACAGTATTTGGCTAAAAACCGAAGAAGTAAAAGTTTCCCATCCATCGCCCAAACAGCTGACCGTACAGAACTGCAGAAGAGCTGCTGTTTTAGCAGCAAAAAAAAAAAAGAGACTTTTTACATCTACTTTCTAACTACACTCCTTTTTCTTTTTTATCCCCATCACTCCTTAGTTGCTTACAAAGAATCTTTTCAGAAGCATTCAGTGGCAGGGCTAACTCAGCTACCCCTTATCTATCCACTACCAACTTTTTGACCCAAGTTACAACCACCACTTGCTGAGACAACCTTTGTTTCTTATTCAGAACCTTTCTGGAGGTGTTTGGCAAGGCTAACTCAGGTGTTTGGCAAGACTAATCCTGACAAGACTAAGTCAGCTACTCCTTATTGACCCACGATCAACTTTTTGACGCAAGTAATAGAACCTTCATAGTGGGAAAAAAGCCCTCCAAGACCACCTGGTCCAACCACCCCCTACCACCAGCATCACCACTAATCCATGTCCCCAAGCACCACGTCCAACCTCTCCTTGAACACCCCCAGGGACAGTGACTCTACCACCTCCCTGGGCAGCCCATCCCAGTGCCTGACTGCTCTTTCTGAGCAGAAATGGCTCCTCGTTGCCAGCCTGAACCTCCCCTGGCACAACTTGAGGCCATTCCCTCTGGTCCTGTCACCAGTTCCCTGTGAGCAGAGGCCGACCCCCAGCTCCCCACAGCTTCCTTTCAGGCAGCTGCAGAGAGCAATAAGGTCTGCCCTGAGCCCCCTATTCCCCAGACCCACACCCCCATCTCGCTGTGCCAACCCGCAGCCTCGCAAGCAGCGCAACCTGACGCTGAAACCCTTCAGGCCCTGAGCTGACCCCAGACAAGCAGCAGAGGGGCGGGGAGGCCCCGCACCGAGTTGTCAGCGAGGACAGCGACAGGGGGCAAGGCCAGCACAGCGAGGGCAGTGACAGGCTGGAAACAGGTCCCGGCAGCGAGGCCGGGGCAGGGGCCGGCAGCGAGGCGGGCCCAGGCTCCCGCCGCCCCCCCGGGCAGCCCCGGGCGACTCTGGCCCTGCGGGAGGCGGCAGCGGCGCTGGGACGGCCCCGAGGAGCCCCCGCCCGCCGGCCCCGGGCTCGCCGCCGCCCCTCACCTGCCCGGCACCTTGGCGCCGCTCCGCTTCCAGAACTGCTTCCTGCCGCCGTCGCTCGCCATGGCGGCCGTCACCTCATCCCCCCGCCCCGCGGCGCCGCGGCCCCGGCCCAGCCTTCACGGCTCACTCCCCGCCATTGCTTCCCCCCGGGACGGCACTGAGCGCTGCCATCTTGGCACCGACAAACAAGCCCGCTCCTCATTCGCCCCACGAGGCGGCCCGGCGGCTCCTGCCAACCAGAAGTGAGAGTACTGCCGGGTGGCTCGCAGGGGGCCAATGGCAGCCAGGGAGCGCCGGGGAGGGCGCTCGGGGCAGAGTCCGGAATGGCGGCGGCGGGGCGGGGCGGGCAGGGGGCGGTGGGGTGGTGGGGCGCGGCCTCCGCGCTGCAGGTGGAGGTGGCCCTGACGGGACGGGGAGGCTTAGACATGTGCAGCGGCCTCTTGTGAATCACAAAACAATTAAAGTTTGAAAAGTCCTCCCAGATCACCTTGTTCAACCACCCCCCTACCACCAATGCCACCACTAACCCATGTCCCCAAGCACCACGTCCAACCTCTCCTTGAACACCCCCAGGGACGGTGACTCCACCACCTCCCTGGGCAACCCGTCCCAGTGCCTGACTGCTCTTTCTGAGCAGAAATGGCTCCTCATTGCCAGCCTGAACCTCCCCTGGCACAACTCGAGGCCATTCCCTCTGGTCCTGTCACCAGTTCCCTGTGAGAAGAGGCCGACCCCCAGCTCCCCACAGCTTCCTTTCAGGTAGCTGCAGAGAGCAATAAGGTCTGCCCTGAGCCTCCTCCAGACCAAACACCCCCAGTGCCCTCAGCTGCTCCTCACAGGACTTGTGCTCCAGAAAAACAGACTGTCCATAGGACACCCATCCCACAGCACTACCCCACAGAGCTGCGACAGGCAGACCCCAGTGGGATCAGCCTAGAAATCTAGGCTGAGGCAGCTGCACTAGGGAGCCATTTGCTTCAATTCCCATCCTGTCTAAATCCCTTGCAGACCTTGTGTTGAGGTATATGATGATAGCCTGTAATGGTATTGCAACCTCCATATGGTTCCTGTGTATGATCAATGGCCTGAACTATTCCTATAAAGACTGCTCTTCATGGTATTCTGAGCAAGGCACTTTCAGGCTTTAGTCCTTTTTCATAAAGCCAATATAGACAGAGAGTAGTTCAGAATATTCTTGATGAAGAAATGCAAAACCTGACATGTCAACAGAAGGAGATGTTGAAGATAAAAGGTCAAATTTCAATCAAATAACATCTAATGTTTTAAATAAATTGGATTATCCCTTTTTTTCTGTTATATAATTGCTAAATACTGTTATTTACCTATCTTATCTTTTTGTGGGTTAAGCAGGCACAGTTGTAATCTTTCTCAACCTTAAAGTTCCCTTAAAGACTAGACTTCATATCGTATCCACATTTGTTGGTTTGTTTATTTTTTTGTTTTTCTCAGCAATTCTGATCCAAAGATGCCTCATTTCTGCAAACAGAATGGATATGTTTCTATGCTAGTCTCTGGAGCCTGGGTCCTGAGAAAACAGGGCTGATTACAGATCTTTTTCTCTGCATCCTAATGCAAGACTAATTTAATATGTCAATGTCCCTGCAGTGAACATTCTGGCATAACTCAAAAATGGCATGTAGTACAACACCTGACTTGTAACTCAGCATTTGTTCTTTGGTGTGTATTTCAAATGCAAGTGATTTATTAGAAGTACAAAATATTGAAGTTTTCTGCCTGCTTTGGGACTTACCTTCTAAGAACTAACCATCGTTGCTTAGCAGATCATGCAAGGTCAGGGTCTAGCAGTGGAAGCTGCTTGTCATGGAAATTTCGATGCTACTTATCGACAAATATGCTATGGGTATCCTTTTCTCTGCTAGTGTCCTATGAATGAGATCCCTCTTAAAGATTATGGGCCTGTAAGCATTTTGTAATGCTTTGTGACCTTGAGTATCAGCAGTTTTAATACAATACACAGGAAGCATAGTGTAATATGAACTATGTCTATTAGCTAAAGTGAAAATGACACCTGCAAGGTCATGAGTGGAACTTTGCTTGGTCTAAAATAGATTAAGTTTACATTAGACCCATCGTTGTCAGAATATAAAAATGAGATACTTTTGCTTGTGACAGTCAAAAACATGATAAATCCATAATAAATGTATTCTGTCATAAGCAGTAATGCAGTTTCTGAAGCTGTATTTCTGCTCTTTTTACGTGTTCATTGTTGATATTTGTCGGAGGAAAACTTAATTATTTTTAGCCTAGGTAGCCTAGGCCATCTGTAATCTTTGTAAAACTTGGCCTGAATCCTGAAGCAAAGCCACTTAACTTTTATGTCAGTCTGATGCAACCATGTGGGACTTCTGGTTCATTTTAGAAGTGAAGGGTTTATTGAATTACGTAATAAAGTCACTACAAAGTTAACTGCATTATTTCATTTTCATTACATTCAGTATATGTTATGTTGTGCTTAAATTTTCAGTGCAGTGGAAAGTTCTACACTGGAAACAACTGTTGCATTAATTGTTCCAACTAACACTCCAGATAGTCAGGATGTGCAAAGGGAGCTACGTGTGTACTGTGAAGAATAGGGAGAACACGTTGACACAATCTTTGTCAGCATTACTGTGGGAAGCAGCTGCCAGCATAGACCCATGGGCTGAGGTCATCCACAGTTGGATGGGGCCCTCTCTGTTTTTGACTTTCAAGAGGACAAGGACACTGTTTTCATTCATATTCTATTCACTTTTGTATTTTGTTCATTGTTCTGTTTTGTTTTATCCCAAACACAGACCTGTGCTGCTAGGGAGATGGGAAGGATTTGGAAGGAAGAGTCTTTCAAGACCCCATCAGGTAATTTAGGTACAATCCCTTATGCCTGTCACTTAAGATGATCTGGCTACGAAGAGCCTGTCCCTGTAAAGGACTTACAAAACAGTGTGCTGTATTGTCAAAATAAGATAATTTCACAACTATGGAGTACTTGGAAAGAGAAGGTGGTGTGAATACGTATTTTAGCAGTGTTCCTGCTTTAGTTTTTTTGGTACCAGAAATGGAACGTGCAGCTAAGGGCATATACAGATTTAGCTGTCAACCTCTTTGTTGTATTTAAGAAGGAAATTTGCAAGTGTTCATGGGGTGCCATTCAAAAAGAATTACAACACTGCAGTCACCACTGGGATTCGCCTACCGTAGTTGCATAGTCTTCAAGTACTCCCAAGACTCTGAATAAGCACTTGGGAAATTGGTTAATGTTGAATTGTGCTCAGCTGTAGTTACAGTGCTTCAGACATCCAAACTAGCTATTTTAAAGTTGGTGCAGCTATGTTAACTAAGCTCTTTACTACTGGGATCACAATAATTAGAGCAATATTTCACTTACTACTTGTATGGGAATTTTCATTATTCTGGAGCAAGAATATATCAACTGGCCTATTGTACTATTTGCTTAGTTTCATGCAAAGTTCTGTGCAAGAATTTATAGTTAAGGTCTTTGCCAGCATAGGCAAGTAAGGTATCGAGCTCACAAGAAGCTTCCAGACTGTGGGCAATTCAGTCGATATTGATAGAGGAGTTAGGATTCCAGTGGCTTGTGAGTTTGGTTACTTTCTGGATTCTGTAAGTGTGTGTAAAGTAGGAAATGCACTGATAAAAGGATGAAAAGCCTAATAATGTGGGACAGAATGAGGATGGAGGACTATAGTTTAGGCTAAGCATAAATTAAGTTTAAATTGGTGTTGGTATGCAGCTCAGTTTCTTTCTGGTACCTTTTTATTTTAATATAGAATTTCTATTAATATATATATATTCTAAAATATATTATAGAGTACTTTATGAGAAGCATGTCTCCCTAAAATAGTGACTCAAGATATTGAACCTCCAAGGGTCTGCCTTCTTCTTCTGAAGTCCTATAGGCCATTTCAAAATTAAGCTCTTACTGATACCACACCTAATTTTTTTTTTTTTCAGCAGGAATGAAATGCCTTTAATTAGCAAAATTCTTTGTTTTTACTTTTCTTGGTTGTTTTTCAAAGTCCACTCACTGCGTACAGTTGGTAAATGAGGATGCTCAGGAGGTTTCTGTATGTTCTAAATTGTAGAAATGGAGCCATGTGCTTGGCTGGTCAAAATTAGGAGAGCTATAGCTTTCACTAGCAATATTTTGAGCAAAGTAGACACTGGGATATTTATTCTGTGGTGTGATACCTGGTGAGTCATATATACAGATATTTCAGTGGGCATTCAGTTGCACCAATTTGTTTTTCAGCTCATCTGTTTTGGAGTGTTTCAGCAATTGTAGCTGCACTGGTATGCCTATACAGGTAGACTTTTCTGTGGAGGTATGGTGTGTATACAGAACAGCTTTTCTCATGACACAGGAAGGTATAGATTGATGCTAAAGAAAATTAACTGAGCTGTCAACAGCACTCCTGTGCTAGCTTAGCTAGACTCACACAGGGAGGATTTGCTGATAAAGTTGTGTAAGCTAGGGAGTGTGCTTTTTCATGCTTATCCTTACATCGCTGTGTCAGCAACACGCTATAATGTAGACACAGCAGTGAGGTGTGGTTTAAAGTGACGTGCTGTAAGAGCTAACAAGACTGAGTCTGTATCCACTTTTTGTTTGCTTGAATCAATAAGGAAAACATTTAAACAATTAAAACAAACCACTTCCATATTGAAGTATTAGTTTCTGCACGTTCTTAGTGCTTTAACTAACTTTTGGAAGTGCTTCTGGGTATTGCACACAATACTTCACTCTTGCTGTTTGGTTGATGAAAATGCCCTTAAACTTAACCTAACCGTTTTATCCATCTACTTTATCATAAATGTCATGGAAGAAGCAGTTCTTTAAAATAAAACCAAGCAGAGGGAGTAAAGTTGATGAGCAAGCTAACCCAAGAACAGCATTGCATCCAAAAAGTAGAGTAGTAGAAACAGAGAGAGACAATTATACCAGAGAAGACAACAGTCTCAGAGGGCTCAGTATTTTGTGACAAAAAGATACAGGGCAACACAAGGTAAATTAGAGAAGTAGTCATTGGAGAGCCATGAAAGAGAAAACAAAAGGATGTTAAAGAAGAGGGATAGCCAATAACTAGATTGAAAGAGGTTAGGCATGGTTTAGTAAATAACACATTCACAGCAGTTCTTTCAGTGCAGTGCAGAGGAAAAGTGTGTGTGATGTGAGGGTCAGGAGGAGCACATTAGTCTTATGGGCAAAGAGAAAGGCATTTCTCTGATGTGCAGAGGGAGAAGCAGCAACATCTGAGCAAAACCTGTATGTTGAGTGTGAACAACTCCAGAACTGATAAGTAAATGCTGTCATTTTGAGCAGTGAAGGGTGGTCTAGGAATTAAGATGGTCCAGAAGCCGGAGTGATTTCACCTTTGTTCCTAATTGACTCAATCTTATGGCTGGACAGTGAGAGATTTCAAAGATTCATAGGAAAGCACATTACAAATTTAGGCTTGGCAAGAATTACATTTTTGAGAGTTCAAGGTCTGATGGAATCCTATGGTAATATATGGCCAAAAGGTGGCCATACATAGGAAGAACCCTCTTTAATATGGTTTGTATGTCCCACTGCAGCCCCACAGCAACACGCCAAGTGTCAGGCTACATCTTGAAGAGGATCCAGCGACAGGGTTGGCATGAGAGCAGGAAGGGAAGGATAATGACAGAAGAGTTGGGAAGCATAATGGGATTGTTTTCTAAGGTGGAGATGTTCTGAGGAGCACTGCTCTAAGAGAAGGAGCCAAAGAGGAGTTTGTGACCTAATCATGATGAACACCTAATTACTGCAGCAGACTATGGTCTGTGGGCATACTGTTTGATGAGGTGTTGAGTGAAAAGCCATCATCTATAAAGTTAGAAGGAGAAAATGACAAAAGGAGTACTGAATATGCAGCCAGAGATGAAGGAAAGACAGATGGAGAGACTCAATAAAATACATATTTTAGAAAGGTCAGAATGATGCTGCTTTTTTGTTCACTTAGGGAAACTGAATTTCTAGTAGGGGCCCTCTGGTGTAGCAAAAAGCAGTCATTAAAGACTTCTGTAAGAATTGGGTGTTCAGTAAACCTTGTGATGAAAAAGAAGGTAAACCTTGTGATGAAAAAAAGTTAATTAAAGAATTATTTTTTTCCCATTTTACTATAAAGGAAGGTGCTGGTGTATACATGTATAGGATGAAGAATAGTCTAAGAAAAAGGAAAAAATGAGAAATATGAAACCTAAGACACAGGGACTTCTGTGAAGAATGTCAGCATGAGTCCTTCAAAACTCAGGCATTACAGGTAAAAAAAAAATAATAATAAAAATAAAGTAGATAATATGATTTGAGAGATGCATCCAAAAAAAGGTCAGCCAGGAGGCTAATACTGAAAGTTGGAAGAAAATCAGAAAATCAGAGAGGAAGAAAGTGGTAAAGGAATCAGTATGAGAGAACTGGTGGCTAGGAAGAGTCCTCATCACAGACAGGCAGTCATCATAGCATTTTGCAACTTTTTCTCAGTAAGTGGCCTTCTCTATTATATGTGTTGAACAAGGTTTTAGAGGAAAAAATAAAAAGAGCAGACTTTTCAAAATACACTCGCACTGATAGGGCGCATGTATAGAATTGTGCACATTCACACTGTAGGAAGTAATGGAGAAAGAAGATAATGAAACTGAAAAGAGCATAAATAAATATTTGCTGTCTCTGGATAAATGTCTCTGTTTTCTGTTTCACTTTCTGGATGAGTAGTCGATGTGGGTAGTTTTAAAAATCTGTCACTCGTTAAAATATTAGCAATAGTGCTCATGTTTACATTAAATGCATTTTTAGGTGAAGGTTTTTAATTATTTTTTTTTAGTTTTATCTGTGTCACACACATCATCTGGCACTTTCTGCTGGGTATAGCCTAGCAGAGCGCTCTCTGTTCACTGACAGTCTGGAATATGAAACTGCTCCTTCCTGAGTTCTGATGCAATATGCAGTAGAGGCTTACATGACTCACAGGAGGGAGGACGATTTTTAAGTGGAAGTCTTGGGTAGAAGACAGGCAAGTTGGCAAAAGTAACGAGTTTTCTTTCCAAGATATTTCTTGTTCCTTGAAATTCCAGTTAATTATGCCTTCAGTACATACAGTGAAGGTTTAAACATAGTATTGCACCATGACAGAACTTCAAACATAGAGAATTAAATCAGCGCGTATTTGGCTCTGAGCCATGATAGTTCTATTCTGTTCATTATTGATATAAGTTTCTTTTCTTTAATTTGTACAAATCAAATCAGTTTCTGAATTTCAAATTTAGTTTGCTGTCATAACAAGGTGCAGAGAAAAATTGTAACATTAGTCGATTTTTCCTGTGGCTAAAAGATCTTCCCAAGTTGTTGGGAGATCTTAAAAGGTGCTGGACAACCTGCTTAGTGCTGTGGCTTGATGTGGAAATAGGCATTAACATTTCTCAAAAGTCAGTGAGAGTAGGCAACACATTGGAAGAGACACAGAACCACTTTCTTCCAGAGTCCTAACGAATAGCAAAACTGTGTATTATTGCTTCTGTCTAAAAACTGGGCATTTAGTAGGACAGAATGCAAAAGATGGCTGTCTGGAGATTTTCTTCTGAATCTACAAATTGGCATTTTTAAGTTTCACCTGTAATTAACTGTAGTACAAAACCAGATTTGGGCATGCAATACAATTGTGAGTAGGGCTCTCAGATCTCTTGGGTTTCCTTATCAGTATAGTCACCTTGCTAAGTGGCTTTGCTTTTTTTCCTCTTTTCAAAATTTCTGTTTTTGTTTTTTTCTGATAAAGTACTCAAAACCAAGAGACTAATAGCTCTTAAGAAAGAATCAAATAGCTGATTGAGGTGTTTTGGTTCAACCTCTCAGTTTTGGTCACTTTGGTTCTAATGGACAACTTCCTCTCAAAGTTTCTGAACATGTAGCAGGCATGGAGAGGAGTATTTCTCCTCAATATTTACTTTTTGGTTATCCTGCTGTTGCTGTGACTGCTGATCCTGGCCTGTTCTTACCTGTGGTTTATTATTACAAACCTATGATGAATTTATATGCAGACTTTCTCCTTGGGGCCTTCTTCAGGTGTTGAAAACCTCCAGATCCCTCATTGTACTGTTCTTAAGTAGTCTGTAAAAGTGACATTCCCTTTTGTTCTTTACCTGGACAGTCTGTGCTTCTCATCCTATTTTATCCATTGTCCTAAACAGAGTTGCTCGGCAGATGTATTCAGCAAGGATGTATCCAAAATGGAGACATTGCATTTGGTATGGCAGTCACATGTATGACTCCTTCCATTTTGTGGTCAGAAAAGCTGTTCAGAAGTGAATCTGTAACTCTGCCCACATGTTTAAGGAGAATGGAGACATGATACTACAGAGATGTTTGATGGATTATCTTTAGCAGATATTTTCAGGTGTTAGTATGCATCAAGCTGTGCGTTAATCTGCATCTTCAGTTTATCCTGAGAGCTGAGGTGAACATTTGTTTTCTGGTAATCTTCAAGCCTGACTGCTGCAGATATTTTTCTTTTGCTCTGGTTTCAGCCATCCAGCTCCATCACCAGCACTTTTTGAAATTCCTCCTCGGGTTTCTCCTTGGATTTCTATATCCAATTCAAATCTGTCATAGACTTCACTTTTTATCCCTCCAAGCCACTCTTAGTGCCTTTTCCATGTCTTCTGTGTCTGTTTCAGGGATTAGTTTTTGTTGATGTTCTTTGAGGATAACAAAGCCTTTACCATGCTATTCAAACACTTTTTGCACTCAATTAATTTCTCTTTGATCCAAATATATATTAGAAGATAATTAAGTTTCACTGTTTGCTTTTTAATCCATTTCTGAGTTTCTCTGTATAGCAGTTGAAATTTACCCTTAACCTGAAAACAGCCTTCTTCCCTTCTTTTTTTCCAGTGTTCCACACATTTTCAGTATTGAAATATTCTTAATTACAATTTCTGTAGAACAGGATTAGCGATAGAGTGACTTCAGATATGTAAGGTGACTGATAAATACAGGATAGAATATAAATTCACAGTTGGCTGTGCACTGTGTTGCATAGATATAATTTCCAAAAATATCTTCAGCATCATACATTATATTTATTATTCAAGTCAAGCGAATTGTATAAAAATCATGTTTTCTTCCTTGAAGAGGAATGGAATTTGCTGCTTTAGAGGTATGTTTAGATTGGGTCTCATTAGCTGTTCTTTATTACTAGAATTTTTTATCACTGTTTCTGTGATTTGTGTATGCTTGCTCTAATAAAAGCAAATATATGTAAGAGTGAGGAGTACAGCAAAGATATTGGAATTGGAGCTCTAGTAACAGGATCCTTTAAGCATGATTTTCAGTAGAAAAGAATTACCAAGCGCTACCACAGAAAGGCTGTTGGCTGGTGAAGGAGACATAAGCAAAACTATATTACAAAGAAAATAAGAGTAATTCCAGGGTATTTGGGTGGAAGAAAAATGTGATAAAGGTAGCAAACTATTTTATTATACATTCATTTTGAAATTTTGCTGCTCTTTATCCAAGAGGTATACACTCTGTTAGTGAACTGGGTTTACAAAGTATTCACTGGAAAAAGATAATGAATATTTTTCCAAATTTAAAAAATTTGCTGGAACTGGGAAAAAAAAATAAAATAAAATAAAAAAGGCAAAACCTGCATAATTTTGTTCTTTAAATATAAGTTAGTTTCTTGAATGTAAGTTAGAGGTTGTTACTTTTCAGAAATGGGTAGGAATACTTCAAGCTTTCCGGCTAAGAGGAAAAAAGAAAACTCAGAATAAAAAGTGAGAATGAAATATTTTGCTATTCATATCACTTTCTTGTAAAACACAGCATGTCTCATCATGTTGTAAAGTAATAAAAGAACAGCTTAGCTTCTAAACCTTGAAATGAAAATTTGCAATTTTACTTGAATGATATTGACAGTTGTTTCAGGACTGGCAATCTTGGTGCAAGAAATGAACTAAGAATACTGACGTAAACCACCAGAGAGGCCCTGAGTTTTGAAGAGAAAATGATAAGGCAATCACAGGCAGCTCCTCAGAAGCTAAAGCCATTTTAAATAGAAAGAGCTCAAAGGATTAATCTCTTATACTGAAATCCTGAAGTACAGTGGTAATAATTCTGGTATGCATGGTCATTAGAATAAGATTTCACAAGTAGCCAGAGGAAATAAATACGTTATGCATCATTTTTCAAAATTCTCTTTAGCTCTGAAAATCAGCCATGAACTGTAGAACAGGAACAATATTGAAACCCTAATGAATCTTGAAAATGTCTGTGTTTTCTCCTTTTTGGTTTGTGCTGTGTATTTGTAGGTGACAAAAATTAAGAGTTGCAAATAATGATAATAGCAATCACTGCTCAAGAAGATAGCAGTCATAACGTTATGTAACAGCTGGAGCTAGGTACTGGAAGAAGCTAAGGGGAAATGCTATCCAGAGACTGAAGATCATAAAATCACCGAATGATCTGAGTTGGAAGGGAGCTTAAAGATCATCTAGTTCCAACCCCCCTGCCCTGGGCAGAAGGATGAGCACTTACATCATACATTATGGGATGTAGGAGCTTCTCGATAAGTTGAGTTCTTTAAATCAAGGCAGGATGTCTTGCCGGAAGATATGCTGTAGCACTGCTACAATTCATTGGGCTCGATTGAGGCTTTACTGTGTGAAAATCTGTGTTCTGTGTGCAGAAATCAGAGGAGATGATCAAAAGAGTCTGTCTGGCCTTAAAACCTATGAACTGTTTTCAGAGCTATTCCCATTTGAATTTCTTCTTATAATTTATCTCTCTTGTCACTTGTATTACTTAAACTCTCTACAATACAGAAAATTACATTGTGTTGGTTTAGGTATGACTGTATATGTATATATAAATGCACTTCAGTACAGATGCTTGGTCTTATGTAGAAATCAAATTTAAAAGTACTTTTATTAAAGTATTGCCAAGAACAATGATATTTTTTCCTTTGTGGCAAGAGAAAAAATGGTGGAGGAAGCTAATTTAACTTGCTCTGTCTAAAAATGAGCTTTCATATGTTTGTGTAGCTGAAGAAAGAGGGCAACTTCTGACTACCTTCTAGTCAAGCTAAGACCTAAACTGCTGTCTTCAAACATATTCTGTCTTGAATAGAAACAGAAAAGTCAGGAAGTAGGCTCCTTCTGTAGCTTGTCTCATGAGAAGTGGTGTGAATCTGGGCCTTCTCCATAGCAAAATGTAGCTCCGGCAATTTCTTCCTAGCTTTTAAATAATTAGCCAGGAGGAGTGTGAACATATGTGAGCAGTGAAGGAATAAATCACCACCACAGCAGCAGCTATGTCAGTTCTTTACAGTATTCCAACTTTCTGTCTGTTGCCCACTGCAGAATGGTGGAAAATATCTCCTTTCTTTCAATGCTGAGAGTTGGCACTATGCTCAAACCCAGTAAAATTAATTAGAAAATTATTATGGCAGAGAAATACCAGTCAGTTTTCATTTTCAAGAAATGGTAGCACTAAGATACAACTGACTTCAGTAGACTTTGGTTTTGTCCATGGTGTTTTCCATAACACCGTTGCCTTTGGAGTAGTTTCAGTCATGCAGTGACCTATCAATATCGAACTTTGTTGAGACAAATCTTCAGTTGTGCTTTTTAAGCTAGGTTGAAGCTTGAAGCTCACGTCATTTTCACCAGTCTCAAAACGTAACGGAAGCATTTGTGTTAATAAATCTTTGCTTGCATTCAAGTTCTCCCTTCCTGAAGGTGAAGAACTGTTCATCAGCACTCTGCATCTGGTTGCGCTTTTCAGTGTGCTCAACTCAAGCACGTCTGGAGAGGGGCTGAGGTGCCCTTGGCTCTGCTGGAAACATGATGTCACTGTCTCAACAAGATGCTGTAACGCCAGCGAAAGATCAATACTTTGATGAGGAGCTGCTGGCTCAAACCCACGGCAATATTTGATAAAGGACTGGTTGGAACACTTTCCAAAGCATTTCCCGCGGTGTGAAACTCCAGGGACCCGATTTGTCTCTCTGCCTTGGAAACTGAGTTGATTCATTTGTAAAAACATGTCTGCCAACCTCAGATAACAAGAAAAATTGCACCTTCTGTCCATGTGAGTCTTCAACCTTTCAGGTATTTCAATAGCATATTTGTGAAAGAAGTGCTTCAAATACAAATTAATTCAGCAGGGAAGGGAGGAAAAGATTTTAGCTTTTTTCCTGCTTCTGATACCAGACAAGCCCAGCACTGTATGACTGCACACCCCTGGAAGCTCCGCGTGGCACAGAGTGCAAGGACTCGCAGCCTCCCAGGAGCTTCCCTGCTAAAGAATATTGTGCTCCGGTACTTCCACTCACTCCCAGCTGCCTTCCATGACAGATTTCAGTGCCAGTGCTGTTGGCTGTGTCCGCCTCCATCTCCAGCTGGGACAGACCAGGACAGCCACGTGCCTGTGGGTCAATGCGTTGTGAAAGGCACGAGAATCAGATCTCCATTGAAACGAGCTCAGCTTTCCACTGAGAAACAAGCCTAAGAAGAGATTAGAGTTGTTCAGAGCACTAAAGCCACGTTGCTTTGGAAAATGTCATAATTAGTATACAACAATCAAGGATTATACAACTGGTGAGTGAAATGGATTTTCAGAAGGGCTGGGCAAACCATTAGACTGTTTCTGTCCTTTTCATGTCATCAGATGGCTTTAGCAGAAGGACTGTGTGGATGTCCTGTCGTGCAGTATGAGCATCCTGTCATCTGATGGCAAAATATCACCTTGCAGCTTCATTTAATCCTCCTGCAGCTTCATTCAATCCTCCCGCAGCTTCACTCAACCCTGCTGTTGGCCCGAGTCCTAAATTACTAAACTTGAGGGTTTGGATGCCCACTGACAATTATTTTTGTGAAGGTGTTTTTTAGTTGAGGGAGAAAATAATGACTCCAGTAACCTCAAAAAATAAGGAACAGGGGAAAAGGAGGGTTTAGCATCATGTCCATCATTACCATCAGTTTCATGGTAATAAAAAAAGAAGTGTGTATAACTTTTAACTTTTAATGGTCTGTTTATACTCTGGTTGATGAAAACACAGTACCTAGTGCAGTTTTGAAGTAGTTTGAATTGTTTTAGTAGAAATTGCTTCTTGGTGTTATCACAGTATGCATATCTGCCTTGACAAGAGGCAAGCTTAACAATATCAAATCACTTCTATCATATTTATTCAGGTCAAATTTATGCAAAAATGTTCCCTGGTTCATTCTTGTGTTCTGGGGTGCCAAAAAATAGAACTCATATCCATTCTAGCTTCACTGTTTTATACCGCTACTGAAACATTGATTGCTGCATTTGAATTGTAAGATCTTGGGCATAATTGACATAAGTCCTGCTTCATCTTTTTTTCTTCAAACCTAAACAAAGCAGAACCTGCTTTTCATATGGAAAAGATCAGGTCCTCTACATCTGGGATGCATTTGCAGCCTGAGTACCTACTTCACCTTAAAAGAATTGCTCAGTGTTTGTTTGCTCTTTTGTTTCTTTCAGCAGTGAAGCCGTACGATCTTTTCTTCTAGTGGAAGAAACAGGCAAGCAACTTTGTCAGTGCTGTTGTGAAAAGCCTTTCATAGCATTCATCAGCTCCTGTGAACTTCAGGGGAATCGTTCGTCCCTTTCATACTAAGGAAAAAAGATCAATATCTGAGAGACCTCTTAAAGGTGGAGAAATCCTGGAGACACAAGCCAGCAATAGGCATCTTTGGCACCCTGAGTGTTTCTCCTTCCATACAGCCTTTTTTCCATTGCCACCTGCCCATCTGAACGGCATTGCTATAGATTTCTCCCTGGCAGGCACACCTCCATGGGCACATACACAGTGCCTGGAGGAAACTGAACCTAGGTGGTAGGGTTTCTTGCTGCTCTAAGAAACACTGGTTCTTATAAACAGCTCACATATGGATCCCATGGATTTTAAGGACTGGAAGCTTGACCAAAGACTTTTTTTTTTTTCTTTTAACTTTTAAAACATCCACAAGAGTAGTCTTGTGTGCTTTTAGAGGGATGATTCTGCTTCATGACTGGGTTCTTTTCTGTTACAATTAGTCTACTTCATTTATCCTCTGTCATGTAATGAAATGAACTCATTGTAGCATCACTGTTTGTGTAAGTGGCTCTCACTGCTATTTCCTATGGGATCAATCTAAACAGACAAAAATAATAATTCCTTTTACTTTCCCTTGTATGAAAGCATCATCAAAGACCACAGATTCTAGTTTACTGTTGGCCAAGTATTGTACTTTCAGTGTGCAATTTCTCCTGTCGGAAGGAAGCACACAGGTCAGGAGGGTCTTCCCACCTGCAGAAGAGAACCCAGAGAGTGCCTTCCTTGTCACCAGTGTTTCTATCCATTTCATGAGAATAAATGGGGCTTTATAGTTACAGATAATGCCTCTTCAAGAAAGAGCAAGTGTCTCCTGAGGTTGCTATTAATACCTCATTATGAGATTATAATAAGAGGTCTCCCTGGAGTCTGCCAACAAAACAGCTGTTGGAGTATGAGTTGGTGCTGCTCAGCGCTCTGATGGTTTACTAATCTCATTCGTAAGGATCAAGCCAATTATCATTTTGCAGCATGTCCAGGTGTCAGTCAGCTGAAGATCACAGCATTCTGACCTGATGTCTGAACCTGACTTGTTTTCATGTCAGCATGGTCACTGGGCAGTTCATGTGAGTCCGCGTTTTTGGAACCTACCTACTTTGGCAGCAGCATTAGTGCATTAGGAGCTTATTATGTTTATTACAGTAACTGCAACATTGAGAGCTTTAAGATTATCTTGGAAAAAAAGAATCCATTAAAGGAGAAAGCTGGTCCTTCATGAAGTTTGAAAAGCATACCCTACTGAAAAGCACACCCTACTCCATCTGACATCCAGAAGTGTTGCACTTAGGAGTAGGTGGACAACGGAAAGAGGGATTTCTGCTTGAGATGACTAAAAGTTCTGCATGTTTGTTTATCTATGGCTAAGATTTTTGTCAGTTTGTATCTTCCCTGCACATGCTTTCTGGAAATTTAGCAAAAGATCCTTGATTTAAAAAAGGATCCTTCCTAATTCCAGCGCTGTGATAGCTGTGCCCGTACAAACCATATAAAAGCTGCTGGAACGGCAGTAGCAAAGCCGGTGCCAAACACATTGGGCTGTTTACTTTCAAGATAAGCAGTGCTGTGGGGATCTTGGCATAGGGCCCCCACTATTTGAAAGCTGAGGAAATTCCCACTGGGCCTGAGACCAAACACTTCCTTGCAGCCGTTTGGTGGGCTTTTACCGCTGCGGTGTTTGAAAACGCTGATGGTTAGCAGCCTCTCACTGCTCAGGAATCCAGCTGAGCTGCTTCACAGAGTGCTCTTCAGCTTTCCTCGGCTGCAAACACAATTCAGCCACTCCCAGCTGTGTTCTGCCCACTTACAGCAATGATTAATTTCTTTCCAGGACTTCAGTATAAAAGTCATCTGCCCTGAGTGATACGCAGTGTTGCTGTTCCTTTTTGCTACATTTTTTTAATATCAAGGCAGGGGATGCTTGTTTTCTCACATTAGAATTTTCACAAATATTGTGTCTTCCCATTTCTGGTCTCGTGGCCTCACAGAAGTGGGCTGAAAACAAATCTGTAGCTGAAAATTGCATTTTGTATGGAAGGGGAAGCTTTTAATCTCTTTATACAGGAGATACTACGTATTGATTCATGCATAATTGCTTAATACCTAGTAATAAAAAGCTGTTTGTAAAGCCTGAGTACAAACTGCTTTCCATCCTGATTATTCATTTTTCACCAGTTTGTTGTTTCTAATATTGTTTATTCTAGGCCAGGCTCAGGGCATTGTAGGGACTAACACATGATAATGGCAGTAAAAGGTAAAAGAGTTGATAGTAGATTGCAAATTTGGTAGGACTGGTGGCTTCTGCATTTGTTCAAAATTAATGTGGGTGCCAAAGGTAGCACCCCCTGGTTTCTCTTGGCAGTTACACTGCTGCAGTTTAGACTAGTGCTTAACCATATTTCGAGGCCAACTGCACCCCAGCTTGCGGAATGAAATAATATAATGATTAAAAATATTCATGTAAAACATCCTGAAATATTGTAAGAAAATGAAGAAAGCTTCTGCAATTGGAACATGTTCTGACGAGCCATGGAACTATTCTTAAAGTTCCATCACTTTGCATCTGAAAGAAAAAAAATCTGATGAACATCCATTGATCTGATGAAGGTTTTTGGCTGCTCAGATATGGGCTGGATTTTGGAGCACGATGGAAGGACCTGACTGTTTGAGATAGCAGCCCTCAGATGCCAGAAAGGTCAATAGAATTCCAAGCCAACCAAAATGAACCAAAATGAACAGTAACAAATGGGGTGAGTGCATCTTAGGGACTGCATTGTTTGTGCTATTCTGTGCATTTTTGCTAGGCAGTGCACTGAAACAATCAATAGCATTTATTTCTGAACTATTCCAGTATACAAAAAAAAAAAAAAAAAATCACGTAGGATTTGATTATGCACTAATAGCCTCCTGTAAACAAGATATTTAGTTTGTAGGATGATTTTCTGCTTTTACTATCAGCTTTCAAATATTGATGACTCCAAGGACAATAAAAGATCATGCGCTAAAGTAGAAAATAAATTATGTCTTTCAAATTCATTGGTAGACATAAACTTGAAATTTGATGTGCTTATGGCGTTTAATTACTGTATCAGTGTAAAAGTAGCTTCCTGAACAAATTAAAGTGACACAGCACTACTGCTCTTACTCCTGTAGGAGTCAAAGCTTTTAAATAAAAAACCACATCCACCCATGGATTTCCACTCATGGAAAATTGCCATGAGAGGATTCTGTGTGCCTGCTCTTAATGTAATGGTACATGTATTAAACCTCTGTATGGACTCTTCCTGCTTTTAGTCAGGTTGGCTAAATGCTTATTGTTCCAGAAGCACTGAGTGGTAGGCGTGGTTTGGATAGACAATGCGTAAGAGCCCAAGCAATTCTAATAGCGGGAGCTGGAACATGTGAAGAGGAGGATGGATGATATGATCATACTTCAGAGATACCCTGGGAGCACTCCTGGCTGAATGCACCCTGCCATTTGATGCTCCTGGTTCTTAAACCAGAGGACTCTTCTGCACAGGGTTAAGCGTGGGCACAGGTGTCAGTGTGTTAGCCCCTAGCCCTTGTGGCAGCAGCTTCTTTGACTCTGAGATCACGATAATGATGAAAAATATTGTGATTTCACAGAATTGCTACTTCATTGCTGTCCATTAAAACAGATACCTGTCCAATAAAAATAGACGTGAAAAGAATCAGAGTTTCTATGTGATTTATACAAGGTGCTGTAGAAGAGTATTTGTAAATATTTATGGTACAAGTGGATAAATAAGCAGAAGGGTGTTGTATTATAGGTGGGTCGGGGGAAGAACAAATCACGAGGTAAGTTACACAGCCAAACACTGATGCTACAGAGGGTGTCTCTGTAGATTCACTCCCAGATGGATGAATGCAAGATTTACTTAGGCATGATAATAGCTTCGCCATTGCAAAAGTATTAAATATATATATATATATATTTCTATTAGGTGTTACAGTTTTCTACAATAGCTGCTGTCTCTTGACAGCACTGAGATACATCTATATCTACATCAGTTTAAGGCCATTATAATTCAGCCATCATTTTGCTTGAAACCTGTTTGGTTTGGGGGGTCGTGGGTTTTTTTGTTTGTTTGTTTTTGTTTGTTTGTTTGTTGTTTTTAAATACTTGTACTGTAGCAGGAACTTGAAACATAGTCATGAAACCAGGTAAAGGCACTCAGCTCTGAGTTGCTCTAATGCCCTTGATAAAAAGGAGGTATCTTTTGCCAGATGCCCAGGAAGATTTGAAGCCTGGAAATTCGTTTGAAGTTCAAAGGCCAGTAAAGAAGGGGGAGTTGTTTTTTTTGTTTGTTTGTTCATTTTGTTTAAAGATAATGCTTTCTAAGTGGCGGAAGCTATTTCACCAAGCAGTGAAGATGATAAAACTATAAAAGCAGTCTGTCCTGATGACCCTGGGCCAAATCTAAGGTTTCTAGTTACAGTGTAACCAGGAATACATTAGCAATTTGGATCGCAGCAGTAATTCAGTTTTGAAGAAAATCCCTTGATCGTCTCCATTTGCAGTGTTTCAGTTCAGTTCTGAGGACAGCTGTGGTTCCCATGAAGCAGATTCTGTTTGTAAGGAAACTAAACCAGAAATGTTGATCCAAAAGGGCTGCAGTGGTCTTCAGGGGCAATAGATAGGTTTCTTACTTATTTGTGGACTCTGCCACCAAAAGGTCTTCCAGTTTGTGTCTGTCGCTTTACACTGAGCATTCAGCCACCTATGTAGTGGAGAAATTTGGTGCAGGAAACTGGCTGACATCTAAACCAGGGTCAGTCTCCTGAGTCTCACAGACTGGAGATGTAAGGAGCCTTAGCTTCATTCACTGTAATCTACAGATTGCACTTTCAGCAGGAAGAAAGTGTCTAAATTATTAGAAGTTCCCATATTTAGGACATTATTCCCACTATTTACGTGACAAAACTTTGAGGTCTCCCTGTTTAAGACTTGTCAAACATGAGGAGTGGCATTCAGTTGCCTAAATCTTGGCAATTGGTTCTATTTTAGATGTTGTAGTGTATCCACTCTAGCTTCCATCCGCTGCTTCAGAAGATGTGGGTCTTTTCTGAGGTCCTGTGTCATGTCTACCTGTCCCACACAGACATCCTGGCTACATAAGGGTCTCTCGACTGGCATTAGACACTTTGTTTTCGGCAAATGGTACACAATCAGGTTCACCACCCACATGTGAAGAAAAGAAAAAAAAAAATCAAACAAAAAACTAGAGTTTTGAACAATGAACTCCGAGTATGCCATGTATCCAAACAAGGCATTTTGGTGTCTGTCCAGAAAGTGGGTCAGGGATGGGCAGTGACGGGGAGGACTTTTGTTTTAAGTTTGCTTTACCCGCAGGTGTTTATGCCTGTCCAAAGAGCAAGTTACTTATTCATATAATTGAAACCAATTATAAGAGGCAATACTTTCTGTGAAAGCAAGCATTATTTATTCTCATATATCATACTCACTGTACAGCAAAATAGAATACCAGTACGAAGAACACTAGAAAGATTTTTAGGATTAGCAAATTCAGTCTCTGAAGTAAAGAAGTCTAGCTGCATTATACCTTAACTACTGTGATGCGTAAAGCAGTGGGTGAGGTGTTACCATCGTTATCACCCAGTGAGTTTGGAAGCTCAGGTAAATGTTTTTTCACCATGCACACACGTACACTTTGTACTCAAAATTGTTCTCAGTGAGTGAAAGAAAGTAATGTCTTTCTTCAGTTTTACTTTGCCATTAGTCATGTTGCTTTTTATCTGATAGTTTTTGGAGAGACGTGTTGGCATCGATTCAGTTACGCAGGAGCAGTTTGTATTTTCTAACACAACTTGAAGCTATGTTGTTGTTGCTGTTGCAATGCGTGCTTCTCCTGGGTGCTGTTAGAGCTGCACACAATATTGCTTGTCTACTGAAACGGTGCATGAGTGTGGTGTTTTTGTGCTGGGAAAAAAAAAGGGAAAATGTAGTGTTTTATCTCCCGCTCTTGTCCTGTTTATAGTTGGGCACTGTCAGCTTCTGCTAAGCCTATAGTTGAGTTTCTGGCTTGTACTGTGTAAGTCCACAGAGCACTTCTCTATTCCTCTTTCCCCACTTTATGTTCTATCCTGTGGTGTTTCAAAACGCTTCCTTCCAAAGCCAGATTGATTTGTGATGTTGAGATTATCAACCATATGGTATAGCGGGTAAGTCGCACATATTTTCTCAGTAGCCAGTGGTTGCTGGCTGTGAAAGACATACATAGCATTACATTAGTTTCTGTCCTAGGAATTCTAGTCACGGTCTCAAAATTTGCTAAAAACAGCAAGAGGATGAAATGTTGTACAAGTCCATTTCAGACTGAATATTTATTTCATCACAATACTTCTCCGGTTTCTATTACAGTTGCTGTTTTGGCTCTTCATTTTACACCCATCCAATTGTGGAAGTTTCTCACAGCTTAATCTACTATGAATGTATTATTAGTTCAAGGCTCGTTATTACATTTCCTTTTCTAATCAAGGGAAAGAATCTGTTACTAACAATGTAATCTCTTTTCCTGATGGCTTGTTCTTATAGATACAACCATAAAAGCAATTGGCTTGAATGGTTCCTTTGCACTCAGGTTCTTTTTCAAAACACAGATTACTTCTAATTGTCATTTCTTATCTACAGTGATTTAGAATTATGTCTTTGAGTCATGATTTCTGCAAAACTATCCGCATTAAACAGTCTGGAGATAGTTTGGATATGATTGATTTTTCAAAGCTTTGCGGTGAAATTTGATTCATAGTTCTGACTAAATGAGCTGGTTGAACAAAACCCTGTGCAATCATTTGAAAATGTATCACTTTCATCAAAATTTCTATAAATTATATTTAGAATGACATGTAGACTAGTCAGCTCTAAAAATGTTTCCTCTAAGATGGCGTGCTTCAAATTAATTTGTCAGCCATTTGTCAGGCAAGACAAGCAGATTACAAATGTTTACCAGGTTACTCCTCAATTTTTGAATTTTCTTTTCAACATATTCCGAATTATCCCCAGCATGATTGCTTCCCTTTGAACAAGAATGAAGTCCACTACAGCAAAGTTCCTTAATTATATTTGTTTGCTAGAATTAAATATTTAACTTCAGTTATGAGAAGATCTTCTTTGTTCTCTGTTGCCCTCATTTCTGGGTAGCTGTGTCTGATTTCATATTCTGTTCTTTCCATCTTATTTTGATACCAGAATATTAGAAAGAGAAAAATCCATTTCAAGTCCACATGCCTGCTGAGATGTCAAAAGGCATAGTGCAGAAATAGCTCTGCTTTGCAGATTTTATGCAAAGTATTGGCAAGTATCTGCGTTCCACGATCACTGATTCAGACAACTTCATACCAGCTGTCATCATCTTTGCTTCAGTATTCAGCTGAAAAACAATCAAAGTGAAAATTACTCTATTCAAACAAACTGTTCCAATCTATCTTTGATCTGATCATTCAGAATCTCAGTATTTGAAAGAAAATTTCACTTGCATTTCTAAGCATTTTCTTCAAGTTTATATTGTATTCTTTTAAGATAGTACTAACCATGGAAAGTAACATCATTAATTAAGTTACGTGAATTAAGTCAAACCTGTATCCAGGAGACTATGCATTAGCATTTGAAGATACTAAAAAATAATTAAAAAAAACATCAACTCCCTTCTTCTACCTTAAAGTCACTTCACTATATGTTTCTCTATCTTAAATAGAAAGTAGTCTTACTTTAGTTTATGAAGGCCACACTCTCTGGTGTAAGCCTGACATGGATTACAGCTGATACGGATTAGAGCCCTGCTTACCAAAGCAGAGCATCAAAGAAGTACTCTGGAAATAGGCTTTTCTTGAGAGAATCAAGGAATATAAGTTAAAATAGCTCAACCCAGAGGTATAAAAATGAGGATAGGAGAAAAGGCGTTGCTTTGGTGATAGCAGGAATTTTTATATGAACAGTTCTTTCATCCTGAAGCTCTTCTAATGCATAGATTGGAGCCCACTCTTGAAATCTGTCAAGTGTCACGACACTGGCACACACATGTCCCGTAAATACCCAAGCAAGGTTATAAACCTTCAAAAAATCTTACTTTTCATATACTCAGAGTTTGTATATGTGGTAGAGGTTACTACTGAACTTGATATGTAGTTTGATAATACCTGAACTATGAAATATTGTCTGCCCACCCAGAGTTAATGTCTCTTTGAGCTCTTCTTTTGCTTTTTTTACAAAGCTGCACACAGGCATGCTCCAGGCAAATTCTACCTGGGCCTAGTAAAGAGCAGCTTTGAGGGACTGGAGACATCCGCAAGACATAGTTTTCAGATAGAAACGTGCTATTTTATTAGAAAAATTGATAAAATTGAGCAGTGGACAAAAGAGAGAAACATTTGAATATTGCCAGCATTTTTTCAGTTCTGTTTCTTCAGTTACCCTTGCCAATAAGCACTGCAAGGAAAATCTACTTGTAATTTCATTGCTTCTTAAAGGATGATGTTGGACATAAGGGGGATTTCACAGCTCCTGAGGGAGTCCAATTGAGGCTAATGATTAAAATAGGGATAAGGAAGTAATCAAAAAAATACAGGTAGTCAAATACTGTGCATATGTCTAGGTGGGAGACACAGCTATAAGAGCTTGAAACAAACCATGTTTAGTATTTTTCACAATGACAGGTAGTTTATACAGAGAATATGGAGATAGATTGGAGCTTTGGAAGAAAGGAAAGAATTTGTAAATTTCCATGGTTCAGGAATAGTACGTGACATTTCCCTTCGTGAGAAAAATTATCTTCTGGATCCATTCCCTCCAGTGTATCAACAACTTTCTCTCAATTACCTTTTAGTTTGAGTGAATAAAGGCTGCAATCATCCTTTCTGACAAGCCTTTAAGACTGCTTTTTCAAGATCATTTTCAACAGTAATTTAAACTTATGATATAAGCATAGAAGTGCTTGAAAATAGCTCAGGTATTTTTCCAGAGAAAGTGATGTCATTCTTTGGAACAGTGGTAAGAATATTCCACTCACTCCTTAGTATTTGTTTGCTGATGAGTGGAAAGGGAATTAGACCATTACCCAGTATTTTGATGTTAAAAATGAATTATTTTCCTGTCCTCTACTGTCTTTGTCTGTTAGTTTCCATTTTCTGAAAGTATTTCAATAGCCAAATGTGGCCTCTGAGTGTATGGGTGTTCTGTTGGGACTTGCATTGTGTACTTGAGAACAGAATTTGATTCAGGTGTAAGTACTTCAATCTTCCTGAGGAGATGCACTGAAATATTAAAAAAAAAAAAAAAAAGATAATTCCCAAGCAGCTATCTAGAAACTGTCTTAGGGTATTTTTTCTGTGGAAGGAAAGAAATATTTTATAGTTATCAATGTGTTCCTGGTAAAAAACTGTGCTTCCCTCTTGCTTCCAGCACGGAACTGAGTAGATTGATAAAAATATGATCACTGGTGCACTTATGTGGTTATTATCCAGCTTTCACCCTAGTTACAATAGTTTATATATTTTTTTTTTCACTTTAGACCTTCCATTGTCTTAGATAAGATGGCAAACACAGTACCTTCTATTTCTGCCAAGGTATTACAAAGGACATGCTTTGTAGTCCCTTCTGGAAAAAATTAGTTGCAAGGTCCTTAATGAATAAGTAAACCTCCAAAAGAGTTGGAAGAAAGCCAGATTACTGTTTTGCAACTTAGCTCGAGTTCGTAATGATTTAAATCAATGTTTTGTTAATGCGGGTCACACTGAAGAGCACCTGTCTGCTCTTGTTGCTTAGAAAGATGTACCTGGTTAGAAGACTTCCTTAATTGATTGCCTATATTATCATGTAATGATCCTCTTCAGTACAACATAAAGTTGCTCGGAGTAAGAACTTTTTATAGAGATAAACGACCTATTATAAAATCAGACACTGGGGAGAGAAAGACAGCTTTAAAAGTTATGTTGTTTGCTGTACATATAAAATAAATGGGTCATAGAGTCTGTATAAACCTGGTAAGTTACCTTGTAAGTTACCTTGTGTTACCTTCCTGCATTTTTTCCACCAACATTGTGAATGGTGCTTGCTATGCAAGGTATGATCGTTCTCTGAGTTAACTGCAGCCCTTCCTGTGGCCTCTACAGACCTGCGAACAAAGTGAGGTCATTTGCAACCATACTATTTCTCAGGGTGGAACCCTGTCATCAGCTGTCTTCAGAGCAAGATTTTAGGCTATAAATCCTGCAGTTTACTGGCATCACTGCATCTGCTCTTCTGTCCCAGTGGTAATTGTAGGCTTATATAATAAGCAGCAAAACAATAATTGACACATGCATGCTTCAGCCTACAAAGTCAGTCGTGCTTTAGAAGTTCTTTCTCTATTCTAGTCAGGAAAGGAAACCATAAAATGCTAAAACTAAATGAAAAACAAAACAAAACAACCAACCAACCAAAAAAAAAAAAAAACACACACACAAAAAAAACAAACAAACAAACAAACAAAAAACCACCATTGTGTTGCCTTGTAGTTGAGCATTACTTTTGAAGGGCAAAAGCAAATGTTGATGTTCAGGGAACTATCGGAGAGTGACAGAGCATAGCAAACACTGTGCTGTTAAGAGTTCCTGCTCAACATACCTGTAGCAGAGCAGAGGGAGCCCAAATCATGGACCAAAACACCATTATGCTAAAATGGTGTACAAGCAAGAAATAAGGGACTTCTCCTTATCTAAACAAATAAGGAATGTGGATGGGGAATGCTGGATGGCCTGCCAGTGATGCTAACACACCCTTATAGACTTTAAAGAGAGCTGAGAATATTTTATCAATTCTGTGTTTTACAACTGAAGGCTTTAGCATTAGCTAACCCCAAAGCGGTAAGCAAGTTGGTAAGAACTAAAAGAAATAATCATAGGCAAGAATTGTAAAAACAATAAACTTTTTACCTCTTCAGCTAGCATGGGTCACAGTGTAAGAATATTGATTCAGGTGATTGTAGACTATAAAAGAGTAGATTTAATTTGCTCAGTGTTGAAATTAGAAATAAGTACCCCTGTATAATATTTTAAATAAGCAGCATTATATGAATGATCTGTTAGTTCCTGGTGCGTGTCTGAGGAGGTCAACACTGAAAGAGGCTCTGTTGCATTGCATTAGCACTAGACCGTGGTTTTCACGTTGCTGTTGTGGCTTGTAGTAATGGGCACAAATAATGGGAATTAAGCTAGCTAGATAGGGTACTATCCAAAACAAAAAGACTGTTCCTGGCCCAAGGATATTACAATCCAGGTGTAGGAGAAATGGTAACAGCTGATGTAGCTGGCACAATGCGAAGAGCCAGTGGGATGTTAATGGCTGCTAACCAGTGGATTTGGCTGACTAATGCTCACAACAGACTTTCACAACAAGTGAGCTTTAATTTAAGCCTCAGCATAAAGAACTTTACAGGTGTTTGGGTGTTTGTGGGGGGATGGATTCCAAAATGTAAAGGACAATACAGTTGATACAGAATGGAAAAGGGTGGGATACCTTGGTATCTTACAAAAATAAAGTTGGCAACATCATGTTTTTCAAGGTCAGAGCGAAGGATGTTGCAATAATCAAGATACAAGATGACAAGCAGACATGAAACACATACTTGTTCAAGACTATCCCAAACACATAATTTGGATGACAATGACTAGTTCTTTTGTTTTCAGGAAATGAAATGAGTGTACTTCGCAAGGTTCAAAGCAGAGTTCAAGTGCTCTTGCTCAAGCTCAAGCTTTTTAGACCCGTGCTGGCTCCGAGCAAAGCCAGCTGGAGCATCTCTGCGTCATCCTTTGTGAAGCAGAGCACTGGCCCAAACAAGAACACACCAGTGAATTTTTTCTCTATAGTCTGTGGAAAATATTCAGAATCAGGTCTGGAGTAAGGTCAGAGGCAAAGAAACTGCCTGTCACTCTGGCCGGTATTTTGAGTAGGATGCTGATGCTTACAGTGATGAGGTTCAATGACACCATGGAGGACTTGAAGGGCAGCAAAGGCTCAAGAGTTTAATCCTATTGAATTATTGCCAACAACAGTCCGGTTATTGGC
Source organism: Netta rufina (assembly GCF_964035555.1). Classification (NCBI taxonomy): domain Eukaryota; kingdom Metazoa; phylum Chordata; class Aves; order Anseriformes; family Anatidae; genus Netta; species Netta rufina. The sequence continues at coordinate 190,494,515 of NC_140123.1, forward strand.
AGGGCTGGAAGCCATGTCCTGTGAGGAGCAGCTGAGGACACTGGGTTTGTCAGGCCTGGGGGAAAGGAGGTCAAGGGGTGACCGCATGGCTCTCAAACATCCCGAGGAAGGGAGGTGGAGATGGTGCTGCTTGTCTTTTGTCCCTGGTGTTTCGTGACAGGGCACATTGAATGGCTCAGAGCTGCATCAGGGGAGGGCCAGACTTGACATTGGGAAAAACCTCTTTTTTAAGAGGTTTGTTTAGATGCTTGAACAGGCTTCCTAGAGAGGTCATTGATGTGTCATGCGTCAGTGTTCAAGAGGATAATGCTCTTAATGATAGGTTTTAACTTTGGGACGGCCCTGAAGCAGTCAGGGAGTTGGACTCGATGATCTCTGTACATTATAACTGCACGATTTGCTTCCAGCACGCTCCACTCAAACCCTGAAGTAAAACACAAACTACATCCACAGAGAGGAAGGCAGGGCTATCCTGAGAGCTCCGGCGCCTTCTCCAAGCACACATTTTCACTTTCACTTCGAGCAGCGCTCCATCCCCGCTCGGAACGAACACACGACGCAGACCAGCAGCACGACCCACGAGCTTTATTGCGCAAAAACAACCCCCATTCCCCTTCAGCCGCCGCCGGGGCCTCGGCGTCCAGGCCTGGGTGCCGGGGCCCGGCCACCGGGGCCCTTCCTCCGCCCCGCCCCGCGCTCGGAGGCCGGCCCGGCGGCTCTGTCGTCGGCGCTGACGCCTCGCCCCGCCTCGGGGCCGGGTAGCGGCGGCCGAGGGGCGCCGTTAGCTGCCGGGCTTCGCCCCGCGGCGGGCCGCGCCGGGCCCCCGCAGCTCTCGGCTCTTCCCTCCATGGAGAGGCAGCGGCCGGCCGGCCGGCCGCCCCGCCTGGTGTCCTCGCTGGGGCTGGGGCAGCGCTGCTCGGAGGTCACCTTAGACCAGGAGCGGGGGCTGCTGGCCTGGCGCCACCCGCGGCGGGGCGGAGGTGAGCGGGGAGCGGAGCGGAGCGGAGCGGGGCGGGAGGGCCGCGGGGCACCTGCCGGGCTGCAGCCAGGGTGGCGAGGGCTGGGTCGTGCCGAGCCCCTTCGCTTCGTGAGGGGGAAAGGCGGCCGGGCAGCGTGGCCACGCGTCCTCAGAGGGAGCGTCTGGGGGTCAGAGTCCGCCCTGGAGCGCTCGGGGAGCAGCGCGGGGCCGAGCCGGGCTCTTTGTGCCCTCACGGCTCGCTGAGCCCGGCGCCTTACACGTGGGTGCTGCCGGCTCTGCGGAGGGGGCGAGCAGGGAAAGGGCTTTGGGTAACCAAGGGAGAAAAGCCGGCCCTGTGGTTGGGTGAGAAAACCAGTTCAGTGTAAGCCCATTGTTCCCTGGTGCTGTGGCAGCAAGTCGGCTTCAGGTTGTACCTGCATCAGAGTACAACACCATGCACTCACCGAACTTTAAAAGTGACTTTTTTTTTCACCTACGTGACTTAGTTACAGCTTAAAAAACCACTTTCATCCCGAAACAGTGTTTCAGGTATTTTTTTCTTTTCCAAATTAGTTATTTCTGAAGCAATTCCCTTTCAAAAGGGCTTCGTGGAAACTTCCGAAGAAAGTTTAACTTTTCTGAGTTCCTGTTTGGGAAATTTTTATTGCAGGCTCATAGCTTGTAATGCGGTAATAAAGCTGTCTGTAGTTCCCCCTTTGTGCAGTTTGAATAGTGCTGATTTACAAAACTGCAACTGGGAGAGGTGACTGCCAAAATGCCCGAGAAAATTTCAAGATGACTTCTGAAAATGTCTTTGCATGAAGTAGATCAAGCTTCCTGCTCCCTATTTCTTTTATCAGATTCTTTAACCTTGTGGTTTTTATATACGTATTATTCCCAATAGTCTTATAGCCCTGCTAGCATGATAAGTGTATATGTGAAAATGTTTCATGTCCTTCTCTTCGCAGTAGCTGCTATAGAGTGGAAAACTGGAGTCATCTTCGTTTTAGAGGTGGAGGAACTGAGAGAGAGAGAGGAACTAAGTGAATGATAGAAAGGTTAACTAGAAGTTTATCTTAGGTTAAATGTAGATGTCTCCAGTTCCTGGGAAGTTCACAGACTTAGACAGTAAAGTAGTTCTTCCCTTCTTAGTATGTGCTTAAATATTTTCCTGCTTTTTTTTTCTTTTTTTGTGTCATAATGTCTTGTTGACTTCAGGCTTTTTGGAAAAAGATGGGGCAAAGAGGAGGACTTAGAAAGAATTGTATGAATTTGATGTTGCAGTCTACGTGACAGAATCAGTCCTGTTTTAAATGTATCTCTTATTCGTGATAACTTAAAAACACTTTTGGTGTTGTCCCCTTCCTGTTGTGCGTACACAATTTGACGTACTCTAGCATTTGTTCAGCAGTACTGCTGAAAAAGGTAATTTGAAACTTACTTTAGATGTACCACGAAACGAACTTAAAACTTTGCAGACAAATTAGTGGTTTTTTTTTTTTTTTTTTTTTTTTTAATCTGCTGAGTTTCATGGAATAAAATGCCTGTAGAGGAAGGTATCTGGATTTTGAATGCAATATACAACGTTTCAAAGCCTTTTGGGGACAATTGCTCCCACAAGGTAAAGTAGCCCCTGCTATGGAGAGAATTCTGTTGAATTGTGTAAAACCATTCTAAAAACCCTTTCTGAAGTTACTGGTTGCCTTACAGGCCTAGAGCAAGCTCAGTGGCAGCTCCATTCCATGGTATGGTAACTTCCCTCAGATCATGAATGAATGCCACAAAATCCCACTAGCTCTATTATTAGTCCTCTGAGGTTTACAAGTGCTTATAAACAAGTTCTCCTAATTTATTGCTGGTGGACCAAACCAAGTATGAGCCTGTCCTGAAGCCAGCTCCAGTGTGGATGTCGGAATGCTGGGAGTAGTAGAAGGAGAGTGGGACATAATAATAAAGGCTCTTTTTGAGCTGGTTTCTGAAGCAGTAGTCAGTTGAAGATTCCTTAAGTGGCAAGCCTGGTTACTGAGTGCAGTTGCTGTCCTGTAACACAGCTATTTACAAGATTTTGGAAAATGATATAGATGGAGAAGAGAAAAGGGAGAGTGGGAGAAGAAATAGAAATGCTTAAGTGTTCCGAAAGCACAGCTATAATTTATGTAGAGAACAATACAATAAATGAAGTAGTCTAAAAGCCTTGATTAATTCATGTGTTTCCCGAGCTTGCACTTTAGTACCATCAGTTCTATATTTTTGCTGCCTTCCTGTCTTTCAGCTTTTTTAAGACCTGGGATGGCTCATTGTGTTCTCTGCAATTATTTTGGAAACATGAGCAATGTACATGACGGTATATAAATAAGCTTTATAATATGGAAGATGGTTAGTTAGAAGCATATAATTTCAGAGGTGTAGCTTGACCAAGATTGATATCTTTCATCCATTTAGCCTTTGACTACGTTGACTGCTTTACAGTATGCCTAAATACAGACTTAATTATGCAGTATAGGCATTCTTTATTTTTTTCTTCTTGTTGAATAGGTAGTTATTGCACTGAAACAGTCTTCTTTAAACAGAACAACTCAGAGCTGCTTATATTTTGAGTGTTTATTGCTCATTTGCATTTAACTGCTTTAGTTAAAATGATTCAGCATATATTTTGTCAAGATTTTCAGGCTTTCACAGATAAGGAACTAGAACTGTAGTTAGATGTACTGTAGAAGTACTGAAATATTTACCTCTTCATCATTGCAACCAAATTCAGGAACAGATGAGAAACAATAGAGACTTTGTTCTGTTGTCTAGGAAGATGTGGTTTTGTAGAATATGGGGAGATTGTGCGGTTTTCCATCTTTGCACAACAATACAATTTTTTTGTTTTGAAAAAAACATTGTCAAGGTGTCTTTTGTGAAGAAATAAGTATTGATTGAGCAGAATTATTTTAATGCTGTCATTCAGAAGATAAAAACATAGCATGCTTATTCAAGCCATGGTATGTTTTTAAAACTAACTCCTAAGTAATGTTTACTTTCCTTCCTCCTGTTAGGCCTTGTTTAACAGCATCATATTTTCAAGTGCTGAGGTTCCCATTTCCTGTTGTTTGGTTAGACTCATTTGAACTTAGAATGAAAAGGTTTATCTGAATTTCTTCATGTGTTTCTCAGTTACTTCTAGCTATACACCTTTTCTTCCTAGACATGTCTTCATCTTCAAGCTTGCTGAAGAGCTTTCTTTTTCACCTTTGGAACACTAGTACATAAGACGTAGTTGGAAATCTTAAGTAGCTTATGCAAAGCTGCAGTGGTTAATTATTTTATATTGTTTTATTATTTCCTCATGTTGATGCCACAATCTGTGGGGTGGTGTTTTTTTTTTTTTTTTTTCCAAGTAACACAGTTAAAAAGTGGCATACTAAATTTTGTAGTTTATGTATTTTATATATATATACTTAAATGATTTAAGTCTTGGCTAGTTCTAAGGTAGTGTAAACAGAATAAGATTCATTAGTCATTTTTCTATTTTTTTTATTTGTGAAGTACAGGAAGGAAAGGGATGATCAAAGTTGGCACTGGACTGTGTACCTTCCTTTCTTGTGTGCTCTTAATCTTTCTGTTTTTTTCCTTCAGAATCCTCCCTTGGCCCATTTTTTTTCAGCATTTTTCCCAAAAGAACCGCTCGAGGAAGCCTCAATACTAGTGTTAACCAGACTGATGCCATTCTGATGATGTGGATTCTAGAGAATGCTCAGTTTGATAAACACAGTACAGAAACAACAGAGGTGGGCTTACTTGGAAACTATGTCTGTTAAGCACCTGTAGTGTGTTGATACATCCTTAGTCAAAGTCACCTTTCCTCAGTTGTTCCCAGCTGGCAGTAGGCATGTAAGGAAATCTGAACCATGTTTATTTCTTGGCAGTTTCACTGACTGAGCTGGTAGGATGTGGAGAATAACAGGCCTGACAGTCATTGTTTCTTTTCAGTCATTGTTTATATGTATATACACACGCGCGCATGCATGACTGTATTTTGTGAGATTGCGGCCTTCAGCTTTTTCAGTGACTTTTCCAGTTTTGAATTAAATCACTTTGAATTAAATCACAACTCCTTTTTTTGTTTCCTCGTCTTTTTTTGTTATTTTTTTTTACGGATGTGAATTCTATGTAATTATGCTCTCCATCCCTATGCAGCATCTTCACATATTCTGATCTTTATTTGACACAACTTTTTCTAGTGTATGATCAATGTAATGCAATTTACCTTCTGATGGAAAACTTTATTTTTCTTGTTTTCTGGCTTTTAGGTGGAAGGAAAGCTTAAACTTGGGATAAGATAACTTACTATTCATGCTGTCTTTCTGTAACAGTAAATAACAATAAATTAGTCTTCAAAGTGACTAAAAAAATACTCTTTCTTTTTAGTCATTAATATTTTTAAGTTAAAATAGTAGGCTTATTATAAAATTAATTCTGAAAGCCGGCGTATTCACGGGGCTGAGCTGATTACTTCGGAATAAACTAAATATTATAGTCGCAGACATTTGGTGGGTGTTTTTTTTGCATGCTGAAACACTAAGCTAACATGTTTTAGAGAGAATTTGACCTGTAGGATACATGGTTGGCTGTAGTGAATGAATAAATCTTGACTTGGGTTCTGAACGAGTTTGCTTGTAAACTCAGGAAGCGTTCTGGGGGAGTGACAGACAGAGATGACGCACTAAAAACCCATTCTAACAGACGAAAACACACTACAACTTTCAGTTCCTATTTTCACAAAGCAAACCTAGTCAGAGTGTTTACCTTACAGTTTTGTTTTTTTCCCCACTTGTTTAACGTGGGGAGAAGTAGTATGCATCTAACAGTATTTTGCTGATTTGTCAGTTTGCACTTCAAGAGAAGAGTGTTCAGACTGTAAGAGCACTGAGCAAGGAACAATGAGTGGCACAGACAGTGTGGTGGGAAGATTGTTGTCTGTCTGTTGTAGTCTGTTTGGCCAACAGGGCCAGTTGTGCCTTGGGGTGCGTCAGGTCCAGTACTGCCAGCTGGGCGAGGGAAGGGATTGTCCTGCTCTGCTCTGTGCTGTGCAGCCTCACCTCCAGCACTGTGCGCAGTTCTGGGTGCCACAGTGTAAGAAATTATCTCTAAAACTATTAGAGAGTGTCCAGAGGAGGGCTATGAAAATGGTGAAGGGTCTAGAGGGGAAGGTGTATGAGGAGCAGCTGAGGCCCCTTGGTTTGCTCAGCCCAGAGCAGAGCAGGCTGAGGGGAGGCCTCGTGGCGGCCTGCAGCTCCCTCACGAGGGGAGCGGAGGGGCAGGCGCTGAGCTCTGCTCTCTGGGGACAGCGACAGGACCCGAGGGAACGGCATGGAGCTGGGACAGGGGAGGGTCAGGCTGGGGGTTAGGGAAAGGGTCTGCACCCAGAGGGTGGTCGGGCACTGGGACAGGCTCCCCAGGGCAGTGGGCATGGCACTGAGCTACCAGAGTTCAAGAATTATTTGGACAATGCTCTCAAGACACATGACCTGAGTTTTGGCTGGTTGTGCGTGGAGTCAGGAGTTGCACTGGATAAACCCTGTTGGTCCCTTCTAACTTCTGTGATTCTATGATTCCCCTCTACTTGGCATTGATGAGGCTGCGACTAGAGTACCACATCAACTTCTAGGTCCCCTTGTACAATAGAGGCATGGACATGCTGGAATAAGTTTAATGGAGGGCTTCCAAAATGATGAAGGGATTAGTTAATAGTCTTCCAGCAGTGCCCAGTACCAGGGCAAGAGGCAGTGGTCACAAGCTGGGACACAGGAGGTGAACACCAGGAGCACTTCTGTGCTGTGCGGGTGACGGGGCGCTGACACAGGCTGCCCACAGAGGCTGTGGGGTCTCCTCCTTGGAGATCTTCAGAGGCCACCTAGACGTGGATTTGGGCAACATGGTCTGGGTGACCATGCTGAAGCAGAGGCTTGGACCAAGTGACCTCCAGAGGGCTCTCCCAATCCTAACCATTCTGTGATTTGGGCTGATAGGAATTCCTGAGCTCTGTTCAAACATAAATGCTGTGGCATTCAAGCCTTGTTTTCCTAAGCTGTAGGGAATGTTCTGAATAACATGTTTATATTTGAGAGAGCTTTGTATCTTTCTGGCCCCCTGCAATTACTGTATTATGGAGTGCATGTTTTTGACTAATTAAAATTAGTGAATTCTGTCAGGACAATGAAGCTGCTTGGTGTTTGCACAGTGTCAGATAGTACTGAGGGGCATCACTGGCATTCACAGAAGAGAAATTTCCCAAAGATTTTCTCCAAACTCAAAGATTTACAGAGGGAGGGTGAGGTCATGCTGTTTTTTGTTTGTTTGTTTGTTTGTTTTGTTTTGTTTTTCCTTTTTTTTTTTTGTGTGTGTTCAGGAACCTCTTTTTTAGTGGTATGTAATTCTTGTGGCGTAAGGTTAAAAAATGCACGTATTTAACTAGGACGTTTATTATTTGCATTTTTTGACACATCTGTGAAGAGATTTGCTAGAAAAGCAGAACTTACACAGTTGTGATTCTCAGGTGGAGAATGCATCTTAAGAACTAAGAGGGCTTCGTAAGACTGCTTTCAAGGTCCAGGGTTGTTAATATACGTTACGCAGTATGTACTAAAGTACATCCTCCAAAGAAATGCTTTCAGTAATACTGGTTTGGAGGTGTTTTTTAAAGTTTGCTATTTGTACAGTTGGAAACCTTTCTTTTTATTATTATTTTTTTTTAAATACAGAAAGTGCCTAATAAAACAATGACTTCTGTTCCTGCTCCTAGCATACATACTAATGAGTATCCAGCACATAAAACTGTTTCTCAAAATGTTCATTACAGCATTGTCATTTAAATGTTGATCTAATTGTTGTCAGTTCTGTAGCATATCTGTGAGCAACATCAAAATGAGCTACTGAAGTGCAGGCTTTATTAATGTAATGAGCTTTCTTTCATATTCTGATGTATGGATAGGTGACATAGCTGATAGAAAAATGAGAACTAAAAGCAGATCTAGAAAAAGAAAGGTTAAAGCACCTGCTCCTTCTTCTTAGTTTAGTGTTCCTTCTAGTCTATGTTGTTACTTGGATAAACGTTAAGTGGATAATCACATTAAGATTCCTAAAAACAAGCAGATTTTTGCTCTGAATATCAGAAAGGCCAATTAATTGTTAATATCCAATATTAATTACTTGATGTAGTCCTACATACGTACATGTATGTGTGATATCTACATATATGTTGAATATTTTGAGTGAGTTTGTCTTTGCTCTTATATCTTTATAGAGATTCTGTGTTTGTTGCATTTCCCTGTTATGCTTTAAATACAATAAATACAGTCATTATAAGCTGCAATTTCTTTTGTAAGTAGTGAAAACTATTTGAATACAGCCAGGTTCCTGAAGGAAGGTACTCATAAAATAGTTCACAGTGAAGGTGGAGACTAGTAAGCATGTCTTTGGACTCAATCTTCAAATCTCTGTGAGAATACAAACCCTAAAGGAATATACATTGAGTTGCATACTAAAACAAGTGTAAGGGAAATAAGCCTTGACCGTATAATCCCAAGCTCTCAGTAGAATGTGATGACACACAACAACTGAGAAGAGCTGTTGACAAATAGGACAGAGGGGAAAAAAAATGGTAGCAAAGGAATTGTAGTCAGCACAGTAAAGAGCTTGTGAAAAGTTTGACTTCTTTTACGTTCCTAACTACCACCATACTACTTGTGCAAAGTAGCAAGAAAGGTGAAATATAGGGTAAAAGCCAGTAACAGCAAGCAGTAACAAAAGTATTAGTGTTTGTTTTTTGTCTAATATCTCTTTACATCTGTCTACATATGGAAAATATAACAATCCCTTATATAGTAAAAAGTATAATACATAATTCTTTAGTTATATGTGTGTATATGTTTGTGCACCACTTGTTTGCATATAAATATACAGTGTGCTTTTTCAGTTCCTCTTCAGTTGTGGTGGTTTTTTTTTGTTTTTTTTTTTGTTTGTTTGTTTGTTTTTTTTTGTTTGTTTTTTTTAGATAAGAGGTAAAAGTAGAGAAATTTTGAAATTGGTAATGACAATGAGACAAAATTCTCAGTTTGGCAGGAGTCAGGAAGACTGAGAATGTTGAGGGATAATGAGAGGAAAAAAATGGCGCGTAGAAGAAATTCTTTCATATTTTAAGAACAAGAGGCCTTTACTTCTGAAAAACATTACTTTTAAAGTTTATGGAAGGGAAATATATTTAACAGTACATAAACATAACATCTAGAATTTGCTTCTTAGGAGGTCTTGAAGTTTGAAAGCCTGGTGGGATTTAAAGACTTAAGAATTCTTATGAACACCCTTCTTTCATAAGACAGCTACTTACTTGAAAATAACAAATAGCCTTTGTAGTTTCTCTGTTGCTTGATTTAGTTGCATGTTCTTTGAAATAGCTTGTGCTATTCACTCAACTGTCTGGATTAGGGGTCACTGAAGGGGCAATTTCCTTCCTCTGAAAGCAATGTTACTGGATTTTGGCTTCATGCAAAAACGTTTTTATACTCAGAACATCTAGCTTTCTCAGAAATCGTAGACACTTTAAGCATTAATTGAAGTAGTTCATAGGTGGTTATTGATGATGTACTTTGAGTAAACGAGAGGGGAAATTGGAAATGTTCAGCAAATTTCTAGTTATGCTCTTGATTGTGCTTAATAAGCAGCTACTCTAATTGTACATATACATCATATGTAGAAATAAACATTCAGGTGCTGTTTTAAGATGTAAATGTGTAAGGTCTTGTGTTCACACAGAAAACTATTTTGTACCAACCTCTGAGATCATTGCTGTAGAAGAAAGTGAACTGAACAAGAAGCAGCGTAACACTGGCAAATGGCACAAATTGGCAAAGCCGCATTCTTTCACAGGTAAGGCAGATACAGTCTCAGGGTGCATGTGCTAATTACCTTGTTGGAGATATTCTAGGGCAGATTGAAAAGTAAACTTCAGAATAAGTAATATTTTTAACAGAAATAATGTGAATAAAAAATCTTCCAGTATACATTTAAAGGTCCTTTGTTTGAGAACTTGAACCCTTCCTTTAAGAACACATGGTTTGGCTATATATTGAAGTGCCAGCTAATGTCTCACATCTCTGCTGATAAATGGATCTGCAGCAGGACACTTGCTTTATACTACTTGACTAGACAATCAGAAGAAAAGCTGAAAAAATGAGACCAAATGTTTGTTTTTGCTTTGTTTTTGTTTGTTTTTGTGTGTTTTTTCTTTTTTTTTTTTTATTATTCATAACCGTCAGAATGTGTGCACGTAAATGTTCTTTGTGTTATTGACTGCATTCATAAGGCAAAGTGCCAAAAAAACATTCTGATTGTTTTGGGGAAACAGTAGTAAATTCTGTCCTTCAAGCAGTCTAGTAACGATTGATGATACTGCACATGGAAAAGTAAGAGTGTTCTGATCTCACCAACCTAGTTCTTAATGTGCAAGAAGATTTAATCTTTTTTTTTTTTTTCCTCAAATTTCAGCTTTCTGCAATTAAAGTCACCCTGTTTTGTTGGTTAGATGGGAGCTACTATGACGTCTTGGCTTATCTTAAATTTATGGCCTTTTAGATCACGTAGGCATTGCAGATTTCAATATGGCTAAAAATAGCTATACAAGCTTGGAACTTTTGTATGTTTATAATCAATTTATGGAGAATGGATTGCCTTGGGTTTAAAAAGTGTTTATGTTTGAGTATCTGTGTCCTGGTTTCAGTTAGCACAGAATTAATTTTCTTCCTAGTAGCTGGTGGAATGCTGTGTTTTGGCTTAGAATGAGAAGAGTGCTGATAACACCCCGATGCTTTAATTGTTGCAGAGCAGTGCTTATACTAAGCCAAGGACATCTCAGCCTTTGCTCTGTCCTGCCAACGGGCAGGCTGGGGGGTGCAGTAAGAGCTGGGAGGGGACAGACCCAGGACAGGTGACCCAAACTAGCCAAAGGGGTATTCCATACCATCTGACGTCATGCTAAACAATATATAGGGGTGGCTAGCCGGGGGGAGGGGGCCGGACTGCTCGGGGTTAGGCTGGGCATCGGTCAGCGGGTGGTGAGCAATTGCATTGTGCATCACTTGTTTGTACATACTATTATTACTTTCGTATTATCCCCATTGTATCATCATTATTATTATTGTTATTATTATTTTTGTTATTTTTTTTTTCCTGTCTTATTAAACTGTCTTTATCTCAACTCACGGGCTTCACTTTCCATTTCTCTCCCCCGTCCCAGAGAGGGAGGGGGGAGGGTGAGCGAACGGCTGCGTGGTGTTTAGCTGCCGGTCGGGTTAAACCACGACAGTCTTTTTGGTCGTTCTCCCCGGCTTCTCATTCTAAGCCAAAACACAGCATTCCACCAGCTACTAGGAAGAAAATTAATTCTGTGCTAACTGAAACCAGGACAATCTGATATAAGGGAAGGACATAGAGCATGTTTTCAGTTTTTTTTTTTTGTTTCTACTGTTGATGCTCTGAATCCTTTTGTTAGCGGGGGTTAGCTAGCACTTCTTTAAAAAGTCACATATTTGAGAGACCTATTTGAAATGCATGTCATTTCACTAAACATTTGGTGAATTTTGTCTCGTTGTACCTCTTCTTTTTTATTATTATTTTTTTTTTTAATAGTGTATTATGTGAAAAAAGCCCGAAATCACCGCTGGTGGTGCAGAGATGTGACGTTTTGGTGCGTTGATGAGAACTTGTGTAACCAGTGGACACAGGCACTGAAAGAATTACTTGAAATGCAAAGTAAGTTTGAAAAAACACTAACATTTGCTACATCAATTTACAGGCATGTATGTCAATCAAGATTATTTTGAGATTTTTGATATCTTTTTTTAAAGTCTTAAGGCTAGCTTAAGGTGAGGCAGGTGGGGAATCTTCTTGTCACTACTTTGCATCTTGCTGTACTTACATCTGTAAGCTGTTCTGAGTGACTGTTTTATCAGTTATGACTACAGGTGTCTTATACATTTCTATTTTTTTTAATTATTTTTGCAAAATAGGGACATACTGGGAGCTTAGCAGCAGCTTTAAAAGATTCTAGCTTTGGGGAATGTAAAGAGTAGATGTAGACTCAGAAATCTGAGATACTCTTGAGATCCAAGGACGAGGGTTGTAGTAATTACTGGACTTGTGAGTGACTTTTTGTGCTTATGTGTCACATATCCGCTCTCTCAGTAACTATGTTCCTTATATAGTTAAGAGTTCCAGATAATAATTTCTGGAACTTTCAGGCATCTACTTTTTGGAAGGCTAAGAGTAGTTTTGCAGGAGTCATTCCTGACAGAGACAACTTGATAGATGTCAGGGAGCAGCAGGAGCAGGACGTGGCAGAAGGCAAATCAAGGGTGACAGCAGCACAGGCAGTGCCCTCGCTGGCCAGGGTACGGTCCCACTGTTTCTGAGCAGGACAGGGATAGCAGCAGGTCCCATTTACAGCCCAGACATGACAAAGAAATCAAGTCCATCCAAAGCAGTGGGCTGGTGGGGCTGGAGACAGGACTGGGGACAAGCTACCTACAGCATGGAGCTGAGCTCCATCTGAGAGAGAGAAAGAAATGGGAAAGGGACTGGAGGCAGTTACACCTACAATGTGGCTCAGGCAAGGCCTAAAAATACCTAAACCAAATACTTAACAAAAAACATTCTTTTAAATAGGCATTGGAAGCATGCATCTCACCATTTTTTTCTTTTGTATGTATTACACCTGAGGTATGTCTTCCAATAAAATCTTTTAGTAAATGGGTTTTGTGCACCTGTTCACTGCATCTGTGAAACATGTGGCCTGGTCAGACATCTCTGAGTACAAACTTTCATTCAATCAGTAACAAACAGTTTCAGAAAAGGTAACAGGTTCTCAGAGAGGATGGTGCTTTGGTGTGTGGTAGCTTTAAACCATTCAAAAATCTAGCTTGGGTGGATTTATTGTGTGTGTTGGTCTAATAACTCTGTTTATTCTTTTAAAATAACAGTTTAGAATGTCATCTGAGAAGGTACAAGTGTTATAACAGATAGATGTTCTATTAAAAAAAAAAAAAAAGTGTAGCAAGCCATTTCAGGTATTTATTGGTGCAGAGATATAATTGTTTTCATCACCACCGCCAATGTAAATCCATAGCAATTTGAACAAACCTGAAATAGTAATCTCAAAGGTCCTTTCTGAGGAGAAGGGCTTACATATGTAGGGCAAACTTTTGCTGTTGCAGCATGTAGTTTTGTGAAATATCCTCATTGCCTCTTTATAGCACAAAGGAAATTCACTTTAAATAAAACAGGAAGACTGTTTACATATTTTAATGTAAAAGTATTTGTATGTATGCCTCATGTGGAAGTTCCTTTCCTCCTGCTGTGCTTGTATTTTTTTTTTTGTCCTGTGTGCCTGTGCTACTAATATGTCATGGGAATGTACTGTAAAAATAATATGCGTGAGACTAGACACATGGAGTCAGACAAAAGGTCTGTATTGGCAAATATTTCGTAAGAGCATACAGAGCAGAGTGAATCCTACATCCTCTGGCACAGTAGCCTTAGCTTCCAGAAATGTCTTACAGCCTGTGGCTCAGGTAGTTTGTATACACTCAGTGATTTTTCTCCCGTTAGTTTTCTACTGTGCATGCATGTGTTTAATTCTTTGTAACTGATACAACTTGTGAAATTACAACATGAAGCAGAAATCCAGATCCCAGTTATGTATTATATGCTTATTCTTAAAGTTTTCTACGTAGTCATACCATTTGATGCACTGTGGTTCTGCTGGTATGAAGGAAAAAAAAAAATAACATTGCTGATCCTGAACTTTACCAGCTGTCTTATTACTCATTCACTCAGTTTTGTCAGTATACTTGGTACGATAAACAAGGTAGAAGAAGCATGTTATGTTTACTTTAGCACTTTCTGATTTGTTTTTGCATAGCTTGTTGATTTTTGTGTTGTTTTTTTTTTTTTTAATTTTTTTTTTTTTTACCTTACTGCAGAGTGTAGACCAAAGCGGTTGCTTGTTTATATTAATCCATACGGAGGAAAACGACAAGGAAAGAGGATTTATGAACAGAAGGTTGCTCCACTCTTCAGTCTGGCTTCTATCTCCACTGATGTTGTTAGTGAGTAATGAATATTTCAATATCTTAATAAGCTACTCAGAAATGTCTTAAAGAGTTGTTATCATGTTTAAGTTTCTTCTGTTATTTTACCTTTTCTTACTAAGTGAATGAAGCTAAGTGGTAGAGAAGGAACGTTTTCTAGTTGAAGTGTAAAGACTCAGATAAATCATGACCTTACGTCCATTTTCTGCTTACTAGGTACAAACTTAAAATAATTTGTAAGTTTGAGTAGTTCTGAGATATTTGATCTCTTCATCTTTAATAAATACTGTTTTTTACCCTCCCTTTCAGTTTTACTGTTTAAAAACAATTGTTCACTTGAAAAATATTTCGCTAAAAATTGTGCTATACATAGCCGTGTGTGTATACATATAGATACATATCATAGTGCCTGTCTCTTTCAATTCTTTCCTTGGCATAAAATCATTTGAAGCACTTTTTATGGGCAAGCTGTTCTTGTGGGCATACTGACAATAGAATCACAGTTATTAATAAATTAATAACAGTTTTAACAGCCATATCTTTTTATAACAGTATTTTTATAACAGTAATTTTTATGTGCTCATTTCTTCATAGTAACTGAACATGCTAACCATGCTAAGGACAACTTATTTGAAGTTAATATTAATAAATATGATGGGTAAGTAAATTCATTTGCTCCCTTTTTTCCCCCTCGCTGATCTATTCTGTATTCTGTCTCTTGTTGTCTCTAACTTAAAATAGTAGAGTTCATTGATGATTGGGAGGTGCAGGACATGTTCCCTTCTGTATGAGGTTATTCACGTTTAGGAGTATCAAAGGAAAACAGAACTATTTCAGTAAATCTGTTCGATATGTAACATATTCATGTGAAGTATAGTGATATTTGCATGAGATTTGTGTGCAGAAGATCAATGTAAGATTACTTTTGCTGATCCAGAAGCTGAGTATTCTGTGATAGCCTGAGAAATATCCTGCAGTGTTTTTTAGTATAGGTGATCTTGACACTTACATGAGTCCAAAAAAAAAATGTATTAGTGGTACTCTGCATGTGTGTAAAATCATGCACTATCTAGAAATGTTTAATATACCTCTCACCAAGTGCAAATAACCGCTGTCGTTTGGCTTTATTTTTTTTCACCAGTTTTGTTCTATTTGTGAAATTACTGGTTTAAAAGAAGACTTAGCTGAATAATAAAATTGCATTCCCTCATTAAATCAATTGTAGAAGCGGAGTATTTTTAATGAATAAACTAATCATTTCAGTTCTGTTTCATGACATGAAATGAGCCATATGATTATAAAATTGAAAATGTATGCAGAACCTTTGCAAATGAACTCTCATAACTACAGTATTTTAAAATTATATCTTACTATGGCTGTAGGCAGGTACTTTTAAGTTCATAAACTGAAAAAAACAAAACAAAAAAGCAATATTTGATTTACAAGAGTACTCTGAAAATATACTTGCATGGTATAAATCAAGTGAAGGCGTGATGTTGACAAATTGTGATAGTAAGAAACTACATTTGCAAATTGAGTTCCTAGGCTTTTCACAGATTGAGTTCCTAGACCTGCTTTAAAATAAGTTGACTTTATGTAAACTGTTTTGACAGTATTGGCATTTTCCTTGGTTTTGCAGATATGCAAGGAAAGTAACCTAGAAAAAAACATTTAAGATTTTTCTCCTTTTCATCTGACTTAAGTCATTTGAAGTATATAATACTGAGGATTGGTGAAATTTCAATACAGAGTGGGGAAAAAGAATCAAGCAAGCCAACGTCTAGAATTGGCTGTTGTATGAGATGGTGCCCAAAGTGGTAATCAATCATTCTGTCCTGCAGGGTTTGTCAAGGACTGTCAAAACAGGCAACTCTCATGTGAGATTCAAAAAGGTGTAGCTGAACTTGTTAGTGTGGATGGGAGGATTCCATTTCCACTGTAATATAATGTTTTAGCCTTTACCTTTATAGACTTAGTCTAGTAAAGTATTGGGAAGTGAAACTTCTACAACATCAAATTTCTAATGCTTTATATTGATGCAGATTATATGTATTACTGTAAGCTGTGCATATGTGTATTCTCATTAAGGCCACTTACTGTTTCATCAGAAAAATAAAAGTAAGTATTTTTCAGGAGGTTCAGAAAAATAGTTAAACAGAAGTTGGGACTTCTGGGGAAAGGAGGAAGACTACTTAGGAAATGCTGCAACATCAAAGTGGGAAGACAAGCAGAATCCTTGCCTTCCTAAAAGCAAGCAAACAAAAATGTATAGCTTAAAACCAAAACCACATGCAACAAAACAGCCTACTTAATCTCACCATGCAATATGTATGTATGTATGTAACTGCAGAAGTTGGATATTCTAGGAAGTTTAGGAATAAGAGGAACAACTTGAAGCTAGCAGTGATTTTAAAAAAGCATGGTGAGTTGGTCAGCTCTAAAGAGAGGTGATTGTACCACCTGGGGATATATGTCAGAATTAAAAGGAGGAGATGAGCCTTCCCATCCCCAAAGGTATGTTTTAAAACATGATAGATCCCCTCCTAGCAACTTGCTTTTACAACAAGTGGCAGTGACCAATTGTAGTGGTACCCAAAACGTTTTTGACAGATTGAAACAATCTCTAGTGTAGATGTACTTACTCATTTTAAAGGTTCTCTAAATCTCTCTTTGGTAGTTCCAGCTTAAATCTTGTTTTGGTGGGGGTTGTTTATGGTTTCCCTACCATGACTGAGAAAAACAGTTGGCCAGAGAAGTGCATCTTTTCAGAATCTCAGGGTTCTTCCATTCCCAGTCTGGGCCTGAATGGCAGGTGCCTTGAGAACTGCATGCTGTCTTTCTGAGCCTGACTTCTGACCGTTGTGTATAAGTATGTTTCTATGGCGAACGGTGACATTAGGAAGCAGTTCTTTTGCAAATTTTTAAATATCAGATCATGTGGTTAAATGGAAGATTTAAAAAAGAATGTTTCAATCGCATAAGCGTGTATTTCTCTCCTAGTTGATTCTTTTCACATAGAGGGAAAGCTTTGGATTCCTTCATCTAATTGTTGTTCACCTGTCCTCATAAGTCACTTCTGATTAAGTGACTTTTCCTTCATTCAGTGATGAGATTCTTCATTTAATCTACCAATTCCCAATTTGGGAAAGCTTTGCTTGTAATTTTAGAACTAGATACAGGATTCTTACTGATAATTGCTTCCTTACCTTCCAAGTGTATATGCTGAGGCGTGTTGTATAAACCTCTTGTGCATGTTTCCTGTTTGTTCTTCCCATTTCTCCTAATAAGAATTCCCCCAGTGAGTGTACTGATCCAATAGCTCAGTGATAGAGCAGCTTCCCCTTGAAGCTTAATTAAAGCAGCCAACGTAGTTACCGTATAGCAGGTTCTTGTACCTCGTTATGCAGAACTACATAATGGGATATATTAATGCTGTAATATTGTACAAATAATGACTGTTAAGAATAAATCTGATATGCATAAGGATGATAGTGATTCATATATATGCCTGTTTCACAGGTCTGTGGAAAACTTTCATTTTCTTCTTCTAGTTCTTGAATTAGTTTTGAATTAGTTCACAGAATTGCAGGTTGAGGTTGGAAGGGAGCACAGCTCTTTTAAAACTCATTTGTTTCGTGGAGATGCTACTCCTGAAGTTGTGAATATATTTTATTTTTATTATCTGTCTAACAAGTGAAACGCTACTCCATTAGAAAAATAAACCCAAAATGTAAGAAACACTTCAGGAAGATGTCTCTTACAGTAGTCCTTCACTAGGGGCCCTTCATACAGGTGCCTCATGCCTTGATGATCATCTGATGTTTGCAATCAATTTGGTCATATTAATTTTGTCTCAGTGAACTTTTTCATTTGTCAGTTTAAAAATTTACCCTTGGTAGGAATAGAAGTTCATATTATTCTGTTATCTCTGAGTCTGGATATACAATTTGTTACAAATAGAACATAGACCTTAAGCTGGAGTGGAAATTTTTGACCACTTCCTCTCTTTCTTAGAAGCTGCACAGAAAGATGAGACAGGTTACTGAAGTTGAAGAATAATGTATTTAAGCTTTGAGGAGATAAATTCATTATAGTGATGAAACACAAATCTCTTTTTCTCCCTTCTTGCACAGTCTCTTAGATGTTGACTTAGAGTTGGACAGCATAAGACTGTCTTCTCCATTAATGGGATAAAAAAAGATTGTTTATTCACAATAAGAGAATTCTGAAAATACAATAATAAATCTAAATCATCACTACTTAAAAACAAAATCAGTTAACTTGTCCTATGGGATGAGTGCTCATTCTGCAGTATCTATTGCTGACTATGTGGAAGAGTTGGTGTTTGTGCATTGGAAATGATTGCTATAGAAAACAGGAAATGTTCCAAATCATGTATGTATAATTTTGGATTTGTCATGTGTTCCTTCAAGATGTATTGGAAGTAGTCTTTCGGTTACAGAATGTTTATGCTTTTAGAGTTCAGAGCGTGCATTTTATTATTGTGCATTTTATTATTGTGCATGAAATGTATACTGCTGTAAAATAGTCTTTTACTTCCTAGTATTTGCTTGGGTGTGGACACTGCTGAGCTTTAACATATTGAGGATCTGTGTAGCTGCTGCACCAGCTCTGACCTGAATTAATTTTGCAAACCAAAGTTTTGCTTCTGGTAACATTTAGAACTCTGTTTCATTATGAGTGGTTATGTAGATACACGACTTCTGTCTGTTTGGGCTATCAGCACGTTCAAAAGAGCATGTGAGCATGCATTTTGCTGTTTTTGACTTTCATATCCCTGCTAAATGAATATTGTAAAATAGCATACTTCTGCTTGAAGCCACAAATACTAAACTTACCTCTCCCTTTTTGGTAAAGGTACCTTTTTTCCATTTTGCTTACTTAGAAAGCTGTGTGTGCAGTCCTGTTCGGTGCTTTCCTTGTATAGTGATTTTCCACTGATACCTGTCTGTCTGCATACAGCAATAGAGGACAAAGAATTTTTTTTAGGTTGCATTCCAACATTTTTCAAACGTTAGAGAACTGTCTAGGCGCATTTGTAGTTGTGTAGCTTGAATTTTTTTTTCTGCTTTTTGTTTAATGCCAAGTTGACTGTGAGCTACTGTATTCTGTAAAAACTGGAGGAGGAGATTAGAACAACTATATTTGATGTGCAGTGCATGCCCTAAGTAGAACACTTGCCGTGTTGTTTATTGACTGTTAGTGTGCATTCTAATTTGTGTTTCCTGGCAGTGTTGTTTGTGTTGGTGGGGACGGCATGTTCAGTGAAGTGATGCATGGTCTCATTGGAAGAATGCAGAAGGACTCTGGCATAGACCAAAATAATCCCAAAGCACCGTTAGTCCAATGCAATATAAGGATTGGCATAATCCCTGCTGGTAAGAAAGGGTTAACTTTCAGTTTACTTTATTCTTTCTTGTTGAAATTTCTTCTATTCATAACTTCTTGAAATTAGGCTTAAGTGTGAGATACGAGCAGTAGTGTTCAATAACGGCACCTAACTGTAGCTGTTTGTATCCCAGCGTAGTTACTGACCGTATGCACTATTTGGGAAGGATGCATTGCAAAGGAAAGCACGTCTTAAATGTGCAACTTCAGAATTTGTTTCTTTCTTGCTCTCTTAATTCTGTGGCTCATTTTATGTTAATACAAGATAAAATGTTGACAGTAATGTCTTTGCTCATCTAAACACATCAGTGAGGGAAATTTACTGAATGGAGACTTAACCTGTGGGGGGAAAAAAAAAGTGGTGTGTGTTTTTTGTTTTGTTTTCCTCCAGTTCCAAATGCTCCACAAATGTAGTTAGAATTGCAGTAAGACCATCCCACTGTTCTGGCAACAGGTTGGTTCTGGTTTGTGTGTTTTGTTTTGTTTTGTTTTGTTTTTCCCATTTCTTATCACAGAAAACATAAAGCGACTGCAGCTGGGGAACAGTCCTCAGGTTGCAGATAGCTACTACATATTCTGCGCAGGCTGCTTCTGGTGCCACGTGCTGTACCTTCACAGTTCAGCCGCATACTGTAATTGAGAGGCATTTGTGAAAACTGTCTCAGGATTCAGTGCTTCAGTGATAAATTTACTTTTTATTGACCACAGTCAGTGTTTGGATTAATCTTGCTGTTAAACCTAGTGGCCCACCTGTTACCTCATCCTTCCCAATTGGTGGGATGTCTAAAAAGTGGACTTAAATGACTCTCTTGTCCAAGATTGGATTCAGTCTTGCAACTCTTTAATGGCAATTATCTGCAATTTTATATTATTTATCTGCAATTTTGTGGACTGTGTGGAAAGACAAGCGCACTTTTTAGTGTCATTGGTATGCTGTTCTCTTTTCCTTGTCAGACGCTTGAGATTTGAATTAAAGAACTGATCTGAAATAAATCTGTGAGTTTCTAACTAGAACTGAAACACAGACTCTATCTGAAAATTTAACATCAGCAATAAAAATACACAGGGTGAAATAGAATATTTGTACCCTCAGGCTTTAGGTGACTAATTTTGTGTTCCTTGTATCTTAAAGAAGAATGCATCTAAACCTAAACATCTGAATTGTTGCTTGGAAAAGGTTTAACAGTTTCTGTTTGTAGATGTCTAACTGTTACTGTATTGCAAGTTGTAATGTGAATATCCCCTTATATTTTTTTTTTGTTCCTGTTAGCTAGCACATTAAGGGTTCTGTGTAACCCAATATTTAACTGTAATCTGTTTTTATTTGTTGAACCTTTGTATTTAAATCAGTTTGTATATTAAGCTTCAAAGAATAGAATGTGAAGTGCTCTACCCTTCATTTGCCTTATTAATGTTTATTTCTTGGATTAAGGAGTTCTGCTTACATGAGTTGGTTTCAGAAAGAAATTGCCTACTGGTGATATTAGTGACCATAAAAAGACAGTTTAAAAAAAAAAAAAAAAGAAACAATGTCAGTATTGAAAGCTATTTCTTTGCCCCTAGGAAAAGGAAATTAACTATTAGCATCATAAAATTGAAAGATTTAACCTTGCCTTTTCAATGATTTCTTAATGCATTTTTTCCAATCACAGCCAGGAAGTATGAGCTTCACTGATGTTTTAATATTGCTCACGTGTACCAAGCTACTTTCTTCTCTGGTGTACTTCAGTGTTTTTATTGTTATTTTTGCCTGCTGTAGCTGTTTGCTATCTGGATGCATAGTGTGTGCTGTGTTCCTGAACTACCATGAGGTACATCCAGCCTTGTAATCAGTGCTAAGACTCAAATATTTTCTTTAAGTCATTATTCTGATGCTTCAAAAGTTCTTTACAATAGTGTATAAGGAAGCTGGTCTTGAAGTTCTGTTAATTATTTTTTGGAAGTATAGAAGATACAAACAGATCGAGATACAAATTATGTTATACAATATTTAAAATGCTTCATTGCTGAAATACGTGAAAGTGCCTGTAGGAGTATTATTTTGATGTATTTATCAAACGCACTGAACAACTCTTAATGCTTTCTTAACACATCTAGCTATCATGGAGACCTGAAATTGTGTATGAAATAGCCAAGCCCATGCATTGCAGGATGCTTGGGAAGGCAGCAGGACTTTTCTTCCAGACTGGTGAAACTTCTAGTGAAGCATCTCTCTGTGGTGCTTACCTGACTGTTGTGTGGTTCTACGCTCCACTTGACGTGATTGAGCTGTGACCATATACTGACTCCAGCAGATCCCCTGGTTCTCAGAGTAGTTCAGGGAGTTTGTTCCAGAGTAAATGAAGTCTTTAAAAAGAATATTTTTAAAGCTAAACTGACAATCCTGAAATACAACAAGTAAAAAGGAATAAAGCAATGCAAATCCAGGAAAGCTTGATGCATAATGCTTTTTTAGTTCGTTACAACCAACATTTTCTTAAAATCCTAAGAACATGTCAGCTGATACTGAAGACAACCATTACCCAGGGATTAAGTTCTAAAAGTGTGTGTGTCTTCTGACATACGGAGACAATTTATTCATTGAAGACAGGTGCCTGGGATAAGGTGACAGTGTCTCAGTGGTTTTTCTTTTTTTTTTTTTTTCCTTTTAATCATTTAGTTCCTAACTTCAAGCTGCATTAGCAGAAACATGGCAGGTTGCTGCACTTTTGTTGCTGTGGTTAAACGCTGCCTGTATTCAAACTAGCACTCAATTCAGCAGGCTTAATCTTTGCTCAGAAACTGTCAATTTAATTGAACAGAGGTTTGAAACTACAAATGAAAGAAAGATTTAATGGTAAAACAGCCTCACCCGTATGATCTTTTTTGAGGAATTAGCTTTATTTCATAGGCAGAATCCCATTCTGCAGAATCTTTTTATAAACATAATGGTTCTTGTAAGTCATAATTCTTATTTTCTGAAGCAAGCCCCTACGTGGCTCTTTCAGGGTATCTGGAAATAACCCTAAGGAAACAGAATAGTCTGTCTTCTGTTTAAAACTGTCTGTTAATCTTACAATTTATTCTACATTTTTATGAAATAACTTGTTTTTTAAATGCCACGAATAAAGGCTTCTATTCAAGTGGCTTTTTTAACTTCTGAACTTCTGTATTAGTTGCAGGTGTTCCTAAATCTGCCAATGTAAATTGACTGACTGCTGTTGTAAACAGGTTTCTTGTTAAAAGTACTTAGAGGCTGTAGCAACCTGCCAGTTCCACACTTAGTTTGGTATCTACAAGAGAGTGCACCTAAAAAAACCCCTTCTCTTTAGGTATTACTTCCTGCTAGTAGCAGCTGCCCTTAAAGCACATTCAGCTGTGTTTTTTTTTTTTTCCTACAGCCAGAGTGGCAGTATGCCTAGCTGAAACCAGAGAGAACCTTTTATATTGGAACGTGGCACTGAGGTTTCATCCACGTGCTTTAGTATTAAAATGATACCCTCTAGAGTAAGCCAAAGTAATTCATTCTTCTTCCTAAACCTGGCACAGAAGAGGGGTACAAAGCTGTCAACAGCTGTTGGAAACTCCTCTAGTAAAAGAGAACCGATTGGATTAAATGCCCTTATGATCTCAGCAGGTAAAAAAAATCCTGCTGTACGCTGTGCTGTGGCATAATACTAGTGCAGGTTTTCTCCTTCCAGAAACCAAGCCTGCCAGTCTGCCCTGGGAACAGGGGAAAAATCTTTCAAGTACTGGAGAGAATTGAGTAAAATGCAGCAACAAAGTGTTAATTGCCATAGTGATTTAGGCTTCTAGTGCATCCAGATTCCTCTTGCTTTTGCTGCACTCAAGGATATGAACTCTTAATGCCTAGGGCGGAAGCATGCAGGGTGATTATAATCAGCGTGTTGATGTGTGCCTATTGAAGCTCATGCTAAAACCAGCAGAGGCTTCGTACGGGAAGGCTGCATAGGAAAAAGATTCATTCACAAATTTCAAAACCAGCTAGAAGTGAAATCATGAAGTGTGACTGGACTCCTATACTACTGCCATCTAGGCTGTAAAGTTTCTCTTGGAAAATGTGTTAAAGCATAGCATTAAAAGCTAACTTTTTTAAGGTTCCAAATGATGTATCTGCAGCCTTCCTGGTTACAATATTTGTAATATTTAATGACCTTTGCAGTTTAGTTAGCATCTCATTTCAAGGATGAGTACATTCAATTTGGAAGGTGAAGTCCAATGTTTTGTTCCACCTTCCTCATTTTAAATCAGTTCTACTCCTGGAAACGACTGTCTTAGAGCTAAACACTGCATTGGATACAGTGGGGCTGCTATGAGAACAAGTCAGTCAAGATTACTTTTCCCTGTAACGTTTGTGATTTTAATTTCATCTTTAAAATTTGCCATTATTACCATTTTTTATATACAATGGTACTGAACTTCTGCTGAAGTGATTATCTACAAGAATAAAAACCAATAAAAAACGCCCCAAATCCTTCTGAAGTGCTTCTTTTTAAGCTAACCTGCCATTCTGCAGATGTGAAACTGATTTCTTGGTTTCTAGGTGCCCAGACCATCCATCTCTCCCTGTAACAGTAACTTAGCCTCCTTACTTTTGAATGTGTCACATCCTTGTCCTTTAAAACTCACTTCCCAGCAAAGTCACCATCTAGATTTTTCAAAATACTAAATGCTGCTCAACCAAGAATAAATATGCAGTTACTCTGTCATTAGCATGGTATTTTGTTAATGGGTGACACAAAAAAAAAAAAAAAAGACTTCACAAAATTTTGGCTTTATAAAAATAACATAAATGTACAAGAACCATGATGAAGCTGTTCTTGTATGTAGTGGAAAACCCATTGCCATGGTAATTTCTCCTCGAGGATTCAGAGTACACTGTAGAAATACCTGTCCAGTTGTCAAGGGTATCTCACACTGAGCAATGCTCTTGAGTGCTAAGAGTGTTACTGTTTCTCTGTTAAACTCACTGCTTGCTCTAGGATCAACATCTAGCTGGCTGTTGCTTCTGTCACCTGCTTAGTTTAGTACTGCAGTGACAGTCGTCCAGTTCTTTGGAATTTGTTTAGTTTTCCATCAAAAAGAGTGCAAAAATGAACAGTCATAGCCTCAAAGAAAGAGCATGTATTCTTTTGAGAAGACTTAGTGGTAAGTTAGTAGTCTTAATCATATGAAAAATGTTTGAATGCTTTGCCTTTCCTCCCATTTATTTAGAATGGTAAATGCTGATTTTGTCCACAGAATCATCCATGTAACCAGTTAGAATGACATTTGTTTTTGCTTACTACTTTGGTATGCTATGACCTAGAGCTTGAAAAAAAACCTTGGTTAATTTTTATATTGTTAACATTAAAAAAGTTTTGATTTGTGGATGAGGAGAAAGTGGAGGAATTTGCCTATATAGCAATTGTGTGGCTATATAACACCTCCTAGTAACAAACAAACTCTTGGGAAAATGGGCTAATGAATCATACATGATGTATGGTAAAGACTCAAAGCAATTATACTTGTTTTAACAAGGGCCAGCTACTGTCAGAGTTGATGTGCCCTTTACACACTTACTATTCTCAACGGGCTCTTAATATCAAAATATCTGGGGTGAGAACTTCGGGTAGCTGGGATGCTTTGGTTTGGGATTCAGCTGTCTACATACATATAGTGACACAGTGCCCTTTGAAATGTGCTACCCTCTACATCTAGTCCACTAGGGTAGCAGTGGGAAGCCAAGCAGAGTAATCTGCAGCACTTGACCACTGGTGGTTGCTGCCATTTTAGGTAAAGCAGTTATTCTCCTTAGGGTGAGTTTCAGTTTGAACTTTAGACCCAGATTTTGATGCTACCTCTGTCTGTCTGCAGGTGAGGTGGATGTCTAAACTCACATTATAGCCAGGGGCCATCTGATCAGTCTTCCAGCTGCCTGCTTGTTCAGATGTTTTATTTCTTGAGAGGCCCCTCAAGAGGTGCAGGGTGCCGGTGTGTGGGTACCTTCAGTCGATCTCAGGCTGCCATCAGCTCTTCTAACAAGATCTCTTTGACCAGAGTGGGAGCTGTGACATACAGTCTACAGAGTCACACGTACATATGTAACTACTTTTAGGTGTCATAACTTGAAACTTAACCATTCCCTTGCACACTGATTTTCTTCTCCTCCAGCACAACCAATGCAAAAGCTTTTTTCCAATCTGAAAATCTTTTTTTAATTATTATTTTTTAGTGAATTAAAGCTGAATTAAACTGTTAAAAAGCAGTCTAACTGCTTCATATACACCTTGGAAGGGCAGAATACTTTTGTGTAATCCATATAAACCTTTTTTATTTTCCTTTACTCTGTTATACTCTGTCCCTTACAAATCCACAAAGAAAATCTAGCAGAACATTTATATCATTTTAATGCTGTTTTTAGAAGAAAAAAAATCTAACACCTAACATTAGTCAAGAATTAAGCTCTGTGTGAGCTTCTTGCCCAAACTGAGTGTTAATCAAGGGGTGTAAGTCAAACTACATAAAGGAGAAAAACTTTTTTTTTTTTTTTTTTCCAAAAATAATCTGGTTCCTGTTTAGTTCTGAAGTATTCAAAGAGATCCAAATCCTTACTAATTATGAACATTTTTGTGACCTTGAAACTAGCATTGTTAGGTTCATACTTGGCATGATGTGGTGTTAGTACCAGTTAGATTCTCTTAGAATGTACATGAGGAATGATACCGGTTTTCTTGCTCCATACTACTGGATCTGAGAAGAAAAAAAAGGCTATTTTACTGTTTCATAGGTCAGTTAATTTTAGTTTTTTCTTTATTATTATTTTTATTTTTGTTTTGTTTTGGTGGTGGTGGTGGTGGTGGTATTTTTTTACTCCACTGGCAAGTCTGAGAAAGAGGGATCATTTGATAGCTGGTAAACACTGTTGGTATTTTCCCCAGCCTGCCGTTTTAGACTCTTGTGAGTTAATTTCAGACATCAGGTCTAATTTTAGGCCTCCCTTGCTTGTTAACTGAAGAGAAATGAAAATAACTCCTGTAAAATTGCCCAGCAGATAAATCAGCTTTTAATTGACTACAGAAGAGGATAGGGAGCCTCCGATGTTTAAATCTAGCTTGTGTGGATGCCCCTCTTCTCCTCCCACCTAGAGCGTAAGACTACTTGGAAGCTCTGGCTGTTTACATCAGGACAGAAGTGGCTTTAAGGTAATTCTAGTAGCAGAATACAAATTTATCTCAAAGAAATTTGAAAGGCTGGATGAAATACTGCTTTTGTAAGTTTAGCAGAAAATTCAGGTCAAGTGTTCTAGCGGCCAATTTTCTGGGGTTTCTTTTCAAAAGTAGTAAGAATTTTCTGCCTAACTGAAATTTATGAGTTAGGTGGCAATATAAAACTGGAAAAAATAGCAATAAAGTGTAACTTAAGTATCTGAACTCTACTTACATTTTTTCTGCTATAAAACTCCAAATTAGGCACAGTAGCATCTTTTGTGTGCCTCATCTGTTGTGGTACTGAGAGAAATTGGAGCCCTGTTTCCTATACAACAACATAAGCTTGTAGTGGTACATTTGCACCATCATGAACATCAGCCTGTGTAGAGAGAAACCTCTTAGTCACATTTCCCTTTGTTCTGCCAGTTCTATTATATTTATCTTCTCTTTAACTGACTCACAGAGCTCCTTGTTCACAGTGGCTGCCTTCTGCATTGTGTTTGCTTGAAAGAGGCTTCTTCTGTGCACTTTATTGATAGGGGAAGTGATGTCCATTTCCTGAGAAATAAGTTGGAGGCAAAAGGATATACCATTATCAAAAGGAACAAAAAAATATGTCCTGACTCCTTTCAAAGAGAAAGAACCAAAAGATTTTAAATAGTTATTTTAAATAGTTACTGGTCATTCTTCCATTTTTAATTTTATATTTTACTTTGATTAGGCCTTTGGAATCAAGTGCTCTGTATATGAGCTGCTCTGATCTAGTATATCACTAGCAAATCTGAGAACAGATACGTGGACAAGTTAAGTTTTGGTTTTCATTTTTCGAACCTTGACTTTCTAGGACTTATTTCCAGGGAAGAAATCTGAGAACCTATGAGTTAGTTTTGGAGTTGCGTATATATATAGTTTAAATCCTTGTACTTTACATGGAGACAAACAAGTTCTGTTTACCTGAAAAAAAGTTATTGTTCCAATTTAAATCATAATATTTATATCTATATATTTAACTTTGTTCCATAAAATAGAAAGGGGCCAGCTACAAGAATAGAAAGCTTTTATTCAGAGATCCATACCAATAATACTTGCTTTGAACATATACAAAATAATCTCTTGGTCTTCATTTTTCAGGATCAACAGACTGCGTATGCTATTCGACTGTTGGCATTTCTGATCCGGTAACATCAGCTCTTCATATTATCGTAGGTGAGTGATCAAAAATCACTGTTTTGCTATGAAAATGTTTCCAATGTCCCAAAATAGTAAGTTCATTTGGTTATTGTTTTCCCCATGTCTGTGAAATATAACTTGAATATAATGACCAAGTTGAAAAATGAACTTCTTGTCTGGGATTTAAGTCTCTTTCTGATTTGAAATACAGGAGGTTAAAAAATAATTGCTTTCTCCACTGTAATTCATTGTTTTCAAGGGAATATAACTTTAGATTTGGTGCTTAAGATTTCATGTTCTCTGGCATGCTTTTTAAAATAATAGTAAGACATAATAAACAGCATAAATTATTGGATTATACATTTCAAAGTTGTCACAAGTAGCACGTACATTTGAATAGTATTATTTTAAACTTAGTTGCCTAATTTTCTTGTGCAATTTAATGCTTTCATACCAAGTTAGAAATGTGGCTTCTGCTTGACTGGAATTAGCTAATAATCCCCCATTTTGCAGTCTAAAAATCACATATTTGAGGGGGAGCTGGAGAGGAAAGCAACTGTTCTTCAGTAAATGCCTTTTGATATGTTGTCATCAGTAAGTAGAGGTACTGGCATTGCCACTTCTCATAGACCTCAAGTAAGGGAGCCCCTGAATTGCATGGGGGCTAAAGGAGACAGCTTGCATGCTCACTGCATCACAACTAGTGATGTCGTTCCGATCTGCCATATACTGAGGAAACACAGTCACCCAGTTCTTAATACTGAATTTGAAAAATTGTACGGGATTGTGTTTGATTACGTCCATTTTGTGTAAGCATAAAGGATGCAATTTCCAGCTGACTGTTCTTTCATTATTACTTGCTTATTGAGTGCTTAACAAGAGCAGTTTTAGGAGCTGCTCTTGCAAAGATTTACACATGAGCTTCTCTGTTGCTCTCCTATGGTTAACTCTGTTCAGCATACGCACATTTTAGCCCCATTGGACTGGAATTAAAGAGCTGCTTTCTAATATGTGCTTAGTATATCACAATAGCTTAGTTGGATTATTAAATGTGCATATAAACATATGTATTTAAATTTCTAAGTGTGTTTCTCAAGTGCATAAAAGGGTGCTTCATAGTGGTCTGTGGTGGAAAGAGGAGAGAGAGTGGGCATAAAGTTAAATAGTATAGGGTCGGGTTGGTGCAGATGTTTTTAAAATTAAAAACAAACAAATAAACAAACACTTCTGAGTCTTCCACTACAAGGACATCAGATAGGTTGTGTACTTCGTTTTTACATATATTCAAGGCCTGACTGGATAAAGTCCTTAGTAATCTGATCCAGCCTCATAGCTGAACCTGCTCTGAGTGGGAAGTTTGATGAGAAACCTCCTAAGGGCCCCTCTGGGTTGAATTGCCTATCCTCTGATACTATGAAATGTACAATTTATTCGTTGGACGTACAGTTCTGCTTTGATCTCTTTTGTAACATCCTCTCCCACTCCTGTATAGCCCTAGTGCAAATTCTTCATTATATACTTTTAGCATACTGACCTTTCTTTTCACTTAGTGCTTAATGCTTTTTAAATATTGAAAGAAATGAGTTGTAAAAAAATGATTTTCTCTTTCTCCATGTATAAGAAATATATATATATATGTACATTTGATTCATATGTATGTTGTACGACATACTTTTTAATGAAAAAATCTGTAACATTAAAGTTGTTACTATTTTTGTAGCTTGAAACAAAATAAACCTTAATGGAACCTTGTACTTTCTAACCTCTGTAGGTGATAGCCAGCCTCTGGATGTCTCCTCTGTGCATCATAACAATACATTTTTGAAGTATTCTGTATCACTGTTGGGTTACGGTTTTTATGGAGACATATTAAAAGACAGTGAAAAGAAACGGTGGATGGGTCCAATGAGATACGACTATTCAGGTAACTTGGAGGGTTATTACATTCTTTTGTCAGCATGTAAGCATACTGGAGCAGTTGATACCCTCTGTCCAAATCACGCTTCTCTGAAGCTTTTAATCAAAAGGGACAGACTGAACCTGATTGCATACTCCTTGAGGTACCAAGTGTGTTGAATCAGATTATGTAAAGCTGTGTAATTTAGGAGATAACATTAACGCTTTGCTTATTAAAGTTGTGTTGAATTTGGCTATATAACACAGTTAGCAAATTAACTGATAGTTAACACTTATGTGTTTTGTAAGCTTTATAAAGAACTAAAACGTGTATTTAAACTGTCATGAACGATGCTGAAAGCAACACTAATTCAAATTAATCAGCCTTTTTTTGATTAGTGAACCTGCTAGCGCTCTAGCACTGTTCTGTAGTGTTTGTGTCATGTGTTGATGTGTCTCACCTAGAGAGCGATGCCTAAAAAGTTATATTTATTCTGTGTTAATCATTGTGACTTCCTTCTCAATTAGTTGGACAGAGGTAGGCACTCTGCTGTCTTGGACTTGCATGCTGATGGAGAGAACTGTTGTGGTCCTTTCAGTACTGATTATAGAGTTAGCTGAGTGGTTTAGCCTGGGTATTTGATATTTGGGCAAATCTTATGTTACTGGAAAGTATGTTTTACATTTTTGATTTGTTATATGTTAGGAAAAGCAGAATTTAATTACCTTTTCTTAATGTAGGCTTCAAGACTTTTCTTTCTCATCATTATTATGAAGGAACAATTTCTTTTCAACCAGCAAAACACACACTTGGATCTCCACGAGATAAAGATAGCTGCAGAACAGGGTAGGCTAATATTTATTTCTGGATACTTGACATGAACTGTTGGAAAAGGCCTGTATGTAAACAGAGGTTACAGCAATGTTGCTTTTTAATATCAAAACACTTACTCTGAAAGAGACAAGCTTTTTAAAAAGAGGTTTATTGACTCATTAAAGAGAATACCTTATTTTATCAGGTCAGTGAACAAAAATGTAATAAAATTTTGTTAGCCTGCTTCCCTCCCCATCTCCAATTTTAAATGAAACAAAGTATAATACCACAGCACACAGTTCTGTGTTACTCCTAATAAATAACAAGTCTGGATACCTTATAGCTTCTGTAAGTAGAAATAATTATTCAGAAAGTTTCAAATGTTCGTGTTGTAATTGGAACTAGCAATTTTAAGAGTTGTTTTAGTGTAATGACAACAACTTGTCCTGAGTATAGATCCTTTCAAGAACCACTATTTAATCTTTTTTTTAATGGACTACAATTATCCTGTATAAATTCTGTGTGACCTTCACTTCTCAGAAGAAAAGGCTAAGGGGCACTGAGAAAGTGTCTGGAAATAGCATGGGAGTGTGAGAGCTTCACCTCTGTGTCATGTCAGCGTGACTGCATGTCTGTTTCAAGTGTCTGAATACAAACACATGCAAGATGTTGTGAAACAAAAAGGAACTGAAAATCCATGAATGGACGCAAAGCTAATGTCTCAGAGAGATTTTATAGATATGGTGTGATTGCTCACATGAGCACAGCATATGTATATGCTTTCCAGGGGGAGAAGTGGGGTTGTGCTCAATGCAAAGAAACAGCTCTGTTGCACACAGAATGAGGGAAGACCTCATGGATAAGGATCAAAACAGACAAACACAGATGACAGGGAGGTAGACATCTACAACAGACCTCTGATTAAGTGGGGGAAGTAGGTGAAGAAGCCTTTAGACAGTTGGAGGAAGCCTTCTGATGGCAGGCCCTGGAATTTATGGGTGTTTTTTTCCATCCTGGTAATTGCTGGAAGGTCACAAGCAATTCAGGAGATGCCTGGAGTGCGTTGATGATGATAATCGTACTGGTGATTGACAGACTGACTAGGAGAAATGCTACAGAAAATGAAGGTGGGGAATGTGATGGTTGAGGGCAGTCTTGGCAGCAGTGACTGTGAGATTATGGTTTAAAGTCTTGAGAGAAGGGAGCAAGGCAGAAAGTAGAATTACAGCCCTGAACTTGAGAAGAATAAGTGTTAGTTTATTCAGAAACCTTGGTGAGATCCTATGCAACGTTGCCCTGGAGGACAAAGAGGACAGGAGAGCTGGGTCTTTAAGGATGACCTCCTCAGAGTGCAAGAACAGACCATTCTACTATGCAGAAACTTGAGCTGCTTGAGCTGCTTAGTGGTGTGGGGGACCCAGTGACAAAAGATCTGGAAAAGGCTGGGAAATGCTTCCTTGACCTGTGGATGAGGGGGAAACAGTGGATGTTGCATACCTTAACTTTACCAAGATCTTTCCTGCTGTTTTCTTAAAATCACTTCAATGAGATGTAGACTATGTAAGAGGATGGGTGGAAAATTGGTTAGACTACATAGAAAGGTTTTGAGTACCATGTCCAACTGGCAGCCAGTTACTAATGGCATCCCTCAGGGATCAATACTGGGGCCAGTGCTGTGCAACATCTTTATTTATGACTGACATAGAGTGGACTCTTGGTGGGTTTATGGGTGATAGCAATTTGGGAGGAGTGGCTGGTATGCTGAAAGTCAGGGCTACTATTCAAAGGCATCTTGGCAGGCTGAAGAAATGGCTGATAGGAACCTCATGGAGTTCAGGAGAGGCATAATAGTGTGTACCTGGGGTATAACAGTCCCATGCAACAATAAGGAGTGAGCACTAAGCTGTTTGGGGAGCAGCTCCACTGAAAAGGTCTTTGGGGATCCAGGTAGACAACAGACTACGCCCAAATCAGCAGTGGGTCCTTGCAGCAAGAAGGGCCAACCATGTACTGGCTTTCTAAGCAAGACAGAAGCCAAAAGGTCAGGAAAAGTGATTTTTCCTATGAATTCAGCATTTGTGAAGTAGAACACTAGCAGCAGTATGTCAAGGTATTACACCATTACAGCAATCAAATATTGAAACAGGTTGCCCAGAGAGGTTGTGGACTCCATCCTTGTAGATAGTCAAAATTTGACTGAACAAGATATTAAGTAATACCCTGATCCTATCAGACCAGTTTTGAGTAGAGGTTTGGACCACATCCAGAGGTCCCTTCCAACCTCTGTGGTCTTAACAGCATCACAGAGCCATATTTCTGACCTCCAATACATTTGAATACTATGCCTAAGTTCCTATACTGTCTCCAGAGTTATCCTGATTCATGGTACATCAGGGTTGTTGGTGCCACACCCCATCTTATGGCGGGGAAAGTCCTTTAATGATGGGGTACAACGCACAAAAGTTGAGCTGAATAGTTTTATTTCCATCAACTCAATTGCATTTCTGTTTTCAGATGTTATATTTGCAAGGAAAGTGAGCAACAACTGGCAGAACAGCAGAAGAAATGTGGATTAAAAAATGAAGGTAATTTATCATAAAAAGTAAGATGTGATACTATGCAACTTACTGTTCTTCATTATATATCAGCTCAAGTATGTATGTTTGTTTTTTTTTTCAAACTGCAGATTACTAGAAAATCCAATGTATCTGTACGTTTAAAAATATGTATAAGTGAGAAACATTCTTCCACCCAAGCCTCAGTTTTGATAAAATTGTACTAATTATTTATATATCTTGTATCAATATTGTACTAATTACTTATTTTGGTATGTTTGGCTCCTTTTCTTTGAGAAGGAAAGCTGTGAGCTGAGTCCTGTGAGCTGAGATTTTGTCTTTTTTTTTTTTTTTGTGAGTAAGATTTAACAATTAAACTGTGAGCCAGTGTAGAAAGAAGCAATTCATTAAGATGACTTTCGGAATAGATGAGGACTCAGCTTTGTGTTTGTTAGCACAAAGGTCACCCTATGTGGAGTTGTTTATTAAATAAATATGAGGCAGTGAACTTAAGTATTTCTGTGCAACACATCACCAACAGCCAGTATAAATGAAAAATTAGATTTTTTTCTCCTCTTTCTTTAGTTGTGCTGCCCTTTTCCTCTTTCCCCCATTCCAAACCCTTCCATGGATTTTTACGTGAGCTTACCTTTTCCTTTCTTATATTAAAACAAATGTTTATATGCTGGATTCTGTGCAGTAGTTTCACTGTCTGTATCTCTTCATGTCTGATTACTGCCCCCTGACAGGAAGCACTGGTATTGGTACACTTTTGACCTTGCTGGTAGAAAATACAGAGCTTCAGTTGCCTGAGTTTAGCCTCTGCTCACAGTTCATCTTCTTGGATAAAACCCTTTTAAACAGCAGACAGACTTTCCATGGGTGCTTATTTTTACTTTCTTTTTTTTTTTTCCTTGTAGAGCCCAATGCATAAAACTGTAATTTTCTTGACACAGGCTTTGGACCTTTTGACCTAGATTGCCTTGTAATTACTGTTGTTTTGCACAGTATCTGTGCGCGGCTGTAGCTATTTGTTAGCAAAGAGTATCATCGCCCTGTAGAGATTCACTGGTAGCCTATAAAGCCTGTATATGGATTTCTATGCCAACTTTAATTCTCGTTACACATGCCTATATCTATATATATGTGTGTGTGTATATACACACCTAGCTATCCATAATGCTTTCATTCCACTCCTGCTTCTAGATCTTTGATATAGTTGACAAATGGCTGGATTAGAGTATTTCTAGAGTTTTCAGAACTGAATCTAGGAATAAATTAAATAAATTGCTTTACGTAGTATTTTCTTAGGAACTAAATCTGATAGCAGGGTTCTTTTTCATAAGAAAAATTCAGTGGGGGATGTCTGTGAGAAATAATTGTCTGCCTTTTTTGTCTGTTTGCTAGTTACTTTTATTTTTATTAGTTTTGGTTCAGCAACAGAACAAAGGCTGAAGAAAGTGAGTTACAGGTTAGTGAGCGATCAAGACTGCTTTAGTCAGCGTAGCACAAAACATTAAGCAGATGATTCTGTAGGACTTTGTCTTAAATTTTACTTTCAGTAGCAGTTTTTCTTTGCACTGCAGTCTATTCTCCATGCAATACTGGTAAGCAAATAATAACAATCCACTACTCTTGATTTGCAATAAGAAGGATTTTAAATTGCCGCCTTGTGTAAGCTTTTTACTCACCAGGGTGTATTGGCTGACTCATTATGCCTACTTGGTTTGTGTACAGTTCAGATGAGTTTAGAAGGATGCTTTTATTAACCATCACTGAAAATACTTCTTCGTATTTTATAGAGGTCTATGTGCATGTGCTGAGTAAATTTGGAGTGCTAACACTTTAGGCTGATTTCAGCAACTGGCAGTATATATACACAATAGACGATTGAAATGAGTGTCGTTTATTTTCTCACTTTTTTATGATTGCTCTATTGTATGGAAGATATTGTAGGCAAATAATTTGTGATATTACAGTGAGACACCCTGCAGAATGGTTGTGAGAACAGTTGGCCAACTAAAATGTGATAAGTACTCTGACTTTGTTCTTACTGAACAGTGAAGCTACTGTTGAACGACATGCTTAGATTTTCACTGAACAATACTTTTCTACCAGTTTGATATAGTCAATTACAGCGATGTATATAGGCATTCTACCCTAAGTACATTGAGACTTACTTAGCACAGTGAGCATGCTTCAAAAGCTAACACTTACCTAGGTATAGTAAATACTAAATTAATATTATTTAGATAAACAGCAGAAGGTTTCATTGTTAAAGGGTCTTGATTTCATTTTGTTGCTTCCATATCAGAGAACGTCTGTTTTTCTTTAAAATAGCTTGTATAGTTCTGGACACAGATGATGGGCAAGCATTGTGTATGAAGGAAAAGTAAGTATTACTGTTAGTTGAGATTCTAAAATGATGAATGTGGCCCATTAAACCTATTAAAGCCTGCTAGACTTTAAGACTTAGGGACATTCCTCCCTTCCCAGTGTGCAGGTTGTGAGGCTGCAGCTTTTCCTTTTCCCAGGTATAGCCAGTAACAAGGCTGAGCATGTTTTCTCATACAGGCGTAGACAAGACAGAGTACAGACATGGCTGGCTATGCAGACAGAAGGTCAGTATCTTTACAGGTACCCATGTAACCATGAACAGCCTCTGCATAAAACATGAGCACCACAGCTAGCCCAATCCTGCCTTCTCTCCTTCTGATGAGGATTGAAGTTTGCCAGTAGAACATAACACATACCTTCGCTCTCTTGATTCACAACCATGCTCATATTCAGGGATCCCTCAGGTATTAGAACGTACTTTGTATCTCCCATATCAATGCTCAGATCCTGTTTTTTGTTGTTTTGTTTTTTTTTTTTTTTATCCAGTTTGCTAACAAAACCTACAGCTACATTCAGCTATTGAACTCTGATGCATATGCATATTTGTGGGTACGTTGAACTTAAATCCAGAATCTGAGTCCAGACCCCAGGCTGTTTGCTAGCCTCCAGCTCTGACTTGGAGTCTTTACAGATTACGTGTTTACTCGATGGCTAGTGTGACTTGAAGTTTTCTAATACATCTTGTGCACATAGAGAGCAAAGGAATAAAGTTTAATAAGAATAACCTGCAATGATCAGGTGTAGGACTTGGCCAGACGAACATACTGACCAGCAGCCTCCTTACGCTCAAGTGATCAGTTATCTCCACATTCTCCATGTGTGTCCTCCCTTAATCAACCTTGTTTCATGGAATCATTCAGGTTGGAAAAGACCTCTAAGATCATCTAGTCCAACCTTTAACCTAGTACTTACAAGTCCACCACTAAGCCGTGCTACTAAGTTCTACATCTACATGTTTCTTGAAGACCTGCAGGGATGGTGACTTAACCACTTCCCTGGGCAGCCTGTTCCAATTCTGTACAACCCTTTCAGTAAAGAAATTTTTTGTATTATCCAACCTAATCCTACCCTGGTGCAACTTTAGGCCATTTCCCCTCATCACTTGGTGGCTGGGAGAAGAGCCTGATCCCCACCTCGTTATAGCTTCCTTTAAGGTAATTGTAGAGCATGATGATGTCTTCCCTGAGCTTCCTTTTCTGTAGGCTTAAACAACCTCAGTTCCCTTAGCCACTCCTCGTAAGAATTTTCTCTAGACCTTTCACCAGCTTTGTTGCCCTTCTCTGGATACGCTTCATCACCTCGATGTCCTTCTTGTTGTGAGGGACCCAAAACTGAACGCAGTACTCGAGGTGCGGCCTCACCAGAGCCGAGTACAGGGGGACGATCACCTCCCTAGTCCTGCTGGCCACACTGTTTCTGTTACAAGCCAGGATAATGTTTGCTTTCTTGGCCACCTGAGTACCCTGCTGGCTCATATTCAGCTGACTATCGACCAGTACACCCAGGTCCCTTTCCTCCTGGCAGCTTTCCAGCCACTCTTCCCCCAGCCTGTAGCACTGCATGGGGTTGTTGCATCCAGCACTTGACCTTGTTGAACCTCATACATTGGTCCAGCCTATCCAGATTCCTCTGCAGAGCCTTCCTACCCTCAAGCAGATCAACACTCCTGCTTAACTTGGTGTTGTCTGCAAACTTAGTGAGTGTGCCCTCTATCCTCTTGTCCAGATCATTGATAAAGGTATTGAAGAGAACTGTCCCCAGTACTGAGCCCTGGGGGACACCAACGGAGACAGGCCTCTGGCTGGACTTAACTTCATTCACCACAACTCTTTGGACCTGGCCACACAGCCAGTTTTTAATCCAATGAAGCATACACTCATTCAAGCCTTGAGCAGCCAGCTTCTTCAGGACAATACTGTGGGAAACAATGTCAAAAGCCTTACTGAAGTCTATGTATGCTACATCCAACAGCTCTTCCCTCATCCACTGAGCTTCACCTTGTTGTAGGAGATCAGGTCCATCAAGCAGGACCTGCCTTTGATAAACCCGTGCTGATCGGGCCTGATCCCCTTGTTGTCCTGTAAGTGCTATGTGATGCCACTCCAGATGATCTGCTCCATGAGCGTCCCCGGCACCGAGGTCAGACTGACAGGCCTGTATTTCCCTGGATCCTCCTTCTAGCCTTTCTTTCATATAGGTGTCATATTTGCTAGCTGCCAGTCAACTGGGACCTCCCCTGATAGCCAGGACTGCTGATAAATGATGGAAAGTGTCTTGGTGAGCACTTCTGGTGGCTCTCTGTATCCTCAGGTGGATTCCATCTGTCCCATTGACTTGTGTATGTCCAAGTGGTTTAGCAGATTGCTAACCATTTCTGCGTGGATTAGTCCTTCTGTGACTTTATGACTTCTTTCTTTAAGAGTGTCCAGCCTTCCTGGACTCCTTTGCCCTTCAGGACTGCCTTCCAAGGGATTCCACCAACCAGTATCCTTTACAGGCCAAAGTCTGCCCGCTGGAAGTCCAGGGTGGCAGTTCTGCTAACGTCCCTCCTTTCATTCCCAAGAATCAAAAACTCTATTAATTTGTGATCGCTCTGCCATCGATCCAGCCTTCACATCACCCACAAGGTCTTCTTTATTTAACAAGCAAAAGTTTCTTCCCCTTCTCCAGCCTTGTCTCCTCCCATATAAACAGCTG
The DNA here is from genome assembly GCF_964035555.1 of Netta rufina. NCBI lineage: Eukaryota > Metazoa > Chordata > Aves > Anseriformes > Anatidae > Netta > Netta rufina. The sequence continues at coordinate 190,532,728 of NC_140123.1, forward strand.
GATCTAGTTAAATTTCATCATTGTTTCCAGCTTTGCTACATCGATGCCCAAATTTGGAATTTCTAATAGGATCTATGTGATCCCATATGTGTGTGGTATTACTGGTATAGACACATCGGTGCTGTTGGCCTTGTAAGATGCAACTCCCCTAAAGGTGGTGGTCCCCTTCAGTTCTCTGTGCAATCTCTCACATAACTCGTCACAGCTGCCTGCAAAACCCAGACATCCTTTACAGCACTGTCTGTAACTTTCATCAGCTTCTCACACTGATAACTGTTAGGTTGAACTATTTCTTTTTTTATTTTTCCAGAAGTTTCTTATGTTCTGTTTGATTCCCTTAATCTCAGAGCAGAGTCATCATTTGCCTGCAGCCTGAACAAAGTCATTCTGTAGTTTGATGTATGTTTCTCTCTTCTCTCTTAAAATACATATTTTGAATCTAATTTAAATGATTTCTTTCTGTAATGTCCTTTTTGAAAGCAACATAAAAGATCAGCAGTAAAGCAAACATAATTGATACTAAAACCACTCTGGGAAATGATGTAAAAATGTTGAATTTAACAAAGCTACATTTCTTTTATTACTGATTTGTTTATCAGAATATAGAGAGAAAGACTAGATGCAAAAGTGATAGTTATTTTTAGCTTCCTTTAAGTCTTTTGTCATGTTACAATCCTTCTTTGTTTTCCCTGGAGTTCCAGTTTTCTGGGTTTTGTTACTGGAGAGGGGATAGTAAGAAATTCCAATAAATAAAAAAAAGAAGAAAAAAAAAAAGAAGATAGAAAACTTGAAAAGACAAGGTCTACAGGAACTTTTTTTTCCTCCTATTTTTCCTCTTTTCCTGGTGTATAAAGCTTGGAAGAGGTTAATTCAAAATGAATGTGTTACAGAATTTAGGTCCACAATTATCTAGACAATGTAGTAATCCTACAGTCACAGAATGGCTTGGGTTGGAAGGGACTCTAAAGATCATCTAGTTCCAACCCCCTTGCCAAGGACATGGATGCCACCCACTAGATCAGGTTGTCCAGGGTCCCATCCAGCCTGGCCTTGAGCACCTCCAGGGATGGGGCATCCACAGCTTCTCTGGGCAACACAGTCCAGTGCCTCACAACCCTCAGAGTAAAAAATGTCTTCCTGACATGTAATGTAAATCTCCCCTCCTTCAGTTTCAAACTGTTCCCCCTTTTCCTATCACTATCTGTCCATGTAAAGAGTTGCTCTCCATCTTTTTTATAAGTCCACTTTAAGTATTGAAAGGCTGTAATGCGGCTACCCTAGAGCCTTCTATTCTCTAGGCTGAATGTCCCGAGCTGTTCCAGCCCTCTGATCATCCCTGTGGCCCTCCTCTGGACCCCTTCTAACAGCCCCACATCCTTCTTGTGCTGGGGGCCCCAGACCTGGATGCAGGACTCCAGCTGGAGCCTCCCAAGGGCAGAGCAGAGGGGCACAATCCCCTCCCTCCCCTGCTGGCCATCCTTCTGTTGGTGCAGCCCAGGACGCAGTTGGCCTTCTGGGCTGCAGGCACACACTGCTGGCTCGTGTCAAGCCTTTCGTTCCCCAGAGCCCCCAAGTCCTTCTCTGTGGTGCTGCTCTCAGTGAGTTCTTCTCCCAGTCTATGTCCTGACCTGGGTTGCCCTGACCCAGGTGCAGCACCTTGCATTTGATCTTGTTGAACCTCAGTAATGATTCTCTAAAGTAGATGTAAGAACTAAGGTAGTAAGGCGTGAGAACTAAGCTAATAAAAATAACAGAATTTCAGGAAATGAAATAGATGGCTTGGTGTGCTATATATAATCTCATCAAAGAAGCACTGTGAATAATTAAAAACTAACCCCACTATGGACAAATGGATAGTGTTAGATTTCTAAGTCTCTATTAGTTAATATGCCTCAAAACCTCTACCTTACTGTGGTTTGATTATGAAACACATTAAACAATCTTAGATAAACAATTTTTTTTTGGTTGTTCCTTAATTTTTACCCCCCTATCCCCTACTGTGATACTTCACTCCTGAAATACAGCCCTAGAACTGTGAGTATCTCCACAGACTGTTCTGAAATCATTAGTACTGTGGAGTTGTTCATTTGAAATATCTGAGCCCGTTTATATTTGGAGGCAAAACAGAGTGTTATAGCTGCTTTATGGCTTTTTTATCGTAGTGGGGAAGGCAATTGTGTGTAATCTACAAATGCAAAGGCTTTTATTATCTGTTTTTATCCCTATAGATGAAAATACAGTTTAGATAACAACTCTGTGCAGCGGCTGCCAATGTAATCAGTCTTCGTTCCAGAAAATTCCTCTGCCTCTTGGTAGTGTTTATTCCATCACACATTTAAATTCAGTCCAGTTTTATTCTAACAGAACAGTTTTGCATTGTTGAAAACACTTTTATATTGTTTTCCAGGAGTCTCTGAATGTTTTTTTCGTGGAAAAATTCAACTCTGCTCATACTGTTCATCTGCAGACATTGTGGGGTGTCGTTAACAGATGTAGCAGCACTGCTGCATCCTGATGCTTCCTGAACCCTGAGTCATGTCCTCCCTCTTCAGATTTGGTTTTGTTGTTGCTGTGTTTGGGGCTGTTTTTTTTATAGTTTGTGGCATTGAGGCAGAAGAGGAATATTGGTTTAGAAACCAGACACTAAACCACTGTCTCTGCATTATTGTTTGCTTAAGACTTAACATGTCGAACAGCAAGAATAAAGTTAAAAGTCCTCCCAAAGTTTTAAGCTACAAGAGTTGCAACCTGCCTCTGTCTTCTCCCTGCCTGAGGCTTTGTGGTTTTACAGTAAGCAGTGTTAGTAGGTAACAATGGTCTGTGAAGGGAGGAAGCAACTTTTCTGTTAGTATATGAAAGACAGATTTTTTTTAAATGCAGTTTTTTTAGATGCGTAATGACAGTGCATAAACATGCCCAGTAAAACCTCTTAATCTGCCATTGATTGCTTTTTACTGTTCTTGTGAATCTATCAAATAATCTATCAAATATCCATGCCTTTATTCATGTGTTTCAGAAGATGAAGAAGAATGGAAGGTTATTAAAGGGAAATTTCTAGCCATCAATGCAGTAAATATGAGCTGTGCCTGTCCACGCAGTCCTAAAGGTCTTTCACCAGCAGCTCATCTGGCAGATGGTTCAGCTGACCTCATTCTAGTTCGTAAATGCTCCAGATTTGATTTTCTACGGCATCTTGTCAGAAATACAAACCAAGATGACCAGGTAGGTGTGTGTTCCCTTTGGCAGTGAACTCTCCAGGAGCAGCCTGAGTTGTAAATATTGACAATGGTATATGACAAAAAGAATATCTACAAAACAGGTTTTTAAAAAGTGCTTATACATTTTGTATGACTTAATCTTAGCATGTGTACCATCAGAAAAATCACTTAAACTAACTCAAGTCTTTGGCCTACAGCATTCTATATTATATTTATTTCAGCTTGGAGAAAAGGAGGCTGAGGGGAGACCTCATTGCAGCCTACAGCTTCCTCATGCCGGGGAGTGAAGGGGGGGTGACCTATTCTGCTTATTCACCAGTGATAGGACCTGCTGGAATGGTGTCAAACTGAGGCAGGGGAGGTTTAGGCTAGACATCAGGAAGAGGTTCTTCACCAAGAGGGTGTTTGCACACTGGAACAGGCTCCCCAGGGAAGTAGTCACTGCACCAAGCCTGTCTGAATTTAAGAAGCATTTGGACTGTGCACTTAGTCACATGGTCTAAAATTTTGGGTTGATCTGTGTGGTGCCAAGAGTTGGACTCGATCCTTATGGGTCCCTTCCAACTCGGAATATTCTATGATTCTAACCAAATTCCACTTTTATTAGTTAAATTCCTTCTTATAATATTTTGAGTATATTTACTATTTGGACAATATTTAAAATGTTACCAGATCTGTGCACACACTTCATGAAAAATTGTTCACAGCAATATAATGTAGCTGAGGTAGAAGACCTAGCAAGGAATAATAATTCTTGTAAAATGTATAAAAATATGATGTAGAAAAAACTTACTAGAACTACAGTTTGATTCTAAACTGCAGGCCTAGAGCAGGATTTTAATACATCTGTGTGACATGAGCTTTAGGCATTCAGCTTCAGAGTGCTTCCTTGCATAAGTTACAGCTGTCAGGAGAAACTGCAAGGGGAGATTGATCACTGCTTTGGAGTGTAATACCTGTTGAAAGTAGAGCTATGGCTATGAATGCACGCACTTTAATATTTGTCACAACCTGATATTATTAACAAGTTCTGGCAGATAACCGAACAATACACTAATGGCATATCTGGTTATAGCAACAACAAATCTCATTTGTTTGCATTGCTACTCTTCATCCTCTAGAGTTTGTATAAATTCTCCTTCTTGTATTTCCTTCTTACCATTCCCAGGCACATTGTGTTTGTCTGTGTTCTGTCTTCCCACTGTTCTTTGTCTCTTCTTCTTCCCTTCACTCCTTCTTATTCTCTCTGTTTCCTCAGTATTTTTGGTTATTTGAAGCCTTTCCTAGCTGCCTTTCCAATTGGCTTCAAGATTTATTAATCTTTATCAATCAATCTATCAATTTTAAATTAGTAAAACATATAAATGATAAAAACAAACTATATGAAAATATATTATGCAATAATAATTATTATAATATATGTAATTATATCATTACTATCATAAAATAAGAAATAATTATAATAACATTCTGCTTAGCCATGATACATGAGAGCATTCACAAGTGGCTCTATGCAGCCAGTGATAACCAGTTTTTGCAGCTAAACTTTTGGCCTGGAATGCTTCTTAGTGAATCTCAGACTCAAACCTTAGTTTTACCTGAATTAGCTAGTTGAAATGATTTTATTTTGCTGGAGTATAATAATATCTCCATATATTCGTATTTTCCTATACACACAGCTCTCCAATCTCTCTAATTCTTTGATTAGGGCAGTGGTTGGCTCATCTCAAGGTACTCTTCCAAAATTCAGAAGCATAAGACTTTCAGAAAAGTGTATGTTTCTTAAGGGCTGTAGTGAACAGGTCCTGAGGATGGTACAAGTTTCCAATCCAAACCTTTTTGACTTAAATTCCATGTTATAATTGTTTCTTACAGTTTATTCATAGTTCTTATACTCTATACTCATAATCTCAGAACCTGTAACCTCATTACCCTTAAAGTGGCAGTACTGCTGTTCCGTGAAGACAACCATCAAAAATAAGGTTTCAGTTCTGCTTTATGGTTTTTGACTTTTGCAGTTTCTTAAAAACAAGTATCACTCTATGCCTCAGGTTAAAGTCTCTAGAAAATTGGAACGGATGGACTTTATTGAATACCAAATGCTGCATGCTGAGTTTCTTTACGCATCAAGTATATTTAAGTAATTGTAATTGCCTTTTTTGATTATTTCTTTCTTTGTAGTTTGACTTCTCATTTGTAGATGTTTATCGGGTGAAGAGTTTTCAATTTACATCAAAGCTTTCAGAAGACAATGGAAGCAATGTTGCAGACATAGGAAAGAAACGTTTTGGCCAGTTCTGTAGAGATCACCCAGCCTGTTGCTGCAATATTGCTGACAGCACTTGGAATTGTGATGGAGAAACTCTGGATAGTTCAGCAATTGAAGTGAGGTGAGCATCTACTTCTCTCTGCATCTACCAAGAAGATATTAAGCCTTTTCATTGACGTAAAGGTGCTAATAAAGATACCCCAAAAACGTATCCCCCCAGCAAATTCGAGTCTTCTGATAATAAACTTAGATTATTGTTGTTAAGTTTTGGGTCCTTTCTAGTAAACACTCCAGCTATGTAATGTAAATGAAAATATATATTGTAAATGACCTCTTTAAGATAGATAGATGACCCTACCCTCAAAGTCCTGCTTAGTTCTTAGAAACTGGTGTTATATGCTTGAAGTGCTGAAGGGTGGAGGTCTTGGTGGAAGGATTCTTTTAGACAAATGCAGTATTTCATTAGTCTGAGCACTAGCTCTTGCAACTAAACAAAGCATTTTTCAGGAAAATAGTAGTATTTTTTCCTTTTTTTAAAAAAGTCATATAGAAGCCACCTGATGTGTTTAACTAGCGTCTTAACTAGCATCTTACAGAAATACTGAGTATGTCCTGTATTGTGTATATTTTGACGCACAGCACAGTCTTATCTCCAGCCTTGGCATATGGAGAAAGAAGATTGCAGTTCTACAAATGAACAAATTGGAAGGGAATAACAGCTTTGAAATTTTGAAGGGCTTTTTAATTTGTTTTGTTTGGTTTTGTTTATTGTAGATTAAAGGGAAATACAAATACAAAATATGTGCATCCAAGTTTGTTCCATTCAAATGCAATCTCACAACAGTCTGAGTGATTTATGTAAGAACAGTGTATGTTATACAAGGTCAGATCCTCTAAGTATCCCATGTCACTTAACTGTGTGGAAAAGAGTAGTAGCAAGAGTGATGTATGTGTGAAAACATCCAGTCTTCTTTGCAGGGGAGGATTGTATCAAGAATGAGGGCTATTTTTGTAGTCTGAAGCAAAGAATTTTGCCTAACTGCTTGAGATACACAGATTATTAAAACGAAATATATAGTACCTACTTATATTAAAAAAAAAAAAGTATGATTAATTGATTTCCATATTTTTCAGGGTTCACTGCCAGTTAATGAAACTGTTTGCAAGAGGAATCGAGGAAAACTGTAAAGATGAAGCTGCCTACAGCCACAGTAGCATTGAACACTTACTATAGACACTGTTCCTCCAATGGGGAGAAGAAAAAATAAAAGCTCAAGGAAATTGAGTATATATGCATTTTAGTCAAATTGACAAGTATTTTAAAAATTCAGTTGTTTTTTTTTTTTTTGTGATGGCTTCAATATAATTTTAGACATTTTATTTCACTGTGTATTTTTGTAACATTCTAATCATTAAAATGTCTTGAAGTCATGTAATCTAATTTATGTTAGATTGGCATATATGTATGTATTCCCAATGACTGATAAATACTCTGTGCTTTTCTAGAGAGCTAATTTAGCAGCTGTGTTGCAATAATATTTAAATATTATAAAACATTGAACTTTATATTGCCATCAAACCAAGATATCAGGACAAGATGTTTTCAGAGTCTGAGAGGATGTTTTCTGCTGGGAGTGTTATGTAGTTGCATGTGGCTTAAATGCTGGACAACGGTGTTGTCTTTTGCATTTTTTTTATTTTTTTTCTTAGTAAAATCTTGCATTTTCTAATTCTGACAATACCTTGCAACTTATCAATGCAATTCAAACACACATTCCTGGCTTTAAGTAATAACAATAACAATTTAGAAATATTTTGAAAAATAAAAGCACATCTGTATATAGACCATACCTTCTCTCATGTAATCTATTTATAAATGCTTCCTTGCATGCTGCTTTTTGGGTTTATAAAGGGTTTTATGACTGTTTGGATGATACCAAATACCACACACTGCAACTGAAATGTCTTGTCAGCGACTGGTAGTGATACATATGATACCAGGAAGGCATAGGCAAGGGAAGATATAAATATCTTGTAAAACACCAGCAAATTTTACATTTCTAAAAATAACTAAAATTAACATATGAAAAGCTTCCCTTTTCAGTACACAATTCTTTGGAGATTCTACTAGATACATTAAAATGTCTTTGCAAAATAAGTTGTTGGAATGTTGTTTAAAGATATGATTCAATGATTGAATGTTTTAAAGTAATATTTTTATTTAAATAGGAAACAATTTGTGTTGTGAAGTCAAGGGAAGAAACTGTTATATGATAAATCACAAATCACTGTGCTGACTCGTTTTTACAGCAAATACATAAGACTATCATGTACAGCTATTGAGTGATTATTTGTGTATGAATTTGTGTATTGTGGCACACACATATACTGTGTGCAGGCTTGGTGCTGAATTTTGCTCTTCTCATACAGGTTTATTCCTGTTTGGTGAGGATCAGAAGCTAGTCCCTGCTCTCTTCTGTAAACCTTACTGCATCTCAGATTTGTGTGTGTCTGAACAGCTAATGACTCTCTCTATTCATGTATATCTATTGGCACTTCTGTCATTCAGCTTATATTAGTTTCAGTCTCCTGTGTATTTGCTCTGTGTAAGCCATGGTGATCGGTTGGTTTATTACTGAAACACTTGAAATTTGTTTTAAGTGGCTGTTGTTTTTGTTTTTGTTTTTGTTTTTTCCATTGAAACATTCCAGTTTTGTGTAATATTAAAATGTTGTGCTATATTGTTGCTATAAAGTATTATTCATACTGTTGCATTCATACTGTATGACAAAAAAAAAAAAAAAAACCACTTGCAAATAATAATTGATTACAGTCATACAAAGTTTAGGATCTGTTTCTCATTATATAGAGTTTCAGGGAGATACTTGAAAACTTTTCCAAAAGTAGTACTGTACTTTCTTCAGTGATGCAATGAGTTGAAAAGTTGATTCATCCAATGTTTTTCAGACATTTGTTATGTATACTGTATTTTTTAAGCCATTTTTAGTAAGCGAAATAGTACTTTTGAACCAAGAACCCTGTTGAAAAATCAAATTATGCAGTCATACAAATGCAAATATCTTCTGAAAGTGTCATTTGTGTAAAAAGTTTTAGTTAGATTGATCTATCCAGGAATATTGTGAAAAAAATGAGATTTCAAATTACTGTAATTCTTGGGCAGGATATGACAGTATACACTCAGCTCACCAACAGACAAGGACTTTTATGAAGCATTACAGCTATCTAGATCACTTTCTTATTTATGAGAACAGAAGTAAATACTAGCCAGCTCTTTTCATTATTTTGCTAGCAAGTCATGAGACTCCTAACTCAAAAAACAGTGGATTAGTTACATTGTGAATGTATACTGAAGTGCTCTGAGTACTTTTTTTCTGAAAAAAACACAGTTTTTTTCTGAAACTGTGCACTTGGTATTTCCAAAAAAGCCCACAGTTAAGGCCCCCCTTCTGAGAAATGAGCTACCAGACAAGAAGGGAAAAAAGATCATTTGGTAGTATGGTAATGAAGTGTGAAGTAAATACTAAAGGTGTTGCAACATAATAAAATAAAATCTCTTAGAAAATAGAAAAGCTACATAGCTGCATTTGAATAATTCTACTTGTAGCATATTATACTAGCAAAGCATCATAGTTGAGTTGTATGAAATGTCCAGTGTATTTTAAGAAGAGAGCTGTATAAGTAATGTCTGCATTCGTTTTAATTCTAGTAGTTTGTGTTGTTTTTTGTTTGTTTGTTTGTTTGTTTTTTTTCTCTGAATGTAGTCTCAATATGAAAATCATTTATAGGAAAACCAAGTTCGATTTCCTTTTTTATTTCCCAATCTTGCTGGCTTCAAGATTAGAAAATGTGTTCTGTTTTATGAGGCTAAGGGAATTCATTTAAAAAAAATAAATAAATAATGTTGTGCAGCAGCAGTACTGTGGTTTTATTCTTTTCACAATTTGATTTAAAAAAAAAAAAAAAAAAAAAGCCTGTTGAGAGATTTCAGCCCCACAAAGGTAACGTACTCAGTGTAATGGACATGCCCATGTTAAACCAGGCCGAGAAGTAATTCATAAGGTTTCACTGATGTTGACTACAGCTGTATAGCAAGAGTGAGTGTGGGCAAACACTGAGAGTGAAGGAAAACAACTAGTGAAGCTAGATTTCTACTAAAACTATGTAACTCTATTAAGAGAAACTTAAGATTGAAGGAGGAGAAGTAACTTAGTTGTGAGGATTTAGAGGTTTTGGTTATGGAAAATTTTAAACTGTAACAAGTCAAAACCAACTACCATTGTAAGAAACACAGAATATATATTGTACTATAAGCAGTACCGACTATATGCCAAGAAGATGTTTTTAGAGTTTCATCGCAATAATTATTAGTGATACAGCACACTTCCAAGTAAGAAGTACGATGTGTTCTTTATAGGTGAGCAGTGGACACAGTAGGAATATGATTTTCAACACTTCAGACAGTTCTGCTTTTGAAGTTACCCAACAAGCCAATGTTTGCAGGATGTCATAAGACTTCTTCAATGAAAATGTTTATTCATGAATGGGAAGATGATATGTAGAACCAGAAATCTCCGTCTTGCTGTTCAAATATTATTTCCTTAGAACTCCTGCCTTAATCCCTATGAATTAAATGAATAATAGGACTTCATCATTTTTATTCTCACTAGTCATATTGCTTATTCCAAACTTTCAATAGGTTAGTTAAATACATTTAATAGGCTGATTTTTAAGTTGCAGTAAATGAATTCTGTCCATAATGAAGCAAATCTCCTCAGCCTTGTCTTACCCTCTGATATGCACATAGTGTACATCTTGCAAAGAGCTTATGTATGTTCTTAATGTGTGACAAGACCCATTATTTAAAAGGAATTGGGGTAATCTGCCCCAATTTAGTCCTTTCAAATACTCTGCAATGAGACAGCTAACACTTTTTTATTTACTAACACTTTTTTATTTAATTTCCCCCTGCTAAAAATAATTTCTAACATGTACCTACTGAAATTGCCAACAAGGGGCTGTCTTCAAAAGATGTTTCCTTCTTTAAGACTCTTCCATGTTTGAAATGATAGTGTGCTGGGTTAGGGAGCTGTTTCAACTACAGTGCATTTTTGTTTGTTACATGTAAAAAGTTTTTCCATGTCAAATGGAAAAAAAAAAAAAAGCTTTACTAAAATCTGGAAAGATTGCATCAACCGGTTTCCTTTGGTCAACTAGGTGGGTAACCTTGTCATAAAAGGAAATAAAGTTCCTTAAACAGGACCTTCCCCTCATGAATCCATGTCAGTTGTGACCAACGACTGTGTTGTCGTTTGAGTGTTTTTTGGTAACTCCCAGAATAATCTCCGCAATTTTACCAGGCACTGCACCGAGACTGTCAGGCCTGCAATTACTGGGGTCTTCTTTCTTGCCCTTCTTGAAGATTGGAACAAAGCTAGCTTCCTAAAAAAGCTTGCTAGCTTCCAGCCAACTGGGGTCTCTCCAGATCCCCAACAATTGAGAGAGGTCTTACAATGACATCAACCAGCTCTGAGTACTTTGAGTACCCTGGGATGAATCCCTTCAGACCCCATAGACTTATATGCATCCAGGTGGAGCAGCAAATCCCACACAAATTTGGAGTTGGCTGAAAGTTTATCATTTCCACAGTCGTGGTCCTCCAACTCAGGACTCTGGGGGTCCCAGGGCCCATCGTCAGCATTGAAGACAGAGGCAAAGAAAGCATTAACCAGTTCTGCTTTGTCTACATCCCTGTTTGTGAGCTGGTCATCCTCATCAAGTAATGGATCAATGTTATCTCTGGCCCTCCTTTTCATGTTAACATACTTGAAAACATTCTCTTCACTGTCCCCCACGGTGCTGGCCAACTTTAACTCTAACTGAGCTTTGGCCACGCAGATTTTCTCCCTACAATGGCAAACATCATCCTTGTAGTCCTTCCATGTCACCCAACCTCTCTTCCAGTGGCCATAGGCTTTTTTTCCTGCCTAAACTCTAGTAGATCCCTGCTCAGCCAAACTGGCGTTCTGCCCTGCCTCCTTCACTTCTGACATTTTGGAATTGCCTGGTCCTGTGCTCTTAAGAGGTACTTAAAAATTGACCAGCACTGATGGACCACAATGCCTTCAAAAGCAGTTTCTTGGGCACCTTACAAATTAGTTCCCTGATTAGCCTGAAGTCTGCTCTCTCCAAATCCTGAGTTGTTTTTTTGTGACAATTTTCCTCCCATCATCAAAGACTTTAAACTTGACTGCTTCATGGTCACTATGGCCAAGATGGCCACCCATCATCGCTTCACCCATGAGACCCTCTCTGCTCATAAGCAACAGATCTAGGAGGGCACCTTTCCTAGTCAGCTCCCTTAGTACCTATACCATGGAGTTATCAGCAGGTGCTTTGAGAATCTCCTGGACCTGTTTGTGTCAGCTGTGTGGTATTCCCAGTTAACATCTGGCAGGTTGAAACCATCCCTAAGGACAAGGGCAGCTGGCCTAGAGGTATCTCTTAGTTTCTTAAAGAATAATTCATCAGTCTGTCATTGTCCTGGCTAGGGATTCCTGGAAAGGATGAAAGTGAGCAAATGCAAAACAGTTTATATGAAGAAGGAGGGAAAGGGAAAGAAGGGAAAGAAGGGAAAAGGAAAGGGAGAAGGGAAAGAGAAAGGGAGAAGGGGGAAAGGAAGGGAAGGGATTAAATAGAAATAGGAAAATAAAATGCAGACATGCTAGTTTGTTGTTTCATATTGTTTTGTTTTTCTGGAAAGCATTGCCCAGTCATGTTTACTTTAACTATACAGAAAATCTGGCACTAAAAGCTTGAATAGATTACCAGAAATTTGAATATTTACAACTGGTAGAGAGAATAAACACTTCATCACTTGTGAAGACATATTTCTAAGTTGTTTAGTCGTGGTCTATATCCCCACTTGCAAACTTCAGCAAAATAGCAGCATCACTCGAAGAGGTGTTAAAGGGCAATTGTAAAAGCAGCTCCTCGTAGCAATGCGCAGTAATCTGAAATGGCTGCTGAATTTAATCTGCTGGTATTTTTCATGTTAATATTTAGCAACTGTATTTTAGGAAAGGGGGGGGGGGGGATCGGGCAGGAAGCAAGAAGTGCTATGTTAGTACCTCAGTGCTGCTGAGGTTAAAGCTGTAGGACAGCAACTCACGCCAGCTAAGGGGCTGCTCCATAAACCTTTTAACTTCAGGCAAACTTGCCAAGGAAAACGACTGCATACCTAAATGCCTCTGCTGTTGCTGGTAGATGTTCGTGTAAGCTGCTCTCCCAAGCCTGCAGTGATGTGGGCTTTGCAAAGCAGTTTAGCCACCAGAACATATTGCTTAAAGATTTTTATGGCTAGAAAACTTTATTTGCTTAACTGAATTGCCTTTTCGGTATTTAAGCTTCCTTGTTCTGGCCACAGCAGGCAGAGGGAATGGGTCATTCCCTTCAAGGCACTGCCCTTACCTATGTTACTGTCTTCCCTCTTAGTCTGCTGCTCTTCGCTTATGCAGCATTAATATTCAGACAGAGGGGGGGGAAAGATTTTTGAGCAGAATATCGATATCAAGAAAAACTGCTTGAAGCTGATTTCTATTTACCACCAAAGAAGTGACTCTGTAGAAAGAAAGCAAGTATTGACAGGCTTGCTACAGAAGAGGAATGCATATCTGCATAACGTCTTCAATCAAAGCAGATGCTGTTAGTTCCTGGAGATCATGTTTTCATAGAACACTGTCTGCAGCTTCGATGGATGTATTTAGAATAGATACCTCCCCTTAGCAATACTTATCAAAGAAATAACTACTCTGATGGTTGCAAGGCTGGTGGATTCTGCACCGCCCCTAGCTTAAGAACGATCAACCCAATAAAATAAGTAGCTCTCAGGTGTGCTCTGCTTGTCCATTTTTTCTTGTAATGCTGAAGCTTTTCAAGGGAAAACAGGCAAAACCTGAACATTTTGGCATTGATTTAGTTGCAAGTTCGTGCTAAAGGTTTTCAGAAAACCCTCAGCTTGTTGATAGCAGTGCCAGGAAAGAGCAAACATGGGCGTATTCTCCCACTGGAACTGCAGATTGTGCTGTTTGTTCTCCTCTGTGCGTAGGCAAAGCTTTAGGCTAACAAAAGAGTATGTATTTTCCCTAGATAAAAGCATTTACAGACTCAATGGAGGAAAGCACGCCAGGGAGGAAGCACAGACCTGCTGCTGTCTGTACTCAGGAGTCCATCCTCAGGCTGCTGAAGTGGGAACAGCAGGCAGAGGCTGTGCTTTGTTGTAAGGTTTCCTCTGAGTGGAATAAAGCAGAAGAGGGATGAGACGAGCACAGATATCAAAAGATGCATGGCTATGCACACTCAGCAGTCCAATCGCACTCTCACAGTCAACAAAAATGTTGTCCTGTGTCTGTGAAAACAGCTCAGGTTTGGGGACTGAAGGCTGTCTGCCCTGCCTTCATTTGTTGCAGGAAATTTCACTGATGTGGGATAAATTCAGTAACACTGCTGTGAAAAAGCTCAGCAGGAATTTGCTAGCAAAGTGGATTGTGCTCATTTTCTTCACCTGAATTTAAAGATGAAAAGGAAGATGAGGAAAGGGTTGCTGACTCACCCCATCCCTTACTGAGAGTCTGACACAATGCATCTTACTTTGCACTTGCAAGGGGAGTAGGAGACTACTGGTACTTCTACTAATTTCTACCAAGGCTTCTAATGTATGCCTCCTAAAAAAGACTGCTGAGATACCAGAACCCCTTTGCGTGCTTGATGTGGTTGGGAGCTAAGGAAATGAATGTTCTGCCCTTTGGAAGTACCAATAGCTGTACTTTGTTTGGATTCCCTTCAGTCTCAGGACACAGGATATGTCTCTCAGTGATGCTGGCCAGAGCTTCCTATGCAGTGGCAAATGCCTTCCTGGTGCAAGGCAATGACTGAAACACACTGCAATTACTGTGCTTTTAATGCTTCTCCTAATGCCACTCAGGTGGGGTTGGATCTCTGCTGTCTCCCTAAAGATTGGGAAGCACACATCAGAAGCCCACCGAAATGTCTCCTGCAGTGCTGCCTTGCCTCTCCCTCTCTGTTCCTCATGAGGGGCAGGCGCTGAGCTCTGCTCTCTGGGACAGCGACAGGACCCAAGGGAACGGCATGGAGCTGGGACAGGGCAGGGTCAGGGTGGGTTTTAGGGAAAGGTTCTGCACCCAGAGGGTGGTCGGGCACTGGGACAGGCTCCCCAGGGCAGTGGGCATGGCACCAAGCTGCTGGAGTTCAAGAATCATTTGGACAATGCTCTCAGACACACAGTCTGATTTTTGTGTGGTTCTGTGTGGAGCCAGGAGTTGGACTCAGTGATCCCTGTGGGTCCCTTCCAACTCACGGTATTCTATGATTCTATGATTTCTACTGCCATCAAAGTGATGTCTTACTAACAGGGTTTGGTCCATGTGAAGATGCAATCAGAAGACCTCTATCAGGAAATAAGGTTGCCATTATCACTAGGCTAAGACCACAGACATTTTAGCAGGAGAGGAGGACTCTGTGGTTTTCTTTCTCATATATGCTGAGATGTATGCTGAGAAACCCCTGGAATGCACCAGAAAAAATATGCGGGTATCCTCTATGGTTGTACAACCAGTCCTGATTAGCAGGAGTGGCCTGTAGCCATCAGGAGCACTGATGTAGAATATGCCCTGCACAGGACATATCATCAGATCAGGATGTGCTTCTCATTGATAGCTCTAATACAAATCATGCTGTGCCTCCAGAATGCAGAGGTTTCAGCGAGGAGCAACCAACAGGGAGCAGACAAAACAAGCTATACAAAATAGAGGAGTTCACAGAGCTCTTGTTAATGATGTCTGCAATGGACTTGCTGACTGTGAACTGCCGAGCTATGGAGCTGCAGGGGCTGAGCACAATCAGCTCACTGAAGGCACTGCCCACTCATTTACGTGATGGTGAGAGCCTGGCAACACACGCACTGGCACTCCAAATCTTGTGGCAGCTCTTGCTCAAATGTCTAAAAGTTTCTCACTTGTAGGTAGCCATGCTATGCCAGGAATCCCACTGTCTATGTCGTTGACAAAAAAAGCAAACCGTACCCGTCCCAAGACAGACCCCTGAGGGACACCGCTCATCATCAGCCTCCACTTAGCCATTGGCTGCCACTCTCTGGGTGTTGTCCTCAAGCCAATTCCTTAACTACTGAATGGTCCACCTTCAAATCCATGTCTCCAACGTTCTGTTGCATCAGGTGGTCTTGAACCTGCTCTTTGCTTACAGTGGGAGTGACTTTGCTCCCCTAGCCCTCACTTAAAGGTTCAGGGAAACAAGAGATGTGGAAAGCCTGCCTGGCAGTGAAGACTGAGGCAAAGAAGTTGCTGAGTACCTCAGCCTCCTCCATGTCTGCTGTTACCAGTTCACCCTTCTCATTTATCTCGTTTATCCTTGGCCTATAATATCATAAGTATCAGGCTGTTACAGCAGAGTGATGAGCAGGAAGAAGATTGACACTGAGAGGTTGACCAAGCACTGGCACAGGCTGCCCAGAGAGGCTGTGGGGCCTCCTCCTTGGAGACCTTCAGAAGCCGCCTGGACGTGGTCCTGGGCAGCCTGCTCTGGGTGTCCCTGCTTGGGCAGGGCTTGGAGCACCCAGCCTCCAGAGGGCCCTGCCAGCCTCACCTTTCTGTGACTCTGTGAGAGGTTACAACATCAGGACATTTTAAATAGGGCAGCAGGGTCTATGAGGTGTGTACAAATTAAGATGGAGAAGCAGCATCTTGTCCTTTGGGCTTGTGGCACGGAGAGGCCCCCATGTTTACAGTGAGACTGTGAACATAAGCAGAGCTCATTCACAGGGCTAAGGCAGCCGGCAGCAAAGACTGCAGAGCAGCCTTACTGGTGCTGCCCCAGCACTACAGCATATTTGCTACTGTTGAGTGTTTGGGAGTAATTTGACCTGAGGAGATAATTGCCATAAAGGTGTATTTTCAAGACCTCTTCATGCAGGCCCACTGGAGAAGATGCTCATCTCCAAATGTCTCAGACTTCTTTGGATGCACTGAGACCTGTAAATAACATCAGGTCTTTTGTTGTAACCTCATTTTTCTCTGTTCAGGCACCTGTCAAGGTCTTGTTTTTCAATCTTCGCTGACACTGCTGACACAGCAGTGTCAGAACAGAAAGGGCTCACCAACACAGAGGGACACTAAACATCTATAACTGGCACGGCGTTTCAAACCCTGCTAACTGGCCTATGCTGGTAGAGCAGCCTCTGTCGAAAAAAAGGATCAGTGCATGTTGAGTAGAAAGGATAACGTTTGAAAACGACACATCCAGAGAAAATTGCACACACACAAGATTTGCCTTTGGGTAGAAACAGATTATTTTGCATACAAATACAACAGGATGGAGAGAGCATATATAACTCTGCCTGTTGTTCTCCGGCGTGCACGTTGTTTGAATCTCTAACCCTGCAGTCTGAAGTCACCGTATTGGAAATATTGCCACTAACTTTCAATAAGGAAAGAAATATGGCTTTGTTTTGCTTTCAGAGCCTTTGTATCACAAATCAGTGCCTATAATCCAGGAAAAGAGAAGATTATTTCTCAGCAATATGTGAGACAGTGCCTTTGCATGCAGTTATATACATGTCACCCTTGTTTTCTCCATACCCTAAGCTCAAGTGGCGAGTTCCAGGGTTTAAATCACTTTATAATAATAAACTCTCTAGTACACTGTTTAAAAATTCTGCATTTTAATGTAAATACTTAGTTATCTACCTTACTGCAGTAACTGCTAGTCAGTGTTTTAAGTCTGATGGTCCTGCAGCTCCCTCTACTGAAAATTATTTCTCTGGAAAATAACCGCATTTCAACACACAGCATTCATTTTTAAGGTAGCCTGGCAAATCCATTTCCTGTGGGTTGCCTT
Organism: Netta rufina; assembly: GCF_964035555.1. NCBI lineage: Eukaryota > Metazoa > Chordata > Aves > Anseriformes > Anatidae > Netta > Netta rufina. Next base: position 190,550,164 of record NC_140123.1, read on the forward strand.
ACTGATGAGATCTGCAGTAACATGCTTCAGTTCAAATTACATGTTATTTCACACTGGTAATTTCTGCTTTTCATTTTCTTTTCAGGATTCACTGTGTTCAAACAGTGAAAGATGCTGCACAATTTTTGATGTTGCCGTTGTTTGTTTTGCTTTGCTTTGCTTTTGTCCCAAACAACAGAATGATTTGGACAATGTCTTCAATAAAAAAAGGATAGAAACATAGGTCAATAATGGAAAACTTAATTGTAAATGTTAGGATCTGAGATCCTTAGATTCTTTCTCAGGTACCAACTTTTTCAATCTGGGAGGATTTGCCTGCACTGTAAGCGTGCTGGGCACATGAATAATGGTAGCTAGAATTTTATTTTCTGTCTGCTCTTGGATAATTCCAGCTCTTGGTGAGTGAGGGTTCGCTGTGCTCTGCCCTAAGGAAGAGTGGAGGACTGTCCATGCAATATAAATAAAGAAAATAAGCTTCCACGTATGCTAAGCTGGTAGCCTGCAAGGACATACCCAGGAAATCACTCTCTCACTGTCTGTCATTGTCAGTCATTGCCACATGGCATACAGGAGGCTGGGGCAAAACTGGGTTAGATTTGGTGCCGCTTCTCCTCCCCCTCTCTGTTCCTGGCTCCCAGGCTCAGCCCACTGTTCCTTTAAGCCATAGCAGTATTTCTGGGTGCTAATTCTCCCCCAGCTTTTCCCCTTGCTCATCCAGCACACCCAGGCACACACTCACTCACCTCTTACACTTTTTCTCTTCTTCCCTTTGTCATTTCTCACCTGACCTTTTACTATTTCTACTGCCTTCTTTTACCAGTTTCTTTTTGAGTTCAGATGTGGTTCCTGTAGTTCTGGCCTGATGACATTTCTCTCTTCCTTTAATCTCCCTTGGTCCACCTTTGATACTCCCTCGGTCGGGCTGCCTGCTGCTCCAGCACGCAGACTATCAAGCTCTTCTCTGTGTTATTTCTATTCTGGAACTTTTCTGCTTGATTTTGTGATGCAGACATACATCTGAAACAAGGGACTTACTTGTATATCACTGAGAAGAGATGTGAAAGTTGTTTGGCATCTGAACGTGTCCTTGGGCACCCAAGTGTTTTATGTTACAGTATATCCAAGCCATACTGATCAGCTTTGGCTTTGTGGCTTTCTGAGTGTTTTCTGTCTTAAGTATTTGAAAATTCTTCAAAACTACTTTTATCAAGGGGAAATATTGATGTATAATAAATGAATGACAATAACAATATGAAAATATTATTCTTTATGTGGAAATCAGTTGCAAATAAGTGCATATTCTCAAAGGCAGCATTTAAATACTGAGTATCACTGACAAGAGGTTGCGCAGCATCACCACTGGGGTAGCATGTTGGCGTGTTCATACTCCTCTGTCTAAGAGACTGGGTTAAAAAAAACACGTCGCTGTGAACAGTGAGCTTTTCGTACTTATTTCTACATTAAAAGGGATCTCCAAGGAAACAGAAGTACTGTGTGGTGCTGCTAAGATGTTTGTTCTCTCTCTTAACCTTCCAACAGCCATCTTTATTGAAAGCCTTAAAAAAAATAATGATTCCTTTAACATGTACTGGTATGGACAATATAAATGTCAATACTCGTGCTCTACATATTTTCTCCTGTATAGCAGAGCAATGATACATGTGTAAAAAGCAATTTTGCAGAAAATCGGATAGAGTGATTTCGGTGCAAATGTTCCCAGCATTTATTGCTATGAGCTGGCTTGTTTACAATGGGATCCATAATCCACACAACACTTGATTGAAGTGCATCCTGATGTTTGTAACTGGATTTCATCAGAAACCATAAGCTTTATAAAAGGGAAATGGCTGTTCCCATGGCCAAAAGGGCTGTGTATTCTGTGCTGACTGTGGCCATCTTTTAAATTCAGGAGTATTAAGATCCCTGGGGCTTTCAGTGGAAAATGATGAGAGAGAACACAACACTATCAAAAAGGTAGCAGGAGAGGTACCAATCCTTCTGCCCTTGGGGGAGCAGCAGGGGAATGATACATCGCAGAGAAAAGCTCAAATCAAAAGCCAAACCTCTGCATGTTTGTATATACCAGTCTTTACAGAAGGCTCAGCCAGTGGCACATTGATTACAAAATCCAAGCCGACTGCACTTTGGTGCCTTTGGCATGTGACCATTCCACTTGAGCAGCCTCACATAAATGTTTTGAAAGTCAGTACTCACCAACAGAGCCCTCGGAGGTCAGCAGAAGTGCCTTGATGCTGAGCACCAGAGGGTTTCTTTTTCCAAAGGGCAATGGGGCCAGGCACAATGGCAGGTCAGCTACATCCCCAGCTGATGGAAATGATCACAACACCTCTGATTTTTAATAGTGCCACATCACAGCTTACCACAGGTGAAAATTTGCTACTCTGCTTAGACAATATAGGTGCTTAATCCAAGCACATCTCAGCACGCATTTCACCACAACTATGAACAGGTTTTTGTGTCTATGGTTTTGCCTCTGGAATTGTTTCCTGTGAGCACTAGCAAAAGAAGTAACTTTTTATTCCACTTTAATATACTCTGAGCCAGAGGAACCAGACTAATAGAAGTGTTAGGTTCATTTCCAGACGAGTCTCGAGTAAGGAAAATTTGCATTTTCTAGTGAATACCCAAGCTCATCTAAACAGAGAGGAGAAGACAGTCTATTGACATTATGTAAAGGAGGCATATCAGTTTAAAGGGTTCTGTTTGCCTAGAAGAGTGTGAAGGAGACTATTTAATTACCTGTCTAGGGTTGACAAAGATAAACACCCTGCTATTATTCTATGTATTTGCTTGTAACTCAATTAAGGATGTGTACTTAATTGTATCACCAATAAGAAGAAATAAATGTTGAGGTGTTTGAAAGCTACAGGAAATGAGATGTCCCTCAAGAAACATGAAAGGTCAGGAGTAGAGAAAGCAAGGAAGCATAAAATTATGGCATTGGTATTCAACTACGATCAGAAGTGAAGGGCTGTGTTATCTGAATTCCCAATTGTAAGGTTGAATTGAGGAGTTAACAGAAAAAGTACGGACTTACAAAGCAGAGCGGCACAGTGCAGCAGCATGAACTAAATCAAACACTCCTAGCTCTTCTGTCAGTTGTGAAGGAGAGCTTATGTTCTCCAGTTATTTCAGTTACATTGAATCTTCCCGACATATCTATAATGTATCCTGTCTTCTGCATGCAACGCTCCTCTTGAACGATAACATGTAATTTGTGGCACTAAATGATCAGCCTATTTCATTTGCTGCTTTCCCATATTAATCTTCCCATTAAAAATACAGAAACAACAAAGGAGATTAACTTAATGCTTTTTCCTTTTTTAATTTAAAATTATTGCATGGGGCCTTCTGACCATCTCAGCACATGTCCCTTTTAATGTGCTGAATCTTCAGCATGGATTATTACTGAGCGTAACCCAAATTGCTTAGCCCCACGTTTATCAGATGCCCACTAGCCGTAACTCTCTGCAGAGCACACAGGAACAGACAGCATTTCATGCGAGATCTCCCCCATGGATGTAACCAGGCCCTGGGGCTCTGGCTGTTCCTGCTGGCCATCAGCCAGGTGAGAAGGTCTCAGCTCACCAGCACGGAGCCCACCAGCAGCAGGAGGAGCGAGGTGCAGCTGCAGGTTGCCCTGCCTCACACCCCCAGGACAGCCAGCACCAGCTGATGGCACACACCTGCACCCACAGCTGTGCTTTTAGGGACACACTCAGACAAGTTATACATTAGGTGTCTTTTACTGTCTGTTTCTCCTCTTTCCACAGAAAGAAGTATCCTCACCGGTGAGAGTTTCAGGGAGACAAAGTAGGCATGGGATGTACTTGGCCATGTCACGGTGCAGATAGCACTGCTGGGACACTGTGATGGCAGAGGAGTGGGAGAAAGGAGCATCCCTGCTTTCCTCTGTCATTACAACATCCCCATCTAATCTTCCTTTTGACATGCTTGACAATATAAGCATGTTCTTTACACCCTCAGGAGACTTCCCTGGCTGCAATTTATCACTGAAATGGCTTGATTAAATTTAATTTTACTCTTTATAATTTTTCTTTTTTTTTTTTTTTTTTTAAATTACCTCAGCACTTTGAGAGGAAACTACTTTTTTTTTTATCAGTCAGTCTGACAACTGATTGTTTTGAGTTTTTTTTTTACAGCATCTGACACAGCTGACACCACTGTTCTTATCATAAATATCTGCCACATTAGTTTAAAGCTGTGATTAAAGCTGCTCTGCATTCTGCTGGCAAGGCAGCTGGACCTGCACGAATTACGATAATAACCACACAAGCTCCTTCCTGCGAAGAGTGCTGTTTCTGTAGCTGTGTCAGACAAGTGCTGCCTTTTAAGAATGATTGCTCAGCTCTAAGTGACATTTTTTGGCTTCCTTTTAGAAAAGTAAGTTATTTATTTGCCTGGTATTTTAACTAAAGAACACTATCATCCCTAGAGAACAATTCTGTTTTTCAGCACCGGAGCAATTACTTTCAGCTGTATCAAGTGCCTGATGTTTAAAAGTCTGTGTGGTTTCATGGATCCAAGAAATGCTTTCTCTAAAGGACTCCTGAGCTAACTTCTCCGTGGTTCTCACCACCCTCACGGTCTCCAAAGTACGTCACTGCGTATTGCTCACTCGTCGTTTATGAGTAAATGCACACCCAACTGGGAAATGTTACACCCGGAGCTGAATAGGACACAAATGCATATGGACATGATTCTGTCCTTTAGACCTTGTCTGGAAAAGCTGTCCTTGTTCAGGACAATGACAGAGAAGGAACTCTCTGGGGTTTTCTTCCAAGGGTCTAGCTGATGACAGGTGTGGATAAAATGATTTTTTTTCCATTTCCAATTTGACCATACTATACAATATTTACCCACCACTCACTGTTCTGTATAATTTTGCACTCTGTTGTTTCGGTCCGCCTGCATTTTATAGCAGCAGAAGGGCAGACATTTTGAGGCTGTAAAAGGGTTTATCCCTCAAGTTAATGCAGCAGTCTGAGGGCATCCCCCCACTGCCTGGACCAGGCTTGCTCTGCACAAGGGCATACACAGACTTTATCAGGAATCTGAAGATCTTGTTTTCTCAGGAGAAGGTAGGTTAAGGCAATAGTCATCTCTGGATGCAGGTGCCCATCCCACGTTACATGCCTTCACCATCCTTGTATGTCCTTGGGCTTTCCTAAGGAAGTCTTTGTGCTTACGTGACATTGCCACTGAATGCACTTTGGCTGCATGAAAACCACAACACCAGACACTGCATTTCTTATCCTCCCACAATCTCAGTGGACATAAATTTGGATCTGCACAAGGCAGCAGCACATTGTGCCTGCTGTTCTTTGTCATTGACATAATCCCCTTCTTCCACAGCTGAGTTGTGCCCTTCTGGAAAAAAAACAAACAGCAGGAGCATTTCCAGGCTCACTCATCCTCCTGCCCAAGACCGGGTTTCTCTAAACTAAGCAGAGTGTGATGCCGCCAGCTCCCCTCTCAGTGCCTGGGCTGAACATTAGTACTGCTCTGCCCTGAGCAACGAGGCAAGCAAGGAGACACTGAGCGGCCATGCCACATGTGGCCAAGACAGCTGTATAGGTAGTACATATATTTCTGAATAGGGCTAATCCTTGATGCTGGAACAATGGGAATAGGGCCAGAGAGCTGAAGGTAGGATGCCCTATTAATGAGAGAGCTTGCACCTGCACTATTAGTTTATTACTGGCATGCATCAGGTTCATATTGACTAACAGTCCACTGAGACAAAGTCTTAGAAGCCCAACTCATAAGAACAGAACACGTATATAGCTAGATCAATCTATAATTCATACTTTCACCAGAGGCATTTGGACACTCAATTCTTGCCATACTGAATAATTAATGTATTCTTTGTGCTGGAAGTAAATAATATACATGAAACATATCATCCACAAAATGGAATGTGTAAGACCCTGCTATTGCCGTATGCTCTTGCCAACATCTACCAAAAATAAAAACCAAAAAAGACCACCACCACCAAAAAACAGAATAGTAAACAATGACAAGGCAAAAAAAATAAAAATAAAAAATACTCATAGGGGTCATTCTTTGGTTCTCACAGTTGTTCAAACAAAACACATGGCTGCCATCTCTAGAGTCAACATTAGTGCCTTCACTCTGTTGCAAATCAATTTGTTTCCATGTCTTCCCATCCATTAGTAGTACTACAATTCAGTGCATACCTCTCAGCTCCACAGAACGTAGCTACTCAGGCCCAAAGAGCTTAACCAGGTGGAGTCTACAGCACTGGAGTCCACAGCTTTTACTATAGCTGCTGTTTTTATTTGAGTCCTGTGCTCAGATAAAATCTCAGTTGTCATTTTCATGATCTGTTTAGGTCACTTGGATTAGAAAGTATTGAAGAAAAAGTAAAACCAAACATTCTGAGCAAATTAAATCAATTAAGTCTGTGTAAATAACCTGCCTGCTTGCTGAATCCTTTGACTTTCATCTGCAATCCAACTTCCATGTCTTGTGGACAAGGCCTTTATCAAATACCTCAGGCTATGCACAGCATGTGCATTAAGCAGTATCTTTGCAACGATCTTTAGACAGGCTGTCAGCAGAATTACCATCATCACCTCTGCTGAGATGCTTGTGAAACCTACTGTATGGATTCTGGCCACTGGCTCTTTTCCATGCAAGCCCAGGCTAATGACTAGGATCAGCTAGTCTGGGGTCTCCAGGGGAATTTGTGAACACACTCTGCAAGCACACCAAGTAATTAATTTCGTAGCTTACCTTCCAACATGAGGCCAAAATTAGACCATGAATTCTTTCTCATCCCATTTAGCTGAGGCCAAGGGATGGAAGGTACCTGTGAGCTGGTCCCCTGGTGCTGCTTCCACCATTAGGCGCCATGGTGGAAATGGCCAGCTGCTGCCAGCAGCTCTGAGCACACAGGTACTTAAGGCCAGATACTTCCTACTGCCTCCTGTCCTGCAGCCATTGGTCTATGCCCACTCTGTTACCAAGTCAGAGTGACAGCCACGACTTCTTTTTCTTTGCCTCCATTAGCTTTTTTCACAGGTACCCTCTGAATCCTTGGCCCCTCACCAAGCTCCCTGACATCTTGTGTCATCCCTGCTTACCCATCCCAGAGCCTGATCTCCCCAAAGGTGGAAGAGCACCAGGGCCTACCCACCTAAATAGTCATGTCACACTCCCACCTGATCCCGCTGATCCCTGATCAGCTCTGAGACCTGCCACTGAGATGCCCTGCTCCTCCTGGAGCTATCTCCCTCTGCTAGACTCCCCCTGAAGCTGCCTTCTCAAAAATCCCCTCTGACCAAGACAAGTGCCAGGCTCTGTGGCTATGTTGCCTGCTGAATCCCCTTATTGTCACCACCCTCCATTTCAAGTCACTGTATTTGCACTGCATTCTCTGCACACTGCAACGCAGCGAGAGGCAGCCATTGCTCGATGTCTGACCTTGTGAGGACATGGAGCCCGTGCCCTCCTGAATCACCGCCCAGAACTGTGTGAGCTGTGCCTCGTTGTAATGAGCAGCCTGCTGGAAGCTGTGTGGTGGTTGCCCCCCACCTACCCCCCAGAACAGTATTCCAAGGCTGGAGGGGAGGCCTTGGGTCTTCCTGGGTCCTTCCTGAAGAGCACCAGTAAGGCCTGAGGAGCTAAGGGTGGGAAACTCTTTATTTCCTCCAGTAACTCCTTTGCCTAGTCCCGTCCTCCCCAGCACAAAAAAAGACGGGGATGTCCTGGAGAGAACCCAGAAGAGGGCCACAAAAATGATACAGGGCCTGGAGCATCTCCCCTGTGAGGAAAGGCTGAGAGAGCTGGGTCTGTTCAACCTTGAGAAAAGAAGACAGAGGGGATCTTATTAATGTTTATAAATACTTTAAGTGTAGGAGACAGAGGGATTTGGCCAACCTCTATTCAGTGGTTTGTGGGGACAGGACAAGGGGCAATGGCCAGAAAATGGAGCCCAGGAAGTTCTGCACCAACATGCAAAAGAACTTCTTCACGGTGAGGGTGACGGAGCACTGGCACAGGCTGCCCAGGGCGGTTGTGGAGTCTCCTTCTCTGGAGATATTCAAAGCACGTCTGGACGCCTACCTGGGCAGCCTGCTCTAGGGAACCTGCTTTGGCAGGGAGGTTGGAACCAATGATCTCTGGAGGTCCCTTCCAACCCCTACAATTCTGCGATTCTGTGATCCTTACTCTAGGACAGCTAAAGCCCACAATTTGGGCACGTTTCCATTTCATTCCAGCCTGAAAATATGGAAATAACAACTCAGGTGAAGCAGAGGGGGCCCAGAAACCCAAGCTGGAGGGTGTTCAGTGGTGACAGCTTGTCTCTCCCAGTAGTAGTGCTGGAGCTGGGAGGCAGAGGATGAGAGCACAGATTGATGGACTACGTATCTTGCAATCACCTCTCAGGCATGAGGGTGCTAGGTAGCAAATGAGCCTAAATGGGGCTGAGCTGCTTGAAATGAGTGCCTAGATATCTGTGGGGTTATTAGCAATCCAGAGGAATTAATTCTGTAGTCTGGGGCAATTGCATTGTGACTAAATGCAGGCTCATACCCAGAGGGAGAAGTTTACTCTACTTTGGAAGCCTAAACCAAGGCAGATGAAACTCAATCACCAGGTCTATATAGGATGAATAATGTTCCCAATACATTTAGGCAATTTTTTTCTTTGTCTTTTATTCCAGAACAGGCATTTTTATTATTGTATTCATTTTCTTATATTACTTAAAATAGTAATTCATGTACAGAGTAGATTGCTTGTGCTATTTTCTCACTGTCAATCCGACTTGATGAAATTGCTGTGAAAGGTATCCCATAGCTCAAGGAACAGCATGAGGCTGAACAATGCAGCTAAGAGGTGCCATAGGAAAATGCTGGTATCGGCCTGGTAAGTACTTAGCCTGAGGCCAATGTCTGCCCTTAGGAGGAACACAGTACAATGATATTCTCTCAAAAATATTAGAAATTCTACAGGCATTTATTGATTCTGTAAGTTCTTAAAAATCTGGCAAATAATTCAATTTCTAATACAGTACGTGATTTCTGAGGGGACTTGGCCATGTAAAGACAAAAGGGTCAGGATTTTACTACCTGTTTGGGGGGATATTAAGCCATTGTAGCTCGTTAACTTTCATTACTTTGTTCCTGTTCTTTAAAAACATTTTGTGTGGGTGTTTTGACCTCACAAAACAAGGGTCTTTACTACTCCTTATGGCGTCATGGGTGGGTGGAGGGGAGCTGTTTTCTGTGATTATTTTGGGAGTTTATTACTTGAGTGCAGTCCATGTCTGGCTAATGCACAGTTTACTCCACAGCCACCACTTCCATAACGTCTTTTGAATTTGTCAGGGTTCTCCTTCCCTAAGCAGGGTGCTCAAAAGTTTATTTTCATGCTTTCGGTCTCCCACTCACTGTTCAGGACAGTTCTCAAAATGCAGGCAAGTCCCTTGTTGGGCACAGTCTCCAATGGACTTACAGACCTCCAGCTGTGGGCTGTGTTGTGTAAGAATAGTCATTAAGGTTAGTCAAGAAAACGGAAAAACAAATCTTTCCTTTTCAGTTATTTTTTTTCACTACACCTGTTCAAGGATTTCTGCATGTACTAGATGGCAAGTCTAAAATTCAGGCTAAGCAGCCTATGAAGTCATTTCCCACAATGTCCTGACACAATAATTTGCTTTGTCTCTCAAGAAGTCTCTCCCAACAGCACCACACAGGCTGTGTCTCCCTTCACTCCCAAGGACACTGGGGAGGTAGCGATGGCTCCCACAGGAGCTGGCCGTACTCTTCCTGAAACAACTCACATGATAGCTTTTTAAATGGATAACACAATTGTCTCCCTCTGTGGATGAACATACTGTGTTACTCTAAAAATGAAATCTCTCTCTTCCAATATATATCTGGTTACACGTTAGGAAAGAGAGCTCATTTTGCTGCCACAGTCACACTCTCAGTTCCATTACAATGATAATTATGCCTTCATATATTGAAGCTTATGTCTCCCTAACTCCCAGCCTACTGGTGAAGCGCATTCCCCTCCCATAGCCCTCAGCAGTACCCTACAATCCAGTTACATGTATATCAGTATGAACATGTATGTACCAAAAGAGCTGTTCCAAGGAGCTCTGCAGTTCCACCTCCATGAGCTGCCTGGTCGCCTGGCAGATGGGCAGGGCTGAGGGGGCAGTAGTTCTCTGAGGGAAGTGAGTGGATTCTCATCCATTATTCAGCACAAATTTAAAAATCAAAGCTTTTTTCCCAGTGTCTTCATTTACTTAGGGGAAAAAAAAAATACTTCTTTCCATTCTCCAAAAAGTTGACTGTCATAGATAAAATTCTCTCTGGACAGGGAAGTTAAGAAACTTCAGGACTGCACTGCTAACCTTTTCTTGCCAAAATCTGACAGATTCCATGCTCTTTCAAAAAATTCTATAGGTTTTAACAAAGGACCTGAACTTGATTCAATACTTTAAACTCCTCAGTACTGGCACTGGATGAACTACTGTGTGCTTAAAAAACCAGCATTCCTCTTTACTATATATGCTATTTGGATGGTATTCACTACTCTACCTTCCTTTATTATTTGTTTATGCTTCTTTAATAACTCTTGCTCTGATTCCTTCTCATCTGGTTCCTGCTTTGAGCTCTCTTTTGGGCAGTAAAGCATGTATGCTCCTTAACCATCATCCCATGAACTCCCTCATCCATCTCCTACTTTACTGAGTTGTTGCACACAACCTTTGACCACACATTAATTTTCCCTTAACTCTTTAAGTTTTTACTTTGCCTCTACAGAGCTGATGAGCTCTGGTGTGGTCAGGAATTGAAGGCTAAGACCACAACTTCAGACAAAGAGCTACCTGGGTGTTTGAGCATCCGTATCTGTGCTTGTGAAGTCACTACCCACGGCTCTAAGAAGAAGGATGTAGAGAAGGGATTTCACATGGTGATTAAGAGAAAAAAGGGGCCTTTCTTCTTTGGATGCTCCTCTCTGACCATTTCTAGATCTGAATAGAAATGTGGTGGCCAGAGGTCAGAAGTTAAGCCTTGCACACTCAAGGAAGTTCCCTGATGAAACCACCCCCCCCCCAAAAAAAAAAAAAAAAAAAAAAAAAAAAAAGATGGCCTATTTAAACCATACTCTTCACATGTGTCTTTCTTCCCACACATGGGGTGCATACTTCTTAACACTTACTGACTACATAGTTGAGTATTTCATATCCCAGTCCCTTGTAGGACCAAGAAATTTCTTCTTATGTGAAAGCCTTTAAGTTATTCCTGTGTATCAAAGACAGTGCTCTTTAAAAGGTTCTTTGCTTCCTGAAGTTTATGGGTCAAATTTGTTCATAACCTACATGAATTTGAGGGACAGCCTCTTTGCTAAAGGTTTGGGCTCACACCTCTACATACAGATACAAACAACCAGGTGACCGTGTCACACTATGGGTTTCACTGGAAACCCCCGGGGGATGGATTTCGATGGTTCAAGCATCTGCAGAGCATCATCTGGAAGTTACTGCCTTTATGGATGACAGAATTAAACCCACTAGCTAAAATTTCTGGTAAGTTTTTAAACAGCACAGACTTGATCACAACAGATCTGTGGCCTTGCACAGCTTCTTCACATTTTATGTACCCTATCTTTTTAAATTCCGTAGTTGTTCACCCTTTAATCTCTCCACTATAAATTCTCTTTTGCTTTTCTTAATACCAAACATGCATCATCAAAATGTCTGTATCTTACTGTTTTGCTAATGAAAACTTATTGGATACTTTGCTGCTGTGTGGGACAAAACGCAGCTTTCAATAGGCATTTACACTTGTATGAATTTTAAATCCTTGATTTCCGTCTTTATCTTGGAAGCACAGGGACTGATGTCATTTAAAGCATTTAGCATATGGTGGGTATTCGATATGTGAAAAGAAAAAAGTTAATGCGCATAGATGTTTGTTTATTTCTGTAATATTTCCAGGAAAAAAACTTTAAGCTTAGCTGTTTTATGTACTGGTACCTACTGTGCAGATACAGCAGAAAGCCCATTAGCAGTTAATTAACAAACACACAAAATGCAGTTAATGATCGGAAGGAGCTCAATTCACGAATGGATGGAAGGGCAAGAATCCACCATATTATAACCATGGGCTGGCTCTGCTGATTTCTAGGGGGGCTGCCTCATTCTGCATCAAGCTGAAGTTTCCACCAGACTTCCTGCTTGTGAACAACACTGAGGATGCACCCACATTAAGAAAGTAATGGAATAAAGCAGTAATTATAAATTGCACACTATTATAAAAACAGAGTGATGTTTATAAATAATGAAATGTAACAAAGGAATGATTAGAATATAGGAGTCCTTGGCAGCAGTTGTGTGGGGAGTGCTGCTCCTTTCCAGCATGATCAAGGCGGGTTAAGTGATGCTGCTGTGGCTGGGCAGCTGGGTCAGGCTGTGGCTGGGCAGCCTCAGGCACCCAGAAACCCATTTTAAACTTAGAGCTGATGAGCTGTGACCACAGCATGCTGCCAACAAAACCAGCTCTTACCTGCTCCAGCTACTGGGGCGTTGGCAGGCTTTGGGAGATGGCACTGGTTTGGGGATCACTCCCTGAGAAGTAACACCAGCAAGGCAGAAAGCTTCAGCATCAGAAGCAAAGTTTCAGCAAAAAGAGATCTTCAGATGGTGCCTGGGTGTGGATGGTCCCTGTGTGCTGCACACTGGTAAGGAAGAAATTAAATATGTTGCCAGACACAATTAAAAACATAAAATATTTATCCTTCTTACTCAGGCTGTAGAAAACCCATCACCAACCTCCCCAAAGCTTGCTGTTAAAAGCAAATTATTCTGAGTTTCTTTATTAATGCAATTTTTTGCAACTTGCTGAAACCCTTGCATCTTATTGAACTAGACTAAAGACTAGAAATAAGATTTTAAAAGATACTTTGCAATTGCGTTGCTCGTAACTTTAGGTGGCATTGGCTTTTGTTAGATAGCTTCTCATCAGAGAAACTTACTTAACCAAATGCTAGCAGCGATGACAACCGGCAACTCTAATTACACTTGACAGAGTACAAGACAGCATTTTTTCATCCTACCAGATGCTTCCCCGGCTGCGGGCTCCCTCGTCTAGGAATTTCTGCCCCCGGTAGAACACAGCAAGACACGCACCTGTCATTTGGGACATCGCAGATATACGGCAAGATGTGTAAAGTGTAACAACGTGCGGCAGAAGCGGCAGAGAAAGCAGCCCCTTTCTGTCACAGAAGGCTACCTCCAAACGTGAGGCAGGTGCCTGTCAGCCGGGTGCTGCAACGGGCTCCGCAGCATGGCAGGGTCCCATCTGGAGAGGTATCGGGGTGCATCACTGTCCAACCACTTCAACTCTGATGTGCTCCTCCAGTCTGCACCCAGGCGTAGCTGAGGCAGACAGGACGGTCTGATGGCTGCCATGGTACAGTTCCACAAGGTACGCAGGCTTGATGCTTCCTCTTCCAGACAAATCACGGCATAACAGGCTGTCAGCACACACAGATGTGTTTTCCCATTTTTGTTTGGTGTTTTTATGTTAATATCTCATTAATTTGCCTTTGATGTGTAGAAGGAACCAGCCTAATTTATGCTGCCAGGCACAAGGAAGGCAGAGCAATGAGGGTTTTCCTTGGGGGGAAAGGAACACACCTTGTTCTCAAAGATCCTGAAACACTATTTGTGGTGTGGAACAAGATCATAAGAACAAGCAATGGCCATACAGTGATGAGAACTTAAATTTGCTAATTTTAATTAGCAAAATAAAACATCCCATTATTGGAAAAATAAAAATAAAAAGCAAAGCCTCACCATTTGGTTTGTTCATCTGTGATTGTGACTAACATACATCAGTGTGAAATATTTTCCACTTGTCCCAGCTGCTGTCTATGACTAGTGTTTATTAACAGGTTCTGACAAACACTGAGGCATGAAGATCTTTACAGCAAGTTTGCCCACTCTTGTGTGAGTTTGTGTGAATACAAATCTACACTGACCTAACTGGTGAAAAGGCTCACATGTGATGGTGCTGATGGAGAGGCAATATTCCTGCATTCCTTCTTCATAAGAGGTCTGCTCCATACAGTCTTCATAATGATGGTAAAATAAAATCAAACAAACAAACATATAAATAAATAGAATAAAATTGAAGTTTAGAGCACTATAGGCTTTAATTTGTTCCACTTTTTTCTACTTTACCTAGAACAAGAACTGGAGAAGTCTACAAGAACAGCTCAGAGATTTTCTGCAGCCTGGGGAAAAAAAAAACCAGCAGTGCCTCTTCTCTTTTTTATGTGCTGCAGGCAAAACTCAGGAAATTCCTCCTTGGTTTTGTTCCTGTGGTTATGAGAATTAAGTAAGTCCACGAGCTTCCTAGAAAGAAACCAACAAACAGAAAACAAAATTAAAATAACATACTTTGAAAGTTCTGGAGGGATTTTGATTGTCTAGAAGATATATATTTCATATCATCCCATTTCAAGAGCCAAGGGCTTTCACGATTGCTAGTCCAGATATTGGAGCCTAGAAGTAGCTGTAACATTTCAAAAATAGGTTTTATATGCTTAAAAATATTTCATACCTTAACAGTCAGATATCTCAAAGCTTTCTAGACCTGGGAGACTGGGAATGTTTCCTTTCCATTGGTATAAAGGGTTCAATTTCTAGTCATATCCAATAAAGTATATATGGGGCATTAAAGCTCTGACATTTCTAGGCAAAGAAAATTTGTCACTGTAATAGCACGGATTTTTACCTTTCCAATAGCTCACACAGGTGTCATTTTGAGAGAAACTCCATGTCTGAAATGAAAAAGAGGAAATATTAGCTACAGGGAGCTGTTCCCATTTGGGGACTGTTGAGATAAATCCTACAAGATAGGGTTTGAGAAGCAGATAAAGTGGTCAAAGGGGTAAGATAAATTCAGATATAACATATCAGTGTAATTGAACACCCCATCTCCAAACACGCCGGTACATATCACCAGTCAGGGGTCTCTGCATGAGCTCTGTTGATCAATTCTGGAAGAACAGGGAGAGGCTGAAAATGCAAAACTGGCCAAAGGACAGAAGCTGCTCATATGGCTCTTCTAATTAGGCTTTGCCACTCTGGGTCTGGATCCCATGCCAGGAGAACCTGTTTATTTGGAGAGCAGCAAGAACGGGCCAGCTTTCTCTTTCTTTCAAGGTGGCCAGGTCGTTCAGATGGGCAAAGGTTAAGGAAGGAGTTAACAGAGGACAGGTGTGGTAGATAGGCCTGAAGCAGCCAAACAAGTGATCTTGGGGCATCCTAAATCTGATGAAGCTCCTGCGTCTGCCCTGTGAGTGCCTGGTTGCGTGTTGGTGTGGGCTTGCACAGAGGTCAGTCCCTGTGGCCAACTCTTCACTAACCACTACAGTGGTGCTTGAAGAGTTTTGGTGGGTCAGGACTTCACGAGGGTGACCGATACAGTCCCTGCTCCAAGTCTCACCCAGGAGAACTCGGTTGTTTTATTGATTACCTGCTTACCCTGCTGCTGTGTCCATCCACTGTGAAGGTGAGGGAGATAATCTGTGTGGACTTTCTTACTGGCCAGCTGAGGCAGGTTCCTGATGATGGACAGAGAGGAACAGGAGAGCTTATTTTTGTGATAGCTTACATTTTGAGTGGTAAATACATGCAGAATATGTCTAGGTCTTTAACACTATTAGATTACTAAATTGTTACTGTATTAAATAAGTCAACATGTGGAATGAGAGTATATAACACAGTGCAGTTATTTCTCCTGACTTTTTGCACATGGCAATACAGCCCAGCTCTTAGTGCCTTTACTTTTTTCCACATAAGCATACTGCTCTTAATGATAATGTACTCCCTAATTTGTTCTCTCAATGGTTTACATTTCCTATAGCTAGTTTTTCAAATACATAATGGCACTGTAGAGCTTAAGCAATTATTTCCAATGTCTGGGCATATTTATCAAGTGGAGCTGAGTATTGATCATCTGTAGAGAATTTCTCAGCACTCTTTCACATTTTCTGGCTGGCTGATGGGAGGGTGCAGTTCGCTTTCATCAGTGAATTGAAAATTTGTTTTGTATCCCCGTTTTTAAACAAAACTCATCATGCCTCACTATTGCAGGTTCAGAACCAAAAGTAGTCATATTTTTTTTGCTTTTCCCAACTGCTGCCATCATTATTTGACTGCTCTGTTTCAAATACAGCACACCATGCTTTTATCATGTCTAGATTCAAAGAGTTGATGTGAAACAAGATAACTACACTTTATGACAATGATTATTCCAAGGTTTTAAGACTAACTACTTCATAAATGTTTTTGTTCGTTTCTTTTTAGCTGGATATCAATGAACTCAGCCAAAACATTTTTTTTGTCACCTAAACAACTCTTGCTAGGAGTAGCCTGCTGTGTTCAAGGATGAAAATTTACTTCCCAGCATGATTTACCGGGTCCAGCATCACACCCGTATTAACAACCAGTGCTGGCTCCTCTCTTCAGCCTGTGCTGTTGAGGTCTTTATTGCCAGAGCAGTTCAAATAATTGTGAAATCACTGCAGACTCGTGTCCCTCCAATACACTCTATGGGTGTTGTTATCCCTGTTTTACAAATCAAAGAGCACAAAACTAGAGGGAAGTAAGGAATTATATTAAAACCTTATGGGAAAACCTGTGGGGAAACCATGAACCTCCTGGTGCCCCTACTGTGTGTCTTAATGATAGATTCATCACTTCTGTTTATTTTGAAGATGTATTTATATTACTGCTACTGCTGCTAATACCACTGCTTCCATAGATGCACTTAACTTTTGAGGTCTCCAAAGTGGTCCGTCTCTAAATCGTTTCCTCTCTGTTCTGTACATTTTAATGGAAGAAACCTGGGGGGAAAAAAAAAAAAAAAAAAAAAAAAAAGACACCTAAGGATATGTATAACCTAATCCATCTAGCATTCACAAGGACAAAATTTCATTTCTGTAACCCTCATTTTGTGTGAAATTTCCTTGCAAGTTTCCACTGAAGAACCTTCTGGGTATCAAACTATTTGCAGGAGTGGAATATAGGAAGTGTTAACATAGAAAATTCACAGAAAAGTTTAAATTGACATTTTTATACTGATTTCCTGTTTGTTTCATGCATATGTATGCACCTGCAGTCATGTTAATGGGTGGAGGATTTCATAAGAAGAAACCAGAAGCCACAATGTAGCTGATCACAGATTGGAGATGTCCATCAGCCAACTGATGAGCCAGGTAGGACCAAATCCTCATGTCTTTGGGCACTGCTCTACTTGGCAATATAAGGGCTATGCTGCCACCACTCAGCCTTGAGTGAGATGCACAGGCTCCCCTTACAGACACCTAATTTCTCATACTCCACTTGGTTGTCTAATGTTTATGCAAAATACTCATCTTCTTTGGACAGTAAGCATTCAACTATTTGTATAAAATGGAGCAGAAGGATATAGAAGGACAATGGCAGTGAAGCCAGCAGCAGCCTTAATTAATTTTGGGGGAAAGGCTGGGAAGGATTTTCAAGGGCTTGTCATAATCTAAATGAAGCCAGACTCCCATATCAACCGAGTTGCACACTCACCTGCCCTGTACAAGGCTGTCCTCTCAACCCAGCAGCAAAGGTAAGCGGCAGTGCCTGTTTTTGAGCTTCCCCCTCAGACCTCATGGGTTGAGTTCAAACCTCAGTACCAAGCATCTGGTGACCATGGGCTGGCCCCCAAAACAAAGCCTTGTGTGCAAAACCACGGGGTTCAGCAGCATCTGGGCAGGAGTTCCAGGGGACCCAAGTGGACTTGGAGAACTGGTGAAAATATGGACTGCGGAGTACACCTTCCTCCTGGTCTCAGCTCTGGCCAGCTGCATAGGGGTGCTAAGCAGGGCTGGCGATGGGTGCTGCAAATGCCAGAGCTGGAGGGACCACATAAACCGCAAGTCAGAAGCACACCACGAGCTGCTTCTGTATTCTCTTCCCATTATATTTTCACGTGATGTGTCCAGTCAGCTTTTAAATCATTTTAGAGATGTGACTCCTAGCACTTTTCTTGGGAAGCTATTTCACAGTCTATTAGACCTCTTGTTAAAATTTTGTCTGGATAGTCAACTGGAATCTCCCCTTGCTAAGTTTCCTACCTTTATATGCAATTATACCTCTTAGAAGCACTCTAAACAATCTCCCTAATGTCTCACTGCTTATATCTTTCAGGACATGTAAACAGTTATAGCATTTTGGGACACTGTGTGGGGCATCTTAAAATATTTAGCTCTTACAGTCTTCCTCCATGAATCATTCGCTATAGCCCTTATGTTAGGCATTTTATTCTTCTTAAAGCTCGTTCTAATTTGTCATCATCTTCCTAGTTAGGCTGGTGCCCAGGCCTGCATGCAAGCTGTAATTTATAAAACAAAGATTTCATATTCATAATGTTTTTAGACTGCACATAGTTTTAAAATCTGTTCAGTGCCCTAATTTAACCAGTAATTGTATCTTCTTTTTTTTTTTTAACCTCATACAGAAAGAGAAGTAAGCAGCTTTTCAGTTTAATTAGTTTAGTTTCTGACAGCTTTAATGTGCAATGGTGTAAAGAACTGCAAGGTTAAAAGATTTTCCTGGGGTCCACAGAACCAGAAAGAAAAATAAACACATTTTGCTCATAAAACAGGAGCAACACTATATAGGATATTAAAATATTTTTCTCCATTTGTTTTCTTAAAGCACAGAGCTGCTCATTTCACAGTGTGAAATAGGAACATGGGTTTGTCATCCTAGCTCCTAAAATAAACCCCACATAAATGTATTCATAGTACCATCCAGATATTTTTCATGACAGCATGACAATCAGATGTCACATGCAGAATGCTGTCTGTTGGTATTCAGAACATTCAGTGTCACTGCATGGTAGAAGCTCTTTCTGCATAACAAAATGAATAGGGAGTATAAAGGCTACTTGTTATAATATTTTGGTAGAAAATTCTGTCTGAGAATCCATAAATGACACATTTTATTTGAAAAAAAAAGAAAGAAAGTATACATGGAATGGTAAGAACAACTGAGTCTGATTTCTTAACAGAAATGTGAAAAACTGTATGGGGGAAAAAAAAAAAAAAAGAAAAAAAATCTGGTTCTAGATCAGAATTTAGGAAATTAACCTAATTGTGCTAAAAGTGAGTGGCAGCAATACCCTATGGACTTCAGGACTGCAAGGTCAAAATGAAAATAACCTTGGATGATGATGCATAATTCTTAATGATGATGACAACAAATACAATAATAGTAACAATAATAGTAATACATCGTTAAAAATAATAGTCAAAACAAAACTGTTCAGAAGCACAAGTCAGGACCAGGGCTCCATTGTGCTAAACAAATACAATATTATCATCACGTACCTATCACAGGATCACCTGGACTCTCCAATTTCTAACAGAAAATATAGTTTTCTTTTGTTTGGTTGGTTGGCTTTGGAGTAAGCAGCATTTCTGAAGTGCTCTGAGCGCAGCTGGTATTATATCTATCTTCTCCCCTTGTTCAGTACAGTAAGATAAAAAAGTGTGAACAAGCATGTGAGGAAAAATATATATGAAACCATAGATGATATCTTTTATGAAAAGCATGGTAGAATCAAACTTTTGAAAGACATCTCTTTATTACCTCTTCTTAGTGTACTTTCAGTCGAGGATATTCCCACCTCTGACCTCTTCAGCAAAATTTTAGTCTCCTCAATATTCATTTCCAGGTGTCTGCTTTCTTTCTTGTTGAGCGGCTGCTGCTGATTGACATGCCAAAATCTGAAACACTGCCTGCCAATTCCAGCTCACTTAGAGCTGCTGATCTGTGTTAATGCAGTAACCTTCACCTGAGCTCTTTTTCATGTGGATAAAGCAGGTCACAGAGGAAGGCCTGCCAGTCCCAAAGACTGAAACCTCCTTCAGCAGTTCCTTAAATTAACCGTGTGTCACACAACAGGAGCTGCCTGTATACCGCATGGCAATCCACATTGCTTCTGTGAGAAAATGAACAAGGCCTGCAATTTCAGGAGAGGGCTTAATTAAAGCAGATGAGATTTCCATCCCTATTTTGATACTTGCTTTCAGATCATGGTGCACCTGACAGCTGTGGAAAGCATCTGGACATGCACCCCTAAGGTGGGAGGTAAGGATGAGCTGAAAGAAGAAAAGGAGAATCTTTCAAACAGAGAAAAAAAATGGTTTTGGTGTTAATTTTATTTAATTTTTTGTATTGGGAAAGGGGGGGGATATTTTGACATGGGACCATAACTCACAACTGTAAGGAGATATTCATAGAGGCCGTGTCTTCAAGGTACTTTATAAAACAGACCTGCCTAGGCTATTTTTGTTTGAATGACTACCATGTGTGGGCCATACCTGCTTACAAACTACCTGAACCTGTACCTGAGAGGACAAACATCTGAATGGCTCAGTATGGGCCTCTTCTTCAGGAGATATACCTGGAGGTCTTTCTCCTAATGTTTGTTTTGATATTTCTGAATGCTAAGAGAAAATTGTTAGTGAGAATCATCCTTAATTTGTATCATACATAGAAGATTGCAGACAACTCCTGGTGTGATGCTGGAATCAACCGTAATACAGCTTCACTGGGTTTTGTAGGTGATGCATCTAAGTGATGAGCTGTAAGGCTGGGCCGTGGCAGGATCTGGTGCTCCTCCATGCTTGGGTTGGCTACTTTGAGTCAGATAAGGATTAAGACATTTCTATGGATGAAAGATATTGAAGTATTTATATTTATTTGTTTGTTTTGCTTTGTTTTGTTTTGTGGAAATTCTTTATATTAAGTTTAAGTGAATTTATTTTGGCAAGTAAATCCCTATATCCCTATGCTTTCTGTAAACTTCCAGTTATTAAACCTGATGTAAATGTTAACTACATTTCAATACAGCACATTTTAATTACTTTGTTCTATATCATGTCTTATAACTTACTCAGCAGTGTAAAACCACGAAGCCTTCCCACAGTACAAGAAGCAATTAGATTGCTTTCCCTGGCACATTTGCTCTGTCCATCTTTCTCCAGAAAAGGATGCCTGCAGTGCAGCACACGATGCTCCTGCACACACAACACACCCATGCCTGTAGGGCCTGGAGATGGCCAAGGATGTTCCTTCCACATCTGTTGGTGTAGGAGACCTCCTGTCAGTGTATCAACACTGGTTTCAGTTCCACATCCCTGAAGGGATCCAAATTTCACTAAATATTTAGTGTTATCTACCATCTCATGGTAGAGTTTTCATAACAGACCTATATGCTGGGTGGATCAGAACCAGTGTAATGGTCATCAGTAAACAATTCCAGAACAGTGCACAGAAAGGAACACCTAACACATTCAAATACTTAAAACAGAATGAAGTAAGCTGTTCTGAAAAGCCAGTGAGGGCTTTAATCCCTTGGGTTTAGTGCAAGATTGGAATTAAACAAACCTTAATATTGCCTTTCTTACCATACAAGTTGAAGAAATGGTGAATTGGATTGGAAATTAAGATGAAACTGCTCTGATTTCTAATGCATGATTTACATTCTTTCCAACACTGCTTATATCCTAATCTTTACCATAGAAAAATTAGGCACCAGAGAAAACCCTCATGATTCACCCAGATGGACATTTAGAAAATAATAACCATTAATTCAGGAAATGAATTAACCTGTAGTTCATCACATTTTCTCAACTATAGCTCGTCAAGGAATTAATAGTTCCCAATTCCCTCCTTCTTTTCTTCATTTTCATGAAAGTCACTTTCCCTTCAGGTTCTGTTTAGCAGAGTGGATGCTTTACCTCCAGGGCTCTTCATTTAACCCGGGATGGCCAGGAGCCCTCCTGCAATTAGCTCTGACAGTGTGCCTCTGCATTTAATCTGAATACTTGTCTGCTTCCTCCACTTCCAGGAGGTGGACTTTATATGTACTTTTTATGGATATGGAGACAAAAAAATAAAAAAATAAAAAATAAAAAATAAACAAAAAACACAGCATGCAAAGCTGCTGGAAGAAGTCAACATCACTGGGTGGTGTGATACTATATATTTTAATGCAAATTAATTTATTTACTGGGTTTGTGGAAGTGATCAGGGAAAAGGGAATATAACCAACTTGGCAGTAGGCTTCCACCTCGGAGCAGCTGGTGCAATGCTCACACCAGTTCCAACAGTTGGTCCTTCTGGAGCCGCAGTTGCTCAGAGAGATGCAGAAGTGCTTGACAGATAATGTTGTCACTGCTAATGAGCAGGGCTGCCCCGAGCTGGAAGAGCAAAGTGCTGAAGCCAACAGCCACTGGGAATTCACAGACGTGGATACAGAGCCTGCAGAGCCCAGACCGCGTTCTGGTGACAGCAGCTGAGCTCAGCATCTCCAGCAAGCAACCCCTCCGTGGTGCAGAAGGGCAGCTGCTTGGCCATCCGTACCAAGGAGTGATTTTGTACATGAGGTGAAAAATTTCTCTTTCTTGGCCAAGTGCCTCAGACTTTCTCACAGAGCGTCGCCAGCACATGGGCAGAGTGCAGGGCAGCCAGTGCTGATGGATCCAGTGCCCCCGGGGCTTGTTTTGACTATAGCGTCTCCCACCGCTGCAGAGCTGTTGTCCTCACGCTTTTCGTCCCTGCTAAGCACTAATCTGTCGTGTGCCACGGGTATGTTTAACAGCAGCATACCATGACTCTGGTTATACTCTGCCCTGGAGGGTAACTACTGCGATTTAGAAAACTGTAATTCCTACGCTGGGCCTGACATGTGGCTAAGCAATAAAGCACTTCTCATTATTGTCATAAATGGGGCTGTCTCAAAGGTCCTGCCCATTACCCAACATATGTCTTTAAGTGCACATGGACACAAACACCAGGAAAATAGCTTTCAGCTCAACCTGAGCCTTCTCCCCAGGACCGCCATAATCCTGATTAGCTGATACTGTAGATAGACCTCACTTACTTGTCACACAAGCTCTGCCGCTTAATGAAATGAACAAATCTACTTCAAGCCTCAAAGGGGAGTTTAACTTGCTGTTTCTTTAAATTAAGCCTGCACTGCCTCAAACCTCTGCTGAAGTGTCAGCAGGTATATTCCAAAAATGACATCTACAAAAACGACTATCTCCCCCTCCTGCTATTCTCTGCTCACCCATCTAGAAGCTAATTCGGAAAAATAATGTTATCTACTAATAATGGTGAGCTAATCTCTGTTCGGATATCTGGCAATCTGCAGGACTGGTTTTAACAGCCTTTGTGAAGTGATTACAACTCAGTGATGTACCAAAACATGGGGAAGAGCACCATTTTGTCCAAACTACTATTTTGCTCAAGGCTGCTCATCAGAAGAAATGATTTATGAAGGTACACCATCCAGGCTTATAGCATAGAAAAAAGAAAAAAAAAAAAAAAAGAAAAAAAAAAAAGAGAAAAAAAGATAAAGTTCTTTTCTTCATTCAGTGGAAATTCATTGCATAATGTGCTGCTACATCTCAAATCTCTCTTTTAAGCTTTGTGTCCACTTTTCAACTGTTCTCATGTTGGTGATGCCTTAATAACAATTACAGCGACTATCAGCCCCGGGAGGCATTAGTATGAGCGATTGGAGGAAGGAGGAAGGTGAGGTTTTTCTCCCACCGGTGCATGGATGATGTACGTACACAATTTCCACAAATGTTTAAGGATTTGTCTTGCATGTCTCTTCTCCCTGCAGGGATGAGACACACTGCCTGACACTCACATGTCATGGACTGCGATAGCTGTAATTTCATTTATAGAAATCGGCAGTAAACAAAACCCCAGTGATTCACTTAGAGGCTCCAGCCAGACAAATCCCCAAGGAGGGCTTTCCACAGCCCGGGCTGAGGCATGTGCCTGAGTGATGGACTTGTGCTGGGAAGCTGCACGTCCTTCAGAGAGAACACTTGGGTTTGTAAAATATCTTCCCCCTACATTTAAATGCCCTTCACCTGGCTCTTATAGGAGACATACAGCTCTGAGCACCCTGTGCTGGCTGTTCTCTGGAAGGGTGCAATACTGTTTTCCAGGAGTTAGTGTTAGATATCATAAAATCACAGAGTCATAGAATGGTTTGGGTTGGAAAGGACCTTACAGATTATCTCATTCCAACCCCCTGCCATGGGCAAGGACACCTCCCACCAGACCAGGTTGCCCAAAGCCCCATCCAGCCTGGCCTTGAGCACCTCCAGGGATGGGGCATCCACAGCTTCTCTGGGCAGCCTGTGCCAGGGCCTCGCCACCCTCTGAGTGAAGAATTTCTTCTGAATATCTAATCTAAACCTACCCTCTTTTAGTTTAAAACCATAACCCCTTGCCCTATCCTTACACCCCCAACAAAGAGTCCCTCCCCAGCTCTCCTGTAGGCACTGGAAGGTCGCAATGAGGTCTCCCAGGAGCCTTCTCTTCTCCAGGCTGAATATCCCCATCTCTCTCAGCCTCTCTTTGTAGGAGAGGTTCTGCAGCCCTCTGATCATCCTCGTGGCCCTTTGTTGGACTCTCTCCAGTACGTGCATGTCTCTCCTGTACTGGGGAGCCCAGAACTGGACACAGCGCTACGTGTGTGGCCTCATGAAGCTGAGTGCAGGGGAAGGAGCACCTCCATCAACCTGCTGGCTACAATTTGCCTCATGCAGCCCGCGATCCTATCAGCCTTCTTTGCAGCAAGGGCACATTGCTGACTCATTTTCAGTATAATAGACTGTACAATGTGTCCTAGTGTCCTTCCAGCCAGGGATGTGCCCAGTGCTGCCTCCCCCAGCTGCCCAAGCTGCTGCACCAGTGAGTGGAGATGCCTGCTAGTGGAGCATCCCCTGCACTGGGACTTTGGTGCATTTCTCTGAGAGTGGTAAAACCCTCTGCTGTGCACAGCACCGAGCCTCTCTGTGCAGCACAGCTCCCATTGCATGCTGTCACAGGGGTGCTAAATGCGTTTTTTAAAAAGTCGTCCTCCTTTGCAGTGTTTGTTTTGTGTTTTTTTTTTTTTTTCCATCACATAAAAAAAATATTTCTCTGCTCTAAATGAAATAGGAGCTCAGTGACTTTCATTTTCCTAGGAAAAAAAAAAAACGAAAGAAAGGGTAAATCTAGGTATGATTTTGTGTGTTTAGAGATTTTGTTCTGAGGATGGTTGAGATTTTGCTGAGGTGCTTTACAGCTGTGCATGCTTTTTGGTTTTGAACAATTTTAGTTTCTGGTATATTCTGTAGTTATATTTTGAGAGGCAAACAAAAGACTGTTGGGTATGAGGTCTGTTTATATGTTTCCACTATTCATAAACAATTTAATGATATATGGCAGGTAGTACAAAGAGAATGATCATTTCAATGACTACACTTTCTGAGGAAGGCTATGCTACACTACTCCTGCTTGACACCTTACAACAATTTTTAAGAGGGAAATTCATTCTGATTTGAAAAGACCGAAACATTGTGCTGTATGGAAGGTAAATCAATCTGTCTTTCAATTTACTTAATGCTATAAAACCCTATAGCTCTGCTCATTCCTGCTTTTTAAAACATCAGACGGCAAGAAAAGTGAGAAATATATGGCTGCTATTTAAAAAATGGTGGCATTACCAAGGCTTCAGTGCTCCCAGGGGATGCTCGGTGCAGAGTAAAGCAGAGGCTGGGGAGCAGCTGGGGTCTGCCCAGCCACCCACCACCTCCCCAGACAGGGCAGACCCAGCCTTGCAGTGCAAAGCCCTTTAGATACACACCAAAAACCTGCTGGTGCTGCATGTGCAATCAGCACGTTTCCCAGACCCAGAAGAAATTTGCTGAGGACATTTTATGGTACAGTATAAAATAAAAATAACTGGTTTTTTTTTGTTTTTTTTTTTTTTTCCCTCAAAGATGGATATATTGCAATCTTCCTCTAATAGAAATGGAATGCAGCGTGGATAAAGTTTATCAGAGGGTTGAACTGCTTGGTGAAACTGGATATGCACAGGTTTAAAGAAATCTATTTTCAGGCATTTATGAGGGTGATAGCTATCTGTGTATGAAAAAAAAATGGTACAGTAGCAAAATACACTAATCTGAATGGATACTGCTTCCCTATGTGTATTGAGAATGTATCTGAGATTACTTGAATAATCCTTGAAAATAGCTTACGTGTTGTGCTTGGAATAAATGCAGGACTTTTTCTTCACTGTGTTTGTTCATCGTATCCCGGATAAGAAAGATCATTTTGTTCTGGCTGATTTGTGTGATCTAAAATTTTGAATTCAAAACACACATACAAATATATCTTTTTAATAGCAGTGTTAACAGAAATATTTTTAAAAAAGCCAACAAAGGGATCACATCCTGCAACTAAATATTAAACATATCAATATTTACATTTTAATTGATGTATGAATGTTAAATCTTATCTTCATAAGTATTGTACTGTACTTATCCTCCTGTTACAGAATCACAGCATGGCTGAGGCTGGCAGGGCCCTCTGGAGCCAGCTGCTCCAACCCCTGCCCAGACAGGGACACCCAGAGCAGGCTGCCCAGGACCACGTCCAGGCGGCTTCTGAAGGTCTCCAAGGAAGAGACCCCACAGCCTCTGCGGGCAGTCTGTGCCAGTGCTCAGTCACCCACACAGCACAGAAGTGCTCCTGGTGTTCATGCAGCACCTCCCATGTCCCAGGTTGTGCCCATTGCTTCATGTCCTGGTACTGGGAGCCTTGCTCCATCCTCTTTGCACCCTCCCTCTGGGTAGATATCAGTGAGTTTCTCTCTGAGCCTTCTCTTCTCCAGTCTGAATGGTTCCAGCTCTCAGTCTGTCCTCATATGAGAGATTCTCCTGTCCCTTCAACATCTCTGAGGCTCTTCAGGGGCCTTTGTGACCCCTTCAGGGCCTTTTCTGCCAAGCTTCTTTCCGGCTGGGTGGTCCCCAGCATGTGCTGGTGCCTGAGGTTGTTTCTCCTCAGGTGCAGGACTCTGCATTTCTCCTTGTTGAACTTTGTCAGATGTTTATCATCCCATTTCTCCAGCCTGCTGAAGTCACCACGACTCTCTGATGAATGCCAGCCCCCCTGGTTTTGTGTCACCAGCAAATTTGCTGAGGGTATGCCCTGATCCATCATCAGGTAAAGATGTTAAGCAGGATTGGACACAGGATTGGACCCTTGGGGTACAGCACTATTTACAGGCCCCCAAGCAGATTTTGTACTTCTGGACCTGACTGCTCATCCAGCTCCAACCCATCCCACTGTCTGCTCACCCAGCCACACCTCACCAGCTCCTCTATGAGGGTCTGAGGGCAGACCATGCCAAAAACCTGACTGAAGCCAGGGTAGGCATGTCCGCTGCTCTGCTCCCATCCACCAGGCCAGTCCTTTCATCCTAGAAGGTCATCAGGCTGGCAAAGCATGACTTGCCCTTGGTGAATCCATGCTGACTACTCCCACTGAATACATTTGTCTCCTTCATTTTCTCAGGCTGAGTTGCGAGCCCAGCACCTTCATCTTTGTGTACATTCTCATTTGCAACAGTACATAATGCTGATGTGAAACTTTCTACTAGTCCCCTACCGCTGATGATACTGTGTATTTCTTCTCATTTTCATTATGGCATCTTCATTTGTAGTGACCTTCATAGTTTACAGTCACCATTTCTTGTACCTTTTATATGGAGCCAGCTACTTCAGGAAGAAGAGTGTTTGTACTCAGCATATTTAAGGCACTGCAGCAATGCACATGGCAATAAAGGACATAATGAATGAAAAGAATATTGGGTTGAATTACTATTACCCAAGTGTCAATGGCTTCATACTTAGTTTAGATCTGTACTGGTACACCACAGGACAGATCCTTTCAAACTACCCACTGCTGAAGCTGGCACTTACAGACAGATGACATCTGCAGTATATAAACTCACATCCAACAAGCTGTGGGTTTTGGTTTTGTTTGTTTGTTTGGGTTTGTTTTTACAGTCTTTAATTTCATTACTGCTTTCCATGTAGCTGATTGCTATACAGTTTCTGTGTTTTGCTTTCATTGTTCCCTACCTGCTTTTTTCCAGATTGAATCTCATTTTATTACCTACTTATATCTCTAAATTCTGCAGCTCTCTTTTTATTATTTTACTATCTATCCTGGGTTTTGTAACACCTTACAATTTAGTATGATCTGTAAATTTAATTAATGTCATGTTTGCCAAAGACCTTAGGGAGCCAAGTCAATTACACAGCCAAAAAATAAAAAATTAAAAAAAAAAAAAAAAAAAAAGAAAGAAAAAAAAAGAAAACCCTTATTATGCTATAAATGTTCTGCTAAAAATCCCTCTTCATAAGGAGACACTATAGCTTTCTTGGCGTCCGTACATGTAATTGGAAAGGGGCCTAGCTGTTTTTCCCACTTCATTTGTGCCATTTTAACATTTAAAATATATTATTACCTAAGTACATAACAAAGAAATGAAAAATGGCAACTTAATTCCTTTCCCTGTAACTGAAATGTGGTGGACAGGGTTAGACAAACACTCGAAGTACACATTTTGCTATGACATCTAAATTAAACCTACCACAGTGTTACTCAGGCAGAATTGCCTCAAATTACTTCACACATTAAGGGCAAACACAGGCAGCCAATTAATTGATTTTATTTAGAATGTCTGTTTTTTTATTGCTGTTTTTTGTTGATTTCTTTGTTTCTATTTGTTTGCTTGTGTTTTTTGTATTTTGTATTGTTTTGTTCTTTTTTTAGTGGCTTTTTTTTTTTTTTTTTAGTGTTTCCTATGAGCGTTATGCATATAGTGCAATTGTGTGATGCCTCAGCCCAGTCTGATAACATTCAAGCAAAGTCTATAATTCTTTGTCATTATTATCTCTGGGCTATTATGATATTGGTAGGAATTAGAGCAGAGCAACCTCCATCATTTGACTAGGAATAACAGCAATTACTACTTTGGTCTCTGACTGAGGTTAGAACAAATAAATTGAGATAGATAATTATTGCAATTTCTCAAATTCATCATTAGCTGCAACTGCATTTCTAATGCAGAAGGCCATATTACTGGGGCTGACCACGGTAGCTGCTCCTGACTCACACTGCAGAAGCGCTACTAAGATCACTCCCTCTTTAATTAGGCCTTTTATTCTTAAATTGAAGTCAAGATCACCTGAGACACATCAATATATATTAACTTGCACAAAGTAATTTAAGACTTTGAAAATCCATTTTGAAAGTTCAGCCTGAGCACCTGATTTTCGGACAAGGCTGCTCTCCACTGGCAAAAATGAAAAGGGGAAAAGAATTCTCATGCTTTAGTTTTTTCAAAAATGAGTCCTACTTCTTGGATAAAATAAAATATATGCTTTTGAAAGCGTATGGCAGAATATGCATTTGGATAATGAAAGTATATGGGTCAAGAAGTGTAATTCAGCAGGTGATGAATGTGTCATGGTCCCATGACATCAGTGACTTTCTCGTAAATTCAGAGTGCATGCAGATTTCTCCAAGGAAAACTTGAGCTCTCATGTTTAGTTTCATAACCTTGGTTTACAATGTATTTAATTGCTTTTAGTTTTTATGTATTTGTTTCCTGTATTTATTTTGCCTGTAGATATATTCCAAACACCAGTGTGCTGGTGATGGATTGATGCAGAGTTATGGCTGTGAGAGAAGACCAGCCAAGCCTGGGGAGCTAAGCAGAGTGTGTGCACCAGCAAGCTGTCTTGGGAGCTCGAGCTCATCTTGCTGTGCATGTGAAAGTCAGCCTGTCCTGCAAAGATGGTTGTCCATGATATAAAGAAAACCCTTCCCGTACTGTAAAGGGTGCCAGAGGCCAAACATAAGACTGCAGTGACTTGATCTGGTTGCTCATACACAGGGATCCAGTGTCATTTAGAAAACCCAAGGGTCTGGGGAACATTCAAATGTCACGGAGATGACACAGGATCTCCCTTTCCTAATAGGTTTGTGCTCCTCTGAGTCTAAGGTAGACACCTCATGGTACCACAGAGCGTGTTCAGCGGCTGTATTTAGAGCTCTGTGCGGTGCTCCAGACATCACGATGGCTGCGGAGTCTCAGAGCATTCAGGCACATTAATTATACACTTTGGGTAAATGTTTTATCCTATTTTTTAGAGAAAGATAGCTGACGCAGACATAGAATTAGTAAATTGTCCTAATCGATACCAGCGCCTACCATCAGCTTAAAGACTTCTAGGCGTTAATTATGAGGCACCACAAACACATCACTCAGGCGGATCGGCGGCAGGAGCTCCCGTGTGCTGCTCAACGCTCAGCCCACACACCCTCCCTCCCTCCACCTCACCTCTCAGTCAGCAGCAATTGTTTTTGTGAGACGCTTGTCTTTTTATACCTTCAACTTTCCAACTTTAAATTCTGCTCTTCAAACTCTGAAATGGAGTCAGGGCAAATTTCTGCTCTAGACCACCTGCGGTACACTGTGAGCTGCTCCTTTTGCTCCAAAGCCATCCAAGGAGATTTCAGGGAGGGTTTGTGTTATGACCAAGCACTTGTTCATGGTTCATGGAAGGCAGTACAGATGTTGGGGACTGGGGAGGAGAGGTAACCTGGGACGTGTGAGGGTGAAATCACGTAGAAAATAATATCACAGCAAAGCAGGTATTGTTCAGGAAGCAAGAAAGGAAATAATGTGAGAGGGGGAGACAGGGAAATCCATGAAGGACTGATGCCAACTTTATCATGCGCTGCCTTTCTGGAAGGCATTAGGATGTTATGGTAACAGGCATGATCATAAGGTAGGCAAGAAAAATTATAAACAAGAACGAGGCTTTCTGCAAGTGCAGCCTGTTCTGGAGTGTCCTGGAGGGCTCTTGTGGATGGGGATGGCGGGGGGAACACCTGGGCCAGGGGGTGGCTGAGAGATGCCAACTGGCGAGCACAGGTGCACAGAGCATGAAATAAAGCCCTGCTTTCTTTCGTTCACAGACAGACACAAAGAACAGGAGAGACAATAGAAAAATTGGCGTGTTGGCAGAGTTGTGTAATGTAAATGCTCCAGCTGTCAGTCAAACATCTCATCTTCACCCAGAATCTCACCGGAGCATGTGCCAAGGAGTTGCAACCAACATTCGGTGTAAGATGAGTTAAATTTGTTTTGTTTTGTTTTCAGAAATGAGCAGCTAGGTCTAGTGTGGCAGAGCCACAGAAAGATTACCTGACCTGCCCAGGTCTCTGGGTCTGACACATGGGTGGGAGATGAGGTCCCAAAAGCCAAAGCTCCCTCCCTCTGAAAAAAAGATAGAGACAATTTAAAGAGATTTCCATATGAAGAAGGCTGGCGTGGCTGATTTTATAAATAACAATAATATTTTAGCTATTCTAATTACAGATTGTAATTAAGCAGCTGGACCAGATCAGCATCGGAGGACAAACACCTGCATTTGCATTTCCAGATGTTCTCCACTGGAGCTATGAACAGATTTGTTGCACAGATACTTTACAGTCTTTTCAAAACTACCACCATTTTCTGTCTCGTTTCTTCTGAGGAACACGCTTTGCAATAGAGTTTGCTCAGGGAAGGAAGGAGGATGTTTGGGGGAATCAGAGCATTTAGTCCTTCCCCAGCCTGCCTCTTTCTTTTGTGCAATCACTTTTCACACCTGAAGGAAGCCGAATGAAAAGGGAACAGAGTCTGCCGATAACGAAACAACACCTTCATTCAAATGGGTGAAGGCGGTTTATTCATCCCTAAATGAGAGAGGATGCCAAAAGTCTGCTGTAAATCTGAATGTCAAAATTGCTCAGAGCTCAGTCCGCCTCCCCGGCAGCAGCAGGCTTTCTGTGCGGCTTTATGATACTTACAGAGCTATTCACAAATATTTCTAAGCAAAGGTTGCAGTCACCTATTGTCCTGTTTATTCCAGAAGTGCTCAGGGGCTGGCTGGAAGCAGAGCCCTGTCGTGCCGGGCATTGTACGAACAAAGCCATGGAGACAGCTGCTGCCTCGCCGGGTTTACTCCACCATTGTTTTGCTGAAATGCAGTTTTAAAATGTGATGCAGTTCTCAGGGCCGGTAACAAGATGGGAAAACAGTGCTTCTTGATCTGTGTCAGTTTGACTTTAGGACAAGCAAATACAAATGGGACTATATATTTTTATATATTTAGGGTAAATGTTTAGATAAAAACGAAAAGTGATGTGGGAGTCTCAGTTCATCTGAGGCTGGAAGCATTTATTAAGACAGCTGTGAGCAGGGCGGTGATGGAGGTGATGGGGAGGGTTTGTGGCACTCGACCTCCTGAACACCTCCTGTGCCTGAAGGACTCCGTGTTTCTTCTGGCCCAGGAAAAGTTCCCACACACAGCGACCGCAACAAGTTCCTTTCCCAACGGAATTCAGGAGCTGCCAAGCCCAGCTGGCTTCACGGGGCTGGTGGAGACCATCAGGAGCTCAGCTGAACCCTGTCCCGACCTCAGAGGCAGCTGGTGAGAAGCAGGAATCTGATTTTTTCTGTTTCATTGAGGAGAAGTTGCAGGCAGAGTGAGATGCTGTGAAGGACAATGCTTTCAAAGTCGCTTTTTACTCTGCTGTTTTCCTGTAATGACTTTGCCTGCTGTCTGACTACACAGGATTTAAAATAAGAGCAAGTTTCATGACTGAGTGTAAAATCTGGGCTGGGGAAGGCTTCCAATAGGTCTGGTTTGTTGTATGGCTTCAGACACAACTGGGTAAGGGAGGCGCTGAGATCTCATTACCTGAATGCTGCATTTCTTTAATTAGGGAGAGAAAAAAGCTAAATCTCCACCCTCCAAATAGCTCTTCACTTTCTGATGTCATTTAGTTACCTGCTTCCTTTAAACACACCACACGTCTTTAGGGGCCCTTTGTTATGATTGCCCAAAAAGATGGCAGGGAGATCCTTGACAAGCTCTGAAAGTCTGTTGGAGGAGTTCAGGTGGCTCGGTCAGATCTGATGGTGACCACATAGTGTTTGTACCATCCTTCTTTGTGTCCATCCATCAGGACCAGAGCAAGGCCATGGCTGCTATTGCTTTCTGCATTGCAGAGCTCTCAACAGGGCAGCAAAGAAGGTCACCTTAGCAGAGATGAGAGAGAAATTTTCACTTAGAAAAGGCATCGAGCATCGCCAGCCTGAGCAAAGTGGCACGGTTGCTTTCAGCAGAAAATTGGGGACCGACTGGAAGTGTTACAGAATACACAAAGAAAGAAAGAAAAGATCTCAAAACTCCACTTTAGTTAATAGGCATCTAAACATATTTGACAGAAGCACCTGAATGCCTGTCAAACTGCAGAAAGAGAGCACTGAAATAGTTGAATCACCTGGGGAAACAGATTTCTACGGAGCTAGGGGGTTGTGTGAGATGGCAACACCAATCCCTTCCATCTGGCTGAAGCCCCTTCACCATGAGACATCCTGGCCAAGCAAACACACCAGGCACTAATCGTGCTTCCAATGCTCTGGTAATGCAGTAATGATGTTTTTCTTGCCAGAAGCCCTGGTCTGGAGGGCAGGACACCTTGAGAGAAGTCAGGTGAGTGGCCTGCTCGTGATGAGTGTGCCTGTGGCTGTTCCCAGCCGTGGTGCAACCATTCCTCTCCTCTGCTCCACAAGCAAGGACGAACCTTACAGTGACTGGGTATCAATACTGATCAGGACACTGCAGGGGAAGTAATTTTTAGGTTGAAAAAGCTCACTGGGAAGCATTATTTTCCACTACTTCCCGCAATACCTACCAATAATATGATCTCATGTTATGGCTTCTCTGCCAGTGCACCTTCTGGCACGACGGTGACCCTGGCAAGTTTCTCACACAGGAGGGTTTTGTTCAGTAACTTTCTGCTGTGTATCAGTTTGTCATGAAACGCTGAGCATGTGTTGTTTAATGTCACACAGCAGCACAGCTTGGATATTGCTTATGTTCATTCACCATTTCTTTTCTTATCAAAGCCTGCTAGCTTCCTGAGCAAGGGTTTATTTCATCCCCGTGCTTGCAGTAAGCACGCAGAATCTATCCATTGTAACCAAACCACTGGGGGAAAAACAACACAATTATAATTTTATGACTAATGAATTTAAAATGACCCCAGGAGAAAATCCTGGCAACTTCAAAAAGAGAGCTGGGATGTGTGGTGACTTTCTGTTTACCTGCCTTTGCAAAGCTTGTTGGGATACCCCTCTAGCAGGGGATCATCTCCTCTGGGAATATGAGGGAGACATGCTAAACATTCACTTCAGATTTAATAGAGATGGAAGCTTTTTCCAGGTAGCGGAGCTCATATATATATATAAAACAATCATTTGTAGCCACAAGAAGCTATGATTTCTGTACTTGTGGGATTTCTGTATGTTTTCTTTCCTCCAGAATAAGAAAAGCTAAAAATGTTTTGACTTTGCAAGATCCAGGAAAACAAGCATCTGCGGCTCTGGTGAAAGGGAAGTTCTATATAAAACCTTCTCAAAACCAGGGAAGAATAATCATGACAAGCAATGATTTTTGTTTTCTAATAACAAATGGCAGCTGGATTAAGACATCAGGTCACCCGTGCCCGGAGCACTTACTCAAGTCTTTCATTTCCTAAAGTTCAACTGGCAGCAAGGGCCTCTCCGAGCTATTTTGATGTTTTCAACGTTAATCCTTGTGGCATAGAGTAAATATTATTTCTGCAAATGCAGTTCACGTTATTTACCCACCAATATTTGAGTGTTTATTCAAACCTCAGTTCTGAGAGCCCACCAAGTTTTGAGTCATGTGCCAAATTTATCTTCCAAAAACATCTGTGCTCAAATTGCCCACTAAGGTACCACATACTGCTTCCTACCCAACCACTCTAGCAAATTGCTTTCTCGCTCAAAAAAAAATAAAAAAAATAAATGCAGAAACGCTGATTATTCTAAATCTGAAAGACACAGTGGAAACACACTCTGCAAGATGACAATTAGGCAGTGGAGTTTTATTTATAGTTGAGAAATAAACATCAGTTAATCATCACCACGAGCACCAATTCCTAACCTCCGGTTAGGTGAGATTTCAGATGCCTAACTCATTATCAGCTTTCAGCAATGCCTGCTCATCAACAGCAGTCATTTCACTTTAGACAAAATACAATGCATATGATATGGCTGTAATTAAATCATACTCCAGGGAAGAGACAATAGTGAATTATAAGATGTCTTGAGAAGTGATAATAATTACTCCATAGGGGTTCTGTTCTATTAGGATTTAAATACTTTTAAGAATTTGCAGAAAAGACTTAATTTGAAAAAAAAAAAAAAAAAAAGAAAAAAAAAAACTGCTAAAGATGAAAGTAAACAAAAGCTAAGTGAAGTTAGTGTTATCTGTCACAAACATCTCTGGTACCATTGCAGCTTTTTTGCTTTAACATTAGTCCCTATGTGCTTTAGCTTGCCTGTAGAAACCACTGTATTATTCATCAAAATCAAAGCAGACACATGATTTTGTCTAATTGACTGTGGCTTGGTATCTCCTTTGCAGATCAGAAGATTGGCCAAAGCCAAGGGAGAAACATCACTTGGGAGATCATGAGGAGAACAGTATCTGGAAAGGAAATCTGAATAGAGCAAGAAAGAACTAGGAAAATCCAGAGCCCTGGAAATGGAGGCAGAGGCCAAACCTAATGTTTTATATAAAAACTTAATACATTATGATCTGGGAAAGGGATGAGACCTAACCTGAGTCACAGCTTTCTGGAACAGCATTGGATTACATTTATGCCCCATTATAATTCTGGTTTGCCTTATTCACTTTATTTGGGCAACAAAAAGACAACAGATCTACAATGGTTGGAAAAAAAAACAACTCTACTTCAGGTCTAGCATCCTGATCTGAGAAGATGATATTGCATTACTATGTTTCCAGCTCTGCCTAAAGGCAATAAGCAGGGAGCTTGGTGGTGGAGCAGCTCCTGTATTCTGCAGGTCGGTAGGAATGATGTGTCTCACCCTACTCCATTAGTGTCAGTGGGGTTGGGGATTTCATTTTCTCTTTTTGTTCAAAGAAAAACTGAATGCTTTGGGAATTATCATAATAAGAACATTAGATACTCATACTCACATCACTTATTCAGTGCTTTAATACTTAGCAGCTGTGCTAGATTCATATTAGTACTGGGTATCTCATATAAAGTGTACAATGGATGTGAAAGAAGAAATGCAGGTGTCTTTAACAATGTTTATTGGAACAAATTTGAGTAGCTCAGATCTTACTATGCCTCATTTGATCTTTTTCACAGCTTTTTTTTTTTTTTTTTGGTGGAGAAATGAGGCTTAGTTGTTTCAAAGACCTGGAGCCCTTAATATATTTGCTGCTTTTTCTTTCCCTGGTACAATGGACAATTTGTTACAGTTACTGCACAGCTCTTGGACAAGCACTTTGTGATCCTGGTGATTTGCTACCACTAATTCTGCCAGCTTAGTTTAAAATCACCTCGATTAGCATTTCTATGGGAG
Organism: Netta rufina; assembly: GCF_964035555.1. Taxonomy (NCBI): domain Eukaryota; kingdom Metazoa; phylum Chordata; class Aves; order Anseriformes; family Anatidae; genus Netta; species Netta rufina. Next base: position 190,586,658 of record NC_140123.1, read on the forward strand.
AAAATTATCCAGTTAGAAAAGTTTTTATATGGGAACCTCGCCATTCCCTTCCATAGTAAACTCTGAGGCAAATAATCCATTTTGCTCTTCTGGGTCTTCAGGGTCATCACTTACCCTGAAAGAAAGTCCTTTTGCACTTTGATTATCCATATAGCCCTCTAATTCTTTGGCTGGTCAAAGGCAAATGGTAAAAGCAAGTTATGACGGATAGTCCCAAAAATGCATAAGAAGTGTTGCTCAGATTATTTGCTTTCCAGCTTCATGAAGTAATGTGTTTCTGTGGAACAATTTGCACATAATTTAAAAGTATTTTCAACCTAGAAAGGCCTCTTAACTCAAAACTATACCATCTCTTTGTGAAAAATTAAACTCACCTAACATTCCTTCATAATAAACACAAATAAGGAGAAATTTACAGTGAAGAAACTACAGCAGAGCCCAAACAGGGGAGAATATTGGACATTAAAGTAAGGAAAATTCCACGCCTTTCTTTTCCAAGAACCTGAAAGAAATACAGTGTTCCTTTTTCTGAGGCTCTCCTCAAGAGATGAGCGTTTTGTAAATCACACTCCTCTGATGATACAGCAGCATTTCACGTTGCCAGTGGCCGGGCTGGAACTGGCTTATTAATATTGCATGATAATAGATAAATTTGAGTCGAGTGCATCGTTGTGCAGGTTTAACTCCGTGTAATTTACCAGCACCTATGCTATTTATAAGACAGCACGGACCTCAGCATGACACGCTGCTCCTTGCCAAGTAACGAGTACCAAAGTACAGGTATAGGAGGAACAGCTATAGGACAAAGCAGGTGACATACCTACCAAAACCAACGTGTCAGCCAAGTGCTGCTTTTCTTCCCCCATGAGCGTTTTGATGCTGACTGTGGATCTGCGGGCACTAGTGGTGGCAGAGTGCTGGCATTTAAGCTTCTGCTTAAGACTGCAGCTACATCGGGGCATGGCAGGCTGGGGAGAGACAGGCATGTTAATGCTGTCAGAAATACAGACCCATGTACACCTTTATGCCAGGCTCTGTTGACCCTCCAGGCATTTATTTCTCTTAAACGGTCCTCTATTACTATCTATAATGCATTAAAAAAATATAATAATAATGTTAGTAGTGCTGTTTCATCATTCAAAACTGCTGTATCTACTAGATGTCAGGCCATCAAAATGCATTTCCACTGGACAGAGGTGGTTACTGGCACACAGAAAACAACATAAGGCTTTAAACTTTGAGATGAACAAATCTCTCTTCCCTCCTTAAACTCACACTAGGGAAGAACCAGGAAACCTGGGCTTAGCAAATGCTGGATGATTCATGCTCAGGTGTGCCCAGGTGGTGAGGTTCCCTCCTCCTATTTCATGGACCTGCACATTTAATGACTTTGTTTAGAAGCACAAGTATCAAAATACAGAGAGAAATCCTTTGCTTGAATATTTTTTTGAGTCGGGAAACATCAAACGAAAAAGGATCAAAGAAGCAGAGATAAATGTGTGTAACAATACCCTGACCGATGTTCCTCCCAGTCTCCTACATGCACACTACGCACTATCTGAGCACACACTCGTGCCTTGAGTAGATCAAATATGCATTAGTACATATCTTCAGATTGCTGAATCTGATCTTCCTCTAGTCTTTCTCCATTAAATACACGCTTTTTCCTAACTGATATTAAGGTTGCATTCTCTGTACTTGTAAGACCTTTAGAGCTGGGGACTGCAGGGGCTTGCTGTTTGCGTGCTCTCAGCAGAGCAGGCTTGTCCCAGGGCCCTCCCTATTCACTCTACACAAATGAATACCTCATTCAGTTGTCTAATAAACTCTTAATTGGGCTTGCTACCCAGGACCTTTGCATTTTGAGGGGGCTTGTGAATGACGCAGGCACTAACAATTCTCTCTGTTTTGGGATATTGAGATATTAATGTCAGATAGCAGCTCCATGGTGGAGTGGCTGTGAATGTTCACTTGTGGGTGAAGTCTCCATCATGTGCAACCAGTGAATCCATACCCTGACCGCTGACCCCTGTTTTCCCTATTTTCAAAGCTTCTGTTAATTTTCTGGCCAGCTCAATTCTCAGCACCACTTCTGGAAATTTGACTTGCCTGTAAGGAACCAACCCCAAGGCAGTCCTAGCAGCCGGATGTCTACATTTGCAATCCTTCCTTTTTTCCTTTTCGTGTTACCTCTCAAGGATCACCCATGGTTCGAGGTCATGGTGGCAGTCTGATGGGGCCGAGCTGCCCTGTTTTTTCAGGTCCCTGCAATGCTCTATTAAATGGACTTGGGCGGCAGGTGGCAAACTCTGTGCAACACCGAGGACTGGAAACAAACCCAAGCACGGGCATGTGCAGTGCAGTGTGTGGAGGGCTGGACACCGCCGGCATGCACTCAGCACATTCAGTACACGAGGGGAGGCTCAGGTCTCATCCAGTGCAGCCTTCATTAGCAGGGTCAGCCCTGGCTCTCCGCACACTCCCGTGGAGTTCATGTAAATGACATCGCCGCCGCCACCTCCCTGCAGAGAGGTGCCAAGGTTTGTCTCTCCGAATCAGCGCCTCTCCCGTCACCGGCCGGGCTTTGTCAGAAGCCATCGCTGTCAGTGCTGCTTGGCACCTGGGCAGCCCTCCAGGCAGGCACTTCCCCAGCACGCCCCAAACCAGGCTCCCCTTGCAAAAGGCTTTAAAAATGTTATTTGCTCTGAACGTGATTCAAGCTCCCTCCTCTCCGTGTTCCTGCCCATGCCCACCTCCCCTCATCCAAAGGCAAAATAAGCAGTGCTGGAAAGGTGTTCAGGTGGCCTCACCGCCTGCCTCTGGGAAGCACAGGTTGTCAGGCCAATGCTCACAGTGCTCGTCAGGCACAGCACTCACTGGTTAACATTTTTTGGTGGCCACGCTCTCTCTCACAGCTCACTTTCCCAGTTTCCATGGGTTTGGTCTCTAAGAGCATTGGGCAGGATGGGAAGCAGCCCCCTGAGCCCACGCTGGGATGTGCTGGCAGCAGGCAGGGATTTGCCTCCTGTCTGTGTCCCCAGATGGCAGAAGTCTGGAGTGCAGACCTCTGCAGAGCACCCAGCAGTACATCGGGCTGTTCCAGCCAGCGACAGCCCCCTTTCAGTTGGAAAATGACCATCAGTCAAAAATCAAAACCTGAGCATCCCATCTCCAAAATTTCATCATTTCTTTAGGTTTAAAGTCTGCTTTTCAATCCTCTCCCACACGAGGCCATTTCAGCCAAGCAGGAGGGATCATTTCTGCTAGGAAGTCACCAGGGAGGTTTCAGCAGCTGGGAAGAAATCACCACCACGCTTCCCCTGGAGCAGCCACCAGCTCGCTGCAGTGCACGGTGCAGCCCCACAGCCACGGCCAGCACCAATCCATATCCCAACCCGCTCAGCTCATGGTCTGTGTGGGGTCACCAGGATCTTTATTTTGCCTGGCTGCAGCAGAGTTTTCCCAGCCATAACATGTAGATAAATGTCGTTTTTGCAAATGTCCTGCTGCACACACATAAATAGTGCTCGGAATTATTGGCCATCTCGGTGATTAACATGTATTTTAATGGCTGCAACAACATTTGTTCCACCATGTCTCACACCCACTCCCCGACGCCTTCATGGACTGTCTCTCCAGGAGAACATTTTTCAAAACCAGCTTTTCCCACTCCCCACTTCTGGGGGAGGCACAGACCGTTTTGCACGTCTGTGCCATCACTCCCCATCCACCTGGTTCCCCGCGCCGACGACAGCTTGCTAAAATTGGCCGCACTGAAGGGGCGCATTCCTTCAAAGCGCTACATCTGCAATGAGGGCTATTTATCAAGTGTACAAGATTCAAAACTGCAAGACCCTCAATTTCATAGTCATTTGCAGCGTCAGAAGCTGCTAATGGCCCATAAAATTTAGCAACTTCTCCATAAGCTGCTGGTTAATGAAAAATCGGTTAAATTGTTCACAGATCAGCTGGCGCGGTGCCCTCTGAGTCGTGGCAAGCTTCGGCTGGCAGAGGTTACATGAGTGGCACTGGGGAAGCGGGGAGAGCAGCTGGGGAGAGCAGCCAGGGGCAGCCACGCAGCATCGCCCGGGTCTGGGCGCCTGAGCTGCTGATGCCAGGATTAAAGCCAGGATGCACGATAGCGGAGGAGTTTGATTTAGCAAGGCAATTTCGTGTGTTGATACGTGTATGCAGGCAGCGAGTCCCTGCTCTGGGTTTTAATTGCAAGCAGAAGGCAGAGCTGACTTTCCCCGCGCTAGGAAAGCTGCGCTCTGTGCAATAGGGAGTCCCTGCCAGCACGCTCCTGCAGCTCTTTGCTTGATGGAGGCTGAGAAGAAAGGACATCGCAGCACTTAGCCAGCCTCCCGCAGCGCGTATTTGCCTTTTACTGCCCCCGCTGCTGTTGCTGTTGCCTCTCACAGCCACTGTTGCTTTAACTTGTGACAGCTTTGCACAAAACAGATGCTGCCCTGAGCTGGATGCAACGCTCTGGATGCAGCACAGAGCAAGGATCTGGCACCCGCAGCCGGCAAGCGATCTGGTGTCAGCACAAATTAACGCTGCTCACCACACTGACGTGGTGGGGCCTCGCCTGTCGATGCTGGCATTTATGATGCTGTGTATTTTAACTAATTAGGCCAGCACAACCCATCCATCTTATGGATGCTGGGTGTTTTTGCACCGGCATATGCTCCAATAATGAGAATCAATGTGGCTAATGACTTTGCGCAGCCCATTTCTCAGTCACCTTTGCAAATGCACATTAGGTTGGGGATGAGCGTAGAAAAAAACACCACCTTTGAATTGCCCAAGGTGCATTTCTGCGGGACAAACCCCAGACATGGCTGGCCCACCTGGAGCTCTGTGCAGCTAGAGTTGCCTGTACCAAAGAAGGTATGCAACTCTGAAAAAGCAATTTCTATTGCAGGCACTAGAAACGATGAGATTTCCAGGGCCAAAGCCCTTAAAGATGTTTCCCTGAATTTCCTTGGAGTCCTTCATTCTTCTCCTTGGGCAACCTTTCAAGTTTTTGCCGTTGTTGAGTAGTTGCCCCTTTTTCTCACCCCAGCCCACACAGCACCTGCATGCCAGCCTCAAGGATGGTTGCCTCTCAGCTTTAGTGGCCAGGAAAAGCAGCAGCAAAAAAAAAGAAAAATCCTTCCCTCGTGTTCAAAAGCACCATCCCATCCTCCAGAGATTTGCCAGCTGTTCTGATTAAGGCAGTTCAATTGCAGTGTTTAAAAGCCTATTCCACCTGCTCCCTGCAAGCAACTCTCTGTGGGCAAGCGTAGCTCTAATTAAAAATTCCCTCCTGCTGTGATGACTCCTCCCTCACCTTTCCAGAAATCAGCCTTGTACAGACAACCCCTGGAGACTGCTCCCCACAGACACACTCACTTTTTTTTTTTTTTTCTCCTTCCCTGCAATGGAAATCAAAATTTATGGGACTTGAAACACAGACAGTGTGGGACAGGAAAGCTCCTTCCCAAAGCTCTCCCCCCAGCACTGTTCAGAAACTCCCCTGCCCCTGGTAGTTTCTGCCCTAGGTCTTTTCATCAGCCACTACCCCATGAAAATACTTTCACCTCATAAGAAACCTGAAGCTCTACGACCTTCTAACATCCAATTTGTAGCCCAGCTCATCAACACTGAGGCTGCTGTCACAGCAGAGCACCACGCTTACATGGTGGTGCTGGAAACCAGGTTCTAGCTCTACCTATCCTCTTGTGGGGTTGAACCCAGAGGTACGGAGCAGGCTGTGGAGAACCCCAAAATGTAGCACAAAAACAAGGGAAGTAGGAAATCCAGGTGCAAAATTTGCTGATATAAAACTCAAGTGGCTCTTGTGCCCACAGTGGCTTCCTTCTTCTGTCAGGAAGAGCTACAACCCAGCCATCCTGAGGAGCCAGACACAGAGGGTCCCACCACTGCTCCCCCTCTCACTGTGGTGAGAAACCTGCTGAAATAAACAGGCATTTATCTTGCCTCAAAGCACGCAGGGAGAGCACCCCATGTAGTCCTTGCCCCTCATTTCCTTTCTTAAAATATCCCAAGCCAAATCAGGCCCCTGTGCTTATCCTCACATGGGCACTGGAAGCACCGTGTGCAAATACCCGTGAGGACAACAACAGTACAGCTGCATTCTCCTACGGCTCTCCTGGAGCTGAGCCTCCATTTTTATGTCTTGTCGCTATCAAATTCCCCTGAGCTTCACGCAGGTGCTGGTGCAGCCTCACCCTACTTTGAGAAGCCAAGGTAGAAAATCTTCTTAAGTGAATCCTCTGCTGATAAGTGCTACTCAGGTGATGGGATTAATATTTCTCCCTATTTTGGAGTTGCTCAAGCATGCAGGTGAATATATGTCCACTTAGCATGTTTTTGAGCAGTAATATGTCCCCCTTCCTCCCCCAGGACTCTCTGCCTTTTAACCCTTCCATGCCCAGCGGGAGCACGCCTGTGATTTCGCTGTCACACAGCTCCGAGGAGCCAATCCCCATAGTAACAGGGCATCCACACGTGAATTCGGAACTGCAGCAGGTCCCAGCACTGCAGCGCTCAGCGTGGGTATGTAGGCAGCACCAGGGTGCATGTGCATATGTGTATATAGAAGCAATCCGTGCTTGCTCAGCAAATATCTGCACCAGGCAGGTAAATACTGATAAAAATGCCCTTCATGTACAGAGCCAGCACACATGCCATGAACAGTGGTGGTAAAAATGACCAAAGAATCAAGCACTGTTCAGTCAAACGTGCCTATCACAGCCCTAAAATGATCAGAGGATGATTTCCCAAGTTGTGTTGTTCAAACAGTTTATATTTGCATATTTTCATCAAACAACATAACCCTTTAAAATGGGAACGGCTGTAGCCTTAACATTAATTTGCATGGAAGGGCTGCAAAACTGTGCAGCTAGCACCACTTACTGGCAAAGCTACAGAGGCTTTCAACAAACCTACTTTACAAGCTCTCACACAGGGATGCTGAATGCAAATCTTAGCACTAGCACTTGAATATAATAAACAAATGTAGGACATCATCTCTCTCTTTCCCTGCTCAAAATAAAGATCAAAAGAAAAGGAATAAACTGTATTTTCCCTCTAAAAGAGCCTCCAAACAGCTTCCAGTAACAAAAGTCCTTGCAGTACTTTGGCTTAATCTATTATGTCCCTGTGCCCTGGTAACACCTCCCCCTTCAATCCCACCTCTGCGGCAATGGACACCAGTCAATGGACAGCTTGGGAACATGCAAGAGACTTCTGCATCTTTCCTGTCCATATATTAAAAGGAAGATGCGTGTCCCTCATAAAAACAGATATATTTACGTGTTTGTTCATCCACCAAGACCATGGATGGGCAAGGATCACCATTTATAAAACCTCAAGAGAAACAAACCCCACTTGCCCTCTTGAAGACATTTCCTCCTCTGATACATTCTTCATTCTTGGTGAGCTTCATGGTCCCTCTTCTGGACCTTCAGACTAATTTGTGTTCCATTAATCATGGTTAATAATTTCTGCGTCTTAACAGAGGGTCCCTACAGCCACCCTTGGTAGGTCATTTATTTAGGAAACAAAGCATCCATTCAGGCACAGTGGTGGCTCCCACTTAAAAGCACTACTGTACTTTGATGTATTTCTGACTTTGTTTACAAGCATATTTTCTCCAGCCTTTAGATGTTCACAGAATCACAGAATGGTGGGGTTGGCAGGGCCCTCTGGAGGCCATCTGGTCCAAGCCCTGCTCAAGCAGGGACACTTCAATATCTCTTTGCTTATATTAGATTCATTTGTTTAAATTCAAATTCCCAGGAACATAGAAAAGAAAATACTTTCAGCTTCCTGAGAGCTTCTGCTTAGGACAGAAGTTACCCCATTTTGAGTTTTCAGGCAACAGCTGTACTGATTTTAGACCAGCTTCCATAAAGGTGGTGGATAACTGCTTGCTCTCCAGGCTGGCAGGACCCCAATGCCCTGTTTCAGTTGTTTCATTCTTTAACTGGAGAGGGCTTTTAGGTGCCTGATGCCCAATGAATATGAAAGAAAAAAAAAGTCATATTTTAGAACCCTGTCAATTAAAAGGATCATCTTGAAAAAGAAGATTCATTAATTAGTTACACTGGCAGTGTCTTTAATTAGGCATTGCTGAGAACCTTCAGTCTTTGTGATCTCTAGCATTCTTAGCTTGCTGTATTTTATTTACATATTTTTGGACATGTACATAATTCCTAATTAATGCTGTAGAGTCTACTCCATCTATTTCAAGATGTCACATACTGAAGATCTTCAAACGTGTTTACCAGATGTCTACTGCATTTAAATTACTCCATTAATCAGACCAGAAATCCTACATGTCTTTTTGGGGTACAAGAACACCCATCAGAAGCATCCAGGGGAAGGTAATCCAGTTTTCAGGAGGTTTCAGTATAGGAGCAAATGAAAGATGCTTATAGAATGAAAGCTTTCAAAAGACATATCTGTCAGGAATTTTAAAAAGAGAATTTGCCTGCAGGGAAATCCTTCTGACAGCAGGCTGTCAAAGGCACATCCCTACCACGGTGGTCTGCTGGAGAGAGCTGCACAGCCTGGATTGTGTTGGGATTTCAGGAGATTCAGGCAAATGCGGTGTTACTTAATAGGAAGTGGAAGCTTTGTAACCTGATGGGAGAGCAGATACTCGTATATCAGATGTGAGCTGCAGCCCTCAAATTATAAATATTAGTAAAGAGGAACCTCAGGAAGTCAAGGTTGCTCTTCTAGTTTGTGCCATTCCCCTCTATTGAACCAAACAATCCTTTAAAGGAAGGATCTTTTTTTCAAGGTGGGTCCCTCCGCTGCATCAGTTTGGCCAAAGGCATTTTTTGGTAAAAGCCTCCATTCTGATATCCAGTTTCTTTCTACTCAACTTCTAATTTGAAGACAGCAGAAAGGTTATTTTGCAGGGGACAATCCTACAGAGACAGAGACCTGGAAGAGAGGATGAGAACGCTATGTCTCCTCCCTGTCTAGCTTACCAGATCCTAACAAAACTCTGCTTTATCCTTGCTACCTTATGCTGGTTTATTTGCCCCAGAGTTATCTATCCATGTATCATTCTCTGTTTTTTGCACTTATTGGTAGCTGTGATCATTATACAACACCACCATCTTTCTGAAAAGTCTGTGCTCTCTGTTTCTCAAGACTTGCTGTCATTGCTTTCTCTAGTGGGTTGTGTTTAACTTTGTCTTTCGTAGGTGCTTATCTCCCACGGAGATAAGGCCTGAGCTTATACCTGACCTTACCCTAACCATTGACAATATGAATTAAAAGTTGGACATTTCTTCACCTCTTCCACAACTTAGAACACCACAGCTCATAAGTGCATTAATAAAGCCTGATGAGCACTCCAGGCAAAAGCATTTTGCATTATCCTCAGAGATAAGAGAAAAAGGCGAATATGAATAAGGTGAGCAACTGATAAATCCTGCTCAGACATTTATGCAGAACAGAGCTGGAAGGTCTGGACTTTTGCAAGCCCCCCATTGCTAAAAGAAAAGTGGTCCAGATTAGTGCAGCAAAGTAAGGGATGCTGCATCCCTCTCCCCTTGTCCAGGTTTCTGGGGCTGCGGTACTCCACAATTAATCATGCTGAGGCAGCTTTCCCTCTCACTCGTTAGCTATAAAATAAACCTCTTTACTGCAGTAAATCTTGTGAATTCTGTTCATAAAAAAAAAAAAAAAAAAAAAAAAAAAAGCTCAGGCTTCTCACACACACACAGAGCTGCACCTGGCAGTCACTTGGCAGAAAACAAAATAGCAGCTTAGGATGCGAGTGCTGTAGGGAAGGAGCCATCCTTTTATCTTAGTCTTTCTGCAGTGTCCTGCATTGGGAACCCTGGTCTGTGAGTGTGATGATAACACAAATATGTAAATAATGGTGACAGGAGTAATAAGAATATTCCTTGTCCTTGGTGCATGGAGACATTAGGATTTGGCAGCTGACACTGTTACTCTCAGCTAAGAGTGCTTCTCTGGACAGAGCTGTCTCCATGAAGTTAAATCAAAGCTTGGTTTGAATAAAATATTTCTTTTATAAAAATATCAGCATTTGGGGTGGCAAAGTCTGTGTTACACCTGTGTGCTCATTCTCTAGGAGAACTTATGTACTGGACTTGGCTTCAGTTTCTTCACTTTGGTGAAAAATCTTCACCTCCTGAAAGTCTTTAGGGGAACATGGCAGAGATTTGCCTCTCTGCATATTTTTCCCTCTGGAGAAGGGAGCACCGCATCTCCCATGCTCTCTGGAAGGTTATGTGATTCCTGCAAAGATTTTCTGTGTGCTGAAAGACTGAGAAAGGAGAAGGAAGAAAGTTAAATGGTTCTGACCAGCCTGATTGCCTCTGCTGCAGTGCCTGGCTTAGGTGGTATGAGGACAGTGATACTCAGCAAGGTGATACTGAATTATGGGCAGGAGGGCAAGTAGGAGGAGAGAGGGGACATTCAGAGAGGTCTTTAAAGGCTGGAAGAATGAAACAACAGGAAACTCACGAAGCTTAGCATGGACTAGCACTAAGTCCTGCATCTGGGATAAAAGGAAGCAGCTGCAGTAAGCGGGAAGCAGCTCTGCAGGAAAGGATGAAATGAAGGAATTGCCTGAAATGCCTGAAATGGAGGTATTGTCTTCCAGTACCACAGAGGAGAAAAAGTCCAAACTCTTCTCAGAGATGTATGGTTTACTCTCACAGGCTGCAGAAATGGAAATGCCAGACTGACACAAGGGAAAAGAAACATACAGTGAGAATGGCCACAAACCAGACCAGTATGTCCAAATTGGTTTGGAGTATCCATTCACAGAGACATTCAAAACTGTGGGCTGGACCAGGAGCAGTCTGCCCTCTTTTGATGCTTGCCCCTCTTTGAGACCAGAGATCTCCAGAGGTCCCTCCCAACCTGAATCATTCTATAATTATACGTTTTTCATGAACTGATTTCCCCTTTCCATTAGAAATAATTGATCAAAGGATAGGACAGGCCTGTAGCATCTGAGTATTGGATGCACTTCACAGGTTGACACCAGCATAACAGCAAATGCAGTATTTGTACTGCCAAGCTTTCACACAACTTAATCTCATGGTAAACAGTACCACTCTATCTTATTGAGTAGTAAGTGCCACTAAACATAAACCTGTGTAAAAATTATATATGGGAGTGAATCTCAAAAGACAGCTTTCTCCCATAAAATCTACACTTGACACATTGTCATAAGAGTTATATATGAAGAAGAGAGTAAACCTTCTTTATCTTTTAGTCAGATAAACTACACAGGCTGTCCTGAAGAGCTGAAGTACTATTCAGTTCGTTATCAGCATCCTATGATCTCAGCAAAACTTGGCTGATACTAAATATGTCATATTGCAGCATATATAAAGCCCAGAAGCCTAACTTGCCTCTGCATAGTAGTGCTCTTAATAGTCAATGAAGAGGAAGACCACTGGAAAAATTAATGATCTGTATACCAGTATTAGAACTATTACTTTAATATGCACAGAGCTGCATATTTTAAGCATAATCTAATTAATAGAGTATGATAGTAATTGTTAAATGGAACAATTTCTGTTCACAGGAACACTGACCTCAGCAAGCCGTGTGGCTGCCCAAGACATCACTAGATGGTTCCTTTAGTCACATCACACTGCTTACTGGTTTTCCTAAAGGACATATAAACTGCTTCAAGTGAAGATGTGGTTAAACTACAATTGTCTTTAGGAATCTCATTTCTCTAGCATTTATTTTTGTAGAAGGGTTTGCCTTCATTACTTAACCATGTGTACTGAAGGAGGAGTGAAATAGGGGCTCTCCAGGGCAGATGACATTTTCCCCCACTAATCCTGGCCCAGAGCAAAATCTTCTCAGCTCCACAAGCATCAGTTTAACGGCTAACACTCTGCAGAAAGAAACCCAGTCAATCCTCCTCGAAGGGCAAGAGGCTCCAGTGACTCTCCTGGAGATTTGTGTAAAGCTACCTGTACATGACTTTAACCTGCCAGTGCCATAGGTACTAAACGAGGAAAGAGCACAGGAGCTGCTAAGAAGAGACGTTTAGTGGTCTTTAAAAGTACTGCATGTAGTGGGAAACAGCATGTTGCTTAATTGGGGTCTCTGCTCTGTACTCATCCCATCATCAGATGCCTGATGTGGCTGATGTGGTGGCCTGTCCCTGCCATGTCCACAGCCTGCGCAAAGTCCAGCCCCACTGCACAACATCTCCTCCACCACAGCCCCAAAACTCAGCAAAACCAGAGGTTCAGGGTGTCAGGGGAGCTACTTTTGTGCAAATCTTCAAGGATCCCTTTAGTTAGTGGTAGAACAGAGGGTGAGTACAAGTGCAGCCATTGCCAGAGGGGCATGGTGATGAATCCATGTGCTGCCATGAAAGCCTTCAGCCCTGGGGCAGTTGGAAGAGGTGGCCCTGAGAGGAGGAATGCATTTACCATCTGAAATGCAATATGAAGCAATATGGTCAGAGAAGTCAGTGCCCTAATCACATTACTGTGAGATAGAGCTGCTGGGGAGTTATTTAAAATGACTTGAGATTGCAGCTGAAAAAAGCAGCTCTGGAGGAGTAGCCTGAGGAAGAAACTGTGTGTCATGGCTGTCAGCCCTGTCCTCTTCCACAGGGAGAAAACCAGAAATAACCCCCTGAAACAAACAGAGCCATCAGAAACGTCTGCCTGTGGGACAGATGTGACCTGGGTGCCACCACCTGTGTGTGACCAGCCTTCCCCAGCACCTTCCCCAGCACCGTGGGGCCTGGGGCCTGTGAGAGCAGCAGTTTGGCAGGAGCTGCTGCTGGCTGGAAACTCCCTAATCCCTGTTCCCCGGCCATGGGAAATGTCCATGGTGCCCACACAATGCAGATAGAGAAGGAAGAATTCCCTGCTCATCATCCTCTGTCAGGGCTGTTATCATCACTGTGGAATCACACCAGGTTTTCCAGGTTCCAGCTATCACTCTCTGGGCCTCTCAACTCTTATGAAGAGTTTTGCCAACAAAGCCACTAAATGACAGGAATTTAATGTGGTCTCTCATCTGTCTGATGAGAGGGGTTGCTCTTGAGAAAAACTCAGTTCTTACTTCGATGTTTTGGATCTATTTTATTCATGACCTAGGGCAGATTTTGAGTGGCTCCTCTGAGCCCCAGTTTCACCATTTCTGAACTAGAGGTGACAGTATTGTTGACATACGATGCTAAGTGTCCGTGTGAGTTTAACAGCTTTGAGATATTCAGATGGGAGGGAAAAGATGTTATTTTTACTAGTAATTCAACTTCACTATAAAGACCTTATAAAACAGGCACCGGGAAAGTCAGACCAAGAACATTTGCTTCCCGGACACAACCTTGCAGAGCAAATTTACTGTCTACCAGTGCTGATGCCCATGACTCTTTACTAGCCAAGGATGGCCAAATGTAATGTCCTAAGCCAGTCAGTAGATTTGGGTTGCTCCTGGTTGTTTCCTTGAAGAGCAGAAGGCACATGTAACCCTGGATTTTTTCCTGGTACATTATTGAATGGGTAAATCAAAGACAGACTATTTAGCTATTTTTATTTACTAATAGCAGTTCAGAGCTCCCCCACACAAAGGGGATGTAACTCTGTCTTGGATCGCTCAATAACAGCATCTGTCTTAATGGAAGACTGAAGTATACCCTACCATACACATAAAAAATGTACATGTATTTCCATCCATGCTGGGCTTTCTGCTTCTGTAAGAGAATCAGGACTGAGCCCACCTGGGTGAGCAGGGAGCCCTGCTTTATGTCAGTATAATGTGATGTTTCTAAGTAGTGCGTTTTTAGCCATTTTGCAATATTCTCAATGCATATATTACTTCCTTCAGTCTCTGTAAACCCCCAGTGGTTGTGAAAACAGAGTAGAGAGTGGAATTATTTATACATACAGATATTATTAAGAGTGGAATTAATGAGAACGGCATTATGGATAGGGAAGCTGAGGGAGGCTGAAGGAGAACTTCCTAGCACTGAGCTCTGATTTGATTGTACATCTCCCAGAGGGACTCCCAGAGAGAGCACTAGCAGCTTCATCCCTCGAGACACTGAACACTAAGCCAGACAGTGAGAAATGCTGGGAAGATATTTTTTATACAATAGTACTTCCATGTTGCTGGGGCAATGATATCTAAACCTCCCCCAGCAGTGGTAGCACACCACAGGAGCTGGGAGGGAGAGGCCATGTAGTGCTGCTGCAGGTACCTGTCTGGCAGCATCCTAAATGTGGCCACAGCTCCTTGGGGGTGACCCAGAGCTGAGAAGTGTCTGCATGGATTTCAGATTCAAGGTTGCTCTCAAAGGAGCTTGGATAGAAAGAATGAATTCCAGGAGTGCTTTCCTGGTTATAACTGATCGCGATGGATATCTTCAAAGATATCCACTGCCATTCAGTGCATCAGTAGTCAGGGTGAGATACCAAGTCAACGTGGTGGTATTTTTTGGACAGCAAACAACCTCTTGGTTATTTTCTGAGGAACTGTATTCCCCGTAGGATTCCCTGCTATTCTCAGCACATTTCTCTGTGTGAGAAGGGTTATTTCAATTCCAGTGTAATGTCTAAGTGGCTGCTAGAGAGCATGAGGAAATAGAGTATGAAGTACATTTTTCTTAGTATCTCAGAAATATTGATTAACTAGTTCAAGGTCTGGTGAATACCAAAGAAAAAGTAATATATTGAAAGCCTGACTATTGCTTTTGATGGAAGTTTATACAAAAATGAGTTTGCCAGACCTTAAAAATTGTAACTGTAAGAAAAGAAATTAATACTGAAGGCATTGGTTTCATATACTTCTATCAAAACTCATGCGTTGATTAAGTACACATGAAAGTTTAATAGCTTATCATCAAGATAATCTTCCCCTAGCATTCATAATCTCTGTACTCCTAAACAGATTGCTAAGCTTGTCTGCAACAAAATCAGCCTCTGCTCTTTACAGCCAGCTATCATCCATTGCCTTCAAGTGCTGATCTAGGTGCAAGAAGCAGGAAGGCTACTCGGGCTTGTACTCGGTTGCTGGTAGGAAGCATTTTCCTGGGAATTGGCCACGCTCTGGGTTGTGCTGTTGATTCACCCTGATTCCAGTCCCTTGTGCTCCTCTGTGCAGCCTGGGGAGCGGGGACACAGCGTCCTGCAGGGACAAGGCTCCTGACCCTGGCACATTCTGCAATGGCGAACCTTGGCATAACATGCAAAGCCTTCCATTTCTAATTAGGGCACAGTCATGTGCACACCATCTTTTCTACTTCAAAGGAGATGCCATCAAATATTGGGAAGCACTTCTATATCTGGATAATTGAATTCAGAGAAGCCCATTCCTGAATGAAAAATTAATAACTTGAAAACTTCAGACTACACTTTTATTAACTCTTGACTAACAGTCAAGAAATGATCCTCTTAATTTTTTTTAAATAAAGAAGTCTCAGGATTTGTAGTAATTATGTCATTGTTCATGCATCTTGTCAATTCATACTCACATCATGCTCATATTGATATTTCACATCCAGCATACTAGCCCTAGAAACACCACCTACCTTTAACCTTACAAGGGATAATACCACTCACAGCGAGTGCCATTTGTAGAACACAGGCACCATCCATCTAACCTGGACACTTTTCAGCATGCTCCTACCATGAAAAGTTCATACTGAAAAAGTTGTGAGTTGAATTGGGTTAGTGTGTGAAGTGTGGGAACACATCAGTGTTGCTAGTTACACAGTAGGTGCGTTGTCAGCATTGTCACCAACACAGTATAATCCTAGAAAGGCAGAATAAGAGAAACACAGAATTGCAGAATGGTTTGGGTTGGAAGGGACTTTAAAGACCATCCAGTTCAAGCCCCCTGCCATGGGCAGGGACACCTCCCACCAAACCAGGTTGCCCAAAGCCCCATCCAGCCTGGTCTTGAACACCTCCAGGGATGGGGCAGCCACAGCTTCTCTGGGCAGCCTGTGCCAGGGCCTCGCCACCCTCGGAGTAAAGGATTTCTTCCTAATATTTAATCTACACCTATCTCCTTTCAGTTTAAAGCCATTCCCCCTTCCCTTATCACTTCGCTCCCTGACAAAGAGTCTCTCCCCAGCTTTCCTGCAGCCCCCCTTTAGGTACTTGAAGGCCACTATAATCAGCCTTTATAGTAATCTGTAAGATGCTGATTGTCATAACCTCTCTTCAGGACAGATAAGCAATTTGAGTGTGAAAAAATGTCCAAGCCCTTCTAGCTCTTACCTCAGAAGAAAGCTCACAGAAACTTGAGGAATTTGTTGCCTAGAAAATTGTTTAAAGCTGCTATCTCAGCATCCAGAAAGGTCCTACAGCCTTGCAACACATCATTTTTGGTCTGCTCTGAACAACTGGGGCTGGTCTGGTAAAGGTACATGGTGAATAAGTAGAAATATGTATAAGGGTAGTAAAAAAGAAATTGCTTGATTCACTCTCTTGGAATTTATTCCCAACATTTATAGCAAACTGAATAATAAAGCGAGTAAAGCTGTACTTCAGACTCAGGATAAATTCAACACTAATCTGATTATAGAAATAATTCTTTTGCAGGGAAGGTAATACGTTGACTGAGATATAAAACGTGAACACACCATGAAACAGAAATGTAGCACAAGAAGGCATATACTGGTGATACCGATTAATTACAGGGAAGCACGTAACACAACAAAAGCTACCTCTCTTTTCTGAAATAAATAAATAAATGCTAAATTGGCACAAAAGGGGAGTATTCCTGATTGCCTGAGAAGTATTGCAGCAGGAACTCCAGAGAAAATGGTGGGAAGGGTTGTCTTTGCAGAGCAGGCAATCTTCCAGGCACTTGCTCTGGAAGATGTCATCCATCCCATCACGCAATATCCCTCCCAAATCATCCTCCTGATTGAGAGCTTCTGGCCTTGCTCTTAGTCTTCTAGCAGCTTTACAATGAAGAGAGGGCAGGAGCACTCCTTCAGTTTGAACCTGCTGCTGGCACAGAG
Source organism: Netta rufina (assembly GCF_964035555.1). Taxonomy (NCBI): domain Eukaryota; kingdom Metazoa; phylum Chordata; class Aves; order Anseriformes; family Anatidae; genus Netta; species Netta rufina. The sequence continues at coordinate 190,603,678 of NC_140123.1, forward strand.
TGGGCAGCGAAAGAAAGAAACCGTAACAGCTTTGGAAATGCCAGCATGGGCGGGCTGTGAATTCTGGTCTTGTGGGCGATTGAAAGAGCCTGCCTGCTGGGGCCGTTTATTCAGTGCTCCCTTTGATCTTATACTTACAGTATTTACTAACAACTTAAACATGTGTATATGTAGAAATATTTGTTTGCCCTTAAACCCCATTATTTTCAGCCATTATCGTGGTGTGAATCAAAAATGTCCTATTTATAGGCTAGGAACTGCTACAACGGTGTGTGGTTTGTAAGGAAATCCGAACATACTGCAGCTCTGCAAGGTATGCTCTGGCTCTGGCTGAAGCCAGGCAGCTACCAGCAGAAGTCACAGGCCCTGCTTTGTGGGGGGAAGTCCACACAGGTAAATCTACTCAGCTTATATATAAATGGACCCCTTTGTGCAATGAAGTTAGCAGGGGCAAATGCTGCAGTGCCTCTTGTTAGCACAGCCCAGCACAGGACGCTGCGAGCTCCGTGGTTGTGCTTGTGCAGCATCTGACCCGAGCACTGCCGAGTGACCTCTCTACAGAGCACAGCTCAGCTCAGAGACACGCTGGGAAACAATCCCCAAACTCCTACTGAGACAACACTGCGGGCCAAGGACTGGGAAATGTAAAAATCGAACCAGAAAGAGGATAAAGCAGATTGCAGGTCTGCTGGCTGACAAGGAGGTGATGGAAATGGTGGGAGCATACGAGCTGAAAGCTCAGCCCAGTTAGACGTTGATAGACACGGAGCAATCTCAAGAGAAGCTGATGTGGCGAGATGGATGGCAGCATCTCTTAGAGACTCCCAGTCTCACTACTGATTTTTCTCAGCCCAGAGAAAGAGGAGGAAGTAATACAATAGAACAGAGGAGACTGCATTCATTAAAGCATTTCTGTATCTGCTCTGCATTTTTCAGACCTCAAGGAAATCTCTGTCAGTGAAATCTGAGACTGTTGGAAAGTATATTTCATATAATGGTGGAAATGTGGCTGTAATTTCACAGTAAGGCAGGATCTGATGATCTAGTATTAAATGCGGTTTAACTTAAATTACCTCATTAAATGCTCTTCTTATTATTGCCCATTGTCAGGCAGCAGCAGATAACTGGGGCACTGCTGGATGGTTCCCCGGGAGGAACTCAGCGATGCAGAAAATCTGTCTATATTTTTAATGCAATTTGTTTTAGTGACACTTTTACAGCGGTCCTTGAGCACAGGATGACAGCGCATGAACCAGGTTTGTTTGCTTACTGGCTCCCTTCTGTCCACCTCGTCCCAAGAGCTGCTCCCCAGGGGTCCCACCTGCCTCAGGAGCTCACCCTGGTTACAGACCAGGAACAAAATCTGCAGCCAGTGGGAACCTCTGCTACCACAACTAACCACCTACACCATGTCTTCCCAAGACATTCAGACTTTTGCTGACTTGTCAAGGAGCCAAACTGTAGTTCATCCCAAATTCAAATGTTATCTAAAACGTGGAGAAGTCTACCTTGTGTAAACACTGATGGGTTTTAATGACACCTAGTAGACAGGATAAGAACTGTCCATTAAACTTTCAAGCAAAATGCTTTCTTCCACATCACTGAATATTCTAAAGGCTATTTACACTGTGGTTAATTAATTTTCAGTTTTGTTGATCTTCCCAACACGATGTTGGTGTTTGTTCATGACTAGGAACTATCCAGGGGGGGATTTTAAACTCTCAGTGTTTTCTGATGTCTCTTATGTTGTTCAGGCTATTTCTGTCATGAGTGGCATTGAACTATGCCCAAGCTGTGCACAAAAACACACTGCAAGAGAAATAATGAATGAGTTCAACACCCGTTTTATCCAGCCTTGCACCCGCTCACCCCAAGCTCAGGCTGAAGGAGCAAACTGGGAGGCACTGAATGGCCACAAGAGAGGTGGTAAAGGTAGCAGGCGCAGCACCCCCTGCCACAGCCCTACTGCACAGCATGACTGGCAGAGCACCAGCTGTAAGGACACCTGTTAAACTTGTGGTCTTCTTCTTCCCTTGAGGCCATCTTTGGGCTGGGAAGGAAAGCAATGTCAAACTGCCCTCCTGCAGCAGACGTGGCCCTTGCAGCTCCCTGTGAGTTATCTGCAGCTCATGTGGTTGCAGAGTGAGCAGGAGAGGGCACGAGGGCTCAGAAAGTCACTCTGGCATCAGTTAGGCTGAGCTCACAGGGGAAGGATGAGGGCATCTCCTCCACGATCCTTCAAAACCAGGTGTTAATTCAGAGTCCAAACCAGAGCTCCCAGCCATCTGTGTCGTCTCACCCACAGGCTCTCCAGCAGGCAGGAGATGCAAGGGTCAGCTCGATAAGATTGTTTTATGTTTCCTTATAAACAGGTCAGAAAAGTGAAAACCAACTACCACAAAAAATTCCCGTGACAGTAGGTGAGCTGAACAATTCATCGCATTATGGTTTTATATTTATACAGCTCTGCTGTAGTACCACAAAGAGGAAAGATAAAAAGCAGTTCATATAATTCAGATGTTAATAGCTCAAATATACCAGAAAGAAAGTAAAAAAATTATATTGTGAGGGTGCAGACATGAAAGGTCAAGGGAGATCAAGTGGCTGGCAATCACTGAACACAAAAGAAGCACTGTAGAAATTTGTATTGAAAGAACAAAACAACAACAAAGAATCTGAATGAAAAGCAGGTGAGCATTTTATTTCCATGAAAATTCCCTTTCCAGATGTCATTGTCCTCAGATGCAAAGAAGAGAGAGAGCAGAGCAGTGTCCTGGCAAAGCCAACGCAGAGATCAGAGCACAGCGGTGGTCGCTGGAAGTTTAGCAGAGCTGGAGGCTGAACCCTGCTGCCTTTTCCATGTTCATACACACCTCCTGCTCCCATTTCTTTCCCATATGAGTTACAGAAAGCATCAATGGAGGAAATCAGGAGGACAGAAACTCGTGGCACAGCTATCAGGGTAACCTCTGCCAGTCTCATCTTTCGCAGCCTGGTTTTGCAGCGCTCTGTCCAAAACAGCATCATTGCTATTCATCTCACGGCTGCGTTGCAGAACTTTCACCTGCAAATGGGATTACAAATGCAATCATTAGTACAGATTCCCCAAGAAGCTTTCACAGTATTACAATTAGATTTCCCATTCTAGCAGCATCTAAATCAATATGATATGATTAGTTACTCTCGTGGATTACATGCTGCTGTACAAAACCTTCACACACAGAAATCTGGGTAATTTAATCAGGCAGTAATGGATTCTGGGAATGCTCCCACTGTCTAGAAACTTAAAATGATTCTATCTCTATAATAATTTGCCATTATGCACCTGAAGCTAAGTTTCCTGACATACCTGACAGTGGACAGCAGTGATTAAAACAGGTCACATCTTATCATCAGGAGTGGCAACTCCTGCTGAATTCACTTAGAAAACTGAATTTGAGGGAAGAAAAAAAAAAAAAAAAAAGAAGAAGAAGAAGAAGAAAAAGAAGAAAAAAACACCCTTCAGTTGTTTATCCGGGGCTATAACTTAAGTTTGAAGATGTCTCTTTAAATATGTATACGCATGTGTTTGTGTGTGTGAGAGAGAGAGGGAGAGAAAGACAGAGTGTAAGTGCTATCCATTTCTCATCATTTCAGTCAAGGCAAGAGGAATATATGAACTAATGCTCCTGGGGAAATGCAGCCGACCAAAACAGAAATGAACACATAATTCTATTCCTCTGAAGGTGCCGAGTGAGCTATCAGGAAGGGGGAGCCTTTCTGGAAGGGTCTTGAGAACATGGAGCCCTCCTCCACTGTTGTCAGCAGCCCACGGGAGAGAGCAAGGCTGCATGGAGGGGACAGAGCTGTTTTGGGGGAAGGAATTTGCACCTCCTGTTTTCCCAGCTTGGCTCTGTACCTCCATGAAAAAGCAGCTTTTTCCCGCAGCCATCCTGGGATTGCAAACCATCCTAAAAAACTGAAGCACGGCGCTCAGTGCTGCATGGGGCAGCTCTCGGCAGTGCCAGGAAAACACACAAAACTGGGCACAAAAGAACAGCTAAAGCTTCACGGGAAAAATTAGGCCTGGGTATTTTTAGACAGACAATACTCAGAAATGTACTGCTGTTCAGCATTTATCCTACTGGTGTGCAACAGCTCCTGCCTAAAATATACAATGCATTATTTTACTGTTCAGGACATTTTTTTTCTGTGGCATTGTCCCATTGAAATATTCCTGACCCAGGAAGCCTGCGGACTCCTGCTTTTGAGGAGAATTTTTTCTGTGGTCCATTGATATCTCAAACAGCCAGCTGGCAAGAAAGGACAGAAATATAGCCATCCATGAAAACTCTCCTAGGCAATAATTGCCGGTGAACTCTGGCCTCATTATAAAACTCCACATAGCTTTGCCATAAAAAGCCCCATGATGCACATAGGCTTTTCACCTCTGTGTTCTCCGTAATAGCCTTGGTTGTATTATTCTGGTCAGATATGTTAACCAGTTGCAGTGCTAACCTTCATCCTTTTCAGGGTGTGCGGTGATCCCTGTGCTCAGTGGTGCCCAGCACCAAAATCCCATTGACACAACCCATCCTGCTGGTCCTCAAGGCAGGTGGCTGCTAAACAAACTTCCTCTTTTCCTAAATCCCTGCTGAGGGCACTGCTTTCTTCCTCTTGCAGAAGGAAACCCTTTAGGGTGCTCCTTAATTCGAGGGGCAGCCTGGCACTGCCATCCCCCCCCTGCCCCACTGAAGGGACCGGTGCTGGATGCAGGGCTGCAGGATGGAAATTGGACCCGTGCATTGCCATTAATAAACAATAAAGCTATTAAGCCGTATTAAAGCTTCGCGATGAACTTGTCAAAATGGATGATCTATAAATCAACGTAAATAACAGTGACAGGCAGTAATTGAATTGCAGCAGTCCCTCAGCACATGCTAAATATGAAGGGACACGACATGCTGAAAATAAAGCAGGAGAGCTGAAAATTTGATAGCATTAGCATTCTCCTGGTGAAACGCGGCGTCACTTTGGCTTTTAATGGGGGTCAAACTGCGAATGCGTATTGACTCCTTCGTTTAAAACAAGAAAATAGCTACATAAATCTGAGACTTCCCAAATTAGAAATCGCTGCTCTGGAGTTCACAGCGGCTCTGGATGCGGTTGTCACAGAGCGGCAGGCACAGCCCTCCGATGGGTTCATTAGCAGGGCTTGTTGCTTTACTTGGGCAACAAGAAGGATGGGGTTTGTGCGATCCAGGAAGTCTCTGAAGTCGATTCATCAGTTTTCATCTTCCTCAAAGGACCGGCAGAAATAAGTCGGGCAGAGGAAGTTAATGTTTGCGTGCTGCCAGGCTCTGGGTGGCTACATATCTTTCAAATTCAGATGTAACAAGCGGGGCCTCAAACACCCACGGATGATGAGACAACCAGAATGGAAAGAAATCAGCAAAGTCACAGCGAGCTTTTTAATGGAGATTCAAACAATAGCAAATAAATCATGACAGGTTCTTTGGATGAAATCAAGATCTCATTTTTTATTTCCTCTTGATGTGCTTCACTCAGTGAAGGATAATCCAGCCTTTCTTAGTTGTTTTTAACAGAGCCCTGTGGTACCAGAGCTCAGAAACTGCTGAAATGGAGGCTCAGGGCATATTCCTGAGAACTGTTTCATGGGCAGACAGCACTGATGATCAAAAACTATGAGGGCTACTTGCATTTCTTGGGTCTCAGACACAAATATACAATCACCTGCATGCTGAGCCAGTGCCAATGAGGTCCCAAAAGGTCAAGGGCAGCAGAGCTGGGGCAGGGGCTGGCGCTGGGGCACAACCAGCACAGGAGCACACAGCGTGCTTGGCCTGGCCACCACCAGCAGGTGAAAACTGCTGCCTAACAGGGTTAAATCTCCTGCATTACAGGAGGTGAAAGTTCATTAGGGTCACTCCACATCATTGTGCCCTGAGTACAGCCCACGTCTAGAAGAGCGAAAAGATGAAGAGCACTTTCTGGGAGTCACGTTGTTTTGACACAGAATTTAACACGAAATGGGAGAAAAGCTGTGAAGAACAGGTTGAGGAGGCCAATGTTTTCCTTTTAAATGTAATTTAGAAAAAAAAATAAATTGAAATCAGCCAAGACTCACCTGAGCTACCCGACATGCAGCTGTGAGCATGTACCCATGTAGTAGGTTGAGGGAACCTGTGACAGAAAACCAAAAACCTTTAAAGAAGACCTTTGGAAATGCAAGGTGCCCATCATTTGTACCCTGCATGAAGACATCAGTGTGATGAAGCAGGTCTGAAAGCAACATGTTTTGCCTGCAGAGATGCAGAGTGCTGGGGGTGTCAGCCTCCAGCACCTCCTCTCCCAGCACCACCGCTGCCCCACTAGCTCCCATGCATCCTTTCTTCCACATCCCTCCTAAATTCTGCTCGTGTCCCCTGGAAACTCCCTGCCATGGGAGCTGTGGTTACCTACCCATGCCTTTAAACTGGCACAAACTGGGAATCAATAATAGCACAACACAGTAACAGTATTCACTTTAATCAATGGGACACCCCTGACATGTCACCCACTGAAATAAATGAACGTGCCTTGATATTTCCCTGTGTTTGCTTCATTCTTGATTTTTCTCGTGTGGAGGTTTTGTGTTTTTTTTTTTTTACTCTCATTTAAAAGGTGAGAATTTAGTCAACTGAATGCAGTGCTGATTAGCTCAGTATTATAATTGTGCTTCATGGACTCCTACTGCTCGTATGTCGCAGTTCTCCAAATCCCCATTATACTATTAATCTAGATTTTATGGTACTTCAGAACTGAAGTATTAAAAAACTATGAAGTAAGTGGAAAAATCACAGTGGCAATTTACCAAAGAGCTTCTGGGTGGTACTGTGGAAACAACAGGGAAATAAAACAAGGGGCCCTGTTTGTGACATCCAGCCTGAGTCTGCTGGCCCACCAAAATACCAAAGAGCTGCCTTTCCAACGCCACCTACAGCGATTCACCATCCTGTAATCAGGGCTGTGCGTTTGTTCTCCATGCAGAAGGGAAAAAAGGGTGGCACGAAGATAAGGGAAGGTAGATGAGACCACTCAGAGCTGATTTTACAAAATCTAGCCCTCTCTACTCAGATTTCCTTTCTGCAACATCTGCGGGGGAAGAGAGGGAGCCTGTTGTGATCTTGCTAATATGCTCCCCACATTTCCATTTGCAGTTTTCTCAGAGAAGGGCTTTATACAATAAGAGAAATTTTTGTTCCTGAAAGACTTAGGCAGCCAAAGATGCTACTTCATAGGCATCTCAGTCGCTGCTGTGTTTGAATTATCATTCATGTAAGCATTTGGGCCAGTATAACCACACCAGGCCTATTTTGTTCTAGCAAAATAACACACAAAGCCACCCCGCAGAGCCAGGGGGCAGAGAGATTCTCCATGGACCTTGTGCTGCTGTGAGCAAGCTCCCGGCCAGGGTCTCTTCTGCAGCTCTGTAAGCCTGGGGCTATGTAGGAAGAAAAATGGTTTAAGGTGAATTGACCAACATTCAGATGAGGTCTTATAAGGAGGTATTATAAATCTGTCTCTGCTTCATCCCTACTTGGAAGGCAACCAGCTATTTTGTATGGGAATGCACCACCTCGCTTTGCTATGAAATAACCATCTCCTCAGAGCAGACTAGAAAGGGGTTTCCTCAGGGATCTCAGGAGTGAAGATGCCACTGGGAACTGTTCCAAAAGCTGCAGATCCCTGGGCAAAGCAAGAGCTTTCCCTTTTTATCAGCCCTAACCCATACCCTAACTCCTACCTCTAATCCTAACCCTTCCGTAACATTAAAGCTAGCCCTGTCCCTAGAGGAAAATGAGTTTTTTTTTGTTGTTTTTATTTTTTTTTTGGTATGTTTTGTTCTTTTGTTTGTTTCTTTGTCTGTTTCTTTGTTTGTCTAATGCAAGCCTAGGAGAACTTTCCATCCCATGTTTGGAGTCAGGGTGGAATGAAAGCAAGCCCAGTGCTCCCATGGCAGTGGGGCTGAGATGAGATGCAAAAGTCAAGTGGAGGCTGCAGAGATGGTGGTGGTAAGCAATATTTGAGTAATAACTGGAGAAAACATGGTAATTTTAGGGTTAAGATTAGGGATAGGGTTAAGAGAAAGTCTAGAGCCTCCTTTGCAGTGGGGCTGGAAAGGAGTCCCAAAAAGAATTCCTCAGCAAAATATTTCAAGAACATTTGTCACATTAACCCTCACCAGTGATTTGTGAAGTGGCAAGGAAGGAGGGACACACTGCCCAGCTACACCTCTTCACCCAGCAATGTCTTCTGTCCTGCCTTGACAAAATGCCTCGGAAGTGGCTAGTAGCCTTCCTCCAGCACTGGCCTCCACACTATGTGCCGAGATGGAGTTGTTTCCAGGTCGTCTTCCTTCAGTACTGTTTAAGGACTGGTTACCCACCAAATATATACTCTTCAATGCCTGGCCAACAGCCAGCACCGGCTCTGGCTGCTGGACAAAATATGCTGCTTGAAAATAATCAAAATGCTCAGAAAAGATGCTTTGCTCAGAGTGCTTAAAATGGAGCCTGACCCAAAAAAAAAAAAATAATAATAAAAAAAAAAAAGGATGCTGAAACAAACTGTACCGAAGCACATTTCTGGTTGTCTCTGCCCTCGTTATTCCTCCCGTGTTTATTAAGGACAGCAGCGTCTGGTGCACGGGTCTCTGGAGGCCGTGCAGGCAGAGCTTGCTAACTGCTCACCTAACGAGGTGGCCCCGTGCAGCTCTGCTGCCTCTGCCTGCGTGGCTGCTGCTGCATACCAAAGACCTGCCGATGGAAGCAAGATCTTTGATTCTTGCCAGCAGAAAGCAACTGCAACCTTATAGTTCGCAGGACAGGAGGACAAACAGCTATTTATTGCAGGCTCGTAAGAAATTAAACCCTTTTGGTGGTTATGGGTGTACACGCGCATCTCTTCTCACAGGTTCCAGGAGCTGTTTCCCACTTTACTGAGTAGCAGACTCTGAGCTTGACAAACATGGAGCTTGAAGTGAACACCATTTCATCCCTCCCTGTGATTGCTAGATGAGGGAGGGAGAGAGCAGGCTGAGTCGAACTGTGGCAAAGCCCTTGGGAGGCTGTGTAAAGACATCTTTTTGATTACACAATGTCTCTGCAAGCCCTCTGCCATTAAAATATTATTAAAAGTGCTGGCCAGGAGGACTTCACCTTTAGAAAATGACACTTACAAGAAATCACTGCCCAAACAGATAGTTGCCTGAGTCCCTGAGATGGAGAAGAGGTTTGATGGATGAGAAGGCAATATTAAAATGTCTCCTCACATAAGAAAACAGAACGAGAGCAATCATCAGAATTTATCAGCCAGAGAGAAGCAGAGTGTTTTCTTGGCACTAAAGAGACCCGATATACTAAATCAAAACCAGAACACAGGCTCACAAAAGAAAGAGAAAGATGTCTTTGCCATATAAACACCATACAAATGAACTTTCTGGAATTGGGATCTTATTTAAGCACACACAGTAATGAGAAAGAAATAACGAATCAAAGCAGAGCACAAAGTTAGCATTGAGCCTGGATGAGCAGCAATTTGTAAAGAATAACGGCCCATCTGCCAACCGCGCCTGGGAGTTACGGCTTCCTTGTTTTGTATCTGCAGCTGCGAAAAACCCCAAATCCTTGTAGCATCTCAACCAGCATCCATGTGTTCACACTTCACCCAATTTGAACACGTTCAGCCCAAAACGTGGCTCAGGCATCAACAGCATCACTGCGCACGCAGGGAGTCACGGTGGGGCAGCAGTCCCTATCCCTCACCGCACTCCTGGATTAAAATGCACTGCAGTTCTCAGCCCCAGCACTGCTGGAAGGCAGCTTGAACACGGCTCTCTGTTAACACACGCATGTCACTTCTACGATGTGTATAAACCGACCCAGATGAGCTTCAAAACCAAGGCTGGATACTTAAGCTTGCTGGGGGTAAATGCCCACCCTCTGTTTTAAGGTTTTTCATTTTCTAAAATTAGTGTCTTTGGACATGGCTGTTCCTGAGAGATTTAAGCACCTCTCTTGTGATTAGATGCCAAACTGAAAAGCACTACCATAAACTTTCTTTTATGAAGATGAATTGAGTGTTAAATCAAGTCAAATTTGGGCGCAAATGTGACTGTTGCACGGCTGCTGAATATTCACTCATGTAAAGTATAAAACATGGCTTCATGGAGAGGTCCAGACTACACGGGAATTCCCCATACAGGGGAAGAAAGGAGAAATGCAAGGAGCAAGGCTTTGCAATAGCTACCTTGGTGAAATACGCAGGGAAAGGCAGACTTGGAAGTGTTTGCTGACAGAATAAGCTCTGAAAGCACACAGGTATCACCAGGACAGGTCAGGCACAAACCTGTACTTGGGAAGGGGTGAACTGGCACCCACCAGAGCCATCTACATTAACCTTAACCCTGCTTAGCCTTTGCCCCCTCCCTCCAAGAGCAGCCTGCAAATAGCACAAAGCCTGCCTTAGCTCTGGCTGCCAAACTGCACCTTTTGGTTACTGCGATCGAATATGCTGAGTTTCTTCCAGTAGGATGTCAGACTTTTCCTCCCTGCTCTTCAAAGGCAGCAAATGAGCACAAAGTCCCAAAACTTGCTCCTCTGGACGAGGCAGGAAGGTGCTGGAGGTCACCCAGCAAGCTGCAGCTCCGTGGGGCATGGGTGATCCCAGCGTCCACCAAGCACAAAGAAATGCGGTCCACAAGGCATGACTTGCACATCTGGGTGAACACACCCTGCTCTTTACAGGCAGTGAATGGCTTACTAAAGAGATGTGGAAGCTTCAACAACATGCTTGACTGCACAGTTATTCAGCAGGAAATATTATACAAATGCCACGTGTGTTGAATTCATCCCAGTACCTGGAAGAGTGAGAGGAGCCGGAGTTAACAGGTCAGGTCATAAGCAAACTCAAGAAAAAATCTTATTTTTACAACTTGGAAGTTCTTTGCTTGTTTGCTGTTGTTGTTATCATTTTGTTTGCTTGTTTTGACAAGCACTGCCTTCTGAGCAAGAATACTGAGGGACAGCTACCCAAGTACAAAAAGTTTTGCCACTCAGTTCTTCCAAGAACACATCTCACCTCTTTGTCCCAATCAGTAGCAATTAGTCTGCAATTATTAAAGTCATTTGGGGGCTTGGGATAAGCTAATGAATTAATTAGCTCTAAAAGGTTGTATTTCATCCCTGTGACATGGCCATTTATCATTCCTTAACTTGGGACTTTTTTTATCTCTCTCCAGTCATACAAAATGAACATCACATTTAAATGGAGCAGTAGTGTTGTCATCCCAGCCAGAAGTCAGGAAAAAACATTCAACCGTTTATCTCCATGATGTAGAAATAGCTGAAAAAGAAAATACTGCTAACAATAGGAAATTTCCTGTCAATAAATAACACAGTAGAGAAAAAAGAAGGCTCCTCAGTGATACGCCATATCTGAAAAATCCCAGCAAGGTCCAGTTCCTCAGCCTGTTATTGTCATGATTCCAGTAATGCAAATGGGAATACAAGTGCAGACCCCCGACAGAATACCTTTTTATGCTGTGCCATGTGCAGTGTGATATACAATGCTCTATCCTTGCCAGGAACATGAAGCCCGGTTAACATTTTCCTACAGCTAAACTGGTACCAGGAAGAAGATTGTAAATGTGTAGAGTTGGGGTGTTCCATTGATGCACTGGTACACATCCTACTATTTAACCTAACAATCTCTCGGCATTGTACCCTAACGTGACTATTAACCAACGCACGAAAACTCCTGCTAAACAGATGGCAGAGTTTGATGAAGGGTCTGAAAAACAAGGATGGTTCCTCTTTGAAAATTATAGGGGTTTTCTTTAAATATTTTGAGTTTTCTTGATGTGGCAGCAAAATTCACCAGTGCCTGGTTTTTACGCAATTCCATTTGAAGAGATGAAGAGATGATAAAGAAATTGTTCATTCATATGGAAGACAGAGCATGGAATTTGTTACTGCCAGTGATTCCAGAAAAGCTTTTGCTGAGGCCACATGTGCAAGGACAGCAAATTCACAGTGGCCACAGATTTGACAGACAAACTACATCTGAGCAACAAAAGTACATATTTACGCACTGTTTGCACACAAAGTCCTTGATTGCATCCTTGAAAATCAGTGGAGCACTTCAGCTACTATGTCTATGTATAAAAGGACTGAATAATTTTATGGCTGGTAATAATAGCATTTTTATTTTTGCAAATAAAGGAAACTTGTGTCAAGCAGAAAGACGATTGCTGCAGGCATTAAAAACAAACAAGCATGCGTGTGTAGCGCTGTGTGCTGGACCAGGTTCATAACACTTGGATAAACATAGCAACAAATTTACTGGTAGCATTCGATTTCATTTTAATTTCCTTCAGGTGAGATCCACTCTGCTGGATCCCAGAAGCCAACACAGGCATTGCCACCTTGTGCTGTAAACTCCAGCTCTGGGTGCAGAAGGTTGCAGACTATTTAAGGCCATTTGAGACACGGGAGGGTTGGAATTAGTCACTTCTTTGTCTCCCCTTTGCTTCTGTAGGGGGAAAAGCTACTCCAGAGGGAGATGTAGGGCACTTAACTCTACCCCTACTGCTGAGGATGTGAGATCTGAAGGACTTCCACCCAGTCTTCCAGTCCTCCTCTGGACAGGACACAAAGAGCAGGTGATGGCTGTAGTTGGCACATTATTCTTGTCCCCTGGGAAGTGGGAGATTCCAGCTTCCAGGCTCCGTCGTATCAAGCAGAATTGAACTATGACAGAGCATTACATCCTAAACAGAAAATCCCGACTATAGGGACAAAAGGAAAACACTCGTTGTTCCTCCTCCTGTAGCCAAGTCCCATATAGAGATGCAAATGTTGACAGTCCAGAAAGAGAGCAGATGCGTTTCCAATATGAGAAAAGCTCTGAGAAAGAAGTAATCAGGTTATCAAGTCTGGGAAGAATTAATAAGTTCAGTGTGGAGCAAAGAAGTTCTGGGTTCGATATTAAGAAAAATTTCTAACTGTAAGGACAGCTGAGCATTGAAACAGGTTGTCCAGGGACATTATAGAGTCACTTAATGAGGTGTTAGGACCCATGAGAAGTCTTAAAAAATGAGTCAGGGGCATCACAGGCTTCCTTTGTCTGTACTTAAGGGTCTAGTGCACCGTGAAGCACCCTAGGGTGCCTGGGGCACCATGCAGAGCCAGGATGCCTGCTATGGGAAAGCTGGGTGACCTGTGCTCTTCTGAAGTGGCCGCTACCAGCCGGGCACTTCAGACAGCACCAGAGGGCTTTCTGCAGGCAACTGCATGGATCCTCTGGCCGATGCAGGCTGCAGAGCCTAGAGACCAGCTGAGCTTACTCCTTGTAGATGCATGTGGCCGCTGAATCAATTTCTAAATACACACCAGCTCTGCCAGCAGCTGCTGAGCAGGGATGCCCCATCACATCACATAGAGACCTCCTGTCCAAGTGAATGTCACTGCTTTCGCTGGCAGTCCCTGATTCTTGCTGCTGGGTTTCTCAGCCTGAATGTGCAACCCATGCCCCTTCTGCCTAGGAGACCTCACATGCAAGAGCCCAGGATTTTCAGGAATTTTCCCTCCCAAACATCCTGGACAGGAACCAAATACACCTCACTGCCTCTCCTGGTTTGATCGCTGTCAGACTCTCTTGCCTTATGTCCCTGCTTTCACAGCTCCTTACAGCCTTCTTTTCTCATCAGCCAAGCCACAGGGAGCTCTGGAAAAGTTGTTATGCCCAGGTTGGCACACTCCTCCACAGCCAATATGAGTACCTGGGTCCTCATGGGTCACGTAGAAAGAACCATATACTACTTGCTGCAGCTTTCATGTGAGGTCAGCGAGATGTACTCATAGTAGAGCTGATTTTGAGTCATGTCTCATAGCACCTTGGACCTCAGTGGAGCAGTCTAACAACAAATTTCACTTTCACAACTCCCCCTTTGCTGTCTGCCACTGATCTTCTCTGAATATATATTTGAAGGATCAGCAATGTATGCTAGCAGACCTAGAAGACAACGCATTTAGTACACTTTGTGGATGTGCTCACACAAGCATCTCAGAAGGGCTGGGGGAGCAGCCCCAGTATCCAACAACATAGCACAGGAGAGAACCACACCCAGGACATTTCTCTCTCACAGTATTAACCCTGGTAATGATGTCTCCAGTCCAGAAAGAATATATTTCTCTTCCTCAGACTGAAATAAAAAGTTAGTATTTGATACCTCTGCAAATATTGCAAGAATTAGATATACTACTCCACAAACACAGCCGTGCTGCACAAGCCCTCTGCAGTGCTTCGGATATATGTGTTTATAAATCAGACCTTCCAGAAAGTAAAAGAGGGTGACTTCTGCATTACTACCATGCAGCACAGCATGCAATTTTCATCGCACGATGGCAGGGGGTTTCTACAGCTGGTGGTGCCTCATAGGAGCAGACACAGCACCTGTGGTGGGACCTTCCAGGCCCCTGAACATGGTGCAGTCTGCAGGGCTCTGCTATGCCAGACATTCAGTAGCAGCTTCTCAAGCAGCTTTTCCCATTTTGAGTGATGTCCCTCCCCGAACAGGTTATGTCCTTTTTATTATTTTTCCTGACATCCCAGCTGCAGTCAATGAAGTCAATAGTAAAATATATAGTTGTTTTTCTTCTGCTCTCCTGTGCCTGGAGCTCTCCCAGGAATGCAGATCCAGAGGACAGTAACTGGACCTTATCAAGGGCTACACAGAAGCTGAACTTTAAACTGAAATTTCTTCCCTGGCTCACTCTGACACCCATTAAAGGTAACAGCAGAGTAGCTGATGACTCCCTTGGCACAGGATTAGGTCCCTGCAGCACAGATCATCTATTTCTTTTCCTAAGAGGACCGCAAGAGGCCACTGGTTTAAGTGACTTGACTTAGTCATTCACATGCAGAAAGAATTAATTTGCAGTGGCTGTAAAGCAGCAGGACAGCCAGGTGCAATCATGGATCTCGGCAGCTCTTCATATTTATATTAGGCCCTTTGCAGCTGCTCTAGAGGCGCCTCACTAACTCTGAACTTCCCCTGAATACCAAGTGGCTTCGGCTACAAGCAATGTGCTGGCCCTCCTCTCAGGAACACACACACGGCTGGGCTGAGAAGGGTGAAATAACCCAAGGAAGTGTCTGGGAAGGTTTCCTTTGGGAGGACAAAAGAGGGGCAAGCAGTTCCTCCCCCACAGGACCAGTGCTAGAGGATGGAGTAGGCCAGGCCAGGCCTCTTCACAGTGAGGTCAGGGCTGCCTGGTATCAAGGACCAGGACAGCCTGGTTTGTAGCCCCCCACAGCCGGGAACCTTGGTTTTAATGCAACATTAGAAGCAGACAGCTGTGTATTTATGTCTGTGTACCCATACAGAGTACGTAAATAGAGACACACCAAGAGAAACACTTGCACATGCACCTGGGCATGCTCCTTCGCAGAGCAAGAGCTGCATGGACTTCCCAGCTGGGATCCGGCCTCTCCCCATAACTTTGTCACTTGGCTGTGAGTTAATACAAGTAAGGCTGCCTGGCTCTGGTGATTCATGACCCACTCCCCAGTTGACTGGCCAAATTTTGTGCCAAGACAAGTGTGATTGGTGTCACAGGCCTCACTTTTGCACCTTCATTTATGCTTGTGCTCCTGTATGTTCTAGGTACGTATGGGGTTTTAATGGAACCCCACATCTTTTTATCCCTGTTTTACTTCATCCCTGTGCATGTGGTAGCATTCAGGCTGTGAAGGAGACAGCCAGGCACTTAGCCCTAATGTAGTCAGAGACTGAGCAGATGAATTGACCTTCCTCCAATTGAATGCCATCTCCTGATTACAAGTGGTTAAAATGCTTGCACTGTAACGTTGTGGTGGGCTATATAATTTTCCTTGACAGTTTCACAAGAGGATTTGGCAGGAAAAGGTTTTTTCTTAAAATTAGGCAGACGTGGGGCTCTGATTTGGCATGCAAGTCCCCCAGGCTCCAGCCCCTGTTTGTCAATATTGTCAGTGAAAAGCTGAATGCAGTGAGGGTGCTCAGCACAGACCCCTTCCAGGAGGGAGGACACCAGCACCCAACACACACACACACACTGATACCATTCTGCTTTCACTGATACACCATGTTTTTTTGGCTTGCAACACCTAGAAAACCTTAAAAAGATGGTGAAAGGGACAGATGCTCTCTGGTTAACTATGCCCTGATGATGAATTCTGTGTCCTTTCTCATGGTGCAGGATGGGCTCAGGCATCCTTCTGGGGAGCTGGCTCATACCCTGTGCTCGATGAGGAGGGCTGCAGCCATCTGACTGTCCCAGACCATTCAGGTGGTCCTGCTGCACTTTAAAACAGGTCCGAAGTTTTTCTGAGGAAGAAGCCATGGGCTGTAAGCTGCTAGCAGAGAGGGATGGATGCCTGGACACAGGGCTAAGCAGCAAAAACCATCTTGAAGAAAATCCATATGTATGAGTTTATCTAAGACTCTGAAAAGCTGGAGAAAAGTTCAGAGTCACAGAGTCAGAGAGAGCGGCAGCCAACATGATTGAAAAGCAAGCAAGCAATAAATAGAGTAGCTACCTATTCCATGCCCTGGAGACACACTTCCAGCCACGCTGCCTTAGCCAAGAGTCTGTAAAGACCCTGTCCACAAGCTGTATTGCTTTTGCTCCTTGGATCTCTCTATCCTCATGTTTAGTACTTAAGTAGACTCTATATGGACCTCTCAGTAGTGTATCCCCACACCCTCACACACTTGTGGGGTGTATTTTGCATCAAAGCCAGCACAGAAGAAGAAAGTCACATTGCATGATCATCTCTCCAACATCCAGTATGTGTATCCTTCCTACTGCTAGAATAATATACAATTTCCACACAGAACCAGAGGATGTCTCTTTTAATTTGAATAGAAGACAGAAGTTCATTATCCCAAAGCCTCAAGGCACCTGCATTCTCCAAGACTGTCCTGCCACGTGAGCTGTGTACCCAGCCCTGCTCTTCTCCATCTCCTAAACCTCTGTTTTAGCCAGTGGATAAGAACATCTCTGAAACTTTCTGAATAAATTTACTCAATAAGAGGCAAAACAAACCTCAACAGCCTGCAGACATCTGAGATTTCAATAAATAGATGTAAAGCAGAAGGAAAGGGAAACGTGAGTGGTTTGATGCCTGGCCTCAAATAGTTGCTGCAGCTCACATCCACTGCCTAACTAACTTATGTCATCTGTACTTTTCAGCTCCACCTGTGCAATCATTTGCAGAAACATTATTAGCTGTTTGATTTTTTTTCCCCCCCCAGTTTGCTTCCATAGCAACATCCATCAGGAAGAGAAGAGCAGGAGCATATGGGGAAGTTACAAAGCACATTTTCTACAAGAAAAGGAGGCCAAAGCATTTAACAGACAGCACTTAGGTTTCCCTTAGTAACTGAAAATCCCAAATACCTCTCTTGTTTCAGTATGTCCTAGTATTAATTAGGCTGCTTAACGATGTACCAGTTCAGGCTGAAGGTAACACTTGAGTTGTCTTTAATTAATCACGGTAGTGGAACATTTCTTTGAGATTTAAGCTTATTGCCAAAACACAATCTTGTTACATTTCTGTGTGCACGTGTTTTACAAGCAAGGCTCTGAGCTGTTAGACAGCCTTTGACACGCTAAACATTGTGGAAGAATCTGTGCATGAAGTTCCAAAGAGAAATGCAAGAGCTGAAAATTATCTTTTTGAATAGTTTGAAATCCGTCACCAAGGAATAGCTAGAAACTGTCAGGTCAATTTTAGAATAAGCATATAAAAAATAAAAGCATATATCCTGCTTAGTCATTTCTCTCCTTGCCAGTAGCAACCTATATACCATGCACAGTGATATTTTATTAATGAAAACTGTGCTGGTGCTCCTCTTTAGTTTAAAATACAGCCCTTGAAGCTCAATATGAAAACGTGGTTTTAAGGAAAAGGAAAAAACACCTTCCTACTCCCCAGTCTGCGAGGGAAAGATGGAAAACTATTTGCAGCATATCAATGTTGGAGAAAGCTAACAGGTGAAATAAAATAAACCAGACAGCCATCTCTGCACTGCCTCTCTAAAACACGAGGAGTTGTTAGGCCTTTTTAGTAAATCAAACATTCCACTTTTCTTTTGGCTAGACCCATGTTTCTGCCACCACGTGCTTGAAATGGAGATGTTGATGTTTTGGGGGTTGTTGTATATTGCACAAGCATAAACCTGGCAGTGAGACTGATGAGACTGCAGTGTAGGGTGTTGGTGGAGATGGAATTACTGGCACCTGGACAAACACCCTGAAAGATGCTGTGCTGAGCAGAGGTATGTCCTGCCAGTGGTCTGTCATCTGCCCCGGTGTCTGCTAGCTCAGAAGTGTGGCTGGTGCTGCATGTGTTGAGACATCTCCTGATTCTCCTGGAGCCACTGAGAAACTGAGAGAAACATTTTGAAATGTAGCTACAATTTCACCTTTTTGCTTTCCATCTATTCCTATCAATTTCCTGCTCACCTTCTTCATCCCATGTCCAAATCATTCCTTGCTTCACAAACACCACTTCAGCCTCCTCCACTTTTGTCCATGCTTCTCCTGCTGACTTTTCTCTGTGGCTCCTGCTCTGCCTGGTCCATTTGTCCCCTGCTGCCCATATTCACCATCCCTCAGTATCAGCTCTTCCACGTTCAGCTTTTCTGTCAATGCATTTTGCCCTTCCTGCATCCACTTAACGATTCTCTGCCCCCTCCTACCTCAAACACCATCTCCATCAGCTCTTCAGCTGGAGAGGTTTGCTGCAACTGGGTCTTTAAAATCTCACTAAAAATCAAAATTTGCCACAAAGCTCAAACTCGGGCTTTGGCCAGCTATAGGGGAGTATCAGATGCTTGAGCTCTCCAGCTGAATTGAATGAACAGACTCAGATCTTCAAGCTGCTAGCACTGCTGGAAGTTGTTCTTTACTTGTGCTAAAGTTTTGTTCTTTGAAACAGTCAAACTTGATTTTGTCCTTCAGCTCTCCTGTGCCAGGTCACACAGGTTTGCTGCATAGCAATAAACTCCAAAATTTCACAGCCAGGTAAAAATAACCCAATCCACAACCACAAGTAAAACAGTGAGGAACATGAACGGCTAATTGCTCCAGCTGTAGCTCAGCCAGATGCAAATTACTGGCATTTTTGGAGGGCTGCCAATGTTTCTTTAAAAGATAACTTACCACCCCAACCCCAGAGTTTGAAGGAAGAGAAGAATTTCCTGCCATTTGATCAGTTGCTTGGGTTTATGGTGAGAATTGAGAGCCCTCGGGTGACCACGTATGTAAAGATCAGCCTTGCTGAATGAGCAAAGGGTTAAGGCTGCCTGAAGGACCAACTTTTCTTTAACACCTGCTCCGGTGATATTACAACAGATCTCACAAATCCTGTTTCTATTAAGGATGGCATAGGCAGAATGTATCCACCTCGAAGTTATCAAACACGAAATAAACAGGAAAGCAATCTCTCTCTCCCTTTATTTAAAAAGCACCTGCTGCATCAACTAAGTTATAGCACAGATAGAACATGAAAAATAAGAGCTGGCAGAGACTAAATTGGAGAAACAATATTTCAGTTGGTCCTCCTACAGGAGCGACTCTTGTCGGACTAACCATGAGGACGGCAGAGCCAGGCTCTCCGTTTTCAGAGGTGTTTCTGCTCGTGTATCCCAGCCAAGGAGTGCTGCTGGCCAGGTCTTAGCAAAAGCAAAGCCAGCGAAGCGCAGAGCAGCCCAGAGCAGGGAGGCTGAGACAGCCAAGGCTGGGTAACGTGGTATTAGGCAGGATTCCTCTGCACGTCTGAAGGCACCACGAGAAAGAGAAAACAAATTGATTTTGTTCCATAAAAGACCCTGAGCTTTCACTGCTCCACAGAGGTTGTATCCCACATCTTCTACTTCCTACCTCTACTAGTGGATAGTTTTTATTTCTTAATGGGGGCAATGTGTCATTTTTATATACATATATAATGTAAATGCTATTTAAATAAATATAATGTAATTACAGATAAGCTCTGGAGAGCAAATGAACCTCATCTTTTGTTTACTACAGAGCCATAGAAGTAGAACAACCAATAGGACTTCATGATTAGAAAATTAGAATAAAAATAATGGCATTATTACACTTGTATTATTGCTTTGACATCATTATTAAGACTTTAAACTCCTGAAGTGTGCTAAATGCTCCACAGAAAGCCACGGGGCTACGCTGCGACTGTCAGCTGTAAGGATAGGATGCAGCTCCAGGCTAAATCAAGGTGCCACCATTTCGGCTGGATGTATAAGTTTATGTTACACCCTGGGGGAGCCTGGTCAATAGAGCCAGCGGAGCACAGAGAGCGATTCAGCTCACTCCACCAAGGTCACATCCAGGGCGATTCAGTTGCACCAACACGGACACCAAGTACTGTTCAAGATGCTGTAGGAATCTTGCTGCATGCCAGCAGGGATCTGACAGGCCTGCTGCCATATCCACCAGCCCTAGCCAGGGTCTCAGGTATCTTGGGACATCTAGAATGAAGGGAGTGGCTATGCTTAAATACTTTCAGTAACTGTGAGGACAATTTACTCCCAAGGCTCGGCTTACTGGATTCATTTGCCTGAACAGAGGCACCTAATGATACCTGAGATGCTACAGAGTTTGCTTGTTCAACTGCTGTGGCCACACCAGAAGGGCACAGTCACAGCTGGCATTAAACAGTGGCTGTTTAATGCCAACATGGTAAGATCATCTCAGATACATGTAGAGCATCTCAGATGGCCTTCTCTTCACACGGACACCTAAATCCCAACCTCCATTGCCTATTCTGGGGTTTCATCTCCTGGGGTCTTGTCTCCCCTAGCTGTGGATCTCCCTAACTTCCCTAAGCTTAGTGGACGTGGAGTCAGATGCTCCAGGGTGTTCAAATGATCCTCCAGAGCCTGCAGAAGGCCATATGCTCCTGGACTAGCAGGCAGACCAGGCACCTCAAATGGTACTAATGTTTATGCAGGAAAACTGACTCCAACTTGATGTCCAAGACAAATGTTTCTGCTGCTAAAACGTTCCACTATAGTTAACGTGCTTGAGCAGGGTCTCGGAGAGCTAGTTACCCAGGCTTCACTTTGAGATTAGTGTCAGATTGTCATTGGGAAACAGTGGATGAAAAAGTGAACATGGTCCAGCAGTGTGCACTTGCAGCCCAGAAAGCCAGCTGTGTCCTGGGCTGCATCAAAAGAATCATGGCCAGCAGGGCGAGGGAGGTGATTGTCCTCATTTTCTCTGCTCTTGTGAGACCCACCGGGAGCCCTGCATTCAGCCCTGGGGCCCCCAGCACAAGAAGGACATAGACCTGTTAGAGCAGGTCCAGAGGAGGGCCATGAGGATGATCAGAGGGCTGGAGCACACCTCCTACAAAGACAAGATGAGAGAGGTGGGGTTAATTAGTCCAGAGAACAGAAGGCTCCAGGGAGACCTTATAGCAGCCTTTCAGTGCTTATAGGGGGCCTTTGATGAAAGCTGGGGAGAGACTCTTCATCAGGGAGTGTAGTGACAGGACAAGAGGTAACAGTTTAAAAGTAAAAGAGGGTAGATTTAGATTAGACATCAGGAAAAAACTCTACCATGAGGGTGGTGCAGCACTGGCACAGGCTGCCCAGAGAAGCTGTGGCTGCCCCATCCCTGGAGGTGCTCAAGGCCAGGCTGGATGGGGCTTTGGGCAACCTGGGCTGGTGGGAGGTGTCCCTGCCCATGGCAGGGGGGTGGGACTGGGTCATCTTTAAGGTCCCTTCCAACCCAAACTATTTTGTGATACTGTGATACTAAGATTTGATGATAGGCCTACATTTTGTAAACATGACCATGCATAAATAAAACCAGACAAGTGGAGTCTTTCCAGTCCCAGAAGAACAGTTGCTGAAGGCAGAGGAAGGAATAGGGGGACCAAGGGTGCAGTTAGAAGAGAAGACACAATTCCTTCATTGAGTTTAGAGAACAGAATATGAGAAAATGGGGTCAAGAAGCAGGGGATACAAATACCAGCTCTAGGAGGATGGAAAATCAAACCATTGGTTATACTTTAGGAGGAAAGGGAGGGAAGAAGATTAAGGCTAAGAGAGGATCTGTGAGATTCTGTGCCTCAGCCGTCAGCAGCAGCTGGGGCAGGGGGCAGGTAAGTGTCTGCCAGAGGGCAGGGGTGAGGCTGGGGGTGAAGCTGGGGTTCACCGTCTGGGTTTGAAGAACACAAATGTTGGTAAGAAGAGTATGTGGTGTGCATTTTTTTCTCAAGGAAAAAAAATATAAAAGAGAAAAAGAATTGTGAAAAAAGAAATACTTACCTTACTCCTGCAAATAAGTCCCAAACCCTCAAACGTTCATTTTATAATTTAACTCACCTTCTGTAACGATTCTAGATCCCCTCTGAGATCCAGTATTTTTAATATTTTAAATAGTTCTGCAAGGATTAAATAAGGAGTTAGTGTTCGTATTCTCCTATGGATAACAACACGAGTCTTTTTCACCTGTTTGTTGCTGCGCTCTCTTCCTTTCCTTTCTGTGTACGTGACAGCAATGCTTTCTATTCCTCTGCTCTGAGAATTAACCTCCCCAAATACTGACATGCTGTAACAGCTGTTGTTCCTCAATTTGCACTAAAATGGAGTATTATTCCATAATGCTGTGCAATTTGCCAACTCTTCCACCTCCACAGTCCTGAAATCTTTTTCTCTGCATCAGAATGCATTTGCATACCTCAGGTCGTATCCAACCTCCTTATGAAAACCAAATGCAAACTATGCCTGTTTTCTTAATGTATCAGTACTCTGAAATTTCTGTTATCTAAGCAGGTTGCAAAAAACCCTTTCAATCATGGGCCAATCACCTTGGAAGGCAGCAAGAGAGAGGAGAGTAGCAGCTCCTAGTCTGGGACTGGGGACCGGAGCTGTGCCTAAATCCCCATCCACGTGGCACCTGGGAGATGTGGACCCATTTGTGTCTGCCTGAGCATTATGCTATGACGTAATGTACCCACATCTTAACATGGGTTTGGCAAGAGTTGCCAGTTGCAGATGCATCTTGAACGGACTGCCCCAGGGGGACAAAACATGAGTACCTAGTCTGCCAGGTCACAACCATGGCCAGAAACACCAACAGAGCTGCCCAGGGCATGGAGCAGGAGCTGGGGACACCAATTGGATGCCAACATGTATCCATGGGGCTTTGCCCACAGCTCAAGACCTTCCACATGGCCCTAGTGCTCTTTGCATGGTCTTACCATCAAAAAAAAAAAAAACCAGCTGGGGTCTTGTGGTGTCAGAATCTCCTCACACATTGTTATGGGGGAGGTTTTGCACATCCTCCTGTTGATTTAGGCCCCTACACATCTCAGGAATACACTTGCACTACCTTGGGCCCACTTTGGCCCCTGTAGGTGTGCCTGACTTCAACCCCATCCCTGACTCATGCACGGGACCTGCTGCTGCCCCCCAGCTCTGCTCAGCTGGTAGGGGCCTGGCAGCAGGGGCATGGCCCACACCAGGGTCCCACACGTTCCCCATCTCCCTCGTGTAGCACCCCTCTCGCTCCCAGGAAGGCTGGAGAAGGTGGTGGCAACCAAAAACCTGTCAGCCTCAGTACCCAATGTACCTTAACGCTTCTAACAGAGTACATATAAGATGGCATTTTTTCCCCTTTCTCTTTCTATAGAACCAGATGAAAATACTGGGTTTTGTTTGTTTGCTTGTTTGTTTGTTTGTTTTTCCCTTAGATTACCACAGAATTTCAGTCTGTGGCCACCTTGGCCATCTCCACTGCCAGCCCAGTCTCTTGCTTGCCCATGGGGTACTGCAGCATATGCAGAGCTGTCCCTGTGCGCCAGGCAGCAGAGCTGAGTGCTGACCCCCCCCCAGAGGCCACTGGTAGGTGATACTGAGGGTGTGACAAAGGGAAAAAAAAACTCTCACAGTTCATCCCACTTTGTTTTTCAGACTTTAGGAAGTGTCAGAATTGAACTTCTACTCTGCTGTGGATCTGACCGAGAGATTTAAAGCTTCAAGAACATACTTTCTTGTTCAGATGCAGATGAAAATTCACAAGAATAACAACCCTCATGGGATTTTTGCCCAGAAGTGGTAGAAATCTCGAGCACGCAATCCGTTTTGTAGAATCTCTGACTTTCCTGTTCAAAATCTCACGAGGATATTTTCCAGAATAGTTGAGTGTAAAGCAGAGCGCTACCTAGATTAGGTCTGAAATCCAAATGAGTCTATAAATCCCTTTTTCTTTGCTCTTTTTTAATAATAATTTGGACTACTGGTGCTCTTTGGTCTAGCTTCACTGCTTGGTGCTGTGCTATCAGGAGATTTAGGCACAAATTGAAATGAACTGACCTCAGAATAAGCACAGCATAGGGCTGCCTCCCCAGCAGCATGCAGTGGGCTAAGAGCAGTTCAGCAGTTGGTTTGCTTTGTTCAGTCCTGATTTTCACACCTCGGAAGCCTCCTTGTGATTATATGTAATTGGAAGAAAAGCAGGATGCTGGTCCAGCAGAGATCTGCAGCAGGCAGGAATGCAAAGAGAGCCAGAAAGCCATGACTGCCTTGACCAGGCTCTGCATGACGGACACAAGCTTCTGCCCTTGGCTTTCTGCCTGGGTCTCACTACAGTTCACGTAGGTCATTCTGTAAAAGCAAGACCAACAAAAGCATAACCACCAAGGATTTTCAATTATCTCACCGTTACACCGCAGATGAGAGCTCCCAGGATTTGCTTGTATACCTGCACGTTTGCATCCTCTCCCCACTTGCCTGTGGCACGAATGGTGCTGGAGCACAGTCACAGGAACAAAGATTCCTTGGCAGGATTTGTAGCTGATGAGGCACATCAGCTCTAATGCTGAAAGTTATTTGCAGGAAAAAAAAAAAAAAAAAAAAAAAGAAGAAAAAAAAAAAGAAAAAAAAAAGAGGAGAGAGAGAAAGAAAAGGCAAAGTGCATAGGGCCCTTGGTAGTCCGCTAACAGACAGCTCAGAGCCTGTGATGGGCAAAAAGAACATGTAAAAAAAAGAATCAGAAAGGGAGGACCAGGGTGTAAGGAAGTGCAAGGCCTCCCCTGTGCAAAGGAGAGTGAGCAGTACTGAAGATGTGTGGTCTGTGGCTGGGAAACACAGACTTCACCCCCTGTCCTGGCTCAGAAAGCCCTTGCGAGGAGGACTAACACATTCAGAGACAGCCAGGGATGAGGGAGAAAGAAGGAATTGGTGGATTTTATAAGTTTGGTCTTCCCAACTTTCTCTAAGGAGTATTTGATGAATCAGTGACCAAAGCCCCAGGAAGCAGCACTTCTTGGGGCTCCCGTCTCTAAAGTGGCATCTGACAGTGCTCCCTGTAGATGCAGTGAGCCGTGCTTTAGATCAGGCAGATACAAATGCAGCTTGTCCCGCCACCGTTCTGAGGAGGGATTGATGGTTAGCACTTGAAAATCCGACTCCTTCAGACAGGCTTTCTGCTCAGTGTGGTGCAAACTGTTTGATTTCCCTACATAAAAATTCCCCACGTGCTCCTCTCCACACTCCCCTGTATATTATTTAGACTGCATGTCCCTGGCTCAGGACCTGCTCCTCGGAAGGGGCGTGCGCAGCCTGCGCAATAGCGAGGGCTCTCGGAATTACTGGGAAGGTCTGTGTAACAGAGTGATTACATTACAGAATAATGGCATCTCACTTAAATCAGGCAAAAGTAATGGCATCAAGCTTACAGACACCCACAACCCTATTTAGTTTAACAAACCCATTACTCAGCGCTGTGCAGAAGAGCAGCAGCAAGCTGCTGTTGCTCATGGAGGCCGGCCGGCAGGGTATCCCTGCCTTTGATGCTCTTGAGAGCCCAAAGGCCAGGCAGAAGTTTCAAAGATCTGCCTGCAGCCTCCACCTGCAATCAGCACTTTTATCTCAAAGACAAACCTTGTCTCCGTGCCATTTCCTAGAGCTGTCAGGTAATCACAAGTGTTTGTGTTCTCCCAACAGATTTCATGGCTACAAGGCTTCAAAATGAAACAGCCAGGCAATGAGGCATTTCTCTGGAGGAGACATGTGTTGACTAAACAGTTTAAGATTTTTACTCACAGCAGAAGTAAAATTGATCGTGTGTACCTGTACCTGCCCAGTCCAAAGCCTGCTCAAGTTCAACAGAAATACAAAACCACTGTTCTGTGCAAAAAGGAAAGGAGACCGAAATGCCATAGAGAGCATGAGGAGTAAGAAGTCAGATTAACCAAAGCCTCAGGGCACCCAGGCTCTCATGAAATCACAAAGAACATAGATTCTTACAGTGCAGCTTGGAAAAAAAGAGTCCTCTGGTTCTGTCGGAGCAATTGGACAGTGCAGAATACTTTCAGTTAATGTATAGGTTCTCTCAGCAACTAATAGGGCCTGAGGTGTTTATGGATCTGGCCCTGCCACCAGCTGTGGTGCTTGGGGACATGGGTTAGTGGTGGCATTGGTGGTAGGGGGTGGTTGGACCAGGTGATCTTGGAGGGCTTTTCCAGCCTTAATGGTTTTATGACTCTATGACTCTCTGATGTGACAGTGTTACACGCTGGGGATGTTGGAGTCTGGTTTTCATCCCTGAGATCCAGAAAAGGCAAGAATATCCAGCACGTAGATGAATGGCAACAGTGACAATTTGGGGGAAAGAGAAGATGGGAAATGAATTTAATCAAATTGGAGATGGTAGAGGGCTACATCCAAGCTAGTCACACCAAGTCTCCCTTCATATTGACTGGCAGAAAGAAATGTGTTTAGGACACAGTGTCCTTCGGAACTTTCTAGATTTGCTTTACATTTCTAGCCATTCTTGTGTCTGTGTGGTCGGATGATTTGTTCCTGGCATGTCTAAAGCTTTAACCAGTGATCTGATTTCCTACTTTATAGCTATAAATCAGGATTTCCTCCAGTGGTCTCCTGGGTGTCCCTTGGCAAGGTTGGAGAGGTGAATTAGACCCTGTGAATTCAGAACCAGGTGCAGTGAAATACAAAACCAAAGCTGTGCTCATATTCATCTAGCAAGATCAGTCTTGACAGGGAAAAACAGGTTTAAAATACAGTAGAAACAGACCAATTGAAAAGCATTTAGAAAAAAGCTGATGCATTAACTTGCACTGGATGCATTTTAAATGTCTGAGAGTAATGAACTGGTACCTCACACAAATGGAAACAAAAGAGGAAAAGGTTTCACATGGAGGGAGGGAGGGTGAATAATCCTGATGCATATGTTGTTCTCTGAATGTAAACCTACTTCACACTCCTGTAGGTTAGCATACCCTCCATGCAAGCATCATTACTCTGAGAGGTTTTTATTTATGTTCATCTAAAAGGAAAACTTCTGTTGCCCAGAAAAGATGAAAGAAAATTGAGCCAGAACTGGCACAGCCTGCTGTAAATAACAAGAATAGAAAATATAGGCGGTCTCGGTGATCATTTTACCTTTTCACTGCAGGCGGTTAACCCCCCATCCCTGGGATGCACAGGCTGGACTAGCACTGTGTTTCCTGGGAATGGCTGGGCATGGCCTCAGGGTGGAGGGTATGATCCTAGAAGCTGAGAAGTAATAGATAACCAGTAAGAAAAAAGTCACTTGTTCATCAAAACCTCCAGCTCGCCACTTAGCAATTTTAAGAGCAAGAAAGGAGCATGCACAGCTTGTCCTTAAAGTCTTTTTGTAACACAAGAGCAGTGTTGGGGATTAGGGGAAAAGAGTAATCTGCTAGACAAATGTTTACTGCCTTTTCTTTCTTCTAACCCCCTGGCCTCAGGTGGTGGGGAGCCCATGCAGGTCTGTAATGTAAATTGTGTGGTCTCAGCTCGCCTCCATCTCTTGCCCCGGCAGCTCCTTGAGGTTCAGCTCTATCTGCTCACCCTGCTTTATTCAATACAACTGCTCCCCACCGCACAGAGCAGCCAGGTGCTGAGACAGCTCATTGGAGCTCCCCCAGTCGTTCCAGCAGGGTTTTCCTACGACTGTCCTCCCATAGCCCCTGGGGATATGATTAATTCATGGAGCGTCACTGAAGGCATCTTTCTGTGGCATATGGAGTTAAAGTGTCCTCTTCACAGAGCTGCCTGGGGACAACTGTGAAATTTGTACAGACAATCCCACTAGGTAGTCAATCTTGTAAAAGCACTGATATTACAAAGTAAATACAAGTGATCTATTTGTTTAAGGTTATTACTGTGACCGACAGGGTATTAAAACAATCTTTCTACTGACAAAAGATATCAGGCCTGCACTCCCATTTGATGTTCCTAGGCAGGCTTTTTCTTCTCTCTTTCTCAGCCACTGAGCTTTGGGGTGTTCATCAAATTTGACTGATATGGAGATTGGAATACGCTGCACAACCAACCCATTGAAATTCAATTCAGATATGGGCTTAAATTATAAAAAGAAACCTTAGCTAGTAATAACGCTTTGATGTGCAGATGCATAAAAGTTTCAACTTCTACTTTCTTCTGAAAGAAACCAGCTTCCAGTCACGCTATTTGATTCATATTTTATCTTTTAATACATCCAAAGCATGAATATTAAACATTGCCCTCTGTGGTCAGGAAAATTACAGTGGGTACTCTATGAAGGCTTCCATTTCATCCTTTTATCAAAGTTGTATATGGACACTTCCATGCAATGTGAATATACTGCCCAATGCTCAGAGAAAAAAAGGTCAGTCCCTTTAAATCTGGACCATTTTCAAAAGTATACCAGTTGTTTTTGAACTGGAAACTTTGGCTAGGAAAGTGCATTGCCTTACTAGTTGGATCTTACATTCTGACAGCAGACAAAGCTAGAGCAAGAAGCCAGCGCTGGACACAGAGAGCACCTGGACAGGCTCCCTGCTGCTCTGTGCTTTGCAGCCCTTGCCTGGACACTTTCTGTACTGAAACCTTCCTGCCAACTCTCCACTTTGCTTATTTATCTGTTTTTGTTTTATGTATACTTACCCTATGGCAGCAGATATTGCAAAATCCAGTACTGATCTAACTTCTCTGCTCTGCCATAACCAAATCCTCACACAGTCTAGGAAGAGGTACAACCATTTCTTCACCCACATCCACAACATCCTCTTTTACTTCCTTGGGATTTCACAGAATCCAACAGGTAGCACAACCTCTTTGCCCTCACCTCAAGCCTAGCACTAACCCAAAACTTATTAATTAATTATCACCAAACTATAACCCAGTTGTTCTTCAGAGAATCAAGCTTCATTCTAACTTTATCACTCCTGTAACATTCTGTAAATAACTGCTTCTACTTCTAGCCCTCAGCCCCAATTCTAGCTTTAAACCCTGCCCAGCAACACCTCTGTGCCCCCAGAATTAAACACGGATGATTCCAGGAAGAAATTTAGCTTATCATTTACCAGAATACAGCTTTCATCCCTCATTTGAACATTTCACGCTTGCCCCCATGTAGCCTGGAACCTTGATCCAAATCCAAACCGTGTCCTTTTTTTTTTTTTTTTTTTTTTTCTGAGAATTTTCAGGGTTTTTTAGCATTAATATGTCAGCATGAGGAAGGGACTTGAGAGCTAGATTTATGTTTCAAGCCTTCAAAGGCTAGGGTGAAGTCCCGTGTCCACAGGAGCGGTGGTTTCAGCTAGAAAACCTAGTATAACAATACATTATGCACCAGAAATTCACAACAGCCCTTGACACCCCAAAGGAGCGTCACAGGGCAGCCAGCACTCAACCCTCTTCAGGCTCTTAATTCCTGCTTTTTTAAGCAGACTTTAGCTTTAATCCAGACACACAACCTGCGATAAGCTGTGTCCCAGGGAAACCAGCCCTCACTCTGATTCTTCAGCACCTCAAGACATTACCCCAGCTCTTTCACAAATGGTTTTCCCAAGAGATAACCTCAAACCCAAACTTTTTGTGTATCACAGCCCAGTGATCTATCCCAGACCAGAACAT
This sequence comes from Netta rufina, assembly GCF_964035555.1. NCBI lineage: Eukaryota > Metazoa > Chordata > Aves > Anseriformes > Anatidae > Netta > Netta rufina. The sequence continues at coordinate 190,633,682 of NC_140123.1, forward strand.
TGCACATAGGCACAAGCCTTCACCCTACCTCTTAAAAGAAGACTTGTCTCTTTCCTTCAGACTGTTATGCCCCAAACTGTGTCCTGGCGCCGTCTGAGCCAGCCAGCTCAGGCCAATGGCCTACGAGGGACTTTGTTAAAAACAAAAAAAAAAATAGCCAATCACGTATCCTAGCACATATACTGATATAGATATAGCCAGTGATATGGTAATAAATATGGCCCTGCAGGCCATAAGATCTGAAAAAACATTCTTTATCCCACTCCATCTCTGTCTTAGCTGTAATGTCATAAACAATAACTTTGCTCAATAAAATACAAGTAATTCAACCCTGCAGGCATCTGTCTTGATTCTAGCATGGAGGATTTGGCAGAATACAATGCAGATAAACAATAAATGATTAATTTCCCAGACCTGACAGGTCCCTGTCGTACAGGTTATTGCTGGGAATTAAGTCTGAGGAGTGAAAAGGAAGAACCAGATAATTGCAGAACAGCTCTGATAAGAAAGGCTGTCCCTCCAGGGGCCTCTGGTCTTACCTCCTCCTCAAAGCAGGGCTAGCTTCGAAACAGAGCAGGTTTCCCAATTGCACTCTCCTTGAAAAATATGCTGATGTCCAGTTGGTGTTTCCCTTGTTGCAGCCCATGACAGTTGCTTCTTGTCCTTTCATTCTGCATCTTTGATTAGGGTTTGCATTTGTCATCTCCATGACCACCCCATCCCATGATGTAGCAGGAGACAGCAATAACATCCCTCTTAGCCTTCTCACAGCTAACCAAATGTCCACAACCAACCTTAGGTCCTTTTCGGAAGAGCTGCTGCCTGCTCAGTTGCCCACCTGCAGGATTTATGGGGCTATTTCATCCTAGTTGCAGGCCTTGTTCATCCTAAAATTCTTGAGTTTCTTGTTGGCCCACCCTTCCTGCTTATCAAGGCCTGGTCCTCTGGGCAAGAGTCGCACCTCCCAGCCTGGTGTCAGCCGTGTCTGTACCCACCTCCACACCGAGCCCTCAGCCATACCAGTTTTAATCAACTGAGGGCCCAAGGAGATGGACAAGAAGGCTTTCTGAGCAGGCTTTTGGGGAGACCATCCAGGCTAAGGGGAAGGCTATGTGCTAGAATTAACATCTACTGGATTTGGAGGGGAGAAAAATGACCTCACTTGTTGTAACGTGGCAAGTGTTGGAATTAATCAGTTGTGCTGCCATATGTTGGTGGGCTATGATTAAGTCCTAGTTCATTAGCTAGTCATTGAAGACTAGTCATTTGATTTAGGCTATGAGTGGGGACCTCATGTGTTGAATAATTTAGTTTTTCTCCCCTGCCTTCCAAAATATGTGGTGGATTTGGGCTTGGATAGGCTCCAGTGGACAATTCAGCATTTTATTTCGTTATGGCCTTGAGTTTAACTACACCAAATGGTTAAACTTTGTGATAGATCACAAAGATCTATCTTTGAAGGAGAAGGAGACGACTAAACATGCCAGACTGATGTGGCAGCTAACAGTGATGGGACAGATGCCACTGTTCAAGGACAAGGAAGAAGTGCTTCCTTTAGCCTGACTGAGAGCCTGCAGTGACTGCAGGCAGGAAAGAAGGCTGCTACGAAATGAGGCCAATAGATCAGAATGATTTCTAAGCTCCGTAGATGTGCAGTGATCTCAAAAAATAAAAAATATAAATAAATAAATAAATAAAAATTCAGCCCAATTCCTAAATCCTGACCTATAAATCTCATACCCTTACAAATGAGGAAATGCAACCAACCCTAAAGCAAATCAGTCATCCCAGTGAATGCTGTTCCTCTTATCAAACAGGCCTTGCAGGACATAGCAATGGCACAAGCATTTCTGGCACAGGAATCCCACATTCATTATGTGAAGAACTGTAATGTGCATGATACCGAAGGCACCAAACTCACTCCAAGGCTGCATACTGCAGGACTCGGTACCATACTAGGTTTCTAGCCTTGGATTTCACAGACTCCAATGTAAACCTAACTGTGATCCAGGTGATGGCATCTCTAGTTCAACAAACTGTAAATTGCTCAGGTTGTTGATACTAGCCCTCCTCAGAGACTCCAATGGCAGAAGGAAAACCTAATCTTTCAATACCTGCTTTTGCATGCTTCCCTGAGTTGTGTAGCCTTGGTGTATGCTATGTAGCTCATGACATGACCTTGAGCAATATGATCTAGCTTTGAAGTTGAAGCTAACTTCAGAGATGGCCCTACTTTGATTACAGGATTAAGCCAAATGTCCCCAGATGACTCTACAGACCTTAACTCGTGAATTTAGCTCACACAAGCCTCTCACCTGAGCTAAGTAAAATGAGCCAAGAAATCCATTTATGCAGTTCCTTCTTCACCTGACCACAATGCCAGTGATAGCCTTAGTGAGCACCATCTGGTCCAGACCTGAGGTACAGTTAACACACGCTATTTGCCTTTGCTGACATATGAATCCTGTGAGCTTGGAAAAATGCTCAGCAAAGTTCTATATACACCCAAGGAAGGAAAGAAAAGTCATCTTTTGCTTTCACACCACGACCCTCTCATTTACATCTTCTGAAAGCCTTGCTTCTGGTTTCCTTAGGGATCTTTGGCTTAGGGATCTCTGTTCAACCTTTCCTCCTGGGCTCAGTCCACCCCCTGTGCACTTTTTCTCTATCTACAGAGGAAGAGGAACTGATTGGTCTCCTCTTCCGACCCCCAAGTGTGAGGGCTCCCTGTCCCTTGCCGCTGCACATGCCACATTCCTCTGAGACACAATGCTGCTCTCTGCCTCTTCTCCCTTGCCCAAGATTCAGAAGCAGGCTTTACCCTTCTGCCTGTCCTTTTTGAGATGGTCAGGGCTTTAATTTTTTCCCAAAGTCCTCATCTTCTTTTCTTGAGAATGAGAATAAGGTGAACCTTCATGGCATTCTTAAGACAATTACCAATTATTACCTTAACACAGCATTTGAAGAATCAGGTGAAAGCCTATAAGTTAGAGGTCAACTCAAATTTAATAATTTCATGTCTCTGATTTAACTCACTTTCTCGGTACTGTAATTTGTAATGGAGGAAGTTTCCCCTCCAAGGTGATATCAGCTTTTGGCTGTGCCAAAATTTAGCCTGGCACAGAGCTGGGCCACCATGCCCTGCTCAGCTCCAGGGGAACAAGGGCTTGCACAGTGCCCTTGCTGAGGACCCAGGGACACAGCAGTAATTCCACATCCTCGTTTCAGACTAAATGGGCTTTACCACGGGAGTGGTGTAAAGTTTCAAAATGAGAGAAGGCATTTAATGGGAATAAAAAACAACACATCTCAATTAATATTGAAGTCAAGGGTCTAGCTACAAAATCTCTGTCACTGGAAAACACGAAGTACGTATCAATGTACAAAGTCTACATTTTCCAGGCAGATGGTCAGCGGCAGGTGACCTAACTCGCCAGCCACTCGTTCCAAGCAGCAGCTGTGGCTCAGGTTAGTTTTCCTGCCAAGTCTTAACTGTAATTTAAATTTCCTCCACTATTTAAGCTGAGCAATCTGTACTTCAGATCTCTTGAGCATTAATAAAACAGTTATGAGAAGTTTCAGGATAAAAGGTTAAGCCCATAAAAATATGCAACTCATTTATAAAAATAACTCCATCAGGTTTTTCACAGGCTATAAAGACAAGGGTGTTAATTTCTGCATTTGTAATAACCTTGGGACTTATAGTGGTAGAAGTCACAGGAGCAGCTTCTCTTTAGGAATCCCAAACTTTTCAAAATGTAAAGCTAGCCTGCATGCTTCACAGGCATTTTCTACTTTACAGCTGGGGCATTTTGTACTTCAGAACCAGGGAAACAGCTCAGGAGACCAAGAGACATCCTTGAGACATCCTTGAGACATCAAGAAACAGCCTTGGGTGGGATTTCTGGAGCTCAGTGCCTCCTATAAAGCTCAGGCCAGGCTCTGTCTGATGGGTTGCTTGACCCAGCCTGACCACAGAGCCCACACCTCCCGGTGGGATTGTCCCTCTTAGCAGGGCAGGCCATTTCACAGAAGCCATGTTCTCCATCACCTGGAGTCACTGTCTACAGGGTAACAGCAGGGACAATCTCCCTGTCTGCCCTGACCTCAGCAGGGTCACCTTCAGGGTGATGCTTGGGGTACATCAGACATCTGTGTGTCCCTTGCAATCAGGAGAATCGCCTAGGCTGGCTCAGATGCAGACATTGTGGACATCCAGAGTCAGGTGAGAGGAACTTGGTGATTTCTTTCTCGAGACAGATAGAATCAACTCATGCAGAGTTACTGTGTGAGTCCAACTGAAAAGAGTTAAAATGTCACACAGGCATTTATTTTGAGAGTAACTACGTTAAGTAGTTCCAATTTGAGCTGGGCTTTTCAGAAAAGCCAAAGTGTGTAAGCAGCCCAGCCCATAGACAAAGTCAGTGTGGTCTAGAGACAAATTTTAAGCTCTATTAGAAAAGCTTTTGCTCCAAAATACTCTTTTTTTTTTTTTTGCTCCAAAATACTATGAAAAATGTTTATGCAATTCCTCGGGAGCTCAGAAATTATTTTAAAATAAATCAGCTTAAAATAAACCCAATAATTCCTTGTTATACCTGATACCATATTCATCCTCATATAATCAGCTTTTCTCAATAAGCATTAGCTTGTATTTGCCTGTCAATTTTGAAAGGTCTGTTCTTTCTTCTCCCCATCTAGGTTTCACTGCAGCCTTTTCTGGGAAACCAGGCAATGCAAGACAAGCATCCTCCTGCCTCGTTACCACTGATCACCCTGCTCTGGCCCATTTTTCTCCTGGCCTGTTCTACAGGCCTGGCCTTTTCTAGGAAATGCCATCCTTCCTCATGACAGCATGGCACAGAGACTTGCTGTGAAGGCGCTGGCACAACACTACTGCTGTGGATGGGGAAGCTGTTTGAAAACCTTTCCATCCTGGAATAAAAGGATTGCTGTGTAGGTGTTTCCTGTTCAGGGTCCTTATTAAAATGTAGTTAAATACATTAAAATGTATATAAATTTACAACAAAATATAAATCTATGTTGGTATGACCAACTGCAACAAACCCCAGTGACTGGGGTTTCTTGCCTGTTTGATGTCTCCATCCCATACAACTCCACAAAACTCCAAGCTGCTCCTTTAGCTTTACACCAACATAACAAACATCTGCTTCTGATCCAACATCTCAGCCTGACTGGGTCACAAACTCTGCTTCAGAAGAAACCTCTCAAACCAACAGCGTAAGGAGAGGGAGGAGCGCTCTCCTCCACAACCTGCAAGGGCAGAACCTGCCAGCGCTGCAGGTGAGGAGTCATCAGATGAGCACACGAGATGGGAGCCAAACCACAGCTGATGCCAGTGGGAGCTTCAGTAGGCGATTGGAAAACATCACCTCATTCAAACAACTTTAATCTCATGTAAGGCAGCTCACTCTAGGTTGGCCATCCTTTCAGATCTATATTTTTTTTCTTCCTATTTGTGCTAAAAATGAGAGCAGAAGCAGGAGAGTGCTTCAAGCCTGTGCTGTGTGAATAGAAGTAACAATAACGGTACTTAGCCTCTGTGTAGAGGCTTTTTATCTGTACATTTCAAAGCATTTCCACAAAAAGACATTACTGTCGCTCTCCACATTCTCCCAAAAGGAGAAGAGCCATAGCCAAGCTCACATCCCGACAGAGACAGAGAGCAGCCCGGCCACCAGCATCACACCGGCTTCCCCACCGCTCACCCCCAGTGTGTACAAAATATTCGGGGTTTCTTCTCACCACCATCTACCTCTGCGTACCTGCACAGCCTCCCGGGATGGGATCAGCTCTGCTTGGGTGGGCACAAGTTGGGGCCAGGGACCTGGAGATCAGCAGTGCGGGGAGATGGCTCTGTGCAGACCAGGGCTTCTTCCCAGAGCTGCAGCAGCTTTTTGAGGTGAGCAGCCTGAAGAGCTGGTCCTCTACCTCCTGGTGGTACAATAAATAAATAAATAAATAAATCACTGTGCTAAGAGACCTCCCGGTGTGTATTGCACTTTTTTTTTTTTTTTTTTTTTTTTTGTAAGTTTGTGGTACACAAATGCTTTTTTTTTAAAAAAAAAAAAGACATATACATAGGGGAAAATGAGTAAGTTAGTTGATCTTTTCTACCTTAGGAAGAAAGGATGCTCTCATGATGCAAGCCTGAGCCCTCCTCCTTTAGTTGCTTTTGCACTTGTAGGGTCTGCAAACCATCCCAGTGAAAGGGCAAGCAGTGAGTTTTGTGCCTCTCTGCAGGTCTTTTATACCAACCTGGAGTCTGCTGCAAGGTCCTTCTGTTTCAAGACAGCAGAATGCTGGAAAGCCCAATAGTTTCTGGTGTTTAAAAATATTTAAAGTGGAGCAGCCGTACTGAATGAGTAAATGGCAGCAGGGAGCCCCTCGCAGCTGCTGGAGAATTTGGGCCTGCTCTTTACATGGGGAAAAATGCGTCTTCTGTGCTTCTGCCTTGTGTGCTGTGAGCCCTGCACAACACCAGGATTTCCATGGAGATGGAAGCATTGCATATTGTTGAGGCAAGGAAGTGAATTTAAAACAGAAATATGATTGATCTCGCAGTGCTGCTCAGGGGGCAAGGCACTGTTATGCTAAAGAGCGTGCTTTCCAGCCCTCTGCCACCAGCCCAGGGCCGCTGCTGTTAACTCCTCCGGCACCGAGCCCCACACACACCCAACAAGGAGCAGCCTGCTACAGCAGAGGAACGATGTCGAGGTAGCAAATTTGCTTGTCTGCCTGCCTGAAAAGCTCCAGCTTTTCTGCAGCACAATCACTGCCATACCAGCGTGGCAGTCAGCACCCACCCTACAGCCTGCGGGGAGGTTTTGGGGCTCCTGGGTCGGGAGGGTGCTCAGCAACCTGAAGAATAAAGCCATGGGATTTGGGAATCACAAAGTAATCTAATAGGAGGAGTTTATATATGTATATTGATACCTCAGCCCTCCACTAATTGCCAGAAAACATGAGGAAAACATATTATTCAAGCCAAGGAAGTGCCTGTTGCCAATGTTTTCTCCTTTCACATCCCCCACACAGCTCTTACAGAACTTGAAACACAGAGGGAGCGCTGAGGGATGCGGGAAGGTGACCTGGGAGTGGTTTCAGCTACTTGTAGCTGAAGGAGCTCTCTCAGATGAATGTCTCTGAAGCTCTCTTAGGACTGGGAAAACTCATAAATATTAACAACAAAGTGCATTGTGCACCTGGGGGGAAAATAAACAGCGTGTCGCTGCAAAGGTGTAGGCAGCCTCACTACAGCCCTGACATGAATGTGCGGGCAGCAGCTTGCCAGTAACACATCGGGTGTGCTGTTTGGGAGGGAGACCTGGAGGCACAGGAGTCTGTCATCTCTCCAGAAATAAAGGCCCACAGTGTTTTAAAATCTGCAGGCTGAAACGGGGAAACAGCATCGCCAAGTGCAGAAGTACCGTGGTGGTGGCAGGGGGCAGTTTTAGGAGTTTGGTGAGAAAAATCAGACCAGGAAAAAAGAGTCAAGGAGCCACGGAGGGGCTCTGGTCCGGCAGGGAGCTAACACAGCTGCTGCAGGGCACTTGGCATCCATGGAAAGGACTCTCTGCTGCCAGCACCCTCACCCCACAGCCCTGTCTACCACCCAGGATGGGGTCCCTGAAGCTGGAGCTCCACTGAGGCACCAGCTCTGCCCCAAGCTGGCTGCCTGCCTCCAGCACAAGGCAGGAAACTTTAGCCCAAAGTCTTTGTGGCTCAGCATCCTTTGGTCCCCTCAGATGTAAGTTCCACCAGCCTTTCCCAGTGCTCAGATCACAGCAGCTTCCACAGGCCATAGAATCACAGAGTACCCCGGGTTGGGACACAGCTGTACAGGTCTGTCCCCATTTCCCCTGCCCAGTCACAGGTGTGAAATGCCACGCTGTCGATTGCGTGGTGTTGGGACAAATGCCTATCTCTTACCGCTCTCCAGACTCCACAGAAAATGAAGCATCTTACATATTCTTGATTAGACGAATGGCCCACCAAAGGCAATCTTCATTAAAATTCCATATACATAAGTATCATTAAAGCACAGAGCTGGCTTGTCCTCGCATACAAATTTCCCAGTGTTAAATCATGAAATTGTAGCACTTAATGATGTTAGAAACCAAAAAAAAAAAAAAAAAAAAAAAAAAAAAAAAAAAAAAGTTTAGTCTGGCAACAAACCATCAGCCAAGTACTGCAGGCCTGAAATTCATTGTAAAACTATTGCTTGGGTGTCTTTTTTTAACTCTACCCACAATATGTTTGAAAAACCACAACCTGGAGATTTCTTATCCTCTCCATGAAAAAACAGGGTGTGTGCTAGGAAAGCAGAAAAGCAGCAGAGCTGCTCTTTGGCACAGGACTTTGGGAAGGCAGGGATCAATCCAGACAAGCAGGGCATGCCAGCAAGAGGCACGAGGTGGTGGGGTTCTCCCTGATGGATCTGATTCTTCTAATAGATCGGGATCCTTCTTGTAATTTCCAGCCCGTGTTTTTTCAAGTCCCCCTTATATCCCACAACTACGCTGTCCCACAGACCAAACCTCCCTGAGGCCTGTTCCCTCAATGTGTATTTGCAGTGAGCATACCTCCTCTCAATCCATATTACCAGGCTGAGCACAGACTCTTTGTTTTCTTGCTTCTCCTTCCCACAAATAGCCATAATAGCAACTGAGGTTCACAGGCATCCCTTCTGAACACCAGTGAGCAGACATGTGCGTTTGCAGTCCAGAGGTTGGGGATGAATTTGAGGGTTATCTGGAAGGTCGCTGCTGTCAGCATAGTAGTTGTGCTTGAGGGACTCTGGCATTGAAGTAGAAAGTGAAGTACAAAGTGATTCACTGTCCCATTCTCTTTGGCACAAATAGGTAAATTACCCGAAGATGATTTCAGATGCAGCCAGGGAAAGGCTTAAACAGGACAGCCACTTCTGAGAGCATGGGACAGGATGGGCTGGAAGCAGAAGTCTCATCACACAGTGCTCCACCACCATCTGCATCTGTGTGCTCGTCCCCTGTGTGCCTCTGGGGCCCCGACCTCCCCGGGAGAGAAGTTTATATCCTGTCTTGGTGAAGATCTGGATGTGACAAAAGGATTCAACACAAAACAAGTTTCAGAGCAGGTGACAGGGGGATTAAAATTCAAGTAGAGCATAAATATACAAGGTTAGCTTCATCAAAATTAAATTACTTTCTCCTTATTGTTCTTTATAGACTGCATATTGACCATGAAAGTGAACTGTTTTCTATAGCATGTTCAATTGACTTCGGGAAACTTCCTTAAATCAAATTGGAAATGTTTTGAGATTTCTCAGGAGAACAAATGAGAAATAAATAGCAAAGCAGCATTTTGTTGAGGTGTCTAGTCACTAGTCATCATTAGATCTGACAGACAGAACAAGATGTTTAGAAAACTTATTGAATATGGTCTGTTATCTAGCTATGTACTGAGGCTTTTATCTGATGTATCTCTGCTTTTCTTTATATAAAAAGAGTTCTCTTGCATTTGCAACAAAAATATCTGTTTATCCTAAGGACCTTGTTGTCTACATTATGTTGTTTCTGAGTACTACACAATCCATTTTATGGCAGCGTAGTTCTCTCTGTTTTAATATTGCTGTGAAAAATTAGGAACATTACAGTTTGTCTGGTGAAGGGCAGACAAAAATCTGCTCATATTTATGCTTGAATAAATCTAAAACAACTGTTGACTTAAGTTGCTCATCTAGATACCCAGTGCTGTAACACAGGAGCATCTCATCCGCAGAATGCTCATTTTTTTTGATTATGGCTGTCCCAGCACGGCTGAGCCTGAGCTCTTCATAGATAATGCACAAGTGCTTTGAAAAAGTCCTTGTCCTCCAGCCTGGATCTCCAGCCTTCCTCTGCCCATGGCCTCAGCCTGTCTCGGTGGTATTAAAGCGGCTCAGAAACTTCAGAAGCCTTTTCCCTGGGCAGGGACTTACAGGCCATGATGAAGGCACTTAAGCTTCTTCTGGATAAATTATATTGAATTCTTGGCGTTCTCTAAGCTTTTCCAGACTTCAAATCATTCTTGCAGCACTTCTCTGAATCCTTTCCAATTTATCAGCATGCTCCTTAAACTGGGGATCCAAGAAGCGGTCAGTTTGTTCCAGTAATGTTCTTGCTAATGCCTCACAGAGTGATAATTTCTCTTCCCACCTCTCATCAGTAGTTTCTTCCTTTGCAGCCAAGGATTGCTGTAGTGCTTCAGCCACTCGGTCAGACTGGGAGCCATAAGCACTCAGCTATCCACTGTGAAACCATTTCTTGGCCATTGCTTGCTGAAATACAGTCCCGAGCCCCATCACTGCTACCTGCATTTTTGTTCCTGCATACACATTTCTATCTCTAAGCTCAGCACAGCATTAAAAGCCATATTATTCAAGCAAGCCCAGACTGCTGTGCCATCAGATAGCTCTGAGGGGCTGCCCTTTAGCATCTCCCCCACCCCCCGTGCCATATGCAACTGGCCCCTCTGGGGGATATTTGCACCCCAGCAGCAAAAGCCCAAGAGAAGTGGGCCAGGAGCAGGCACTTTGTGAAATCTTGGGATTTCACTGGGATGCTGGCTCCTAAATTTAATTACTTTCTGAAATCTGCCCATTAGCAGATTTCTGAAGCCTTTGGATAGGGGGTTGTGTTGCCTTGTGTACAGAAATTCTGGTGGTGTTTCTTTTTTTTTAACAGAGAGTCGTGTGTTATCAAACGAAACGCCTTACAGTGCAGCATTTGGCAGTGCTGTTACTTTTATCAGTCCGACTGAATCTCAAAGAAAAAGCAATATCAAGTTTGACAGAAAGACTGCTCTGCACACATTTGCCTATGCATACAGAAAAGCAATCAATCTGCAAAACCTCAGCAAATAAGAAAATATATTCAGTTATTTAAATTTTCAAAGGAAAATCTTTAGTTCATCCGCCTTGCAGTATTCCTGAAAACAGAAAGGTTTTTCCTCCTTACTGATATTCAGCAACTCCCATAACATCTGAGACAGCTAATTTCACTCTCAAGCCATTTAAAGCAGATGGATTGTACTCATGCACAAAACTCTCTAATGAATAAGTAAAACTACAGTTACTTATTATATTATATAATAGCCATTTGTAAAGAACTGATCATTGAAGCAGTTGAAGTTTTCAGCTTCTCTTTGCCTTGCTATATTTAATTGCCTTTGTCTGAGGCGGGTTTGTTGTGCATCTACTGCCATCCAGTGCTTCTGGGGAGATATTGCTCCTACATCCACCGCTCGGAGCTAACCCACAGCAAGGCAATTCGGCTCCTAACGAATTCGCTGACCTCATTTGCAGAAAAAGTGCTCCAGGTATTTTCCAGCAATAAGGGCTGCGCCTTGCCCTGCTGCTGGCAGCGTTTTGGGGTGATGCAGTGCTTCACTGCGCCGACAGCTTCATGAAAATGGGACGCGAATTGGAACTGCTGCCGTACAGGTGTTGCAGGGAAGACATCTCATGATGAGCACTTTAAATAATGCTTTGCTTTGGTTTGAAGATGTTAATCCTTATTTTTTATTATTATTATTATTTTTTTAATTTCCGACTCAGGATTTGCTTCTGTGTTTCATAACCTGCAAATATTCGCTCATGTCTTTCAGAGAATGGGGTGCTTCTGCTTTGCTGAAAGATAGAGCTCGGTATATGAAAAGCATCCATCTTACCTGAATGTTGTTTTTTTTTTAATTAATTTTTGTCAAAAAAAAACACACTTCCTAAGATTTTTACATGTTTGTACAATGTCTAACAAAGCTAAAGCAGTAGAGATTTTAATTTTAAAGAGCCCAAATTACTCCTATCTTCATGAAATTTTGGGTGGGGTTCATGATGAGCAGTCCATTTTGCTAAATAAAAACAAAAATAATAACAGAAATCCCACGTTCTGCTCTCTTGTCTAAGCCTGGGTGGCTGAGTTGTGCGAGGAATAAACTGGGGCTTCAGAAGGGCCAAAAATGTTTCTTCAGCTCTCATGAGGAGATAGACAATGAGACGCCTAGGGCTGTGAGCTGGGAGGTCAAGCTGAACCCCGATCCTGGCCAACTCAAACCACATTCTTGAAGTTTGGCAAGTACTCCTTGATTCTGGGGTGTGGGAGACGCTAGAAGGGCTTTATATATATCCGGCCATCTTCTTACTACCTTTGGAGTTCACCTATGCCACCTAGTGGCATTTTCCCTATCACAACAACGTAATACATTCTGGTGATAAAGGAAAAATATATATTTGTATTTTTAAATTTAAGTCTATTTTGTCATCAACTGCTGATTTAAGAAAACCTAAACTTGTATAATACAGCACTTGAACTTTTTTTTTTTTTTTTTTTTTTTTTTTTTTTGGGGAGTGTGAGGAAGGTCAGACCCTGGAACTCATTGCTTAGGGAGTTTGTGGGCTCTCCATCCTTGGAGGTACTCCAAACCTGACTGGACATGGTCTTGAGCAACCTGTTGCAGCTGATCCTGCTCTGAGCAAGGGTGGGAGTAGATGGTCTCCGGAGACACCTCCAGCCTGCAACAAATTATTGTATAGTGCAGGAAAATATTGTTTACCAACCCCAGTCGAAATCATAGCCAGTTTATGTTAATGAGCTAACTGTTTTTCAAGTTCCATTAAGATAATGAAGCTCTAATGGCACAGCAACTCATAATAACGTTCATAAATATCACATAATTTAACTTCCAATATACTAAAATGTTCAAGCACATACACAAGTATATGAATAACCACACAGTGGTCAATATTCAGATTAAGATTAAGCATGTAGTCAGATGAACATATAACCTTTGCCTCTTTTAACACATCCACTGCTGTGATATCCATACTCCAGACCACTGAGCTGGTTAATAAAGGACAAACAAAGGTTTTATGGGTTACTAGAAACTGGTGTGTGTCCAGGTGAGATAGAAGAAAATTCTGGGACATCCCAAAGAAGGGAATACCTGGTCCCAAAAACACCTTCTGTGCTCCTACCTCAGTCATTGTCCCACATAAGCAGTAGTCTGAGGAACTGATGAATACCATGATCCAATATTACATTTTTCACTACTGAGTTTTATTTTCTTTAAAAAATCATGTTAATTAAAAATCTTTGCCTCAATTAATCTCCGTGGTTTAGAGGATTTCAACTGAACCTTTAAAAAAAATGTTCTTCCTCCTTTATCATTGTTTCTAATTTTGTGCTTCTTTCAGAGTGGTGAATCAAAGAGAATTTAATCTGATTCAATTTGTTTTTAATTGATTCCAATTCCAGATGGCTTTTACATCCTTCAAATGCCTTAATGGTGACGGCAGGGAAATGCAGATCCATTTTCACAAGAATAAAACCAAAAAAACTGTCCTGAGGACTTCCACACTTACCTAAAACAAAACACCGAAAGCACAAAGACCTCAGAAAGGGCTTTGCAGAGAACCTGCGTGAGAGACCTGAACCCTGGGAGAAAGAGGGTTGTTTTAGATGCTCTCTTACAAAGCTTTCATCGGATTAATTTCTTTTACTTGCTCGTGAAGGCTAGGAGCTGGAGGACTATCATCTTTATTTCTCAAAGAATAAAAAGCCTTCAGAAAATGTTAAAGTTTTCTGTGGAGGAAAACAAGGAAGATGTGGGGCAAATGTCATTTCAAATTAATAAACTCCTAAACAACAACAAAACACCTCAATGGATATGTTTTAATTCCCTCTCCCACGGCTTAAAAAAATAGCACAGAGACATAAAAGAAATGGCATTTCATGAGATTGGGAAGGAGGCTGCTTGTCTTCCTTTTCTTAAATCCAATCCTATGGCAGGATCCACCAGCAGCTTGTGCAGCCACCCGGCCCCACGTATGCCCTTAGCTCTAGTCTGGCCCCAGATCGTCCTAAACAGAAGCAGTGATATCTGAATGAGCTTTGTTATTGCTCTGTCCACAGCTCTAAATGGAAAACCGATTGTTTAAGAATATTTAAAAACACTAAAAGAACATGTAACACACTAAATGCTGAAATCACAGCTGAGCCACAGAAAATGGGTTTGCTTTTGAAGTAGCAGGAGAAAAATAGGTTTATTTTTTCCACAAATGCCTGTAAAACTGTTCCGAGAGAGCACTTAGCCTTTTCTGATTGCTGACATCTTTACAAGACCATTTTATACGACATCATTCCGAAAGTTTCATTTCACCTGTTCCCAGAAGGCTGCACTACTGGTGCCCCCGCTCAGTATTTCACCACGGCCTAGTCTGATATTCATGCTGGTCAGTTTGCCATGCTATCTAACCTGCCTGTTCCCATGTTTAGCTACTTCTCCTACAGTCTCTGAAGAACTCTTTTCTTTTTCTGCTAACCTGAAAGTATTTGCATTTGCCATTTGATAATGGCATTATGTCACTGGTGTCCTTTCCTTCAAGGCATTACATTGAATTTCTGCAGGAGCTCCTTCTCATCTTATCCAGATTTTTAATTCTTCTTGGTTTGTACTTTTAGAAATGCTTTGAATCAGGTTAATCCCTCTCTGTTTTTTATTCTTCTGGATCTGAAATGAGTGTTGGCAGTGATTCACTGGATGCTCCATAGATGCTGCAGATCTGTGTACTAAAACAAAGAAAAAGGGAAAGAAAACTTGTTTTGACCTTGGGCATGAAGAACATTAATTGTACTCAGAGCTTTCTTTAATAATTTCATAGTGCTTGATTAGGAAGAAATCCTGCAAAACCTAAAAATATTAATTGGATCCTATCTAATATGAGAGCAATCCAGGAGTCAAAAGGGATGTTGAAGGCAACAGAGAGAACATAGTACAGGTCCCTGTAGGAATGTGGGGGCTTCCATGAGCCTCTTTTTTAAAGCTGGAAATTTGAAGCCACTACTAAATAAGTTTATAAAGCCCATCGGAGATTTCTATCAAATTTTTTAAAATTTATTATGACTGTGGGTAAATAATGGGAGATGTAATCCCACTGAAGAGACAACCCTCTGAGCCTCAGCCTTTCAGATGCCGCACGTGTGCTCAAGGGGCTGACAAGGTCCCACGGAAGCAAATGAGGGAAAGGAAAGTAGGTTGTGCCTAATTGGCATTCCTTCCTCGGGGTTTTTGGCTGTGAGGCAGCAAAGCCTAAAGACTAATGCCACAGGAGACAATTGGAGCAGAGAGGACATCAATGCACACCCCCACAGACTGCAGCATCAGGGATACATCCGTGCTATAGATCACGGCTTATAGCACAAACTTCTACCTGGTTCCGCATTAGGTACTGGCTTTGAATGCTTCATTCCCCATGTTTATGCTCACGTGAATATTTCAGCCTGCTTTAGGACAAAACAACAAATGCTGAAGAACCTGTTTTTCCCCTGGGATGAAAAACCTAATTTCTGCTTGGCTGTGGAAAATAAACAATCTGCAGTAGCTTAGAGGCTTAATTAAAAGTGGGCTATACCTGTGGTAGGAACTGGCAAACATCGACTTTTTAATGGCTTGTGCGAGCAATCAAAAAAAAAAAAAAAAAAAGAAAGAAAAAAAGAAAATGAAAAGAAAAAAAAAAAACTACTTGACCTTGCAGTCTAAGGAGACAAGCAGTTCTGAAGAGCAGCCAGTCTGGGGACCCTGACCTTCACTGATAGCACCCTTAGAGATAAACATGGCTAACACAAGTACCAAATGATGCCCGGGATATAAAATATTACCTTAACAAGATGTGTTTTACAGAGTTGTTTTGCAAGATGTGTTTTGCAGGATTTTACTACCAGGACACAATTATAATGAAAAACAGAAACAGAAGCGCTTCTGAGGTGGTGGAAACAAAATTTATTCCTACCACCAGCTGAAGGGAAGAGAGGAGTAAGCCGGTCTCTCAGC
This sequence comes from Netta rufina, assembly GCF_964035555.1. Taxonomy (NCBI): domain Eukaryota; kingdom Metazoa; phylum Chordata; class Aves; order Anseriformes; family Anatidae; genus Netta; species Netta rufina. The sequence goes on from NC_140123.1 coordinate 190,649,552, forward strand.
ACTTTCTCTGCAGAAAGGGAGCCACGATGGAGCAGTGCAGCTGGCCACCTTGTGGAAATGCAGTAACACTCACCAGAGATTACACGGGGGGGATTTCAAAGAAATGGCACCAAAACCCGCAGAGCTTAATTCTGTTTGAAAGGATTGTTTGCTGCGAACCTTCTGAGAAAGACCATCGCTTGCTCTAAAGGCTGGTTCACAAGCAGATGGAAAGCTGCTATTTGCAGAGCTGACCAGGATTCAGCTGTCCTCAATAAACACTGCAATAAGGAGAAAAAAAAAATGAATGAAGTTCTGATATCCTTGAAGACAATTGCAGAGGAACAGAAAACTCTTCTTGTCAAGCTCTCATCCTTGCCACTGCTCTAAGGCACACTCCCAGGCTCACCCTATTTGTGCGAACGGTTTCCAAATGGCTCATTTGTTTAAAAGTCCCTTTTTGCTGTGCTGAATTTCCCTACTAGATAAAGAGCCACATTTCACACTTATCATGGTGCTGCAGCTCGCAGACCCCCTGCAAACACAGTGCTCCTCACTGCTGCCTTCACCGGCTTGCAATGAAGTTTGCTCTACCCTGATCAATTACTAAAGAGGAGACTCAATAGCGATTTTTCTCAGTCTTGCTGACTTGTTCAGCTGTTAGTGAAAGAAACAGAGGAGGAAGCCAGTTAATTTGGTAACAGGAAGGCTTTCTTCGCTGAAATACCACAAGCAATAAGCAAGCATTCGGGGTTTTAGGTTTGTTCCCTTGATTATTCTACGTCTGTAACAAAGAGAATGTTTGCTATGTTTAAAGGAGGTGCTATGTTTAAAATACATAATCATTTGTACTGAACTCTTAAGAGGGAAAGCTAAGATGTTTGCAAGAAAGATTATAATAGAAAATAAAACACACATGATTTATTACTGACTTTAATCCTTTTTCTTCTTTCTTTTAGACAAGCTCATTACAAGAAAACCGAATTTCTGCAGTCGCTGCCTTCGTTCACAGGCCTCTGATGAGCAATCAGTGCTGTGCACTGAGGCGTGAACTTTATATGTGTACAGAAATTCACAGTTCAACAAATTCCCCAGATCAGTCTGGAGATGGAATAACAACAGAATTAGATGTGTTATTACAGATAGTGACCCAACACCTTCATTCTTAGTCTTTTCATTTACCTTTCCCTCTGCCTGCATCCAAAGTGACAAGCTGAGTCTATCTCCACTCCATCACTTCTGTGATGAAGTGTATGATGAAATTTCAGCAAGCCAAAAATATTATTGCTCTCTTTTTAATTTTGATATTGTTTTTCTCGCTTTGCTGGTCACATAGAAGCCCCATATGCATGGAAGAGATAAAGGAAAATATCAAGCTGTGCAGCCTTTGAATTAAAATGAGGTTCTTGTATCCCACTTTGGCATGTAGGAAAACACATGAAAGGTCCTGCATTTCCTCCACTTTTCCAAGTGGGATCACGGAGTGATTTTATCTTTGTCAGTGCAAGCAGCGATGATTTCAGCCTGCAACAGGCACGATCATTTGTACATCTGTCATTGACTACAAAGCGAACAGCTCATCCAGATCTACCTCCTCCCTGCAAGCTTGCCACCACATCCCTTGTCATCATGCTCCAAATGGCAGCTCCAGCTCTTCTGTGCAGCACTGGGGGGCATCTCTGTGACCCTGATCATGGGGACTGAGGGCTTGCAGCCAGCACAGACAAGAGCGTACCTGCTTGGATTTTTTAGGTCCAGCATTTTTAGCATATCTTGGCTTCCCTTCTTCAAAGCGAATAGTCTGTGAGGCTTGTAGTGATGTTAACTTCTTTCTGTAGCACTGAGGAGGAGGACACCAGTGCTCTTAGCACTGTGGAAAGTGAACCTGAAATCCATAAAAGCATTTTTTGACAAGCTCCTTTAATTTAATATATAGCAATGCTGCTATCATGAGGCAAAGTAAGGAAAGAGTGGCAGTCTGGTATCTGAAACTTGAGATTTAGTCACTAAGAAACTCTTTTATGTAATACATATTCCATAAAGCAAGAGATTTTGGAGCTCATTCCCTGATGTATTAGCGCAATGAGGATGAATTTATTGTAGACACAATTTGTAGGGAAATGGAGCTGCAGGGTGCACTCATCCCTGGAGTCAGACCTGTTTTCACGTCCTTCTTGCTGATGGCCAAGGGGCAATGGCTATCCCATTCCCTGCCTACAGCAGTCAGTTCTCACTGGTACAGCATCCTTATCCTCTGTTCTGTCAGCAGGGGGGAGCATCCTTCTATACCCCGAGGGCATCACAGCTTCTGCTGGCATCAGCCATAACTGCCCATACGATGATTTTTACTGATAACAAATACATTTAATTTACCCATTAAAGGGATAAATATGTTACTACATTTTGAAGCACTCACCAAAAGACCAAAAGAAACGCAGGTTTGTAAGGACAGACCCAGCTTTCCCCACCAGTGCTGTTTGAAGGTACATCTGTTTCTGTCCCAGCCTTCTCCTTGTCCTCCTTGCCTTCCTCCACATGACCCTCATCAGGCACTTCTCATGCCAGCATTATTCATGTCTTTCATTCATTTAAGTCCCCTAGCAAAGACGTACATCATGACAGGCAGAGAAGTGTCCTACTATGAGTGCCTGTGGTCTCCTCCATGCCTGTTCCCCTTCCAAGCCCTGAAGCTGAGCTCTCCTTCAGCCCTCCTGATTCTCCCAACCAGCCTCCTAATTCAGAGCTACTCCACAAGCAGGGCATCACCTCTGTAGTGCTCCAGCTGAAGTGCTGGTGGCGATAGCACAGAGTCCTGCCACTCAGCTCTAGGGCCATGGCCTAGAAGCTGATCATCCCCCAAACTTTGGGAGCTAATTTAACACCGTCTGAGGTTTTCCTTCCTGATAGCACAGCAGTGGGGCCAGGTTTCTCACAGAGTAAGTCTGATGTCATGCCAGCGATGTCAGATGTCTCTGAAGGTATTTTAATTAGTTCAAGGTAGCTTGTGCTTCCATCAGAGATCATAAATGTCTGTTAGCTTTATCATTGCAGAGCTCTGAACTGATGCGTCTGATAGCAGCCTGCATCTGATCTGTTTTCCATTAGAGCATTAGTGGTCCGCAAAAAATTGAAAATAAATCAATTTTCAATTTTTTTTCCAATCTATTATTCACCAACTTTGACCATTTCCTAATCTCATGAAACACACAAAAATAGCTATGCTAATGACGTTGTTATGAGTCCCTTTTTCTTACTCATCATTACCATTTTAAAGTGGCTTAAATGGGCTAGTAATCACCATAGCAACAAAACAGCAGTCAGAAGGACTACTATCAAGAGAATTTGGCATCTTAAAAGGAAATGCGATATTTTTTTTATGTCTTTTTAATGAAACCTGGGTTTCTTTTGATTTTGAACCTGATAGCAGACCAGAAAGAATCAAGAAGAAAATACAAGCGTTCTCATGAAAGCAATGAATATCCCCAGGTATGCACTTCGTATTTATTGAAGCAAAGTTTAAAGGGCGTAAAGAGACAAGTAAGAATTAGTATGTCACTAAGGATCTGGAGCATGCACTGGGGTAAATAACACATCCAGGTAGCAGAAAGGCAATGCTCCACTTCGGAAAGTAGATAACTGGGGTATGGAAGATGATGGCAGTGTCTTGCTGTACCTCTGATTTAAGGTGTTCGTTTTTTTGTTGTTGTTGCTTTTTTTTATAGATCCTCTTCCTCCTTCTACTGCTAAATACTCACAGACCCTTAAAATGACCTGCCATCGTACTCCTCACAGTTTTACATCTTCATTTTAGGAGGAGAGGAGAGGGAGAGGAGAGGGAGAAAAAAAGGAGAGGAGAAAGAGGGCCATGCTACTGCTTGGCTCATAAGGTTTCTGTATGTTTACCAAAAAATGAAACATTAAAATAACTACTGTTGTTTATCTGTTGTCTCTTTCCTATCCTTCTCTGTTTCTGGAAGACTTGATAGGTCACAGGAAGAAGCTGATTCAGATAGACATAATAAAACTGTTTTTTGTTTTGGTTTGTTTTTGTTTTTGTTTTTAATCATTTTTGTTTTTGAAGATATACATAAAGAATGAATCATAGCTGTTCATACCCCTTTTGACCTCTCTGGATAAAAACTCCTCCTGTGACAACTGAGCAAGCTGTGGCTGAGGTTCGTGCTGCTGGGAAGTTCCTCTGCCATGAGCCCATCACCAGCACATGGTGCCAGGCCTAGAGGCTTCCCAAAAAGCAGAGCTTTTTGTCCCCAGAGTGCCTGCCAGCAGTTGCTCTGTTCAGTCAGCACTAAATAGCCATGGCAGACGGCAGGTACAAGGAAGATATTTGCCTGTATGCAGGCACGGCTTAGCCCCGTCTGACCTGGCTGTGACCACTTCCAGTGATGGGTCACGTGGACAACGGGTTCCTGCACCACTGGGCCTGCAGCACGCCAAAGGGGGACGTGCGGGGCCTACAACAGGTTGGGCAGCCCTGGGTTAAACCAGACACAGGACTGTGACACTGAGACCTTCTTCCAGCTACCGCCAGATCAAATGATCTCATCCAGATGCTGCTGCTCTGGTGGGCACAGAGACCTTTCCGAGCCCTGCACGCTGCTCTGTAGCCAGATGCTGTTTTCACCTCACTGCTGACGAACGTGTAGAAACTGCTGATGAGCGGATCTACAGCAGTACGCTTTCTCCACGTTTCTTTCCTTCATTATTAAACACCAGCAGACAGACTTGGCTTAAGGTCTTACCTGGCTGTGCCCAGGGTCTGGGGGAACGCAAGCTGCCTTCACCACGAGCAGAATGCAACAGGATGCACCAGATGAGAACTCATATGAAATAACACTGTGTAAAACAAAAATAACAACCGAAACAAGACAAAAACAAACAAATAAAACAAACAGACCAGAGATCTCACAGCTGAGCTGTGCTCCAGGTGCTGAAGACTTCAGCTACAGCACAACACAGGACCCTTGTGTTCCCTGGACCTCCGAGTCTGGGCAGGGATGGCTGCCCAGGACCACGTCCAGGTGGCCTCTGAAAGAAGAGACCCCACAGCCTCTGTGGGCAGCCTGTGCCAGTGCTCGGTCACCCACACAGCACAGAAGTGCTCCTGTTGTTCAGGCAGCACCTCCTGTGTCCCACGCTGTGCCCATTACCTCTTCTCCTGGCACTGGGCACCACTGAAAAGAGCCTGGCTCCATCTCCTTTGCACCCTCCCTTCAGGTTATTTATGGACATCAGCCTAAGCATCTCTGCTCTGCTAAGTGAAAAGCTTATACAGTTAGAAGAGTGTTTTTTTTTTCTTTCTGCTGAAACGTGTCAGGCCGTAGCCATAGGACAGAAGAACAGAGCCTCTTCCACCGCTGCTCACCCGCTGGTGGCTTGGGGACAGCTCTGACCTGGGTGCAGGAGGTGCAAGGCCTGGCTGCTTCAGCTGATCACCATAAGCCATGACCAGGGGCAGCCCTGGATATAGCCACAACTTGGACCTGGCCTGGAGGCCTGGACCTGGCCTGGTTCTGCCAAGCTGGAGAGGAGCAGCACCTTGTTCCCACCACGTGCAGTGCTGGTGGGAACATGAGCTGCTCCCTCCCACCTCCCTGCTAAGATGTTTGGAGCACGGTGCAGGCACCTCCAGCCAGAGGCCCAGCCTCGTGCAGCCCTTGCCAGAAAGCAGCAGTCCCACCACGTCTCCCAGCGCTGCAGTACCCAACTGCACAGCTCGTGATGTGCCCTCTGGTTGTGCCAGGTGCTTGGTTCATCAGCTGACCTGGCTACAAGCAACCTAATGAGATTGCTGAAAGGACACTGCTGAATGAAGATAGGGGCCTGGGAAGCCTAAGCCTTGGCCCTGGCAGCCTGCAGTTCTGGGGTCTGCCCATACCATCCGTGCCACTCCTGCACCCAGCTTTCAAGTCAGAAACAAAACTTTTTGCAAAGATTTCACCCATAATTCTCTTTTTGTGCAGGCTGACAATCTAATCCTGGATTTCTTTGCATTTTATACCAATCCAGACCCGCTCCTCTGAAGCTGGATGGAGTACGGGTCTTCCCAAGCCTTCCTTAAGGAGAAGAGCACTGGTCATATGAGAAAGCAGGGAGAGGGTTTTGCTTCCCTGGGGGAGCTGCAAGAAGTGAGATGAACCCATTTCTGCCAGAAAAAATACAAGGACCGGGAAAGCGTGAACTAAATTCATACGAACACATCTGCTGTGCACTGACGGGTACATTTGGGGCTTGTTCATTAGTGCGCACAGTGACATGCCTGCAGGAACGCGTTCAGTAAAGACACAGATGCCCTATGACTTTCCCTGCTCCGACTGCAATGGCCCAAAAAAATCCTGGATGGGCAACTGCCACCCCCCTCCTCGCTTCTTTTTGCCAGCTCTGGGGTTTTGAGAGGAGCAGGGGAAAAGTCACTGCTTGGAGGCAGCAGATTAAACGTAGCGCTGACAACAGCACGCAACTCTGCAAATATTTGGGTGATCAGGTTTTGTGCCAAGTTAACTTGTGCACCCAGAAGTTAGCTTTAGTTCCCTGGTTCTTTGCTTTGTTCTTTGATACTATAAACTCAGGGCTAGCACTTTAAAGTTTATATTTAATTTGTTTTTAAAGGTTACCTCTGGAATCTGATGGACTTCGCAAAACTGGAAGGGGGACACAGAGCCAGCTCTGTATATCAGGGTTGTTACAATCCCCCACAGCTTACCTGGGGCTGGGGTTTCAAGGGCAGCTACTGGCTTGGAAGGGAGATGTGCAGTGCTCTTCTCACCACTCCGAGGTCCTCTGCTGGGCTCTGCCATTCTAGGAAAGTCTGATGAGCCCTTCTGCTGGCATAAGGCAGGTGGCAGGAGACAGCAAGCTCTTAGTTTGGCTTGAAACCATAGCTACTTTAAAGTATTTGAAGAAAATATTTACAGTTGGACCCGGAGCCTGGCACACCTGGGAGAAGCAGGCATTAAAGGGCTGCTGCCATCCACAAGTAAAGAGAAAGCTGTACGGTGCTCAGGAAGTCTTCACCGAGCTGTCTGCCTGCTCAGGAATGTAAAATAATAAAACAACTACTCAAACAGTAGGAATAAGTTTTAAGCAAAAGCTAGGAGAGCTCTAAGTTGCTTTCAGGTTGCTTGCTGAGCTCACATTTGATTTTCTCCCCACCCCAAAAAGCCACAAAACGTAGCTGGTATTTGCCGTGTAGTGACCTTGCACGAAGACCACGATGGTCATATTTTGAGAACTACTGTGTTAGGACAATAAATCCCCATCCTCCATATAGACACCCCTTAAACAGATTTCAGTATATTTAAAAGTAGAGTCTCAACATATTTATAGTTGTATGAAGAGAGCATCTCCCCCCTTTCCAAGAGCCCTCCTGAACCCTGCTCAGCCCCAGATGGCGTTGGGGGGATGGAGCCACAGCCATCACAAGCCCAGTTTTGGACTCAGCGCTGCCTGTCCCCAGCCTCCCATCTGTCCTCCCTTCCAGCAGACATCAGTTCAGGCCTGCAGCACTCAGAGCGAGTCCAGGGTTAATTCCCCTTTGCTGTGCTTTCCTTGGAAAGCGCCCAGAGTCGTTGCAGATGGACGTGAATGCAGACACAGCCACCACTTCTCCATGAGCCATGCAGTTGGGTTTCAGATCTGGGAAAGCTCGTAGGAGTCAAGACACGAGGTAGAGCTCTGTCCAGGAGCAGGAAGGCAGTTTTCTAAGGCATCTCCCCTGCCAGGTGAGCACTGACGATGCCCTGTGTAGCTTCACTTTTCCCAGAGCATGTCCACTAACCAATATTATCTCAGCATGTTTCCTGCAAGCATGCAAAACATGGGGTTTTGCAAGAAAAATCCATCCAAATACAGGAAACGCCTTCATTAACACACTCCATCCCCCCAAGGATAATGGTAAATGTTACCATCATAAAACATATACCCCATAAGGAAACACTCAATGTATGGTGTTGTTAGTTCACACTCTGGAACCCCACCCCCAGCTTTTCCCAAACACCTAAAAGATTTGATCATTTTTCCCCAGCCCCAAATGCCTCTCAGACAGATCCCATTACTGTGGATTTATGGACTTGTGTGATATTTTCAGGGATCGGGGGGTTTAGAAACAGCTCGGGTGACTCTCACTCTTTATTCATGTGTGACTGGTTAACATTTTTCAGTGGCTAATGACATTTCTGGTCAGAGATGACTTTTCAAAACGAATAAATAACACTTAATATAGCTGTTCGGTTTACAGACTTTATACCAGCAGCAGTTCCTCCTAAATACTTACCTAGCCTAAGAAAAACAGGGAGAGGATTTACAGAAGTTCTTCCCGACTTAGCTGAGAGATCAAAACCTGATGCCCTGTGCTCAAGAGAACAGCACGGAGGCAGCTGAGCAAATACCAGCTTAGGCTGGAACAATCCTTCCCAAATACCTTTCTGTGGCATGTACCTAGTACTATGTTTATTCCTCTGCAGACACCGATTTTGCTCGGTGTAAGCCTGAACCAGTAAGAAAATGGTTTGTTGAGAAGAGATTGTCCAGTCTGAGGAGTGCACGCTTCAAGAGACATCCTCTTCCTTCAGCCATGCAAAGACCTGACACGTCAGCTTGAGAAATGGAAGGCGCAGAGTGACCCAAAGCAGTACAGAACAGTTTGGTTTCTATTTACACAAAATGGAAGATGTAAAACATGGAGGCAGCTTTAGTCAACGTGTGATGTGCTCATCGGGACATAGCTAGTCAATGTCTGAACAATCAGGACCTAAACATAGGGAGGAAGAAAATTGGAACCATGCTGAGGACACATCAGAAAAAAAAAAACACTGGAAAGCTCTCAATTCAAAACCTGATTATGTAGAGAGAAAGCAAAACAAAAATTTGGGAAGTTTAGGAATGAAAAAAGAGAGAGTGACTCCTCTTGGACATAATTCACCTTGAACCTGCAGCTAGACTGTAAGGTAGAAACCAGCCACTAATTGCCATTAATTACTAAATGAAGTGGGGATGAAGACAAATTTCTGGTCCAAGCATGCAAATGGCTAGTGAGATCTTACCCATTTACGTGTGATCATCCAGAGATAAAACAGAGAGCAGAGGGTAAAGAAAGGGATGCAGCAGGCTAAATGGGTCAAGGGGTTTTGGAGGAAGGTTTGTATCTGCACGAGAAGGAGCAAGATAGAAGCACAAAGAAATACACATGAAATTAGGGGAGGGTGAAACATAAGGGAGAAGCTAGAGAATATGCAAAGTTGCTTGTTAACTGGAATAAAAGCACAAGGAAGACTGAAGGAAATCCTTCCCCACATTTAGCCATTTTCCATTCAAAGTGGCAAAGATGGAGCTTCAGTACAGGACACAAAAATGGAGATTTCACCTAATTCACATCTGAAATAGGTGTTACACTCACAAGGTACAGTGAACAGCAGGTATTTGAACATGGAAACAGGTCTCTATCTTCCCATCATCTTCCCTCTGCTTCCCATACAATGCCGAATGATCAGACACAGTTCAGGTTAAATATAATATCAGACACATTCACAACCATGTCCTTGTGGCACTGCATCAAGCCCACTTACATTTTAGAGTGGCAACAGCTCCAGGAGGATACTGATGCTTCAAGAGACTGTTTGTTCTTTTACAAACACCCCAACTTCTCTAACACAGGAAACACATCTTTTAGACCTTTTTGCTCATAATGCAGGAAAAATATTTGAAGCTGAGAGGAGCCGATAAGTTGTAGGCAGAATGTTTAGCTTACTAAATTCCCCTACTTAGCAAGGTTGAGAAAACAAGTGCAATTTTCAGGAAGACCACCCCTTTCCCCAAGTCCCACGTGGTCTACAGCCAAAATCAGATGTCCAGGCTCCAGAGACTCTTTCCACAAGGCTGCAGGCATGCTTGAGTCCAATCTACGTGAGCACTGCTATAGATGCAGCTATCTTGTACAAATATTTAATAAAAAATGCATTAACAGAATTATGAGGGGGAAGTTAAGTATGGTGAGAACGCACAAGCATTTAAAATACGAGCTTGAAAGCACTACTGTATCGCCAGATGCATAGCTGCCATCGTGAGAAAGCTAAATATAGAAAGAAATGAAGCAGCATGCATTCATGACTGCAGGGTCTGCCATGGACTGAGCTCTGTCAACGGAGCAAAACATACAGAGGAGCATTGTAGGGACAAACAAATACGTCGGGATTAGATGACCAGGAAGCTTAGTCCTGGTATCATATTCCTAACCAAAGACAAAGGGCTGTGTACCCAGTGAAAGCCAGCTCCTGTTGCACACAGCGTGGAGAAAGAAGCCCTACCATTTATCCCAACAAGGTTACAGATTTCACAGGAGCACAGCCAAAGGCTCAGCAGCTCGGTATGTATTTGTAAGACAGATGGACCGGGCCACTACATGTTCTGCAAGACAAGGAGCAGCCCTGTTCGGATGTCAGAAGCTTCTCTCCTGCATACCTTTGGGGGCAGAGAAGGGTTTTGTTCTTACCTCCAGTGCCTACCTGTAGCACAGTCTTCAGCTATTACTGTGTTTCATGAAAGAGCTTTTACAGGTATCCATTTGTGCTCTTCCTAACACACTAAATGGCACAGAAGACAAAAACATTACTGTGCTCTGCAATACACCAACATGACTACTTCAGGTTAAAGCAGGGTCCTCAAGCTTCAAAAGCAGTGAAGCTTCAAAAGCAAAGCCCACCCAATTCCCCCCAGTGATGGGCTTGAGGTGGCTGTGAATATGCCAAAAGCAGCTCACCTCATTCCAAGAAATCACGTCTAGTTTTGCTATACGACTCATTAAAGTTTGTAAAAAGTATTAGCACAAAGCATTTTTATGTTTATTTAAATAAAAATTATAATTTATACAAGACTTTTTAAACAAACAAGATTTTCTTAAAAAATGTACAGGGCAAATTATTTCATTATTTCAATTCTTCGTACAGTATAAGTCTTTTGTCAAACAAAAGTTACACTGATAATGAGTTATTTACAACTTCAAAATATAGACTCGAACTTCAGACATAAAAATTTTAACATCCATTATATCTCAATGATTAGTAGTAGAAATTAAACATCTGCCAAAATGTACAGAATTCAATAAAAACTACCAGTGTTTTTAATACAAGTTTAAGTAGCCAAAAAAAAGTACATCCTTTCATCTCTTCAAGATTGGGTAAAATCGTGTTTTTCTTTGTCTGCAGGAACAATAGGAGGGTTTTGCTGCTGGCTTCCTGTGTGGTGTTGCTACTTATAAATAGCTTGTTTCTCTCAATCTTGCCTCACAAAAGCTACAGTGTACGGAAAGGCATGATTTCATATTTCAGCTTTATTTTTTTTTTGCCTTTTGAATTTAAATGGTCATCAATAAATAATTAAAGCAGTCAGTTTTCATCTCCCTTTTTTTTTTCTCCTGTAAAAGGGACTCAAACTAACCAATGCAATTCGACTGAAAAAAGCTAAACCCAATTACACCTGAATGATCCAGCAGTGAACCACACACACCAACAGAACTGCAAATATTAACAGCAAACAGAAAGACAAGAACATCATCTTCTGCTATTAGAAAGTAACACTTTACATTAAGTGATGCTACCCAGCCTGCTGATGAAGCACAGCAGGCTACACTGCAAAGCTCGGTAGGACAAGTGGAATTTAAGGTTAACTGGAGTGTAATTGTACAAGTCAAGTACATATTTACTCACTGTCCATCCCCTCCAAGCCCGTGAGGATGTAGCAGAAGAGCGGGCAGAGGAGCACTTGTGAGTAAACACACCGAGGGGACTTGCTACCAGCTCTGATGTTTGGTAACACACGAGCAATTCCATAGCAGTAACCTGGACAACCTAATGGAAGTGAAACTTGTCAAATATGTACACAGATGTCTGACAGTTATATTACAATTCCTTTAAAAAAAATCCAGTCTTTTTTCTACACGTTAGAATGAAAAGATGTTGCATTGCAGTTTGCACTAGGTTTACTGCTTTAAGAGAAGTCCGGTTTTAAATTCACACTGTTAAAGCGTGGATTAATTTCAAATTAGATTATTAAAGTTCCTAACAAGTTTCTAGTTTCCTTGCTCAGACCAAAAAAAAGAGCATATTGTGCATGAGGCATTTCAGGCTGGGAAAAGGATAATTATTTCTTTTCTCCCTCTCTGAAGCCTAGGCGTGGTTAATTGTCCTGGCACCACAAGCGCAGGACCTACGGCTCCTTTGGGAACCAGGATCTAGGACAACCCTGTATGCTAGGGTCAAACAGCGAGGGGGGACGTGTGGGGGGAGTAGTAAGTGCCAGTCAACTGATTTCCTACTGAAACTGCTGCTATGATCAGAGTGAAGATATAAATTACACTTGAAAAAATGATACAAAAATAAGAAAAAGAGCATGCTCTCTGTAAAAAATATAGTTTTCTGTTTCCTCGGGAAAAAAAACAACAGCTTGAAACACACTCAAGTGATTTTTCCTTAAGACAAAATGAATGAATCTGGTTAAGATTTATATAACATTAAGCGATTTTAATGCCTATTAGCCACACTTACTATTCATGGAAGCTTCTAGAAAGGAAGGTCAAATGGTAATACACAGCAGTTACAAAAAAAGATTAATTGACTTCAAAGCGGGTTTGAAGAAAAACTTTAAGTTTTTTTTTTAAACAAAAAACCTGCATATGTAAAGTGAAGAAGACACAAACTGTCAAGCTACACCCACATTAGATGGTGGCAAAATGCATTTCTCAGCCAACTTCACTTGTATGTTAAGCTTTCAGGTCCTGATGTACACCATACCTAAGGAGGTATCAGAAATGCCCCCCTTTTTCTGGTCACATAAAGGTGCTCTACCCAGTGAGCTCAAAAATTGCATCCTTCCCCTTCTGGTGGATTCTCCCCAGCTCGTGCTCACAGTTCCACTCAGGGAATGGAGTTTTACTGCAGTCAGTGTTTTCCTTTACAACACCCAACCAACTCACAGCGTTCAACAGTATTTCTTCATGTCAAGTTCACATCAAGTTCTTCTATCATACCTCGTCATGGCCAGACTGAAATAGGTTTGCGCAGTTTGACTGCCACCTTCTTCAGTACTGCTGCATTTGTTGAGAGGCTTGAAGTAAAAATTGTGCTAAGAGTTAAAGACCCTTTGGTGCTTGGCTCCCCTGCCTGTCATTCATTTTACCCCTTTCCCCACAAAGAAAGAAAAATCCCCGATTAAAAACAAAACAAAACATAGAACAAAGTCCCATTTTTTAGGTAAGAATCTGCATCTGCAAAATTACTTTTTTGGGGGGACCTTCATATGATGTCTGGAGACATCCACACTAGCAACTCAAAGGACATAGCAAAAGAGAAGACAAACGGGAAGGCATAGAGTAACTCCTACTGTGCTTTAAGAAAAATGCAAATATAATTCTAAACCTCTCAGAAGGGTGCTATTGTATACAATATAAAAGCTTTCTGTATTAAAGACGAAGGTCAAATATGTGCTTTGCTGCTAGAAAGGCCTGAGAGAGTTTAGATAAGGAGTCCAGCCTTCCTGTTTTACCTGGCCATTGGGTTTAATTGTAACTAAAATTTAATTTTGCACGGGGAAACACAGCAACATTCCAGTGCCCCTCAAATTATGTTCTGAAAAGGAAATAGTGCTTTCAGTTGCTATATTATAGTGTTATTATAAGGGAACTCAAGAGAAAAGCTAAATTAAAAGAGTCATGTCTCAGTTTAGTTTAATTATTCCCGCCTCCCCCAACACAAAAAGCCTGCAAGTCTTTTATGCATTAACATACAAACACCTTGTACATACAACATGTACAATAGTTGAGCCCTTCTGTGACAAGTATCTACAGAAATACAAATATACGATGCCTAACATTTTAGGAACAACATTTTGATGCCGTCTTTTATAAAAAGTATCTGCCTGCCTTCCTTCCTCTTACTTTGGTTCATTTGGAAAGGAAGATATAGTTACAAACTTTTTCCTCCAATTCACTGTACAAACAATTTAAACCTCTGTATGCAGGAAAATCTGAACCTAACCCAACCAGTAAAATATCCTTCTGCAATGCAAGAATTAGCAAGGAGGAGTTATTTTAAGTGCATTTACAAATACAGAAATACTACGATGATAATACTTCCTTGGTGTTGCTACCAGTTTTAATGTAGAACCCAATTAAAAACTCAGAGCTGAAGAAACAGACTTCAGGCTACTAGAGTTGTCATTCTCATGTCTTGGGGAAAAAAATAAATGAGATAATGGGACAAATGTATCCCTAGTGATATCAGTGGAGTTAAAGGGATCAACCTGTTTCAGTCCATTATTTCGTCAGTTCTCCAAGTGTCTTCCCAGCTTTTAATGTCAGTAAATAAACATTAAAAGTGCTTAATGTGCAAGGCTAATAGTGATGATAGCACTTTCACCGTCTTGTTTCATTTTGTTTTTTGTGTTTTTTTGTTTGTTTTTTACAAAAACCTTAAAAACAAACATGAAGGCATATATAAAATACACTTGATTTATGTAACAGATAGAATATAAACCACCAGACAAGAAAAATTATTGCAAAATAGATGAGGATGTTCATTTTTTTTCACTACCAAGTTGTAAAATAAGAAAGTTTCCTTTAAGTCTTCTATGATAAGATACTAGCTCTCACTGTTGGATGATGCAGACGTTATTTTCACATACTGGTTGAAAATCGTCTCAAAAGCTTCATCTCGGTGTACCATGGCACCAAACACCAACGGCTGGATGACAGGGGAAAGGAAAAAATCAGAAAAAATATCATGTCAGTTTGGAAAAGAGAAGTCTTCTTTCAGGTATACTTTTGGCCAGATCATTAGCAGCAGGAGATGAACTATATTCAAAGTGCATTCATAAAGTAAGAATCCTTTTCTCTATTAAATCCTTGGATGCACGCCAGAGTTTCTAATATTTTCACTTCACCAGCCTCTTCCTAAAACAACCATGGCATAAAGTGCATCTGCACGGAGTACTAGCAATAGAGAATATTTTAACTCTGTCATCCGCTCAGTGCATGAAGTTTCCCTGATTGACCTCTGCCTTTGTTAAAGGTTTCTAAGACTCTTTATCAGTGCCTCTTAGCTTCAGCTCATAAAATATTTATTTAGGTAGATTAGCATTTTCAACCTCTTTATTAAGTACTTCTCAGTATTAAAAAAGTGAGCAGAAAGCCTGGTACAACCCTCATATGACTTAAAGAAAAGTTATTTATAAGTGGTTAGTTTAAAACAAGGTACAGTAACATGTTAAGAAAAGCTTCGGTTGTCCCAAAGGTATTTGAGGCTTAGAGCTGTTTAAATCTTTAGCACAATAAGGTCAAAACAGGAAAACTGAATCCTGAGGGTCAGGCCCTTCTACCCCCAAACCTGCCACGCAGCAGACACAAAGATACTGTCAAGCCATCAACTTTGAGCTTTGGACTGCTTGCACTGCAGACCACCCCCTACGCTCTCAAAGGAGGTAATGAAATAAAGGAGCAGAAAGTCAGAAGTGAATCTTTCTGAAGCGTTGCAGTAAAATAGTCCAGATGCAGTAAAACAAGCTGAATGTTTAATTCATTCAAAGTCTGAAACCAGACATGCTGATATGCACACAAATGAAATAAAGAAGAGCCAAACACTAGCATGAGTGGAGAAAAAAATAAAAAAGCCTTTTCGCTGGTGCTAGCCAAGAGAAAGCTGACAAAAAGAGCATGAAGTCAAACACAGCCATATAGATATAACCAGACATAAAGATATAGCCAGCTACTTACTTTTTGTGTAGATGGTGTTGATACAGCAATACCCATCCCTGATCCCGGGAGAACAGAGAGCACTTTATACTGAAAAGACCAAGCACAGACCAAAAGACAGCTCATATCTACTGAACAACTGCAAAAGGTGTTGAGAAGGTGATGCAACCCATCAATGGCAGACCCTCCCACCACAACTAACAGACCTGCAGTAAAAACATGAGCAGGCCAAGCACTCCCCTCTGCCCCTGGTGTCCATGGGCACAGCACTGCTTGTGCAGCCAACACTGCCCCTTCCCTTTCTGCCACATATATGTCTCTGTGTGTATATATACATAATATATATATTATACATATACATGCACATACATGTAAATATACATGCATAAACAGGCAAGAAAAAGTGTGGAAGTGTGTATTATCTAAAGGTTTCCCTGGAACTAATATTCATCTACTGTTTAAAGAAGCAGGAAAGAGACCAGAAAAAGCTTCTTTTCAAAACTTGATAGACCAACAGGGTATGTACAGCTGGGCTTTTTGAAGAAAACCTCTAAAGCTAAGATGAAATACAGTTGGCAGAACTAGAGAATATCCTAAATATGGAAGGAGCCTGAGCGTGGCATGTTTTTACCCATCCACAAATGAAGCAAGGCACAATATGTTTTTATGCTTGGCTGCATGATCTCTGTCTCATCTTCATTAAGAAGCTACACAGATACAAAGGAACATTCGCAGCATGCTACTAAACAACAAGCCCTCGCTGCTTCAAGTATGATTAAAATGCATCGCTATGAATTATTAATTCCAATGAGAATGTTCAATCTGAGCTCAAGTCATCTCATTTATAGATGTGACATAAATGGAAGAAAGTCATTTGAAAATCTGGAGGTACCTAAACAGCACACACCAGACCAAATTACTTCTCTGAACAACATAATATAAACGACTGCACTCATGGCCACGGGATGCAGTAGAAAGCACTGGTGTTGGCCTTCTTGTGTTAGATAATTACAGAGAGGTTAACAAATATCTCCATATAGCATGATGCTAGGTGTGGACTAAGGCCTCTGGTAACAGCGGGCTGATAAAACTCAACCAGAGGAGGCTCACACCTTACTTGCCATGCTTCTGACCATCCACTTTTCCCCTCTTTTAGTGATGGGATGCCACCAAGACAAAGCTCCGATCCAGTAATGTTACTCCAATGGTTGAAATAATCCCTCTTCCCTCTGAGGCACCTACATTTAAGATGGTGCATCTACCCACATCAACACACAAATTTAAGTTAACATTACACAATTACTGCTAACAAAAATCTTCTTAAAGCCTACATAATTCTGGTCGATACAGGAATTAATACAAAAAAAGGGTACAACTTTAATTTTAAAATAAATCAAGAGTGTAAGAATTTCATAAACTTTTATGCTCATAGTGAGTTTGCGTATGGTCAGTCTAACCGGCTAACCAAACAGTTCTGGAAAATATTCTTTGATCAAAGAATTATGTCTTAGTTTTAAAAATCAATAATTTTTTTTACAGCATCAAATAAACAATAAAAAACGCCACAGAAAACCAAAACAAAACTAGTTGAACAGAAACCCAGCTTTCTCCCCTACTTGCAACACAAAGCAGCCATACCTTCTGAATATCCGTTATATCCGTTAGCTTTATAACCTTATTTCTTTTAGATGAGCCAGATTTGGAGCTTTCAAAACACAAGTAACTGAAAACAAGGAAAGAAAATGCTCATTTTGATACAGTATTCTAAAACGAAGCTCACAGTATCCTTCCTGTCACTTCTGAAGTTTGAAATCTCACAGGTTGAAATCAGCTTTACACAAAAAGAGGCAAACAACATGCAATTCAGTTACAGCTTCCAAGAACAAACATTTGTAAATTCTAGAAACTAATGTGTTTGGAAACTCAAAACAAACAGTATGCATACACAAAAAATATATATTATTTTTAGATTACTGCATTGAATTTCTGAGCCCAATAAGTATTTTAAAGATACAAGAAAACAGTAGAGCCTTACAGAGTTAAAATACTAGATCTCAGAAGGCTTATAAATATTTTACTTTCCAAGAAGATTAATGGAAAATACTGTGTTAGTTACATATCATTGTGATGCAGACAAAAGCTCAGATTTCTAAATGCTAGAGATTCTAAACGCCCTCTATCATTAGGTGACATTGCATACAGATTAGCTTTACTTCCATTCATTACACTCCAAAGGAATTTCAGTGCAAGAGCCAAACAGTAGTCATGATATTTATTTCAGCACAGGGGAGGGGGAAAAGAGAAAGTAAGAATTAAAAACAAACATAAATACTAGTTTTGAAACCAAGGCTTGAATTTCTTTTTTTTTTTTTTTTTTGCTGTTGTTGCACATTGCTTCAAGGAAGCTATACATTCAGTTTGCTTTAAAGAAATGAACCAGAGTATCTGATAAATAACCATTAATCACAACTCTCAAAATACAATTAGTGTTTAGTTTCTTTTTTAATATACATACAGTAAGTATGATATCCATATCAAGGACTGCAGCTACTAACAACTAACTACATAGAGCTGTTCTCCATTCCCATGCAAGCCTTTCCAAGACAAAAACATGTTTGTTAAGCTTTGCCACACCCCAGATTTAGTTCTCCCTCTCCTACAGTGCTTTCTTGAGGTTTTAAAGCACCACAAAAAGGCACTTGATACCCACTTATCAGCAGTGTTGTTTCAAAATATTGTCAAAGGACTGCTCTCAGATTCAATTTTTTAACGTCTGTTGCACTTCCCTCCTAAGAAATGTGTCAAATGTAATGACTCACTTTTCTGTGACATAAAGAATTCCATTCCTGATGTAGTCTGTAGGCATCTTCCTATCTCTATTAATCAAGCAGCAGCGCCAGCCATTTTCACACACTAAAAAAAAAAATAAATCTTACTTTAAGAAAGAGAAAAACAGATATTATCCCTAGCAATTACTTTATAAAGAAGCAGAAAACACTGAAAATGAAACTTTACATACCCCAAATCAGAAGTATTTACAAAGCAAAGCCTAAACAAGGTGTTTATAGACACTGTAATGTCTGTTTTACACTGGTAAAAATAATAATAAAAATAAAAAATAATAAATCAGAAAAAAAAACACCACACATACACGATTTTTACTTTAACATTTGCACTACCACAAAAAGCATGACAGGCTGTGGATTCTCACAGAGAATTGTAAGGATAAAGAATGAAGGAGATCACCTCCATTCATCTTAATTGAAACCAGGCATTTGTTAATTACAGGCTTATATTTGTACATTGCACTGAATCCAACTTGAAATTATCCGCAGCTTTTTGGAACAGATTCCAGTAACGTAGCCTTCCCATTGCAATACCTGCTAAAGGACGCTCATTTTCTGACAAGTTAAAAACTTCATGGAAATTGCCCCTCTTAGTGGTATGGAAGCGACTCGTGTCTTCATCTTTGTTTATTCCGGTTGGGGCATTTGAGCCCACGTAACTTCTGGATGCTGCTGTCTGAAGCTGCAAAAAAAATAAAAATAAACATAATTTTAGATTTATCAGAGAAGCCTTTCTCTTAAAAACATGACTAACTATTCTACCTTGAAAAACAAGCAAACAAATAGACTGTAAGACAAGAATTTTCATTAACTTCACTGAAGTTGACTTTGGACTACTGAATTCTACTACTACTTTACCACAGGCTGTAACATGCTATCTGAAGACAACCTTTCAAAGTGCTCTGCTTTGACAGGCACCCTTTGCGGGGATGAAAGCACATGGCACTGCACATTCCTGCCCTAAAAATACCCTTTACTGTAGAGAAATGGTAATCTGATTAGATACAGCTAAGTCACTGCACACAACTCCAAATTACTACCCTAATGGAACTAGTAATAGCTAATATATTATCAGTACTTAGCTTGTCTTCAAGAGACAGGCCAAGCACAAGATATTTTTGCACAAAATAAGTTTATAAAGAAAAAAGAGCAAACAAAGAAAAAGGCACGCCAAACTGCATAAGCTCATTATGAATACAAATGCTGAAATTGAAAGGAAGTTTTCCACGCTACGATCCGTACCTTTTCATGCCCTGACAGCTAGCAGGAAAAGAAACAAACAACACAAATGTGACAGTGACAAAAGAAAAAAGTGAAGTCTATTTAACAGTATAATACATAGAATAAAACATGAACTGAGTGAAGCTGCAAGATCTTGCTCACATACCAAAAGACTACATACAATGAATGCAATTAAAAATGAGAGTTAGCAGTGGTTAGAGCACACCAGTTCAATTTATTCAGGTTGTGTTAGAGTCATTGATCTTTGCTTTGCTTTGAAGTTGCTCTGACTTTTGAGTGTAGACGTGAAATAAAACTGAAATGGTTGTCAGCATCCTTGAGGAGAAAAAAAAAAAGGAAAAAAGGAGCATGGAGTTCTTAATACTGAAGTCCTTCAGTAAAATCTACTTTTAAACAGGGCTCCTGAACCTCTGGGACTGCCCTAAAAAAAGGCCTTGTTTCTGGAAGGACCGAAGGCAGTTTCTTTCAGAAAGCTTGCCTCCATTTGCTTTTTTCACCTTGGTAGCACAGCACACAGTTCTCAAGGCTGGCTTTTGTCATGAAAGCAGTACCAGCCCCGTTCTTAGTCCTACTGCAGACATGCAGTTAAACAACTGGCAAACTGACAACATGCAAGCTCGGGACTAAGCCCTTCTCCTGCGCAGCCCAGTGCTGTTGGAGGGTAGCTAGCCTCAGCCACTTTTTGAGCGTAAGTTGGCAGCACTCAACACTTCACAGGATTTAGCTCTAACAAAAGAAGTACAAAGCAAATGAGAAGTGTGCACTGCAATCGCCGAGTATAAAATCAGACTGACAAAACAGTTATGCACAACAGAGGGTATTTACCATCCAGCTTTTAGGGTAACCGTAATACAACGATGCCTCAAGGGAAAAGAATAAAGAAAGTTGAGATTGAAAGAAAATAGTTGACAATAACTGTACTATTGCTTCAGTTACTGCCCTTCTGCTCTGCCCTTAGCAGTGAGTAAGCCCCTGGAACCAAGGAAAGCTTCCCCAATTCTTTGTGTGGGAGTAAAGATCAGATGAATTTTTGGAAGGCTCTCTTGGACGAGTTATTTGGCTCCATACACACGTAACCAGGTGAAGCTCCACGGCCCAAGACACACAGAAGGTCAGGACAAAAGAGATAGTGTGTTTTGCTCTGGAATAAAGATTATTCCTGCCCTCTGCTGCATGGCTTCCTACCTAACCATTAAAAAGAGGCAAAAAATAAAAAGGTGGTTAAGCTTCAGTATCATACCCCATCCTGAGGCTGGAGATGTGAACAGCTCTGCCCTTACTTTGAGTCCTTCCTAAAACAGGCAAGTGTTTCCATTAAAACAAGTAACTATTTAGCTATAACCACCCAGGCTAGAGACAAACCATGATCCATTCCTAAAAGCAAAGCATCAAATCCAATATATTAATAAGCCTTAAATATAACTGGAAGTCATTGAATTTGTAATGCCAGAGGAGTCCTGCCTGCCTAACGACCTGGAAGCAGGCAAACAGGATTCCTTGCTGCTTCCACTTGACCTGTCCTCAGCTTTTGACGTACAATATTTACCAATCAGACACTGGTGTCAGGATTTTTCTCAAAGGACACTTGGTCAGGGTGGTACAGGTAATGCATGGTGTCTAATTTTACAGTGTCGTGTACACTATTTAAGGATAATAAGCCAAAGCAAATGCACATAAGCTGTGCATGCTTCCAGGCTTTGCCTTTTGTACGGGGGTCAAAAAGGAAAAAAGGAAAACCCATTTGGCTTTTACCTTTTATAAAATAATAATAGAAAAAAGGAGAGATACAAAGAAAAAGATAACGCTTTCAAAGACATTTTGAAGCAGGTAATGCAGTCCTGCATGTCCTTTCCAGGGAGAAAAGCCAACCCTGTCAAGTCAGTCTCAAAACCCTGGTCTCCTTGTCAAAACTTAAGTTGTTAAGGAAGGTCCAAGAAGGACAATTACTGTCGTCTCTGGATGACAGATTCAACTTCAGCAGTTCAGAGCCTTTCCATCCCTAAAACAAATTACACAATCATCACAGCGAGTGATAACCTGCAATGATAACAGAATGGTAAGAAAGTTTTAAGTCAACCTTCTACAAGCAACTGAAATAGTCTGACTGCGGCTGACAGAACCTACAGCTCTGTCTAACCACTCACTCATCTCTCTCACCCCTTAGAAAATACAAACAAAAGAGTCCCTTTCAGTCAGAGATTTTCCTTCTCTTCTACTTCCTTCTCAAATACTCAAGTCACACTGCTGTTACCATTTTGCCACCTACTGCTAAATTTCCCCCAGACATGAAATTTTGTCTTCTTCTTGACAGGTTAACCAAGGGTTCATGCGTTTATCCATTTTGCTCCCCAGATGTGTTCTCAGGCTGAATTATTGCTAAGTGCTTCACATTATAGTCAGGGAGTTTATGAAAGAACTCAGAAACCCCATGAATGCAATTGCATATTGTAATAAGAGGCATTAAGCAAACACTAAAATGGGATTAAAATAAAGTCTATGAGACTTTAACAAAAGAAAAAATTACTGTTATGAGTACCAACACGGTGAAAAGTTGTCACCACTACACTTACTTGTCATCTAATACGAATAACCTTAAGGCATAATACCTAAATATGTGAACTGCTTTACTAATTCTATCAATACTTATCCCATCAGTAAGCTACGTACAATCAATCTTTCTTTTTTTTTTTTTTTTTTTTTTTTAAAATGTTCTTCAATCCACACAAGCAGCTGAATCTCCACTAAAAAAATATCTGGGAATAGAGAAAAGCTACACAAGACTAAATTTTGACAACAAAAATCACACAATGTATGTTACAGAAATTGATATGAGTATGGACAGCATCATTTTTGTGCATTTAGCTTCCTATGATTTGCATTATTTGTGTGTATGTGTATAAATATATCCACATTTTGGTAATAAATTCATTTCTTACAAGAAACAAATTCTAGATGCAAACTCTGTGAATCTTGGAAGTAATTATAAAAATAGAACTAACACTGACCATTACGGTTTAATTAACCTTCCCTTTAATGTGCTCTAGTCACTGGGGAAAGGGGGAAGGGAGATCGGGATCTGATTTTCAGATGTTGGGAACAAAGAGACAAGATGACTTATTATCCTTACCCGTCTCGACACTGTAGCATTAGATCGTTCTTTGAGCTGCGGATCTGTTGGGAGGCTTGTCCAGATGATATAAGGAGTATCATACTTAGCTCTTAGTCTGGGGCATCGTTTGAAGATGAAATCAATAAGGAAAAACTTGATTCCGGCATAGAGGCCTGAAAAAAAGGTCACTGTAGTATGCATGTTGTAAGGGCATTAAGAACATCCCAGTTTTGACCGTGTTTTAAAGAGTTCATGAAGGAAACCAAATTCTTTAGTTATCTTCATTTACGGTGTTAAACCACTCTCTAGGTTCTATTTGGAGTCCTCTTACAAAGGCAGGAAGCTACTCCTTTTCATCCCCTCCCCAGATGCCTCTCTCCCCCAGATTTTAAACACGTAGCTTCTTACTACGCGGAAGAGCACTGAAATGATCCAAGCATACATTGCTTATTAACAGAAACATCCTGAAAACATAATATACTTCCAAAACAGGAAACATGCCAGAGCATTATAGGCTGCAGTTCCTTGCAAGAATTTAAATGGCAACAGAGGGCTCTCACGTACTGCATTAAACTGTATCTTCCAGTCCAGTAGGCCTTATCTTGCGGAAGATATTTCCTTGCATTCTGACAGATTAAAAAGGCTTTGAAATTTCTTAAAACTTAAGTGAATGCAATTCAGAGCTCCTAAGAGTCACAGTAACAAAATAATTCCTCACACTCATAATTCAATAGCTATATCAAGCAAATCTATGTATATGTTTAAATTTGAAGCTTGAAGTTCAGTGCCACTGAAGCTAATACTCATTTGACCATCTCATAACTTCAGTGAGTAGAGAAAAATAAAAAATAATAATTCTTGGTTCACAGAACATGGCCTTATATCTTATAGATGTAAGTATTGTGCTGTAGAGGGAGCTGTCTTTTCCCAATTCCCAGCTGAAAGTGGAAGTATCTGAAACTTTACCCACAGCAGTCTGCTTTTTCCAGCCTATCCTCCAAGTTCTACACGTAGTCCTACCAACATCTTTCACTTTTTTTCCAGCCCTGCTATCCTTGTGCCTTCTGTGTGGTCCCATGTATTTCATTTACAAGGAAGAGAGAGCAAAAATAACCCCAAATATAGGATTTCCTGGAAGCCTTATAGCTGGCAATCTGAAGACCTCTGCTAAAAGCTCATCAGAAACTTTCCCACTTCAAGGAGCAAATGCATTACTTTTTCTATTATGTATTCAGAGATGGTCTTCAAAATGAACACAACAAATGATGCCAAGCACAATGAAGATACTTTAAAACACTGCATTATTTATTAATGCAGGGTTTTCTTTCTTATACTCGAAAATTCTCCCCCTGAAGATCATGCTCTATTTTAAAAGCATTAAGTCTAGACTTTAATAGGTCAATTATTTATTGTGTTTACCCATTGCAAGACCAATAATCCTGTAGGGCAAAAAGCAGGATGCAATAAAAGCCGCCCATAGAGCAATGTAGAGCTTCTGTGTTATTTCTGGTTGGACCCACATGAACAAGCTGAAAATACACAAACAAACAAAGAAAAAAAAATCAAAACTGTATTCCCATGCTTTCCAGACATCGGTCAAGTCTTGTTTTAAGAGGGTAAAAAGACTCACGTCAGATAACTTACTTTTTAATTTTTTCCAGTATGTCTGCCATCTTTCCAAAAAGGTTCTGCATAAAAAGCAAGAGAATTAAATCCAAGTCCCGTGTTATTTTGGTGGGGTTTTGTCCACGTAATAGAAATCAACAGTTATCTTATAGAACAAGCAATCCCTGGAAGTGATTTTTGCAATAACTTTTAGCTATTTATATACTTTGTAGGTGAGTAAATACAACACAGAACAGTAATATTCAATGACTTCCATCTCATTTAACACCTTGTTCTGTAACTCATGTTTATTAGAAGTGAAAGGAAGAAGTTATTCAGTCTCAGTGGTGTGACTGCAAGGTGTTTACATCACTGTAAAATTTTTAAATTAAGTTGTCAGAATTTGAAAGTTAAGAGCTTCTGTCATTTGGTAACAAAATGGGAAGTTTGTTGAAACACTCTGAGCACTGACTTTTCAGGAAGCAGTTACTAAGTTTATGAAATGTTGGTCTGTTAGTTTGTTGTTTTTTTTGAAACCTACCACAATGAGGTTTTTATAATACACTCTTGAAGTTATTAGATTCCATGTAATTCCTGTATTGCAGACAACAGCTCTGTATTAACAGTGTTACTCAGCAACCTTCCCTAACTGATCCTTGCTGTCACAGCACCTGTAAATTTCATCTTCCCAATAAACTTCCGAAGGTAGTCATATAAACACAGGAGAAGTCCAGTCGCTTATTGCCCAGACAAAAGGAACCAACAAATTGGTTCTGCTGCTACCAATGGGACGATTATTGAAGCAGGAGACCATGCTGCTGGCTCACCACACTCCTACCTGAGGCTAGCAATGGCTCACTGCCACGGTAAGCTCCTTCCCTGCTCTCAGTCACTTGCCCCCCACTTGACCAAGAGCTTGGTTTCATTTTCTGTCAGATAAATTTTATGTCAACTCCATGAACAAGGGGTCAGGCACGCACCACAGCCAGTAGAAGGAAGGAGACAAGACTACACAGTTGGCAACAGAAAAGTAAGCTACTTTGAGCAGCAGCACATGGTTAGACATGGCTCAAGGCTCATGGCAAGGCACAAGGTTCAACTAGATGGTCGAGTCACGGGGCTACCAGTGTAGCTCACCAAAACAATTTCACTGGGAGAAAACCTTCCCTCGCCCTTTGCCATGCAAATAGTAGATTTCAGGGTTAGGCAGGTGGTGGTGTCTAGAAAACAGACTTTTCCAGAGATGCAGTCCAAACTGTTGAACTAAACTAGCAGCAGCCTTCAGATTAAATCTTGAAAGACTATGGTCTCTTAAATCAGTTTTGTCACTAGCAGATCTGTGATATGAATCCATGCTCCAGCATACTGGTAAGATTTACCACCTGATCTACATTCTTGCTGATGTCCTATTGCTTGAAAGTGAAGATCCCCATGCAAGAAAAGTGTTGTTTAAGTGTTTGTTTTCACACAGTGTGTAACAAAGTGCTTTGACCACTTCAGAATGAATGAGCCTCCATGTTTTAGGGAAGCAGCAGGAGAGGTGTGAGAGTAGCACAATACCTGAGCCTTCTGAGCCACATCTAGGACAAGCTGAAACTTTTCAGACACCGTCAGGTCCTCTTTCGGGGGTTCCTTGGGCAAGAAAGAGACGATTGATTAATTTCCAACTCAGAAGAAGCTGGTATTTTACAAAACTCATGAGAACGTGACCCCTCCACATTCTTGGCAACAATAGTCTCACTTTAAACAATCTTTAAATCTACCAAGTTTCTCCCATTGTTTTAAACCTACTGATTATGTCATACTGATGGTTATCTTTAGCTATGAATGCTTTTCCTCCGTGACATATGCAAATATAGTAATATGACACTGTGAAAGACACAGTAAGTCTTTGATGCAATGCAGTTACAATGGCTTTCAGTCTACACCACAGACCTTAACTGACTTATTTCTGATCTAGCATAGAAATGTTATTTCTGTAGAGGTTTTACCTCTTAAAAGTAACAACATTATCCTGGAAGCAAGGCTAGATGGCAATTCAGGTTGGAAGGGACCACAGTAGGTCATCTAGTCCTGCTTATAGCAGGGTACGTAAATAATACCTTCAAAATGTTACAAAGGAGGCTGCAAGGCTTCTTGAAGATCCCACAGGATCTAACATGTCCCAAGCTTTTACATAACATTTATTCCATAAATGTGATTCAAGTGCAGGTATGTTATGGTGAAGCACTCAAACATAAGAGTGCTGTTAGTAAAGGTTTCCAAATTGCAAGAGAAAGAGAAGCTGTAGTGTCTTTATTTATACCTTATTACTCTTTCTTGTCTCAACTAGCCACACAAACACACAGGAAGGTTTTGAAGGTGCAGCTTTTAACACAGGCATACAGAACACACTGATCAAAGACTTACCACAGGTTCAGAAACTTCAGGCACAATGCTCCACTGTATTCTCCAACCCCTAGAAGTTACGGAAATAGTTAAAGATAGCAAGTATTTCTTCTCCACCTGCCAACATGGATTGTTTGCAAGAGGTTAAAAAGCAGTTTTCTGCAATAAACTCTTATGGTTTAAAAAAAAATCCAAACATCAAACGAACCACCACATAATAAAAGCACAAGCACTCAACCACAAACAGCTTTAAATGTATATAAATTATTTTTAAATGGTATTAGGTAGAATCAGGTACGTAGAATCAGGTACACCAATTTTACAACAGAAGTGAACTGCATGCACAGAGGATATTTTATGTGAACAAAATTGTATCAACTCATTCAGGAGTTTATTTGCTCCTATTAATTTTCAAAGCATGGAGTGTCAGATAGTAAGTGCCAATTAGGAAATCAGAAAATGAGTTAATATGCACACTAAAAGGTCCTCACCCCAATTTTAAGGGGGAAATACCATAAGCCTATAATAGCATTTTAAAAGAGCCTCTCAGCATAAAATATATATATATATATATATATATGTATACACATTTAAGAAATCAAAAATTTTAATAGAGACTGAATTTACAAATTGAAGATTCTTTGGATAAAGTGTGTCATCAGCTCCTGAAAATGACATAACTGCCTAGGCGAAAATTCTCTCTAGGAGTAATCAGCAAGTTTCAATATGTGACATTCTCCAACTACTCCTGTTGCCCAGAGAGGTTGTGGATGCCCCATCCCTGGAGGTGTTCTAAGACCAGGTTAGATGAGGCCCTGAGCAACCTGGTCTAGTGGGTGGCTTCCCTGCCCATGACAGGGGGGTTGGGACTAGATGACCCTTGAGGTCCCTTCCAACCCAAGCCATTCTATGGGTCTATGATACTCTGAATACTGGAGAGTAGTTTTATTTTAGAAATTTTAAGTGTTAAGGGATTTGTCTGATAGCACATAGCATCATTTATGATGAACCAAGTCAAATTAGGAGCCATTTCTGCTCAGAAACAGTGCTCAGACATCGGGACGGGTTGCCCAGGGAGGTGGTGGGGTCACCATCCCTGGGGGTGTTCAAGGAGAGGTTGGACGTGGTGCTTGGGGACATGGGTTAGTGGTGGCATTGGTGGTAGGGGGTGGTTGGACCAGGTGATCTCGGAGGGCTTTTCCAACCTTAATGCTTCTATGATTTTATGATTCTAAGTCACAGAAAATAAAGATAATTCCTTAGTGTAGTCAAAAATTATAGAACTGAGTCATGAAATCAGTTTGAATTTTACCTTGTTAAGCTGAATTCACAACATTAGGAAAGATAATGGGTTATGAGTCAATGATAATAATAATAAAACAGATTTTAAGCAAAGCATTACAGGAGAATGATCTAGTATATAAGTAAATACCTGGCTATGAGGTAATTTAGGGACAACCTCAAAATTGCTAAAAATAAGAACATAGGAATGGCCCAGCCATGCCATACAGCATTCATGTAAATCTGCAGAGTAAGACAAAGAAAGAAAAAGAGAGATGTGGATTACAAACTTGGGTACAGTGAGTCATAGACTGTTTCCCACTGTACCATTGTGTACAGCATCATGCAACTCAGATCATGAACATTAATGGATTTTAGCCACCCCATGACTGACAACAGCGCTGCATTCATGAATGTTAAGTTAAAACTGTAAGATTGAACCAAATCTCCAGAGATAACCCTTAAATAGTTCTCAGCCGCTTGAGAGACTGAGTATTTCCAAGGCTGCAGTCACATGGTGGTGTAGAAAAAAAGAGTGAACCTTCAAGTCTGTGAATCTGCCACATGAGCACAATAGGGTCGAACCTCATCTAGGGCAGCCAAAGTAACAGCACAGTAGAAGAGCAGGAGTTATGACAATTATACCCTTACAGGGCAACAGGACAAACTCACTGCATTACTTCAGGTCAATTAAATCCAAAATTCTTTACCAACCTAACAATGGTGGGACAGGCTCCTTCTCAATATTCTTTCAACTGTGCGGTGCAAAGTAGCATGCAATAAGGCTCTGTAACTTACAGGGGTGGATCACTTTGGTGGAAATGTCACGCTCCTTTTCATTAAGAGGCTCATCCTGACAAAGTTAGCTACAACTACTGCTAATAGTTTTCTTTGACATCTAAGTATTGTGTCTATATCGTGACCAAAAGAATTTAGAACATTTAATTCACAAGTAGAAGAAAAAAAATAACAAATTGAAACTCCACTAAATAGTTATATCACAGCAGTATGCAAACTTCCTTACATAGCCCTGTGGGAATACTTAAATTTAGTTCTTGGGAATACTTAAATTTAGCTCACAGACCTCCTGTTGGCACATTAAGTGATGCTCAAATCAAGACACTTTGTCTCTCATCACTAACGATGATCCTAATCAATGGAAAAGAGCACTGCTGGTAAATATCCTTCCTATCAAATACAGCCTCTATCAGCATTTCAGCTCTAGAAAAGGAGAGATTTTGCAGATGCAGAAGAAACCATCAATTTATAGGACAGGGAGACAGGAAGCAAGGAACATGAGAACAATGACCCGATTGTTCTAAGTTACTTTAACGGTTACAAAACAAAGCAGAATACACAACTGAAATGGCTTTGAAATATAATTAGAGTGTCAACTACATGGTATTTTGTGTTAAATGTCATTCCACTGTTTGATTTGACCTAACTGTAACACACCCCCACTCAGATATGGTAGTTTCAATGAATTTCAGTAAACAATACATTTTAAAAGTTCTTACTACTCCCGGAGGAATACAATAACTTACAATAAAGGCAATAGCAGAAGTGTAGATAGAATACCAGTCTGATAAGGCAGAAAGATTCTTCACAAAATTAGTAACGGGTTTGGCACCTCTCTCTAAATAGAATGGAGAAAAAAGCACAATTGTTAGAATTAGCTGTGGTGTTAAATCACTTATAAATGGTAAACGAAACAGAAAATATGAATGTAAATATAAAAAGGCTTATCCAAATTAAGGAAAATGAAAACTTAAGAGACCCATCAATGTAACTGAACAATTAGTTAAGTAATACATTTCCAAAACTTTAAGTGTCTTCATCAAGACAAAGGTTATGTCTAGACTGTTAAATACAGACCAAATAAATAAATAAGAAAAATCAAGCATAGCACTATCTTTACAAAAGTTAACTTGGATGCCACCAGAAGTCTGTTCTGAGCTCTGTTCATACTGCCCACAAAGAACTCAGCACAGGTCAGCCTGTCCTACTGTAAAGCAAGGTAAATTAGCCTGACGGGTCTCCCAGCCACCAAGAAGCCATTCATTGCTACCCCCAAAAAGCCAGCTCCAAACCAGGCTAGACATCTCTTGGCTACACTTCTGCTGCAGTCAAACTGCTAGCACTTTGCTGCTTACTAAGCCGGGAGACAGAGGAGTTTTCTGCCTGAGAGCATTTGTCTCTCACCTCTGCAGACCTTTGCTCTTGCTGGGTGACAGATCTGTGCAGGGAGAGGCACTGCTCCCACAGGCTGATGCACACCGCCAGCCAGCAACAGCAAGAGCTCCCTAAAAAAGACTTGTCCTTTACACTTTCTATTCCTACATCCTCTTTTACTACTTAGCTAGGAACACAGGAAAATAGGAAGGGGCTTTTGCAAGATGACCTTTGCTTACTCTACTAGCAAACGCTGACTTTTGCCTTTCCTGCTGAGAAGAGCGAAGACTCCCATTGCAGGGGGGGCCTAAGGAGTACCCAGCCTTGTTTGCAGTACAGCTCACAACTTTGAAAGGCTTTCCTCAGGAGAGCCTGCCACTTGCTGTCCTGGTTTGTTTGCCCTGAAATGCAGCTAGCCTTGATGTATTCCCGATGGGAAGCGATTAAACAGCAAGACTTCCTTGAGCATCAGTGACACAAAGAAAGCAGCGGATGAAGCAAGTGGAAGGGGCAGGCTCAAGGCACCAGAGGAGGCCACTGACTCGAGCCCTGCTCCCAGCAGTTCTTCCCATCTGCTCTGCCCTACCAACACCAAACCTGCAGGGAAGGTCAGCGCTTGGAGCCACTGGTGACAGAAAGGCCTTGAGAGGCCCGGGTGGCAGTCAGGCACCGGCGGACAGCAGGGATGTAGATTTTGTGGCTCACCTGCTGGTAGTTAAGAACCACTCAAAGCTTAAACTCAGTGTTTGTTTTTTAAAGCTATCCCTAATGGCAATGCGCATCCACCACAGAGAACAAGTCACTAATATTCTCCCAAAGGAAATTATTCTAATACTGGTGCTCATTCTGAAGAGAACAAAACTGAAATTACAGAGATTAAAGACCTGCATTTGCCTCCTCCCTACAATACTTTAAAACCTCAGGACATAAATTAGCCTTTTTTTTCCAAGCTAGCAATTCTCTGCTGCACGGAAGGTTAAACTACTTTGTTTAACTTGCCGTCACCCATCCTCCACTTTCCAAAATAAGTTATCAGCTCTCCATGAGAAAGAAATGCAAGCCACGCTCAGGGTCTGCATGGTCCAACCCCTCCCCTTGAGCTAAAAGCTTAGCAAGCAAACTACAAGCAGCTTAGACGTAGCTTATGGGCAATGACTTTTGCCACTGGAGAAATAGCCTGCTCTCACTCATTACATGCTTACACATTTTAATTAGCACTACTTTTTTTGTTCTGAGATACCTTTCATCTTGAATTACAGAGTAAGGTCCTACCACTGCTCCTCTAAGTTACTTTGTAAAAAAAAACATTCAGGATTTCAGGATTTGTACTCAATAATTGAGGTTTTCAGAATCATTTCTGCTTATGAACTGGCAGAAATATTTCTGAACATCAGATTTTGCACAGAGCAGTCTTCCCAACAGGGTTACCAAGAATTACTTTTACTTGCAGAAAATAAAATATTTTTAAGTACTTACTTAATCTTCTCATATTTTCAGTCAACCTGAAAAAAATAAAGTAAAATAAAATTAACTTGTTAAATAGACTACTAGTGAGTTATATTAAAATGCAGTTGATACATATTGGGTCTCTGAAAAATTGCTCACAATTATAACTTAAATGTTTGTGTATAGAGTTTCATTCTTGCCTGCTGTGAAGTGTTTCTAGTGAGTAGTATAGACTATCTTGCATCAAGCCAAAAACTGAAACATAAAAGCTCTCCTGCCTAACTAAGCCCTCGGCCACACTTTTTGAGAATACGTGACAGAATCTGCCAAATAATAACTTCTATTCTACCTTAGACCACAGACAGACTTCAAATTTCATGTTTCAGCCAAGGTATTGACAAACCATTTGAGACAGCTCAGTATCTTCAGTTTCATTACTTTTTATAGAAACACTTGCTCAAACCACATAAAAGATTGTGTTGTGTTCTTAAAAGAAAAAAAAAAAAAAAAAAAGCAGCAACTTGTAAAGAAGCCAACAATTTCTTACAATCATGTTAGAGATTTACCTTCTAGCACTAAGTGGCTCCTCTGTTTCCACTGTATTTTCCTCTGGCTGAAATCTGAAGTCCTCAACATACTCCCCAAATTTGTCACAAAACCACTTTTGGAGTCTTGAACACACTGTATGACTACGCTTATCTACAAAAAAAGAAGCACCATGTATCAGGATATTACATGAAAACATCACACAAAACCTGCATCTGTTCCCATATGCTACTTTTCACAGCTATTTATGCTATTTTAGTAACAGCGTTTCTGTCCTTCACTAACTTTTCATGGAAATTCACTATGCAATCTATTTCTGCCATTTCACAGACAGAGTGATTATACCATTCTTGTAAAAGATGACTAAAGGTGATTCCTGCTTCCAGCAGGAGCTTTGCTGTAAGTACAACACATGGGAGGGAGCATCTCATTACAGAAGTAAAGGAATTACTTAAACGCTCCAGACAAATGAGTTTTTTTAGCAAATGCTAAAAAAACTTTTTCCTGTGTTCCCGTAAACAAAAGACTGCCCTAATTTTCAGCACTCCTATTGTGCTGAAGGGTTTTCTAGAGAAAAGTAAGTGTAAAGCAAAACCCTCCTGAGCAGAGAACAGGACAATCACCTTACTGCCACGGCAAAGCAGTGCAGGGGAGAGCAAGCCAAACATCTGGTGTTGCCTCTAACTTGGAAAATCACTTTCCAGCAGCAACAGACAGACTGTTCTTTGGAAAAGAAGGTCAGTAAAGCAGTGTAAAGAGATGGGTCACAACTATTCCAGGACCTCTCTTAGTACAGAACTCCATAAAATTAACACGTGATTAATCAGAGGCATGAAAGACTGATCAGCCAACTATGGCTGCCAAAACTACCCTTTCTAAGTATACAGAAAGGGTAAGAAAAAGCATACAAAAGCATAAGAAAAAACAACCAGGCCTCAGAAAATAGGATTAAAATATACGTTAATGTGTGACAGTGGACTAAGAAAACCAAGGACTTCAATGCCAGTTCACAGCTGAGAAAAAGCTTACATTTGAAATAAAATGCTAATAACACTTGAGGTAGTACAGAGAACAAAATTTTGAGCATACAGCATGACAGGTACAAATGACAAGCTGTAGTTCACAAAGAAAGACTGAACTGACGTTACAGAAGTACAAGAGGAACAATTTCAAACACTTAATTTAATCCAGAGATTTAAAAGTCTAACTGGTATTGTAAAAAAGAAAAAAAAAAAAAAAGTTGTGTTTTTGCAATAGAAAATTCCACTAACCTTTTATATTCAAAGAGTGACTGTGTAGTCACAACAATGAGGAATGTTAAGCAGGTAAGGGGACAGTGGAAGACTCCACTGTTCCAAAATAAGGAGGGTGGCTAAGAAAAGCAAGACGAGCAGTGCAAAAACAGTAAAAACAAAAATAACAGGCCCTCTAGTCACAAGAGAAGAAGGAAAAAAAGGGGGGGAAAGGAGAAATGAAAGATTCATCAAATAAAATTGTATGTATGTGGAATAGTAAAAGCGTCAAGTAGATTGTGAACCTGTAGTACTCAACCAATGAGGAAAAAGGTGAGGAATTGGGTGTCAGGTAATAGGGAATATAAGGTTATGATATACTTTTGTTGTGTGCTCCTGCTTGCAGGACGCCTGCCATTGCAACTGCAAATAAATTAGCTTCACAGAAGACCCCGTCTGAGAAAATTATTGAGAGATTTCTCACAGTACTCTTAATCAAGAGGTGTGGGAAGAAAACTCAAGTGCTCTGAAAGATTGAGAACCTGCCTGTTACCTTAGTTTTTTTCAGATATTATTCTATTTATAATGAGCAGCAGCTTGAGAAATGAAAATGAAATTAGTAATTCACTTAAGCTTATTCCCTCTACAGAATGTCCTTTCTTTTAGAAAAGAGAAGTACTACCATTAATGGCATAAAAGAGGTTTTGCAGTTGAGAATGAAACAAGACATCTTTCCTATACATTACAGCTGTGTTCTGATTAGTTGAGGATCAGCTAGGTGTGCAAGAATAATTAAGTCAGACAACGACAGTTCATTACATTCCTGAAGGGCTTGTAGTATAAAATAGTTTCCTTGCTCAGGCATACAAAATCATCAACAAAGAGTAAAAGCAGAATCATATACAGAGGTAAGAAACTGCTCAAATGCTCTTTCATACTTGGCTTCTTCAGAAGTCTCCTTCAGGACCCAGCACGTTCTTCTGCAACATTTGATTTTCTGGAACAGCTTCAAAAGAAAGAGGTGAAAAAAAAAAGATCTGACTGCATCAAACTGCTCGTACATATTTGACCAAGATTACCTGTTCCATTGGCTTGTGTCTGTGGCTTTGCAGCTTGCTGTGTTGCAGGCACCTCTTCAGCTCTACAAAGAAAACAGAAACAATGTGAAATGCTACAAGTTCAGAATTTTAAGAGAAAACCAAGTGTCCGCCCTATTTCAGGATTCAAAATGTTCACTGTACACTGTACTTAGGATCCAGAAAAAGACCATCGTGTAAGGCAAAGTGCGTTTTAGCCATTTTGTGTCACCAACAGCTCAGACTGATCTTCCAGCTACTGAATATTTTAGTATCAATTTTCTTGCATTACTTCTGGTTTTGCATCGTAGATTCATTGCAATGCCTGCCAGGAAAACTCTTCAGAGCCCTGACTTTTCCCACAGTAATAAATGAAAAGGGATTCCATATTGCAAGTTGATAACCACAGAGCTAAAATAAAATCAGCTTAATTCATGAACCCTGAATTCTGCCACCGTTATTGCAATCAACACCACTCATCTTCACAGTGAGAAGAGCAGATGTCAAGAATTATGTTCAAACGTTATGTCGTAAGCTCTTGAAGTGCAAAGATACCAACCCAAGATGAAAATATCTTTTTTAAAATGCAGAATTTAAATAATGGTGTGAAAAACAGAGACAACAATGTGATAAAAATACATGGCAAGAACCAGGCACCACTGGTCACATCTTTCAAACAGGTTAAGAACAATACTCACATTTATTACAAGTAAGCAGATCATGGAAAATAAGAATGCCTTGGCCATTCTGCACATGTGCAAGGCTTCAAATTACATTTGCAGTATCCATAGCCTCCAACTGCTAAAGTGGCTTGATAACACTTCAGGCATCAGTCCAAAAGCCTTGAGCCATCCATGAAGATATGCTACAGCAAGATTTCTCTAATGAAGCAGTAGCTTTGACAACACCAGCTGCAGCAAGCTTTACTTGACGCAGTTGTATGATGGAAAAGTTTACTACTTGAACTTAAAAACATGCTCATTGCATAATTTCAATATCACTTATATAGCAGACCATGTAGGTGCTTTCAAATATTCCCTTCATCTTTCAGTCCTCAGGAAGGGAACCAAGTGGGATGCAGGTCAGCAAATGGAGAGCAGGAGGAGGGATCCCACTGCACTGGGCAGATTACAGAATATATAAGTAGATTTATAGGCATCTCTCTGTTCCTCCACGAAGTACACAAGGAAAAGATCTCACAGTATTGTCTGTGTATGGAAAAGGCCACTCTGAATTCGTGCACTCTGAATGAGTAAGATGGAAAAACCACAGGACTAATTGCCTCCCTTCTTCCCTTAGCACTCCCCATATTTAATGAACTTTCCACATTCCTGTTTATTTCTAAAAGGAGCATTTAGAAATAATTTATTGATTTATAGCTATACTTGGACAACTATCAGGGTGAGTAGCCAACTTCAATGGCTTCTGCTTTTCACCTGTTTTCAACTCCCCTGCAGGATTTTTCCACGTTGCTCCTGTATTTGCAGCAACTCTTGAATCTTTTCAAAAGCCACCTGAATTCTGTTAGTTAATTTTTTTTCTAACTAAACTTTCATTTGGGCTTCTCTGCCGTCAACTTTGCACAGACTGCTATACAGCAGTGGCTTGTCTTCCTGGATCACACTCCTTCCAGCACATCAAACGGTTACACCATACAGGTGGGACATTTTTAGTCACAATCTGTCACTGCCACCGTCTCTCATTAAAGACACGTTTTGGCAGCGAGGATGTAGTCATTCACAGGCAGGAGGCAGTTACTCGACCTGCTCCCGTTGTGCAAGCACGCTGAGGGGATGTCACACCTGAACGGCTCTGGTGACGGAGCCAAGATGGGATCCCACAGCCACCACCCGTCAGAGCCTTCAGGCTGGGCCTTCCTTTCACACGCTGGGGTGTATTTTCAGAAGCAGCTCAGTGTCATTACTCCCTACGTTTCTTGGAAAAAAATCAAGAAAAATCTCAGCCAAAAGCAGTCATGAATACCAGCCTGACTGGGCTCCCTCAGTGGCACGTGAAGGTTTGGCCTTGGCCACTCATGGTGTTGTTTTTTGTTTGTTTGTTTGTTTGTTTGGCAATGTCTTACCCACCATCTGCCTGTTACTCTTTCCCCACGAAGAATCTGACCTTTACGAATCATCAGGTTAATGATAGCTCATTACTGCACCTGTGAATCAGGTTATAATTAGCCACCTCAGACAGATCTGGGCCAGGAAGCTCCAAATTCATTCTTTAGGCTTGCACAATCCTAAAACCAGGTCAAATCAGCCACTACTGGAAGACCTTTGACAGAGGGTAGGAATTATCATTCCTATAGTTTCTGAACCACTCTTCATGCCAAAGATCAGTTAGGAGGCTAGAAAACACAAGCCATCCCCAGAATCACAGGATTACAGAACTGTTGGGGTTGGAAGGGACCTCCAGAGATCATCAGGTCCAGCCCCCCTGCCAAAGCAGGTTCCCTACAGCAGGCTGCCCAGGTAGGCGTCCAGACAGGCCTTGAATAGCTCCAGAGAAGGAGACCCCACAACCTCCTTGGGCAGCCTGTCCCAGTGCTCCGTCACCCTCACCATGAAGAAGTTCTTTCGCATGTTGGTGCGGAACTTCCTGGGCTCTGTTTTGTGGCCATTGCCCCTTGTCCTGTCCCCACAAACCACTGAAAAGAGGTTGGCCAAATCCCTCTGTCTCCCACACTTAAGGTGTTTATAAACATTAATAAGATCCCCTCTCAGTCTTCTCTTCTCAATGCTGAACAGACCCAGGTCTCTCAGCCTTTCCTCATAGGGGTGATGCTCCAGACCCCGTATCATCTTTGTGGCCCTCTGCTGGACTCTTTCCAGGAGATCCCTGTCTCTCTTGTACCAGGGAGCCCAGAACTGGACACAGTACTCCAGGTGAGGCCTGACCAGGGCAGAGCAGAGGGGGAGGACCACCTCCCTTGACCTGCTGGCCATGCTCCTTTTAATGCACGCCAGGATCCCGTTGGCCTTCTTTACCACTAGGGCACACTGCTGGCTCAAAATGTTAGAGCTATTCATGACTGGTACAAGTATAACGTTCAAAAATGACAAGTACACATCAATGAGGCTCCCACTCAATGCTGCCCCACAGAAACATCCAGAACGATGCCCAAATGTTATTTTTGTAGGTGCAAATATGACCCAAAAGTTAAGACAGCCTTGACACTGAACTGCTGGCCGTTTATCTTCACTAAATATTTTGGGTTAGTGCATCTTTAGCCTTGACTACAGCTGTGAGCTGAACAGTATGTGAACCAAAAGAATCTCTCCAACAGTTACATGAAGACCTTGCCCATCGCACAACAGCTATTGAGCTGTTCTCAGCCATGTTCAGAGCAATTTTCCTACAGACCAGCTCCAAGTACTGAGCTCCCAAGCAACCCATCATCATTCTTCAGACAGCTTTTGTGGAAGCCAGTCAAGTCTGTTTTATCTGTGTAACTGTTACTGCTCAGAGTAACATGGACGCATACACATTTGTGAGACGAGCACATTCCAACCTCAGAAATGTAAAAATAAAACATGAAGGAAGTATTTTCTCAACCTAGTTTAAACACAACTCGCTCAGGTACACATGGCTCCTTAACCTGAGGAGTAGTCACAAAACTGAGTTGAAATATTTTAACATTTTTCATCTCCTTCCCATTAAAATAAACCAAACACATCAGAAGCTTTTGTCGTCCTCACAGATATTCCCACATTTTACATGGCTATTGTCCTGCATTTGTAGTGTCAGAAACAAAAGACAGGCTTTCAGAAGAAATGTCATCAGCCCAAAGCTGTACAAGATCTAAATGTTTGTGGCCAGAGGTAAAAAAAAAAAAAAAAAAAAAAAAAAAAAAAAAAAAAAAAAAAAAAAAAAAAAAAAAAAAAAAAAAAAAAAAAAAAAAAAAAAAAAAAAAAAAAGCACTCTTGACAGGAGGTTCTTCACAAGCAGATCTGGTGACAGGCTGCTAAGTTAAAAATAAAGACACACACAGTTCAGCCAACTGGGTTTGTCAGCAATCAAGTATGTTAGCAATCCCAGGGCAGCACGGCAACCAAACTTTTGACCCAGGACTCAGCTTCTTTCTACCTGTGCGGAGTCCCAGGCTGACAGGTATCCTTCCAGCAGGGAGCGTCTCCAGGCTCCAGAGGAATCTCCACTGCCATCTGAAGCATCTTCTCCAGTGACAAAGTCAGCTATACCCAAAGCACTGCGTGTGTGGAAGATGATGCCTTTTAGCAAAAGGCCAGGAAGAGGCAACAAAAATAAGTGGTACAGAAGAAAGAGAGGCTTGTGCAGGAGCACTGTCTATTCTTCCTTAAAAATAGCTCACAACGATACTACTAAAAGGTTTGTACCAGCCACAGCATGTTGGTAGGTGTTATTACAATACTTTTTTTTTTTTTTTTTTTTTCCAAACTGCGTGATGGAGCTGGCTCAAAATTTGTAAAATAAGGCAACAGCAGCCTACAATTTACACTAAACAAGCATTACTCACACAGACTATTCCAAATTATTTATGCATTGTTCCACTAACAAAATGTCATCAGCTTCAGCTGTTGTACCAAATGCTGGGCTGTCCCAAAGTGTCTATGGAAAACTTTAACTGAGGGCACGTTTTTGAATGCTCAGACGTACAGACAATGAACACCATGACAAACAAACCCACTAGGCATCCTTTTCTTCCACTCCTCCCTGCAAAGACTTCAATGAAGTAAGCCCATGTTCTGCACACACACAGAAACAGAAACAATCTACGCTGTTAATTCATTGTTTTCTCCTTGCTGAACATTTTGCAGCGTCTATTTATATAGCTACATGTATCGATCTACTTCACAAATACTTCTGAAAACTGCAACAATTAAAATAATTTATTTTTTACACTACGACATGCTTTGCTTTTCATTAGCAGTTCAATGCTGTAAGCAAAAACAGAATACATGCAAACATTTTTTATATGCATATCTATTTAAAGATTATACGAAAAATTACCTGAGACACAGGGCAAATTTGGCTTTGTTGACTTCAGCAGAGTAAATGACTTTCTGGGGTCAAGTTGCTTAATAAAATTAAGTTTCTAGTAAATATAAGTTTGGCCTATTACATACATGATTGTGTCAACCAACACCTTGCCTGTAGTGCTAATAGAACTATTTCAAAATGCCTATAGCAAAGTGCAAACAGATAAAAAGCAGTGATAAATAATTTCACACAACAGAGCACAAT
The DNA here is from genome assembly GCF_964035555.1 of Netta rufina. Classification (NCBI taxonomy): domain Eukaryota; kingdom Metazoa; phylum Chordata; class Aves; order Anseriformes; family Anatidae; genus Netta; species Netta rufina. The sequence continues at coordinate 190,689,457 of NC_140123.1, forward strand.
TTATGAAGAAGCCTAGGCAACCTGAGTTGTCTTCTGAGTATAAACTGGAAAACTCTTTGAATTTATTTATTTTTGTTATATATACCTGCCTGTCTGAAAAAGGTTAGAATATTAGCAAGACTGGTCAAAAAAAGACTGATAAAATGGATAATTGGCTGAATGTAATCTTCAAGTGCAACTCAAGCTAAAAGGGCTAATGCCATCCTTAGGATATCCAAATGGGAATACAGCACTGGAGAGGGCAGGTCATGACACCTTAGTTTAATAGTGGTATGCCTGCACGAGATTTGCTCTGATTATGGTTATCTATCTGACACATCAGGACACAGATGTTGACACTTGAAGAAGAAACACTGAAAGAGATAAAAGAAAGCCTAAAGGTTTGATAAACAAAGACCAAACTCTTTTCTCAGTAAAACACACATACTCACAAGCCACAGTGGGCCATATCAGACCCTGGACCATCCTCACTACTCCTCGTAAAGAGGGACTCAGCAGGCTGCAATTTGGGTACCTTCTTGCAGAGGAAGTCCTCATCCTTCTCCAGGACTCTCAGCAATGATGGGATCATTTTCCTCCCTCTGTGATGGCTATGACCTAGAACCCAGGTGTACCTGCTTTCAGGAGAAAGCCTAAGGGCCAGAGCTGATGGTACAACCTGTACTGTGCTCAGCTACAAGCACAGAACCACAGAATCACAGAATTTCTAGATTGGAAGAGACCTCAAGATCAACGAGTCCAACCTCTGACCTAACATTAACAGTCCTCCACTAAACCATATCGCTAAGCTCTACATCTAAACGTCTTTTAAACACCTCCAGGGATGGTGGAACTTGCATCTCAAACACCTTCAAGGGAGCAAGTCGGAGACAAGAAGGAGTCCTGAAGCACCCGTTTTATACACCAAGAGAAGAAAGGACCATTCTTTGTCATTGCTTTGTACTGCTGCTACAAGCAGATATTCTCAGTGTGGGAACAGGACCAAGTTTGTCCCTTTTCCTCTGCCCCCAGTAGTCGACTCAAACAAAAGAACATCAGTCTAGACACAAACTGGAAATTACATGAGCATGCAGGCAGACCAACCAGCACAGGAGATAAAAATACACTCACACTTTCCAGCTCTAAGAGCAACTGTAAAATGTCAGAAAAAAATCCCCAGAAAACAGAGCTATGCAGATCGCCTTCCAAGTGCAAGATCACAGCCTGGCTTGGGAACAACTTCTCTGTAAGGACCTTGCAGAGCCCCCTCTAAGCACACAACTTGGCAGCTCAGGTCAGGACTGCACATGGATCAACCTTCCATGGAAACAGCGATTTTGGAAGACTGTCAATATAGTCAGACAAAATACATCAGACAAAAAAGTCTAACACTGTCCTGGGTTCTGAGAATAAGAGGGGAGGCCTAATTAAACTGCTATATAAAGCCTTGGTGAACCCACACTTTGAATACTACGTGAACTCAGTCTCTTCATCTTAAGACACAGGAGTTGAAGAATGATAACTGAAGCGATGAAAGGAATAGAGAGTACTCTTAAGAAGACACCAGAAAAGCTGGAACTCTCTAGTCTGCAGAGGAGAAGAGTAAGAGATCAAAGGTGGTACTTAAGCTGAATGCTGAACAGTTGTTCACCAAATCTCCCAATTCTGTAACTCTAGGGTATGTCTTGAAACCACTAGGAAATCTGTTTAAAAACAAACAAACACCATACAACTGCTTTTTTGTAATCAACAACTTCTGTAAGGTATCGCCTCCTTAGCTTCCTGTGGTAGACAGCACTGGCATGTTAAAAAGGGGACTAAACAAATTCCTGGATAACAGGTCTGCAAACAGAGTCCCAAGTGAAAAGGCAATGATATACCTTCAAATACCCCTCACGCAGTGTTTATGGATGCTAGAGAAGTAGGAGATAAACAGATCACTGAAAGCAACTGGGCTCACGTGTTCCCCATAAACAGCTCCCCTGTCCTTGCAACAGAATACCAAGGGATATGGACTGCTGACCTAACCAGGAAAAGCATTTTTATGCTCCGAATGCGTACAGAAGTAAGTAGCACACTGGGAAGACTTTGTATAACATTCAGAAACCTCATATCCAAGCAAATAGTTCTACCCTTTTTTTTTTCTTGCTCATCACCTCTAAATAACTGACAGTGCTTACTGCATATGATTACTAAATCAGCCTGCACTATTTAGTGTTGACAGTAGTTGACGTTGAACCACAACTCCTACTGCTCAGCCAAGTAACCTTAGCTACTGCTGAGGAAGATAATGCAGGCAACTACGTACGCAAGTGGGTTTAGACCAACAAGGCCACCAAGCAGCTGCTGTGAGTCTAAGATCTAAAGTCCATACTGTAAGGAGAGACATCATCAAACACGATGGCTTAGCAGCACCACAGAGGATATCCTCAACGTTGAAGGGTTTTGGGTTTTATTGGATTATGGGGAGGCACATATCCACTTGCCAATGCAGTGGCAAGGAAGGCTTACAGTTCAGCCACTCCCACACATTTAGGTCTGTGGTGTGGTATTGAGATGTCCTGCTAGAAGAGGAGTAATACAGACTGAGCAGTCTGGAGATGACAATGCTTGAGGAGGCAAAGCATATGCAGTGCCGTGGCACAGGCTCTGGCACTCAGCAGCACACATTGCACACTTATATCCCCAGGTACGTAAGATCCAGCGATATGAAGAATATCCCAACCAGATAGCTGTCAGGACACCTCTGTAGCTATGGCAGTATGTATGGTCAAGTAATATGGAAGTACCTGCATGTACAAGATGTACTTTCACATGAAAGCACAGACAGCTTCTCTCTGTGAGAGTTACTCATTTATTTGAAGAGAGCCCAGGCTGGAAATGGATGTTTTCATCAAAACTCCTCATTAAGAGAGTCTGAGACCTCAAGTGGCTTTTAGCTATAGAGTGAAGACATTTCTCTTACCTTGCTTTAAGTACTTCATTGACTTTTTGTTCTAGTTCTAGTCTCCTCTGTCGTTCCTTTTCCAGCTCTTGCCTTAATGTTTCAGCGTTTGTTTCTTCTCTCAGCTTCCTGAGTTCCTCCTCTATTAATTAGGGGATAAGAAGAAGATTCAGTTATATCAAAGAAAATTAAAGCCTAATTATGACAAATTAGGTATTTTTTTGTTTGCTTGTTTTTTCCATTTGTGTTACAGTGAATATGTTCACCATAAAAAAAAAGGTAATCAAGAGTTAGAAAGACTTCACAAAAAGCACACAGTTGTATCGTGTACAAAATGTTAAATTTGAATTGGTAAAACAAGAAGAAAAACAACTTTAAAGTTTTCTTTTATAGATGCATCAAAAATAAGTTCCTGTAAGCTACCTTTATTTAAATACAACTTCACATACCCTTAATTCCCCAAAGAAATAATCATCAGGAAAGGCTGTTTATTGCCAAGTATGTTGTGTCTCTCCCCCACACCCCCAATATGTTTGGGCAGGAAAAAAAAATATACATACACTCATACAGTCATACAATGCTATGCAACCCTCTGTCCATCAACTCCTGGCACTCTCATATTTTTATACACGTCAGATGGGCCTGTTAAGAACCTGAGTACATCATAGTTTTAAGAATGGGTTATGAGATGGAGAGCTAAGTTCAGATTTCTATCTTTTTACGAAGTTAGTCTGCCCTACTAACTTCCAAGGAGTAACTTATGTATGCATGTACATATAAACATACATATGTATATATATATATACATATATATATACAGATGTTTCCTTTCATGAGCACATTATCAACCATGCATAAGGCTTTTTGTAGCTAATTAGCTTTGTTTTTTGTCATTGACAGTATTCTAGTTTGTGACTTTACTTTAGCCCAGAGCCACACAACAGGCTCGCTATTGGTGATCATTTTACCCACATAAGCATTCAAGAGATGACAAAAAGAAGATTGGGAATCTCTTTTGTTTTTTACTTTTTTTTTTTTTTTTAATGACAAAATTACTCTATTTTGTGTTCTCTGGGCTCTTTTTTTCAGCTCAATTTTGCCAGTAAACAGTAGAACAACAGAAAATACTTGCTAATTCTACTGTCACCACAGACAGTAGTTCAAGCTTTACATTGTTTTACATGATCCATATATTATGTTCTACCCTACAGCAACCTCTTCTGTTTCTTTTTATAGATTGTCTCATAAATCTTAAATAATCTGATAATTTTGATGTTTGAATCTCTCTCTCTTCAATCACTACGTGTCTTGAGAAGGTCAGAAATCCTACTGCAAATACTCAGAAGATGTGATAAACTCTGTCTCCCCTCCCTGCGGGAGGCCTTAGTGCAGTATCTCAGACTGTTTTATCTGCTGTGCAAGCTAGGCAGCGGTAGATTATCTGTATTCCTGCGGCACTAAGGGCTTTAGAGCACAGAATTAGAAGAGAAGGAAGAAGATAGATGAATTGAGAAGACAACATGATGTGATGTGTTACATTGTGAGGCTACAGGTTGAATGCCATTAAACTGAAAAGAGTTTGCTATCATCTCATCACTAATGACCCCAGAAAGGAGAATTGGAACACAGAAGCCACCTTATCCTCTAGCAATTTGTATTGGGTTTACATGGAAAGGGCTTGGTAGCAGGGTCCTGCTGGGGTGGCCTCTGTGAGTAGAGCCCAGCAGCTGCCCCATGTCAGATCAGAGCCAGCTCCAGGCGGCTCCAAAAGGGACCTGCCACTGGCCAGAACTGAGACAGTGACCAACACTGGTTGGGCCTCTGGGAGAGCAGATTTAAGAAAGAAAAAATAAAAAACACTGTGCAACTGCAGCTGGGAGAACGAGGAGTGAGAAGCAGCCCTGCAGCCCCCCAGGTGAGTGCAGCAGGAGGGCAGGAGGTGCTCCAGGCAGGCAGCAGCAGTTCCCCTGCGGCCTGTGGAGAGGCCCCTGGTGGAGCAGGCTGCCCCCCTGCAGCCCATGGGTCCCACATGGAGCAGATCTCCACACTGCAGCCCCCCCATGAGTGGAGGAGCCCTGAGTGAAGCAGGTGGATGTGGCCTGGAGGAGGCTGCGGCCCATGGAGAGGAGCCCACGGAGGAGCAGGGGTCTGGGGGGAGCTGCCGCCCATGGGGGACCCGTGCTGGAGCAGTTTGCTCCTGGGGGATGGACCCCGTGGTATGGTGCCGTGTGGGAGCAGTTCTTGAAGAGCTGCTGCCTGTGGGCAGCCCCCACAGGCTCAGTTCGGGAAGGACGGCATCCATGGGAGGGACCCCACAGGGAGCAGGGGCAGAGAGGGACCGCAAAGGAGCAGCAGAGACAAAGTGTTAGGGACTAACTACAGCCCCCATTCCCCATTGCCACTCAGTGGGAGGAGGGAAAAGATAATTTGTTGAGTGATCTCCCTGTCCTTATCTCAGCCCTTGAGCCCCTTTCATTGTATTTTCTCCCCCTTTTCCTTTGAGGAAGAGGAGTAAGAGAGCAGTTGCAGGGGAGTTCAGCTGCCCAACTGCCCAGCAAGGTAGTTGTATTTTACCACACAACTTTATTTATTTTTGTGTTTAGTTTTATTTTACCACACAACTAAAACTGAAATTTATTTCCAAGACTATAGTATGTTACGGCATGGTACAGAAGGGAACTTGGACTGTTGCAGCAGGTATCATCATCTCCTGTAAATAAACAGACAGATGCGGACAGAAGGGCACACCTACACACTGAGCTGTTCCTAATTACGTGTCTACAAGCAATTTGAATTCCAGCAAGAAAACTGTGTTTATGATTAGCCTACCCTGCACTTTCAAGAGCTTGCCTTGTTGCATAACAGAGCACGCAGCAGCTGAGGGGAAACATCTGTTGCAATTGAAATCTATCACGATGGTATCACAAAGTTCCAAAAGGGATGTTATCTTCTCAGACCATTAAAGGAAAGAAAAACCTCTTTGTTAAGCACTTTTAAAAAAGTAAAAAAGAGGAAATGAATATGCGTTATATGTACATAAGAAAGCCACAAGTAGTGTAAATTAACCTCAGTGCCCTTGGAAGTCTGCACAGATCTTCCAGCTTCCTTAATACCGGTTGTTCTGATTACACTACATCTTGTTCTATTAAAAACAAAATCCAGAGACTCAAACACTAGGACGAGAAGAGCAAGAGATACAGAATTGCTTTACGCAAAGAGGAAGAGATAAAGGGTGCACAACGAACAAGGTTGAACTCCTATAAAAGAAAACAAAAAATACAGCGCCCGATCACTGGGACTCATCAGAGCTTCGCTTTGCATGGCATTCTCTAACACCCAAGTACAAGACTTTGCAATTTAAACCCATCCCAGTTTTGGCCTTTCCCACTCTTTAAGGCAGCATTGTTGCTACTTTGGCAGCAGTGTGGGTCTGGCATCATAAAGCCTCCGTGCCTGGTTAGTTAAATACTCTAAGTTTCCTAAGCAACAGAAACCACAAAGGAGAGGGAAACAAAACAAAACAAAACAAAAACCCACTACTGTCCTTCCTTGCTCACTCCCCTAAAATAATCTACAGTGTGGCTAAACTGAACTAAATTTACAAAACAAAAAGACACTTCTCTGGAAGAACCCACAAGAACGTTTCACCATGGAAGTCTTAACACAGTGCCTTATGTATTGAGCTTTACAGGTGTGTATCCTCCTTGACGATGAGAAAAATGTGCTCCTTGCATTTCGTCTTCAGACAGGCAGGGTAAACATAGAAGGTCAAGCTTCAGGTCCAAGAGTAATCAGCTTCTGTAATTTCCCTCTCAGGCCCGTCAGTCACAGCTCCCTATCTCATGCTGGACAAGAAACATTACAAGAGGCTTAGTGCATGGCTTAACTAGACATGCAGGTGTGATCCTGCAAAAACGCTGTAAATCCTCTCTAAACAAAGTCAACTTGTATAGAAAAAGCAGGGAAATACCTGAATGCTACGGCACTTGCAAAAATCAGATTTGGAAGTCTGTAAGACTAGGCAACAATAGTGTTTAAGCTACATTAACCTGTATCTTATTGTAGTGCAAACCCTAGTAAAGTTGACCTTGTGGGAAAGACCATCATTAGCAATGTATCTCACAAGTTACCTGTATATATTTTTTATTTTATTTTTTTTCCAGTTTTTCTACAGCATTTTATCCTCTATTAGTTACCACACCACTGTCACACCTGCATTCTAAGGATTTGGTCATCTACATTTAAAGATTTAACAACTCAAAAAGTTTAGTTGCTATCACCTAGCTGTTCAAAGACAAGCTACTTGGTGTTTTACCACTATGCAGTAATTATTGAATTGTATGCCATCAGCTCCTAGAACAACCGAAAAATTTCATTTTGCTCCTCAGAATACACAAGCTTGTTGTAAGAAATGTTTTGCTGAAAAGCTCAAATACTAAAATATTTAGTTCAGAGAGACCAAACAAAATCTGAGTGGTATACAGAAAAGAAAGATGCTACGATAGCCTTGGAAGGCATGACGCAGTAGGTTCCTAATTCAATACTGCATGTGCAGTAAAGCCGATGTCTCCCTTAATACGGGGATTGGAGGGGGATTAGGGAGTCTCCTAGTAGCTACTTTACATAATAGCATTCCCTTGTAGGCCTACAGGTATGGTGCAAAATCCTCCCGTAGGACAGAGTGACAAAAAATTTCTTCCGGAGCAGAGCCTAGAGATCAGGCGGTAAACTGCTGTGTACAGCTACCAAATCGGTTCACTGTTAAATCAAAGGAGACCAAGTTAAAAACTACGAATGCCAAAAATCGTACATGTATCCTGTCATATTTACATAGGGAAACACCAGTACTTAGTAAGAAAGAAATAACTCTTCTACGTGTATGTTAATTATGGCAAATCTTCCTGTAACACTCTGCACATTGCTAGAGTTCAAGGATGTTGTCTGATCGGTACTGAACACACCAAGTCCCAACCACACACCATCAAACTGGATCTCATCAGCAGTGCTGATGGAGCCAGAGTTACCTCCAACACATGAAGTTTCTCCCCTTGCCAGACTCCCTACTCCTATGCAAAGCCACTATTAAGTTTGTCCCAAGTAAGCCAACTGTACAACATTACAGACAAAATGTTAGAAGTCTGGAAATAGATATATTTTTTATCTCCATAAATATTGAAAAGCTTTTATTCTTTATCCTAAACTGCAGCAAAGAACAGTGCTGTGACACACATGGAAATGTTTCACCATGTGTCATAAAGCAAAGACACATCCAAAGAACGCTGCCTGCTGTTTGCCCAGCAGTGGTGATGGAGGAAGGACCCATCAAAAAGAAATAATTCAATAACCTCTTTTTTCTGTTTATAGTTATTTTGTAATTCATTTCTGCAGGCAAGTCCACAATTCACGGCTATAACTGGATATAGCTTAATTGCGTACTATTTATGACCTGTTCTTTGAATTTTTGCCTCTCCTCCCCCATAAGGACATTAAGTACTTTCCACTAGTGACTTGAGACCCACAGAGACTCCAAATAACACATTAGCCTTTGATACCAGACTTCACAAGACATTTTTCTACTTCACATGAGAGATGCTTGAAAAGGGCTTACCTAGACCTCTGTTCCAGCAGCTCCTCTTTATCAGCACTTTTTTCTTCTTTAAGCCACCTCTTAATTAAGTTCATGCCCTTTCAAGCTTAGACTTCTACACGGGAAGCATGAAGCTCACCTGCTTAGGGGACCACCCTTAGCATTCTAAGGAGGAAGAACCAAAACACCTCTCCTCTCAAGCCCAAGAGGCCAGGATTACCATCTAATCTTTCCTTTGTCTTGTGGGCTTAGGCGGTCACTTGCAAAACAGATACCAGCCTTCATGTTCTTCATGGATCTTCTCCAAGAAGACGGACAAGGAGTGGTTTGGAAAGTCATCTCAGCAGACAGAGGAGCAACGGTGGAAATAGGGTGGAAGATGCAGCATGTGGTGTTATCACAGCTTTACAAATTCCTTCCTACTATAAAAATGTCAGGTACTATAAGCACGATGATTCAGTACAATACCGTAAGCTGACTGCATTTAAAGCACAAGAAGAGTTCTTCATGCCATTTTTTGCAGCTAAGAATAGTGTCCGGTAAAGGTGGAAATCCAAATTATTCTGACTTTTAAGTCCCACAGTCTTTTTTCTTTATTATTATTATTACTATTTTCACTGTTATCTCTGCACACTAACAGGCTAAAGCCAACCTATCTCCTCCTTTAGATTTATCTTTATTTTTCCATTCCCTTTAATTCAGAAAAAGACACAGCTGAACTTAGTAAGATATAGTTATGAGTTTCAGCATCACTGATCCCTCTTTTGCCAAGTGCTTCCTCCAAATTTGTTTTGGTAGTTATGATGTATGAGGACTAATACCATATAACGCCATTTAATTGTATATAAGTAGGAGGAAGGGGGTTTATGTTCTGTTAAACTGAAGGAGAAACTCTCAGACTTTGGCTAACTCAGAGTCTTCTTTATGGCAACTCAGGCACAGAGATGATGGCTATTTTTTCCCTATTTATCTTGCCACAAATATTTCGTAAAGCAATATTAAGCAGATCCTGTCATACAAGCTGCACATTTAAGCAGCTGTATCGAGTGAAACTGAAGAGCTACTTAGCCCAGCACCCTGGTTTGACGATGGTGAGGAAGAGGTGCTCTTCCATGGGCACGAGAAGAGAGATTTGCAGCAGTCTCTTCCCATCCTCACCTACCTGCAAGTTGAGGGAATCCCTCTGCCAGGGGTGCCACCGCTCTTCTGAGGAGGAGTGGAAGTGCAGCCAACATTACAGCATCAGAAAGAGCACTATACAAAAACTATTCCTGGTAAATTGCAACTACAAATTACCTCTAAAAGCACAGTTTAAGGTGTCAGTGGAAGCATTATTTAGGCCAAGAAAAGCCATTTCAGGGCTCAGATTCACCTATGCAACCTTCAGCAGTTGGTGTTACAATGAAAACCTCCACAGCAAAAGTGAAGTTTTGTTTCGTTTTATCTTACTTATTCAGCGTTGAGGAGTTGCAGGTGAGCAAAGAAACCCTCATATGGATAACGTCAAATCACCAGTAAATGCAAAAACCAACCAACCAAAAATCCCCACCTTGCACGATCTACTACTGTACAAGGATCAAAATGCATTCGCCACACATTCGACTGCTTTTCAAGATCTCTCATTCCTCCTGCCTCAGAAACTTCTTTTCATATTGTTCTAAAAGACTTACCCTGAAGTATTTTATCTGCAGCTGATCTTTGCTCAACTACATTATCTGTGAAGCATAGAAGAAAATAATGATACAGAGAATTGAATATATATATTTTTTAATCCAACCAACCAATGCATGGGGACAAAAAGTAGGATATTCAAATGCTAATAAGATAAAGGGAAAAAAAGAGTCAGCAAAGCTGGAAGACTAAAGGCATAGCTTCATCTTATTCCTTTTGAAAATATCTTGCTTTGTCAACTCAATGCTTTTCCTTTGTGGTCAGATCTCGTTTGCTTGCAAGATTCCTTCACACAGAAAGACAGGGGAAAAGATTTTCTAATGGGAATACAGCTGCTACGCAAAGCCAGAAAAGCAGACAGGATGCATTAAAGATGAACTACATCTACCTAGTGCATATCCTCTTCTCCTTCCTACTGCATTTTATACAGGCATTTTGGTAGTGTGGAGAAATGAAATAGTCACAGATTAAGAAAAAAGAAGCACAGACAGACATTTTCACCATAACCTTTCTCCAGCTCAGTCTGGCGTACCTGCACACATCAAACCGAAGTGACCCGTCACTTTCAGAAATAGTGATGCTAATTCTCTTTAAGAAAACCTAACACAAGTTTGGCAGATAAGCAATCCTCCTTTCTCCTTTCTATTTTTTTTGTTTGTTTGTTTTCCTGTCATTCTGTTGTGCCTCTGCTTTTCCAAAGGCAGAGTTCCTGCTCCAGTACTTGCAATGAGCATAGCTTTTGGGGACCAGTTTTGGAGTCTCTTAGCACACACCTCCAGGAACTCATAGGGAGCAGCACAGCCTCCCTCTGCACTGGTAGGAAATAAGCCAACGCTGATGCAGAAGCAGCAGCAGGGGGGCAGAGCCTGAACTATCAGCCTGCTGCTCAACTGTACAACATTCCTCACCTCGACAGCAGAGTTTTATGTAAAGCATCCCTGTTTCACGTGATCAGGAAGCCTAATTCTAAAAGGGCTTCTTATCTGACAAGATCTTCTCCTGTGCAAACCGGTCCAGCCTACTCCCTCACCATTCCTCTTGCATCCCACTTCGAGTGGGTGAGGTTAGAAAGAACTCGGTTGTCATTACTACGGCATGTACTGAGTAATTATGCTAACAAGTGATTAGTTACTTTACATTTACATGCAGTGTTTTCAATAGAGCACCATTATGTTATTATAGACAAAGAAGAGACAGGATCATTTCACCTTTATTATGGATTTCAACTTTTAAAAGTTTCCTGAAAATATGCCAGCTACCTTAAAAATCAACAGCTTACTGAGACAGACTCCCCTCTCAAAACACGAAGTGTGAAGCTCTCTATTGCTAGATACACTTTTGTCAGCTGAAAAGTCATGAGAACTACTGCTGCTCTATGGATTTTCAGAAATTTCAGAAAATAAAAATGTCACCAGAGTTGCGGATCCATCTAAAATGAAGGGAGCTGTGAAAAATGTTGTCGCTGGTGCAGGAACTGTTTTCACTCCTTGTTTTTGGCAGAAGCAGCGAAACAGGCTATAAACATTTCAACGCCTGGCTCAGAAATAGCAGCAGACTCTTCCAAGACTTTTGTGTTACTAAGCCGAGCAGGGAAGGGCAGGTTCTGCACGGAGCTCCCAAAATCTTTGGCCTGGTTATACAAAAGGGGCAGGCACAGCAGTGCTGCCCTGTCTGAGCTTTCAACCAGCTCCAGCCCTGCAATTCACGAAGCCAAGCCAGGAACCCAAAAACAGCAGGAGGAAGGAGCACGCTGTGTCTACGTGATGCAATGTGTAGGTGGCACCTGTAAGAGCCAGTGCAGGAACAAGTTTCGGAAGCAGAAACAACCCACCTGTGTCAGCACGGTGATTAATGGGCCCCACAAAGGCAGTGTGTGATCCTCCTGGGTTGGGCCCTCCAGGCTCTGTCACCTTCCTGCATCTTCTATAAGCACGTGTGGGGCAGTGACGCGGGGAGGTTGCACAAGGTGGCCCTGGAACAGGGCTAGCCCAGGACTCCATCCTGCTGCCGGTGCTGGGCTGGACTCCCTTTCTTTCCTTCCCCTGAGCTTAGCAAGCCTGGGCTTTTGAAGCCAAGCTGAGAGCAAGCAAGATCCTCTACCTGCTAGACACAGTCCTTACAGACAAGAAATGGAGGCCTGAATCCTCCTGAGTCTGCACTGAAGTCTCTAAAGCCCCAGACATGTGGCCCAGCCTGCTCACAATTTCTTCTTCCGACAACGTTTGTAGGAAAAAGAAGCCAGAGTTTTGGAGGGCTTTTTTTCTCCAGGAAATGTTAGACATGAACTCAACACACATGGTGAGTTATGTAAGCATCTCTGGGTATAAGCAAAAGCTTTCTGACACCTCTTAAGAAACCTTCCACAGATTTACGAGAAGCCAGTCCTAGAAAATCATCTGAACATTGCCTTTTTTTTTTTTTTTTTTTTTTTTTTTTTTAATACAGAAGAAAGTGAGAGCAGCTCTGGTGGGCAGACAGCTCTGCTGCAGAGCCCAGGCTCACAGAAGCAACAAGGAAAAAGACGTGAGTGCCCAGGGAAAAAGTTCAGGAAGATTCCCCACAAGTCCTCGTATGCAAACTACAGATCTCACTAGAGAAACTTCACAGGCTCGAGGGACACGTGCAGATCTCCCAGGAACACCCCTGTCAGCACCTGGGAGCCCAGGGTGTGAAGCTGAAAGAGACAAGGCTTAGGGGAAGGTGCAGAGCATGCGATACACCCTCGGTGTTCGCTAGCACCAGCTTCAGAAGCCCATGCTGCATCATCAGCTTTCAGTCTACTCCTAGATTTGTGAACCAAAGGTGACTGTAGGCTGCTGAGTCAGTAAGAGGACAGCAGAAACGATGCACTGAAACTGTTCCTCTGCCCTTATCCAGCTCTGCTGCTGCAGCAGGTATTTGACTCTCACATCAGGAGCAGTCACACCAAGGGCACACTGACACAGTCTGTAACAGGACTCTGACTTAATTTTACAGTCAAATGTGTTTGTTGCATACAATTATTATGGCTGTTCCAGGAGCCTTCAGCATTTCTGTGCAGAGCAGGACTTCTTAGTGGAGTTTATTTGCTGGTCACTCACCAGTACCACACACACCGCCCCTAAGCTGGCCACTTTCTAACATCCCAGATCTGCCTGAAGACCACATGCGGGTTTCTGGAGCTCTCCTTCCATTCTGCTAATTTGTTCTTCTTAAAAACCATCCCTGGGTCACTTACACCAAAACAGCAGAAGTCAGAGAAAAGAACCGTTAGCAGTAACTAATACTAAATATACATGGTTTAAAAAGGCATGTGAGAATCAAGAATGAAGGGAAGGGAGGGAAGTTCAGCAGGAATTTTAATAGGAAAGAAGCATTTTTAATGTAGTTTTTTTAACACTGTTATGAAAATCATAACCAAACCCAGTAGGATTCGTTTGTTTGTTTGTTTTATGTCCCGAGGGACTGCTGCCCCAGCCTGTGGAACAGAGAGGAATGCAAAACCCTCGTGGGAGAGGATTTTATTTCCTCCCCAAGCCTTTCATCCTCATGCAGGGCTTCTGCAGTTTATCGGTTCCTGACTCACCCTCTTCCCTAAGCCACCTGGGTTGTTTACGCTTGCTTGCTGCCACCTCCTCTTCCCTGAGCTGCTAAGATTAGCATTGCAAAAGGTTTGAGCATCCCTGAGTGAGAATTAGGTAACACGTAGGAGCCATAGGATGCATGCAGGCCCACAAAACATGCCTCTAGCACCGGAACCACAGTGCTGGTACCAGCTGCAGAACTGCCCTCCGTAACCAGGCACAGAAAGCAGCAGAAGAAAAGCAGAGGATTTCCCTCAGTGAGGTGCAAACATAAAGATACCGCCCATCGTTTTGTCTTCCAAATGCAAGAGCAGCAAGTGAGCTGTCATTTCTTGTTTAGATACAGCCAGGTTTTGAAATGGAAGCACTACAAGTTATCTGTCATAGCGTGCCGTACATCATAAGAGGTGTTCAACCATTTGTTCGTCTGTATTAAGTGATGTATGGCTCAAGAGAATAAATATAGACCATAATACTATATATATATATTATATTTACTGTATATACATATATACTATAGACCAAACCTGACCCTCAGCAAGCACCCAGGTAGCGTTGGTAGGCACCAAAACACAGCTGTAGTAACACACAGCCCTTTACAAATGTATAATTATGACGGTAGCAGACCCAAACCAGTTTTTTTTCTTCCACTTCCATTGGTGTTTCCAGCAGACGAAGCTTTTTGCTCTTTTCATTCAGCAGGCATTTCGGCATTGTTCTGCAGGAATGAATCACTGAGTCATCCGCTCCACGCTGCAGCCTCGCTCGCCCCAAAACGCCTGCTGTCATCATTCCTGGAACAAGGCTCAGAAGGCCCCGCTGGATTAACAGACAGACTGAGAACATTCCTGCACAGACAGGAAAAGCAACTTCAGCCCTTTTGCCTGCAAGCATCAAGATGATCCTTCCCTTGTTTAAGATGTCATTATCTAAGATCCCTTCCTCCTCGTGCCTCATCCGCTTGTCAGCCCGGAGATTAAAATCCTCACGTTTCCAGCCACATTTTGCTTGCATTTACAGCAATGCAACATGCTAATAAATTAATAAATAATCCTCTCCTGCTCCACCTCCCTGGATTTTTATATTGCCATTAAGGAAGGGATTCATCTGGCATCTTAGATGAAGACATCCTCCATTTAGACAAGTGTGCGTGTGTGTGCCGAGTATTTTCTTTAGATTTCCTCTCTGACTTTTAGAGGCTCCAGCTAGGACTGGATGTGTTTCACTGAAAACATTTCTGAGCCAACCTGCACTTTTTACTTGTACCTTTTTATGAGTGAATGGAGTTTAGAGCAGACCAGCAGCTTGCTTCTCCCTGAGCCAGACACTTGCAACTATGCCATAATACCAAGCTGGAGCTGTACTGTGCACAATACACATCCTGTGCAGTGAAGAATATACCTAACGGGTGGAAATGGAATATGAGGAAATGTCAAACTGTTTAGGTAAAAATATAGTTCTAGAAAAGTGTCCTCAAGGTGTTCCGTATTAAAAATATAATAGTAGTATGCAAATATGGCTGAGTTAATCGCTTTCTTAAAAAAACTTCTATTGAAGCAGCATGATTAGAAAAGAAGCAGGCTTCCTTCCAAGGGCAAATTAAAGCAAACAAACTGCACATTTCAAGAATGTTTTTCTGCTCACTGTCAGTTCAGTTTTGGGAAGAAAAAAATATGATGAAGCATTTCTAGTACCCAAAAGAAAACACACTAACCTCATAGAAAAGAAGGAAGAGATTAACGAATACAGGAACCATACCCAAAAAAAGTCGGCTCCTACTTCATTCCAACTGGCAAACACCAGTTATGCATTTCAGCCCAAAATTTTGAGAGGGGTAGGAGTAAGAAATGAGCTTTACTGTGGTTATTCCTCGACCAGCTGACCATTCTGTCTTGTTTTTCTGTACAGAGCTGCAACCAATTTGCCAGGACAAGACTAAGTGCAGCTAAAGCAAATTTAAGGTTTCAGTGAAGAGCTCTTGACCCAGCACTAAGGGCTGGAGGGAGACTGACTGCCACCAGAACTACCCCCGTTGGCCTGAACCTCCAAACATCTGATGGAAGTCCACATGAAACAGTGAGCTTCATTACCTTGGAGGTTGTTATAAACATCTCTGCAAAAGGAAAGCATTCAGCTAGAAACGTTGAAGTGGTTGATCAGAAGGTTTTCAGACTACAGCATGAACCTGAAGAGTGAAAATATTCGCAAAACTGTGTGCCCTACACAGTCACTGCAACCACAAACTAAAGATTGCAAATGGATTCGCCAGCTATGGAAGTGTTTGGTGACCGTACAATGGTTTAGTAGCAATATGTAGATCCTACTTCAAACCAGAAATCCGTTCTGGGCAGTCCCACCATTTCTCTTGCACACCAGATTACATTAAGAAATCAGACAGGTCCCATATAGTTTAAAGAACAATTTGTTAACAGCAGCTTAAGCAATACATCTTCAGGAACGTAGGAAGTATGAGGTAACTTTGCACTGCACAGACAAATGAGAACTGAAATAAATCATGAAAGCAACAAGCCAATTCCGAGCTTTCAGTTTCTGATTGATACACCAATCATGATATCTCTTGCAGGTATCAGTGGAAACTGGTATCAGCTCACTATAAATTCTTGTCCAGCTTTCTTTATCACACCTCCCTCTCGCACTCAGGGGAATAAAACATCAAAGAAATATTGTCAAAGGATAAACAAGTCACAGAAAATTAATTCCAAGTCCTTGAGAACATGCTGAAGGTAAACTAGAAGTCTTAAATTATTGTGAGATTATAATCTAGTTATTGAATAGAATCTATAACCTTGTCATTTCTACCTTCAGAAAACATTTAACAAGCCTTGAGCCCACAGAAACAGCCTTCCTAATCTGAAGTTCAAAAATTATCCATTAAAGTCACCATCTGGGGAAGCAATTGAGCAAGATTTCTACTTAGAGATCTCTGCTTCCATCAACTTAAAGGAATGCTCATCTTCCTTTTTTTGTTGTTGTTTTAACTACCAAAGTCGGATTTGTTGAAATATAATCCCAAAAGTCCCCAAAACCCCAAAAGGTGCCTCTACCTGCGCATGAGAACTTTATCATATATACACCGATATACACACACGCATTCATACACATACATATACAACCAAACACGTAACACAAAGTCTACAAATACTTTCGTTTTATTTATTTATTTTAATACCAGAAATACTTACCAATATTCCATACATTACTAAAGAAATGTGTTTTATGCTACTTTAATTGTCGAAACAGCTTACAAGGGAATGCATTGGTTGTCCCTTCAGAAGTCTTATTTCTTGCAGCTATGACTAGACAAAGCACACCTACTGCAATCACCAATAATGCTGAGTTAATTCTAAGATAACCTGAAGCTGCCAACAGTGAGACTCCACATAAGCAGCTTTTGTCATGCCGTGATGTATGCTGAGAGGAATGCAATGAGGAAAAAAATATTTAAATGACCTGGTAACCTTGGGAATGCTGAGTTCTTCCTACAGAAGCGTCTGCCCATGCATTATCCACGCATCAACACATCACAAAATTCCAATGCCTGCTTTTGCAGCTTTGGAGAACCTACACCAATACACCAAGCTTTTTTTTTTTTTTTTTTTTTTTTCCAGCAGGCCTAAGCCACTCATTTCCACGGAACATTAATTTTATACTTACGCAAAAAGTGTTTTTCCAGTAAGGCTATTTCCAGGTGACCTTTGATCTCATTCAGTCTGTCAGACTCCGTTCTGTTAAAATCCTGGACTCCTGAAGCCATGATGATGGTCCCTGGACCAGCCTATAAGACAGGCAGAACACAGTGACAGCTCAGAGGCACATTTTTGGGTCGTTTAAATATATCAACTTACTTCTGGGGCAGTAAACAGACGGCCATGGGAGAAACATGCAAGTATCAACAAGTCAGCATGCCTCTTATTCGGTGTCAAACTACCAAAATGAGTGGAAACTAATGCAGTGCACAGCATCTCTCCCATGCAGATTTACAGATGGCACTTACGTAACCTCAGGGAGTTAGAGAAAACAGACTTTTTTTGGCCCCCTTACCAGTTCTGCTGCATCATCATGTATCTTTTCTTCACCTGGTTTAAAAAGGTGTATTTATAATATTCCTCGCCTCTTACCATTCAGTGAAGGATGAATGCAACACACCTTACACATAATATGGTGAAGCTAGCAGGAGAAATAGTTTTCTAGATGCTCACTGAGTTATTAGGAAGCACATGCTGTATTCTGCAATAACATTTATGCAATGTGTAACTGTGCAGACTGCAGCCTCTCTGGAAGCAGGGGCCCAGTCCCCCTCCTCCAGCACTGCCCGCTTACTGCTGAGGGATGTGGTTGGTGCCCAAAAGACCTTCCAGGAGGACCACAAGAGGGGGAAGTCAGGAGACTGTGACCTGCCAGCTTTACTGCTGTCACCAACAGCCCCCCCAGCGCTGGAAATAGTGCCCAGTACAAGAATTAAAGAGCAACGTGATCAGTTCAGAAGAACAGCAGTGACAACTGCCACCTCCACAAAGCCAGAGAGGAAAAAAAATGAGCCCACGCAGCAGAAGGCAGGTGATGCTGCCCATTTCTCCTAAAGTGAGCATTTTCAAAAGGCAGGGGAAGGGGTGGGTGAGGGCACCTCCTTGCCAGTGCAGGCTCAGGCCCCGTGTGTGGTTCCCCCGGCCCTAAATCCATCAGTGAGGATTACAGGAGCTTCTCCAACAGCTTACCCCCCAAGCTGAAGCACTAGATTACAGGAACCCACATCCTGAAAAGGATTTTAAGACAAAAATATATTTATCTTAAGCATTTCCCCACCCCCTGTTTATCTCTGAAGACATACAGAGACTGGACTGCTCTCCACAGTTGGTTACATACATTTAACCACGACGGTTTAATTACATCCTTACATAAACTCAGCTAATTTACAAGAAAGTTAATTAAAATACATTTTCTAGGTTTCGGGGAAGATGCACAGAGTTATTTCACTCTGAGATGGGCTGCATTTCAGAAACCCAGCGAGGAGAATCACAGAACCACAGAACCATCTAGGTTGGAAGAGACCTGGAAGGTCACCGAGTCCAGCCTCTGACCTGACACTAACCAGTCCTCCACTAAGCCCTGTCACTGAGCTCTACATCTAAACATCTTTTAAAGCCCTCCAGGGATGGTGACTCAACCACTTCCCTGGGCAGCCCATTCAAATGCCTCACAACCCTTTCTGTAAAGAATTTCTTCCTAATATCCAACCTAAACCTCCTCTGGGGCAACTTTAGCCCATTCCCCCTCGTCCTGTTTGATTCTTCCATGATGCTAAACCTAATTAGAGCCCCAGATTCCTCAGCTGAACCTTTTAGGAAGCAGGAAAAGGAAAAAAGTGCACAAAACACTGGGAACATGACGATTAGGGTAAAAAGGGTTCATTTGGAAAGTCTACAGACATGTAGATTTGCTAAAGGGTTAGACCCAAGAACTCTGACATTAGTTAATGGGTTAAAAATCAGCAGGTACATGTAATTAAACTAACCCAAAATGTTCACACTGACCCTCTAAGTTAGGGAAAAAATAACAAGACAAGTTAAAACCTAGGGCTGCTTGCGGAGAATGCTAGGAGCAAGATCAGACAATTGCTTTCTAATAACGAAATGGTTTAACCAGAATAGGAAGATTTACAGCAAGACAAGTTTGGTGGCAAACAGAGCCCTCTTTCCAAAATCAGTGACACCACGGGGTACTAACGAATACAATCTAGCAGTGCTCAGAAACCTGAGCATTTACAGGGGAGGGATAGGGGAGACATTGAAGCAGATGGTTCCTCTGTCACACATTTCTCTCCACACCAACACACCTTGCTCTGTCAAGAGGCGTTAATGGGATAGAAAGATAAGAAAGGAGTCTGTCACATTCACCCGAGGTCAGCCGCCTGCCCCTGCAGTAAAAAACTCCCCACCTCTGCATGGAGCAGGCATAACTGCCTCCACTCACGGGTTAACAAAAATGTCCCTGTAATGCCAGCGTTAACTGGGTAATAACGTTGCTTTCTTCTGCTGCCTTTGTAGGATAGTGCAGACTTGGATTGGGTTAACTAAACTTCACCCAAGTACAGGTGCCCTTTCTTGCTTCTGCATGACTCAGTAAAAGCCTTCAAGCCTTCCACAGATTTCGGCTTTCCCACCCCCTTCTGCCTTCCCAGCTTGGGCAGTATCTGACACCAGAGCCCCCTCAAAATGTTGGCAGTCACTATTATTTAGCGAAGAGGGCTTCACAGCGCCTGGGAGGACAGCAAAATGCCACGGAGTCGGGCAGGAAGAGCTGCAGTCAGAGGGGTTAAAGGCAGATTTCTGGTGACGACAGCGTGCCTGCAACCCGCTGTCAGAGCCCTGAGTTCCTGCTCCAAGCCACACACAGCTCCGGATCTGAAAAACCGCACCTCATCGACCCACGGATGCATTTTTACAGCCATCACCAGTCTGGGTTTTTTGTGACGGCACCTCTGGACCTTTGCCTTCCCCACGCACGTCCCCCTCCATCCTGCCAGCCCTGGCGTTTTGCTTTGTGCACTGAGCTCCGAGAGCACCCTCACCACGCGCCTGGAGCGAGGCTCTGAGTAACTTCTCCACCGAGCAAATACGGATCTGTCTGCCCCGTCTGCAGGGCGGCACGTTTCAGCATTACGTGGAAATGCAACTGTCCAACCCTTTCGGAGAGAGATGATTTTCCTCTAGGACTACCTAACAAGATGTCAGTCTCATTTCCAGGTTTGCAATTAACCTGCTAGAAGAAAGGAGCAATTCCCAAACGAAGCAAAGGCTGGTGCAGCACAGGAGGGGCATTTTAGATGCAATTTGTCCAAGGCAATGGTTGCTGGACCTAGGGAGACTCCAGCTCAGTCATAACATTCTCCCCTTGACTCCTCTCCCCCAGGAAAACCCTCATGTTACATGAAGAGGGCCCACGGTGCGTTCAACTCCTGGATTACTTTCCTTGTATATCCACATGCTACGAAATTCAATGCCCTGGGTTTCTCATTCTGACATTGCACGTGGAGTCTTCTCATTAAGAGGGGTTCACCATGTACCTGGTGTAAGGAAAGGAGAGACACCCAGCCAGACTGCTCAGGAACAAGAAAGCATCTGTGTGAACTGTTATTCCTTCATAGCTATTCTGTGAAGCACACCCCTACCGGGTAGCTCCCAGGGCACTGCCATATTTTGCATAAATTTTAAAAGAAAAAAGACAAATCTAGTGTTAGCCCGGTTTAGAGACTTTTAATATCCTAACCGTAATGTTTGCATCATTCTCTGTATTTTCATATTGTTGTAAATGAGGCAACCGATACAAAAGCGTTTGAGTTTTCAATTGTTGTGTTTCAGGAAAAGCCAATCTGTACTGGAACAGCAATTAAATTAATGTTTTCTGTGCCATAATAATTCACATTTAATCCTAGTGCACTGCCAGGGAACTTGCCTAAGTAGATTAGACTGCTTTCAGCACAATATGCCAGGTACAAGAGAGCTTCCATTTGTAATTCTCGCTGCAAGTTTGGTGCAGAACCTCCCTGGGCTGAAACACAAATTTGTTCTTTCTCCCTTTTGCCCAGGGGGACGTGATCCTCCGCTGCAGAGAGTTCGCTGCACGCAGTACCGGGTGTTTTCTCCTTCTTATAAAAATGGAACACTTTTCACGTTAACAGGACAAAAATTCTTCTATAGCACGAAACGATGAGACAGCTTCAGAAGAGGCAAGGCAAGCCAGAGCTGGCAAATACGAGGAAGGGCTGGGATTTTCAGGGTACAGCCCCACTCCCTGAACATTTGCAGTGTTTTAAAGCTTTTTTAGGTGCTGCCAAATCCAAGAACTGGGATTAACAGAAAGGAGCCCATGTTACACCTACAGAATAGAAAACTGTGACAGCACTGAATTCATGGGACTTTCATTAATCGAGCAATGTGAATTATTCACATAATTCACAACTTATGTTAACTTCCAACATCACAACATGACCAATGCTAATACATTCACTACAAAGAAGCTGGAATGGACCAGTTTCCCACTCCACTTATTCCTTTGATTGTGGTGTTTTGACAAAACAATGCCAAAATAACAGCTGCATATGGTGCTGAATGTCCAACATCTACAAAAATCTACTGCTAAAGTGGGAAGAAGGAAAAATCTGGGAAGCTGCTGACCTGAAAGATGCTTAGGAAAGAGTTAACTTATTAACCAAGACAGCTGTCTGGGCTATGATTTGATCACAGCATCCAGGTACCCACTGAAACCCTAGAAATTATCTGTTATCCCAGAAATAGCAGGTAGTAAGGGCACTTAAATAAGAGACAGGAGAAGTACCCACACAAGGAAATGGACAGCCTGTAGTTGAGAGCAAGCTAGCTCAAATTAAGGGCAAAACACATTTTGAACAGAGCCTCAGAACAGAATTCAAAGAGAAATAACAAATCTTCAAACTCCAGGGCTCTCCTAGCAGCAACCAGCTGTTCTTACAGAGCTGCTGCTTTACCCAAACACCCGTTTGGATGCTTATTCTAGAACTACCTAGGTAAAGCTCACAGTTGTAAGACAGAGAGTAAGATTCCCTTATCTGAGCATCCTTTCTGTCTGTTCAGAGGACGGAAATTCTGCACGTGCTACTTCTGTAAGGTGTGAAGTGCTGGGTCTAGCTCCCACTGCTGTGTTTGTGGCTTGTGCCTGAACACTCACCCTGGAGCTACATCCCAGAGGATGCTTTTCTTTGCAGACAGAGCTCTGCAGCTACAAGCTTTTACGACAAGGCATTTTCCTCTAAAACCTCCACTTGTGACAACTTTTTGCATATGCTTGACGAGTTCAGACACATCCATAAAGAAGAGGCAGCTAATCTGCACATTTCTAATGCGCCCTCTGTACCCCTGAGGCACGGCACAGAAGGGCCTTTCATTCGTGTGACTGTGCTGCACTGTTCTAATAGACCAAGATCTTCCTTTAATGGCTCTGTAACGATTAATACACCAGACTGGAAATTAAAAAAAAAAAAAAAAGTAGAGGGGGCAGAGATGAAGCCTTTGACAAGAGAATGGCTGACAGAGGAGTCAATGACATCAGGGTACTGAAGATGCAGATAAGAGGACTGGGACTCAAATTGTGCATGCCTGTGCTCTTTTCTAAGCCACTAATCTTGCTCTCCTAAGCCCACCAGTTCTGAACGCAGATTTTCAGAGAAACAGTGAAGCAAGAGAAGTGAAAATACAGCACCGGCTCACACGTATATGAGAAGACATACAGCCTAGCTTCCATTTATGCACGAGACTTGCACTGACTTCTGCATGCTTTGAACAGCTCCCTGAAGTATTCAGCAGGGAGAAATCAACACAACTGGGTCTTTTCATGGCCCCTCTCCCAGACAGCATAATCACAGTATAATGCCGTGCTGCTTTCAAAGCCTGTGAAAGACAACAACCCTGTATAAGCAATTTAAGGTTTGAGTTTTAGTCACTGAATTAAAAATAATTCAGGCAGAACTCAAGAATCTGATGGCAGTAGGAAACAGAAATAATTAAGGATCCCTCTGTACACCCAGTCTCAGACACTGCCTTAATATTGACTTAAACATACAAGAATTAATTTTCTTGCTTCGATCACTTCTGCAGCACAGAGGATTATTTCTTCACCCTTCATTTTACGGATGGGCAGAAGCACTTGGGGGACAGACAGATGCCTGCCAGAGCCAAGTGCTAATCCCCCAAACTTCCCGTGTGAAACCTATCCCTTATACTCCAGATCTCTTTCCTCATACACGTTTGCTTGTTTAGCCAGTGTTTGTAGCACAGCTGCTGCTCTTACCCAGGTCCAGCATCACACTGGCTTTGGAACTCACTAACTCCATGAGCAGGGCAAAATAACAAGTTTGATACTGTTCCTGCTTTCCCCTCCCCTATCCCTCTGTTTTTAAATAACTGTGCTCAGCTGTATCCCACAGAGATAGATCAGGACAGCCTGCTTAATCAGCCAGAGAGCAACACAGGTCTCTTCAGATTGTTTTCTCCAATTGTTCAGCTCTGTGTGCTGAGAAAGTAGAGACCACAACGACCACAGCTGTGAGGCTCTATCACTAGCCAAAAATGTAGGTTTAGTACATGATTCCTTGGGCCATACCACCTTGCATCTACTGTCCTCCTAAAGAGACACGGAAAATACTACCTGGGCTTTAATTCAGGTCTTTCCTAATGCTGCCATCCACATTGTCCTGACTGGATATATTCCCTGCTCTCCCCACGTTAATATAATGCCTAAATTTAATGAAAATAAGCCAGTATTTACCTAAAATTAACTCAGAAAATACCACATTGGACGGGCAGAGAGAGTACACTCAGCATATACAATCCATACATATTAACAAGTGACAGATGTCTTCAGCACAATAAAAGCGAAGGAAAGGCATTCAAAAAGACCTTCCTTGCGTGAGGAGCTTGAGGATATGAATACAATAGACTTTTTGTGGCAGAAAACGCTCTGTCATTATCCACTTGTTTGTTCCGTGATCGTAGGAAAAATCTGGCAAAACAGCTCCATATAAGCGTTTGTATGTGATGCTATACAAGAAGATTTTAGTTAAAAACAAACAGCAGAAAACTAATAGCCACTGAGAAGGACACAAGCTGCCAACCCCAAAGGAAATGCTCAACCTTACACACTTTGAAAGCTTTCAGTTTAACTCCTCCAAGCAGTGAGCGTGCCCTGTGCTGCTGGAAATGTGAGCGTTCAGCCAGCAGCTGGACCGAGCACACATGGGGACAAAAACTGCGTGGTGAGCTCCCAGAGAGCTACAAATTCCAGCTTCAACAGTTAAATTACCAAGCTGTAATTTAGATTGTACCCATGAGTCCTGGCTCAGGAACCCACAGCCATTTCAGAAGTTAAAGAAGGATTTTTTATTTCTTTTCTTAAACCAATATTCAGCTTCTCCTGAAGCATTTGCTGTTTAAAAATGACAGTTCTACTGGGATGCTTCTGCTTCCACATGCCAAAAAGTTGTCATAACTGAGGAGTCTTGCAGAGGGTTCAGCCAGCACTGTGACAGGGCAGCGTCTCTGGACACAACATCACAGCACGGAGCGAGGCAGCATGACCCTCTAAGTGACGCCATCAGAAACCGTACGCCTACAGCTCTGGCCAGTGGCCTCTGAGCAGGTCTGAGTCTCTCAGGCTGAAAAGCATCCAGAAGTCTTTCCTTCGTATCTATTTGTTAGTGTTTGAACACAACAAATAAAACTTGACACCATTCAGAAGCACATCCATGGTTATCAAACCCTCCAAAAGTACACCAAACCCTTCAACCTACATCTAAAAGCAATAGCAGAAAGAGGGAACCCTAATATTAAGAAATGATCTTTCCATAAAATGGAAGCCTACTCAAATAGCTTTATTCCTAATCCACACATCTTCAACTGTTAAATCCAAAATACAGGGGCAAGGAATTACAAACTTCTGTTATTTTTTTCTATGTGGTAACAATATAACATAAAATGATATTTAAACACCCAATACTTACAGGGTCTCTCAGCTCTTCATTGTCTCGGGTTGATGTTCGAGGTATTTTCACCGGAATTTCATCTCCACATTCAGTGTCAGAAGCATTTGGAGACTCTGCTAAATCAAGGAACTCATCTCTCTTGTGACCTCTGAACCTTATTTTGTCCAACTTCTTTAGCATGTTCAGCACTGCACTTTTCTGCTTTACCTTAACATGACGGTTGGAGTCTCTGCAAGAAACAAAACATCAGAAGTACTTTAGAAAGCTTGCAACAAGCCTAAAAACACATTCTGATCACTAGCTACCTCTAATTTTCAAGTGTCTTCTTGCCCCTGGAGGAGAAACAATTTGCAGCATATCTTTTTACAAGACACTTTTAACAGACGTGTGGTTTGGTTTTCATTAGTTGGTAATTTACCACCTTCCTCCACTATCATGGCCTCTTTCTCAGGGCTATTTTTAAAGACAGGATGGATGCAAGCTCACAACCTGCACCCCAAACAAAGATTAAAAAGTCTGTTCTTAACAGCTTACTTTAAACAAAAAAAACCTTCAGTTAAGTCCACATTCTTCAGCTTGCTGACATTTCTAATCAAAGGCATGAAAATCCACTAAGCATCACAACTTATCCCTAAATTCCCTGAAAAATATGGAGAAAAAGAGTGGCAAGGCTACCATATCACCCTCCTACTTCAAACTAAAGAAAAGAAGGTAACAATGATTTATCGAAGAGCTCCCATGAAGAATTACAGATTGATAAATTGATATAACCCATATTCACCTGCACAGCCAAAATCCTTTAAATTAGCACTGCTGACAATCTTGCACACCCAGAGAAGGAGCTTTTCTAGATTTCGACTGCTCCCTTTGAGATACAAAGGAGAATCGCTTTATTAGTGATGTTTCCGAATTGTTTAAAGCTAGCATAAGCAAAACTTTACTGTTAAGTGCATCAGTTCAGCCAGTGTTTGTGCAGATCATGCAGATGCTACCCCATCTGGGGGAACAGCAAGTGCCCAGAACATCTCACTTCTGGGGACCACACATTGACAGAAGCAATACTTAAACTTAAGCTGACATTATAATTCAGAAACCCCACTAATATATATATATTTTTTAAAAAGATTATATAAGAAATCTGAATTAACATATGTAAACTTATTGTAATCGTAGCTTTCTAAAATACTGCACTGCATCACTTATGATTTAAACTGGACCCCCTGAAGCAGCCCGATTCAATGCTGTACACCTATCACACCATGTACAAAAGGTCACAAGCTCCAACTTAAATAAAAAATAAAAAGTTAGGTCTTTGATCCTGCCACTTCAGAAAACTAGCACTGGCAGTTTATTGCAAGCTAGCCACAGACTTTTTTTTTTTTTTTTGGTGCAAATTCTGGTCTTCAGCTCAGAAACCTCCACACAGGGGATGCTCTAATACTCTCCTCAAAGAACTTCTGCTAGGTAAAAATCTGCATTGATGCTCTTGTTGCCATTACCATCCTCCCATCCTCTTTCCCCATAGTCCAGATTGCCCTCCTCATCACTAGAAGAAACATGACTGCACATCACCTCCTAACACAAACCTCGTTTCAACAGAGCTTCTATTCTTTCCCTGCAGATCCTCCAACACTTCAGCAGCAACTAATCGCACCAAGTTCAAACCAGATCGTTACCTTCATGACCTGCCTCAGTTTGCACTCTGCCAAGGTTTATTAGCACCCTTAGCTTAAACACAGAGGTTTGAAGCTCATACAAATCCCCCTGAGCACAGCTGGCCCAGAAAAACCAGCCTCGTCCTTTATCGGAGATCCTTCAGGTTGCAGCCGTGTGTTTATTCTTCCTCTTCAGCCTCCTGTGGTAACTCTCCCCAAGGTTATTTTCTACGAACTGCTTTTCTTTGAAGTTCTATTACTTGTCAAAGCTGAGTTTAAAATAGAAACACTTCTGCTCATTCATTGCCTATATGATGAGGAAAGTTGTCAGCTATCACATCCAGAGATATCTGTGGGCCCTGCTATTAATAGCGACTCGAGAACAAATGCTATCAGGGCAGTTTAAACCTCTGATAAGCACTGGCACAGACTGCCACGCTCCTTCCCATCTCAGAGATCTCCATCTGCGATCAGCCAGCGTTACCTAGGACGCGGGTCAGACCCACACCAAGGCAGTTCTAAACCAAGCCCCTCTGCTGCCCAGCCACAACAGCACTTTCAAACGGCACGGCTACAGGCAGAAATAATACGGATGGGGTAGTGATCATGTTAAGTTAAGGTTGGAAAAGTCCTTCAAGATCATCTGGTCCAACCACCCCCCACCACCAATGCCACCACTAACCCATGTCCCCAAGCACCACGTCCAACCTCTCCTTGAACACCCCCAGGGACGGTGACTCCACCACCTCCCTGGGCAACCCGTCCCAGTGCCTGACTGCTCTTTCTGAGCAGAAATGGCTCCTCATTGCCAACCTGAACCTCCCCTGGCACAACTCGAGGCCATTCCCTCTGGTCCTGTCACCAGTTCCCTGTGAGAAGAGGCCGACCCCCAGCTCCCCACAGCTTCCTTTCAGGTAGCTGCAGAGAGCAATAAGGTCTGCCCTGAGCCTCCTCTGCTCCAGACCAAACACCCGCAGTGCCCTAAGTCTCTCTTCACAGGCCTTGTGCTCCAGGCCCTTCACCAGCTTTGTAGCCCTGCTCTGGACACACTCCAGGGCCTCCATGTCCTCCTGGTGCTGAGGGGCCCAAAGCTGAACGTAGTGCTCGAGGTGCGGCCTCACCAGAGCTGAGCACAGGGAGACGATCACCTCCCTGGTCCATCAGTGTCAGTATTTCCTAAAATATTTTTGATCAGGCTGACCATTAAAAAAGGAAATAGTAAAGAATCACGTTCCTAGGGATTTTTCGAAGTATTTTAAGTACAAGAAGCTGTTATATAGAAATACCTGCTTGGTTATAATTTAAAACATTAATATTTTGTCTGAAACTTGTCCGAGCATACCAGGCTTACAGATTACTTACCTACATTAGATGATCCCAAGCAAAAACCTAAGCTTGCCAACAAGCTCCTATGGAAGCTCATTACTTGGCCGCAATCCAAGCACGCATTCCAAGACAGGCTTTTTATGCCAGCATCCTATTCTTCCAACGAGCAACTTTTTTATTTTTTAAGACAAAGATCAATAAATAGAGCAACATTTCAACACTTTCATGTTCACTAGAAAAAAAGCTTCTCAGAGATTTTGTATTCCAAGTGACTTGGATGAAACCTAGCTAAGCTTGAGGAAGCAAATGAGTCTTTAGTAAGACAAAAGGCCAGATTCTGACCTGTAATTACATTTCTTGTAAAACACAGTAACTAAACACCAAAACACCTGCTCCACACCACAGCTATTGAGCCCCTTCCCCTCTCCCAACCACCCAGCCAGATCCCAGCCCCAGCTAGTTCAGCTCTAGGTTTCGGGCTGTTAGATCCCCTACTAGCATCACCAAGCCTGGCATGCAGCTTGTACTTGAAGAGCTATGAGCAAGAACGAAGGCCCACGTCTCCTTCTTCTTTTGAGCTAACTACCAACAGAAAGAAACACAACTATTTTAACTCCGTGCACTGTGAACACACACTCACCTCCTAACAGTCATATAAGTGACAACAGTTGTTCTCACTAGCATACTACAAAAAAAATGACAAATAAGCCTGCTATCACCCTCATAAATTATTGATTTGAGGAAAAGAAAGGCAAATCCCTTCTCCCCAGTCAAGATCATTTCTCCACACAAAGGCCGTGCTATTAATGCAAGCAATGAGCGATCTTTTCCACGTCCAGCTCTGCCACGCAAAGCACAGAGTGCAACAAGGCAGACGCTGACTGTGCAGGACCGATTTAGGTCCAACTTTGTTGCACCTCAGCCAGATCTATTAATATTCCCAGACCCCCTGCCATAATATCGTCGGGATATCTTACATTAACGTGCTTGCAAGCAAGGCTGTTCAGGCACCCGGCTTTTTTTAAGA
Organism: Netta rufina; assembly: GCF_964035555.1. Lineage (NCBI taxonomy): Eukaryota > Metazoa > Chordata > Aves > Anseriformes > Anatidae > Netta > Netta rufina. Next base: position 190,718,742 of record NC_140123.1, read on the forward strand.
AGGTGGCTTTTATTTCTCTCGTTGCAGTGGCAGAGGTCAAATCAGCAAAATTAAATACCAGCCTGGTAAAATTATCCCGAAGTCCCAAATCATCTCGTAACAGCTTACGTACATAGGGAGGGCGTGATAAGTGAAAAAGATCTGCACTTTTCACATTTGAAAAACAAACAAATAACAGAACAGTAAAATATCTCTAAAGGTTTCTTTAATTGACATTAATACCCAGCTGCTTTTACAGCTTTTAACCCCTTTTACAGAGGGCCGGAGAAGAAACAACATTTTTTGGGACCTCAATTAACCCCAAAATAACCATGAGACATTCATTTGAACTAACATACCGTGACTCCAACCCCAGAAACAACATATGCACACATTCCCACTTCTGATAAGGAGAAAAATTCGGGGTTCCCCAAATTTCCACATAAAAATTGCAAGGAGATTTGGAGCAGCTTCCCTGCTTGCAATTGCAGAGAGGCTTCAGAGAGGAGGTAACCAGCTGCTGGGGAATGCCCAGAGCCAGCCTGCCCAGCACAGTCCAAGGGGTATCAGTTACAGGGCTTGCTCCTATGAAAAATGCCCTCACCCCTTCATAGCACCGCTCCCCCCACAAACTGCCAGATTTTTGGCAGGTCCTGAGTTAACACCAGCATCCCTTGCTGCCCTGCAAGAGACTAACACGATCTGCTCTTGCATGATTGTGGAAGACTCATCCCTCAGCATGAGCACCAAAAAACTTGCTTAGAGGTTTCAGTTTTCTCTTCACATCCAGTCTTTGACACATGAACATGCTGAATCAGGGTACGAGGTCTCGCAGACCTTGCAGAGATTCAACAGCTAAAGTTTGATGTGCACTTTGTCAGGGGAAGGGCTCTGCTTCGCAGCCCTGAGATTCGTTTTCCTCATCTGTTAACAAAATGCAGAGCCACTACACAAAGTCAAACAGCATCTCCTCAGCAAGCATTCATTGGGAGCCTGGGAAAAAAAACAAACAAACAAACAAAAAAAACACACACACACACAATGCTAGAACATTATGGATGAACTTTAATATAAAGTCCAAAGGCCATAGCAAACTGACACAGCAAAGCAACCACTGAAGCACCTGTGCTCCTTTTGCTAGAAAAACAGCATTTCAGAAAGCTGAAGACATAAATAAAATCAAAATAAATCTAACATACCGCTGGTTTCTCATCTTCACACCTCATTTTCCTTCACATCCTCCTTTGAATCTCAAAATGTCTTTCTACAGAAGTGAAAGGTAAGAGTGCTGGGACTCAGCAAGAGCACGACTGCGTGCGTGTGAACAAACACAGGCAAGTGTCAACACCAGGATGTTTCAGTCTTATCATGAGGGAGGGACATGCAAACGGAGGGAGTGGAAAGTATCAGGCTTACATGAGGTATTCATTACTCCTTCACCGAAGTGCTCCGGTGTATTATCTTGACAGGAAAGCAGGAACAGAGAGATACGTGGATGGTATGAATGTACCAGCTGATACTTAAAGTACTGCAAACAAAGCTCGTTGCGTTTTCTTCAGGACATGCCTAACTAAAACTGGAACCCTTGGTAAAATACCAAAGCCTACAACAAGTTCACAGACCAGCTCTGTATAATGTCTTGTACAAAAGGTTCCCTCTCGACACTAGTTTCCCCCTTTTTAATGGGCAGAATCTCATCTCAAGCCATTGTCTGAACATTTTGTACTTATTAATATTTCAAAAACTTTAACCAGAGAAAGATCAACTGACTGCACTGTGAGATCCTTGTCTGTTCAGTTTCTCTTTCCCCTGTGCACACAGTTTTCCCACTTTGCTCTCCAGAAGGCTCAGATCTATTCAGAAAACCAAACCTTATTCACTGCTTCTTCTCTTGAACAACAGGAAGTGGTTTTGCGCAGATAAAGTTGGTATCTTTCAAGAAAACTGCATTAAGCTCAACTCAGGAAGATGCTGAAGCGCAGGGAAGAAGGGACGCAACCTTCTCCCAACACAGCCCTGTCCCAAATTGTGCTGTGTCCCCAGAGCACACCACCTCAGCTCAGCCCAGACTGAGCAATACATTAAGTTCTCTGTACATAATGTTGTCATCATTTCCACAAAACCCAAGCGCTGCCGTGGCTGGGCAGTCTGGTTCCCCTCCTTCAACACCCCCACCCACAAACCGATCGAGAGCCTTGGAAAGAAAAGCTTTAAGGGCACAGTCGATTTCCGAAAAGAACACCTCTTGCCTGCCATCAGTGGTTATGAAGGCGGCCATGTGCATCATACCTGTTGGAAACAAAGAAACTGCAATTCTTTGGGCCAAACATGCAGTCAGACCAGCCAAGAGCAGCCTACAAACACCTTCCAAATGTCAGAAAGGTTGCACAAGTGCCCTCGATTTCTGACATCAACAAACAGGCAGGACCCGACCTTTGGAGCTAAGCTCTCCCCACGCTCAACCCACCACAAGCTCATCCTGAAATTAGTCACTGCCTTCGTGTCACAGTCTGCTAAAGTCTTCCTCAAACTATGTTACTCTGGCCCCAGGGTTATGACATGATGGACTGAGCATACAGCATGAACTATTTACTGCTTCTGAGTAACACCGACAAAAAGCACCTAATCCTTTCGGGGTCAGGAGTCCTTAAAACACTGAACTTGTACAGGGATGGATCTTGTTGCATTTTTTGGCGTGAGAGATTATGTTATCAGTCAGGCTACCTAAGGCATGGGGAAATATTATGCTTACTATTTCAGCTTTGTTTTTCCTGCAAGTATAAAGAAAAACGAACAAAGAAAATCCAACCACAAAGCGCCCCACTTCCACAGCACTCGATTAACACCAGTTGGAAATGAGCAGGAAGCTGTGCTTGGACGTGTTACAAGCTTAGTTACATGCAGCTATTAATTAACAGCTCTAAAACAATTTAAATTGTCCACTAAGGGAGGAAAAAAAATAATAGTATGTGTAACATCCACTGTGGTAGAAACCCAGACACTGGAGACAGAAGTTTAAAACACTGATCTTGATTGCCAGTGGTGAGGTTGTCACAGCAACCATAATTCAGCTTCATGAATATGCATTATGCTGAAATCTATTTTTTTCCAAAAGAGACTACCGTGTCACTCAGCACCCGACATGAAGCTGCCTAGGCGATGGACCAGTGCCGTACAATGAAAGTGATTTGTCTTCAAGATTTTTGTCCTGGCTGGTGCAGGCAGAAGGGCTGGGGGAAGCGGGGTGTCACAGGACACGGCCGCACAATAAAGGTGGCAGAACGCGGCTGTAGGACTTGCTTCTGGTCCTGCCCCTGCCACAGAGTTCTTCAGACATATTCGGCAAACATCTCAAGCTGAAGGGTCCCAAAATGACCCAAGCAATCACTGCAAAGGTTTGGACCTGTGCAACCTATTGGTCTTAATCCTTCAGTAACCTGGGGATGAGCTTTGAAACAAACCAAAGGAGGCATCTCCAGTGCCCCTCCATGGAAGGTGGGGCTGCTACTCCCACTGCTAGGGACAGTCCCCAAGGCCACTTGAAATTTGTGGGCCTGGACTTGATTTCCACTGGGAAGTTGTGGGAGGCACAGAGGGGACATCAAAAAGAACACAACAAAACCATACACACATACCTGTACAGGTCACACACCCATGTGAAGAAACCCAGAGCAGGGACAATTGCGACTAAGCAGCTGTGGTAGGTGTACTTTGTACTTAATCCCTCACTTAATGTCCCAGTTGGAAAAAAATGCACTGCCAAAATCACATCCCTTCCTCATTACATTGACGCCCTACACACCTGTGCTGCTCATTCATCATGAGACATAGTACTAACAAGGTACGTTAAATCAATTCCTCTGTACATTGATAAAGTGGAAATTCCAACTCCCAAACCAGGAAGATAAAGCTCATTTTTACCTCGTGTGAAAAAGTGAAATATTTACTATTCCATCTAAAAAGCACCACCACAAATACCCTGCAAGAAAACCACTTTGCCTGCAGACAAGCTCAAGTGACAGGAGAAGCCCACAGATTCAAACCACAAGTCAACAGGCAGCCTCTCAGCATTTTTGTTTTTATCTCCTCTGCCCCTCGAACACGGCAAATAATGGTCCAAATAGGTAGCACATAGTGACAGGAGTAAAAGCTTCTCCTCCTCCAGGTGAAACACTTCCATCCCGGTCACCAGCTCCCACCGCTCTCCCCTCAGTGCCTCCTGGTCAGGCATGCTGGAGCCTGAAGCCAGCTCAATCGCAGGCTGGCACCGAAGGGAGCAACCCTCGTCACTTCTGCCACAGCCTTTCTGTCACTTGACCACTCATGCGGTTTATCAATTCACTGCTGATCCAACTAATTTGTGTTTGTTTTCTGGCAGGGTCGGTTTAACCAGAGCAGACAGCCATTCAGGCTCACTCGTGGTTGTACACAGCGTTGGAGCTGGCGTGCCTCCCTCACAGAAAAGGTTTCTGGTCATGGGCTGAGGGAGAAAGTATCCCGGTACAGCAGCCACCTGCACCTAAATCAAGTTAAACAGCTGTGAAACCTCACCCTGAAGACAATGTTTATGAGGCTGCTATAAGGCACGTTTCAGAAGTCAGGCCTACGCCAGAGCTTCAGCCCCTCTGAAGGACAGAGGGGAAGCCTGTCACAGCATTACATGGGCAAAATGCATTTTTCGCTTCCTCTCTCTGACTGCTTTTTGCTTGCTGGTCAGGATGGGAAGACGAGAACATCACCAGCTCAGCAAGAGCCTCCTGGATGACAAGGCCCAGCCAGCCCGGCTCTGGCCCAGCTCCAGCCAAGTACAAAGCCAGGGCCCAAGTTCTGCCCATAAAAGCAAAGGGACCAGGGGACTGGGGGGACATCTAACATGGGCTAAGGTTAGGTTTTCACGGCGTGCATCTCCTTTTCCACTCTTCTAAAGGAAATACACGAAGACTAGCTTGACATAACACTCGGAATAAAGTTGGCCTTTTATACTCTGCTTTAAAATAAACATTTGAAGTTGGAAGTACACATACTGGCATGGAACATCTTATTCAGACTAATAAGTTTATTATGAAATGTGATCACTACACTGTTTAAAAAGTGAAAGTCCTGTTAGCACTGAGGAAGAATTTTCATTCTATCACTTCGAGTAAACAAAGTACAAGTTACTGAGACTAGTGCAGCTATACCTGTTCAACACTGACCACATATTTCCATGATCTGAACCACACAGTCATCATCTTTTAATGATAAATACAGATAAATTAGAGGAGTACAGTAACTAAACACACCATGAAAAATGAACCATAATCCAGGCTTAGAGAAAGGCATTTTGACAACAGCCTGCCAAGAGGTATGAAGAACAGTTTTGGACCTCTTGGAGCAGTCTCTCAGCAGCAGGCAAGAGCTTCATCTGCTCTGGGTGATTGCTCGTAGCTCACCCAGTAATCTTCAGAAAGAGACCAAAAGCATAAAATCTGAAGTGCAGTTTTTTATTTTCCAATAAATATTGTGCTTTGCTATTCTTTTTTAAAAAAAAAAAGAGAGAGTGCTAAGAGCTACATGTATACATTTGCAGCAGGACACAGCTCACTGCAAATGACTGAAGTCTGGCTAACACAGTGCTCTTCAGCTCAGCACAGCTGAGAGCATGCAACTCACTGCTCAAACAGAAGCCTGTCGTAGCCCTTACAACACCTTGCACATCTTCACACGCGCCACAGTGCCAAGCTACCTAAGTATTTTATTTCCTCTCAGGTCAAAACCACACAAAATGAGTTACTGACCTATCACACGAAAGACTACAGATACATAATTGCTATGCTAGATATACAATGATAAAATGAACTCTCCTACCTTTTTGTTCACAAATCAATCAAAGTTCATAACCCCAAATCATTCAGTTATTATGGGTACCACACTGACAAGGTGGCTAAGGGCCATCATACAGAGTAAAGCAAGACAGTTTACTTTGAGGGGCTTTGCACAATTTAGAGTGAATTCAGCAGAAACCAACATTAACAGTTTTGTGAGTAACCGAAGTTACACATATCATTAATCCATCTAGGTATGAATTTTCACAAAAAGGCTTCAAGGATGTGGTGATTCTGAGTATAGTACTGCATAACTTCTGCCAACTTGAGCTATTCTACTGCAATCTGAAAAAATTATTAAGCCTCTGAAATATCTCTAATACAAAAATAAAATATATCAAAAATTAACAAGTGTTTGAGATGTGCCAACTACAGAAATCAATGATGAATTTCCTCTCATAAGTAACAATGTTCAACATTTCTGGTACATAAGAAATGAATTACACACAAGCTAGCACATGTCAACTATAACCACAGTACAATTAAAAATCTTAATTTTCCCTCCTATATACAGGCCTTGAGTTTATAAATTATGTGTATAATCCCCAAATCCCACATATTTCTATGAAAGAAACAGTGCCATATCTCATTCTGTTCCTTCTTCCTTCCTTCTCCTTCCAACAGAAACCTGAAAACGCTCCTGCAGTTGATGCTACAGGCATAGAAGGAAGGGGGCTGGAAAAAATAAATCACTGCATAGATTAGGTAAGTACACAGCGTTGTAATTCCTCATTATGTCAACTTCTAAATGAAGGGACACGAAGCATTGTGGAAAAACCTACACAGATATGTGAAAGGGCACCATGTGAAAATGCTGTGCTGCACAACATATCTAAGAGGGATTTATCCAAGTACACTAACTGAAGGAATAAGCAGCAAGTTTCATACAGTAAATCTTCCTTCAGACAGCAGCTTAATTTTTGGCAGTCTGTGCTATCCAGCAGCTCAGAGGAGCAATGTAAACTATTTCTTCAAATCTTATCACAGAGTACAACATTCAAGATCAAAATCCCACCAAACCAATGGAAAAGTATACAGCAGCTCCTCTGGGCAGAACTTGCCCACTCTGGAAAAAAACCTCCTTCCTTATCACACAGCTTGGGAAGAGATTAGAGGAATATTTACCCCACGTGACAGAGTTTGGAAATAACAGAGAAAGTTGTTACACAAGAAAGCACCGTACTTGTCCTCTAGGTGTCATGGACCTCTTTTCCATTTCTTCACTGCATCATTCTCCAAGTAAATCCATTTGCACTGTTGGCACATTGGCTATAACCAGAACTGAATCAGAGCACCCAAAACACAGTTCTGATTTCTGGACTGCAATTAATTGTTTAAATAATCTGGCTACTTAACACACTTCTCTAAAAACAATGAAATTGCAGGCTTCAGTTTGGAAAACTCTGCTGTTCAAGCTAATCTCTGTTACAGGGACAAGCCTCCGTTCCCTCAAATTTCCAACCAAATCATTCCTTCGGTATGCAGAATATCTGTTCTTGTCCCCACACTACTTAGATTAGCACTCCTAAATTAAAAAAAAAAAAAAAAAAAAAAAAAAAAGCTTTTGCTTTAGGTTGTTACAAACCTGTATAGACACAGCAGGTAACAGAGCATCCAACCCGATGAGAAAGTAGAGGAGCCACAAGGAATATAAGTGCCCACTACCCTGTACATTAACTCTCTCAGTAAACCGCCTGGGTATTCTAGCTTAACTGCACACCTTTCAGTTCACATGTTTATTTTAACATTCTTTGCACAGCAAAATTCAGTGGGAATCTTTGCCCATGGATCTGATTCTCCCAAGAGATACATGTATCCTGCGTTTTGTCTTTACCTTCCTTATCAACTGTGGTTAAAAAAAATTAAAAAGCCAATTTTGGTGATACCACTAACTGCTCTCAGCAGAAGACAGACACCAGAAATGCACACATGCTGACAGTTGTGACTTGTTAAATAACCAGCTGGCAGAGAAATGTAAACATTAGGCCCCGCAGAGATTGTTCCCTGCCCCATTAACAATTTTAGATATATAATGACAACACAAGCCTGTGCTGGGAAGTGCAATAACCTCACAAAGAATGACAGAGCAAGCAAGCCAGATACTTGTAAGGAAATACAGAGGAGAGGATAATAAATAAATAAATAAATGACTCCAGTAAAGTTTCCCACACATTCTTGTCTTTTCTCCCAAATTTTATTAGTTCACAAAACCAAATCCATCAATTTGGCATTTTGCAAACAAAAATTAAAATACCTCGTCACTCAAAACACTCAATGACACAAACAAACACCCGTCAGCAATCACCACCCACTGCAGACACACACAGCTCAGCTCAGTTGTCCACCTTCGGCAGGCTGGCATACGTAACTACATATGTGACCAGTGCAGAAGAGGAGGGGAAAGATGAAAATACACAGCTGTATTCTACAAGGAGGCAACTCTAAGACTTTGCCAAACCCTCAAAAATATGTTGAACTATTGGCCATCACAAGGCAATGAATTAAGACCTACAGTCTCCTGAGTCACCTTCTTTAGGGGGGGTACTCAGCAGCAAAACCTTTTCTTCCCCCTGCTTTTTTTCTTCCGTGTCACTCTACCGTGACACTCAAACTCCACTCCAGGTACTGCAGACTCTGGGACAACAACCAGTTTTCACAGTCAGGCCTGAGGCATTGCCAAAATCCTGAAACCACCTCAAAAAAGCGCTCTGCAACCAGTGCTTGTTTCCCATGGTCTCATCGCTCAGTCAGGTCCAGGTCAGTTTCCAGCAAAGACTGAAGAACCTCTCCAAAAGTTCTGTGACTAGACCTTTAGTTCAAGCAATTTTGTATACAACTTTGAGATCAAAAATGTAAAACCATAGCAGTTTCTAGTATTTAATGTAACAGCCTTCAGCTTTTTTACCCGGCTTTCAAAGAGCTTATGACAATTATTCTTCAGGCAACCACGTAAGAAACAAGTCTGAATAGACTCCTTTTAAATTTTCAAGCCTCCTTAAAGCATGCACAGAGTTGAGGAAAACTGAACAAAAAATTGCACAACTTCAACGAAACACAGAAATGATGCATTACATAAATCTGTAAGAAAGGTACAAAGCCTCCTCCTAACAACTAACTGGCCAGCTGAAGCTATTACCTTAAACTAGTCCAGTTCTCATTAATTTGGCTGCATTGGTAGGAAATTAACATTTTAATGGCACTTGTTATATCCTACTGCCTCGTAACAGCAGATGTTTCCAGTGGCAAAATAAAAATTATACAGAGTTATCAACTACATTTTTGAAGCTGCTAAAACAACTGGAACAAGTTATCTTGGAGCAGGTCTTTAAATAAATCAGGGCACATCAACATATCGAGCTCTATTCCCCTACTGACGGGGAACCTACTGTTGGCTGCACCACTGAAGGGTAATTTTGTGCTAAGTGGCATTTCTCCCCAGAGAAGCCGGTTCCTCTCTCGATACAGCCATATTAGCAGTATTTCAACTGCATCTCAACACAAAATGTACTGGACACAAGGAAGAGGCAGAAACGAGCTCTGCCCGTCTGCTTTTTTTGATCCCAGACATGAAGTAACCCATGAAGCCAGCGCTGTTAGTGCTTAATGGATCAGCTCCTCAGAGAGTTTCTTAACCAAGCCTGCACACGCAGGCGGGCCTAGCACACTACCTGCATGCTCTGTTTCAAAACAAAATATTTCCCTGTCACAAACACACCAGGAACCCAATCAGGTTGCTAAAGCAATATAAATCGCATGACAGTAAGCAGTAACCTGGCACATCACGATGGCTTCAGACCTGAAATAGAACTAAATTGACTCAAAAAAAGCACAATGGATAGTTTAGTAATGAAGTAAAGAAACCAAGGTAGAAGGAATGTGAATAGGACTAATTCAGTCATCATTTCAATCAGACGAGCAATTTAAAAGGCAGATAAAGGATGGCATTTATACGTCTGCCTCTAAGACTGGGACGAGGGCCAGAATTACACTGCTTGAGCTGACAGGTGTGTTTATGCCATGATGACAATTCAGTCAGTAATGATAAAGGTAAAAAAAAGGCCTAAGTTGTTGAAGAAAAAAGCCATATACAGACGATTTATCTTTCTGAACAGTCATAGTTGGGTGCTGGTAAAGGAAGAAGCAAGAAGAGTTGTTCCCTGCACACACAAGCCACAATAAAATCATTTGAGTTGCACACATTTCAAAGCCTCAAAATGAGAGATTTTTGTAGAGGTGCCACCCTTCTTTATCAGAAAGATAAAGAATTCATCTCAGAAGCTCTTCTTCTAAAAAATGCTTTATTTTTCAGGTCAAAAGTCCTAATAAAGACTCCTTCCAGCTCTGTCTTAGTGCTGGTCATTTCATTAACAGTCAAATATTTAAACCTGAGGATTTTAAGAATTTAACCATTGACTTCACTTTTCCAGAGAAATTCTAAAAACTTAATTATCGGTCACACTCAAATTCTGATCTGGGGGTAGCAAGGCTTTTGTTTACACTGTACAAATGTTTTAACAGATACAGTCTCCCAAAGTCATAGAAACAGAGCTCAAACTTTTTTACATTAAATATGCTGAAGACTGCAGGACAAGATCAAACTAGTAGTGAACTCTCCCTAATGCACCGATGGGCTGAGGTCAACTGCATGAAGTTCAACAAGGCCAAGTGCCGGGTCCTGCACCTGGGGTGCAATAACCCCAAGCAGAGCTACAGGATGGGAGAGGAATGGTTGGAGAGCTGCCTGGCAGAGAAGGACCTGAGAGTGATGGTTGATAGTCGGCTGAATATGAGCCAGCAGTGTGCTCAGGTGGCCAAGAAGGCCAACGGCATCCTGGCTTGTATCAGGAACAGTGTGACCAGCAGGGCTAGGGAGGTGATCGTCCCCCTGTACTCAGCTCTGGTGAGGCCACACCTCGAGTACTGTGTTCAGTTTTGGGCCCCTCGCTACAAGAAGGACATCGAGGTGCTTGAGCGGGTGCAGAGAAGGGCGACGAAGCTGGTGAGGGGCCTGGAGAACAAGTCCTATGAGGAGCGGCTGAGGGAGCTGGGCTTGTTCAGCCTGGAGAAGAGGAGGCTCAGGGGCGACCTTATCGCTCTCTATGGGTACCTCAAGGGAGGCTGTAGCGAGGTGGGGGTTGGCCTGTTCTCCCACGTGCCTGGTGACAGGACGAGGGGGAATGGGCTTAAGTTGAGCCAGGGGAGTTTTAGGTTAGATGTTAGGAAGAACTTCTTCACTGAAAGGGTTGTGAGGCACTGGAACAGGCTGCCCAGGGAAGTGGTGGAGTCACCATTCCTGGAAGTCTTCAAAAGACGTTTAGATGTAGAGCTTAGGGAAATGGTTTAGTGGGGACTGTTAGTGTTAGGTCAGAGGTTGGACTCGATCTTGAGGTCTCTTCCAACCTAGAAAATTCTGTGATCTGTGATTCTGTGATTAATCTCTGATTTGGATATATAATATATAAAGTGAAAAAAATACATAATTCTTAACTACATTAGAAATTCCAGGAGGCCCATGTCTTTGTCCAAAAACCAACTTTGGAGCACCAAATTTGCTGAAAGGGGAATAGCGGAAGGAGGATAAGAGAGGAAGATGACAACTTTTGATTTCTTCATTATAGGTATCTGGGGTTTTCGCCCACCTGCAAGATCTAGACAGGCTGACTAACCTTGAACAGGGACTTGAATGGCTGTAAATAAGAGCCCATCTTCAGCAAGGCCTAAGTCACAGGATGGAGGTGACAAGAAACAGGGACTGAAAGCCATCAGGATTAAAAAATATATAAATACATAGCAAAAAACAGTTCATATCTTATGCCTGCCAAACCTTTCAGTTTATTGGATAGTATAAAACCTTCAAAAGCTAAAGAGCAGTTTTAATCAAGGACTGTTCTGGGGTTTTACTGCTGTACTCAACTCTGATGGCCTGCGGCAAAGCAGAGGCATCAGGCCTCCAAGTGCTGCATTATAAAAGTAGAAGAAAAAACATGCCCTGCTACAAATTGTCCTTCAGAAGAGGTAACCACACCACCCAGAAGACATGTAAGAAAGTTTGTCTGGTCTTGAAAAGTACCTTCAGGGCCAGCAAGTGGAAAGTCTTCTGGGTACCTGAGAATCAAGTCAAACAATAACATGTGAAAGCTGGGCCCAATCTGTGTTATAATTAGCCCTATGACCTTTGACTAAAAGGTCACATGAGTTTATATATCAAAAATAAAATAAAATGAAAAAAACAAGCTTTTGGAGAAAAGATTGGGCATATACTTTGACAAGGCTACAGAAGAGGTCAGTCCATACTGGCATCCCTACACAAGGATGCATGCAAGATCCCATGGGGGCACATAAGAAGCTGTCTTCCCTCAGTAATGGTAGTACTACTGAACCACATGGCACTGAATCCCCTTAAACATAGGGTTTTTCTTTAGCTGGCTGAGTACAAGACGAGCTTTCCATGTCACCTTGCCAGGGAGAGTGCTTTGCTGTTCCCTGTGCCCCAGTTACAATGCTCACATTCCTCTTGTCACTGTATTTGGCAAAAATCCTTTTAGTTTAAGAGTTGAATCTGCTGGTTAATCTTCGTATGAAAACAAAAGGAAGTTTATTCAAATGATGATCAATCCGTAAGTAAGAAAATACGTATGGCAGTAGCAGATAATCTACTTCAAGCGTTGGCGTCTGGTATTTCCTCCATGGTTCAGAAGCACCAGCAATGCTTATACTTCCTAAATACGGTTCCTCATCTCCTGTTTCAGATAACAAGCAAGCTGTGGTTAGCCAGTCATCTTCGGGGTCCAGCCCCTTCTTAGCATTTCCAGCAGATCTGTCTTTACCTACTTTTCTTCTGACATTTACAATAACACACTATTAACTTCATAACAACTTTGGCATTTATACAATTCATTATATCATGGACTTTAAAAAAAGAAGCCCTATGAAACATCAGTCTGTTTAACTACCAACACTTTGTTTAGCTGAAGCTTTTGAAAAGGGAGGAGAAAGTGGAAAAGCAAATCACCACCTATAAAGCAAACAGACACTTTTTTGCCCAAGTCCACATAGTGTTTCCAAAAAACCATCTAACACAATTGTTCACCAGCTAAGTACACACATGAAATTTTTGTGCCATGCGTGAGGTCTGCTGTAGCTCTCGGATAGCATGAGCTTCTAGCCAGCTGAGAACAAAGCCACCAGCGGGTAAGATAAACAGATGTAATTTGCTTCAGACAAAAAGAAACATAAACTGCATGGAAAGATTTTCCATGATTTAACAAAGACAATAAAAACTCACCAACAGCAGATTCTACAGTAATGAGTCACAGATAATAGCTTAATGCTTAAAGCTTATCTATAAAGAAAAAAAAATATTTATGCAATTACAAAGCATTAACAAAAAATAGGAAGGTACTTATAAATAGCTTCCATCTTCTCCAACTGTTTTTATCTAAGTGAAAACCAAAGCAGATACTGCACATTCAGGCTCACACACCACCAGGAAAACCAATCTGGAAATACTGGGCACTGTTCCTCCCTCAGAAAGCATATGTTGTCTCTGTTCTGCTTTACGAGAGGACTGCCAAGTGCCAGAGAGCTTCGCTGGTCAAATTCAAACTCCTAAGCAATGCAAGTTCTGTGTTCTTCCTACAAAATATTCCAAGAAATGGTATTTGTGACTTTTTTTTTTCCTAAGCATTTTTGTAAGGGGATAAGTAATCCAGCATTAAATGCAATCATTGTTAGCAGATCCCTCAAAAACTAGAAGATTGCTACTAGATAGAACAGGAAAAAAAAAAGCAGAAGTAGCTTTAGAAAAAAAAAAAAATCAGTTTTGTTGTAAAAATGATTTCTAATACAGAGCTTTCTGGGGAAATCAGAACTATCCTACTTAGGCAAGTTATTTCACATAACTAGAAGTAAAAATAAGAGCTGTTGAATGTGTATAATTTCTTCACACCCATAAGGAACTCTGAGAAGGGAAAGCGAAAAACCTATATAGTAGGCAGAGACCCTTTTAAAAGCTTTATACTCACAACGTTTCTCTGAAACAAAACAGGGCTAGCTCCAGATGATCCGAAGGAGACCACAGCCTTCACTTCTGCAGTGTTTTGTAAGCTCCTGACGTTAGTTTTAATTACTGCAAGTTTCCAGGAAACTCCTACAGTTCAAGCAAGACTTGGGAGTACAGCATCCTGTAGCAGCTGGCAGATCTCTTAAAGGATCAGCATGTCCAGTCCGTTGCTCTGCTTACTGGAAAGGACAGTCCTCATTGCGTGATCACAGTTTTTGCACGGAGTGTTGAGACCAAGCAGCATTTTACACAAAAGCAAGCTACGCTTCATTTTTGTACAAAAAGGGATCTCAGATATCCTGCAGTATCTTTTAGGTTCCTTTATAGATTAGCCTCTGAGAGGAGTTTGAAGATCTTGGATAAAAGAAGTGCAAAATACTACAAAGTTAATCAAACTGGAGTGGTTTAATGCTTCGCTTATTCCTACCCCAACCAATGACAGTATCTTTGCAAGATGATGCAAGACTTGTCCCTCTAAGGAGCTGTTTGTTAGTATTATTATCTGATGAGCACAGTCTGAAGTTGTCCTAGCCGTGGTCACACAGGGATGCTTAGGATGTATTGCTGCTCTCAAGCTCAGAGCTTCACAGCCACCTTTGTCCCACACAAACAGGATGGCTGCTGGCTGAAATCGCGCTCCTTGGCTCCGGGCAGCACTGGGAAGCAGTCAGGAGCTTCACGGATGGGACACGCAGACAGCTCCCTAAGTATTATTCCTCATTCCAGGAGGGAAAAGGTGAGGAAGAAGAAAGGTGAAGAAAGCCCTGAACCCAAAAAAGTGAGCGTATCCCCAAGATAGGATCTTGGATTACAAATCGCCTTGCATCTTGGTTTTAAATCAGGTAGTCACAGCTGTATTCATCAAGGACTACTTAAGAGCAAGGACCGTCACACTGAAGGTAAATAACATTTCATCTTCTGGTGTTGAACATGCTGTTTTTTTCCTGCTGCAACACAGCATCTTGTTGTGATAACTGCATCTTTTCCAAAATGCTCAGAGCCCAGGCCCAACAGCCCCAGAGCAGGATTTTAAAGGTATTTACAGACCGGTCTCTTCCCTGCTGCTCAGACCTGCGGAGCCTAAGCTGGGCACACCACCCTCTCCAGGCAATGCAGAAAGCAAAAAAATCACAAGCTCCAGGCAGCACCTTGTCCCTGGCACAAAACCTGTGCTGGGTCCTACTTTTGCAGCGATGTCTGGAAGAGCAGCTTACGCCTGAAGCACAGGACCATAAGGCTCCAAAGATCTGGAGTAAATTGCAGGGTTTTGACTCCCACATTGGTCCTCACACAACTCGGAGGGACCGACCTCAAAGCTGTACAGCTACAGACATCAGCTGGCTCTACCAAAAGCAAGTGGGAACACAGAAATCCTTTTCAGCAGCACGGGCTACGCACGGCCTTCAAAGAACATTTCAAGAACTCCTTCTCCAGAGGCTCTGCATTTCCCCATCCCTACGGCTGTGATACTCCTTAAACACTGCAGACAGTTATAAATCCACATGCCCCTGTACAGCACTGCCACACTTCCCCAGCAATGACAAAGTGCCTTTAACCTTGAGAAGCACAGGAGGTTGTTTAAAAACGCAGCTACGGTGCACACCTGAGAACACAGATGAAATTCAGAGAAAGGGGAACAGAAACACACAAACCATTTCCTGAGCGTGGGATTTCAGGTAGTAAAATCAGTGGTGTGAGACGGGAAGACTTTTTTTTTCCCCCTGAAGATGGCTCCAGAGCTAAAACACTTGCTCATGCTATTTTAAGCAGCTCCCTTTCACATTCGCATTTCTAATTTGAAGACTCCTCTTTACAAAAGTTAAGCTAACGATAAACTTTAAGTTATGAAATAAACGCTGCTTTAAGCATCTGAAGACATTCGGGGATCCTTCACTGAAAGCTCAGAGATTAACTTTCAGCCACTGAGACTTGGTTGGTTTCCAAACCAGTGAATTTCAAGTGTTCTCCCTATAAGTAACCTTATACCTGAAATGAATATTGAAAGAACAACTGGCTTGTACAGGATGGCAAAAATGCCAAGCATTAGTAATGCCAGATACTAATAAAAATCCCTGACAGTCCTACCAAGAGCTCTGATAGCATGGTTATAGCAGCTGGAAACTAATTGAACTCAGGCACTAATTGTATGCATCAGGCCACCATAGAATGCATGGCTTTGTTCTCTTTAATTAAGATAAGTACAGACCTCTCATATTATGCCGTTATTTTCAGGGGACTACTTTGGAAATCTAAAATGCATCTGTTAACCATTGCGTTTGGACACAGAGAACTGCTGACTACTTTTTCCACATTATTTTGTTATGTCCCTTAAGGAAGAAATTCTTTACTCTGAGGGTGGTGAGGCCCTGGCACAGGCTGCCCAGAGAAGCTGTGGATGCCCCATCCCTGGAGGTACTAAAGGCCAGGCTGGATGGGGCTTTGGGCAACCTGGGCTGGTGGGAGGTGTCCCTGCCCATGGCAGGGGGTTGGAACTGGGTGGGCTTTAAGGTCCCTTCCAACACAAACCATAATTCTGTGATTTAAGATCTTCAAAAAACAGCTTAGTCAACTCCATATAGATATAAATGAGGGGACACTCAAGAAACAAGAGTGTCCCCTCCCACAGGGTTTGATGAGAATCCCATGGATGGAGTGGTATTTCACACTTCATTCCTTTTCTTATTCCCCTCTCTCCCTCCCATTTATGAGTAGCGTTACTTGGCTGTCAATACTCCACTAACAGATTTACCCCTCACCTGAAGCACTGACCCAAAAATAAAATCCCTGTTTCTAAATGTTACATTCAACACTGACTACAGCTACCCATGTGAGCGTACAAAACAGATGTGGCAGAAAAAATGTCTGAACTTCACCGTGTTTACTTTATAAGACAGATGTTCACCTTCGGGCATGCCAAAAGGGAGACTCAATAAAAGGGAGACTCAATAGCAAGTATCCACTAACAGCCAGGTGAGCCCTGATGGACTAAAACACAGCGTGGGGTGGCTGCTGCAGAGCCAGAGCAGCACCCAGCAAAGATGTGCCCACACAACCATAAGCGAGCGCTCACCCAGAACTGGAAGGTGTTAAGTTTTAGACAGAAGCCCATATGCACACAACCCGAGGAACACATACCCATGTGACTCAGTGTCTAATGATGACAACTCCTAGGCATGTGCATCCCGCAAACCGAGTCATAAATCCCTTAATCACAGGTCAAAAGATGTACCAATGTCTGCATCGACGGGCTCAGGAAAAGAGGGCTGAAGCGTCTGTTGTTGTTTTTTTTATTATTATTTTAAACTGGAGACGTCAGCTCCTGCGGAAGGGCAGCAGCACTCAGAAAGCTGCATCACCAGGGACTTAGCAGTGACCACTAGGACCTGCATCCAGAGAAGAGAAAAAACGCACGCTCAAAATTGACTTTAAAAGTCACTTATTTTTTTATGGCATGCAAGGAAATAAAGACTAATTTGCATCAGTCCCTGAGACAGCTGGAACAAGCTCTACTCCAAGCCTGATGCACTCTTGATAGCATATTTACCTAGGACAGGCAACACGTTCTCAGCAGGCACTCGCAAAGAACTCGCTGCAATAACTCAGGATTTGTAAGAAGCTGCCTCTCAACTGAACTGCAGTTTCCATTCAGGTGGAGACACAGTTGTCAAACTAAAAGTAAACCAGACAACTGCAGGCATTCTCAAAGCATGTTTAAAAAATACCGCTATCCAACATACCCAGCGGGTTTCCTCCTCATTAACACGGGTAAGAACTGAAGACACGTGGCGACCCAGGATGCAAATAGAAAGAAATTTTCCAATGCACCTGAAGAAGTTAGGAGTCTTTACCTTCCACTGCTCTCAGAAGCAAAGAGCTGCATCTTCAGTCATATAAGCATCTCTGAGGATCTGGTCTCCTAAATCAGGAATTAAATCTACAACTACCAGAGTGTAAAATAGGAGAAAGTGTTAAAGGGTGGAGGGGGAAAAGAACAAGATAGCCACAAATAACGTACATATTACTAACCACAGATAAGGTACTTTTGATTTGCATTTGAACGCTACTCTTTAGCCAAGGCAAGAAGATCTACTGTGCAAGGGAAACTGTACCATTAAGACAAAGAAAAAACCTAGCCCTTCCTCTCTGCGAAGACTGCAGAGATTGTTAATATTTATGAAGCCTGAAGTGCCTTCAAAGACTTCTTACTTCATTTCCTTATGTCATACCAAAAAGCAGCACTAACTCATTTCAATTTTAAGGTAAGATCACCACTGAAATCTTACTGGTTTAATAAATTCTGACCTCCCAGGAGGAGGCTCAGCATCTTTGCTTCGCCCCCCCACATCCATACGACTGACAACGACCATGAGATGAAAAGAGAAAACTTGCATTTTTCAGAGACTTTAGAGATCAAAACGCATAAATCCCAACATCACCACCCAAAAGCTAGGTTTAACGGCTGTATCACCATGCACAGGCTATTTCATAGATCAGCTCACAAACGTGCAAGGCCTCGATGGTGGCAGCAAGAGAATCTCTTTTGAAAGGCCCTTATGGAGCAAGACTGTCAGAAGCTTTTCCTGCACTCAAACCCTGTGTCACGAAAACAACGCATTAGAGGAAGGCATCTCTGCTTCTGCAGTACGGATCCTGCCGTGCAGGCAGCATTTAACCCAGAAAAATAAATCCATGTAGGGAAGAAAAGGAACCAGTATTGCAGAATAAAGCTAGGAAGTTGTAAACATTATCTGGGCCAGGCACAGCCAGGTTTGGACAAGAGGGCCTGGAATGCAGGATGGCAGATTTTCTGCACCTAGTACTGGGGTCTTCTGGTAATAGCCAGAGCTTTGGAAACTCTGAAGTTGGAGTAACACTGATAAGCCTGACAAATACTGGGGTGAGGTGAAGGAGAAAGAGATCTGGAGCAGCCACTGAATAGCTACGTAGCTGCAACCAAAAATTAAAAAATAATTTAAAAAAAAAAATCAGCAAGGTCCTCAGGCATTGCTAAACAGTATTTATTTTCCATACCTGTAAGAAAGAAAACATCACAAAATGTGATCTGTTACGTCTTAAATAAAAAGACAATCATCACAGATCTTTTAAAGGAACCATCTGCCACACAAAACACTGCCTCATATTTTCCAGAATTGCGGTGACTGATTCAAAACGAAATGGTGATTTTTCCATGATCACGTGCCGTGAGATGGGGTCACTGTTAATTTTCCAGCAGATCTGTCGTCGTTTTGGAGGTTAAATGGTTAATGCTCCTTCTTAGTTTTGGAGTCTCTGTATTGAAGAGTGAGTGCTGAAGCGCCAAATGATGCCGAAGACACCGCACACATACAGAGCATTATGCACAGCGTTTCCTATTCCAGAGGTTTATCAACCTAACAGCAACACCAATCATTTTTTAAACACTGCAGAAGCTCCCTTACCAAAACCAAATCCATTTTCCCCCCTCCAAGCCTGCTATTATCCACCAACATCCAATGCCTGCCATCCAATATCACACACACGCACTCTCATGAGGAACTTATGGTCGGTGTCCACAAGCCCTGAGCATCACACACCGGGAGGAGGGGAAGGGGCAGTGCCCAGGAGCTGCCCCTGCTCAGCCAAGAGGCTGAACGTCGCGGGGAGCTCACACCTAGCCAGGGCTGCCCCAGCCCCCTGCGCGTCCCCCCTCAGCAGGGCTTTCTCCTCCGAAACCGGGTTTCCCTGAGGAGCCAGGAGAGGCTTTTCCCAGCTGCTGCCCTTAATTCCTCCCTCCCCCACAGGCATTTACGTCACCAGGCCTCAGCGATGCCGCCACGGCGGGCAGGCTGGCGCGGGCGAGGACAGCGGCGAGAGCCTGGGTGCCACCTTCACCCGGCCCTGAAGAGAGCCATGGGTGCACCCACCCCACAGCGGCACCCCAACCCCTGCAGCTGGCACCCCCCGACCCGCTGGGAAGAATGGGGCTCAGGAGCTCAAATTAAACACAAACCCATCGGCCCAACGCCACCCAGGTTGGTCCTACCTGCCGCTGAGCAGGACCACGTCCGAGAGGTGAGCGGCGGAGCTGGACGCACCGAGCGCCTCGTCCCGGCTCCAGCCGGGCATCGCAGCCCCAAGCCACCCCTGTTAGGGTGGAGAAATGAGCCCAGCAAGCTTGAGACCACCGCAGGAGAAACGGTGGGACCTCCCTCCGACTTTGGGGGATTTCTGTGCCATCTGATAGCCCCACACGGTGAGTTAATCTCCTATTTTATCCATCCCGCAACCGGCAGGTTAAAGATCCAGTAGCAGCTACAGAAGACGACGGGCAAGGACTAAACAAGCCCTCCCTTCTGAATGACTAGATATGACATTGAAAAAAATGAAAATAAAAAATGTTTAAGGCAGCTCACGTCCCTAATTCTGAGGGACAACACTACTCGTCGCACAGTAAAAATTAAGGCACGATGCTGTCGGGTAACGTGGAGCACTGGGATCCCCTCTTGTTAAATATTTCCCCTCCCCACCCTATCTAAACCATTATTGGGAACGCAAAGCCCAAGCACCAGCCCAGCATTTATGCCACGTTTGTACAAGCTTAACACAGCCACCCACCCCAAAACTGAGATAATGAAGCACGGCACAGAAACAGGGCAAAAAAGGATGGTATTTCCCCCAGCTTGCCCTGTAGGTGCCTCAAAGCCCTGCAACAACCCAGGGAAGCAGGCAGGAGGCCTGGGCTGGATGCACAGAGCTATAGGGCCCTCCTGAAGGGCTGGCAGCTTGCTCCAGAAACCAGCCTTACCCCAGGCTCTCCCACCGCACTGCTCCCGTACCTCGCTGGCTACTTGGGGCGAGCGTGTGGCTACTGCCCTACGGCCAGGCGGGCACGCAACGCCTCCGGCAGGCACAAGCAGGCAGCGGGGTGGCCGAGCGAGGTCCGATGGGGTCACCCCCACGCATTCACCCCCACCCCAAGCCAGCATCACGCCCACCCCAACGACCCCAAGCCCAAGCCACCCCCTCGGGGGCTGCGTTTGCTGCGTGCTCGGGGGCGGCCCCCTGAGCCCCGCTGGGGGCCGGGAACAAAAGCCACGGAGCCGGCTGCGGGCAGGAGGCGCCCGGCCGAGCTGCAGCCGCCTCTCCCCGCTCCGCTCCGCTCCGCCCCGCGGCTCTCACCCGGCTCGGAAATCGGAGCAAACTCTCATCCACGCTCCCCGCCGAGCCCAGGCCCGCAGAGCCGCTGGGCGCCCCCCTGGCTGGGTGCGCCCGCTCAGCCCCCGGCCCTGCCCGGGCGGCAGAAGGTGCCCGTCCTCCTCCTCCTCCTCCTCCTCTTCCTCTTTCCTCCTCCTCCTCCTCCTCCTCCTCCTCCGTGCCCAGCTCCCCGCGCAGCCGCCGCTCGCCGGGGCCGCGGCGGGAGCCCGCAGAGGAGGCGGGGGCGGGCGGGGGCGGGCGGGGCGCTCAGCCCGGCCCAGGGGCGGCCGCAAGGGGCGGCGAGCCCGGCCCCAGCCCCGGCCCCGGCCCCGGCCCGCAGCACCGGCCCCGCCGCAGAGCCGGCCCCGCCGCCACCAACACCGCCCCTACGAGGCCGGCCGGTGCTGGAGGCTCGTCCCCGGAGCTGGCTCAGCGGAGGAGAGCGGCCGGCCGGCAGGCAAGGTGCTGCGGGGGGCGGCGGGGCTGGGGGTGGGATGGGATGGACCCGGTGCACGCAGCCCGCATGGGGTCCGTGGGGTCCAGGGGGTGTGCTGGGAACGGCTGGGAGATGTGGAGGAGGCAGCGAGGGGCACAGCCCTGCTGGGTGTACAGCCCTGCTGGGTGTGCATCAGTGCTGGGTGTACAGCTCTCCTGGGTGTCCACACCACTGCAGGGTGTGCATCAGTGCTGGGTGTACATCCCTGCTGGGTGTACATCAGTGCTAGATGTATATCCCTGCTGGGTGTACAGCCCTGCTGGGTGTACAGCCCTCCTGAGTGCCCACAGCACTGCAGGGTGTCCAGCCCTGCTCAGCATGCACCACTTCTCCTGCATCACGGCTGTCTTCCCATTCACCCCGCTCCCCTTCCACCGCCAGCAAGGAGCTGCGAGGAGCCCTTTTCATTCACCATCCCTCCTCACATATCCCATCGCCTGTGTGCCAAGACGCAGGGAATGCGGAGACATCACCGCGCAGCATCACGCAGTTGTGTAAGGGGTTTGGCTCGGCCTCACTGCATGCCTCCAGCAGAAAGGAGCGAGCCCCCGTGTCCTGTAGGGTGCCCCCCTGCAGGCAGCAAAGGGCCGAGAGCTCGGTGCGTTTGCACTGCGGGTTTTGCTGGGTGCAGGGCGCTGGCACTGAGCGCCCTTCGCCCGTCTCGCATCATCTCACACCCTGTGCTCGTGCGGTGCCTCCGTAACTTTCCCCGAGATGGAGAATTTATGAATCGAGGGATGGGGGAGTGGATCCGTGGGGAGGCTGAGTCAGATCGGGAAAAAGCGACCGCCAAGAGAGGGGGTGCGATCGCCTGTCGCATTTACAAACACGGTTTCATTCATCCCCATATGTTGCTGCTGTTACTACTAATAAAGCCCTGGTGTCTCAGGCTGCTGCTGCCCCGGGAGCACTGTTTGATCTTCCCGGGGTTTTACTCTATAGCCTGCACAGCGTTTTTGTCATAGCGTGCTCTTTTCCCGGTGAGGTTGTGATTACAGTGAACCCATGCTAATCACAGGAGGAATTTGATGATATTAATGTGCTTCCCACACCCTCCTCTTTTGTTCCTATTATTTGTGGTGCAAAGGAGTGACGGTTTGGGTACCAGCAGCAATTTTTCCCTTTGTACTGGCAAGATTTGCTAATTATGAAAGCAAAACAAGCCTTTTCCCTGAGCGCACGCCCTTCTTGACTTCCTATTTCTTTCCTCAAGCTGCTAATGATACCCAGCTCCTACATGGTGATTGTGGAGCTGCAGGAAACCTCGATTCGTCTGCTGGAATATTTCTGCCGAAGCCTCTAGACGCAAAGGGAGCCAGAGAGCAAGGTCTGCTTCGGGCTTAATGGTGTCTAGGGCTTTATTCCCTGACAGGGAGGTGTAACTGCGGGGTGCACATTCATTAATTTAATCCAACATAGGGAAGGAAGAAGGATTGCAGGGGAAGAAAGAAATTTCTTCAAGTTCCAAATGTGAGATCGAAGTGGGAATTTCAGTGACCTTCGTGGTTCCTATTTTAGGCAAAAGGCCACAACCCAGCAGCATGGTACCGTTTGTCTTCTCCCGGGCCTCGTTGTTTCTCTCCTTGGTTTTACCTTTCACCTTGGTTTTGCCTTTCGCTTCCCAGGGCGTGACTCTGGGGCAGCCTCACCTCTTCCCTGCGGCTCCAGAAGCGCTCTTCTGGGCGGTGATTTTTCCTCCAGCTGCTCATTTCTCATCTCAGCTGTGCCAGGCCTGTCTTTCTTACTGCGACCCTCCATGTCTCTCTTCCCTACGTCTTATTTATCATACAATATTTCCATCTTGCCAAACATCCTACTGGTTATTCTACCTTCCCCCTTCTCTCTGCTTTTTGTCCACCCATGCCTTTTCTCTCCTTTTTGTCCCATTTCATGTATCCTTCCCCCCATCTTTTTTTTTCCTCCTCCAGCCTGTTTTCAATACCTTATCTTGCTCTCTTCTCCCTGAAATCTCTCTTCAGCCCTTACTTTGTCTTCCTCTTTACATTTTTCCCCCACGCTGTTCCTTTGTTCATTGTCCCTTCTCTGAACTGCCATTTACATACAGAGATGCCTACAGATATGTATGTGTGCTCCACTCCAGATCTTCCATTCTCCATCCAAAACAAAGAAATGACTCATGCTGATAGTCCCAGCCTATTGCATCTCTCTCCCAGGGCTGAAACCCTCTGCTCTTTGCCCTTCCTCAAATACACGTTATCAGCTGGACTGAAGAATTATTAACGACGTGGGAAATGTTCCCGAATTCAGAAGTGAACCTGGGAAGGCAGCTTGTTCGGGCTGAGCTGTAAGCAGGAGCCCGAGGAACTAATGGAATTTTCTTCACGTTTCTAAATCTGGTTTCAGTAATGAAAAATCTATAATATTAAATAAGGGATGCTGCTGTCAATTTAAATTTATCTTTGAAACCTGGACTGACCCAAAATAAGACCAAAAGATGCTTTTCTTTTTTTTTTTTTTTTTTTTTTTCCCAATCATCTCATTCTATGCATGTATTAATCCAATTTTGTGCAGCTATTTTGGGAAGGAAGTGCTTTTTTTCCTCACCAGGGCTGAGCTCTGCCCCTGGAAAGGGCTCTGTGCGGGGCGGTGAGACTGGGATCTTGGCTCGCCAGCTTCCCTTTCTTCTGGAGCCAGGGAGAGAGGAGGGCAATGTGACTGCAGGATCATAGGCGTTGGGTGGGAGACAGAATAAGAGATGCATTACCCAGAAATGCTATTTGAACCTCAGGTGGTGGGGGGGTGGAGTTGTTTAACAATATTTCTCCTTGACTTTCACTGCAGACAGCATCCTGGGGATCAAGGGCAAGCGTTAGATGTTGCTCTTGAAATAGGTCTCTTAATTTTGGCAAAACTGATTTATTAATTAAACCATTTTTTTTTTCTCTTTCAAAAAGCATAACATTAGCTGGCTGGAACGAACACAGCTCCATCCCACGGATCCCACCTCCGCCTTCTGGCAGCTTACCTGACTCATAAAGAGAGTGGGGGATTTTATATGCCACCTACCTCAACTCAACATTTCCCTTTGTGGTGAGAGTTAATCACCACGCTTGTCATATTATTGCACCGACCCTCCTGAAGATACGAGCTGTTGGGGGTGATCATTTATCTTTTGAACCATCCCGAAAGCTTCTTGTAGAACAGTTGTAGGGTTTTTTTCTTTTCTGAGTTAAGTGAGAATACATTGGTGGTCCATCGCAGCAAGTTTTTGTGGGCTAATTGTTAAAAATGGCAATTTATTGGGTTGACTCCAGGGTCAGGGAACAGAGAGTTTCCACTTGCAGAGGACTTGACTTTGATACGAGACGTGGAGGGTTCAGATATGTCAGTGGCAGGTCCTTCCCCAGGGTAATCCCAGCAGGAGGAAGAAGCTGTGGTGTTGTAGCCACGATGATGAAGGATTTTTGTTTGGAGAGTGAAGGTGATGTTTGTATTATATCAACTGCCAGAGTTGGAAAAATGGACATGCTTTTGGGCACAAAATCTTTCCATATAACCCATTTGTATAACCTATATAGTCCTCTCACTTGTGAGGAAAGCAATTATGTGTAGGAGACTGATCTTTGCCAGCAGACAGTACTGCAGGGAAGAAGGCATATAGATAGCAATGAGAACAAGCTGCAAAGGTGGCAGTACAATGAATACGGTCTGTGCAGGAGGCAATGGAAGAAAGGGGAGGGAGAACTGAAAATGCACCTTCAGCAGGATTGTTTAGTATTACAAAGAGGATGTGAATTAGCCTAGAAGGTGAGAGGAAGCTTGAGCAGAAAAGCAAGTGACATTTTTACAAAAGAAGTTGCTGAAATGAGATACAGGAAGGACAGAGAAGAAGGAACAGTTGGGACCACTGTGGATTTCGATGCATTAAGAAAACTCTTAGTGTGAAGGGCCAGAAAAAGCAAGGAGACAAAAAGAGTCTCCTTGTTCGTGTGCCACAAGGTCAGGCAGGATGCCTGATGAAGGAACAGAAATACCAAAAGAAGTGAACAGTTGACAAACGTGGATGAAGGAAGGGCGAGGATGTTGCTAAAATATCAGCAGAGAGGGAGAAGTGGCACCTTGGCCTCTATGGAACCGGGAAAATGGTTGGGCATCAAGTGGGGCGCTGCAAGACAGGAGGCAGTGAGCATCCTGGGACAGGCAACACGAGAGCATCCCATCGGCACTGAGCCCTCTGACCACCCCAGTAAAAACACAGATTATTTCCATTCTTGATGTGTGTAAGGCTTAAAATGCACTGCAGATACAGAGCTGTGTTCTGAAGGTAGGAACGCTGTATCTGTCTCCCCTTTCCTGTCCTCCACACCTCCCTTCTCCTACACCAAAATTAATTCCCCTCTTCTATCCTCTCATGCACGGTGGGTCCTCAACCCAGCTCCGATCATTTTCCTTATTGATTGTGCCTGCTTAATAACTGGGGCAGAACCCAAGGGCTCAGGAGTCCCCCATAAAGGTGTAGTTCTTGAAACCAAGGCAGTAATGCAATGCTCGGAGGGGCACCAGTGGCGAGGAGGAAGAGCAGAGGGCGAGCAGTTCACTGGAGGAAGAATCAGCTTGGGAAACCACAGCCGTGGGGAAACTAAAGGTGTGGAAGCCTCAGGAAGAAAACGAGCGTAGGAGGATGGAACCAGGGCTGGTTAAAAATAACAGCATGGTACAGATAATGTGACATTTTAAACCTGCTGCCTTTGAAAGCCCCTTTGTGTTTTGAAATGCAAGTCTTCATCGAGTTATGCTAATTACTGCTTACCAGCCAGGACCGCTGGCATCTGGGGCGATCACTTTGCCCACCAGCCCCTGTTTTCTTCACTAGTGGTTGCCACTTCAGCAGGGAGCTCTTTGCATTCTTACTTGACACAAATAGTGATGTATCCCTAATTAGGCTTTGATTTCTTTGGGAGAAGTCCACCTTTTCCAGCTTGTAGTGCCTAACACACTGACTCTACTTGATAATACTGACCACTACGTTAGAGCTGAATTAAAACACCACTAAAACACTACTCACACACAGGTTGTATGGTGTGGTGCAATTTGGGCATGAGCTAACCTGGCCTGAGACACAGTTTTTCCAATGTTTCTGGAGATCTGCAAGTTTTTCAGCCCCGTGGCTGTTCAAAAGGCAAAGCAGAGTGCTAGTCCCTGTACAAACGCTACGTGTTGAATGGGACCGAGTGGCTGCAAACCTCCTGGGGACCTCCTGGGGCTTTGAAGCTCCTGGCACTTAAAATGGATGTGAGAGAAGGAAGGAAGGAACAATAAAGAAAATAATAAAGAGCAAGGTAATGTGGAGGGCCTCTTTACCTGTTAATAACCACTCTTCAGTAGCACAGCAATATGGAACAGAATGGGATCATCTGGTTAATGCAGAGCAGCTACTTGGTATTGCCAGAGCTATGTCCTAGAAATGTTTTCAAAAAAAAAATCAGTTTTTATGGAAGATGCAGGTTTCCTCATCTCTCTCCTCTTCTCTCTCCATCTCCCTTCCACTTCCAGGTAAAGGGTGTGAGCTTCCTACTTCCCACCTCCAATGCAAATCTATTTATGACCTATTGTCAGTTCTTGTGGCGGAGTTTGCCTTCGCCTTAAATTATTCTTGCATCCTGAGCCTTCCCCCTCCTGTGTCGCTGAGAGCAGCCAGCTCTGCTGCACTTCACAGGCTGTGCTTCTCTTGTCTCGTGCCCTAGAAGAGGCTCGTGCTCCCCTGCTGCCATGCCTGGAAGATGACCTCTAGCCCTTGGACAGCTCCGGCTGTGGCAGTGTGAGCTGCTGGCTGCAGCAGAGCAAGGTGCCGGCAGCCCTGGGCTGTATTCCTGGTTCTGCTGCTGCATGGTGTGAGGTCTGGGGAAGGACGCTGGTCTCTGTTTCCCTGCAGGCACACGTCTTCATTTCACAGTAAAACTGCTATCAGCGTGGGGGAGAGTTTGTGATGCTCACTGCCCAGTTCCCCTGAGCACAGACCTATAAACGGGGCACAAAGGCTGTTAACATTTTTGCTAGGCTTGTCTCACCAATGCCAAAGGAGGTTGGTGTTGTGATGTGCCCATCATATCGCTCTTAAAACCCTCATCACCTTGGTCTGATCTTTAGTTTAATTTCAGAACGTAGCTCTCCACTTCCCCCTGGTTTTATATCCACACGTACGATTCCCAATCAGCGTGGTCTGGCCACAGGAAACATTTTGGGGTTTGATCTCTGCTCTTGTTTCTTTTTGCTATGCAAAGCTGTAGCAGATCGAGAAGGTCACAGAAACCTCCTAAAAGCCAGGAATGGGGCTCGTAGGAGGAAGAGGTGCCACATACGTCTGCGTCGGTTCCCACATAGCTCCTGTCTCAGCTCTCATCTCCCGGGCTTTCTTATTCTCTCTCTGCCACCCACGCTCCCCTTATGGCCTGCAGGTGATGGGCTGTAACTTGTCGTATTTTTGGCCAAAAGTGCTAAGTTAGCACATTTGTAATGGATGCCATTTTCAGCACCAATGAAAATAGTCTCGGATTTTGGTAACTCTCCATTACCCCATCAAAGTTATAAGAATAGTTTACTTAAAGGCAATTCTTCAGCCTTATTGCTATAGCTCCTTCAGAGACCATGGCTCCACTGTAGAAGGAGTTACTTAGATACAGGAGACTTGGTGAGTATATGGTCTTCAGTTTTTCCAGAAAAACATGACCTAATCATGGCCGAAAATGAAGCAATTTTCATTTTTTATTAGGCATAGAGCCTTTTTTTTGGAATCTACAGTTCGCATTTTCAGTAGCATAGGGCATCATGGAGTAAGTAATGGGTAACACGTGGCTAGCCTTACAGAACCCAGCCACCTCTGAGTTTTGTTTTACACCATTTTCAGTCATCTGCACGTGGAAAATCACAAGATTTGTACAACTGGTGATGCTGTCGGGTAGCTGAGCTGATGCAATGCCTTGCTTTCTTCTGCAGAGCAGGATTGCTCTAGTTCAGGTTGAGATCATCTGCAGGTATGGGGTTTGCAGACCCTTGTGTACTCAGAGCAGTTTCGCGGCGTTGCTCTGATGACACAGGGGCAGGTCCAGATCAGTCACAGTGGGATATAAAGAAAGCTGCTGCTTAAGGAAGGGATTTGTGGCAAAAGAAGCAAATCCTGGTAACTGTGGAACTCGGAGAGGAAGCTGGTGTTGAAGTTTATGTTGTGTTAAGGTTTTGACTTGCTGATAAGCCCCCAGGGAGAGAGCCTGGTTGTGTTCTCTGTTGGATGGTTTTAGTACTGAGAGTACAGAGGATGGCTGTGATAATGTACATCTCTTAAAACTTTGTGGGAAAGCTGATGGGAGGATAATTGTAGCAGATTTCAGTACTGGATATACTCTCTTTTATTAGGTCCTGTTAGTCAAGTGTGCAGATCAGAGAGATTCCAAAGGAGGTAGCTTACAAGCGATCCTATGAAGAGCTGATAAAAGTCAAGTAGCTTTTTTAAGCACTCAGGTATTTATTTGCTCTAACAAAACCCTGACAAAACATGGAGTCTGATTTTTCTAAGCGCTGAGCCTCCTGGATTCCAGAGGAAATCAGTGCTGGCTGTTGGTGCTGAGCATCTCTAAACATCATACTTGTTGTTTCAGGCCCAGGTTAAACCCCCACTGACCCCAGGCACCTAATCAGAATAAACCCAGCAATGTTTAGCCTTCTGACAGTCATTCTCCTTGCAGTACTGTGTCTCTGCTGGGCTCATGAATAAGATTTTCTTTTCTTTAAAAATGCAGCATATGTTCCTTGCAGATAGCTCTGATCTGTGGTCCTGCTCCTTCCTTTGTGCATAAGCATCTCTGGTGAATGCTCCCAGAGCCCTGAGAAGTATTTGCATCTTTGGCAGAGGTAGCATAAGAAATTGCAGCTCTTGCTGGTGTTCAGAAATGTGTTTGCTGGAGTTGTAACCAGAAATGCCTGCAAAGAACAGCAAAGAAAAGATTACTAGAAGGAGTGTCCGGGACCAAAATCCCAAATAACGTGTTGCCACAAGCAGTGATGAGGAGCAGTCAGTTAGGATGCTTGGGCATCTCTGTGCTCAGTTCTGCCTGCATTTATGCTAAAGCTGTAGGTCATTTGGAGCACAGGGTGCCTGTGTGTGGCGCTGAGTTGGAGCCTTGCTTTGTATGGGGAGGGGCAGGGGCGTCTGCTGAGCTAATGTATTTTCATGGTAAGCATGAATGTCTTCACAAGAATAATTGCATGTGTGTCTCCTAAGTTAAAATTTAGCCTTTTAAATGATAACTTTAGAGGAGCAATCGAATAAAATAGAGCAGAGTATGCAGGATTGGGCACTGTTACTGATAGGGAATTACCTGGCGTCCTGACACCGACCTCTGCCCCTCCACCTTTAGAAGAAATCAGCCGATTCAGCTTACTTTACCTTATCCTAGAAAACAACTTTCCTCATTCCTTCAGAGGAAAGCAAACACTACCTCATCATCACATGCCAGACAACACGCCAGCAGAAAAACCCTTTCCCATCCCACAGATGAGTGGCACACGAGGAAGCAGCACCGGTGGCTCGCTGTGACTCATCACACTCCTGATCTGCTCTGCTGCCGAGGCAAGGCTTGCGACCAAAAAACCATGAAATAGCTGCCTCAGTTCTCAGTTTCCCTGATATTTTTCTCTCCTTGCTGCATAAGGGCACCTGTTGGATCAGGGAATGCTCGTTTAACAGCTGAGGTGGGTGCGAGGTAAAAGGGGAGGGTTTGCAGAAATGCGCTGTTCCAGCACCAGTTGTCTGCTGACATCTGGTAATTTGTAAACTGTATTTAACAGATCTTCTGTCTGTGCTTTTACTGGCATTTCTGAGCAGATGAAGCTGTTACAAAGCCTCCTATTTCCTGCAGAAACATTCCGTGATTTGTTGCCCTTCCTTGTGTTCGAGACTAAAACAAACAGCAGCAGCGAATTTCACTGTAGGTTTCTAGGCCTGGAGGATCAAAGCCGGGTTTTCTTTATTTTGTATCACAGGAGAAACTAAGGAAAGGGATGATAATCCTCAGAACAAAGTGCCAATTAGAGAATTGTAACCTCTACGGCTGATTAGTAAGATACAACAAGGGAGCAGCGCAGTGGGCACAAGGATTTACAGTGGATGTCACAGAGCTCATGACAGCGAGGACAGCTTTTAAGAGGGAAAAAGAAAGAAAAATCCCAGTGTCATTTCCACCTCTGCATGAAGAGAGGTCCCAAAGGCCAGACAATGTCCCTTGTCATCCCTGCACAGGTTTGCCAGACTCAGCAGCAAGCCCCAAAAATAGCAAAAAATAAATCAAAAAATGCTGAAGGAGCTTCTCCACCTGCCTAGCTATCATATATCAGGCCTAGGAAAAACGAAGACAGCAGCAGGCCTCACGTGGGATTTCTCAGCAGGACTCTTCCATTTCAGATCCGAGAAACTGCAGTGATTTGTATCTTTGAATATGTTTTCAGCTCATTTTGCTTTTAATGATGCTGAGGAAAGGGGTGTCAACTCGAGGGAAGATGTATCTGTCATCCCTTGCTGCTCCGGTTTCTGGCAGCAGGCGGGCTGCTGCTTACAGCTTAGGACAGGCTGGGAGAAATGCTGTGGCTGATTTTGTTGTGTTCACTGATAACTGATTGCCTCACAGCATTAAAAGTGGCTGAAAAGGAAAAATGTGCCCAAAGGCTTTCCTCAAGAGTCTGAGAAAACCTCACCTTGGTCCTTCCAACTGTCTGCTCTTGCATGGCCATACCCAGTGTCCCAGGGGGGCCTGGACCTGGAGAGCCCTCATTAGGGGTGCTTGTAGACATCTCGAGCTGCAGTATCCTATGCGAGATGTCCATGTGGGGAACACAGCTCATGAAGCCTGTTCTAGATTAAAGGTCCTTCGGTTTCCA
The DNA here is from genome assembly GCF_964035555.1 of Netta rufina. Classification (NCBI taxonomy): domain Eukaryota; kingdom Metazoa; phylum Chordata; class Aves; order Anseriformes; family Anatidae; genus Netta; species Netta rufina. The sequence goes on from NC_140123.1 coordinate 190,750,204, forward strand.
GCAGCCACAGAACGAGTGGCTGAGGCTGGAGGCACTTCTGGAGATCGTCTGGTCCAGCTCTGGCAGGGTCAGCTGCTGCCAGAAGAAACACAACTGCTTCTTTTTTCTCCCACAGACTGGAAGGCAGGCAGCCGGTCCCCAAAGGAGGTATTATTTAGCTGTTAAACTGTGTGCTGCAAAGAAATAGGTGCAGAGAAGCAACAACATTGAAGCTTTTGTGCTAATTGCTGAACTTCAGCATCCTTGCAGCCATACATGGGAGAGGAGCGAGACCCTGGCTGTGCTACCCAAGGGCTCCAGCGAGATGAACGGGCAGAGCTGTCCGCTAAGCGTAACCTTTTCTGGAGACAAATGAAGTCACCCCCGTGCCTTTTATGTGCTGCATTCCTTCTTTAGAAGTTGCCTTGCTGTCCACTTAACAGTTGATGGGTATTTTGGAAGCACGTCCTTTTTAAAAAGCCCAAGAAGCAGCCGTTCCCATTTTTCAGTTGCGGTGTTTGTCAGCCAGGGAATTAGCTCCGGAGAAAAAGAAGCAAGCGCGCGATTATTTCTTGTCTTGGAAAAATGCCTTTCCAATGCTTCAGGTCTGCAAACACAAACAGTAGGGGATTTATTTTCCCAGTGTTGCTTCCCAAGTAGAGGAAGAAGGGAAGACAAATTCTGGTGTCACCACAGGAGGAAATGCAGAGCTTTGAGGCACCTCCTGTACTTTTGGGGCAATCCAGAGCTTACCCTTCCAAATCCCTCCACTGGGAAAAAACACCCTGAAAGAATCAAGAAGGGCGGCAGAGCCAAGCAAATAGGTTGGTGAAAGTGATGTCTTTGGAGGGTTTAAGGAAAAGGTTAGACATTGATCTGACAGGGTTTGGAAAGACGAGGCTGGTACCCACTGAGCTGTGGGCACATCGATCCCCCTCAGCCTGCAGAGCATCCCAGCTTTCTCTCTCCTGTTTACTTCTACCCATGTGAGCAACCCGGGAGGTGTCCCTGCCCATGGCAGGGGGTCAGAACTGGGAGGTCTTTAGGGTCCCTTCCAACCCAAACCATTCTGTGATTTCCTCAGGTGCCATCTGCCCTGAAGCTCCTTTTTCTTCTCTCAGCCATCCGACTGCAACTCGTAGGTCAGCCCCGAGGGGGGCACAGCCCTGGCAGGAGGCAGGAGGCTGCAGAGCAGTGAAAGCGCAAGCCCCAGAGTGATGCTGGAAGCTGATCCTCCAGCAAAGCCTGGACAGGACTTGCCTTCCAAGGGAGCACTCCAACACAAAGCCGTTTGTATCAGCAGACCAGGCTGCAACATCGCGGTTCCCTTGGCCCACGTAGCATGTAAATTTGCAGCAAGGAGGAGGCAGCCCCTTTTATGACCTTTTTACAGACTGCCTTTGTGTTCCTGCACTTCTCCACAACAGCAGTCAGCTAAAGGTCAGGGCCCTGCAAGTTGGGGCACAATGGATTAAAAGTCAGAGAGGGGACCTGGCATTTCTGGCACCAGCTGACCAGCAGGGGCCTGCTCCCCCCAGAGCTGAAAGCACCAAACACCAAATAATTTCAGTCCACGTAGTTGTCTCAGTCGACATGTGGCCCTAAAGCATTTCGATTTTTTCTTCCTGTCCCCATTCCTGCTTCTCTGTAGGGTGATTCCTGCCACCTCCTCTGAGCTTTTCTACTCCTTGGTATTTTTGCTAGCTAATATTAATGCTGAGAGATTCCAGCACTGCAGCCCGCTGGCTTAAATCTTCTTTTTATGTTGCACTGTAATGCATGGTATAAACCAGTAGCAGTATGGGCACTCTCAGAGTAAACCTTTGTGCACGTGCTTAAAGAAAGAAGGAGCTATTGGGGTTTGTAGTTACTGTATAAAACACTTCTGAACATTTTCATCTGAAGGTGGCTGCAGTGATATCATCCAAGTGTCTCCAGCCCTTTCCAGAAAGGCTTAACTTAATCCGTGCTGCAGTTAATGTTTTCCCCGGAGCTTGAATATTCCTCTCAGAAACATGTCCACCCCCAGCCCATATTTATTGGTTAGATGCCAACTGGGTTTGGGTTCAGTGCTGTTGACAAGGCCAGCATCATGGGGATTTAGACAGAACACAGCACAAAAATGTGCACAAAGCAGCATGGTCCTCGACGGCAGCACAAAAATGCTTGCACAGGGTCACGAGGCATTCGTCTCAGATCCAGAGGTGCCACTGACTCAGCCTCTCCCATCTTTCAGTAGAATTATCCTGCAAAAGAATGAAAACAAACCTTTTTTGTTGTTGTTGTTGTTCTTTCCAAGCAGCTCTGAGGGCCAGAGGAGAGAGCCCTCAGGATGCCAGAGCCAGCCAAGTCCACTTCTGCCCCCAAAAAGGGCTCCAAGAAAGCCGTGACGAAGACCCAGAAGAAGGGCGACAAGAAGCGGCACAAGAGCAGGAAGGAGAGCTACTCCATCTACGTCTACAAGGTGCTGAAGCAGGTCCACCCCGACACCGGCATCTCCTCCAAGGCCATGGGCATCATGAACTCCTTCGTCAACGACATCTTCGAGCGCATCGCCGGCGAGGCGTCGCGCCTGGCGCACTACAACAAGCGCTCCACCATCACCTCGCGGGAGATCCAGACGGCCGTGCGCCTGCTGCTGCCGGGGGAGCTGGCCAAGCACGCCGTCTCTGAGGGCACCAAGGCTGTCACCAAGTACACAAGCTCCAAGTAGCCGGACGCTGCCCCTCCGACGGGACCGTTGAGCACCGAACCCTCGGCGCAGGCGCAGGGAGGCAGCTACGACCTGGGTGAATGTCACAGCTCTTCTCCGCGGCAATGTACAGGCTTGGGATGGGCGCTGGGAGCTGTCGAGTGGAAGAGGAGACGGCGAGCTGGGTGTTGGCTCATTTTCATCGGGACTTCGGGACGTGCTATGGGTTCTGCACGCTGCACCTCAGGCGACGCTGGTGGAGGAGGCCTCTGCTTTCACATCCCATCTGAAGGACTGGCTGCACTATATCCAGATTCTCCTCCGTGCTTGGAAACCATGCATGTGTGGCGCCGGCAGGGGAGGCTGCCCACTCCAGAGATCCTGTCTCTGAAGTCTTCCTGGCTGCTTTCTTACCGTCATCCGAAATGGGCACTGGGGAGTCGGCGCTTGCATCCCCTCTGGTAGCCCAGCCCCAGCCCGTTGTCCACAGCCCTCCTGTGCGGGCAGAGGTGGCACCGACAGCCACAGCCACAGTCCTCAGACTGAAATCCATGCGGATCCAGCAGAGATCTCTGCTCGGCAGCAGTGTGTGAGGCCTCTTTCCAAGATGCTGTGGTCACACCACTCGCTGCTGCTCCTCCTCGCCCCTGATGGAGGAGGGATGAGCAGGCTGGTGGTGCAGGCACACGTGTCCTTGCCCACCAGGATGCTGGAGCCACCGGCTGCCTCCCAGCTTGTGCCAAAGCATACGGATGGGCAAGGGGAGTGTGGGACCACCTCCTCCCGCTGCTGCTTTGCCTCCTCTATGACCTACGTCAGTGTGCAAGACACCAATGCTGCTGCTTTTTTGGAGACTTTTTCTGCCTGTGCACTCCTGTTCGTTGTGAGGGTGGGCACGGCGGGGTGGTGTCCGAGGGGGGACGCTCACTGAGGGCAGCTCGCCCTGCCCCTGCCTTCCCTGCTGCACTCATCTGCTAGCAAGCAAAGCAAAAGCTGGGGCTGGGTGGGTATGTAGGGACATGTAAAATATCACTGCATCCCAGTGGTGTTTTATGGGTTAAATCCTTTTGAGCTAATTCAGATATTCCCCTCCTCAAAGTCCACAGTAAGGTGAGCAATAAGAAAACCCCAATAAAAGCCATAGAGATTAGTGGAGGAACGTCTCGGTTACAAGTTTAGCATGCAGGGACTGCTGGATAGCAGAGCAAGAGCATGTGTAGAAGTGGTGTGAAGCTGAAGCTTCCTACTCAAAATACAAAATTAGCCAACATTTTAAAAAAAATATATCAAAATCTCCGGTGGGCTGTAGCACTTCAGATCAAAAATATTCATGTCTTTAAAATAACAACTGCTTTTTGCAACTTGTTCTGTAAATAAAAAGGGCAGCAAAGACACAGCTTCCAGAACTAAGTGAAGGGTCTCTCCAAAATCCAAGGCACCATTTTTAGTCATGTGATAAATTCCTACCCCCAGATAACACCCTTGTCATACACCTCTCCTTTTTTCCTACTTTGGCCTCCATCTTACCCTTTTGAGAGTGATGGCGACCCTTGACAAATTCACGTTGCTTTTGGAGATGCAGAATTCTGCATTCAGCCACATTTCATACAGTAATTGCAGCAGGAGTCACTAGTGATATCCTTCAGAAAGAGCAAAAGCCAGGTCTCGAGATGGTGGCACCCACAAGAAGCAGCTCCCAGCAGCACCATCTGGATGTAGTAGCAGCAATCTGCCATCAGTCTGAACCATTGGGCCATCGTGCTTTGAAAGGGACAGCCTAGCACTTCACTTCCTTTTTATTTATTTATTTATTTTCAGTTAAAAAGTCAAAATCAGATACCAAAGATGAAAATGTTCCTGCACTGTCACACGTGCACTGCTGAGCCACTGTCATTCACACCAGAAACCAGAAAGCAGAGGATGCAGAAGGGGAACACGTGAAGCACAGCACTGCTTGGCAGCACTGAAGCTTTCTCCTCCGGTCCCTAGGAGCTGCGAGTCACAAACCACCCCTTCCAGGGCTGCACCTCAGTGCAGGAGCTGTTCAGTTCCAGCGATGTGTGCACGCCACGGCCCTGTCCCGCTCCTAGTCACAGTGCTGCTCCCATTCTCCTCCCTGTGCTGTGCCACAGTTGCCACTCTCCGTTTCTGGAGGCTGTTCCAGGGAAGGGAGAAGTAGCGATATAAGGCTGCAGAGATACTTGAAGGCTAAGGAGGGCGTTTGTGTTGAAGCCAGGTGAGCGAGGCTGATCATCTCCATCCATTTAGAGGTTAGGCTGTCCTTTCACCCATAATTTGCTCTTCACTCTCCCTTCATACCACTTTTTTTACTTGCCCCTGACAACATGGAGAAGAGGATTGAGGAACCTATCCAGGTTAAAATAAATAAATGAACCTTTTTTTTTTCTTTTCTTTTTTTTTTTTTTTTCCCTCTTGCAAGCTTCATTTTAACCCAGTTCTGGTGTCTGGTCTGATTTGTCCCATGGACACTTGTGCCAGACAAGGGAGGGGCTGGTTCAGGAAAGGCATCAGCTAGGACTGCCTCAAAAGCACTTGTGAAATCAATGGCCTTAGTGTTAAAGGACATGTGAAAAAAGGAAATCTGCGGCTCTTGCAATCTGTGCAGGCTCACAGATCACTTTGATGGGAATTATTTTGAGTGGGATGGGCTTGGTTTGAGCCTTAAAAGTAGAGACAATAGCAAATGTTCTAAAAATTCAAAGATCATAGTGTCAATTTTCAATTTATTAAGCTGAGGTGTGGCCTGTTCCACAGATCCCTGGCAAGGAGGGGTTCTGCAGGGAAGGGGGGTTATAGTTCAGGATTGGTGCTTTTTCAAAATATGTCTTTCCAGCTCTTGAACCGATACAACAGTTGAACAACGAAGATAATACACCAAGCCCCCCTGACCCCACCTTATTCCAACTGCAGCTCCAGAGGCATTTTTGGGACATTCCCATGTTTTACCAATAAATAAATTAAACAAATCAGCTGCAGATTGAAAGTTAGAAAAGGAAACAGCAGAAGAATAACACTGCATTGAGACTAACCCCGTGTTAATGGAGGTCATTGCACTAAGCTACTTGTTTTCATGTACAATTTCGGAGAGAAATTTTTGTGATAGATCTACTTGTGGTTTTCCAACCTGCTTCCCTAAAGCCCACCCACCACAGCAGGTCTAAGCCCGCAGAAATGCTGAGTGGCTGCGTGCTCGGTCTGGGGGTTTCCTCCCACTCAGGCCAGGTAGGTTTTGAGTCAAACATGTGGAGAACACGAGTAGCAGCAGGCAGAGGACAAGTGCCCCTGACAAGTGCCAGGCAGCCCCGTGTCCCTGCGCCCCACCACACCACGCCAAGCTTGGCATGGCTTGTGCACAGCCCTGAGCCTTCGCCCCGTCAGCGCGCCCTCTGACAGTTTACATCCAGAGCAAATTGTTTACAGGGAAAGAAAGACTGTGAAATGAACAATAAAACTCACTTGCTACCAGGATCCGGGGGAGTGCCCTCTGACTAGTGCCGGGGGGCAATCTCTCCTGCTTGCTAGCTGTGCATGGTATCTTGTGGGCTTGCGTGCACAGATCTTTTCCGAGAATATGTGTTACATACTGTACAACCTATGTTATATCACCATTGTTTTAGGGCATATGTTACAGCTAATTCTGTTTTCTGTTAAGTGTATGAATAAAACATAAATGCAGACCTGATGGAAGTCAGGTGAGACACAGCTCTCAGGCCTCTTTGCTTCTGCCACATCACGGGGCCTCCCAGCCCAACGTTTCTCACTCTCCATCATATTTCCTTCAGTGTCTCGGGCTCGGGGAACCCAAGCAGTCCCAGAACGCAACCTGCCCAGGGCAGAGCTGATCCAGCTCGCTCTGCTGCTGGTTCATCCATTTTCACCTAGGGGTGAGGAGAAGGGTGGCAAAAAAGCAGCTTGACCTCCCACAGCCACCTCTGGCACCAAGCAGAGATGTGACACAGTCAGCTGTGCATATGTATGATCCTCTGTGTCTGCCATGAGCTGTGTCCCAGGGAGGGGACAGCTGCTGGTGTCACAGTGTGGAGCACATTCAGTGTGCTGCCACCAGCCACCCTGTCCCCAGTACAGGCTGCATCAAACCCACCTCTCCTTGCTGCACGCAGCCGGTCCTTGCCTGTGGTGTGCACTGCCTGGCACCTGTCCTATAAATCCCAAGGGACAACACCTTCCCCTTGCACAGACAGAAGCACTGTGAGGTTAGAGAAGTGTTTCATGCACCTTCAGAATTTCTCTTTATCTGACTCAGTGATCCCTGCTGCCAGAAACATCTTTCTTTTGACCATGAGAAGCTTACAAGCAGCAGATATGGAATAAGATGTAGCGTCTGAAAACCCCAGGAAGAGAAAGAGCTTTCTTTTAAAGAATTATTCGTAAGTACTCTCAAGTGAAAAGCTTATCTATCGGCTGGACATCAGCATGGTAATGCACTCACTGCAGTGGGAAATGTGTGTGCTTTGCCAATGCCATGTGCTGGAGACACAAACTCAGACTTCAGAGGTGCTGTATAAGAGAAATCAGAGCTAAAGAGGTTTCAAGTTTCTCTAAAAACAGAGTCATCAGTTTAAGATAATTTGGGAAAAGCAGCACTTGGAGAAAACACACCTTGTAATTAACTGATCTGAACCTGGAGTATTTCCTTCCAGAGAAAAAAAAATACTGTTAACTGCTGATTCCCACATTGATAGCCCTTTGCAGAGCAGCACCCACAAGGTGCTTTCATAACAGAGCTGACATCTGGGCCTTGGGAAAACCCAGACCAGATTACAACAGCTAGAGCAAAACCTGTGGCTGTGCTCCCTCAGGATGCTGGGAGAAGGGAGCCAACATTTTGTCTTGGTTACTCCGTTATTATTCAGTTATTATGACCTGGTTATTCCAAGACCGTAAGCTGAACAAGGGTGCCTCATGGCTAAGGCTGTTGGCAGAACCAAATACTCAGGAACATCAAAAGAAACTGAGGGAACCAGGTTTAAAACAAGTGAAAAGGAGAAAACTTGATGAAACGGGCACTTTACCTCTTGAGCCCTTTGCCAAAGGATTTTGGAGGTCAAATTTGGTTCAAGGACAAATTAGTGGAAGAGAAATTCACTGAGAGGTACTAAACACATATGTTTAAAATGATTAAATAGGTAGTTATTACATTATTCTGCACTATTCCTTCAATCTTTCTTGCCTGTTCACTCATGGTCACTGCTGGAAACAAGATGTTGGGTTGGATGGACCAAAGGACATCTACATAAACTCAGGTAATGCCTGCCTTGACTCCTCCTGAACTGTCGAGAGTTTCAAGCAGTTCTCCTAGGCCTCTGAAGAAGAGGCCTAAGAAGAGAGCATAAAAGAAAGCCTTTTCTCTTTCTTTTCTACATTGTTCCTTCGCTTGCCTCGATGGTTATGTGGATTGAGTGAGGCTGGCTTGCAAGAAAGATGTAAAAGATGTTTTGTTTCTAAAATAGAGTTAATAAACACAGATGGTGTGAGAAAGAGAGAGGAGCTTCTGCTTTCTCATATAAAGGAAAACTGTTCTCAAACATTTCTCGTTTTCTTGATACAGTTGTTTTAAAATATATATATAAATATATACACAATTTCCTGCTTTTTAATGTCCGTAAGACTAATCCTCCCCTAAAATCTTCTACAGAAGCTCTTACAAAATTCATTCAGAAAAATTTTCTTCCAGATTTAGCTGTCTTCTAGAGAGCTGTAATAGAAAAGAGAAGATTGTTAAGCATGGAGAAAGAGCGGCAATGGATGGGTGTGAGGCTCCAGAAGGAACAGGAGACTGTGAGTGAATGCTGTAAGGTTTGCAGGCACTGCTGGGACCCCGATGAGGAGCCCACAAGATGCCAGCACACACAGGAGGCAGAGCAAAGCCACTGCCAGCAAGAGAAGGGCACAGAAGGTATGTCCAAAGCTGGGTTGATCACCATGACTCCCTCATGCTCATATTCTTGTACCCACGTGAGATTGGTGTATCCAAGCCGTCTGTCCATCACACACACGCCAGGGGACAGGTTTCCATCTTTGGGTTGATTTTTGAGGATGAGGGACGGTGCTGTGATGTCCTCAGTCATGTTTCCTGGGTTCCCCTTAGGTTGGTGATCAACAGAAGAAGGGAACATAAGAGCATCACATGCAGTTTAACTAAAATGAAGGAAATAAGAGGCTGCAGTTGCCGTTTACCTCCTGCCTTTTATAGGATTTTTGCCTCTGTGGAGTGGTGCAGCATCCAAGGGTTCCAAGCAAGCCTGGTCTCACGGGCAGCAATGAAAGCAGGCTATTGAGCAGCTCCATCTCAATAAACCTGGTCTTTGCAGGAAGTGTTTTTTTAGTGCTGGCAAAGTGGGAAGCTGGGGGGCTGCAGCAGGGACGGGCTGAGCAGGTCGAGAGGCAGACAGGTGCTTTTGGCAAGAGGTTGCTTTGTTGGGACCAACGCCCGTCCCACAGCTTCTTCCTCCTGTCCTTCAGGCAGCAAAGAGTCACATCCAGGTGCAGATTTGGGAGCTGCAGCACCTTCACCTTCCTTCTCACAACATCCCACCCACATCTGCATGGGCTCACCCTGAGGCCTGCTGCAACCCTCGGGCCCAAATCTAGGGTGAACCAGCTGCAGCTTTATGTGGAAAATTCAGCCGTGGGAAATAAAAAGAAGGAAATTCAAATTCAGGTCCCCCCATCCCCTTTTGCAGCCCCAGGGCTAACAAAAGCGGTCACCGTGGGGCCTGTCAGCAGCCTGTTAGCAGGGGACAGCCCGAGCTCTTCTTAGCCTGGCCGATTCACACAAAGAAGCCTTTATGGCTCAGCAGTGGGCAGCTCACCCCTCTCCTCATCACGCCTCTGCTCAGGCTTTCAATACAAGGGGACAAAAACCCTTACAGCCCCCCGAATCCACCGCTCCTCGCACGCCTGCCATTCCTGGTGTTTAATAACCCTTATGTGCAGACACTAGGCCTCACAGGACACCGCCAGCACCAATTTCTCTTTCAGAGCCAGCAGAAGCGAATCACCACTTGGGTTACTCCACGTTTTCATGTGGGATGATGGATAACAGCAGCAGGGACAGTTCCCCACAAGCAGCTGCACCCCGTGAAGAAGGAACACAGGGTCCCCCATGCCACAGGGTATCACAGCAACAGAGGGCTCGGCTGTATTTTAAAGGGATTAGGAGTGTGTACGGCAAGGAGAATTTTAATGACAAAAGGCTAAATACATGCAAGTTTGCAAGCAACGGGAGCTCTCTGCTTTATGGCAGAGTTAACTAGTTGCAAGGGAGCAGCAGGAGGAGACCCTATCCCACCCCATCAGCCACAGAGTGGTTTGCAGCATCCTCAGGATCCCCTGCAGCTTCCCCACACCTGGCCGGGATCCTACACCAGGTAGAGGCTGAACAGAAATTCATGCCATATCTGCCCCCATCACACAAATGAATAGTTAGTTTGGACTGTTCAGAAAGCAATACTCAATTTTTATTTTATTTTATTTTATTTTATTTTATTTTATTTTATTTTATTTTATTTTATTTTATTTTATTTTATTTTATTTTATTTTATTTTATTTTATTTATTTTATTTTATTTTATTTTATTTTATTTTGCAATTTACCATTTGGATCACATTTGTCACATTTTCCTCAGGATCCCAGGACCCATTCTGGCTGTGGCCAACTTTGACACCCAGCCACACGCCTGCCAAGGCCTGAGGGGGCAACACTGGGGTCATCTGGAGATGACCTGAAAAAATCTGGTCAACAAAAGCACCTACAGCTTTGCTTCCAGGCACAAGTATGCCAAAGCTTCTGTGCCTATGCAAGGTTGAACAACGCTGGACTGATATATATGCCTGTGGTGTCTCTAGCAAGTTGTTTTAGGAAAAGCAAGAGGACTGAGCCCCTGCTCTCCTAGTCCTATAGCTCAGAAAACAAAAACCTTGATTTCTTTCCTTCTTCTGTTTACAAGAGAGAGAAAGGGGGCTTGAAACAAAACCACCAGTGATTAGGAGGAGCACATGAACTGCTGGCTGTAGCCATCCACTTCCTGACCCCAGGCCAGGGTATCCCAAGCTACCCTTCCTGCTGATGTTGTGACACTGTTTGGAAAAAAAAATAAAATAGGGAAAATATATGAAAGAAGAAGCATTTCCAAAGTAAGAAATAGCAGATCAATACCTAAATACTGTTTCCCTTATATGCTTAATGAAAAAGGTACAAGTGACCTGGAGCAGAAGTCCATTCCCCTGTGGTTGCTTTCACCTCCAGGCTCAGCATCAGGAGGACTTCCATGTCCCTTCTAATATTTTTATACAAGGGGTCAGTCTGGGAGAGGAGGAGGACTCCTTGGAAATGAGGTGTCACTTCAATCTCGCACACATTTCTAGCACAGCTAAGTGCCTGCACACAGGTGGAAATCCAAACCCCACTTCTCATTCTGGATTCAAGACAGCAGACCTGTCCTTAGCTAGGTCTGAAGATCCAAGCACTAGTAATAGCAGCATCTGTTGTTGTTGTTATTATTAACCTTTACAGAAGGTCTTTTGCCCGTCCCTGCAGGCAGTTTAAAAGGGAATCCCTTGGTGCTACCTTAACACCAAGAACAGCGTCCACTCCACATCCCGGTTATGTGGCGTTCCTGCACTTGTCAGATGAGGACTGACCCAGGAGAGGTAGCTGCAATATCAGACAGTCCTCCCAGCCCCCTAGAGTCAGCAAGGTATGAGGTTTGCCAGGGAATTATGAAAGATTTATCAGAAGACATGTGGCTGAGCTGACATCCTTGATCACTTGTGGGATTTCATGGCACAGGACGTGTCAGGTTGTGTTTCACTGTGCAGGACCACTTTTATTCTTTACTAGCACCTTCCTAGCTCTGTGACCGAGCACTACCAACTGAGATTTAAGATGTGGATGTGCAGTATTATCCACGCCATACTGGGTTATGGCGTGGATAATACTGCACATCCTGTGCAGTATTTGTTAGAGGCCCAGCAGCTGTACTCAGGAAGCCCTGGTGTAAGATCCTGATTAGCTCCTTGGGTTATAATTAAGTGGGATTTCACTAAGAATCCAACTTATTTTTAGCAAGGTGGAAAAAATCATTTTTCATCTGCCTAGACTCTGATCTCTCCTTCAAGTCAGCCAGCTAAGCATCCCCCACGAGGTGATGAGTCACAAAACCGAAGATGGCAGTACCTGGTCCTCACAGAAATGGCTGCGATCTCATCTGGGCTTTGGACCCTGAACTGAGACAGTGCCCAGGCCATGCTGACGAGCTGAGTCACTAGGGCAGCCACAGAGAAAAAAGCCTTGGGCACAGCAAATACCCTCACCTGGAATCCGATCCAAAGCCCTGACCCTGAAGGACAACACACACAGAGAGCTACTTCCAGCAGCTGCTACACGAGCTGCCCTAAGCCTGCTGCTGACGGTTATTTTCATTCTTGCAGATAAAGATAAGCTGTGGGTACAGCAGGGAGCTATTCGGTATAAATCAGATCGTTGAAATGCAGCCAACTTGTGTCGGTGATGAAATAAAACCGAGAAGAATGTCACCCATCCCAATTATTTTATTTTTATTTCTGCGGTGCTAAAATAATTCAAATGAGAGCAGGTCTCTACAGCAAAGAAAACAGTTTCTGTGCCAGAGCGCTCACCCACCAGTGCAAGGACAGGCTGGCAGAAGAGCAAGGAGAAGCACTCAGGAGGGTTCTGCGGCACACTGCTGGACGCCAGGGACCCAGAAGACAAATGCCTGTCCCTGGCTCCACAGACCTGGCCTGCTTACAGACACTTTGCAATCTGTTCCTTCTTCAGCAGTCCCGGTGGTGCCCTGTTGGTGAGGTGCAGCATGAGCACGGGGCTTGTGGTGAGAGGCTGCTGTGGCACCACCATGTGCGGCCATTTGTAGGTGATATGCACGGTCAGGATTTATGCATGATAGCTGCTCTGCTCTGCACAGAAGACAGCAGTTTTCTAAGCAAAACTGGCTCTGCAGAGTGTTTTCCATGACCTCTGTTCCTACATGTTATGTTCCTATATGATCCTGCAACAGCAGCAGAATCCAGCTAGCAGGAAACAAGTCTCCACTGCTTGGTAGACATGCACATGACACCCCTGGTTGCAGCCTGCTTTGTCAGCATAAAACCACATCTGACAACATCTGCTTACGTCCTACCTTGCCCCCCACATCTTTCCAGCTTTTCCAGCCAAGTGCTGGGTGTCAGGTTCAAAATCTTTCCTGCAATGTGTCCCTTAACCTTCTCATTTACTTCTGCTCCCCACTGCAGGTGTCTTCAACCATTTCTTCCCTAACAATCTGTTTGCCCCCAGAAGCAGATTTAACTTCAAGCAATGAGATTTTTATCTGTCTCAAAGCCCCTCAAAGCACAGGTACTCATCCTGGCCCCGTAACAGAGGAGGCTGCAGCCCTGACACACGCTGGCAGCTGTAGGAACCCAGCTCCTCTGGAGACACTTCACTTGGCCTTACTCCACTTTGCCTGTATGGCCCATGGGGTAAGAAGGAATTTTGGTGGTGTAAGCCTGCTGACCTTCACTGGGACGAAGTAAACTACACCCCAGGTGTAGTCTCCTGGCAGCGGAGAGCCTCTGGAGAAGACGATGCCCACGGCTCTGCTCTTTATCACTCACATACCACACAGGAGTGCCTTGCTCCCCTGCAGGAAGCCTTCTTGCAAAAAGGAAAACACAGCACTCATTTCTAAATCCCACCGTGAGAAAGGCAAAGCCACCTGAGGGGGGGAAATGAAGTAGAGCATGAAATGTTTCCAGGCAGGACAGATTTTATCCAGCTGCAGGGCAGGCGCTGGTTTCACTCAGCACAGTCACCTTAAAGGTGGGAGCTCCATTTCTCCCCTTTGCAGATGTCTTAAAAACGCCTTGATGCTGACAAACCTGTGCAGAGATACAGGCACGTGGGGGGTTATTTTAGGTCTTCATCAAGCCTCCTGACACTAAAGGGAGGACAGCCCAGGTCGCTCCAGCTTTCCTCCCCTGTCACTCTGACAGCTTCAACACCACCTGCTCTTAGAGCAAACAGAAGCTGACACAGGTGAAATCCACGCTGAATTTTGGGGCTGGACTTCACAGCCTTGTAATGTGAGAGCACGCACTTTATTTCTATGTTCTGGCAAGGAAGCTGGGCACACCTAGGACATCGCCGTCATTCATGTTCGTTTGCCTTTTAGAAGGTGAATACCTCATGGCTCAGGTGAAGCAGGGAAGTAGTTTGGTGTTTCTGGTCACTGAAGCATTTTGGGATGCTGTGGGACTTGGGTGAGTCACTCAAAAGTCAGGCAGAGAGGAGGGAAGGGGGCTGTAGCTGCTGTCTGCTGTGAAACTCCACCAGGAGAAGGCAAAGCCATGCTTGGATCTGCAGAATAATGCCCTGTCCTTCTGCCCATCATGTTTTCATTACAAGAAAGGTCAGGAACTGCTCCATTCACATGGCTGCTGGGCCCCAGATCTTCACCCAAGCCTTGGCCTGCACCACTATCCTAGGTCTGAAGCAGTGTCCTCATCAAGGGGATATTATTAGGTGCAGGCTACCATTTTCACACAGTTAAATATTCAATCACAACTAAGATTACAGAAGGCTGCTCTTCGGAGACAGGCTGGGAAAGGCAAGGAGCTGAAACCCAGTATTCCCAACATACCCTCCTGGCATTGCTGACTCACTGCTGGCTCTCAGAGCTCTTCTCTGGCTTTTCCCCATTTACCAATCAGGCAAAAGTAAATAAATAAAAAGAAGTTTCAATCCTCCTTTTCAGGTTTCATGGCACTTATAGCCAAAATCTATCCCACTGTAGTTTGAAAAACAGTAAATAAATCAGGTGAGGTGATCACTTTACAGTAACTCCCCATCTCCTCCAGGACCATCAAAGTTCTGCACACACTTGTGCTAAGAGCAGGCAAGTTTGTCCTCCCTGGGCACCAGGGCAGCAGCTGAAAGCAAAAACCTCCCTCACCATCAGCAGCCGGCCAAGTGGCTTCCTCCGAGCCTCAGCAGAGCTGTGAAGGGAGGCAGGGAAATCAGTCTGCATAAATCAGATTCTAGTCCTCAGATATATTTCAGGAGACCAGCAGGCATATTGCTTCATTCTTCTCCATACAGATCTTCTAAGTTCAATCTCCTGTGATGACATCTGAAACAAATTTAAATATCCACCAGTTTCAGTAAATTGAAATGCCGATGATTTTTGGCTGCAGTTTTAGTAGACTTTCAAGGCTTCCAGCCACCTCTACACAGAAGTACATTCCAAAGTTTTTGGTTTTGTTTTGCTTGCTTTTGGGAGGGGAAGAATCTTTGGGGAGAGCTACTAGCCGAACATCTACCACCCTGCTCTTTCCAAGACAGACATGGACTATGGACAGTCTCGTTGAGTTCATAGCAGAGCCTGCAGAGTACTGGAGTCCTCATCCACACCAAGGGCTCTGTTGGACTGCTGCAATGCAAATAATAATAGTTACAGGTGATGCATTAGATCAAGAATAGATTTAAGACTTTGAAAGTCAGGATTGGTGCTGTTCCTGCATAGAGTATATGCATAGAGATTTGTCTAAATTTTGTCCTCGGTAGTCAAACAATTTAGGCTTTTAAAAATGTTTCTCCTCCTTATAAGCAGCCCCTGCAAACCCCTTGAAAGACCATGACCAGAATATAGATACTGTATTTCATACAGTAATTCACATGTACCGCATATTCTGTATTTAATACCTTTGAGCTTTTCTGCTAATATTTGTCTTTTTTTTTTTTTTTTATGACTCTTCTCACACAGCCAGATTTCAAAAGACTGATTCCGAGAACCCTTAATAGGCAAATTATTAAGTTTTTCTATGAAAAAGAAAAGCCTCCTTCTACAATGCTCCACTGAATGCTCTTTGAGATGGCTAACACCCCACTGCTTTTATCATTGTCTTAAAAGGTGGAACAACCCTACCACGATTAATTTTTCATGCACTGGGTAGGAAGGGATAATTAGAGTGCTCTTCATACAGATTGTCTGCAACTGCTTTCTAATTAACTAATTGACTACAGAACTAATGAGATTCAAAATTAATTTTTATATTCGAATTTGGCCAGACCTATTTTAAGAACCGTGAAGACAGATTGGCCAGAAGCTTTCATTTGATGTCAAGTAGAGCGGCTTTTTTGGAAATACTGTTACATTATCTCCTGGGTGAGTATTTTGCAGTGGCTTTTGCCTCTACCTAGTGGCTGGAAGATGAAATGCATGGTTCCTTTTTTTTTTTTTTTTTTTTTTTTTTTTTTTTTTTTTTATCCTTTGGTGGGAATTCTGCAGTAAGAAAATATATCAGAAGAAAATACAACAGAAGAAAATATATAGAAACATGAAACCCACACTAAGCTACAGCTATCTCTGGACTCACTTTTGCCCATTCCACAGTCTGTTGGAAAAAAAAAATGTATAGGATTTGTGTTGTGGATATGTGAATACATATGATATATTTATAGTGCAGAGTCAGTACGGAGCAGTCATGACTCACATATCTATGGATATGCAGTCACCTCGATTTTCAAAAGGCGTTGGGCAAGCTCCTTCAACAGCTTGTAAAGAAGCTGCCATGGATTACAAGGGGGTGCCTAAATGTGAGCAAGCCATTGGCAAAAAATAGGAAACAGAAAAGGGAATAGGCAGGCAGTGTTTGCAGGGAAGGGAAATCCCAGCTGGAGTCCTACTACAGCTGCTCTGACCAACTGATTTTAAAAAATTCTGCAAAAGAAGATGAATAGTAAGCCTTCGGGGGCTACAGCCAAAATCGGCCAAGTGCACGAAGCTGTCCAAAGTAATCAGGATGAAAATTACTTCTGAAGTTACAAAAGGGTCTCAGCATAGCCAGAAACAGGACAGTAAAATGGCAGATGAAATTTTCAGATGAAGTGCTGATAAATTTAAGTGAAACCCATTAGAAAGCATGGTTCTACCTTCCAGCATGCAGGGATACCACCTGATATAACATACTACAAATCAAAATACCATATGTAGTTCTGGACCCTCATCCCATGGCAAATATATTAGAAACACACACACACACACAAAATCACAACCATGAACCCTGAAAACAGTTTTTGAGGAGGACTCGTGATGTTCTGAGCACTGTGAAGAAAGGGATCAGAGGGCACTGATCATAACAGCTTGCAGCAGGATGATGAAGTTTACACAGTTCAGAAAGCAATCAGACAAATTTGTGAAAGAAAAAGATAGAGGGGAAAAAATCATTTTGGTGCTATTAAAAACACAGGCATCATTTCTGGTTAGGAGATCTTTGAACCATGAGTCACTGCAGTCCGACAGAACCTTCTGGAAGCACCAGTATGGGCCTGTCCTCTTCTTGTGCTCTTCCTGCAGGACTTGCAAACTGCCCACAGTCAGAAACAGGGGAATGAGCAAGCTGGCCCTTTGGTCTGCTTCTTCTTTGTACTTTCTACATTTAAAAAAGACCCCAAAGGCTGTGAAGCTTTTGCTGGAATGCATATCACGCTGTACTGTACCTGAAACCTCAGCAGGAGCTGTTTGTCTACAGGGGCAAGGCCAATGCCACTCACGGGCACTGACCCACCAGAAGCTCCTATCCACCCACCACTCATGGGCACTACCCCACCAGAAGCTCCCATCCACCAGCACCCTTCAGTCAGACCATGTTTTGGGGCGGGCAGTGCTCCCACAGCACCAGACCCCAGTTGTGGCCTGTGGTGTGTGTGGGTGCTCGGCAGGCCCGGCCAGAGGGATGCTGAGCGCCCACCATGGGCAGGGTGCTGTATGGCCAGCCTCTGGCAGCTCTCAGAGCAGGAGGACAACTCTGTATGGCTTTCTGATACACTGATGGGTGACGGATGAGCTCTCCCAGTGGCAGTGATAGGAGTAACACGGTGGCAATCCAAGTGGCGCAAGGGAGCTGGGCTCAGACCTGCCAGCAGACAGCCTGTCAGCTGTGATTATCGCATCCCTGCGTATCTCACTTAGCACAACTGTCAAGGGATAATTTAGCAATCTAAATAAACACTGCAGGTGAGGACTGCCTGTGCTTTGACGTGCCAGCTGCTTCTGATCAGCGGTGTGTGGCCGCAAGCTCGTGCCCCGAAGCAGTTCCAGTGCCAGATTCAAACTCCCAGAGAGAGGGAAAATCACAGAAAAATGATAGGTTAGGAGCCACGTCTCTCAGATCACCCCACCATCCACAGGAGATCTCTGTATCCATTCCAGGGATGGACACATCTGTGATGAGGAGCAGGGACAGCAAAGGCACCGGGCAGCTTTCTGGCACCTCCAGGAGCACTGGATGGGTGTCACAGGAGGAGAGCTGGCTTGGCACGGCCAGACTGCTGACAGCCATCCCCATAAGCTCCATACCGGGTAAAGAGCCTGCCAAGCTGTGACATTATTGCCATTTATCAGTTAGCAGCCAGTTCTGACTGCAGCACCGTATCTCAATATGTCCTGGTTTCAGGTGGCCAGAAGAGAGGGGAGGCTGACCATCTGGGGAGCCCACAGCTGGGCACAGCTCTGCAGGTGTGGCCTCAGCAGGGCTCAGGAGAGGCGAAGGGTCTCCTCCCTCGACTTTGACCCTCCTTCTGCTCACCAGAAGGACACGTCACCACTGGACATCAGGCAAAGAAACACTCTACAAAATACCAAGCAGAAAACCTGACCAACAAACACATTCCTCCACTGCATGGGACAAGGAGGAGATGCTGCAGATCTCACCTGAGACCAGAGGTTACATTTAATGTACTCTAATAGCCACCAAGCTCCTAACTAGTGCATGAGCAAGGCTGACCTTTCGTATTTTAGAATTGTATTTCTCTTTTGTATTTTAGAAAAATGCTGCCTTAGGGGTGAACATACCACACAGTACCACAATGCAGCAGAATCACAGTACAGCAGATGGGGACCATGGATTAGTACAGGGAAAAATTCTTGTTTTAGAATAAAACACAGGTACAGGGCAATATGCTCCCACCAGCTGCATCATGTACAAATGCTCTGGCATCCCTAGGGTGAGATGATGGGTGAGAAAGTGGAGGGTGAGTAGGAGAATTCCTTTTTCCAAACAAAAAGCCAGAATGCCTCCCTTTCCCCCCCCCCAAAAAAACAACCCATTAATGCTCAGCAGCTTCAACCCATGAGAAACCCAGCATCTCCACACTGTGCCCCGTGAACAGCCCAGGACCCTTCTCTGCCCCTGCTGGCGCTGACAGCGTGTTTTGCCTGCTAAAAGTTTCAGAACAACCTTTTTCAACACTGACAGTGGCAGCTGTGGGAATATTTTTAGTCGCAAGTCTTCCAGCCTCCTCGTAGCTCAAAAAACATTTTATTTTTTGGCACCGTGGGTGGAAATGGCAATGAGCGCTTTGTGGTGCCGTGGCGATGCTCCCTGCACGAGCAGCAGGGCTGGTGCTGGGCATCTCTGCTCTTCACCCATGGCATGCAGAAGCAGAGGGTGCCTTGTGTTTCCCTGAAGTGCCATGGCAGAAGGTGCTGCTAATTGTAGATACAGCAGCTGGACGATGCTGAATGCCCCAGAGGGATTTTTTAGAAATGTTCTCGGGGGAGGTCTTGCACCTGAAAATGTATTTTGTTCCCCTGAAGTCAGACAAACCATCAAGACAGCATTTATATCCATAGGTCAGGTCTGGAGCAGCAGGTGGGGAACACTTTGGTGGGATTTGAAGACAAAGCTCACCGTAATAAATTGTCTTTTGGGATTACCATCTTGAGGGGTGTGGGGGCTGCGTGTGCCAGTGTGGGAAAACAGCTTGCCAGCAGCAGGAGGGATGGAGAACAAGCCTGGAAGCTCAGTTCCCAATCCCCAGCCTATGTAAACTGTGACTCTTCTTGTCCTCTTCCCTGATTACAGCTTCCAGGCCAAAATGTCTGAAGATAAGGGTGTTTTGGGGGGTGCCAGGAGAAGAAGCCATGACCTGTGGTGGTGCCCGAGGAAGAAAGCCCATCTCCTTGCCTCCACGCAGCCACAGGATGCTGGCGCAGAGGGGCTCCAGTCTCTGCAAAGAGGCTTGACCAATCTCATTTAAAAGAAGAATTTGGAAAGTTTCCCAGATTATAATTACCTATATATAAATATAATGATAATTACCCTACCTAACTGAGACCTCAGTGCGCGAAACTGACAAGTGATGACAACTACATTCATCAGGAGTGCGAATGTTCTTCCTCTCCTTTATGAAACAATACTGAGTGATTGCTGAAGAAATCCAGCAGCCAGAGACGTGATCTGCAGATACGTGCCGAGCCTGAGATGGATAAAGGCTGCTGAAAGAGGCTGAAGGACTGCCTGGAGATGGGCCTGGGCAGCCTGCTCCAGGTGGCCCTGCTTGGACAGGGGTTGGAGCAGGTGGGCTCCAGGGGTCTGCTCTGCTGATGCTTTGTAAAGCAATTTTTCATGCTGGCTTTTCAAACACTTTCTATTTTTTCACATGCAAAGGTGTCAGGCTACAGGCGAGATGCTGAACATGCAGAAATACATGGCGAAATGCATCTAGGAGGAAAAAAAGTAAGGCTGTTTCTAGGCCTCTTGGAAAAAAAGATGAAAAAGTGATTGTGGTACAAGGTGAGCTTCTAGGCCAGGACTAGAAATCAAGACAGTCCCTTTCCATCAAACCCTGGGTGTGAAATAACACTGAGAGAGGGAAGGAAACAGTGAGAGCCGTAATGCCTTGTGCAGAAACAGGGCGATTAGGAGAGGTGCTGGACACCTACGTCACACTCCCAGTGTTTTGCTGAGACAGCCGCAAGCTCTCAGCCACTGCTGTTGTATGAGCAACCTGCCACGCTGACTTCATATCCTCTTGTTAAGCATTTCGGTCCATGATTTTATTTTTCCAGCAGTGCGACTAATCCCCTGCCTGAAAGTGTTTCATTACAGCTGTGTGCTTCTTCCCATAAAAGCCCGAAACACTTTGTCTTTGAATGTAATTGAATTTCTGGAAAGCAGCAGTTCAGACCCATTTGAAGGTGCCTTGGCTTTCACTCTGCCTTCATGCTTCTCCACCAGACATTCTTTAGATACGTTTTTTAATAAAGACTTGCAAGAATTTTTTTTTATTATTTTTTTTTATTATTTCTCTGTGTAAAGGCTTCTGTGTCTGAGTGCAGTCAGGGCACAGAGAGCTCACGGGAAAAGGCAGCAGGGGGCTCTGCTGCAGAGCAGTGGTCCCCTTTTCTGGGAAAGATTTGCACAGGAGGGTGTGTGGATGGCACAGAAATACCCAGGATGAATGAATCTGATGCTATCAAATCTAACCAGCTTCTGGAGGGGTGACAACACATCTTGCAGCGCTGAGTGAACGGGCAACCTAATGGCAGGTGATGCTGCACCGAGAAGCACGAAGTTGTGGCAAATGATGGGAAAATCCTAATGTTAGCTCCATAATAATACATATTACTAATGCAATGCTATAGCCAGAAAAAAAAAAAAAAAAAAAAAAAAAAAGATTTTGGAGACGTTCAAATCTCTGGAAAACAGCATTTTGGTATCAAATGTGTGCCAAAAGGGTAAATAGAGCTTTAGGAATTATTAGAGGAGAAACTGAGAGTATCCAAACTCAATATCCATACCCTATGTAAAAGCTGAACACACCCTACATCACAAATACATTGTGCAGTCCTGTGCAGTACTTCTTCTCTTTCCTTTGGGAGGCTGCTTCACAGACAGAAACCCCTCTGTACCAGAACTGGGACCCTAATATTCAGTCTAGTTTCCCTCTTACATGTCACCTCATTGCTCCTGATGCTCCTGTGCCACAAGAACACAATTTCTGCAAGGCAGTGTTGGACTCCCGCCTGTTCCAGTCCTGTCTCTTAGCCCAGGTAAATATGTCTGTCTTCCACACTCTTTTCTTATTAACTAGTCCCTTAATCCCCCGATTACATATCAGGAGCTGGCAAAGCAAGCACATCTGTCGTGCTGCTCCTTCATTTAGGGAGAAGGGACTGCTCCCTCAGCAAACTCATCTGAGCCTCTTGGGCAAAGCCACCAGAGCTGATTTTGGACCTGGTTGCACAGCACGAGACTCTGCCCAGAGAAGGGGTGGAGTCCCCATCCCTGGAGGTATTTGAGAGACACATGGATGTGGCACTGAGGGACATGGTTTAGTGATGGGTCTCTGTAGGTCAGGCTGATGGTTGGACTTGGTGACTTTGAAGGTCTTTTCCAACCTGAATGATCCTATGGTTCTGAGGTAAGAACATCATACAAATCTATAAATCAGGGCTTTCCACATCTCTTATTTAAACTGGAGCATCAGTTTTGGCATACTCTGCTGTTACAGAGTGTTTTTAGGACTGCATTTACGATGCATTCGCCTCCTCACCACCTCAGTCTTCCCATAAATCAGAGTCGAGCCACACTCAGACTTTATTTGCTCTTAGCTGCCGTGCAACTTCTGGGCATGAGATTTGCTCTTCTATTGGTGTATTTGTCTGTTTGCATGTTTTAACTAGTTGAACCTTTAGCTAATGTAAGTGAGGGGAAAGAATACCAAACCTATTTGGAGTGAGGAAATTCACAGGCTACAGTATTTGAGAAGGGTGGAGCTGAGCTCCTTAGGGTAAATTATAAATGGATGGTATTAAGTCTAAGGAAATAAACAAGTTACAACACCGAATCACTGCTATCTCCACAGAGGATTTTAAAAGAAGCAGCAATGTGATAGGCTAAAGCAAACTCCCTGCCTAACAGCTCCAAATTGTTTCTCCTCTCGCTACACAATAGAAGCTACACACAGCCAAGAAGCCTTGAACATTGTTGCTGCAAGAAGGATCCCAGCATTTTGGAATCTGCTCTTGACTTTAAGAATAATTACTGTTAGCAACAGAAGTGTTTTCTGAAACCTTTCCAAACCTGTGTGGTTCCTGCAATAGGTGAAGGTTCAGATTTCATCTCACGGAGCTCCAACTAATTCTTCAGTTCTCGAAATAAACTCAGACGAAAGGTGAAAGAAGTAATAACTTTTGCTCATATGAGACTCCTTGGACTGGAAAGGGAACAGCTTCCCATGGGAGTTAGAGGTCCAAATGCCCATCCATACACCAACTTTTGTCGTGCTTCTTCCTAGCGATTAGAGCAATTGTCTAAAATGCTGGCTTTATCCAGCATGAACCCACTGGAGTGATGCCACAGGTAACCACTCTTCCTGCCAATCAGCCCTGGTGCTCAGACCAGTTTGACACACCGCACTGGGTCCCAGTCTCTTGCTGGGGCTTCGGGCAGGAGGAGACTTTCACGTGGTGCCCCAGCTGTGGAGGAGCCGGTCAGCATCAGGCTGGGGCTCCCAACCACGCGTGGTGGGGATGTTAAGGGCAGTAGGTGCCCTCCTAACACACGCCACGTGGTGTTAGGAGGGCACCTGCATCCTCCCCAGGACCGGATTCTGGCTGCCATGGGCACATGGGGAGCAGCACAGGTGTCACGTCCCAGCTCGCTTCTCTCTTTTTTGTTAGACTTCATCTGGGATCCCAGCAGGCCAATCTGTGCTGGTGTGAGATCCTGGATAACAAAGAATCACAGAACCATTAATGTGGAGAAGCCCTCCCAGATCACCTGGTCCAACCACCCCCTACCATCAATGCCACCACTAACCCATGTCCCCAAGCACCACGTCCAACCTCTCCTTGAACACCCCCAGGGACGGTGACTCCACCACCTCCCTGGGCAACCCGTCCCAGTGCCTGACTGCTCTTTCTGAGCAGAAACGGCTCCTCATTGCCAACCTAAACGTCCAGGGCAGGAGATATCAGGACCCACCAACAGGTGGCCTAAAAGCTAGCAAGTTACTTGTTATTCAGGCACACTTTGTTTGCACGTCTAATGTGTTGTTAGTTGTATCCGAGATGATAAATAATGTTCCCTTACAGAATTTAGCTTTATGCGCTTCTCACTTATGGCACAAAGCTTGTATTTTCTTTCCAGGTGTTGGAAAATTGGAAAGTTGATGAATAAAGTGTGGTTAAAGGCTTCTTTATGGCTGGCTGTTGTGGTTTCTAACATTTTTTTCTCAGAGCGTTACTTTAGCAGGAATAGATCACCAGGGCATTTGCGAAGTGAGTAAATGCAGTTATAAATACAAGTTACAGGTATAAATTTATGTTTAACGTTATGTACATGTAGATCCTGTACAAGATATAGTTTGTGTTGCACGGATGCCTAAACCTGAGGATAATTTTTCATATGTGCAGCCCCTCCCCAAGCAAAAATTAGGCAGATAAAACCACTGAGTGCTGGGGGGCACGCCACACATTACCTGTTTGCAATACACTTGAAAATTCCCATGACAGGAAGGTTTTCACCCGTCTTATTCTTAAAAAAAGTGAACCGTTTGTAACACAGAATTAATGTACATGAATTTTTAAGCATTCTCTTGATGTTCTAATGGGCTGAGATGAGAAAAGCTCCTTTTTCTTGCAACGAGAGAACAATTTCCCTCACAAAGATGGATGATATGCTGAATCAGCCTTAAAAACTGTTGTCAGACCCAGACACAGGCAACTCCAGCTCCACATTCCTCTTCCTTTGGTCTGGAGATCTCACAGCAGAACTTAAAACAACGAGCAATTCTCCCCACTACTCACAGGGTCTTTTCCCTGCTCTTTTAAACCTCACGTTTTAAGAAAATCTCTTGAAGTTTAATTTATTTTTTGTTGCGCTGAGCACTGAATGGATCTGGGTAACAGTGCTATATATATATATATATATATATATATATATATATATATTAATCTCTTTTCTTTTTTAGCATCTCAGTTTTGTTTTAAATTCACTTTGGAAAGAAGCTTGAAATACTCCACTCCCAGGCAAGTCGAAACAGAGCATTTTTTGAACCGTGAAATGAACATGTCATCAGTTGGTACCAAGAAAACAAAGGGTCAGGCAAAACCTCGCCCACTTACATATTTTTATGGAAGTCTCCCATCGTCTTGATGTCGGTGTGATTCCTTCTATAGAAAAGGACAGTTAATACCAGGAATGAGACCCAAAGGGAGTATCTAATTTTCTTTGAAGGATCAGCCTTTGCTGAAAACCTGCCAGCCAAAACATGAAACATAATTCTGATTTTCATCCCCACCTTGAGTTTCTTTTACCAGCGGTTGGCTTTCACTGTTACCGTCTCCGACCCTCTGGAAGCAAGACCCCACAGAAAGAGCAGCAAAAAGGAATGGGTCCAGGCCTGACCCCTGCCCAAGCGATGACCCCAGTTTTAACGGAGCAGTATTGGGACAGGCAGGGACATTTCACCATTTTCTGAAAAGATTTGAGTTGCCATGTGTTAAATAAGCCACTCCTTTCACCAGGGCAACGAGTCGACCTTGCATTTGAATACTGTATTTGCTGCTTAGCATTTGAAATACATTTTTACAGCACGATTATATGACAAGTGGTAGAATGCGTGAAAGGGCTTCGGAACAATAGGAATTGTGTAATTAATGAGAAAACAGTGAAACGTCAGATAAACAAGAGAAAATTAACTGCTTGGCAAGTGGCTCCAAGAAAGAAGCAGGCAAGTAACACAAAAGGAGCAGAACAGAGGATTTTGTGTAATTATGCTCATAATTAGTTTCATACAAATGCTTTTACAATATCTTCCCTTTCCAGACTCTTGGATGTTGCCTCTTGCTGCAATAAAATGGGAAGAAAAAAGTTTAAACATTCTTTTCTTGTGGATCTGTTTAACCTAATAAAAACTCCTGAAACAAGTACTTGGAACTCACATTAAAAAACCTGTAGAGAAGGATTGTGTTGTAACACAAATTTTTTTTTTTTTTCTTCAAGATGTGGGCATTCAGTATTGCATGAAGAAAATGCAAAGAGAGAAAAACATAGACTTAACACCAGGGTGTTTTTTATCCAGATGCCAAGTTAATGTTGATATGAATTAAATCAAGTACAGCATGAGTTGTTTGATTTTTGTGAGTATAAAAGGCACCACTACATGCACTCAAATGTGATAATGGGGAAGTTATTTTTAATTCCTTTTGAACCTATTTTCCTCTTCTTCCTTTTCATGAACTACTGTTTTCATCAGAGGATCAGAAAAGGCAACTAAGCTTCTAAATTCCATTAAAAAAAATCTGATGGAGTAAAGCTGAATCAGCTAAACACCTTCCAAAACTGCAATTTATAAAGCTTTTTTTTATTTCCTGACAGACATATTGGCAATAATCCATTTTTTCCCTCCTCCTTGAAATAATGCAGTTCCGGGGATAAAAAGCAGTTGAAAGAATTTTTTTTTTTTTTTTTTTTTTTTAATTTACACAGCTTTCTCATGAGTGCCGAACAGCCTAATCTCGAGAAGCCTAATCCAAAGAGCAACAACTTGCCCTAAAAGTTGCCGTCGTGCCTACACGGGGCAGAGCACATCGCAGAAACGCAGCGTGGCACCTTTGGTGTCTTCTCGCTTGCCTCTTGCTGGCTTTCTCTGTAACTGAGCCATCACTTTTTTGGTATTGCTGGCATTTTTTGGCATTTGTGGCCCGTTTTTTTTCCTTTCTCCCAGCTCCCTGCTCCCTCTGCTGCGGTTGGCAGCGCGGGCGCGCAACCTGCGCGCTTCTGGCCGCCCCCAGCAGGGGACGCCGCAGCCGCGGGGATGGGGCCGGGCGTCCACAGGGGAGCACTGCAAACCCAACGGGGACGCTGCAAACCCAACGGGGACGCTGCAAACCCAACGGGGACGCTGCAAACCCAACGGGGACGCTGCAAACCCAACGGGGATGCTGCAAACCCAACGGGGACGCTGCAAACCCAACGGGGATGCTGCAAACCCAACGGGAACATTGCAAACCCACCGGGGATAGTGCAATCACAGCGACGGAAAGTGCCCGTCGGAAAGTCAGAGAGAGGAGCGACACCGCGCTCACCGGGGCAACAGCGAAACGTTGGGCTTTGGCTTTGCTTCTGCTCGCAAACTGCCTAACTTTGCAGCTCGTGCGTTATTTGCAGTCGCCCCAAAGAAATCCTTATTGAAGGCTCCGGGTCCTACCTGCTGCTCTCCAGCAAAGCGGCAGCCCCGGGAAAGGCGGGGAGCGCACAGCGCAGCTCCGGCTGAGGGAGAACCGGAGTTACCCTCGCTCTGCAAAGCGATCCCACGTTTCTTTTCTTTCTCTCTATATATTTTATTTGTGTTTCGTTATTTTTCAATCCCTTTAATTTCGGTTGAAACGCCAAACCCGAGGCGACAGGTGGCTGCCGCACGGGGAAGCCAGCCGCTCGCTCCGCGGCCACCCTGGGCACCTTCTCCCTCCTCCTGCCCCCGGAGCCGAGCCGTGCCGAGCCCGGCCGGGGCACGGAGCCCGGCGCAGAGCTGAGCGGGGCGGGAGCCCCCGGGGGCAGGATCCGGCCCCCGGCCCCCACCCGGGAGGGGCCGGGCGGGGCCGTCGGGAATCCCCGCCCCGGGCAGCCCCCGCGCCGCCGCGGAGCTGTGGGGACGGGACGGGGACGGGGAAAGGGACAGGGACGGGGACAGGGACGGGAAGGGGACGGGGTGGCCGCAGGGACCACGCGGGACCGAGCCGTCCGTGGGGCGGCCCCGCCGAGGGGGCGCTGCGCCCTAGGAGGAGGAGGAGGAGGAGGAGGAGGAAGACGAGGAGGAGGAGAAAGAGGGGGGAGTGCTTCGGTATTTAATTTTTTTTTTTTTTTTTTGGAGAAGGAGACGAGCAGCAGGTTTATGCTAATCGCCCTCTCGGGAGCAGCAGCGGGAGGAGGAGGAGGAGGAGGAGAGGAGCCATTTTGAACTCACTTCAAAGTTGAAGGTGGAAAAGTTGGAGCTCTCCAACCCGCCGCCCGGGGACGGGGACGGGCACCGGGACGGGGACCGGCACCGGGACGGGGCGTCCGAGGAGCCCGGGAGGAGGCGGCGGCGGCGGCGGCCGGGGCTGATGGATGAGGGCGGCTGGGCAGCCCGGCGGGTGGATGGATTGTGCGGCAGCCCCCTGCCCGCCGTCTCTGCCTCCTGAGCCCCGGAGATGCCGCGGCTGTCCGCCGCCTCCTGCGTGTCCTGGGCCGCTCTGCTCTGCGCCCTGGCCCCGGCGGGCGGCGGGGAGCTGCGGCCGCCCCGCACCGCCCCGCTCCTCCACCTGCCCCCGGGGGCTGCGGGGCGCCGCGCCCCCGAGCCCCCCGCGCTGCCGCCCGCCGGGCACCTGAGGGCTGCGGGCACCGCGCTGCGCCGAGCCCCCGGCCCCGCCGAGCCCCGAGGTGGGGGGCTCTGCCCGCGGCGAGCCCGGCGGCGGGGGGTCCCCGAGCCCCCCGGAGCCGGGGGGGTCTCGGTAGGCTGCCCCCCGCCACCCCGGAGCGGTGCGGAGAGCTGGGGGCGGCGGGGAGCGCGGCGGGCGAGGAGCCCCAACAGCCCGCCGCAGTTCCAGCTGCCCAGCTACCAGGTGTCCATCCCCGAGAACGAGCCCGCCGGCACGGCCGTCATCGTGCTGAGGGCCCAGGACCCCGATGAAGGGGAAGCGGGCAGGCTGGCGTACTCCATGGAGGCGCTTTTCGACGAGCGCTCCAACGATTACTTCTCCATCGACGCCCAGACGGGCAGCGTGGTCACCGCCCGCAGCCTCGACCGGGAGACGAAGGACACCCACGTGCTGAAGGTGACCGCCTCCGATCACGGCTCCCCGCGCCGCCGCTCGGCCACCACCTACCTGACGGTGACCGTCAGCGACACCAACGACCACGAGCCGGTGTTTGAGCAGCCCGAGTACCGGGAGAGCATCCGGGAGAACCTGGAGGTGGGTTACGAGGTGCTGACCATCCGTGCCACCGACGGCGACGCCCCGGCCAACGCCAACATGCTGTACCGCCTGCTGGAGCCGGGAGCGGGCGATGGGGTCTTCGAGATCGACCCACGCTCGGGCGTCGTGAGGACCCGAGCTCCGGTGGACCGTGAGGAGGTCTCTGAGTATCACCTGGTGGTGGAAGCTAACGACCAGGGCAAGGATCCAGGACCGCGCAGCGCCACGGCCATGGTGCACATCACGGTCGAGGACGAGAACGACAACTACCCCCAGTTCAGCGAGAAGCGCTACCTGGTCCAGGTGCAAGAGGATGCCCCGGTCAACAGCCAGATACTGCAGGTGCAGGCCACGGATCGGGACCGGGGCAGCAATGCCCAGGTGCACTACAGCATCGTGAGCGGCAACCTCAAAGGTCAGTTCTACATCCACTCCTTCTCCGGTGCCATCGACCTGATCAACCCTCTGGATTATGAGACTATTCGGGAGTACACACTCCGGATCAAAGCCCAGGATGGGGGTAGGCCTCCTTTAATCAACTCCAGCGGCATGGTGTCGGTGCAGGTCGTGGACGTGAACGACAACGCCCCCATCTTTGTCAGCACTCCCTTCCAGGCCACGGTGCTGGAGAACGTTCCCCTGGGCTACTCGGTGCTGCACATCCAGGCCGTGGATGCGGACTCTGGGGAGAACGCGCGCCTGGAGTACAAACTCATAGAGATGGCACCGCCCGCCGGGGGTGCCCCTGCGGCGGGTGACTCGGGGTTCCCTTTCCAGATCAACAACAGCACGGGGTGGATCACGGTGGCCGCAGAGCTGGACCGAGAAACTGTGGAGAACTATCACTTTGGGGTGGAGGCCAGGGACCACGGCGTGCCGGTCATGACCTCCTCGGCCAGCGTGTCCATCACCGTCCTGGACGTGAACGACAACAACCCCACCTTCACCGAGAAGGTGTACCACCTCAGGCTGAACGAGGACGCGGCTGTGGGCAGCAGCGTCCTGACCCTGACGGCAGTGGACAGGGACGTGAACAGTGTCGTGACTTACCAGATCACCAGTGGCAACACGAGGAACCGTTTTGCCATCACCAGTCAGAGCGGAGGGGGCCTGATCACGCTGGCCTTGCCCCTGGATTACAAGCAGGAACGGCAGTACGTGCTCACAGTCACTGCCTCTGACGGCACTCGCTTTGACACCGTCCAGGTCTTCATCAATGTCACGGATGCCAACACGCACCGCCCGGTCTTCCAGAGCTCCCACTACACGGTGAGTGTCAGTGAGGACAAGCCCATTGGCACCTCGATCGTCACCATCAGTGCCACCGACGAAGACACGGGGGAGAACGCGAGAATCACTTACATTTTGGATGATAACATCCCCCAGTTCCGCATCGACCCCGACACTGGCACCATCACCACCCTGATGGAGCTGGACTACGAGGACCAAGCCTCCTACACGTTGGCCATTACAGCCCACGACAACGGCATCCCCCAGAAATCGGACACCACCTACGTCGAGATCCTCATCCTGGATGCTAATGACAACGCGCCCCGCTTCCTGCGCGACCGCTACCAGGGCTCGGTTTTCGAGGACGTGCCTCTCTCCACCAGCGTCCTGCAGCTCTCGGCCACCGACCGCGACTCGGGCCTCAATGGCCGTCTCCTCTACACGTTCCAGGGTGGTGATGATGGAGATGGAGACTTCTACATCGAACCCACTTCTGGCGTGATACGCACACTACGCAAGCTGGACCGCGAGAATGTGGCTGTCTACAGCCTGCGGGCCTTTGCTGTAGACAGGGGCAGCCCACCCCTGAAAGCCTCTGTGGATATCCAGGTGACTGTGCTGGACATTAACGACAACCCTCCTGTCTTTGAGAAGGATGAATTTGACATTTTTGTGGAGGAAAACAGCCCCGTGGGCTCTATTGTGGCACGAATCAGTGCAGCTGACCCCGATGAGGGGACCAATGCACAGATCATGTACCAGATAGTAGAGGGCAACATCCCCGAGGTCTTCCAGCTAGACTTGCTGAATGGAGACCTCACGGCCCTGATGGACCTGGATTACGAGAGCCGGACAGAGTACGTGATTGTTGTGCAGGCCACCTCGGCCCCTCTTGTGAGCCGGGCAACCGTGCACATCCGCCTCCTGGATCAGAACGATAACCCGCCGGTGCTGCAGGACTTCCAGATCCTCTTCAACAACTACGTGACCAACAAGTCCAACAGCTTCCCCTCTGGCGTGATTGGCAAGATCCCTGCTCATGATCCCGATGTGTCTGACAGCCTGGCCTACACCTTTGTGCAAGGCAACGAATTAAACTTGCTCCTTTTGGACTCTGCCACTGGGGAACTCAAGCTCAGTCGAGATCTGGACAACAACAGGCCCCTGGAAGCCCTCATGAAAGTGTCGGTCTCAGGTAAGCAAGCGTTCGAGGTTCATAAAGTGTCTGATTGTTGGACCAGCGTGGGGGCATGGGCAGAAATAAACTCCTTGCAGTTTAACGTGCGGCTTTCAGTTTCCTGAGGCAGCAATTTATCTGTGAAGTTCTTGGAGAGGAACCACAAAAATGGGTCGAGCCCATGTGCTGTGCATTGAAGTGGTGCATTGAAGTTGTTTGGTAAATGTGGATCACGAGGGTAAATAATACATGTGGGGGGGGTATATATTCCCTCGGTTTAGGTGGTACTTTGGCTAAAGCTTTTCTGATGTGGTTGCATAAAGGGAGTAACTAACTTAACTTGTAAAGATGCAGAGAATGCGCACGTATCTGTAGTGCTCGGGGTTAAGCCTATGATTGGTAAGATGTGATGGCTTTGGAGAGCCAGCTCCTGTCACCCTTCTATTCTCTTTTGTTTTTAAAAAAAGGGTGAGATTTTGTATCTATGCTTTTTTAACAAGACATAGCTCAGTTGATATTCTCATCTGCACACTGGTTTGGCTGGTCAGTCCTTAGGTTTTGGCTCAGGTCTCTGTTGGCATGGCCTGGGTAGATGTGAGGCCAGTGGGGCCGTGCTGGTTTGACCAGCAGAGTGCTGCTGGCCCGTGCCGCTGTGGGACACGGTGACTCTTGAAGCTATGAGGCTGTGAAATAGTTGTGTAACTTGGCTCATTGCTCCGGGATTGCTGCCTCGGAGCGAAGGGCAGATAATGGCCCAACAGCACCAAAATCAGCACTGAGAGATCCCAGTGTTGTGGGGGCGAAGAGGGATGAGTATTGTGTGATTTTCTGCCTCAGAGAACTTGTGTGTGTCAGTGAAAACTGGTTCTTCTGTTAGGTAGACTGTTCAATATGTGCTTTTATGCAAGCACGCATACGCTCTTAGGATATTCTTTTTCTGCTCTGTCGCTTGTTTATCATGGAATTACTTTTTATGCCTCTAATTGTGGCATCAATCATGCTATGAGTAATTTCCTCTGCAGGTGCCACTCTATAAAGTTTACAGTGGACCTGATCCCATACTTCTGTTGACTTTCAAACGTTATAACCAGATACATTCCTCGCTGCCTCCCCGTGCAACCCTAAAGCTAATATTTGTACTCGTTTTTGCATAAAATAGCTGCAAGTACTAGGCACATAGAACGACACTTTGGGAGATGCTTCTTTTTTGGAGGATTGTATTAAAAAAATACCAAACTGTGGCGTAATCCTGGCAGTGCTTGTTACTGTAAGTAGTCATTAAGTGCGGCGGGGCCTCAGGGGACAGAGCCGTGCTCTCTGTTGTGTTTGCAGGCTTGTGTTCCTTTTTGCTTCAGGAAAATGAAAGTGATATTAACTGCACTGATTGAATTTGTGGGGGTGCGTCACCTGACAAGCGACTCCTATTTCTTACAAAATGCTGGGGGGCAGCTGAGGTGGTAAGTTAGCTCATAAATGCCGTTTTTGTGTCCTGTGAGGACTTGCAGAAAAAACAAGCAACTGGCTTGTGGCCTTAAAAAAACATTTGGATTAATGCTCAGGTGGCTGCGTGGTCATTGTCTGCCCAAACCAGTAGCTCTTGAGCTAATAGCAGAAGATAAGAACTTGACTTGGAGCAAGGAGCTTGGAGAAGTCATTTTGCTAGACTGAAGAGAGTATTCAGGACAGAAAAATAGATTATAGGAACAGTCTGACTGCAGTTTAGGTGCATGAAGTCTCAGGTAGGGACATGAAGGACTGGAGACCTCTGGTTTTATAATGCTTGGAGCTTTGCATCGTTCTCATGTTGGGTGAAGGTCTGAACTTTGCAGCTCTTCTGCGATGTTGATCTGTCTGTCTGCTGCATGTTCTGAGATAACTGAAATAAGGCTTTTCATGAGTAGGAGTCTGTAGTAATTCCGACAAGCACTGAGCTCCCTGTGGTATTTGTTTCGAGAAGCTGGCTGTTTGGAAACTAGAAGGGCGGAGTCTTGCAGTTTGTGATTGTATCCAGGAAACTTTCACCTGCTTGCTTTCTCTGGTTTATCTGATACAGTCAAAAAAAAAAAAAAAAAGAAAAAAAGAAGAAAAAAAAAAAAAAAAAAAAAAAAAGCTCAGACAGAGCTCCACCTGGTTATCTATAAGCATTGCAAAATACCTGCAAATCATCTGCTAAAATGACCTGCAAGTTAACTGAAAAACGTGTCTATGCAGTAGCCATTAACCTCTCAACCCAGACAAACACAAAGTCCTGCCCTGCACGCAGCTGCTGTGCAGGTCAGGGAGGAATTTGCGCTCTTTATGAACTTGGGGAATTTGATCTATATACGAGTCGGAAGTGACAGTGCTGCTGTAAAAATCTGGTTTCCACCTAGAGCTGCGTTGTGCTGCTGAGGCATGTGAGTGTGCGTGAGGCTGGTGAGGAGCCATGCCATCCAATTCAATCACTGTGAGGCTTTGATATGTAGCTAAGCCCAGTATCCTTGGGTTTGATTTGGGAATTGTTTGAGTAGGAATGGTAATTTTGTCCTCATGCATATAAACAAAACTTGAAAAGTCACAAAAAAAAACCAAAAAAACAAACAAAAAAAAACAAACAAACAAACACAAAAAAAAAAAAAAAAAAAAAAAAACAAGAAAACTGAGAGAATTCATCTAAAAAAAACTTGAGAGTGGCAGTTTTTAAAACTTCACCTAAAGTAAACACCTTCAGCACTGCGTGGGGCCGTGGGCTGCCCTTGGCAGGCCCTACGTGTGAAGGCCCTAAGTGTGTAGGCCCTACATGTGTAGACCCACGCTGGGGCCGTGAGTCCTGCAAGGCCGTGCCCCCACAGCCCGTCAGGAGGAGAGCCGAGGAGAGGAAGGAGGAATGTGGATGGTGGGGCTCCCGTGGGCGTGTGGGTATTTGCATGCTGGATCCCGAGCGGGAGCTTTTGAAGTCAGGCTCTTTTGAAGCGAGTCTCTCTGGTTTCTGTGCCTGTCGCGTGCAGTGAGCGGACCAGCCCGCTTTGGGATGAAGCTCATCCAGATGCACTCCAGGCATGCCCCGAGTGCCCCAGCTCTGTCTCCGGGTTGAGTGCACAGGGCCAGGCTATGGCAGCTCCCGAGGGAAATCCCACACTGGCCCCAAGCATCCTGCACCAGCTGCCTCCCGCTGCCCACCTCCGCTCCTGGCTGCTGCTGCCGCCTTGCGTGGGCACCTACGCTCACCAGCCTTTCACACAGCCCCCAGGTACTGCTGGGGAAAGAAAGAAAAATATAAATAAATAAATAAATAAATAAATAAATAAATAAATAAGGAGGAAAAAAAAAGGTCTTTTCCACCCAGTGGATTTTTCTTTCACCTGGCGAGGGGTGAACAGGGTTAGTAATGTATCCCTCAGAGCCCCCTCCTTTTAGCTACCCTTTGCCCTGGGAGCTGGTACTCGCAGCGCAGGCTTGGGGTCACTTAGAAGGACACATTCTCCTGTTTCCCTCATACCTTCCAGGCTTTCCTGCAGGAAGGCAGAGCTTGGCCTCATATTGCCATGCCTGCACATAGCATCATTAGGTTTCTGTTAACTACTTGGACCCTGCTGAAATCCTGCCCTTGCCTTCCGGGGGGGCAGAATTTTACTCTGGGGTTCTGGTATGCATAGGTCAGTCTGTGACTTTTTAGTGTTATTAATAAATATCTAACTTGAATTGACAGGATTGTTAGAAAAGGTTACTTTTATTCCACAGTGATGCTTACAGTAATGCCAAATTGATTCTGTTTCCTTTGGTTGAATGTTGCTTCTTTTTCTTCTTTGGTTGAATGTTGCTTCAGTCTCACGATGTTGGCCTGTGTTGTGCTGTGGTCCCTGCTTGTGCAGCTTGGTGCTGGCCTCAGCTGTGCACAGATGCTGCACGAGTTTGCTTGGGTGTCACATTGCACACTCTGCCTGCACCTGTGGCTACTGCCACAAGCAGCCCTGCTCATCATTAGTGACAGTTCACCCAGGCACCGTAATAGAAGTGTGTGCACCCTCCTCGAGGAACAGAGCAGGCACAAGTCAACCTGAGTGTATGCTAGAGCTTTGGGATGCTCCAGAGAAATGTAAAATAATGTCATAAACATGTAATTTTTGGAAGGCAGTGATCTTCAGTTCTGTGCTTTCACATGGGCTGGTTTCCCTAGCATGGGGTAGATACCCAAGCATTTGGGGGGCCATGCAAGCTAAACTATTGCCTTTACATTTCTTTGACTTTAAATCTCCACTGGCATTCAGTGACATTATTGACTATCAGCAAATACAAATCAAGATAGAGCTCCTGCCTGGTGCGATAAACTTCTGTTATTTTTAACTCCTGTGCTGGTAAAGGATCTTCATTATTATTGTAATTTAAAAGCCATTATGCTAATGCTCCTGGATCTCCAGCTCTGTGCCTTCCCCATACAAATGTAACAGGAGACATAACACTTGGGTTTAACCCTTGGGACAAACTCAAGACCGTGGTTGTGCCTGAGATATGTGGCATGGGGGGTTATTTGTGTGTGTGAGCTGGCACTCCCCTGCCCCACTCCCCAAAATGCCCCTGCCGCTGGATATGGGCTGGGAGCATCAAGCTGCGTGCTGATCTCCTGTCTCCATGTTCAGGGAGGCTGTGCCTCCAGCACCTCTAGATGAGGGTATACGGGGTTGCTGAGGCTGTTTTTGGGGTGCAGATGGGCAGAGAAAGCAGCTCTGATGCACTTCTGCTACATTAGATGCTTCTGGTGGTCAGCAGGTAGATGCTGCCAGGATGCAGAGGAGCCAGACCGCTTTTAGGTATCATCGAGGAGGGATTGGCACCCAAACTACCCTCTGTGGCCTCCCCTATCCACCAAGGAAGTAAATTCATGTCACCTAAAACACAGCTTTGATGCAAACCCTGCGGGTTATACAATTACGGGATTATAGAAATGAGAGAATGCTCCCTTCCTGCTTCTCCCTGCACCTTCCCCTCGGTTAGCGGAGGTGCGGCTTTCCTACAGAGCACATTTCCTGACAGAACAGGGATTTTGCACTTGGCTGTTCCTGGGGAGCTTGTGCAGCCCTGCCTGTGCTTGCATTGCATGTGTGCATCCAGCATGAGGGCAAGGGAAGGAAAAAGGGCAGCCAGGGGCCTGCAAAGGCCAGGGAGGAAGCAACAAGAGGCCTCACTGCGAAAGCAGCAGGCCGCGATACCCTGGGCTGTGTGTTTGCTGCCCATGGTCATTGCTTTGTGTATAAAATGGGAAATAATGGCTATCAGCCTTTACACAGTGCTTTTGAACACTTACGTTTGTGTTCCTAAAAAAGTGAATCCAAAATAAAGACCATCCTTTTAAAGTCGGGGAGCTACCAGGCTGCTGCAGCTACCTGAGGCCTTCCTTGCCCCCATGTAAAAGAAGTCACGGGTGGGAGACTTGCCCTCCTCCCCTGTATGATCTGGTCCAGCTGATAAAAAGCTGCTGCTGCTGCTGCCTCGTTGCTTTCGTATGTGTTTCCTTCCACCTCGTTCCTGGATTTCATAGGAGTGGTGTATTTTTGTTTCCAGAGACAGGAAAGCGTCTATGGCTACGGGTGCAAAAATATTTAATAGAAGTCTGACTGAGAAAATAAACTTTTTACTGAGATAAAAGGTGTTTTCTGCATGTAAATAAATAGCAAGTTATCTGCAGCTAAAGTAAATAAGCAATTTCTTTGCTAAAATAGTGATCTCCAGTTATAAAAAAGAAATGTTTACCACACCATACCTTGGGAAGTAAATGAGATGTTTTACCTCAGACAGTTTTGTCCATCAGCTTCTTTCAGAAAAAGCTACTATAAAACTAGCTAAAAAGCTACTATAAAAGTAGCTCTCTCTAAAAATGTTTGTTTCTCCCTGTTTGTGTGTGCTCTACACACCCATTTTTTGGTTACACAGTGTTTAAAAAGATGTTTCTACCTTGGTGTATCTCAGTGGTTGAAGCACATACAGATGGCACTTCTTAACCTCATGCCACACAGTGAAACTTCGAACTGTAAATACCAGGGGTTGCAATCAGTTCCTGAAGAGAAAAACACAACAAAAAATCAATGAAAACACATCACTTATCTCCTCCTTTGGAAACTGCTGTACCCAAACCAGAAAACACCTGTGTCTGTGGACCAAACTCAGAATTTGACATGTAGCAGCATTGCTGCTGTCCCTGAAAATTGACACAGAAAAAAATGTGTATATAAAGTAGGATAACACATGTCTTTTCTACAGATGGGAAACTGGTTGATGGAGATGCAGGGGTGCCAGGGACAGCTGCTGGGGACAGGCAACTTAGCCTAAACCTGGCCGTATGTTGAGGAGACCCCAATGAAAATTAGAGAAATACTACCTGGAAAACTTATTTTCCCCTATTTTCAAGTTATTTGCAAATGAGGAGATAGTGATAATAACCATTTTAAATTGGATTTGTAATTTTATTATTATTATTATTTCTGGATTGCTTTTTAAGCTTCAGGGTTTGTTCATGAATTGGTTTCCTTGCTGTATTCACTTGTGATTTTCTTCCTTCTGAGAAGTTAATGAAATGCTTTTTCTTCAAGTGATTTACACCTGGGGATTGGGAGTATTCCCTATGTGTTCTGTTCTGGTCCCACGTTTCTCTGTGGTTCAGAATTGTTTTAGGCAGAGGTTGTGGAGCCGACTGCCAAGGGTCCCATACAGAATAAATATTGAATTGTAGTAAAGGGTAATGACAAAAGAACCTTTTGTTTAGAATAAAGGAACGGTTTTCTAGGTTTGGATGTTAGGATGATAGCAAGCATGCAGTAGAAGTAGTCATGAGGAAAGCAGGTGATGTGAAGCAGTGGCATTTTATACTTTATTATCTCCAACATCCTAACCCGAGGAAGTAGCTGGCTGCTGATAAAGTGTATAATTTTACACTTGCTCATTGAGTGGTCTGTTTTCCTGCAGCACATATTCCCAATATCTTAAAACTCCCATCTTTGAGCTGAATGGATTTTCTCAGACACCTCCATTCACAGTGACGCGTCAGACAAGCCATGACTGAGAAATGCAATGCTGGGCTTTAGAGAGGGTAGGTAGGACACTCACTGCCCTTCTGGGTAGGAAAGCACGCAGCACCCATGCTGTGTTTACAGTGCAGCCAGATGTGTATCTGCTGCATACATAGGTATATCTGAGCTCACGTGCATCTGGTTATTTGGGGTATAGACCGCAGTGACTGCACTATAGCAGGGCCTCGGTACAAGCAAGGCAATTTCATTGGACCCCCCATTGGATTTCATTTTCTGGACAGGAAACGAGCAAATGTGAAGCAGAGACCTCTTCTAAACCTACGTGCTACAAATACCTGTTCAATATTTAAGAGGCAACTCTAGCTGTGACGCTCATGCATAGAAGATGAGACAGGGGAGGATCAAATGTCAGTCATAACACGCGATCTATACACTCTCCATCCCGTCTCCTTCACTTCGAAAAGCCCTCAGGATTTTGAGAGCCAGTTGGTGGGGTCAGACTTGCTTCATTTGAGTGCTTGAGATAATGCAATTTCTGTGCTTAAGTCGGTATTGCCTAACTTACAGGATTTGGGCAACTCTCTTGGCTTCCTTTGGCATATAGACTTGTACTTCCAAAAATATCAATGGAGAGCCACTAGGAAATGTAGAAGGGTTAAAAGAGCCGAAGATACTCAGATCAGATCTTATGAGCCTTTTTGGCAATTGTTCATGTTATAATGATTCTGTCCCAGTTTCTAGGGGAATGGTAATGTTTTTAGGCAAAATAGTACTCAAACTACTCTGACATCTACTTTGACATTTAAGAAACAATTATGCCAATTCTGTCCTTTAGGAGTAATTGGCTTTTTTGTTTTCTGCTCCTTTCTTAAAGACCATTTTGCCAAAAGATTGCTTAAAGCATAGTACAGAACAAGTTGACAAGGGGCTCAGTTCTTCAAAGCCTTGTTCACAGTAGTTGTCCACTTGAAAGAAAGAATGTCTAAGACCTGATTAAATTCAGTTTTGCCACTTTGCGTTCCTGTGACAAGTGACAGTTTTACTGCTTTTTCCCCCAGTGCAGCTCTTTTTCCAGTGTTGAAAAACACAGAACTATTTATAGATGTAACACAAGTTTCCAAACAGGGGCAGGATGTAATCTTCATGGAAAATTTTGAAATCCATCATTCAGCGATTTCTTGTTTGTTTGGTGAGGATTAGTCTCGCACAATTGTTTATAAGGCATGGATGCATAGCCTTAGGTTTAGATTTCATTGCAACTTGTTGATTTTGTTGGACTGAAATAGCATAATCAAAGGCACGGTTTGTTTCTGATGGTCAGATTTATGTCACGTGGCACCACCCCCGAGAGAAATAAGGTAAAACATGTAGGTCCCACCCACGATTAGTCGCTAGGCAGGAGGGCTGTGGGCTGGAGGTGCTCACCTCACCCCCCTGATTAAAGAGGGAACACAGGTGAGTGACTTGGGCTAATTGCCTTGTTGTTATTTGGCCAAAGCCCAGCAGGGTGAACCCACCCTGACTGTACGTGCCAGGAAGGAAGGGTTAGTTTTCTTTTGTAGTGATGACTGTACTTATTTCTGTTACAGCAAACTACCCGTATTTACAGGCTTAGCAGACTAGATAGAAAGAATGGGGGGAGGCTATAACTTGCAAGCAGGAAAATGTTTCACCATGAGTAATGTTAGGATATACTTTAAATGTTTTCAGGTGTTCAAGTGTACGAAGAGGAAAAATATGCTTTTATGGGAATTTGGCATTCAACAAAGAACTAAAACTCTGTAATACTTCAGAAAGGCGATCTTTGCACTTGGAAAAAAAAAAAAAAAAAAGCAATTGGACAGAAAAGTAGGATTTGCTGTAGAGAAAGGAAGACTTTGGGACTTTGTTTCAACAAGCCATTAATGCTGCTAAGCTGTAACTGCCTTCGTATTTATTCTACTATTTACACTTGCCAAGTACAGAAAAAGCAAATAAATGAAATGGTAAACCTGTAATACATCCTCAGGGGACCACATAATAAACATAGACACGTTATGCTTATCAAATACAAAGAAAAGTAATCTGTTTTCAACACCATTGCCAAATGTGTGATGGATGCTACATTCCATCAGATCTCTAGCACTTTTGGAAATGACACATCTGGTCAAAATATTTCAACACTTTTTGAGGGAGAGAGAAGGAAAGGCCATTGTTAACAACCTTTGTCAACACTGCATCTCTTTCCTAGTGTGGAGTCTGCAGTTTATATCCAGTTTCAGGGAGAAGCAAAACCATCTGGACCCTGACTATGTCATCAAATTTAGTTTCACAGGCATGTTGACCAGCATCTAGTAGTCTGTCTTTGCTGCTAAATCCCAAGGGACAGTTAGGTTTAGAAGTCTTCAGAAGAATGAATGTTGGTAAAGGAGCAAATATAGTCAAGGTGATTCTCAGTAGCTGCTGGGCCACTGAAGCATGTACCGTGGGTTCAAAAAGTTGCTTGGTTTGTTGGGTTCACTCTTTTCTTTCGGGGCAGAATCACAGAAAGGCTGAGGCTGGCAGGGCCCTCTGGAGCCAGCTGCTCCAAGCCCTGCCCAAGCAGGGACACCCAGAGCAGGCTGCCCAGGACCATGTCCAGGCAGCTTCTGAAGGTCTCCAAGGAAGCACATACACAGCCTTGCTGGGCCACCTGTGCCAGTGCTCTGTCACCCACACAGCACAGAAGTACTCCTGGTGTTCAGGCAGCACCTCCTGTCTCCCAAGCTGTGCTCTGAAGAGAGCCTGGCCCTGTCCTCTTTGCATCTTCTTTTGCGTCTTCAGGCATTTATTTACATTGATGAGATACCCTCCTCTTCTCTAGACTGAAAAGTCCCAGCTCTCTCAGCCTCTCCTCATAGGAGAGGTACTTCAGTCCCTTCATCATGTCTCTTTGCTGGACTCTCACCTGTATACACGTCTGTCCTGTACTGTCTGTACTTGCCCAGGACTGGGCACAGCACCCCAGCTGTGGCCTCGTCAGTGTGAGCTCCAGGTCACAGTCCTTGACCTTATTCAAAACTGATATTAGCCAGTCATTGAGTGTATTTGATTGAATTCATGTCATGGCACTTTTGTGTTTTCCATGAGACCCAGCCCCTCATTACTCACGTGCTTCCAGCTTTCATCCTGCTGGGTGTCATTCCAAAGCGGGCCTTTTAACACCCCAGCTGTATTGTCTGTTTCTATATAGCTGTCTGAATTTAGTTGAAATCCTGTAAAAGTTGTCACACATTAACCAGAGCATTGTTTGTTCTGGCAGCGTGTGACTGCCAGCCTGCAGACAGCACCAGGCGTGGCTGCGTGGCCGAACTTCTCTCAGCGCGGCTGGGAAGAGGCGCTTGGCACCTTTCACAGCTCAGATCCAGGAGAAAACTTACATATCTAGCTATTACATGCCACGGTGCCTCACTGCTAGGTGTCCACTCTCTGGAGCAGTATCCTGATTTAGGCAGTCAAGTGTCCTATAAAGTGGGAGCACTTGAAATACCATCCCGCTGCAGCCCGGGCTCTTCACTCAGCACAGCGATCGGGACACTTAGCGAGGGCACAGATGGGCCGGGCTCCAGGCCTTGATCTCAGAGCTCTTACTGTGCTGTGCATTAAAGAGGAACCGAATAAGATAGAGAAGCAGCTGTGGGCCTCACATTTCCCATCTCTTGGGTTAGTGCCATAAGCTCTGGGCTCATGCTGACACTTGCCGCGCGCCGGCGAGGCTTCCTGGCTCACGGCCTGTGTCTGGGCACCTCCGCTTCAGCAGAGCCCCAGTGTAGGCAGCCTGGCCCTGACCTGAAGCTGCTGGGGTCTGTTTTAGCTGCCATAAATGCTGGAGCATGAGATGTTCAGGCCATATCAGGACTAGGTCAGCGCTGGCTGTAGCCAGGGACTTGGATCTTCCCACCTGGGAACTCAAAGGTGGCAGAAACAGGAACCCCAGGGCTCTGCAGGGAGTGCTCTCCTATCGATCAGGGCTGATTTGCTTGCTTTCTGGCTTCCACTATTTGTAGATGTACTTTAAAAAACGCTTCCTCTGGCTTGCTTTTATGTGGAGAAGCCCCCACGTTGACTAATGAAAGGGCCAGTTACAGAAGGGTTCGTGTGATCAGACTTAAATAACACTGCTAAACATCCAGAGTTGGAGGCATCCTCACCTACCGTTTAATTCTCTTTCTCACTGCAGTTTGCTGTGATGATAGACTTGCTGGTAATTACCAACGTGTTCCTGCTTGTTGCTGGGATCCTGTGGCTGTTCCCGCAATGTGCTCACTGACGCTACAGCTAGCCGACATTGTCATGACACATGCAGTAAAGATCTCCTGGCAGCGATGTCTTGGTCGAGCTAACCCCTTGGTTTATTTTCCCTTCCCATGGGGTGTATTTCTGATGCTGGCCTCCCTGTATTGACACAGGATAATTTAGCAGTGTGTGCTCTACATGATGAGCTCCCCATCTGGCAGATAATTGCCTGTGAGCTTAAATCCCATTTTAACTCCAGTTCTTGAGATCATCAAACCTGCTGGTTCATTCTGGTGGGCTTTGCAGGCTCCTTGGAAAAGGATTTGTTAAGAGTTGAAGTGATGTGGGCAAATTTCTGTGTGTTTTTGCAAAGTTAGGTAAGATAGGGTAACTTACAGCTTCTACATGCAAGGCTACCTTACATTGTTAGCTTTTAAATTTGATTAATACTTAACAATACTAACATTACCTATAAAGTGGTGGTGGTACCATCGAGGTTTTGCTGCCACATGCAGCTGATGCCTTCATGCTTCGTCTCCCTTACAGCTCAGCTAACAGCAGTGCCTGGGACTTCATTCAGCTTTAAAAGGCTTTAGACTATGAAATTGCTATTTACTACCAGCAGCATTGATAGATATGACCAATTAATAGCAATAAACTCAGGTGAGGAATGAGAAATGAGGACTTTTTTTTTGTATTGCATGCAGTGAGCTTGTTTTAGATGAGTGAATTTTACAAACTTTTCTACAGTTGCTTTTAAAATACGTCCCTTTGCCAGATCGTCGGGAATTTCTTAAGCCGAGATGGCTGATTCATTCCCTGGCGCGGGAACATGCATCAGGCTGCTCTGAAATGAGGTGCTGAGATGATTAGATAAAATTATCCAAATTCTTCAGAGTATGGGTGGCAGTCTAGCATCAATACCTTTGTTTTCTGCGGGAAATCCTCCAGAAGAAGCAGTTTTGCCTGCTTGGAAGTGGTGCTGGTTACTCCCTCCTTTCTGCTGTTGTCTTCTTGATCACCCTTGAGCTGTCACAGGATCCTGTTGCTCTTTCAAGGCCTAAAGGGAAAGTAAAGTGATGACTTTGGCTGATTGGAAAGCTTTCCCCCAGGCCTGGTTGCTGGTGCTACTCAGATTGAAAACTGTCCCTTGAGGTAAACAACTTAACTCATGCTCTGTACATCCCAAACTGATCATGTAGGATGACATTTTGCTGGGTTAGCACTGCATAAGGTTGGCATATTGTATATTTTAAGGTATTTCAAAGAAGTTATATACATGGCTAATGATAAGAAAAGACTAATTAAATTTTATTCAGGTGATGAAACTGAATTTCAAAGAAATCAGCCTGAGATTTCTGCAGTTGTGAAATACCTAGTGTTGGTTTTTGTGCCACATTACTCCTGTTACATGATGTTGCCCAATACCTGGGAAGGCATATTCTTTTCTCATTCACCAGGTAGGACTCTGTCGAGGTCACTGCTTCCCTCCGTTTATTCAGCAGAGAGCTCAGCCTGATGATTTTAGGGCCACATGTCCTTACTCACCTTTCCAGTGCTTTTTCCTCTCTGCAGTACTTTTCCATTTTACTGTGCAGTGATTACTGAAAGTAAGGCTCTGACTTGGTTTTAACAAGCATGATCCTTCCACACTTCCCACTTCTGGCAGTCAGCAGCAAGCTGGCTGGGTTGTGGAATCACAGCATGGTTTGGGTTGGAAAGGTCATTAAGGATGACCCAATTCTAAGCCCCTGCCAGGGCAGGGATATCTCCCACCAGACCAGGGTGCCCAAAGCCACATCCAGCCTGGCCTTGAACATCTCCAGGGATGGGGCATCCACAGCTTCTCTGGGCAGCCTGTGCCTTCTTCCTGATGCCTCTAGGGTCAGTCATGGGATGCAGGAGTTTTTGCCATGTGGCACTCACTCCATCCTCAGGGAGCGGTGGGAGAGGCAGAGGGGCACCAGTTTGCAGCCAGGAGCTGTTGCTGCTCGAGTGAGACGCCAGTCCATTAGAGCTTCAGGGTGCTGTTTCAATTTTAGAAAGCACAATAGTTAATAATCCCACACTAACAAATTGCCACTGCTTCTGTTCCTTGTTAGATGCCTTAATTCATTTTTCATTTCTGTTCAGAGGGATTTCATAGCATTTAATTTTCTCTTCGATAATTTATGAGTCGTGAAATCTCTTGGAACATATTAGCCTCTGTGTGATGGCATTTCAGCACCTTTTGCATCTCAGTGTGTTGCCACTTATGTAGAGG
The DNA here is from genome assembly GCF_964035555.1 of Netta rufina. Lineage (NCBI taxonomy): Eukaryota > Metazoa > Chordata > Aves > Anseriformes > Anatidae > Netta > Netta rufina. Next base: position 190,794,607 of record NC_140123.1, read on the forward strand.
CAATGCTAACGTTTTTTAAAAAGTAATACATTGCTATGTGGGTATGATATGCTCTGTCTTTGGAGACATAGCCCTCCTCCTAATTAAGTAGTATTCTAAGTGTTTCTTCCTTAGGATTAATCCCTGCCAGATACATCACCCTCCTCTGAAGCCATGGTCCCACCAGGAACACGGAGACCATCTCCCAGACAGAGATGTGGCTCCACCAGCAAAGGTCTGCACTGTGGGCACATGCACTCCTTTAATTTTAAGACTAGGAGAATGTGGAAAAGAACAAGATTACCATTTGGCAAACATCTCCCTAGAAGCGACCTGTGGGATGGACTGCTGGTGGTCCCTCGTGGTTGGGCTGAATGAGCCTCTTAGCCCTGCTTCTGAGCCACTGCATATTGAAAATGCTGAGGGAATCGCGATCTTTCTTTTCATGCTGTGCATTCAAAATGAGGAAAGGGAGAATAATCAGGGATTATCCAATACTGGCATGGAAAATTATTCAGTTTTCTGAAATTACACTGGTTAGGTAACTTACTCTTCTTGTTCAACCCCTGTCTATGTGTCTGAGTTGGTTGAGGAAGAAGGAAATAACAGGACACCTGCATTCGTGGGTCTTCAGCTTCAGGGGTTTGTTACATGGACTGGTTTTATTAAAGCAAGTGAAGTAGTACATGCTGTCGTACCAGGCATCGCTGATGTCTCATGTCTGTACTGTTCTGCTAGTTCCCATTCTAGAAAAGTTAATGTATGCTGTGAAGAGGACAAGTTGGGGAAGAGAGATTTGGTTTCACTGGAGGTACAGTTCATGACAGAAGATTGTGTCTTTCGTTTTGCAGAATAAAAGCCAAGGAAGACTCTGATTGCTCTGCCTACCTCTCTGAATTACTTATGGAAAGTAAAGCTAAGAGCATGGGAGTTTAAAGTAAAGAAAAAGTCTGAGTAAAGAAAAACTCTGAGTAAATTTAGGTGGGATGTTAGTAGGCAGTTTGAAACCTTTAGGGAAGCAGATTTGTGGAGCAACCTCTCTGTGAAGGGATCCAAAGAAACGTAGCTGGGATTAAGATGAAGCTTGATAAATTAAGGAACGCTTGATAGTTGATGATTAATATTATGTATATAGAACACACTTCCTTGAGAAGCTTCCTTGAATAGCAAATTGAACTCGTTGATGGGAAAATTCCTTCCCATTCTCTTTTTGCTGCAGAAATTAAACACGCACATTAACAAATTGCAAATGCATTAGCCCTTTGAACTGCCTTAGCTTGTGTGAGCTGTTGTCTGTTGATAGCAGCATTGCTGTCTTTTCCTAAACTTGGTATCAAAAGAAGATAAAGAATCCACAAGGCAGTGTGGTTCAGCAGGTAAATTAATGGGTCTGGAAGTTGCTCACAAATGTCACAGGCTGCAAGTTGCAGCAAATCTGAGCGAATCTTGCTTCTGGCTGCGGCAGTCCTACCCTTCCCAGTACCTGTGTGACCTTGTGCTGAGCTGTTGCCACGCACCACGTTGCTGAAAAGGCAGTCCACCATTAGAAAAAAAAAAAAAAAAGGAGAAAAAGGAAAGAAAGAAAAAATGAAAAAAGAAAAAAAAAAAAAAGAAGAAGAAGAAGAAAAAGAAAAGAAGCCAGACTTCTGACTTAGCAAGAAGAAATATCTTGGTGTGTCAAGGGAGTATCAGAGGCAGTAGCACAGTGGCAAAAGGGGGTGAAAGTTGATAAAAAAACAAAGTACTAATTAAAATGAACCAACCAACTAACCAAAAAACCCTCTGACAGTGGAAAGAAACAGTTTGAAGAAGTATCAGATGAGTACTAGTGCAGTGCAAGAGATGGGACTAAGATAATCTAAGGGCTGGCTGCCATGCATGCACAACCAATGTCTAAAAACCATTTTTTTTTTTCCTTTTTTTTTTTTTTTTAAATCAGATTTTTATTCCTTTGTGCCAGAAGAGTTCAGCACATGGTTGGATGGCTGCCAGGGCTGGCGTGACGGAGGAGGCAGCAACTAGGTGGGCTTAGGTTTTGCCCTCAGCTTGGTGGGTTCTCTGCTACTTCTTATTAGAGGAGATTATGTATGTTTGGCCACGTTTGGGTTTTTGTCTCTTCTGGAAGGAAGAAAGTCTCTAGAAAGTCCTTTTGGCTTATGGACACATTGACTTGGACTTGGGGAGAGTTTCTTCCAGTGCTCTTTGCACAGTGGTTAGCACCTAGCCCATGTAGGTGAGTGTGTCTGCACTCACAGCTCTTCTGTGGGTACAAAACTCCCGGGTTTCATCTGCACAAAGCTCTGCCTACAGCTTGAACCTACCACGGGTTTTGTGGTGTGAAATGCACCTGTATTGCTAACTGCAAAACCACAGGAGAATTGGTGAGCATGTTTAAAAGCACGTATCTTGGAAACACCCAGAGTCCAAGAAAATATTGTTACAAATGAATGCAGAAACAAACAGCTGAATTAATTTAGTTCTTCATTCCCCGTAGGTTGCTGCCTTTCTGGTTTTGTTAATAAGAGTTTTAACAAATGCTGGCTTAAAAAGGTAAATTTCATGATAATAAGGATTTTGCATTGAGAAAGTGGATGTGTTATGTGCTCTGGCTCGGTCCTCTGAGTTATCTAGGCACTACTGTAACTGATAAGTGCATGCTGATAACCCTGTTAATATTTCAAGGACTCTTTGCAGCTGTAGGGGAGCAGTAGGTAACTATCACATTCCTGTGCATTGCAGGACAGGTTTCTTATTTGCTATCTTAATGGCATTATGTGCATGCAGTTCTTTTTAAGCTGCGCTCACCTTGTCTCACAGCAGCTCCTTGGCAAGCAGCCTCGTGAACTCTTTAAGATGCTTCTTACTCACAGTGGCTGGGCTCACTGCCTGCCCTGGTGTGGCTGGGATTTGGATTGCAAATTCCTGATCTGAACAAAGAGGGAGAATATAAAAGGCTGGTCCCTGGCCTCTCTCACACTTCAGGAAACCTTTCCGGCTTCAGAGGATTGTGCTCATAATTCTGGCTATGCTTCAAAAAAGAGAAGTTTCTATCTTTGCAAAGACCGGTGCAGCTCCACCGGTAGGCTTGTTGCTAGAAAAGGGAACGGAGAGGCTCCAGGGAGGCTGCTGGTGGTTGAGGCGTCATCTTATCTAGAGCTACCTTGAGCCCTGTCCTATTTTCCCCCTACTTTGTCTCGTCTGAAGCACATGGCAGGGAATAAGTGTTTTTAGGAAAGGTGGAGAATGAAATAAACCAGGATGGGGACAAACCTGGCGTGCAGGATGTGCCCGTGTGCGGGTGGAAGCTGCACCCAGGTACGAAGGAGCAGGCAGGATGCCTGAGGAGCAGCTTGCTGTAACCGCCTTCACGAGACAGCATCAGCCATGCGGGGTCTGTCCCGTGCCACTCGCATGTGACGAGTGGTGATGGAGATGAGTCAAAGCAAAGAGGGTGACTCACCAGAACCAGGTTCCTGTTAATTGCTTTATGTGTGTGAAATGCTGGAAGTGGCTGTCACTGTCATGAAATCGTTACCTTCCTTTGGTTTGCTTCTCTTCAGAGGTGTGGGAGAAAACAAGTAAACTCTGTTTCAACCATCGTCGGATCAAAAGGTGGCTCTGCTTGGCCAACACTGAATTCCCAAGGGGCTCCAGGTGGGGAAATTCCTCTTACTCCAAGGCAACCGCCAAGGATGAAGTTAAGTCCGTGCACCTGGGGTTCCCTTTGTGCTTTCTCCATCATCAAAGATGACAAAAAAAGCCCAAATAATTTGTTTGTTTCCAAACATCCACGGAGGACTTTGCACAATAGGTAGCACGAGGTTAAGCCGTCCGTAATTGTTAATCATTTTTGGTTTAGAAAGCGTGGCAACTGTTTACCTCGAGACAGGTTTGTGTAGCACAAAGAGGAAAGCTGCTTTCATGTCTCTTGAGCTGTGTTTTGACTTCAAATCACCCTCCCTCTTACTCTGCTCCCCAGAGTCCTTGCATTAAAGATATTTACCACACACTGAGCTCTCCACCTCTCTTGTTGTGTACAGCCACAGCCTTCATCCTAATGGACTCACGGGAATGAGGTGGAGGCAGAGCACGGGCATTAGGATTATCCCGTCCCTTAGTATGGGTTGGTCAGAGAAGAGAAATCCAGCCAGCAATGCTCTTTCTCCAGCTCGGGAAACCTTGTGTAAGAGGTAAAATAAAAGGTAGACCCAGCTGAGAAGCCCAGCAAGGAGAATTTCATTTGATTTCTAGATGAGGCAGAGCCAGCCCCATGGTCCTGCGAGTCTGTGGGCATCTGAGTAGGAGCCTGGAGCTCGCTCCCACCCATCACTGCACCAGGGCTTCTCCCAGACAGGAGCAGCCTCATCACCCAGATAAAACGTCTTCCTGAATATAACATGCCCCAGAGCAGCCCCCTGGAAAAGCTGGTGCTCCCCAGAGAAGTTTTTATGCATATCCTGCTTTGTGAAGGAGTTGCAGTTTCTGGGAGTTACATCCCTTTTGGGATGAGTTTGTTAGTCAAAAAGCAAACTTGACTTCTTCCTTCTCTTCCAGGAGAAATGAGTCTGGAGGAGAGGCAGGTAATCAGGCAAAGAGGATCTGGCACAGCTAATTTTAGGGACAGAGGGCTGCACAGGGGCCAGGATTTAGCTCAACTGCCTTTCTGATTCAGCACCATGCGTAGGTAATTAAGGTATACCCTCCAATTAGCCTAAGTGGCCCGTCTATTGATGTGCGAGATCAATGAGCCCACTTGCAGTACAGATAGCAGAAAATAGCCTGGATGATTTTAACCACTGTTTTGCATGTTTAAGTAATTTAATGGTATAAAAGACCTGCCCTTGCTGATGTTTACAGAAGCTCATTAAGCAAGGCAGGGATGCTGGCATGCCCCGGAGGAGAAATGGCAGAGCCTGGCTGTGCTGGTGCTGCTCCCCCTGCTCAGCCCCGTCCCAGCCTGGCCAGGATCTGTCCCTGGGGAGCGAGGCAGCCTGGCAGGGCGCTGCCAAAACCTGCCAAAAACGCTTCAGGTCCAGCACTGAGACTGCTGCAGGTGATCGCGCACTGTGCCTATATCCTGATCTTGCTTAATTTGCTACCACAAGCATCGCTGCTAAATTATACGAGGCCAGAGGGGTGTCTGAGCTAATATCCCTGCTCTAGCTCTGCCTAGTAACAAATATTAGGGAGAGTATGAGAAACAGGACAAGTACAGGCTGGTCCTTCCTCTATTGCTCTGTCCCAGCTGCTGGCAGGCAGATGTTTAAGGCTTTTGGGGCTCTACAGCCTGCTCATCTCTGAGTTTATTTAACTCCTCTCTGAGATTTCTGCTTTGCCCAATGCCTCATCAGAGTCCCCACAGTTTAGACTCACACGCTTGCAGAAAGTGTTTTGTTTCCATGAAAACGCGTTGCCTGATAATTTCACTGGGCGATCTTTAGCTCGTACACTGTGAGGAACAGGGATTACTTGTTCTCCGCTCCCCTTCTTGTGATTTTAAATTTCCTTGTCATGCCCCCCCTTGGTTGTCTGCCTGACCACCCTGGAGGGAGTGCTCCTGGTCTTGTGCCCTGCTGTGAAGACAGCCTTGACAGCTTCTGCAGATGTGCCTGACTTGCCCAGGAGGGTGCAAATGAAAGCATCCCGCTCTAACTTAGTGTATTTATGCCCAAACCATATTCAGGGAAGGCACAAATTACAGGGCTGTTAACTGCCTGCATTGTTCTCAGGTGCTTTGAGCTGCATTTTTTATGCAAAATGTTTGCTATGCTTACATCATTCTTTAAAAACCCTTCTCCACAAAATCTGCAAAGCCTTGGCCGAAGAAGCAGCCCTCCCTGGGTATCTGCTGCTGGCTGGAAGGCGGCAGGGTGCCCCATCCAGATTTTGTTATTCTCTTTGCTCATCCCCCTGACCGGGCTGTTTTGGATACAGTTAATACCCAGTTCAATACACAAATACACGCTATATCGCCTCCCCTCTCGTGTTGGAGGAGAGATTAGTCATATATTTCAGAGGAGAATAAAGAACCAGGTGCAGCAAATGTATTTTTACATTTCTATTTGTATTTGTTGGCAGCCTCCGAGCTGGTGGGTTGCCAGCACAAGTGCGGGAGAGCTATGCCTCGCAGGGTTTGCTCTCCTGCTGCAGGTGATGCAGGGCAGCCAGGACCTGCAGTGGGTTTCTTGTCGAAATTAAGACATTTGCTTCTCCTGCTTTTGTCCCACTTGACTTTTGATTCCACGTCGTCCTGTCCCCTGGGAATTGCTGGTTATAGAAATGCCCAGGAGGAGGGGGAGGTGGGAGATGCCCAGGACTTGAGGGGCTCTTCCCACCTTAACCCAGTATCTGCGCATCCCACCTGCAGAGCCAAGCCACCACACCAACGGCAGGGAGCATTGACTCCAGCTAAATATTCCACCCCCCTTGTCGGGTTATTTGTTTGTTTATGTATCTGGGCACTTCTGCTGCAATAACCACATGAATTGTGAGTGCATCTGAACCCGATTTTAATTGCTATTTGGATTGGAACTTTAATTGCTCCATGGATTGCCTTTGAATCACTAAGGAAAATCCCGGTGTGCGTCTGAACTGTTAATGCTGTGTTCCTGGCTGGGACTTGGCTTTGAGGTATGACAGGTAAAGCTGCCCAATTTTTCAGACCCCTTGTGAGCCCTTTATGATGGAAAAATTGGGGTGGGTGTACATATCTGTTTGTTTTTTACAAGACATCTGTCCACCAGTATCAGAACATGCTGAATTTCTTTACGAAGCCAAAGTTCGTTCAGGAAAGAAGATTTTTGAAGGCTTTAGAAAAAAGACAAAAAAAAAAAAAAACAAAAAAAAACAACAATTAAAAAAAATAAACAAACCAGCACAGATAATATTATCTAGAAAGTACAAGGAGCTTTGGGAGCCTGATGGTGGTGAAGGAGAGGCTTTGCACAGGGGCCCTGTCACCAGCCTGCTGGAGAACACCTCGTCCCTAAATGGGATCTCAGAGCTTTTCTCAGGGCCCACAGCATTGGATGCATTTTGATTTTAGGTGTTAGGTTTGAATTTGTCTCTTTTTTATAAAAGATGGAAAGTGAAAATGAGAAAATCTCCAGCAATGTTGCTCAGAGGACATCAGAAAGGAAGTATTTGCTGTTCCTGTTCTGTTTGTCAAGTGTAGGACTTTGGTATTGATCCCATTTTGGATTACAAATCATTGTAATAAAATGAGAAAAAAAAAAGCAACCAACAGCTCTGCACTTCTGTGCATGCACAAATGATAGAGCATTTGCTTCATTTAATTTTCTTAAAGTCTTGTGTGTAAGTTTTTAACTCCTCTTTTTAATAGGTGGGACTTAACTGGGATTGTACTGGTGGTGCCGCGGCCACAGATGATTGAGCATGGAATTATTAACCCAGCCCAAGAGCTAACATGGGGATTACTGCAAAGTTCCTGCCTGTGTCAGCTTGAAGTGCACTGTGTTACTCAAAAAGCTGCCGAGAGTTCAGATTGCTCGAGACCGTGCCAGGGGACTGCCAGTGGCCTTTTGTCAGCCCCTGGCCACCTCAGGCAGGGCTCACAGAGTCCCTTTTGTCTGGGCCGAGCAGCTCCAGCACCGTGCTGCAGGGCCTAGCTGCCCTCCCACAGGGCAGCACCTGTGGTGCTAAAACCCCTTTTGGTGTCTCCCCAAAATAAGCCATTTCCAGACTCTGCCTGCCTGCCCCCACTGAAGCTAACAGTAATTCTCCCACCAGCTTTGAGACAAAAGGTGTATGAGCACCTTCAGGTGATCTGCAGGATCTGTTAGTGCGGTTGTTAGCGTGACCTAGAAATACTCAGGAGCTTTTTGTGGCTTAAACAGCCTCTTTATTACAGCAGGGACTGCTCAGTATGCAGGAAGCTCGTTCACAAGGGGCCCTGCTACAGGATAGCTGGAGGGGAGGTCCTCTGGAGGACAGGGCAGGAGTGAGCAGGGAGGTCACTGAGCAGGGGGTGGTGGTCGTGTCACAGACCTTCAAGTGACACCTGCAAGGCACCTGTCATGGGAGATTGAACTTCTAACAATTGTTTTTTGTTAGGGTCTTGTGCCTCTCTTTAGTTGGCTGGTGAGAGAGATGCAGGGCAAAGTGGCCACGAAGCTCCCTTGATTCCCTCATCTGGGTAGGAGGGAACATGGCAGCTTGTGGTTCTTGGGGTTCCCAGGTTTACTGGAAGCTGACTGCAAAGCTCTTACTGCAGACCTCTTACTAAAAGTCCTGTGGGCTATCTCCATCTTTACCTGAATCATAAAATTTCTTCTTTTGGCTAGCCCCTCCATACAGCTGACACCTGGGTCATCAGCGTTAAACTAGGCATCTCTGCTGAGGTTGGGCACTGCCAGGTTGGGGTATCATTGGCATAGAGCAATACTGTGGACTCTTGACAGTCCAAATGAGGCTCCACATCTTTCCTTATGCAAGGAAAAGCTTTGATGGAGACATCTGAAGGCCTCCCATGTGGTTGAGGCCTGAAGAACAGGCCACTGTGGCCACCAGTTCCCTCCTGACTGGTGCTGAGAGATGCCCTCTCCTCTGCACGTTCCTCTTCTGAACAGTCCATGTTGCTCTAGATGGTCTCATGTGTATCACCACTGCATTTCTTGTGGAGCTGGACGGCCCAAGATGGCATCTGTTGCATTGGTGAATGAGGTTTTTCTCCCGTTCAGTGACTGTGGCCAAGCCTTTCTTATCAAATTGATCTGCAGCTGGGGTCTGGACACCCTACCCTATTGCTTATATTGCTGCTTAAAGCTCCTTCATCATCCTTCACTGCAGAAGTGATGTCCTCGATGCCAATATCTGCAATATCTGGATCTAAGATCATTTCAGAAGGAATTTGTCCAGGTTGCCAAAACCCTGGAGACAGAGGAAGCAGTGATATCAGCAGAACCAGGAGCCTTTCCTCACCGTCAGCTCCTGGAGAGGCCAAGCTCACCTTCCAGGAACCCGGGGGATGTTGAAACCTGTTGTGCTGCACCTGTACTCACTCTGTGGGTAGGGTATCCTGACATGAGTCTCCAAATATGAACACACTGTGCCCAAACAACCTGGTCAGCAGCACTATGCCAGTGAAAACTGCTCCTTTCTAATTTCCTGGTCTAGACTAGTTCACGTGTTTGTGCCTGTCGACCTTTCACTGGGCTTCTCTTGCCTGTGCACCTCTTTCCTAAACTGATGGGCCTGTGTCTCCAGTTGTAGCCTGGGCTGTGTTGCCTCCGGGCTGATGTTTTCCCAGCGCTGCCAGCAGACCTGTTGGGCTCTGCCTGGCTTCCTGCACCTGTGCCTCAGCTGAATTTGTCGTACACGTGAGTTTGTCACTGGTCAGCCTCCTCCCAGCCAGACCAGCATCCGTCCTGGACGGCTAGACGAGGACCAGCCTTCTTCTCAGTTGAGAGACAGTATCATCTGTGTGCAGAAGCTATAGATAGCCCAGGGCTAAATGTATGCTCGCATAGCTCTGCTGGCCCTGCTGCCCCCGGAACAACAGGATGCGTTTCAGGAAAGGAATCTGGCACACTGGTAACTGAGCACGGAGCACCATCGCCAGCCCTGTGTCCTGTGTCTTGTCCCCTCCTTGAGGTCTGCACCGCAGAGCCCTTTCTGCGTGGGCTGGATAGCTGCGGACACGCAGCCTGGGCTGGCTGTCGTGACTGGGAACTGGCTGCCTTTCCCTCTGCTGATCTCATTTTTCTGACAGAGCTGATTTTCTTCACCCAGATGGACAGCCATTCATAAATGTTTTGTGGAAAAATTCCTCAGATCCCCGGGCTGAATACTTAGGAGCTTAGTTTTTTTTTTTTTTTTCTTTTTTCTTTTTTTTTTTTCCTTTTTTCCCTGATGATTGCATGGCAGAAATACAAGTGCTACCAGTTATTTGGGATGCTGTGTACTCACTTCGAGGTGTATAAATATCCTGGTATTACAACATTGCTCATGCTCACTTGTGTGTGTGCACATGGCCATATCCCAGTATGTCACTGCAACTACTTTTGAGGTCAAAATACGGAGAGATCCACCCTACTTCTGATCTTGTCAGTAATAGCACTAACATGAGACAGTATCTTGTTAGTTTGACCGTGTCGACAGCTTTCTGAAGTAACAGATCCTAGTGGGAGTCACAGATGCAGGTATTCAGCTTCACGTGGATTCTTCCAGAAGCAAAGGTGTTTTTCCAGCCCCTTTATTTGCTGGTTTTGTGTTTGTAACATCTCTTTTTCTTACAACACAAGTGCTGCTTCCAGAGGACAAGGCTCAATACAGTTGAGTTGTACTCTCAGCATGTCAGGGGCTACCCCGGCTTTTAATGCAGTCATATATTCTACCCAGGCACTTCTTAAATAAAATCACCTCCTTTCTTATAGCTATTGTATGTTGTAAAGCACTGGCTTGTTACTGTCTAACAGAAATCCCTGCATTTGGGGCATGCCCACATGCATGAGGAACATGACTGCAGCAGAAGCAAACAGTTCCTGGGACGCTGCTGCTGCCACCAGCCGCCGATGCGAGCAGTTGGTGGAGTGCAAGTGTGGCTTTTCCCATACCTCAGATGTGAGAGCAACAGCTGCAAGGGCTTTTGTGCCGGCTACGGTTGCAAAAACATTCTCTGCCTGCTGCTTGCCATGCCCATCATCCGCCCCTGCAGCAGGCTGTGGGTAGCAAGAGTGCTCGTAGAGGCTGGGGGCTCCAAAATCCTCGCTTTGTACTCTGGAATTTGCCATGGATGTACTGCGAGCTCCTGTGGCCGTGCCTATATCCTCCCCCTCTGTTAATTTATTTGCCTGTGGAAGTAGTAACAGGTCAGAAAGCAGAGCAGAAAGTGAGCACACGTTTGCTAGAACCTGAGTGTGTGTGAACCCTCATTGAACGGGAAAACCACGGGGCCACATGGCTGCAGCCAGCTCGTAGGAATGCGAAGCCCATACAGGGCCGGGCTGATGTGCCCCTAAATTGACAAGGGCTGGGACTGCGCTGTGAATATTGAAGAGTTTCTTTTATCATATTCCCCATGAGGTAATTCCTGCAGAACAGCATCGAAGGACTGGTGAAAGGGAAAACCTTTATTTGCTTATTCTAGAGGGCAGTGGCAACAGAGGACCAGATGTGTGCTGTAAATACACGAGCCATGAGAAATGTTTGCGTCCTTCTTGATTTCTTGTTCTCTGATGGAGATGTAGCAGAGACTCAGCACATAAATATTCCGGCAAAAGCTGGAGGTTGTTTGTTGTGGATTGAAACAAAGTGCAGATTTGGAGAGGGCGCCTCATGTTCTCCTTATCTGTCCCTCTGCAATGCATCTTTATAGGGCTGCAGGCACCCCAGATGCCAAAAACATTAGAACCCAGGATGCCTGTGCTTTAAATACATGGGGCTTATGACAGATTTTTTATTTATTTTTTTTTACTTATTCACTCTATTGTTTTTTCCCTTTACAGCAGCAACCTTCTGGCCGGCAATAATGCAAAATTCCCAGTTCTTTTAGAAAGCCGGTGTTTGCCAAAACGGTAACCTCATAGATTATCTTCTTGTCAGTACCGCTTTTAACCACAGTTTTGGCAGAGCCTCGAAACATGCCCTTTCTCAGGAAAGAGTTGTCTGGACTAGAAAAGCATTGGCATTAAAAAGAGGTTGTCATAGTGATTGAAACCTCCTCATAGACATTCCTCAGGAAAAGTAGGCTGCAAGATGCACCTTTGTAGTCCCTTTTTTAAGGAAGGGACCCTTTAAATTGAAGAGCCTATGGCATTGTCAAAATGCAGATTTCTGTCACTTGTAAAACAATAGTCCTCTGGAGTGCTGTTTGTGTATCAATGCTTATTTTAATTACTTTCTACAAGAAACGCCTCAATGGGAATTAAGTTCCAATTTCTTGCTATTGCAAGGCTCGGTGTTTTTCAGGCTGAACCAGGATCACAGCTTGGCTCCCCAGATTAACAGGGAAAGATCCGAAGAAGACACTCAAACCTGGCCCTGAATGAGCTCTGGGCAGGCTTGAAAAGCACAGCCTGGGAAATCTTTCCTTGCTACGTTTGGTCTTTTGACTGAGCAGAGCTAATAAAGGTTGGGACGTGGCTGTTACCTCCCAGGCAGGCTGATGCCACATATGACCGGTGTGTCTGCATGTGGAAATGCCAAAAGAGAGAGTTGGGAATACAAACAAATCACTTTTATTTGGCAATATAGCATTTAATCAGTATTTTTGTATACAGATGTAATAAATCATTTGAATCACTGTTATATCTGCATTATATTTCTGCTTACCAAAAGATTAGCAACTTCACTATAAAGTCAAGTGAAATCTATACATATGCTGGATAATCTAGGAAAAGTTTGGAAGAGAATTAAGCTAGGAATAAAATACGCATAGGGGACGGGGTGAGGTTGTGGAAGCCTCCTGGCAATTATATCCTTCGGTACTTGGGTTTTTTTCCATACACTTGCTTTAAATTCTTTCATAACACATGCACATGCATGGAATATTAATTAGATCAAAACTAAACTCATGGCTAGCCCAGAGCCATCTGTTAGAAACCCACTTCTTTTTTTTTTTCTTCTTTTTTTTTTTTTTTTTTTTACCTGACTGCCCAAAAAGAAAGGTCTAATCCTGAGACATTTGGAGATGATAGCAGAGTGAGAGGTGTTGATGCAAGCTGCACTGGATTTCTATGCCTGCTCCCGCAACAAAATTAACCCCAAATTCCAGTCCCTTGGGGATTAAAGGAAGAGACAAAGAATAGACCTTTGGGAAGATCTTGTTAATTCTGGAAGTACCCAAAGCCCTGCTGGGAAGGGGGCCTAATGAGAACCTATTATTGTTCTTATTGTTCTCTCTGAAGTCAAAGGGACTTCTGCAATCGACTTGAAAGGAGCAGGACCTGTGAGCCATTTATTTTACTTTCATCCCCTGCATGAAAGTTCATCAGGTCTAAAATAGTGACTTCAGCATCAGCGGGCATGGGAAAATCCTTTTGGGTGAGAAACGGGGCCTATTTTTTATACTGCACCAGGGTGTCCTGGGAATTGACAAAGCCGCAGTGGAGTTTAAATCTGGTTTGGAGTGGGCACATCCATTTTATCATCTTAGTCTGAATTATGAGTGTGCTTTTGAAGGAAACCTGCTGATTGTTCCCACTTTCTCCGCTTTGATGGGCATCCTGGAGCAGTCTGGGAGCCGTGAGCCAGGCGCCTTCCAGGAGAAATCAATCCAGGGGATGCACACTAACCACTGCCAGCCAGTCCTGGGGAGAGGGCCAGGGGAGAAACCCCTGAAATGAATACTGAGAGGTTGTCAGCTCTTCCTTCTTTACCCCATGGATCTGATCCTGTTGCACTGGACGTGTGTGTGCCACCATGTTAGCCTGGACATGAGCTCGACCCCGAGGTTCCTAGTTCTCCGTACTTGTGTGGGTCTCTGGCTTAGCCTGACTTGAGGTGTGTGTGAGTCCATGGGGTCCCATCAGGTGACAAAAATTCATCAGAGGATCACAGCTTGCAAGAGCTTTGGTAGCACAAGGCAGGTTTTCTCCTTTCTGCAGGCATCTGCACTCACCTTCTGTTGCTCTTGGGACACTGCGGCACCCACTGCATTAGTATTTTCCTAGAAAAGCTTTTCGTTTCAGACCAGCAGCTGATTTTACATGCTTAAGAAATATTCCTGGGCTAGTGGAAATACATCTGATGGTAGATTTTTAATGCAGCATGACATGGTGGACTCAGAGTTACGCTTTGCAAAGCAGCTCCTACAGGTTAATTGCAGTCAAAATGTTGCAAACATTTTTTGTCTGCTCACTTTCTCCTTGATACCTAAAGTTAAGAGCAGTCAACACCTGGATTTTTGCAGCTGAAGTTACACTTGCATTTGATTTCCCAGGGGAGAAAATGCTACAGACACTCACTAGGACGGGAGGACAGTGAAGGCGTTTGGAGAAGCCCATCATGATGACTGCCACGAGCTGCCGGTGTCCCCGGGCTCAGGCTTTGCTTGATGGCTGGTCTCATCCCGCAGCCCCTAGGCCCCCACCTGGCTTGCAGGGGGGGATATTGTCCTGGCGGTTACTCATAAACCAGAGCCTTTGGGTTTCTGTGGTTACGGGCAGCATCGCACCCCGCCTGTAAATGTGATCTTTGGCCGTGCCCAGCGCCGCTGCGGCATTCCCACAGCTCCCGGAGAAGGCAAAGCTGGGCTGAAAAAAGTTATCTGAGACGGGGCGGGGGGCACGGGGGCTTGTTCTGCCTGAAAGCCTCTCTCTCTGCTTTGCAGCTAGAGAAACAATGGCAAATGTAAAAGTTTCGAGTGTCCAGATGAGGATATTTACAGCTGTGCTCTTGTTGAGCTCGTTTTCTGTAACACCGATACAAGGGCTGGGCTGGCCAGGGCTTTGTCACTGGCTGTTTGCAGAGCTGTAAGGTCACTCAAAATTTGTGCTTGTCTGCTCACAACAAGAACGTTTTAATGAGCCTTTCAGCAGTGGTAGCCAGCTGATACCTGCCCCAGGGTATCACCTGTCAGGCCCAGCTCCATTAACACAGCGAGTGCCGCAGTGGAGCAGGTTTGCAGAGCAGGGGCTCAGGGCTGGCCTGTGCAGTCCTATTAAGAAATCTGGGGATGGATTTTTCCATGATCCAAACTCAGTGTCTGGGTGCTGGAGCCATAATAATATCGCTTCATTTCCCATTGTGGCTCGTCTTACATCTCTTGTTATATTAACAAGTTTATTTTTCATAGGAGTTTGTATCCATAGACCACACGTATCTGTTACCAACCACCAGGAGTTTTCAGAATTAATTCACAAATTGGGAACCTCCTTCTGCTATTGTTTTCTTTTTCGTTTTCCTGCTGAATCCTTTTGTAAGGAATTGCAAGGACCAAGCACTGCCACAGGTCACCCAGAGAGGCTGTGGATCTCCCTCTTTGGAGATCTTCAGAGGCCGCCTGGATGTGGTCCTGGGCAGCCTGCTCTGGGTGTCCCTGCTTGAGCCATCAAGTAGCCATTCTGTGATTCTGTGACACCCAAATCAGCAGCAAGGCATCACATTTTTTGCTTTCAAAACTCACATGTATGATATATGTATATCATACATGTATATAAATATATATGTATATCATACATGTATATAAAGATACATGTATGCCAGCACTTGTGCAGTCAATGGCAACAGTTAATAAGCCCTGGCCTGCCCAATGCATTTAAAATTGGAGTGATGGAAAGATGTCCTCAGCCAGACGTGTGGGTAAAGGGGGCACGGTGGTGGGGTGGGCTGGGACTGTGTATGGCTGCAGGGACACAGCCCTGTATGGAGGTAGCAAGACAGCTATGGCATCACCAGGGGTTCAGGCTGGCAATGAGGAGCCATTTCTGCTCAGAAAGAGCAGTCAGGCACTGGGACGGGTTGCCCAGGGAGGTGGTGGAGTCACCGTCCCTGGGGGTGTTCAAGGAGAGGTTGGACGTGGTGCTTGGGGACATGGGTTAGTGGTGGCATTGATGGAAGGGGGTGGTTGGACCAGGTGATCTGGGAGGGCTTCTCCCACCTTAATGATTCTGTGATTCTTTTTAGTGCAGCCAAGAAGCCCATCAGGCTTTTATTTTTGTAAGCAGCCTGTCTCTGATCCTCTGGCAGTGCATTTTGGTTACCTCGCATCATATAGCACATCTTAGTTATTTTAGATATAAAATGCATCCCTTTGTATTTGCTCACGTCACAGTGAAATCTGTCACTGTCATACTGGCGGTGTGTTGTTTCTAGTTCCTGTAGTGTCACATCAGTATGGACTAGGATAAGATATTTGCTTATAAGTGTTAACCGTTGCATATGAGTTTATATTATTCATTAGTTTAATTCAAAAATCATCCAAAGTATCCAAGTTTTGTATCATCAAAATTAAAATAGCAGATACTCTGCAATATCACACTCATGTAAGTAGCTTTGCCTGCATTAGGGAAATCCATCCTATCAAAAACCTTTTATCTTTGCAAAAAAAAATAATACCTTAAACCTGTTAGAAACTTGCTGAGTTATGTCTGACTGCTCCTTCTGCTATGAGTTAAATGCTCATTGAATTTCACTTTTTGGTGGAACTCGGCTCCCAGGCAGACACCGACTGCTTGCAACCAGTGCTGCCATCACACATCATCGCAGACAGTGGGCCTGTGATGCTGACTCTCAGAATAAATTACTTCTGGAAACTGTTGGCAAACAGGCTCCGTTGCAATTAGACGATTCAGAGCAGTGCTAATGAGGATAAATTTTGCAGGGATACTCAGCAAGATTTGACGTGACTGGTGATGATAGCCTCGGCTGTTCCTACCTGAAATACTAGAACACACATAATTTGGTTGCAAGCAGTAAAACAATTTTTTTCTGGAATAAACAAGTCAAATCGCTGTAGAGCACATAGACACAGAAGGTTTATTATAATCCTTTCCAAATCTAGAAACGCTGTCTGTCCCTTGCAAACACCTCTCTGGGCACTGACACTGCAAATTCTTACCTGCGTGAGCTGGCCTCTCTTCCTTGAGCAATTTCATTAACTTCAGTGTACCTGCCTGGGTAGGAAGAAGGTTGCCAGATCGGATCTACTGTTTGGCTTCCTTTCCCACAGGGTGCCAGAGTTTATTTCAGCAAATTGCTTTTTGCTGTTTTTAATTCATTTTGAGGAGGGCGGGTGATTTTTGGTGAGCAGTCCAACCCCTGTTGCTTGTCTCCTGTTCATATGGGTTTTGTAGGGGTTTTGTAATGTTTTTGTTCTGTTGAGTTTGTTCTGCTTGGAGCTGTTACTGCGACACAAGCCGTACCCTTGTGGTGATTTGTACACCTAAAAGCTGAGGTCACTTGCACAGTGATTCTGCGAGGTTTCCATGTCTCGTGCATTTGTCTGCGGGTCGGATTAACCATTGTTGTGAGGCCGTCAGGAACATCTGCTGATCTTTTCTGCGTTGTCTGGCAGCTTCATTAAGGCCCTCACGCGCATATAAGCACCTTGTGCCTGGCCCTGTCTCCAACTTTTGCCTTCACCAATGCTCAAACAGTTGCAGGGATGAGTAATAATGACCCAGACATGGTGCACGTACACATATAAAGCAGATAATTCATTATCTTGTTCTGGAGGGCACCAGCCTCTCCCACAAAGGTTGCTGGTGCAGGGAGCACTCAGCCTTTTCCATCTCAAGCTTTTAATTTCCAAAATGTCCTTTTTACTTTGAAAAAAAAAAAAAAAGAAAAGAAAAAAAAAAAAAAGCCAAATTATTTTGCTGACTGTTATTATTGTGGAAGTTCCTAGGTTCTGTTCTGTGCTGTGATTCACTGGTGGAAAGGTATTCGAGGTCCTGCTAGTGTTATTTAATATTTATATAAACTCTTTAGGGGGGACAGGGGAATCAAAGACTTCCTCAGAAGAATTGTTTTGCCTCTTTATATGATTTTGTACCTGCATCATGGGTTGTTGGAAAGATGAGAGGCACTGGCTGCTCTTGATACCTGCACTTCAATTGTCGGCTATATGGAAAAAGAAAGGAAACAAATATTTATAGGCCAAGTTCTTCCTCAGGGTGCAATTGCTTTTTAAAACATGCACTGATGGCATTTACATTGTAAGCAGGAGATGTGTAGCAACCCCAGCTTGGGTGGATCTTCTCGCTCTCTGTGTGGCACTTCTGCTTTGGAAATGATGCAAAGACTTTATCGGCAGATTAGTTCTGTATTTTTTCTTCAATTATTTGCAACGTCAAGAGTAGTTTCTTGCCTAAAATACCTACTTGGGGTTGTTTTCACTATGGAAAGTAAGCCGTGTTTTTTGTCGTGACTCAAATAGTTCCCTTCAGTTATCCAAGGCACAGTACCGAGAAGATGAAGGACTTCTGTAATCCTCTTGCAAATTTGCTGAGGTCAGTGGAGTTTTCCTTCCTGAGCCCTGGGAGCTGACCTTACAGAAAATATGAATGCCTTATCTTCACTGTCATTTACCTCCGGCTTGGTGGCATGCACCAGTTCACTGCAGTTAAAACAAAACAAAACCCCTTCCCATGAATTCAGATCATGAATACTCTCCTAAACTTCCTTCTTGGGCTTCTGCTGACTTTGTTAGTGACAACGTAGCTCTTGCTAACTGGGTTCCCGATAAACCCTGGTGGATCATCTCTCTTTCCCATTGGATGTGGATGTTGATCTAGGAGAAGGGTCCTCATGTGCACCTAAATACAGAAGCCAAAGGCCTGTAGCTGTAGGTCACAGGAGAGTTCGTCGTGCTGTCTGTAGCTCTAGATCAGTCTGTTTTCATGGGATGCAAGATAGTGGTTTTGCCCAAATTTAACCAGAGTTCAGGCTTGCATTTCCTT
This sequence comes from Netta rufina, assembly GCF_964035555.1. Classification (NCBI taxonomy): domain Eukaryota; kingdom Metazoa; phylum Chordata; class Aves; order Anseriformes; family Anatidae; genus Netta; species Netta rufina. The sequence continues at coordinate 190,812,948 of NC_140123.1, forward strand.
TATGCATTTTTCTGTATAAATGGTCTCTGTATACCTATATACATGAATGTGCCAATACTGTAAGTATTTCTCTTAAAAGAAGTTTAAAACTCCATAAAACTCCTTAAGACAATGCGATAAACTACAGTGTTAGTAAGAGAAACAAACATGTTGCCTTGTTCTCAAATTTGGCCCAAACTGCAGTGCGAGTGGTTTAGTAGGGCTTTGGGGATGTAATGAGTGCATTAACAGCCTTAAAAAATCAGTTTGTGAAGCAGGTCCTGACTCACACGTAAGGACTTTTGACTTGCTGAGTTAGTCAGTCAGATTTCACCAAGCCAGCAAATTCACAGAAGTACTTGAGTTGTTGGTCTTTCAGCAAGTCCTTCTTCCTTAAACGTGGCAGCTTTGCTAGTGGTTAAAACCTTCTTTCATTCTAGGTATGGAAGTTTCTTATTATGAAATCATTTGGTATCTGTAAATTCGTAGCATTTTCCTGCCCTTTCTTGGTAAAACCAGTGCTCAGGTTTCTAGAAGAAAAGATTTGCCCTGGCACATCTCAAGTTGGGCGTCAGGGACTGCAGGTGTGTCCTCGCTCCTCTGGTACCAAGTGGGATGGCACGAAGACAGCATTATCACTTTTCTCTGGTGTGAAACTTGCTGGCAGTCACACTGCTTAATGCCCTTGCACCTGGAGCTCTGCTATTTCACAATAAAAGCTTTTTTTCCCTCTTTAAGAAACATGCTTTTTCTACAGAAGCTTCAGAAGTTGCCCAGCCCCCGCTGCCATTTAATGGCTTAATTTTATAATGCAAATAGTAAGATACCAATATCTATTATTATTTGCCTGAACTTCTTTGTTCTTCTGGAGGTTTAATGCCTGACATTTGAATGCATGGGGTTGGAAAAAGCATCATAAACATTCAAATACTTTTGTAAATGAAGTCTCTTGGGCGGCAAACAGGGAGAGCTAATATTCCTACATTAGCATGGAAGCGCCTCAGGCCTTTCTTCTTTCTCCTTTATTGATACCATCAGAAACATCTTCAGAGTCAGGTCCTGGATTCATTAAGTCTGGATTTGGGCTGTTGAGACGTTGCTTGTTAGCCATCAGACTCAGTGTACACCAGGCCAGCTTTGCTGAAATGGGTGGAATTAGGTGGTTTAGGTGGGCCCGACGGCAAGAGCGCGTCCCCTTATGACAAACACCATTTAACATGAGGTCAGGGCACTTCATCAGGTTTGAGCATGCCATGCTGGAGCAACACACGAGGAGAACAGCAGCAGGGACACCACAAAGCCTTTTAACCCAGGCTGCTCATTTCCCCAGCCATATGCTGCTTTGCAGCCACCATTGCATTACGTGACCATGACTGAGCACAAAAGGTGGAACCAGCTTCACGAGGGCAGATACCTACAAGTGCTGCAGTGTCTGGGTGTTGTGGTGTCCCTGGGGACCTTTGCAGCTTTGCTGTCTTGTGTAGCCCCCCACTGGGGATGGTGGGGCAGGGAATGAGGTCCTTTAGATCACTTTGAGCATCTTAGGCTAAATAAAAAAAAAAAAAAAAAAAGAAGAGAGGAAGGGGGAAATGGTGTTAAGCTAATGTTAAGGGTCCAGCTTACGCCCTCTCTCTCAAAAAAAAAGAGGATTTGGCATCATTATCTCTGCCTGTTGTTCCTGGGTATTACTGCTAGTGTGATCCCTTGTAAAAAAAGTCTCCAGCCTGGGTGAGATTGAGAGCTTGCATGAAAAAACCTAAACCACCCTAATGAGCCAATGCCTAATGGCTTTAATACAAGATTTCTCAACCCACTGCAATTTCATTTTAAGATCACGTTGTTATGAAAAAGCCCTGCTCTGTCAGTTGTGATGTGTTTTAATAGAGACCTAGGGCGTAATCGTGCCGTGTTTGTGTTAAGCAACGCTTTCTTCCAGGAGCAGTCATATGGCAATTGCCGTGACTGCGTCCGTGCACACCAGGAGTGAACGTGGGGTTTAATTTCCTGGTGGAAGATTCTCGTTAGCCTGAAAAGAAATATTGACCTTTCTGTAGCCTGTATTTTATTTTAAGGCTAGATAAAGCTGTTTTCTGTCTCAAAGCTGAGGGCGTTGAGAACTGCCCGTAAAAACGGGATGGGAAAAGTCAGCTGCGGTGTGGAAGGAGCGCGGTGCGGGCTGGAGCCTGCACTGTTCGCAGTGATGGGAATTTTTCCTTTGACTTGGCTGAGAGCGAGATAAAGATCGGTTTGCCGAGCTCGGAGGGACCAGTCGAGCAACTCTGGTGTTGGTCGCGTTCTCATGATAAAACCCGTGGACCTTGGTGCAACTGCTTCAGCGGGTAGATGCCGCTGAGTGGGAATAAAGGGAGCTAATGCCAGCTCTAAATTAACACCGATAAACGAACCAGCCTAAATCCTGTGCTGTAAATAAAGTCTGCTGCGTGTGCCACAGTTGAGCTTGTTGGGATCTGAAGAGGCTTGTGATGGGAGAGCCCTGTGAGGGAAAGCAGCGGAGCCCACGAGGACACCTCACGTCTCCCTACTGGTGGGGCTCCTCACTGAGTATTTTTCAACAGGAGATGCTTTATGAGCAAAATTCGCCTCTCAGGTCTATTTACACACAACACACTAATCACCTTTCATCAGATTTTCCTTCAGAGGGAGTGGCAAGTGTCTCTCCCAGCCAAACTTGCCTCAATAGGTTATGTTTGCAGGTAGCTCAGAGGAGGGAATTACATGCCACAGAGTTTATCCTCGTCGGACTGACATAAAGATAAATGCACTCCTTGGTCAAATGGCTTTCTTAATAGTTTTTCTTAATTGTATTTTGATGAGTGTCATAGCGGTTTTTTTTGAGAGGCGTTCTGCTGCCCTGCAGATCTCTCTGCCTGTCATTTGTCACCGTGAAGCTGTCACGCTGGGTTCCCAGCTGAGCCCTCTCCTGACACGGTCAGTGACTCTTCTCAGGGGCCAACACCTTGAATTTGGAAGCCAGGGGCACAGGAGGCCTTGGGACCTGCTCCTGCAAAGCCTGGAAAGCAAACTGGGAGAGATGGGACAAGGCAAGATTGGAGGATGGAGGTTTTTGCCTGAGAAGGAAGTGTCTTCTCCTGAATAAATAAATAAATAAAGGCAAATCACATGTGCTTTGCTTCTGTGAAAGGAACTCATCTGGTGCACCGGGAAGGTTCAGTGCAGCAGCATTAGCCAACGAGATGGGACAAAACCTCTTCCAATGGCAAACATGCAGGCATCAGGAGGCAAGGAACTGGGATCTGCCTCCTCTCTTCACTTGCTGGTTCACAGACCAGCCAGGTTGCCTCTTTTGGCTGCCTTCTCTTCTCCACTCATCTGTGTTGCAGCTCATGCTGGAGCAGGTGCTGTGGCCGGGAAGGGTGCCTGGAAGTTCTGTGACAGAGCTCGTGTACGTGCCGGGCAGGGAGAGCCATTAGCTAACCAGCATTAAAATCACCTTTGCTTCCCAAATCCCAGATCCCGAGGGTTGCACAATGTGTTGGTTTGTCCGTCGTCTGAACTTTTTGTGCGGCTAGGGAAGCGCATAACCTAGGGTCTGTTTATTTATAAAATACCAGCCCAATAATTTTGTTTAATTTCTCTGACTTTATCTTGGCAAATAGTTATCTGTCGTATTGCGGCCCATAGGTGCCTGTAGCAGCTCTGCCTTTTGGGGTAGGATTTTCATTGGGGTGTTAACCTTTGGTGAAACGCAGAGAAAAAATGTGCTCGTAATTAACCATAAAACATCTGCTCAGACGACTGTCTGCCTGAGCTGCAGGTGTGGTGGGATGCACATGCAGTGACAGGCTGTGCTTTTGCTTAAGCATCTCCCCTCTCATCCTTTTCCTTCCCCCAGAGAGAAGTTCCTCACCTAAGCTTGGGTGATATTTTCAGCTTGGGCCAGGGTCTGGGTTAGAACCTGGGATATGCTTCCATTTGGGCTGCTGTGGGGATGGGCATCACTGGAAATCCTCCAACAGCTCCCTACTCTTCCTCCCCTGCTTACGGCCATGCAGAGAGACAAAGGGGGTTCCAGACTGTTAAATGAACATATCCAGGCACCAAAGTAGCTGTGTTTAGGCTTTAAAATATGATTGTTCAGATCCCACAGGTCAGCCGACAGCACTGATGACCAAGGCACCGGTGCAGAGCAGCAGCCAGGCACAGTCCTGCCTCCCGCTTTGTTTCTGCTTGCAGCTTGCAAGGTTGCTGGGATATGGTAGGCACCAAATCTGCCCCACCTCCTGCACAGTGTGATTGTCAGGCCCTGTGGCACAGAAAGACCTCACGTGATTCTTGTTCCCACACAGGAGGAAAAAAAAAAAAGATCTTATTTCATTCCTTTTGCACTCTCCAAAGTATTGAGTGAGGAATCCGTGTCAGGTAGTGTTGAAATATTGAAAAGCAGGAGATAATAGAAAGAGAAAGTATGCTCCTCTTTGCAGCAGGAACCTCTGCGAAGTTAAACAAAGAACGAATCTGTAAATTCCCCTTTAAAACTTTCACCTAGTAAAATAAAAATCATTTGAGCGGCATAATACGCCCGGTTATGAAAAGTGCTTAATTATGTGCAACGTACTGCTCTCGGTTATTAATAGAGATCTCTTTCATTAATTATATTTTGCTGTTCTGATGACTAAGTGTTTTCACCCGGAGCCGATGAGTGAAACCGAGGGCGGCGCTGGCTGAGCACGGCGCCCTGCCAGCAGCAGGGCTGGCAGAGGGAAAGCAGCTCCTGGCTTCTGGGCCGGGTGGGTGCTGCAGTAAAAGATGAAGGGGAAAGGGTTTGTTTCACATTCGATAAGGGGGTTTATGAGCTTTCTGTACTGCCCGCTGAGATGGGTAGATGTTTAAAAGCCCACAAGGGACATGTGTTGTACAGTTGGAGCCGCGCATCCCTCTCCGGGGTGATGTAACTGTCCCCTTTGGTCACCGCTCATTGACTGTCTCTCCCTTGAAATGTTAGCTCCCTTTTTCTCTTTTTGTGCCGCTTTTAGAAACCTTGAGGCAGGAGCGCATTCTTGGCATTGTTGGGTGTTTTTGGGGAAAGCAATTCCACGCATTCTTAGCTTTGGGAAGTGATCAGGCAGAAAGGCGTGAGCTAACGTAGAATGATTTATCATTGTTCTAGCAGAAAGGGGACAGAGGGCCTTAAACAACTACAGGCAGTGTGAGCCCAGAAAGTTATTTTACATGGGGCTGTTTAAGCCCTAAATAGGGATAGTGACAGCTTTGCCTGCTGGAGAGCTGCAGTCTTGATTAAAACCAAGGACATTCTGTAGTTATGTGTTAATTTTGACAGTGCAAGAATGAGAAAAAGTATTAAAAGACGATTTTGAATCCAGGAAAAATATTAAAACTGTGGAGACTTAATCTCAAAATGCTGATTACTTTGTTCAGCCCGGGAGGTCTTTATCTTTGTGTCGATAACAATGGTCTTCTCCAAGCTACGATTTGGGCTCGTTGACGTGCTGCCGTGATGAATGAAGAACTCCCTTTCTGTGATGGGGAGAAAGAAATCAGCTTACTTTACTGAGATTCCCACTTTATTAGATTCAAAAGCAGCTCCTGGACATTTAACCTTTGGTTTCTGAGTTACATATAGCAGAGACCTTACCCTTGAGTCCTTTTTTTTTATTGCACTTCATCTCCCGTTCTGTAGAAATTGGCTAATTTAAACAGAGTAGTTATGAACTGAATATGTCAAGCGCTATCTCAACCTCTGTCTCTTTCAGAAAGTATTAACAAATCAGATAGGCAGTAAATTGTTTTAATTTGCTTATGAATTCAGTAACAATTATCTATAAAGTCATCACACTTCTAGGTTTCTTGGACAAGTCTCCTTTCTCTTCCCAGCAGTTTTGTCCAGACAGTAAAACAGATTTTTACCTGTATAAAAGTACATATGTCAAACCCTTAGATATCCATGTTAACTGTGTAAAAATTTTGCCTAAGGAGAAATTTGATAATTAGACTAATTTAAAACAAGCACTAAGGCAGATTCACTAAAGATATTTATGGAAGTTGCTTCTTTGTTTGAACAGAAAGAAAGAAATATGAGCAAGGAAAAAATACAGAAATAATTATAGATGGTTAACCTCATTGAAACGTACAGTTCTTAGATTTGCTGTCCTTGTATCCTGTGTTGCCTGCTAGGGGCTTTTCCTCTTGCTTTGGCAGTCGCTGGACACTTCCATGCAGTGGTGGCATAAAACAGCCCCGCTCGCCCCTTTGCTTGAGCACCATGTCAGAGGAGGAGCTGCCTGGGAGGATGAAAGCTTTGCTTTGAGTCCTTCAGGCCTGAACCATGACAGTAACTGGCACGGCTGCTGCTTTGGCTTTAAAGATAACATTGCTGGGGAGACGTGTCTGTTTTTACGTACACAGCTTTCTGGGTGATGGTCTTTTGAAGCTTGTGATGGAGTACTTTGTACGAACACATACATAAAGTGTTTCCAGCTCTGGGTCACAATAAAGCCTCTTTAAAAGAAATGAAACAGCGTATTTTGTTCTGGTTCACAAAAGTGGGATTGAATAACATAGGGAAAACCTTCGTTGCTTGGTGATCAGGAGAGGAAACAGCAACCTGGCCCCAGTGGGAAAAGGTTGTGATGCACTGTCTCCAGAAGCTGTGGTCCCAGGGCCTAGGGGTTTATAATCCAAAAGAAATAAAGTTAATTTTCCTTCTAATCCTGACTTCATTCAAACAGGAACCCCAGGCAGAGTCGGGAGCTGGCTGTGAAGCAAAGCAGCCCACTGCTGTAAAGGAGGGAAGGGTGAGAACTGGGGGAAGTGGGAGGGAGAGGAAAAGGTTATCGCTTGTAGGAAGCTGCTGGTGTTTGATACGCTCACTTAATCCCAGAGGTTTGCCTCTTCTGAGCATCCCAGCCCTCTTCGGTGAGAACTACCTTGTGCCCCAAACCTCTGCTGAAAGCCTAGAGGTTTCTGTTCATGGAGCTCACAGCTTTATTAAGAGGTGGAATACATGGAAAGGGGAAATAGGGTGGGAATAACACGTGATGGGCTGGAAGCCCTTGTGTTTCCTGGCACGTGAAGGACACGAGGGTTAATGGCTGTCAAACTATGCATTTATCCCGAATGCATATGTGTGTATGGGTTCATCTAATGTATAACCATATGTTGGGCTTGTATAGGGCAATGCAGCTTCCAATTCTGTAAAAAGAGTTTTGAGGGTTCTCCACCTGTGAGAAATTGCCTAGTACTGTTATAAATACTTCATAGCATTTGGACAAGATGTAAAGTGGTGAAGAAAAATACTTCTTTAAATAAAAAATACACAAAAATATTCCTATAAATGAAAATTTATCATATTCTGCAGCTGCAAGTGGTTCACGTTCAAACCTGAAAGTGAGAACTCCTTGAAAAGAAGGAGTTGAGTAAAAGAAAAAAATCAGGATATCAGAAATGTGCATTCTATTTTAAAAACTCCAGCTTTAATACTCTAAACAAGGTAAAGGTGTTTGTCTGTTTGCCATATACATACACACGTGCATCTGTTCTCAGTCAGAATAGGATAAACCTCATCAAAATCACTGGGATTACTTCATGTTGGCGTCTGGGAACATGAGAACAACATTTGGCTAGCGCTTTTGATGTTTTAGCTCCTCTCCTGAATTCAGACCCACAAATAAAGCACACAGATACTTTCCTTTGAAAAAAGGGATTCACAGGGGAGGCAGTCGGTGCGTGGGACAGTGTCAGTGCTGAAGCTGGCAGCTAAAGAGAAGTTGTGCAAAGTCCCAAAGTGCAGATACTTGGGCTCAGATCTGCTTCCACTCCAGCTAATGCCAGGAGCCCTATTGTTGGGAGCTGGATTAATACCTTTGTTGATATCATGCCAGTTTGAATTCTTTTTCTCGTTCTGATCTTGATCTTGACAATCACTTTTTCCATTACGGTGTCATTACAGATTTAAAATACATTATAATGAAACTCGGTGAAGAAACAACTTAATGCACCTAAGCTATTATGCAAATGAATACAAATTTAAACTCATTCACATCACTGTATTTCTCTCTTTATGCCAAACAATAGTATCCAAACTTTCTTCTTTTCATTTGCTAATCAATTCTTAGTTCATTGTCTTCTTTTTTTTTTTTTTTTTTCCAGGAGTTTCTCTAGTATCAAATTAATTGAAAATAATTGGTCTTTCAGTTACATTACAGTTAGTATTTGGATAGTAAAAAATCAAACACATTATGCAGGTTGTATTTTAAGGAAACATTCCAGTGTTATTCCGTGGTCTTTGTTACGTGGCCTCTGTGAAGTGTGCTTGGCAGCGTTCACCCCCAGACCAATGGAGACAAACGCAGATCGTGGAAATAGCCTCTGTATTTTGGCAGCCACTGGGATTGCCATTATCAAGTTTCAGTGAGGAAGAAAAACCAAAAAGACTGAACTATCCTTTCTTTTTCCCTTGAGAGAGGTTCCTGCAGCTGAAATCTGGGAGCACCGGCAGTGCAGATGCTGCAGGTGTCACGTATGCATCTAAATGACTGCACCTTAAACAGTATCCACAAAGTCAGTTAGTCACAGGGGACCTCATTCTGGTCATTTATACATTTCCATCATGCTGAAAAATCCTAAACTTGATTTAGATGTTGTAAGACTTAGCTCAGATTTTGCTGATGGAAATCAGTGGGCATTAAATGGAAGCTACTGGGGGCTTTCAGGGTGCAACTGCTGTCAGTCAGACTGATTAGGATTTAGTTTTTGTTTATGATGTGCATTTGTGTCTGCAGTGTTTGTGGTGGGGAACCAGTGCATGTTCTTCCATTTTGGCTGTGTGCTGCTATGACACGAGTGCATTCGCCTCCAGCTTTTATACAGGATAGCTGCAGGAGCATTGCTGCTCTGTTTTACCACTTCAAACAGCAAATATTGCAGTCGATTAAAGACATCTTGACAAGGACTGTATTTTCCTCATTTGAAAGGCAGGGCAGTTTTGTAATAGGGATAATACGGGGCTAGAGAGCACGTCATGGTCACCAAGTGCTGGCTGTGTAGTGGCTGCTAGGGAGCGTGAGATATTTCATGCGTTTGCCCTGCATGGACAAGAAAAAGATGAGATTAGATAAAACCAGTTGATGTAAATATTAATGACACCGTAGGTTTTTCCCCTTCTTTTTATTCTACATAAACTTCAATGCGAATTGCCAAAAGGGAAGAGATGAAACCCGAATTCAGCAGCCTGTGCAGGGCAGAGAACCGGCGGCACAGCCCTCGCGGGATGCCAGCCCAGGTGGGCTGCCACACATGCAAATCCAGGTTTCAACTCTAAAAGCACTTTTGAGATGGGTCTTGCTGGGCTGGGTGTTCCGGCTCATTCTCCTGTTCCCGAGGCACTTGTGTTAGGGTTTCAGCTCTGGGTTGAGGCTCACCAAGCTGAGTCAGCTTTATGTTGGAAGTCAGTGGTGCCAACTTCTCTCTTCAGTAAAAATTGTGTGAAACGCATCAAATCGATGGAATTGCCTCATGTTGGCATCTTTGGGTGCAAGGAGGACGGATGTAGTAGCTTCCACCCGACTTCAAATACACAGATAAAAAAGGTCTGGCTTCTTCTGTCTCACTGCAAGCTCACCAGCTTTTCTCCAGCCAGGTCTGGATGGTTTTGGGTGTTTTTTTTTACATTCATCATGCATTGCAGCATTGTGTGTAGCTGCTCTTTGTGCTCCCTTGTTGGGCAACATTTCCCTGGAAATGTACATCAAACCAGCACGTTTTCAATCTTAAAGGATCTTACAACTCAAAAATTGATGATAAAATTGTCCTTTACCTGCAGATTTAGAAAGACCTCTCTGCTTCTGTTTAAGTACATTTAGTTTCTTAAATGGCACGTGGTGACAAATCTGGGGTATTGCACAGCCCCGCAGCAAATAGCACTGCCTCGGGTGTTACATACTGGGCCCTGAAATGTACCACCACCTTTTGCACATGCATACACAAAAATCTTTTTTAAAATAGGCACTGCTGGCTGGCAGCTTGCTGGCAGCCACTGGCGTCATCCTTCAGCATTTCCGTGTAATTGCTGTGAGGTCAGCACTTTGCCACTGCTCTGATTTGGGCTAAAATTCTGCATAATAAATTGGTTTTTGAAAATAATGGCATTTCATCCGAAACCTGTGGTCCCTCATGTTCTCTGTGAGGCCTCTCACATGCGTGAACACAAGCTTAGTAGAACAGAACTGCTCAAATAATAATCTTGTGATTGTTTGGATAGTAATAGGGTATTTTTATCCCTTCTTTTACGAAAGGCTTAGTAGAGGTGGGTTACTTGTTAACAGCTAAAGTCAAATAGTGATAGGCAAATCTTTCTCTCTGTTTACACAACACAGCGCAAGAAAGATGTGTTTTACAAATAGTCTGTGTAAGGACTGTAAAAACAAATGTCTCCACCCTTCATAAACAAAGGCTTTACTGGAAAGACCATTTTCCTTGTACAGAGCAGAGAAAAGGAAAAGCTACCCTGTTCCTGATTGAGGTGAGGATCCTGGCTGTCTGCAAACCCATCCCAGGTCATTCCATGAGCTCTGTAGGGCTGAGGGTCATGGGGGAGCTTTGGGGCACCAGGCTGCACACCATCACCCTCCCAAACCAGTGCAGAGGAGTTTCAGAAGGGGCTAACACCACTTGGCTCCCCTGAGATCTCCTCAGCACAGATTTCTGATGGGGGAATTAGTTTCTGGAAATGGAGGCCTGCTGTACCTCACTAGTGCCCTGCAGATACCCGTTGTGTGCTGTTTAGTCACCAGCCGTGAATTTGGTACGTGTAAGCTGCTGCTTCCCAAGCAACCAGGGATGCACCACAAACAGGTTGCAACAAGTCTTAAAATGCTGAGAGGCTGGAGTGCAGATAATGAGATTTCCATCACATTAAAAACAAAAAAAAAGAATCTTGTAAACCTTTCACAACCAAGTTTTTAATGGACTTTTTGGGAGGAGGGAAGTACCTTCCTAGGAAAAAAAAATCACTTGAGAAGATCTGAATGTATAAAATCAGCTGTAGATTGAACTGGGAAGGAATTTAAGGTGGGAATCCTCCAACCTTTTTTAAACCATGCAATAGGATACAAGACATTTTAATGATTTTTGAGTTGTTTCCTTTTATTTTTTTCGATATGCCTAGCTTTGCTTTTGAAACTCTTACTCTTTAAATTCTTCTGAGCAAATTGGATCTGAGCTCTGCACCAATGTGAGCTGCAGTGGTCTGCAACAGTGGTCTGCAACGTAGCATGGGGAGACTCTTCTGTGCCCGTTGGAAAATGTAGGGTTTTCAACGTAGTGTTTGCCGGTAGGGTTGCACGTCTGTGCTCAGAGAAGTCAGGTGGCACAAAAAATCCTGGGCATTGCTTCTGCAAACTTACATAGAGGGGCTTCAATGAGTGTTAGCTGGCTCAGTGCTCAGCAGCCTGCTGAGCGTGGGACATTTCAGCAAAGTCCAGTGCTTGAGTGTAAAGGAGTCAAGGAGTCCAAACGGGACTGTTAGAGGCAAGCAAGGGTAGTTTAGGAATGGGCTGTGCCTCCTAATAACAACTAACTGCATACTCCAGATTAGACAAAAATAAAATAATAACAATAAAAAAAAAAAAAGCAAGGTGTTTCATTTTCTATTCTTAATTCTTTGTTATGTGGTGTGATAAGTGGTAGAGTTATGATCAGCCAAATAGGCTGGAGCATGAAATGAATCAGGCGTTAAGCAGGGAAAGATGTCCCACTGGTGTTTTGTGTTCCATTAATGCATTATTTTATTCAATTTATTATCCTTGAACATGTAAGCTGAACTTTAATTCAGTGCCAAAAGGCTAGTCTTTAAGTTTTAATTATTTAACTTTGTTTTTAAGAAGTCTTTCCCTGACCAACATTTGCAGTTTAACCATGTTAATTCTCTTTGTCCTGTAAAATAACACTTGAAATTCACTAAATGAGGAAAAACAAATGGGGGGTAACGATAAATGAAGTCTGTCCACAGCAGTGTGCCACTGTCTTGCCTAGATCTTGATGCTACTGATCACTGACCGAGGGCTCTGCTGCATGTTACCTCTTCTGGAAGCAGCTTCTCCAAGAGCTCGCTTTGTTTCTCTTGGCAAATTCAGTCTCTAATCCAAGTAGGCAAAACAGCATCTGGCGTGCCAGCCTTGAACGACTGCCGACCCCTGAGCTACCGTGTGTGTTAGTCTAGTGTAGACAGATCAATGTGTGTCTTGCAGCATGTTTTAGAAAGGTTGCTGAGACCTTCCAAGTGCTAGTCCCTACAAGTTAGCCCTCCGAATTTTCTCCCTCTTCGGCGCTGTCGGGAGGCACGTTGTGGGCGCTTGAGCTTTCCCCGAGCCTGGCTGTTTGCTCTGGTTTGAACCAAGATGGGAATAAGAGGCTGCACGAATTCTTTCTCACAAACGTGTTATTTTTCCATGCTCTTCCGTGAATGAAGTTGTGCCAGGAGTCGCTGAAAGGTTGGGAAGGCTCAGGAAGCCAGTAATTTGCTCACTTAGAGCTCCACAAAAGATACCAATTTTTTGTATGGTTCTTACCATCTGAAGGTGAATATAATTAAGAAATTGAGTCAGTTTACAAATAGGTCATGGATCTTGTAATAAACTGCAATTGTTGACATTTATGGAGGCTTTTTCTCCCAAACATTGTTTATGAAAGGCAATTGGCAGAGGCATTGAGACAAAAACTGCTGTAGGCTTCTTTTCTGGGCAGCGCTTAGCCTCCCGAGCTCCTCCTTTCCTCCCCAGCATATCTTTTGAAGCTCCGTTTTCGTATTTTCATGTATGTACATGTGCTACATTTCAAGTGGTGCGGTAGTTGATTTTCTTGTACTGAGAGCTGTGGGACTTTAATTGCTGTGTTGTTTTTTTTTTAATGGAGCTGGGTTTCACCCGAACGCTCGGCTTTCCCAGGAGCTGCAGCAGGGTGTCCTGCAGGACAGTCCCCTTCTCCAGCTTTGTGAGGAGACCTCTGGTTGTCTCCAAAAGCTCAGACAGCATCTCAGCCTCTCAAGCAGCCTCTCTAAGGGCTGTAGGTACACGTACGGTCTTGCTCTTTGCAGGAGAGCAGCGGTAGGTCAAAGCAACCTGGGTGTTGCAGGCAGCGAGCGGTCAGGGAATGGCCTCTTCTTGAAAAGCCTGGTAAATTAGCCCTCGGGTTTCTCTTCTTTCAGTCTGCTGTGGGTTGCATCCCATTCTTGTACCAGATGTCATCAACTCCAGTCAGAGGCAGCTGATGTGAACTAAAAAAACTCTTGCTAGAGGCAACATGCATATTCACTCTTCATTACCCACACCAGACTGGTGAGAAAAAAACAAAGGTGGGGGAGGCAGGGAAAGCCAGATCAGGAAAACAGTTGAAAGACCTGAAGACTCATCTGGATTCAGTTTTTCTCTCATTGTCTTGTGTGTTCAGAGGTACGGTTAGCTGGCTCTGTGAGAAGGAAAACAAGGGTTAGACAAGCTGGAGATGAGCTTCTCTAAAACTGGCAGTGTTGGGCTGCAAAGTTGTTGTCCAAACCCATTGGTAAGGAGGCAAGGACACAGCAAAGTGGGATGGAAATTGCATCTTGTGGAGATCTTCTAAGAACAATAACATCTTTTTTTCTTCATGGCTATGAAATGAGCCAATGCTCCCACAAAGCCCAGCGTGCGAGCCGGTGCCACCAGCATGGCAAGACCCCAAGACTTTGGCAAAGAAATTGTGGCAAGTTTTGTGGTGTCTGCTGATAGTGAGAGGCCTGGGTGGGTGCTCGTGTTGCTGTACACAGCCCTGTGCAGGAGGCATTGTGTTGTGCCCTCGGGTGCCATCCTCACCCGGCTGTAGCACCTCACATCATGCAGGGTCTAGAGGGCTGTCCTACACCATGTGGTGTGGGCACGGCCCCATCGGGGTGGCGTGCAGGGCTCAGCTTTTTGCAAGGTCCATATGAAGTCCCACAGTTGTGTCTGAGAGGCTGTTGTATTTCCTCATAACTTCTGTAGGTGAAGTTTTAATGTAAAATGTCCTGGAGGGACCGAGCCGAGACTGAACCTATTCATGAGAACAAGGCTCGGTGCAAAACCCTCCACCCCCTGCTTCATGAGTTGGTGTCTGGGACACCAACAAGCCAGAGGGAAGCCAAGTTAAATGCTTTTAGTCTTTGCCTTTTGCTGTGGCACTCAAGCTGGTGTCAAAGACTCATATTAATAGGATTATTCCCCTGTCAGATGGAAGCAGCAGATAGCCAGCCCAGATGTGCATGGCTGGTTTGAAGGCCCGATTATCTTGTTAGTGTCAGTTCTTGGCCTCTTATCAAAGGGACTCTCACGCACATCACCTTTCAGCTCTTCACCCTGCAAGGAGGAGGAGGAGCACCCTTTAAGCAATTCCCAGCTCGTAAGCCAACATTTGTCATTTTTTCGGTAGCGTCAAGAAGAGCAGGCTACCGAGCGTGGTGGCCTAGGTGAGGCCAGCAGCCGAGGTGATGCCTCCACCGGGTGCTGCCAGCTGTGGAAGGCAGAGCTGGTGTAGGCTTGATGTGTGAAGCCTGATTGAGATTTTTGGCTGTTTGGGGTTTGTTTTTTGGGAAAAGATGCCGCCAGCTGACTGCAAGGTGCTGGGATACTCTCGGTGGGCAGAGCTTGAAAAGAGACTTTACTGGGACGATGCAGCGTGGGGTCTACAAATGTGATCAGGTGTCTCCAGAGGTGACTTTACAGAGGGGAATCACAAAAAAATATTCATTATTCTTTTCAAAATCATCTCTATTATTTCACTTTAATCAACATATTAACTAGATTAACCAGAGCACCTGGTGTTTCTGCACTCAGCTACGTGATTCACTCACTTTGTGTAACAAAGATATCGCAAACTGAAACCAACTATTTCCTAGCTCTAAAATCTGCAGGCATAATTTGGTGCCTCTAATTCTCTTTGTCACCAGGCTGAATACAGGCATATGTATTTCTGTAGCCAGCCAGAATATAATAAACACAGGAGCTTAAATCTCCGTTGCTAGCTGGAGGGAAAAGCCGTCTCCCTTCCGGGGGCACACGAAACCTGCCCTCGGTGTGCTGTCCTGATTGGAAATTTTGAATGTGCATTCTCAGAATGACTTCATTTAGCGCCCGGAGCCAAGCCCACACGCTGCACCGCGGCCAGCAGCCAGCAAGAGAAATGAAGCTAGACGAGGCGACAGCTCCGAGTAGGTAGGTGTGGTGCTGGCAGTCACGTTTTCACATGCAGCAGATGCAAGCTCAGTGTTGTGGTCATCTCTCAGGGCCAGGCAGACATGAAGCTACTTCTTTAACTCAAATAAGAACACTTGTAAAACCTCCAGCTTTCATCATGTAACATTAAAATCAGAGAATCAGAGGATCGTTTGGGTTGGAAAAGACCTCTCAGATCATCACGTCCAACTGTTGACCTGTTTTATGTAAGGAAATTGCAGCCAGTGACACTTGTAGGTTAAATCAGCTTGCATCACGTTTGAGTCATGAAGATAGCAGTGTCACTGGAAGTACAGATTCGTTTGTATTTTGCAAATCACTCCTAAAAGTGCTGACTGCTGTGTTCGTTACTAGCCCGTGATTACCTGTACTAAAATACCTGGTGTGGCA
This sequence comes from Netta rufina, assembly GCF_964035555.1. Classification (NCBI taxonomy): domain Eukaryota; kingdom Metazoa; phylum Chordata; class Aves; order Anseriformes; family Anatidae; genus Netta; species Netta rufina. The sequence goes on from NC_140123.1 coordinate 190,828,556, forward strand.
TTGCCAGCTATTCTTGTTTTCACTTGTAAGAACCTCTCAAGCCTCTTCTTTTGTCACGAGATGCTGCCGTTTCTGTATCGCAGCAGTTTTACAGCTCTGCTAGCAGAAAATAAAGATATTTTTGCTACCACATGTGAAAATACATAGTGTCTTAAAATTCCCTATCCCCCTGCATAGTGCAAAATGCTAAGCAGGTTTGTATTGTGCTGTGATCTCTGTGAGTTCTGACTTAAAGTTGTTTTGGTTTTTCATCCCATGAATTCACTCCCTTAATGTTTCACCTCCCTGCTCTTCTTGTTAGAGAATTTCTTCTGCTAGCAACGTCTGTACTTCTAACATTGCATCACCCCACCGCCTCTTTTTGTATTCTCCTTCCCCGTTGCCAGCCCAAGAACCATTGTTCTTTGTTTAGTGATGTTGCCTAGGTCACAAATTGCATGATTTATTAACGTTTTTACCAGAGCTTGCTTGTTTCCCATACCCTCTGCATTGTGTGTGTGTACATTAACTTCGCTGCCACCGAGCGCTTACATTTTCCTGTTTTCCTTACAACTTGTAGGATTTTTTAAGCCATGAGAAGGGCCAGCAGTGTTGGATTTGCAGAGTCACATATTCAGCCGTTCTCCCAGGCTTGCAGAAAACCCATATTACACAGACCTGAGACTTGTGTGTGTGTGTGTTAGGAAGATGTTTTCATGCTGCAGGGCTGCCAGCGATGGAGGAAAAAAAAACAAAAGCCATCAGCACATGATGTGCACCTTAGCTTCACGTCATGTGTATTGCAGTTGAGAAGTGTGATGTATACAGTTAGGCAGTAAGAAAAGTAATTAATTTTTCTTCAGTTTTATGCTGGAGCCAGTGGTGAGACCTCTGAGCCCAGGCAGCGCTGCCCCTCTCATTTTTCCCCACTTATCTTGAAGCTCTTCTGAACTGTCAGCTGCGAACACGGGGAGGTTAGCACCCTCTTTGCTTAAGGCTGTCTAATCTCAGCACTGACCTTTCATCGCAGAATGCCCCTGTGAGCTCTGCCCTGCAAGTCCCTTTCGGCAGCCCCCCAGCATCCTGAGGCCGCTGGATGGACCAGCACCATCACGGAAAGGGCTTCCCCTTCTAGCCCGGTCCTGCTAGGTGTTGGCTTGCCTTCTGCTCATCCCGTTGGTTTTCACCTGGAGATAATGACTCAAAAAATTCCTCTGTATTGCTGAGGTTGTTTCCCTTCCATTGTTTTATTGTATTAATCCCATCCTGGCTCCCACAATGATACCCCATTTTCTGTGTCACAGCCCATGCTGCCACAGGTCTGGCTCTTCACTAAGAAGCCACTGATCATGGTCACTTATTTTACTTCTTTGTCTCCCCTCATTGTCTTGTGTTTTCATCCTAACTGTATGCTTGGAGAGTTCTCTATTCTTTTCCATGCAGCAGTTCCTGGAGGAGCTGCAGCCCAGCCAGCCTGAGCCATCCTTAAGCCATGAAGTAAATTCTCCATAAGCACATGCACTGGGGCCACAAATCCTTTTCTGCAGAGACTCCTCTGCTGTGTTACTGTTATCTTATTGTATGTTAGAAGCCTGCTGAGACCCAAAGCAAAGATGTACAAACAAAACAGAAATTCCTCTCCTGGGGCTGAAGGAAAAATATGGTAAATGTCTGTCCAGCTCATTCTGGATGTGGTCCTGAGCAACCTGCTCCAGGTGGCCCTGCCTGGTGGAAAAGGACCTCCAAAGTAAATTTACATGTATGTTTATAGGTGAGACACTTTCTCAGCCACATTAATGTGTGAAAAAAGCATCAGTGGAAGAGACATAAAAACAATTGAGCCTGGTCTCAGCTGTCATTACAGGAAGGCAGATTCCTGTAGGTGTTGCAGGAGAGAGAAATATACAGGGGGAATAGAAAGGAGGACTATGGGACTCTGAGAGGTGGAGGAAGGGGCAGATAGAGGAGAGATGAAACACAGGGGAATTCTGATGCCAGAAGGTTGAGCACCATCATATTAGCAGAGCATTGTGTCAATATTGAAGCACGAGCTCTCCAACACAGCTCCTTAGCTCACAAGGACCATGTGAGCCACTACACAACCACTTTGAGAACTAAATTTGCCCTTGTTGGTGTGCCAGTTCTCCCTTCTTTCCCATCTCTTTTGAGATCTTGTAGGTAGGATTTCCTACAGCACCTTTGGTGCCCATTTTCTTTGCAAGCTCCACAGGTCTATGCATCTGCTCCACCAGAAGCACTTGTGCCAGACAAGGACTGGACAGGACCTGAGCCCAAACCATCAGTGTGGAACTCAAATAATGTGCAGTTACCCTTGAATGATTCATTTTCACATATCAATTCATTGTTTTTGCCCTGCTTGTGCGTCTCTGCCCCACTTCCCTACTAACCGCTGACAATTTGCATGTGAATTGGTTGGCTTCAGTATCAGGAGATGTTTTGTCACAGCTTGGGACACCAGACCGGCCCCGTTCACCTCCCAAAACATGCATCTGTCTCCCTGCCCTGCTTTGAAAACCTAGCAGCTGAGTAGAGAGGGATTAGCCTCTAGACAGGGCTTTCAGAGACAGACTTTAATTAGAGGTGCAGGATGGAGCTGAGCAATCACCTCTGATTACTGCTGCAAATGCTTTAAGAAGAGAAATTAGAGCAATGGCGTATTAAGAGGTGGGCTCTCAGGCCTTAATATCTCAAGCACTTCAGTCTTTTTAAAGTGCTTTGGCCGGATTCTGGCTCGTGGTACGTGTGTGCACGCCCAGCGTACCTCCAGTCACCCATGGGTGTTACCACCTTGTGGGAGGTGAAGGATCAGCAGGGCCATCCCTCTGACCTCCTCCTTGGGGTGGCAGCTGTCCTCATGAGTGCTCTCAGGGAAGCACCAAGTGTATTTTAGAGTCCTAAGTCTTCGTAGTTGTGCATTTTGTGCCTACACGACCTCATTGTTGTCCATTATTTCTTACTGATTCATTGATTTTCTGCTGGTAACATGGGATTGCTGTTGGGAAGCTTCTCTACAAATCCCACCACTGACAAACTGGTTCTGAATCACCACAGCCTGCACCGAGTGAGATCAGTACTTTTAAAGTCATTATGGAAATGTCATTAATTAAAGGGAAAATGAAAGCATTTGTGGAGCAGGGGCACACTCACAGACCTAAGAAGCCCCTGGGCTCCCACTGTTTGCAAAGTGTCCTGCACGTCCCAGATGGCAGAATGCAGCAGATGCTGAATGGCATTAGCTGTTAATAAATTGCAGTATCCTTTCTATTGGCCTTGGACATGTTCAAAAAAAAAAAAAAAAAAAAGTAGTTACAAGTGTGGATGTAAGGAAAAATGTAGTTTAATGTACAGGCTGGGAAAACATTTCCTCTGTGGGGATACTGACTTAACTTTAACCACCGAGGTTACGGCGTTTTCTGAAGCCTCAGGTTACGGCTGTAGGAACAATAGTGCAGGAGATGTCATCAGCCTACTCAGAGAGCCAGGAGAGGTCATTTTACAGAGCTTAGGCTTTTTTTTTTTTTTTTTTTTTTTAAAGAATACATGCCCAGCATGGGAGCCTGGCGTCACAGCCCAGCTTCTTGTTCATGGGAGCCTGTTTCAGAGATGAATGCAGAAGGGTTTAACCATGAAACACAGAGCCAGCAGCAGTCCTGGAGCACAAACATGGAGTTTGATTTCCATAGGAGGGGACTGAAATGTCTTCTTGGCCAAACAGGTCTAAGAGAAAGAGGGGAAAACACATTGGTAGCTTTTGGGGGCACTAGAATATTTTATTTTGAGCTTAAATATTTATTTAAATTTTCCTGCTGTGAAATTAAAAAAAAAATATATGGAAATATCCATGCTTAATTAGAAAGTGTTGAGTTGGTTTTTTTTTTTTTTTGGTTTTTTTTTTTGTTGTTGTTGTTTTGTTTTGTTTTGTTTTAATGAAACTGAGGTAGGAGATATGCTTGGCAACTGCAGAAGCCCTTTAAATTTTCTCACATTTTACTGTAATGAAATTAAAGTAAGTTAGAGGTGATCAAGGCTAGGGTCTGGCTGAACACAGCGCAAACCCACAGGCTTTCCCACTCACCCAAAACAGACTATGGAAGTTTGTTTCCCTTTCCTTGCTGAGCACAGCTCACTTGTGTAAGCTGTCCAGTCCTCCTCCCACCATCTTATAGGTGCCAATGCAGCAGCTTGTTTTGGCTGGGATGGCAGAAAGGGGAAAAGAGAAGCAAAAGCCAGCTTCTCTAGGGCAAGACTCTGCTCCAAGGGGTATCGCAGGATGAGCCTTTTCAGCCACTCATTGGTAGTCTGCTGTGATGGGGGATGCCTGAGCTGGCGGTCAAGAGCAGATACTCTACCTGATCATCCTTAGCAGCACAGGATTTTGAGTTAGATATAGATATATAGACTAAATATGTATTTATGGGGCAGCAGAAATTACCTATGTCATTCCCAATGAAAGATTCACTGAAATAGCTGTGTTTCTGGTACTGGTTTTGGTGACCCAGTGTTGACAAATTTTGGGTAGAAATGTTTTTCCTCGACCACCCAATTTTGGCCAGCTGTTGGGAGACCTTTGTGTGCATCTCGGTCTGTCCTTGTTTGATGCAGAGGATAACACCCGCGTGACAAATCGTGGAGCCGTGTTGGGTGACAGCCAGGCATCACCTGCCTGTGCTGCCCCTGACCTGCAGCATGCCACAGCCCGCTCCCTTCCCGGCGGTATTTATGGGAATTTTGCTGGCCTTTCAAAGGACGTTGCCCCATGCTGTGCCACTGCTGCCTGCGCTGCTTGTACACTCAGTTAGCAGCATTATAAACCTCTCCTGACCCGTGTTGCAGCTGCTTTTCCTTTCTCCCTGTCACCAGCTGTCAAGTCCAAAAAGAAGTATTTCCTTTTTTCCACGTAAATCTTAAATCTGTGCTTCCCTTTCCCAAGGGTCCACCTGTGAGACATTCGAGAAGCTTCAAGCAGTGAATGCTGTGAGGATTTATCTGGTTTAGGTACTCACCTCAGATGTCAGCAGGCTTATTTTGAAAAATTAGAAATATTACAAAATACAGTGCTCCTGGTGCTGCTCTGCTGATGCTGTGGAAGACCAAGGATGCATTCAGAGCTCCAGCATTTTCCTCTCTTACTCACTGAAGTGAATTCTTTTAAAGGTAACCTTCTATGTATAGAAATTGTTGGGTCACCTTATGTTAGTCCTAGAATGCAAAATATGCTTCACTCAAGGTCTGTGTCTTACAAACTGTCTGGCAGAAATTTTTATCTGATTCCTGCCGAAGTGAATCATGCAGTTATAAATCCATTTCTACAGCTCGGCTGAATGGGAATAATTAGATAGGCATTTGAGATTGCGGTATCGTTTCCGAAGATCAGTGTAGTTTCTGCTCTTCAGCAGTGGCTCAGAGTCACTGATGTTCCCCATCCGAATCTGTCAGAACTTGACGTGCCATTTCTTTGCCTCGGCTTTCCAAGATGACGCACGGCGATAAGAGGTAGGCTCTGGCATTCTTCTGACTTGGTCCGTGGGGCCGCTTTCCTCTTTGTGCAAGTTTTGCAGAGCAAACCACAGGAGAAAAACACCCGCTCCAGGTTCAAGACTGCAGAAACAGGAAACGAGGGCTTTGTCCTTTTTGATTAGTGTCCAGCATACCAGTTTTAATGGCCAGGATCCAAGAATAACCTTTGCGATTGACCATGCGGCCAAAACCACAATGATCTCATTGCCAGTGGCCAGTGACACGTAGCTGGTTAACTAATCAAAGTTATTTTTTGGTTTCGAATCATATATTTTTTTTTAAATAGTGTGTGTTGCCTATAAACGCAGAATCTGAACAAAATACTTGGGATTTCTTCTATAAATATTGCCAGTGTCTGGTCGGTCTTTTCCAAAACTACAAAAGTTCCTTAAAGGTTTTTGCCTATTTTATCTTCTATTTGTTCTATTTGTCTATTTATTTTATTCAGATGATACAAAAGAAATCTTATTGCAGTTTCTTATTGGCTTAAGTTTCCTTTTGCTTATTTGCTTCTTATTCTGTTTAATTTAGGAGGCCTCTGTTAAAAAAAAATAGATAAGCAAATCCGGTCAGTTGAAAATAACAGTAAGGGTAAAGAATACCTATTCCCTTCGACACCAAAAACTGGGGAAAGGGTGGTATTTTGTTGACAAAACTATTTTCATTCTGGGGATTTCTAATGGAGGTGAGCTAACTGAAAGTCTGAATTCCTCAGTACATGGAAAATGGTTGTATTTTATGTTGGATCCCAGTGGAGGGACCTTGAGTACACTACTCACTGCTCATTTGTGGGGTGGCTGCTCCCCATCACTCCTCTGGATTTTCATCTGCTTCTTATTAAAAAAAAGCAAAGCAAAACAAAACAAAACAAAACTCTTAAACATTAATTGAACTTGAGAGAAAGACAAAAGGGAGTGGTAAAGGCTCTGAAACCTTTCACTTCAGGCATGCCTGTACAGGTGGGACATCCATGCCCCAGTCATTGCTCCCATCAGCATTTAGAGCTTCGATGTGAATTGAGGTGACACAGGGAGGGCATGAGGGGGTAACTCTGCTTGTCTGGGTCCCTCCTTGGGAGAAGCATGTTCAAGCAGAAGGAGCAGCTGAGCAACCTTTGCCATGCCTGGTGTGTGTGGAAGGTGATGCATGGCCATTATTGCTAAAAGAAGCCTCCCCTTGTCCTCCCCTAGATGGATGCCCCCTGTTTTGATCCTGCACTGATTTACAAGTGGTCTTGTGATGACTGCAACTAGAGAAAGCTGGAAAAAGTGCACACATGCCTAGGAACCCTCCGAGTTTCCCACGCTGTGCTCCTGCAGATCACGAACACAGTGAGCAGCCCGCTGAGCTGTCACAGCTGATTTTTTCTTGTGTTTTTCTGCTTCAGGGACGTGGGCAAGGCTGTGCATTGCCCAGCATATCAGTGGCTCTTACAGCTGATACGCAACTGTTTTGAAAGCTGAGCTGTAAACAGAAGTGACATCAGGAAAAAGGGGCCGTTGCCTTTTGTCAGTGTTCCCTCCTTTGTTTTTGAGTCGAGATAGCAAATCTGAACTCAGGCCAGCGGGAAGCATCCCTGGGTTTTCACTGTGAGCTGCGGACCTCGTAGGAGTAAAGAGCAAAGCGTATCCCAAGGCAAATGACACGTGGGAATATAGAGACGTTCAGAAAAACAAATGTGATGGATTTTGTGTTGCTGACACTGTTTTGAAAGGAGGCCTTTGAGGCCACTAATACTCAGTTTCTGTGTGAACACCGAGGCAGAGAAGCTATTTCCTTATTGCTGCCCCTAGTTTTGAACCTCCCAGACCCCCACCCCAAGTCTTCCCATCCCAAAAATTGTTTTAATCTATCAAGCCCTGGGGAAGTTCTTGCTGTCATCAGGCCAGATGAGTGAAAACGTTTGCAGGGAAGAGAATGAAGCATTTTGTGAGCAGCCATTGGTTAGCTCTGTGGGCAGCACAGTGGGATACCCCAAATGGGCACTTTCTCTTCTGAAGTTTACAGTTTGTTGGGTGCTTTCATGGTTCTTAAGAAGCCTGTCTGAGTCCTCTGTAAGACTGGGGGACCAGGGGACAGGGACAGGCACATCTCCTGTGCTGTCCCTGCTGCTGCAGCCACCGCTGCAATGAGGTGCGGGATGCGGACCCAGGTGGTGGGCTGGGAAACCAGTTCTTGCCTTTTAGCTATGGATATTTAGCTATGCATTCAATCAGAATGAAAATGCAAAAGATATTAAAACCTTCTCTCTTTAAAGTTCAGAGAGGCTTGGAAATCATCACGGTAATTAGGCAATAGTTTTGGTTATGTATGAAGCGAGATCAAGCCCTGTGCAAGGCGGTGGAGCCCCCAGCAAGTCGCTCTGTGTCTGTATCAGGTGCAGCCATCTCCAGTGGGATTTTTCATCCAGACAGGTCTGATGGGTGCTGTGATATGTGCAGTCTCCATGGGCATTAGCATGAAGTGGGAACCAGGCCCTCCAGCTGCAGTCCAAAGGCTGCATGAGAGGGGGAGAGGCATTGGGGTGGGATCCTGGGCTGTCCCCCTCCAAGGGCTGGGGACAGGGCTGGGGACAGCAGGGTGGTGGTGTGCAGGGAGCTGGCACAGCCCTGCTGTCAAACGTGGCCAGGTAGAGCAGTCTTGCCAGTCCTTGCTAGTAGGGAAAGACAGCTTAGGTGCAGGGAGATGAGCAGAGCCCAGGAAGGAAAAAGGCTTTACATTTTGGCAAGCTGGAAAATCTCCTGGTCAGGAAAATGGTCTGGAAGGAGATGGCAGTGAGTGTGCTCATGCTGCCTTCCTACACAGTGTCCTTCCCTCATCCAGCCTGTGCTCAGGATGGGGACTTGTTTCCCCCGCCTGCCCTGTGGCTGTGCATCCCTGCTGGCTTCCCTGCCCACACCTCTTCCCTTACCGCGACTGTACCCTATGGGCAGCAGGTCTCTGAGAGCAAGCAGCAATGCTGGAAGGAAATATTGAGGAAAGCTGGGTATATTTTCAGCCTCACCACAGTCAGAATCAACGGTGCTTATTCCTGCCAGCATATCCAACGTGCCTTACTTCCCACCCTCTGGAAACACTCCCTGCTATGACCAACCCAATTCGTGTTTCAAAACTCGCAGCTCGCAGGTGCTGGTTTCAGAGGAGTTAATGGCAACCTTGTGTGGCGTTGAGCAATCCAGTTGGCATCGATTTGTTCTTAATCCCCTATGTGATTGTTCAGGCAGCAAACTGAAATACGTTGTTGTTTTTTTTTTTTTTCAATATTGTGTACAAAGTAAATAAGCCTGAATAGCACAGGCTGAATTAAAGATAATGATGTCAATATTATTATTATATTTTTTTTTTAACACACCAGGAATTCATGGTTGCTTTCTGCAGTTTCTCCTCCCACAGCTTGCCTTTCCATAGCTGTCTGACTGAGCTCGTACTGCTGTTGTTGCTGCCAGGGGGACCAGTGGGTGAGAGCTGCCTTGGGACCCACTGCTCCACCATCCCCCAGGTGTCACAGGTACCCGTCTCTGTCAGGATGAAGAGATGACTCATCTTGCACAAGCAACTACATGAAAGCAAAAATAAGTACATGAAAGCTTAATTTTAAGGGTTTTCAAGAACATCTGCAGCTTGTGGGGTGTGAGAGGTGGCTTTCCCTGGAAGCTCTTCGGCAGCATGTGGGAGAAGCCAGACGCTTTCTGTGCCTGGACACGCTTGTCAGGATCCTCTGCTTGCACCGACCCTGACATCACTCCACAAGTGTGTCTGTAGCCAACACTGCTATGGTGGCAGGGCATGACATGGCATAGCCACAATCTGGATTTGGACTGTTGTAGTCTGTCTAAAGTGTTCACAGTGTGGTCAGCCACAGCTTTCACCTCTTCTACGTGTGGCACATAAACCACAGTGGCTGTATGCTCTCGTCTGCACATTCGCCCTGCTCACCCCTCATGTTTTCATTTCTGCTCTCGACGTCTTGGTTTTAAACCACTACCCTTTCCTGACAGACTGTGGTTCGTGTCTGGGGCTGCCAGGTCAGGAGGGAAGCTCTGCACTAGCACGATGGGCTGCTGGCAGGGGCGCACACAGAATTAGGCCGCCGGCCCAATTTTGGCCAGGAGCAAAGCCTGCTGGAGTCAATGGGAATCTTCCTGTTGACGTAATGGGCTTTGGAGCAGGCCTCAGCCTTGATGTTCTTCAGGCCAGTGTTTCTAATGTAAACATTTGACGTAGTGTGAATAATAGATAATTATTTTCATATATTCTTTCCAAAGTCCACAACTTGCTTTGGCAGTCAGTGGTCCTAAGCGTGCAAATGTGATACCAGCAGTCTGAAATGAAGGGAGGGACAAAAGCCATAATTCCCGTGGCCAAGGGGAATCATTCCTGTGTCGTTTCATTCAATGTGGTGTAAAGAAGGAATTGGTCATCAGCAGCGTTTCTGATCCCAGAGCAGGAAGCTTTAACATGATCCATTACTGCCTGTCTAAGAAATGATAGGGTGTTATACAAGATGTGTTTACACCAAAACGAGGTGATGGAGAGTATTTCTCAAAGACTTCAGTTTGTCCCCTTTTTTGTTTTGTCCCCTTTTTTGTTATCACAACATTTAGTTATCACAACATTTGCTTTCCTTTAGCAAAAGAGAAATTTTTATTTTCATCTATTTCTATTACATAACAAGGACTGCTTGGGGATGTTCAGGGATGGTTGCCCCTGGACCTTTGTCCTGCCCTTTTGGACAACTAAGACCAAAATTAAATTCACAGTTTTGCCTATTTTCCTTTTACTTTTGTGGTAGTTTTTCTCCTGTTTTGGCATAGAATCTTGCTTAGGTTCCCATCCTCCATTTTCTGTGCAGTTTACTTCCTTTTAGGATGCTTTCTCTGTGCTGTAAGCCCCTGAAATTCTCCATAATGTAGACAATGTTTTAAAGGGTTTGTCTTATAGTTTGTCTGATCATAGAATGGCTTTGTAGTGCATACAGCAGTGGTTTGGAAGGGATAATTTTAATACACTAATATCTTATGTATTTTAAAACTTTTTCCATGGTGTGCAAGCACACATGCAAGGCAGGGGCTTTGCACTGCAGACTTTGCGAGGCAACAAACAACCAACACTTAGTGCAGGACTGCTCATGTCACTTTTATGGATGTCTGCTGGGTTTTACTGCTGTTTGCTCAGCAGGCAGCTGAGTGAAACCCGTGTTTTAGGTTCCAGCTCTGCTCAGGCAGCCAAATATTGCCTGCTGTCTCCACTGCTATGAGCTGCTGCTACTTACATGCTGCTGCCACCCAAGCAGTGGAGATGACACTAAAACTATGGCATCTTCAACATTAATTCAAGGCTGAACTGAACTTGTTAAGCAAACTGAACTTGTTAAGCAAAGAGGTGAAAAAAATGAGGCGTTTTGCAGATTTCACTGCCACTGTGGCTTTTCTCTTTGGCAGCCACTGCCACCCATCTGTTTCTTCTCTGCTGACCTGCAGAGGATTGCAGCTCTGCACAGTGTAGCCTGCTCCCATATGTAAAGACACGGCTGCAAGCAGTGAGGGATGGAAGTCTGATCATTCAAAGGCATGTTACCAAATGACGTCTGCTGCCTATGGATATGCCTGCTTCCTACGAGCTGGGAAAAGCAAGAGGTTTATGTGAACCTATGGAGTGTCCTTATTCTGTTCTCTGGCCAAGGAGTTTGCATGGCTGTGTCGTAAACTCTGGCATCTGCTATTTCCAGATACATTATAAAGCAGGATTAGAATAGATGTGGGTTGGGATATCTATGAAAAAACGTTCTGATGCTAAAATATTTATATAAAATATACAGCTTTGATAATTATCCCTAAGACCCTTGTATATAATAAGCCAAAAAAAAAAAAAGTGTTAATTGTTTTATTTCTGCCAACTTCAAAAACAAACAAAAAGATCCTTTCTGGCCAGGTGCTGCCATTGCCAAATACGTGTTTCAGTTAAACATTGCTGTGTTTACATTTCTAGATAATAAAATTCTTTGGTTTATGGACTGCCAGAAGATAGAAAGCTGAGATTAAGGTCTCAAATTTGATTGGGTTTGTTGTAAAGGAAAGGTAATCACGAAACAATGGCTATTTAATAAATTCTCAGTTATTACTGTATTTTAGAGAGGTTTGTGCTTTTGTCAGCTTTTACTGTATTCTCTTTTGTTTGTAATGTGTCAATAGTAGTTGTATTAAATCTTTTTTTTAGTTTGATGGAGTGTAAAGATTAGTTGCTTTTTTTTTTTTTTTTTTTTTTTTTTAAGGAGCATATTCAGCAATGACAGTGACACAAAATATGTCTACTTTGATTTCCACCTTCTGGAGATGTCTTTTGCAGAAAGTATATGTAGAACATTATTGCCTGGCTATAAGTTCAGTGTGCATGAACTGTGTTTGTAATGAACGCCTCTTTCCTCTACAATTACCCGGATGTCCAGAATACAGATATTGGTCCATTCACAGTAGTGTGAAACATTAATAGATTTTTTTTCCCCTTATTTTTTTCCACCTTGCTTTTGATAAACTTACTTGTGACACCTTTTGAAAGAATATTTTATGATTTTTTTAGGGTATTTTTGTTGCCTTCATTACCCCAGTGTCTCAGCGTTTCAACATCTGCATCCCATACTCCACAATTTACACATAAGTGCTGTTATCACAATGTACATAAGAGAAACTCCGGGACAGAGCAACAAAAGCCACTGTGACAGAGGTTTTAGGAGCCAAGCCCACAAAACGATGTTTGGAGCCCTATTTTTCTTGTTGATCCGTCCTTCCAGTGGCTTTGGCTGCTAAGATGCACACAGGCCACTCAAGACACTCTTAGCAGGATGCCCACACATCTCATCTGCCAGCGTGGCTCATGTTTGCAGAGCTCCTTCAGAAACACTCCTGCACCCAGCCCATTTGTTGAAGCCAGGCAGATGATGGCTGTGAGAAGCAGTGACAGCCAGGCCTTGCACACACGGACGTGTTCATCTGTGCCTAGGTCTGCTCCAAGGAGGAAAGTGTGTCCAGCGTTTCTCCTGTGTAGCATCCCTTGAAGGTTGTTTCACACCCCTGACTGAAGCCATCTTGCACCTGCCAAAACACGATGCAGGCTTTTTATATCTGCATCCTAAGACCTTTGAAAAATCAGGCTGTGTTAGAGCCTTTTTAGCAGAATAACAGATTGATTGTGCTTGTGTATCGAGTAGCTGCATATGGTAGGCATGTCAGACAGTGAAAGGACATGAAGTATTACTGCTCCATAAAATAATACTTTCTAATACTATTTTTCTCCATTTTCTGGCAGTAAACTTCTAAAACTTTCTTGGAGTATTTCATCTGAGAGGCTCAAAACACGTATATTGTCATGTATGTCAGACTTACTCAATTCCTGATAAGGACAAGGCAACATTTTCACTTCCTTCGTTGCACTTGCTTCAGACCCTCAAAGGGAATGTTGCCTGTTCAAAGTAGAATAGATACTAATTTGGTCACATAAAACCACAGATTGTTTCAGCTTTCCATGAATTTCTGAATGAATAGAATGATCAAATCCAGTGATTCTGCTCTCAAACCTACTGGGGATATGAAAGAGCTGCTTGTCCAGCAGGCTGTATAGCCATGCCGGTCTTTTGTTGCCCATGGCACACATGCCTGGCTCCTTTCTACTCTCTTTTATTTTAATGCTCTGCAATGGGGCTGAACAAAGCCAAATTTGCTTTTGAAACATAACTTAATTTTGCAAAATCCATCGCTATATGTCTGTGCCCGATTTTCTTTTGTGCTGCCTTCAGAACAACAAGGCTGTGTGGTATCTGACACAGGGCTTTTTCCAGTGATTTATTAATTGTGTCAGAATAGCTGTTGTGAATGCTGGGAAGCTCTTGTATATTGTGACAGTTTATATTGATTATGACAGTTTGTAGACTCTAGTGTGTTGTCAGACAGTGGATAGTATTTTGTCTTCTTACTATACATACCATGGACTATAGATCATAGTGTTTTCTTTAAAAAAAGGGCCCATTGTCCACTATTCTCATTCCTCACTGGTATGAGAGCACTTCTGTAGGGTATTGTGCAACAAATAGCAAAATAGTTCAGGGACCCTATGGGACAGGCAATCAAATGTCAATTGCTTTAGGAAAAAAATGTGAATAGTTTATTCTGCTTCTGTTCTTTCAGTGGAACGAGCTGTGCAGTTGACAGAAGTGGGTAAACTAGTCGGAGGCTGTCATTTATGAAAATAAAATGCATCCTGTACTAGCTGTTGTCCAGACATCCACAGACTACCCCAGAAGAGGTGGTTATACATGACAATTTTGGCTACTGATGTTTCTTAAAGGTTGCATTCAGTGTCTTTGGGTCTTTGTGGAAGCAGAAATGTTTCTAGAGTGAGTCCAAGGAAGAGTTGGTAAGGATCTCTGGGAGAAAGCAAAAGCTGGCATGTGAGCAGCTATGATGGGCACATCAAAAAGATCACCCCCAATAATGACCTCTTCTTAGTGTTTGCTTTTAGCTAGGCAGTAGTAAAGTAACACACAGGAGAGAAGAATTTTCTGTTTGCCTTAAAGCAACTTCAGTGTGAAAAAAAAAGTCAACAGCTGAGCTTTTACAGATATCGTGATCGTGAGGATGGAGTTGAAAGCCATTTGGTTAATTATGCAATAATTAACGATATATTTATTAATATAATATAAGCAATTAACACTACATTTATTTTTGAAAAAAGAGCACTTGGGGTGCAGCAATAACTGTGAATGGGAAAAGAGCCATTCTGTTTTTTCTGTTCTTGGAAGACCTTTTAGAAGAGACCATAATGGATCATAAACTTACACTTTCAGATAACAGTCCTTGGGAAGATGACCTTTGGCAATCCGTGCTGTTAGAATTTTAATCTCACACTGGTTTTAGATTGATTCAAATGCAGTTTTTGCTGTGATTATATATTAATGCAAAATCCATTTCCACACATGCATTATGGTTTGACTGAAACACATGCAATAGCAGGTCACTTGTGAAACTGTTATTTCAGGGATGCTTTGGGCCAAGTCTATGGGACTAGGCTGGGACCTAGGAGAGCTGGATTCTGTTGTTAACACCCCTGTGGGCTGGATAGTGGCCACTCAAGCCAGTTCATCCCTCATGAGACGAACTCACACCCATATTTAGTTGTTTATTTGCTCTGTAAGATCTTTGAGAGGGAACATTTCTTATCAGAACTCAGTCTCGATCTCTCCTGGGATCTCTTGATGCTACTGTAGTACTAATCATATTTTCAGTAATGTGATCTGTATTTTCTTAATGAGTCCTTAATGTTAGCAAGGAGACAGAATCAGACTAAGTGGTTTGATTTTGGTGATGATGCAATTTCCCATTCCATGCTCACATTGAATTTGGATTAATTATAGCATTAACTGTATCATCATAATTATGTTTTGTAAAGAAAGAATGTTTGTACATTCATAACACTACAGTAAGCCTGGGGTATATTAAGATTTTACAGTGACATCTCTCAGTCCAGTGTCAGGTATTATTACTATGCACATATTTATGGGTTTTATTGCAAAACATCCACAGCTGTACTAGAAATGCTTTAAATAAAGGTTAAATTGAAGAGTTTTTAAATGTCTGCTTTTCATTACTGACTTTTTTTTTCTAAGTTTCATAATATTTTCTGAAGAAGGTGTGTAGAATGAATGAATTCAGATGTTTAAATGTGAATATTTCCGTAGGTGGCTTTTATCTAAAGCTCTGGTAACAACTCTCTGTCTGTGCATAGTTCTGGCTCCTTAAGCCTGAGACTGCGCTTGGAGAAGATAATTTTGGTGGTGTGCTGTGAAAAGCAACAGCTTCCCAGCACCGGCTGTAGACTAGCCGTGACTTGTATTTAAGATCCCTTCAGTTGCTATCAGGAGAGCCCCCTTGGTCATCCCAGGGCTGTCAGGCTGTCTGTTTGCTCACTAGCCCTCGCCATTTGTTTGCCTGGGATGTACTCTGGGTGTGCTGTTTGAGATATTTGAGTTGCAATCCTTAAGAAAATTTGTTTGTTTATTTTTATTATTTATTTTTATTGAGTAAAGGCATTGGTAATCACTGCAGAAAGATGCATTTCCTACTCAAATTCTGGTGCCCTGAAATGCCTCACAAGTCCGTTTAATTTTTAGGAGACTGCAGGGACGTCCTTGCCCATAGGTTGAAGCCCAGTCTCTGACACCACTGTAATCTTTCTCTTTTCCCTTCAGATGGTGTCCACAGTGTGACAGCAGTTTGCACCCTGCGCGTCACCATCATCACCGACGACATGCTCACCAACAGCATCACGGTGCGGCTGGAGAACATGTCCCAGGAGAGGTTCCTTTCTCCCCTCCTGTCCCTCTTCGTGGAGGGGGTGGCAACAGTGCTGTCCACTGCCAAGGATGGCATCTTTGTGTTCAACATCCAAAACGACACGGACGTCAGCTCCAACATCCTGAACGTGACCTTCTCGGCTCTGCTCCCCGGTGGCATCCGAAACAAGTTCTTCCCCTCCGAGGACCTTCAGGAGCAGATCTACCTCAACAGGACCCTGCTGACCCTGATCTCCACGCAGAGGGTGCTGCCCTTCGACGACAACATCTGCTTGCGGGAGCCCTGCGAGAACTACATGAAGTGCGTCTCCGTGCTCAAGTTCGACAGCTCGGCCCCGTTCATCAGCTCCAACACGGTCCTGTTCCGCCCCATCCATCCCATCAATGGGCTGCGGTGCCGCTGCCCACCCGGCTTCACCGGCGACTACTGCGAGACGGAGATCGACCTCTGCTACTCCAACCCCTGTGGGAGCAACGGGCTGTGTCGGAGCCGAGAAGGGGGCTACACTTGTGAGTGCTACGAGGACTACACTGGTATGTGTTTATCTTATCTTTGACCCATGATTTATATGTTAGCCCGTCAACCAGGCCAGCTCTGTATCAAGCTGGAATTGCTGACATTCTTAGTCAAAGGGAGAAAAACTCCTGGCGGTGCCTTCTGGGAGGGGGAAGGCTTCTGAGTGCCACACATCACTTGGGGTAAGGCCGATATCCTCAAGGACATGCCGTGACAGGAGCCGTGCCTTGCTCCAGGCCGTGCCAGGGGGACCAACAGCTACTGAAATGATCTCCCTCATGTGAATTTCTACCCACTTTGTGCAATCGTATTTCTTTTACCAAATACTTGGAAGGAAAAAGGTGGGCCCTGTCCCATGGTTTTGCATATTAACTCCTTCCTGGCACCTCAGCAGTGCCCACCAGGGCATGGTGTGGGTGGGCAGCCTCAGTAAGGTCACCAACCCTTGGGACAAGTGCAGAGCATGAGGGTGGCTCACGGTGACCAGAAACTGCCACAATATACATTTATGGGAAGCACTGCGAGGCAGCTCCAGTTTGTAAGCATCCACGTGGACTCCAGAAAGCCTCTTCCAGGCCCATATCCAGCAGCCTGTTGAGGAACACACTTTGCCGCATCATGATCTTGAAAGCTAGTGAAGATCAAAGTGCTGCTTCTCAAACATTCTTGAGATGTTAGGGAGGAACACCAGCCGAATGTTTTCTGGTGCTTCAGTAAAGGCAGTGGGATTATTTGAGTGTTTGAAGCTGCACGTGCATGTGAGCATCCTGCGCTGAGGTGCTGCCTGGCTGTAACTGATGCTGACAGCTTGTCAACATCTGCTGTGACCCCCACAAATGAGGTGTAAAGCAGAGGGGACTGCTCCCAAGGCGGCCTCTCAGTGCTGAAGTTATAAAAAATTGAAAACATAAATTATTTAAGTCTTCATATAAAAAAATAACATGATGTGTATGCCTACAGGGCTGCATCCAGCCTTCTAGGCGGAAGGGTTTTCCTTCACTTTACATGGCTGTTGGCTCAGGACTGTAATTAAAAATGCAGTGGTGAAAGGAACCAGCAGCCAGCAGGGACATGGCATCAGTAAGGGAACTGGGCTTTCCCCAGCACAGGGGCAGGAGATGCTCCCTGAGATGAGAGGGGCTCAGGGCAACAGAATCTTCATAAGGTGCTGGAGACAATTTTTTTGCCTGACCATTGAAACCCTGAATCTGTCTGTGATGGCTGGGATTCTGGTCTTTGCTGAGGAATGATTGTTCCTGGGAGGCTTTTTGCGTGTGACTTATACAGTGAAATGCATTATGAAGTCCATTTTCTGTGCATACAGTTGATGCATGATATGGAAAACACTTGGCATCACACAATACATTTTATAACCAGTTCATTTAGTTTAACATGTTTATGTAATACTATATATGATTAGGAATGCTTAGAAATAGCAAGTTTCATTGAAAATGGTATGCATATAAATAGACTTAATTCATCCATGAGTAAAGGTCTTGGAAAGTTTTGGAATGACATAGAATGATAGAAACATGCCATTCTCATATCAAATTTTGAGGGTCTTTTGCTATTTTCAGAATAAAAAGACTAAATATGCTTAAAAATGAAAGAGGATAATTTTATATTAATAATTCATGAACATTCTTAATAATTAATTCTGTAGTCAGAACAGTCACTGTACGTATATTATTCATATAATATGAATATTCATATATTCAGCAGCATAATATTCATGCACAAAGAAAGATTTGATCTGTAACTGTGTTTTCAGTACATATTTCTTGAGTTAAAAATTAACTGTCCTGCCAGGATATTGAAGTGATCAGAAATTAAGGAATGTGCACTGCTCATAGGCATGCCAACTTTAGGTTTCAGAGTTAACCATGCCTCAGTGAAACTTTATTTTTTGGAGTGACAGTTTGCCCTGTGTTCAAGAGGGCTCTGGAATTCCTTATCCTGTAAATTGATACAAATATTATTGACTATATCTGTTTTATTGCTGAATGAATGCAGTAGACATTTAGTATCCACTCTGTGGTTGGTTTATGTTACATTAGTGCCTTTAGGCTCAGTGTTGCATGACAATGTTTTTTCCATCAGACCTGACACACTTGGCCACATATGGTGGTCATTAGATGGTTGTTTTTCACCCCTTTTACAGAACGAGGTGGAAAATGTTATCAACAAGCAATCTATTACCAAAAATAGTTTACAAAGTACTTGATCCATTGTAGAATTTTGTCCATGATCTCCTTGAAGAACTGCATTATTTTGCCTTCAATTTTTGACCTTTTTTAAAATAAGTTAATATCAATTTGTAAGTTGGGTTTATGATCTATTAATCATAATATTGCATTTGCTGCTTGTATATAAATATTTATTGTTTGCAACAATACAGATTTTATATCTATCTAACATTTAAGCAGCACAGGTTTGTTTCAAGAACAGCAGTGTGTATTGACTCATAATGCAGCAACTGTGAATGGGAAAAGCAGAACAGTGGCTGATGGCATGGACAGAGCATTGCTAAGGCTGAATACTGGGAGATGCTGGAATTACAGACATGTTTCCATGGGATAAACTCAGAGTAGTAACATATCAATACGAAGTACTTATGAATCTCTGAAATAATTGTAAAAGATGAAATATGAATGGTAATTGTCAATGAAATGCAGCCTGCTCTGGCAGCTCTCATGTTTCAATTTCCCAATTAAGAGCCTATGTCGAAAAATAATTGCAAGAAAATGCTAAGATCTGTCATCTTTCTGCTAACATACACTGAAACTCGATGATAAATCACTACACAATCATAACCCTGTACTGAATCTATCTGACTGGTCACCTGTTAAAAATATAGCATTTATTTCCTGTGGCAGATAATTATGTCCTATCATAATCAGATGGAATTTCCCCCCATTTTTCCACCCTGCTTTGAAGCCCTCCATTTGTTTTGAAGTAATTGTTAGTCATTTATACATGATGAAAGTTCCTCTGTCTTCAGGAGTCTTCTGTTACGTGCACGAAGGTAAACTGAGCTCTTATAAGATATTTTTGAAACCTGAACGCTGGCTAGTTTTCGGTGAGCTGGAATCAGCTTCACTTCCTGTGATGGAAGGAGGTGAGGGAACAAGGACATATATTTTTAATCATGTTTTTCAAAACAGCAACTGCTTTAAATTCTGTTCTTTGTATAGAAACTCGTGCACAGTAGTGAACAACAGTGCAGGCTGACAATGGTGCTATTGACAGCAGGGAGCTGTGTGCATGACTACAGGCTTAAAGGACGTAATTTAAGTTAAGCAAACAGACTGAATGAACTCAGACACTGTGGAAAACCTGTTTCTTTTTTTTCCAGCTACGTTCTGTGTATCTTTGAGTGCTGCAGGAACAGTTGAGCCTCCTATAGGCCATATAGCTGTGGACACCTCTTTGGGTGTATCTCCTGCCCTGCCATCAGCTCCCGTGGCAGCTCGGTGCCTGCGGTCCTTCTGCTCAGCAGCAGCCACCGGCGTTCTCCTCTGCTGTCCCAGTCCCCCAAAGTAAAACTGAACCACACAGAACAAAAGCAATCCAAAGGGAAAAAAAAAAAATAATCCTGAGATAAGGAAGAGAGTTGATGTTCCCACAGTTCTCCGTAGCACAGTGCATTCTTTCAGCCTCCTTTGCTACTTCTCCCCTAGCAAGGAGCAATTTCTGGGGAAAAAAGATATTGCCAGAGAACTTCCCATATCCTCAGCATCTCTCCTTGGATTTCACTTCAGAGAGGGGAGAAATCTTAAGTGGTCATAAATCTTGTAGTAATCAAATACAGCAATTAGAGATCTTTTACGTGTTATATTTTTTTTTAGTCCTCATTTATTTTTGTGATACCATATTAATGTGAGAAATCGTGCCATCTAACTTCACCGCAGTGAGTTCTCTCTGTGTGTGCCACAAGGAGGTAATTGTAGCTGGTTTTGCAGAGTCATGCCAGAAGGCCCTATTCATGGTGCTCAGCAAGTTCTCAGGGTTTGGCTCTTTCAAACAACATCTAGCAGTAAAAGCAAACATGAAGATCTGGTTCTCTGGTTTCTTAACTCATATTCATCCTTCAGATAGTAATTTCATTGCTTGGTCTGATACTAGTTTCTCATTTTTCAGGCCAGAGAGATTTATTTGGAAGAATTTCAGCTTTCAAGTACAGAAATCTGGCAGCCAGGGTAGCTGTAATGAGCATTTTATCTTGGGCGAGAGTGTCTGAAATTCCAGTCTCGGTTACACTTCTGCAGCTCTGCTAGAGCCCTGCACCCATAGGTGTGTAACAGCAAAGTCCTGTACAGCATATCTTCATATTTTAGGAAATTTTCAATGGCAAGGCTGAAAGTTTATCATCCCAGGGCCGTGGGGATTTGCCAGCACTTTCAGACACCTGTGACCAAGTTTGTCCTGAGCACAAAACACTGCATAAGGAATTGTGTTATTCCCAAACACTTCCATGAATGTAGGGGCCTCGTCCACAGTACGGGTCAGCTTTATGGATCATCTCTCTGAAGGATACCTCATTCAAGTATTAAGCTGAATGAAAGGAAGTTACTACACTATTTTGTACTGGTGCTACGTAAACAGTGTCCCTTAGTCCTGGTTTCCTGGTGAAGGAACGTACATGTACAGGATCCTTCCTTAGGATTACTACTCCTTAGTTTTGTTCTCTGCACAGCTTTCCCATCACTTCTTCAGCTTCTTCTGTTTCATCCACATGGAATTTGTGTAAGCAAAACCCTCTTCTGCCTTTACTGAATGAGCAGACATCTGAGCTGATGTGGACATGGCAAGCTCCATCCCTGCTGCTGGCAGCAGCCGGGCACAGACCGGCACCTCTCCAAGCCCCAGCAGCTCACGGCGCTTGGCCAGCTGGTGAGGGCTCTGTGAGCAGTACAGAGGCAGAGCTCCTCCAAACATTTCTCAGAGCAGGACTGGTGCAAGAGCTGCAAAAGCCTATCTTTTCCTCTTTTTATGATCTTTGCCACTCAGCTATGTACTGTGAGACGTAGCGTCTCATAAATCTGTCTCGCAGTGCTTTGAAGTTTCCCCATATGACCATTGCATTTACCCATGCCACAGAGCAATGAACCACAGATGTTGTCTCATGAGCTGACTTAATATCTAAACATATGAGGAGGAACTTATACAACCTATTCTTTGCAATTAGCCATGGATAATAAGTCTTCCATTGAGTATTACACAGTGCACGCTGCATTTGAAGAGCACAGCAGTCGATTGTTCAAGTTACTTTCTTCTCTCTCTTTTTACTGTGATGTCCATTTTGCATCATGGATTTCTGAAAATAAGTACTGGCTTGGGATATTCAGATGAAGAGGTATCAGCAGGCAAAATTCTTGCCTTTGGGTATACATGTGGTCAAGGAACTATGACTTCAGTTCATTACAAGCCGTATCCGTACAAAGCACTTTTCATCCAAGGATTGCTTTGGACTCCAAAAAAGTTATTCTGAACAGATGAAGGCCATGAGGCACCCCTTTAAGAAAAAGTAATGCTGTCCCCCTACTCCAAGGGGTGGCAACCACGGCGCAGCATCTTCTAGGTCCCATAAAAGCAGTTGGTGCCAAAATCCCGAGCAGCAAGGGCAGCTCCAGTGAGCCATGCCTGGGCTGCTGGTGGCTGGAAAACTGGAGGAGAGCCCTGTGAAAGGGATTTCTTTCCTGACGCGCTCTCACACACTCTCCTGCAGAGATCTTTTGTGCCCCTGCACGTTAAGATGTGTCCTTGCCTGTTTTTGCAGTGCTGCTCACTGTTAGGGCGTGCAGGGATGGGGCCAGCACACAACAGCTTCGTGGCTGGGCTGGAACCTCCTGGTGCTCAGCGGGACCTGAGGCTGATAGCATGACCATGGAAATACTGCTCCATAAGGCAACTGAAATAATTAATACAGAGTAAAGCTATATTTTTATAGAATAGAGTCAAAAGCTGAAGTTTATTAAACTTTTAAACTTTGTCACACTCCTGTCGACTGTTTTTCTCTAAATGTTGCTGAATCTCAGGAGATGAACATCTGGAGCCTGGAGTTTGCATCAGATTATGACAGGAATCCCTGCAGAGGTCCCCCTCTCCTGTAGCGGGATTTTTCCCTGACGGATGTTTCCTTCAACTAATCTTCAACCTATGCTCACTTGTCAGGATGCAGAAAGCCTGCTCTAATTGGATTACTGTGGTGTATTTGTTGACACTTCTCAAACTGTGTAAATGGCCTGCAGCCCTAACATCAATCTGCTGTGCCTTCTCCGAGAGCCCGGAAAAGAGTTTTATCACATTACCCTCATCCCGATGTGTATCAACTAGCTACTGTTTGAAGCCTGAAAGCCTTCCCAGACGTGCACCAACCCTCCCTTACATCCACCCCAGCTGCTGCCCGCGAATGGTTTTTGGTTCAGCTGAAGTCTTGCATTTGCCGGTGGTTTGAGTGCCTCTTCTGGAGCCTCGTGTCTTCTCCTCCTTGCCCGTGGAAATTCTTGCGCTGATCAAAGCCCTTCGCTGTCATCTGGAAACCTAGCTATGGACTTACTGCTTTGTTTGGTCTTTTCAATTAGTTTTACAGCGGTCTGACGAGGTGCATGAAGGGTGCTTTGTAAAAGAAAGCAACAGGTCCCTCACCAGTACAATCACTTAGCCCTGCCTTCAGAAGCTACTTTAGTCATACATCTCCAAAACAATTATGAATTATAGGGTCAAAAATGTCTAAGGTCTTGAAAAATTACAGGGTCCAAAATTTCTAGGGTCTAGAAAATCCTGCCTAGTGACTACAGCTCATCATTTGGGTTTTCTCTTGCATTGTTCTGCTTTTCCTTAAGATGGTTGAGTACCTGGCCTGGTCTTCCCTTCATTTCCCTGCTCTCATTATCAGTCACCTGCAGAATTTATCACTGACGATCGTAGGCTTTCCTTCCAGTTGTTGACAATGTCAAGTAGCATATAGCTAAAAATCAGTGTCTGAAGGATGTGGGAAATAACTTGTTGGAGGATTCCATGCTTACGATTACATTTTTACGCCTGCCCATTATTAATGCCATTGACGTGTGTTATATTGTGATTTGGGGACAGGGTAGGTTCTTACTGGCATGCTCACAGTTACATGAGTAGGCAGGCTGCTGACCTGGCATTGCTGCCTGCTTGGCTTTGGCACCTGGCCTCTCCTTCCCTGCCCTCGGCAAGAATATGTCCTATGAATGTGACCATATCTTTTTTTTTTTTTCCAATAGAAGAGAAATACAGGTCGAGCACCTCTGATACCTATTGCCATTCCAATTAATAACAAATTGCGATTCTCTAAAAATTCAGGATTTTCTTGTTTCTAGCATACATGAATACTCTCTCTTAATGCATTTAACCAGTTGTATGTATTTGTCTTTTTGAATGTCTTGCTCCATGAATTTTCATCATTTTGGGGGGCTCGTACTTGCTTTTGACTTTTACTCCTGATTCTATATTAATGGGATTTCTGCTACCACACCTAAATGGGAGTCACAATTCTCCCAGGCTTTTTGAAAACCTTTGTTGCAATGCATTTGCTTATCTTCACTGGTGTAACTAAAAAAAAAGGGGAAGGTGGAAAGTAATTACACAAAGTGGAGCTATTTGATATTATAATTTTACAGGTACATGTAAAAACCCTCCTTAGTGACGCAGCTAAGTTCCCACATACACTACCTTCATTGTGAATGTGTATTTCCATTGAAGAACATTGATCTGAGAAAAACTACACACGCTAAGTGAATTTTAATTAAAATATTTTAAATAGCATTTTATTAAACTGCTGCAAATTTCTCCGTGACCATCGTTTATGATTGTGCTTTCATTAATTTAGCCAAGTCGAGCCATGTGTAACATATGATTCGGGGTTTTTTCTCATCGTTTTATTTTTTGTGTGTGTGTGTCAAGACAAGCTAGCTGGATGAAATTTTAAAATGTATGCAAGCCACACAAATTAATTCTAATACATCAAAACACGTACTTGCTAAGTGTCAGAGTAGCCCATGCATTAGACTACCCTGTAAGTGTTTTATTACCACTGCTAGGTGTCTCGATGGTTTGTTGCTCACTGAAAATAAACCAAATAGGAAAAAAAAAAAGAAGAGAAGAGGAAAAAAAGGGGGAAAAAGCAAAACCCAACAACAACAAAAAAAGCACTTGCCTTTCTGTTAGCTGTGGGGAAGATAAAATCATCACGAGCTAGTGTTTTTTCCAGCATATTTCGTGTTCTGGAAACCCCCTCACAATTCTCATAGCAGAGATGAAGGCTAAAAAATCGAGTTCCAGGAAGGTTGGAATTAAATATTTTAGGTCTTCTGAAACAATATACACATAAAAAGAAATGTAACTTCCAAGGAACAAGGTAATGGGCCTCCTTTTCTCCTGGCTGTGAGTACATAACTGGGAAACAGAACTGAACAAAAGACTGAATTGTGAAAAACATTTGTAATTCCGGGGTTAGTCGTTTCTCTTTTCATCAGTAGCTCAACAACAGGAAAGCGATCGCAGGGCCAGCAGGAAGGATGGTTGGGTGCAGAGAGGAGGGTCTCAGGGTGATGTCCTGTTAGGGAGGGGAAAAAAAGTGCGGCTCCTTGTGTGCCGCTCCTTTGTGCTACGATGACTGAAAGTTTCGACAGTTGGGCACCAGGCTGAGGCACTTGGCCTTGAACATCAAGATAATTACGACTCCGCAATACAGTTGTGCAGAGCGTGGTGGGAACCGCAGCCTCATTGTTGGTGCAAATGCTCTTTTGTTTAGAGCATCACGGTTCACTGCCTGCACCGCAGCCCCTGCTCCCGCTGGGGACCCGGTACTGTACCCTGCCCTGGTCAGCCCAGCTTTCAGGGCAGTCATCAGCCTGAATTTTCTCTTTGATTCTAAAAATCGAGGTAAAGATACATTACTTTGGGCTCTCAAATTCTCTTTAGCTAACCGTGTAAGAGACATTTTCAATATAATAATTAAAAAACATACTTTGAGTAGCTAGGGCAACCGGCCTGTAAGAGGTCAGCACACCGATGTGCTCATTTTAAGAAACATTATTATGACGAGTAGTGTCTTTTATTAATAATTAAACACAATCTAGGTGACACAGTAAACTATATTAACTCTATCAAGACTAGGTAATCATTTAAAGTGATTTCAAAGTGAAACTATTGTACAAAAGGCTGAATTTCAATCTATTAACAGTTTTAGGAAGGATTACACTCTGGAAGCTGGCTGCATTTGTTATCAATTAGTCTGTTTAAAATTTTTTAAAAGCTACTGTTTTAAAAAAGACACCAATTTCAAGGTTTTCAGCACAGGATGTGTAACTTCACGATGTTTTTGACAAGAGTCAGTAAGAAAACGTCAGCTTCCCTGATTAAGCTGCTTTGTTTTCAGTTTGTTTTTACTGACCCATGTCAGAGATATTTTTTGGATTATTAAAACATAAGATTATGAGATTATTTTTTAACCCTAATCTTTTGTATTTGGGAAGTAAAGGAGCTTTTTTTTTTTTTTTTTTCTCCAAAATTTCCCTTAAATGCATAACAATGGGAATTTGATGAGCATCAGCTTGCTTTTGCTGGTTCTAAATACCCCATGAAGGAAAACCTCTGAACTCACGGTCTGCAGTAATGACAGCTGTATTGTGCTTCCCAGCATAACTTTCTGTTAACCTAACAGTTCTCCTGTAAAATGAAAATACAAAGCTCTGAAATGCCAGCCTCCCAAGATGTAATTACAATAATAGATTTACTTTAAGCATGTTTTTCAGCTGCTTTATTAATATTTGATGGCTTCTCCTCAAGTATTCTCACTAATTGGCCATTATGCTTCATTCCACCAAAGCTTTGTGACCACCTAGGACGTTAAGGGGCATGAGTTTGTTTGAGGTCTGCTTGTTTCCCCGATGCCATCATTTTTACCAGAGTGTTGGATTACACAGAAGATGCAAGAGGGAGATTTTTCTGTAAAAATTTCAGGCTTGTGGAAAACACAAAATGCAAAATCTCACTAATGTGCCTTTATTGTAGGTTTGTAGAGCTGTTTTCCTGCAATTTGGGAATTGGGAGTTGCAGCCCTTTGGTGTCCTCCTCCATGGAAAGCAGTTTAGGGAAAAAAAACAGGCTGAAAGTGGGCAGGAAGTTGGGTTGTGCCTGAAAGCATGTCTAGTTTTCCAACTCCGAGTTCCTGCTGATAAAAGTCATTACTGCACACACACAGCACAGCCACCGTGCCTTGCTTTCATTCCTCAGTCAGGTAAATAGCTTAATATATTCTGAAAAGCACTGTGTGGGTCTGAAGTGGCCTGTGAAACACCGTCCTGGGGCAGTTACAGTGCCCATGGTGGCATTCGGTGCCTATGGTGGCATTCAGTGCCCAATAAAAATTGCTACTTTACAAAAATAATCTTTTTTGTCATTGGAGCAGTTGCATGCTGAGGTCATGAGTGACCTTTTTCCTTCTTACGCCGGCTGCCCATAGAAGGATGTGAGAACCAGGTACGGCAGCTGGTTCCCATGCTGCAGAGCATGCAGGTGCACATGGATGCAAATAAGGACCAGGCTGCAAAACCTGTCCCTAAGGGAGCGCGTCCTGTGAGCTGCAGGGGCTGCTCCAACCTTGGGACCCCTCTATGTGCCCTTCCTCAGAGATAAACCACGTGGCACAGAGAGCAGAGAGAAACAAATGACATCAGGAGTATATGTAGTAAAGGTAGAGGAAGACTTTCTCTTAAAAATAAATGGAGGGAGGAATATTCCTCTGCAAATGAGTTACCTGTGTTGAGTGGAGGAGTGTCTTGTTCTTACACCTCCGGGTTTCCCATTGGTTTTAACAGAATGGCAGGAAAGCAGGATTTTTAGGAAGGTCTGTTCCACGAGGTTTATTCCAGGTAAGAGATGATGCAAATTGCAGACACAATGACATAAGTTAATTAGGGTTTTATCTTGAACATCTACAGTCAAATTTTTTCCTTACTAAATATATCCAGAGATAAAGCCTAGGCCTTTGAAAGGCAGTGCTTCATCACCATATCTTACCCCAAATCAGTGCAATTTGCATTACGATAAGTTGTATAACATATACTTGCCACAGAACTCAACAAGAACTGGAAATTTCTGTGTGCTTCCTTTTCCTCTTCTGTAATTTTGTGTTGTACGTAGTCCTGGGTGATAGACGTGGCCTGAAGAGTTCTCCACAACCCAGAGGGGCTTTTCAGGGAGTACTGATGCTAATGCCTGAGTTGTGAAGTCCCAAGACTCAGTTATGACTTTTGCCTGTACTCTGTTCCTGTCAACACTGATGGAAGTTACGTGGGAGGTACAAGGTGCAGTGACCATACAAATAGAGCACATAGCATCTTGAGAACATGCTCATTGTTCCTGAAATCAACAGATTAATTAATTTCTCCAACAGATGTGCCCCAAATATCACTAATCCTCCTTAGCGTTGTTCCTTTTTTTTTCAATTACTCTTTTTCATTGAAATGCAAAGCCCCCAAATCCCAAATCATCCATCCATCCATCCATCCATCCATCCATCCATCCATCCATCCATCCATCCATCCATCCATCCATCCATCCATCCATTCATCCATCCATCCATCCACCCCTGCAGGGTGTCTTCTATTTTGCCTTGTTTTATCATCAGGGAGAGGAAGAGGTAAGGAAAAGAGGCACGTCTTTGTTGAGGTTGGTGCTTTGCACATGGGCATGGGCCTGGTTTTGGAATGACTAGAAGCTCAGCGCCACGTCACCATGTGCAGTGCATGGTCTGAAAAAGTTCGAGAGAAAGGGACCTAAGCTTCCCCTGCTCTTGTTTTTGTAAAATACGGTGTGGTGCTACTTTAGCACTGTAGGGGAAGGGTCCTTCCCAAGGATCAGCAGGTGGGATGGGGCTCTGGCTTTTCCCTTGCCCATTTGACCACGGGAGTTTCCTGTTGTGGGCCTCCTCCCAGGAGATCTCAGGGTCGTGGGGCAGCCGGGCTGCAGTGGCCAACTTCAAGGACCCCTGTGGGAAGAAGAAGTGGGAAGGGATGGGGAAGAGGATGAGTAGCAGTTTCCCCTTGGGATGGGAGTGGGAATTGTGAGAACCCTCGGAGCAGCCATTTTCTGATGTGTGTTTCAGGCTGGAATTGACCACCAAGAGCTCTCACATGCCTTGGAGCCAGCAGATGCCATCCATAGATTCAGGGGCAGATAAAAGTAAATAAAAAAACATCCCGTGTTCATTATTTTTGAGCATCTCATGATCAAAGATCACACGACCTTTAACCCAGTCCTATGATATTTAGGAATCTGATTTGTGACTTGTTAGGAATGCTGGGGGGGGAGCTTCATGGAAAAAGGCCCAGAGAGGGGAGCAGGGTGGTGATGGAGGAGAGCAGTGCTACACAGTTGGAAGAGCCCTGCTAGCTCTGTGCCATCTCTTCCCACCAGCTCAGAGCTTAGGGCTTGTGCCCACAAGAGAAATTAAACCATATCCAGAGATAAAACAGCAATTTTCTGAGTAGCATTATAGGATCGTTTTCTGTCTATCACCTCAGAGAGCTACTTGGCAAGCTATAAATATATAGGTTGTGAGAGGAGTGTTTTTATTGTTATTTTAGTGCTTTAAATTCAGGTTACTTTCTTGCAAATATACCTTCTTAAGCCTGGAACAGGTAGCATCTTAAATTACAAAGGCCAGCTGTCGTGAGTCAGTGGGATTTAGTCCCAAACAGTGTGTTTGTGTGCACGCACAGGCACACATCTGTATGTGGTGTATGGTTGTGTAGGTTTATGCGTGTATTATTGTACTTTACAATGTTTCTCATGATCTGCCTCTATAGTTCAGAAAGCAGCAAAGGGAGCAGAAAGTAAGGGGGAGGAGGGAGACCCCTGGACATTAAGCTGATGTTTATCCCTGTACGGAGGTTGGGACTGATTTTAATTTTCCTAGGTCGATTCTAAATCCAAAAACCTACATTAACATGTGAAAGGAAACACCAAAGCGTGTTTTCTAATTTGAACATTTAGTAGCTGGCTAATGGAGGAACCTCCCAAAGCAACAAACACCAATGTCAGTATTAAGTCTAATGAGCGCTTCTGGCATTGAAGTGGCAGCAGGGCTTTGGCCACTGATTTTTAAGGGAGCCCAAATTTGCCTCTGCTCTTCAAGTAGCGCTTCTATGTTGTTTGTGTAAAGTGGTTCATGAATGTAGTCATCCCCTAATGAATCACGGTCACCAATGCACAGGTGGCTTCCAATTTCTCTTTGATCCTACTTCTTCATTCAGAATGGCTTGGTAACTTTGGGTAACTGCCCTCTGACTTCTCCCATAAAACCAACAGAGCATTTTTCTGGGTTTGTTTGTTTGTTTAATGTTTCATTTGCAAATGGACTGTGCTGGACAGTAAGGCTGATATCTCCTGTTTGATTCTGGGAATAGACTCACACCCCACAGAGTCACCAAAGCCATTAATTTCTCTTTATGGGCATATTTCCCCTATTTATTTTCATTACTTGACTTGTGCCTACATTGGAGGTGTGTCAGGAGTCAATTTTCCTGCAGTATGTGCTTGCACAGTCTGTGAAGGGAGGTGGGTGTCTGCTGTAGGTGTTGATCCAGTTCACCCAAGTCAACTGTAAGCCACTACACCCAGTCGTGAGCTGTATAAAATAACTTAAAGCAGTATTTCCATAACAGTTAAACCTTTCTAAGGCCATTCCTTCGTTCTTATTACTGGGTGCATGTTCCTGCCTCCTTCTTTTGTGCCTGCTGTGCTATTCATCCCATCGATCCTAGGAGGGGCCTAATCAGAAGATCATTAACCCTACATTAGAAAAGTCAGTCTCAGTGGGGTTTTGCCATACTAGCTCTTCAAATCAGCCTGCTTCAGGATTACATGAGTACAAAGGAGGGGCAGGAAAGTACATTGTATTGAGGAAAGAGGACTGTGGTAACTCTGCTCAGCCTAAACAGCAGTGAAACTGTCCCCAGAGTGGGGGCGTTGAATCCCACCCTGTTTATCTCATCCCAGTACAGATTTCCATGCTGATTCTGCATTATTTTGTAAAGACAATGGGTCTATAAATGGGAGTCCTGCAGTGCGGGACAAAAAGGAGGAATATTGGGAGGAAGCCATGTCTTGCTTTCACAGGTGA
The DNA here is from genome assembly GCF_964035555.1 of Netta rufina. Taxonomy (NCBI): domain Eukaryota; kingdom Metazoa; phylum Chordata; class Aves; order Anseriformes; family Anatidae; genus Netta; species Netta rufina. The sequence goes on from NC_140123.1 coordinate 190,859,090, forward strand.
CAGGGGAGGCCGTGGACCTGGCTTCAGCCACTCCACCACATCTATCTCTCCTCCAAGAGTCATCTTGCATCTCTGCCATCCAGTGCATCCACTGCAAAGGAAATTTTAAAATCAGATATCAGATATTTGGGGAATAGGTAGTGTTTTATTTACTTAGAGGAAGAGGAGGACTGATTTTCCCCTAATGTGCAAGATACCAAATAATCTTTTAACTATGGTTGTTTCTTTATTAGGGCAATGGGTCAACGGGGATTTCTTGAAGAATTCAGTTGCCCTATTTCTTGTGGTTTCTCCTTTCCACTTTAAAGTATGTCATTTTAGGCTGGCTGCTTAAGTCAGCTTCTCAAAGTGCTTCCCATTCAGATGAAACAACTACAAGTGTGGAGAAAGAGATTAGTATGTATCTAGAGCAAATGGCAGGAGGGAGGAAAGGAGAGAAGAAACAATTCAAGTCAAACAATTACAGACACTGAGTGAAAAATTAATACGTGTCTGGGGAACCTGCAAAAGAAAAAGAAACAAGAACATCAGTGCAGGTCTGCATGTAAATATATATATTTAACATAGTGTACCACCTGAAGACCATCAGAGAATTGTACAAAGTTTTGAGGTTTAGTCTTAAACAGGGATATTGCAGTAAACTGAAGAGTAGAATAACTCTGTCTTTATTCCAATGCCATCACATTGTTTCCAGCAAGTTTCGCAACATTATGCACTGTCTGTCATTGTAAGGTCATCAAGAAACTCACCAACAAAACCACAGGCGGGTTTCTGGAAAGATGACTCCGATGCATGCAAGTGTACTGTTGGTGTGCATAATGTTCAGCTCACAACATATTTGCATTTATAAGATTATGATTTCGTATTTGAAGTAGCTTACTTTTATTTCTTTCCACTTGTTTATCATCATTTATTGCTCATTCATCAAACTATTCCATTACTTTATTTGGACGATGTGTCAGAGGGGAACCAAATGAAGCCATTTTCTAGCCAATCTTTTCTTTGCCTGTTCTTGTTGTATTATGCCTGATACCATGGTGCCCTCACTTACATATAATTCCTGTGAGAAATGTTATGATTAACATCTTTGTAAAGTTAATCCTAAAACTGAAGAAGAGGCGTATGAAAGGCAGTACGATTTAGAGGAGGAATCAGTGTCAAAAGCGCAGCTATCGTAATCTCAAGGGCTTTAAAACTGGGAAACACGACATAAAGGGCCATGTAAAAGCCACAGGATGTGTATCTTTAAGAGTCATCAATATTAATGGAGAGAATATAAGATCAGCCACTATCCTGTAACAGTAAACCACATGCAGGCTTGGTCCAGCAGCTTTTCACAGCCCAAGAATCTGCCCAGCAGATAACCGGCAGACACAGCCCGTGTTATCTGACAGCACATGCTCTGGATTTAGCAGCTGGAGGGACTAAGCTTGATGTTTCCTGTGTGGATTTCACCGAGTTGTGATGTCTAAGTAGTTTTTAGGCGATTTCTAAAAAGTTGGCCAACGTGAAAAAAAATGGAATTATATTAACAAAGGAAACATGGTGAGGTGCGGAGGGCAGCCTAGGTGGCAGGGTGAGCCTCGTCGACATCTCCAGCTTCACAAACCATCCCCAGGCTGCCTGTGGTGGCCTTCTGGGCTGTGCTCTTCTCACCTGAGCCCCTGCAGCCCCCTGCAGCAGCTCGCCTTCCTCTCTGTACTATTTTTTCCCACTGGACTGCGAGACATTGCCTCCAACCATGCTGGCTCCTCTGCAGGCTCAGCCCTCTGACCTTCAGCTGGAGCGGGCGCACAGGCTCCTCATTCTTCATCCTGAATGCGGGTGCTGTGCCTGATGGAGATCCCTTCCGTTCTGGCTCCTTCATGAGTTCTTCCCTTAGGGGCTTCCAACTTCGGCTTCTGCACGTCAGCCAGCAACCAGCTCTTCCTTCGAGTACACGCAGGATTCACTTCAATTTTTGCGTATTTTGCAGGCCTGAGCACTCCCGTAGGACAGTGCTGTGGGATGGAGATGTGGCTGGGGCGAGGTGGCCGCCCTTGGGAGTGACAAGCTGCAGAGCTGCGCGAAGGGGGTGTTGTGTTTCCAAAATGGATTGGGTGCTCCTGATCAAAGCAGTGCTTCAAATAAGTGCTTGCTCAGGTGGCTACATAATAAAGCCACCATGGCCGTGTTTCTAAATAAGCCCAGGCACTGTTCTGTACTTCTGGAAAAATAGAAAAAAGGATTTGTCAAGTTTCCTGGTAGACTTGGCACCTTAAAGCATGGGGAGCCTTGGAGCTACTGTAGAGATTGCAAAAATGCTGTTTCAGTATATTTCAGTAAATATACACAAAATATGAAAATTCAGCATCAAAGAATGCTCCTCAAATTCAGTTCTCATTTACATTACAGACTAATGAGAATTCAGAATAATTTTAGGAACTGGGACATCAACGATGCTACAGCTGAATGAATATAGGGCAAAGGATCATATTTAAAGTTGAACTACTATTTTTTTTTAAACTGCTTCTTTAAGCATCATAATGAAAAGCAATAATAAACATAATTAAATAGATCTTTTCTATGAGCTTTCTTTTCTCTTAAATAGTTTTGTGTCTGTGTAGGTACCCAGACAAATGGCCTATTGGTTCTTGTTACATCATAGAGTTAATACAGGGCCTGCAGTGACTTCCACCTTAGGCTTTTATATTGCCCCTCTGTATTGCCATGGCATTTCCAGAGCATGCTGCAGTGAGAGGAATTTCTCCTTTTTGCTTCGGTTTTGTTTTTTTTTTTTCTCCCTGTGTGTTCAGGTCTGCCCATTATTTGCTGTTGCCAAATATATCATTCTGTTTTCAGAAAGCCTGGAAGATTAGATTCCACTTCAAGCTGGAGAGTTAGTTCATAAAATATCCTAGTACTTTTTTTAAAGGGATAAACCTGTATTTTGCCTTTATGCAGAAATTCTGTTTTTCCAATTTTTGGAGAGTTTTGGTATCAAAGATTTGTGCAATTCTTGGTTTAAGGGCAGATTGACTTTGCTAATGCCACGCATCATCAAAAAGCACTTTCTGTAATGTCCTCATTGTGCATGTGATGCCTGTGTGAGCATTTTTGGCATATTCAATACACTGAGGGCATTTTCTGTCTCAGATGATATAAACATTCTTTCAGAAGAAACACATTGCAGAGCATTTTAATCTTGCTGAGTTCCTCATTAAACTTTTAAGGAAGGTGTCTTCACATAATCTTGCCTAACCTGATACTCACAGTTAATAAATGGAAACGGGGAGATATTTATCAAGTGTTTTTCACAGCATTTCATCTTAATGTTAAAAAGAGAATATGAGAACATCAGTCGTGAATCAGAAAAGCTCTAAGCACAGGCTTGAAGTTGAACCCTCGGCTACATGGTTTATTGCTTCAGAAGTTAGGGCTTGCACACCCTCTAGGATGGTGGGAAAGATTTATTTTTTAATTCGTCAACTGTGAGAATTATTATTATAGCAATATTTGTTTAGGTCCCTTGTGCCTCGTATGATGTCCTTCTAAATCATACTGGAAAGCCCTGTATCCTGTCTGCAAGGAGATGCCTGCAAACATGCTTGTCTTAGGCGGTGTCTGGTGACTCTGTTGGTCATGGGAGCAGGACAGGGAGCAGAGGTCGGTCCTCTGCAGGCCACCGGACCTGAACCTACCTGGATGGCATACATTTCCCTCAATAAATGATCAGAGCACTGTTGAGTTTGCTCAAGCATTTCACCAGTGCACGTTGAACTGGCATGAAAGGCACGTGATGCTGATGTGCGAGGAGAAATGCAGCAGTGCTGTTCCCTCGCCTCGTCCCCAGGGTGCTACCAAACCATGCAAAATGGTTGCAAACCACTGCAGCTGACAGCCTGGCACCGAAAAAAGGTGCAGCCCCAGGTCTAGATCAGGGCGATGCTCCCAGAGCAGCTCCCACCCGGCTCCACCGCGGCTGGGGCTGGCGTGGGAACCTGGGGGAGCAGCTGCTTCAGCACAACTTGCTGTTTTAATTTGCCTTCGTTTGTGAATCGCTGCCCACAGTTCCTGCTGCTTTTGCTTTCCTCCAGGAATGTGTTTGCACGATTTTAACCGTGTTTGAATTAATGTAATTGTATAATCTTGTAGCGAGTCATCATGCAAACATCAAACTGATGGGAATGTGTTCCTTCAGCTGGCTGGCTTGGGTACTGGTGCTCTGTAGCGTTTAGTTGTCAGACTGTACTTACCGAGTAAAATTCATCTCTACAAGCCATCTCCAATTTCTGTGAACAGCTTTACAGGCAGGACCTGAACACGCAATAGAGCATCACACAGTTACCTTAGGAAGACACATGCCAAAGCATAAATGTTAACTAATTAACTCACACAGAGGGCCACATTTCTGTACAATGATTAATTGAGCAACTGCTTTTGTCCCAACCACAGCAGATTTTTTAAATGTCCTCTGTACATTACGAACCATGTATTGCAAATTGATTTTTTTTTAAACTACAATCCACATTCAGATTTAGGGAAAATGCCAGAAAGATTATAGTGTACATACAAAGTAAGATACCTGATTTTTCAGTATTAAGATGTGTTCATTAAGATGTGTTCATCTTAATACAGACTTCTGAATAGAAACAAGATGAAACATTTGAGGGGGGGGAACAGCTACAGCAAGTGGTACACATAATCCTTAAATTCTGCATAGATTAATGTGCCCATCGCTGAACTGTTCAGAAAATCACTGTCACCTGCAGGATGTGCTGGAAATATGGAAGCAATACATATGTCATCGGCACCCTGCTCATTCTTTCTATAAATGCTTTGCAAGCGTTGTCACAGGCTCTGCCGCGCCCTGCCGCTGACATGGGCAGCAAAGCCGAATTCCAGCCGAGCTGAAGTGCAAACACTTATCTGTTTACACAATTTCCTACCCACAGTGAAATGCTGGAACAATTTACGCATATTTCGGCTGAGAGGGAGTGTGCAAGTTTTTAAATGGTAGTGCTACCTTCTACCATACAGATCTATCTATCACCAGCTTTATATTTATCACCAGCTGTGAAAGCGGCCAAGGAATCTGAAAACTAGGGCCAACACTGCCAAATATTTGGAAGAGGATTATATTCTCAACCACCCCGAGAATTCAGACTTGAAAGACAATGCAGCATCCTTTGTCCCTTGCAACTGCGGATTTGTGCCTCGGTTGCAGATGGGGCTGGGTACAGATGTTGGAAAGCAGCTGAAGTTCTAGCGTTGGGGGTCCCACAAGCACTGGGGTCCCGACGTCTCCTGCATCTTGCTGCTTGGGTGGGATATTGCCTTCCCTGATGTCTCCTTCTGCCCTTCCAGGGGAGTACTGCGAGGTGAATTCCCGCTCCGGCCGCTGCGCCCCAGGGGTGTGTAAGAACGGAGGAACCTGCGTCAACCTGCTGATCGGGGGGTTCAAGTGTGAGTGCCCCCCGGGCGAATACGAGCGGCCCTACTGCGAGATGACCACCAGGAGCTTCCCCCCGCAGTCCTTCATCACCTTCAAGGGGCTGCGGCAGCGCTTCCACTTCACCGTCTCCCTCATGTAAGTCCCTGGTCTCCCTGTTTGTAAGTCCCTGGCCTCCCTGTTTGTCCCCATATGGAAGGGTCGTGGCACATGTCTGGGTCTGGTGGCTTCTCTGCTCCAGCTTGGGGCATATTCATTAAATTTCATTACATTCAACAAATTATCTGTGTGTAGAGGTCACCATGAGGGATTTCTGGCATTGATTCCTTCAAGTGGGGCAAAATTGTCTTACTTGAAATCATTCTGCCCTGCTGAGGATGCTGTTGAGATGCTAACAGCCTCTTTTACTACAGACCTTTACTAAAAACTTCCTTACTGAAAATAATCACAGAATCACAGAATTTCTAGGTTGGAAGAGACCTCAAGGTCATCGAGTCCAACCTCCAACCTAACGCTAACAGCCCTCCACTAAACCATATCCCTAAGCTCTACATCTAAACGTCTTTTGAAGACTTCCAGGGATGGTGACTCCACCACTTCCCTGGGCAGCCTGTTCCAGTGCCTCACAATCAGTTTATTCACCTCCTCTTCTTTGGAGATTTTGGGTATGCATAGTCCTTTCTTGGTGAAGAGCTGCCAGGTGCTGCACACAGCTGAGAGGACTCCTCTCAACCCTCACAGGTTTGGGGGGGACCAGCAGCAGTGACGGTATCTGGACAGCAGCTGATACCACAGCTCAGGAGACACCACCAGAGCAGTGTGTCCTACTGAGGGTCCAGTCCCTGCCTGCTTGGTTTTGGGACTGTGCTGGTTCTCAGGGAGGGAGCTGGGCTGCCTGTGTCCTCCTGACCTTCCTCTGCTTCAGTGCTCTCAGTGGGTTGTGCAATGTGGGGAGGGGGGACCCCGGAGCCTTCCCAGGCCATGGGGTGTTGCCGGGCCACAACCTCTGGCCACGTCTCAGCAGCCCTTGTTCTGAGAGGTATGAGGGCGGGTGCTGGGTTTGCCTCCTCTAGAGCATGTCAGGCATTTTTCTAGGAGGCTTTTTGGGTCTCATGACCCTCAGGTCAGCTGCAGACCCAGAGAATCCATGCTGCCTATTTGGGAGCATTCTTCCCCTCCCCTGTTTACCAGCCTGTGAGAGGATGAGGTCTGGTCAGGCCATGGCTGAGCACAGCCTGGTGCTCCTCAGGTCCTTGCTCTCTTCTGGTTCCCAGCCTCATGCCTGGGACAACCCCGACTGTCCCAACTCCTCACCTCGCTCCATCTGGCCTTCATGACCAGTTCCTGCTGCTTCTGGTCCCATCTTGGCTCCCAGGTGTGAGCAGCCTCATACCTGTCCTGTCTGCCCTGACAGATCCTCTTTGGACAGATTTTTCTGGGAATATCTGTCACTTTTCCCATAGGGACAATCGAGGAGCTCTGGGGTGAGGGGAGTGATGGTGGCAGCCACACTGTGTGCAACAGGGTTCTCCTTCCCCCCTTCAGACTTCCCAAGGTTTAAAAAAAAATGTTCTGGAGAAGACTTCTTTGCTCAGGCCATGCATAGGGCTTATCCTCTGTGGAGTCAGAGCTCCAGATGGACACTGGTGTTTCCTCTGGAGACGGTGCAGGCTTGCAGCTTTCCCATGGCTTATCTGGTCAGGATTGACCTTTGGTTGTCCCTCAGGGCTGACTTTGAGCAAATAGCACAAAAGGTGTTAGCCCTCACCCCGGAGGGCAAGGTCAGGGGTTTGTTGGTCGGTAGAACAACAGACATGTTTGTGTGTCCGTCTAGAGAAAGTGCTCAGGACAGGCAAAATCAGGCACCTGTCCCATCCTGCAACCAGCAGCTGTTTGGTGTTTTACACCTGGCAGGGGACGGGCAATTTCTGGCCAGAAATGTTATGGACTCTTGAAATTTTGGTTAAATCAGGATGTGCAGACACGGTTTGCTTGCAAGCCAAGGCAGGGACAAATTTCGCCTGAGAAGTTTGGTTTAGATCTAAGCACCGGGAAAAGCTGAGAAGCAAAAGGCTCCGTTGGACTTGTCAGACCCACAGTAAGTGCAAACAAAGGAGCGGTCTAGGCTGGCTGCCAGCATAAATTACCTGCACTACCCTTGGATTGTCCCCGCAGCCACATGGTGTCATTTTTCAGGCTTTCGGGAAGAGATCTTTGATGTGTAGGGTGCTTCAAGTTAAAGTGACTCAAATTCTCTGCGTGGGGGTTATTGAGAAACAGCGAGCTGCCTTCACATGGCAGTGCTTGCACTGGGATTTCTTCACCGTCTTTAAACCAAGATGGCATATTTAGTCCCGAGCTAAACACTGCACAGTCCAGGCAGTGTGGTTATAAAAAGCCATGGTCATCCAGGGCTTCATCCCACGCTGTCCAGGATGGGGACACATTTAGCTTTTCATACCTGCAGTTCACTTTTTTCACACTTGTTATTTCTCTGGCTTTTATTATCCTTCAGTGCAGGTGGAAAACATGAGGATAAGCAAGAATCAGTGGTTTGATTAGGCAAAGAATTTGCCACTTCATATTTTGTGATTCGGGAGTATTCTTCATATGACAGGGTGTCCAGCTTCCTTCAGCCTCCAGAGACTCACAACCTGCTCCTGACAAAAAGCAGCATGTTTGTGTACTCCAGTACCATAACTAATATATGTTGCTCTTTCTTTGAAGTCCATATAATTGTTACGAGCTTAGCAGAGCAGCTAACACCTCCAGTGCAAAAATGGTTTGGGGCACATGGATTTTATATAGCATGTGGTGCTGCTAGCAGGATAAATGCCACAATATTCCTAATGAAAGGGGTAGAAGAGCAAAAACACGTGAGCACATTTACCCCAAACACTTTTCCTGTTTGCTGTGTCATGCGGTTATGTCGGGTACTGACCAGGCATGTCTTTCTGCTCCCAGCACTGTACCTCTTCCCTGCCTCCTCCCAGCAGTTGCTACTCCTTCTTCACTCCGAGACACAGTCAGTGGAGATGTTTTCTCACCATTTATTCAAAACCCTTCCAGAAAGTTTGTCTTTCATTTCCTATGTCCTGAGTTTAAAAGATCCCTTCTACTAAAAAAAAAATATTTTTATTCCCCGGCTGGTGACACCTCAGCAAGTTCAAAAGCAGCAGCGCTGAGTTAATAGCACGATGCAAAAGGTGCCTTGGGCTAGTGGCAAAGAGTGGAACTGAATACACACGCAGTTAACAGGTAGAGAAGTAGAAAGACACTTTGCCTTTTTCAAGTTAAAATGATGGCAGACAGTTGTAAGCATATCCAACAAAATATTTTCAAACAGAAGTAAAGATCCTGTTATTGCTGGTTAAAATAACTCTTTCTGCCCACTAAGGAAGCATTACTCATACATTTCCCATTTCTTTTGCATATAGACATATTCCAGTTAGATCTGATCAAAACAGCTTTGATGAAGCAGATATCCACTGAAAAATGCAGTTCTTGTGAAATGTTTTACAGGGATTTACTGCTTTGGATGAAAGACTTGACTGTGAAAAGTAAAATCTAAATCAGTATTTTGATACTATTGAAATATTTCAGCTGTATTGTCTTAATTCATTTAGTTTAACTTTTACTTCTTTAAGTATTATTTTATATTGTTAAATATATTTAGAAATAAATATATGTATTTTAAATGGTTAAAAGTAGCCAAAATGGTAATATAATATTTTGATTGAATATAATGCATATTCTTTTCAATTTTTACTTTATTGGAAATTTCAAGAATTTGACTTACATGTTTTGAACCAGACCAATTAATTCTCCTCCTTCAAAATAATACATTTTATAGACCAAAAAATTCCCATTTCCATGTAGCCGAAATTCAGGCCCGTAGTTCTGACAGATCTCTACTCTGTGTGATCCACTGCATACATATGTCTGACAATCAATTTTTGTTTAAAAATGTTCTTTGGTCTTGAAAAAATTTACTTCAAATACCAGATCTCGATGTTTTTTCATAATCTCTGAATGCAGTTTTTGTTGCACTGCATGACAGCCTTGCTAGCAGATATTTCTTGACACGCACAAGAGTAATTTCTTCTGTCTGCGGAAAGCAGTTTTCACTGGCTGTGCTCAGCAGTTGATTCATTTGTGGGAAAAGTGGGTTAATTTAAATCAGGCATATTTCCTGAAGTTCAAAATACAAAATCAAACTACGCTGCCATTTGGAAACACAAGAAACTCCCATGGTTTCCCTGTCTTTCCCCCTTTATATATTAATCTTCGTGAAAGTGTTTATGTGAAGTGTCACAAATTTTTGCTTTTGTAAATAGATGAGAGCTGTCTGTAAATCCCCAAAGATAACAGGATTCAATTCAAAATTATAAAATGCACAGAACACACAGAAATTGTCAAAAAATGTTCTGTGCTGACCAAAAAGCAGGCTTTTCTGAAAGTGGATTTGCCTCTATTTTTGCAGGAAAGGTGTGATACATCCCATATTGGAAACACAAGAAAAATAGGAACAAAAAAACACCCATTGGAGCTGGACTCATTAAAGTGTTTATTTTCCTCCCTCCAAGTGACTTATCTGTTGATTGAGGAACCCTGATTATCTGCATGGCATTATTAAAATGCCTCTTATCTTTTTTTTCCCCTTGCCTCCCCAGCAGTTCTTTTTGATCAGTTTATGACTCTCCTTGTAGCATGCAGCAAGTAGACAGTAAGCAGGCAGCAAGTACCCCGCCTTTGATGTCAAAATGCTTTCTGGCTTTCCAACCCTGCAAAGCGTAATAACTGCTACTGTTTGGGCAGAGTCAGATACTCACCCTGAGTTGTGTCTCTGCATCATTTTACCTTTCGTTAGGGCCAGCATCCACAGCAGATCTCTGCAGAGATTCCCCTAATTTCCATCATGCTGCCTCTGTTGGTTGTGAAATAAAGTATTTGACCTCTCTCTTAATTAATTGTATAATTTTCTGTCTAAAGAAGGAGTCAAAGTCTTGCATTTCTGGGAGCGTTACCTGACTACTGGTCTCTGCATTCCAGGTTCGCCACCAGGGAAAGGAATGCCCTCCTCCTCTACAACGGGCGTTTCAACGAGAAGCACGACTTCATTGCGCTGGAGATCATCGAGGAGCAGATACAGCTCACGTTCTCTGCAGGTGAGCTGTCACCCCAGTGTCACCCACTTCTACTTTGGGTCCTGAGATCGTCTCAGTCTGGTTGGAAATGTGCTTCCATGTCTTTATACAGCTATTTGCTGCCTCATTAATTGAGTAACTGGCTGACGTTGTACGGTTTATAACTGATGGAGGGTTTTGCAAAATAATCCAGATTGTAGCAGTTTGTGGTAGTAACACTCGCTGTCATAGGCAGGAGCTTGTCAACGTATCAGTTATAAAACCCAGAGTTTATGAGGACTATAAAAGATTGGCACTAGTCTGACAGCCAATGTTTGTGTAAATGAATCTTCATTTTATGATGCTGTGATAAATCTTGTGTGTTTATGCGCTTTTACACTACACTATCAGTAAAACTAGGTGCATAACTTGTCTAAAAAACACACTTGAGCCAAAGGAAAAGCTAACAGACAAATGAAAAATGCCTGCTGTTCTTTATTGCCTCATGACAAGCAATGCATCGCTGGAATCCGCTGATGCCCTCTGACAGCAGCTCTCCTTCATGCAAGCCACAGTGTATTTATGAGAACAAAGCTGCCCTCTCATTGCCAGGGTGGGCTAGAAGACACAGACTGGAGGCTTTGGCATTTTCTTTCTTTCTGCTTAAGGACAAACTTGGCATCTTTTAGTGCTTCCAGGAGCAGGGAGAGTGGAAGGCCAATAAATGATACTCAGGACAAACCATGTCACTGTCACTGTGGCCTTCTCCCAGGGGAGAGGTTTGCCCCAGAAAATCAGTCCTGGCAGTGACAACCTTTCTCCTGATGAATGCACAATTACAACGAGCTCTTCCTCATCCAGCCTTAACGTAGGGATGTTTTCTGGGTTTAAAAACAAACAAAGCCAATAAACTAGTTCCATCAAGAAATCATGACCAGCAACGCTAGTTTCCACAGTAGGGGTAGCACAAGAAGCTGTCAGCTTCTGAAGCATGCAGCTGAAGCACATTGAAGCCACCAGAAATGATCCTCCAGACTACAGCAGGATTGCTGATGCTCTTGGTAAACCTCTCGCATTCCTGCATTAGCCCAGTTGGGAGTTCGGTGTGGAGACTTCGGTAGCTTTGCTAAATCTCATTAGGGCAAGCAACCTCTAGTTGGCACAGGTTTAGGGGATGTTTTCCATTGGGACAGAAACAAATAAATGGGAAGGGCTGTTGTCCCTACATGTTCTTGTTGTACAGTCAAGGAAGCATGGAGGTAGAGCCCAAGAACCAGAGCCCATGGCCATCAGACCCCACAGGAAATCCCATGTGACCCCACTGATTTACCAGTGATGCTTAAGTGCATATTTGGGCCCTTTGGGTTAAAGATACTCTGCTTTCGTTTCTGCTTTATTAACCAGAAGATGCACAAATTAGATTTTGACGTAGGCTTTTGAATGGATTAGTGTAATGAAGTAGCATGCTGCCGGTGGAGAGATTTGCTTTCTGTGCTCCGCCTGTCTAAACTTGAACCAAATCACTAGGCAGGCACCCTGAGGATGAATGAGGGGAAAAAAAAAAAATCTACTTGCACTTATATGCATTTAAATGTGGAGGAACTCCTTTAAAATACAGGAAACTAAATTTAGATTTGCACTACTGCACCTGAGAGCAGGTCTGGTCCTGCACGTTACAAATGGTATTTTCTTTGGAAGGGGAATGGTTTATGTTTTATAGTTTTAAGTGGCATTTAACGAACAATGCAATTTTTGGACATCCGATCTGACTGCTCTACTTGTCGCAACAACTTTTTCACAGAAAGCAAAGCAAAAGGACTGGAGACCCAGGAGCTTCCTTTTGGGGAAGCTTTCTAACTGAATAACAAAAATATTTTTAACCGCATATTTTTTTTATCAGTAAATGATAAAAAAAAAAATCTCAGCAATGTGTTAAACTGAAATCTGTGGTTTTTAATTAACAGAATTATATAAGACAAGAGCTAAAGGAAAGCAGAGGACATAGGAATAATGCTTCACACAGGATAAAGCATTAGTTGTAAATAAAGAGTATGTTTTAAGCGCAATAATGTTGGCTTATGGAACAGAGTTATTTTCCTGTGGTTTATGATGTTGAATTTTCCAACTGTTTTTTAAAAAAAGAAAAAGAAAGGAAAAAAAAAAAAAAAAAAAAAAAAGACAAAGCCTAGCAATCTGCTCTCCGTGCCAGGCCTTTTATGTCCTTTCAACACGAATGTTTATTTTGTTGCTACCTCGGCACAGATATGCCTGGTTACTGAGCTGGTTGCGCTGATTCAGACCTGATTTAAAGGCTTCTGCTTTACAATTGCAATGTGAAGAACTTGCTTTCTAATTTAAATACTGAAAGGCTGCCAATAATTTAATAAATCGCTAGTAAAATTTTGCCAAGACCCAAGGTTACTGTCCACGTTTAATACACGTACCTGTCTAATAGGGAGCACAGCTGCATTTCAACTCCTCTCCACTGCCTAGAAGCAGGCTTCCCACCCTTACAAATATCCCAGCATGATACTCCTCATATTAAAAAACTCCAATGTGCCATTTTTGTCAGACATGTAGAAAAATTCATGTTGGCCATTGCAGCAGTGGCTGTATCTACCCAATGCCTGAGCTACTGCACTCTGCAAAAGCATAACAGAAAATAATAATTCACCAGAATGGGTCAGAAGCTATTTTTGTGTTTGTGCACCAAACTATTTCCATGAAACTGAGGATTTTACAGAATCACAGAATCATCTAGGTTGGAAGAGACCTCCAAGGTCACCGAGTCCAACCTCTGACCTGACACTAACCAGTCCTCCACTAAGCCATATCACTGAGCCCGACATCTAAACATCTTTTAAAGACCTTCATGGATGGTGACTCCACCACTTCCCTGGGCAGCCTGTTCCAATGCCTCACAACCCTCTCAGTAAAGAAGTTCTTCCTAACATCCAACCTAAAACTCCCCTGGTACAACTTAAGCCCATTCCCCCTCGTCCTGTCACCAGGCACATGGGAGAATAGACCAACCCCCACCTCGCTACAGCCTCCTTTAAGGTACCTGTAGAGAGCAATAAGGTCACCCCTGAGCCTCCTCTTCTTCAGGCTGAACAAGCCCAGCTCCCTCAGCCACACCTCATAGGCCTTGTTCTCCAGACCCCTCACCAGTTTTGTTGCCCTTCTCTGGACTCTCTCGAGCACCTCAGTGTCCTTCTTGTAGTGATGAGTTGCCTCCTCACAAGACAAAAACCCGAATTCCTCCATGATGAGTTAAGACCACCACATCCTGCGCCTGATGTGGGTCACTCCATGTTGCAGTCTAGGGTGAATTGGAGCTTGCAGTTGCACTGACATTTTTTTCTTCTACCTGCCCTTGCAGGGGAGACGACCACAACGGTGGCACCATTCGTTCCTGGAGGGGTCAGTGATGGTCAGTGGCACTCGGTCCAGGTGCAGTACTACAACAAGGTAAGAGAAATCACGTCGGCGATGCCCCTATGATTTGTAAAGTAATAGAGGCACGGGTCATTGAGCTCTACTGATGTATGCAGTTGACCCGAGTTTTATTTATTTAACCAGCTCTGCAAAAATGGTGCTGGTCTCACTCACCTTGCCTGGATCAAAAAATCCTTTTGAGGGCTTTTGAGCATTGTCTCAAGAAGGCAAAATCTGACCTAGTGTGTCCTCCCCAGAAATACCACCAGGCATACCTCCAGGTACCTGCAACTCCTTTAGTTTTCAGTTCTTCAAACCCTTTCAAGTGTCAATGTATCTAAAATGACTGATGCACTGACTTGGATGTTTCTGAAGAATTGCACAGTGCAGGACCCTTCAGCACAGTAACTACAAACCACTGACACAGAATTTTCTGAGGCAAAACAAAATTGCTCCATATATCTCTATTTTCTTGCATAAAATAACCTGTTTAGTTAGTGCCAGCCTCTGTGGTTTGAAAAATTTGGTTGTGAAATGTTTGACACTTTTTCAGTAATCAGGAGCTATTTTACTACATCGTTTTTGTCTGCTCTATGAGAGGATGTACAAGAGAAAAGCAGCCAGCATTGCTCCATGCCATCAGGGCACTCAGAGGTGCAGTCCCCAGAGGACCCGGTCACACATCTGCTCTCTTGGAAGCTGTCACACGTAGGTTTGGTTTGACTGGATGGGGATTTGTGCAAACCAGCCGCTTCAGGAAGAGCAAAGTGCAGGCTTTTAGGGTGTGCAGTGTCACTGTGTGCAGAGAGATGTCAAAGCTTGTCATCTATAGCAAAAATAAGAGAATTAATTTAGTTCCCAAGGAGCGCTGCTTTTAAGTCTGCTGTGATAGCACTATGAGGGATTACATAAGGAAATAGAGCAGCATTGTTGGCTGTTAAAAAGGAAACAGGATACTAATGTGGGAAGCTGAATGGAAGATGAAGGATTAATATGATCAGCAAGTTCTTGATTTCCCACTGCTGCATCCTTTCATCACAGTTTGTACAGCAGATTGAATGCAAGGATTACAGTTTTATTTGGACTCCTGGTCCAAAGGGTCTCCTAGCTGAAGGATATTTTACTGAGGAAATAAAAAAAAATATATATATTTTGCTTAAAACCAATATACTTTTAGCTCTGTACTGTCTGAGACACAGAGAAGTGAAGCTTGGTGTGTCACCGTGCTTGCATCTGTGGACACCACGAGGCCTTTCTTACAGAGTGCAAAATGCGTTCCCATTCCCTGCATTTTCCTTAATGAAGAGCAAACAGCACTTGCAGAGTTGGTGGAGAGATGCTCCAGCTCTCGGGCTCCCCAGGGGGCAAGGAGGTGATGGCTGCAGCACGGCCACTGGAGCAGCTTGCTGGCACGCTGTCAAGCAGATAAGGGGCCTGGGACACTCTTTAAAAGGCAAAGAGAACTGACACGGGTGTTAAAAATAACCCCCTGCCTCATTTTCAGCCGGACTGGTAGGTGAGCTGTGCTAGCGGTGCAGGGAATGGTGTTTTCCTGGCGTTAACACGGACGCCCTGTCATCATTTTCTTCCTCAGCCCAAGGAGAACGAATTCTTCCTCTTTCAAGGAGAATGAATCGGTCCCCATTGTACAAGGGGAAATTCAGGGGAGAAAGGGAGAGCAGGGGGAGAACCACCACTGATCTCACCACCTTTCCATACCAGTGGTGAAAGATGCAGCGGAGGCAGCCCTGTGGGGCTTGGTGTCCTTGGTGCCAGCTGCTAGTTGTTTGCAGAGCAGTTCCCTGGCTACTTTGTGTTTTAACCAACTTGGAAGAAAAATCCCTGCGAGGAGGCTGAAGGCAGAGATAATTTAGGGGGTTGTGTTGTGCCAAGTTAAATGGGATGCTGCGTCTAAACTTGATGTAGCTAAGACATGTTTGAGTAACAGAGGGCCCAAAACTCATGACTTGGCTTAAATTACACACAGCTTGCAGGCTGGCAGGGGCAGGACACGGGTTGCACCATGTCCTGCTCTCTTATTGTTTTGGAGGTGATGCATCCTTCCACTGTTCCCAAAATCCTGCTGCACAGTGGCAGGTCCTCATTCCATCATTGCTTCTGCCCCATTCCCCTGCTGAGGCACAGAACAGCCTCCCCGAGCAGCAGTACTCTTAGCTTCATCGTTCTACCTCAGTTCCTTTTTCCTGTTAAACTTCTTTAAAGCTAGAAACCGTTCAGGTTATTTCCCTCTTTCTGCATTTATACATGTAATATAAAAAAAGGTGCCCAGCCTTGTGTGGAGCTTCCGGATACTGCTGCACTTCTCAGAAGCAGTATTAGGTTTCTTCACAGCTAAGGTTAATTTTTCATCTGAAGTTTTTGAGGAGAGGGGCTAACAGGCTTTGACACATAATATGGATCACTTCAGTCCAAAGCAAATTTTTATAGATGAGTTTTCACAGCTCTGAAAGCTGTTCTTGAAACCTGAGTTGGTTGCGGCTGGATACGAGCAAAGTTTGAATGGTTTTTGGCATCTGCAGCTCCGTGGATGATATTTTGCTGAGTGTCACTGAAATTTGGATTCCAGGAGGGGGTGACTTAGACGCAGGGGGTAACCCTGGCAGGAAACTTCTGCAGCAGCTATTTCCTTAGCACAGCCCGCGGTCCTGCAACATGATGCTGCCACCCTGGAGCTGGCGCCTTGCTGCAGGGTCAGCTTGGTAATAAAGATAATTAAACATGGAGTAAGTGTAGAAGTGACTGCTGCAGATTATTTTCTCTGCTCAACTCAGAAGTGTGCTTGGTAAAATTAAAGATACCTTAAGAGCTCTCTAAAAAATGTTGTTTTATAATTAACTCCTCATTGTATGGGTCTCCTACCCCTGAGGGACAAATGTTTTGGACTCGGTAAGAAAAGGTCAGTCAAGACCCCTCTCAGACCTGTCACTGACAGTCTGTGCCTGCCCTTCTTCACACAAATAAATGTTATGCTTGCAGCAAGTCTCTCTTGTGGCTAGATGCCCTTTTGAATACAGAGTGCAAGTCAGAAAAAAAAGAGGTAGGCCCACTGCAGCCAGTCACGGGCATTGCTCCACAGAGCAGCCCTGCAGAGAAGGACTTGGGGGCTCTGGTGGTCGAAAGGCTCAACATGAGCCAGCAGTGTGTGCCTGCAGCCCAGAAGGCCAACTGCGTCCTGGGCTGCGTTAAAAGATGTGTGACCATCAGGGTGAGGGAGGTGAGTGTCCCCTTTTATCCTGCCCTCGTGAAGCCCCACCTGGAGCCCTGCATCCAGGTCTGGGACCTCCAGCACAAGAAGGATGTGGGGCTGTTAGAAGGGGTCCAGAGGAGGGACACGAAGATGATCAGAGGGCTGATCTCTCCTGTGAAGACATGCTGAGAGAGCTAAAGATGTTCAACCTGAAGAAGAGAAGGCTCCAGGGAAATCTCCTTCTGGCCTTTCAATACTTAAAAGGGTCTTATGAAAAAGATGGAGAAGGACTTTTTACTCAGGTAAATAATGATAGGACAAGGGGAAATGGTCTTAATCTAAAAGAGGGGAGATTTGGACTAGACATTAGCAGGAATTTCTTCACTCTGAGGGTGGCGAGGCCCTAGCACAGGCTGCCCAGAGAAGCTGTGGATGCCCCATCCCTGGAGGTGCTCGAGGCCAGGCTGGATGGGGCTTTGACTAATCTAATCTAGTGGGTGGCATCCCTGCCTGTGGTGGTGGGATTGAATTAGGTGATGTTTAAGGTCCCTTCCAACCCAAGCCATTCTATGATTCTTTGATCTCTGACCAGTAGGCAATGCCCACTGCAATTTCTCATCCAACCCCATCCACTCATGGTGGTGTTTGCGGAGAAGCAGCAAAGCAGTTCTGTACCAGACCAAGTACTTGGTGCTTTCTCCCAAAAAACAAGCATGTGCAGGCACTGTGACACACTGCAGAAACAAACCAGGCTATATCAGAAGAAGACGGGAAGCAGCGTTGTTTCATGCAGCGTACAGTGATGGAAATGGATGTTTCCTGTTGCCACACTTGGTTTCGGTGGAAATGCCTAAGGGAGTCAAATAGATGTCTCACTAAGTAAGTGTTGGCTCTGTATTGGGTTTCTGGGAGGCAAAACACCAAGGGGAAAGAATTAGTAGCTATAAGAGCTAAAGGAGTGTTTTATAACTGTTCTCTAGTTTCAGTTCTATATTAAAAGTCTTGTCAGCTCCCCAGTAGCAAGGTATCAGTTTACCTGTTAGTGGTGGTTTCTGCAATTATAGCTGTTTGCTGACAGCTGGGGGGAAGGCAGGGAGGACAGCCATTCACCACGTCTGTTAGCTAAAACACGTTAACTTCTGGGATCCTGATCCTGCAGCCAGTAAAATCAACGGGTGGCATGGAATTAAGGGTGACCTGCACGACCTGCTTTCTTGAGAGGTAGACATATCTACAAGAAAATAAGAAGAAATGGGATATTGTTGTTAGTTTGGAAGGAAAGGTGGGAGAAAGGGGAAGATTATGAACCTGACAAACAAAACATTGATGAGAAATAGAAGTAACTTGCTGCTTGCTCACAGGACAACTGGTGTAAGGGGCAGCAGTGAAACGAGCTGCTCTCTTTGCCTTGGTGGCCTGATTCCTATCAGCAGAGAGCACATCAGAGAGAGAAAGAGAGAGAGTTTGATCTTTATTCAGTCCTGTGGCTCTCCTGAGCCTATTGGGGTGAACGACAGTCAATAGGTTTGATGATGCTGGCATTTGTCAGTTTGGAATATGACCAAAACCACCGGGATGTTTGATGGTAGCGATGCTCAGTATCAGTGATATCACAGCAAGGAGCTGCTGTTCACTGCACATACAGCACCAGGGACACGTATCAATGTAGGATGTGCCCGGTCCGGGGGGTTCTCTTCAGCCTGGGTAGTGGGTGATGTTTTTAATTAAGTGAAAACTTCAAGCTGTTCTCCCAAACTTCTGATAGAAACGCAATTTTGTTCAGAATTTAAGATACTCCATCAAATTTATGTTAATGTTTTACCTGACTCATCACCTCAGGGTAGAATTCATCATTTGGCACAAGATAAAAATGTTTTACGTATGGACATGTTCCTTTAATTATAGAGGGCATGTACATGTATATTTATGTACTGTGTATCTCATATATTACTTACATATACATGACATCAAAGTTGCTTAAGGACGTTACTCTTCTGTAGGCAGAAGCTCTTTCTGCTCCTGTTTAAAGGAGCACAGGAAAATTTTACCTAAATGACGGAAAACCTGAGCAGGGCAGAGAGAAACGAGCTATCACAGGGTGGCCGATGTGCAGTAGCAGTTGTGGAGGATAACAAATCCTTAGATGACTCACAGAGTGACTCACAGAAGAAACACTGAGATATGGGACTGAGATGGGGCAGCATGTGTGAGATGCTCCTCCACAGCCCAGAGGTGCAAACACAACGGGTGCCAGGCATTTTGGAGTCCTGGCTGTACTGGTCACTCAAGCCTCCACCTCCTTGCAAGGAGATACTGGGGACAAACATCATGTTTTTTACATAACTGGACCAAGGTTTCTTCTCACCTGTGCCAACAGATAGCAAGGTGCCTTTTTTTAACTCCTTCCTTGCATTCCCTGAGGCTGCTGGGGAGCACTGAGGTTGTTAATTCAGATCCTTGACTGCCTGGGGAGTACCCCCCCTTTCGCAGCGGTTACAGGTAGCAGGGACCTGCTGCTTTCCACCGCTGTGTGCTCCCAGCCGGCAGAGCCCAGACCTGCGCCTCGCCTGGAGACAGCCTCCGGAGAAAACAGGCAAATTCTTCAGCTGGAGATAAACTTGAAAGAAACGAGAGCTGCTCCGGGCTGATCTTCAGCGTGCCGTGAATTCAAAGCGCAGTGCGTGAGCTGCTCTAAATCAGAGCTGCACATGCTTTCAAAAACCTCCTGCCTGTGGTGCGCGATGGAGTTAGCTGGCCTTCAGCTGGGGCAAGCTGGAGCTTGAGCGCTGCCGATGACTGAGCTCATGCTGCAGAGATTTAGCTCTCAGCCCACTCCAGGGCTAGAATTTGCCAGTGCCTTTCCTTCCTGGAGAGCTTGCACCTATCCCTCAACTGAAGGCTGGTTCCTGGTGCCAAAATCCCCTCCGCTGCAGTGCCAAGACCCATGCTGTAATTGATTTTCCGCACCTTGGGTGCATGTTGCAGCTCTCATGTCATGCTTGGCCGGCCTGGCTGATCCCGAGTGGTGATTTAACTGTGCCTGTACGGCTGCGACACAGCATCAGCAGAATGAGTGATCTGGGGTCTGCGCCCACGAGTCGCACGCACCATGGAGCATCAGCATCAGTGGTGGAGGTGGTGGACTTCTGAGCAGAGGAACAAATCCTGTCTGCATTTGCCTGGGACTCGGAATGAAGTAGAAGGACAGGGGCAAGAAGGTAAAATCAGGAAGAAAAAGGCAGCCACAAGCCAGGTCAGGGCTTCACTTGATTCTTTAGAGAATGAGTTGGGGTTAAAGAAGAAAGTTGCATGGGAGCTCTGTGCAGCAGGGCTAGCAGCAGTGTTTGGGCAAGGCTCCACTTCTACTCCATTTCTTCAACACAGACTGAATTAGAGTTGCAGAACAGCTCGGGTTGGAAGGGACCTCAAAGATCACCTAGTGCCAACCCCCTGCCATGGGCTAGGGATGGCACAGGGGCTCAGCACAGCCTTCCTTGTGTCCCCATCACTGCCTGTCCCCCGTCCCCATTGGGCTCGAAGGAGTTGCTTGCCCAGCCCTTGGTTTCCCCGCCAGCCAGCGAGGCTGCCAGCAGCCCCGGTGATTTACGAGGCAGGCACATGCCTGCAGCTGAATAGAGATTACCAGCTCCTTGGACAAAAGCCACGGAGCTGCCACCAGCTAGGCATAACGTTTAGCCATTGGACCCTGGGTGAAAGATTTTGCCCCAAAAGGATCCAGTATGCCACCCAGTATCGTTTGAACAGTCAGAAGAAGCACCTGAGAAGGAAATTCTTCGGTAGGTATTGGGTATTACAGCTTGTGCTGGGGAGCACCTGCTGAGGCTTCCCCTCCCTTCCCCCTGTCATTTTTTTGGAGCTCTCTTGGAAGAGACAGATCCCAACACAAGTCAAATGATTGGAAATGTAATTTGCAATAAAGATTGGATACGGCTTATGTAAATGTCTATCACTCGTGACATCTGAGCAGACATAATTGCTATCTGAGGGAGAATTTCTGAAGTTAATCCTCCCGGTGGCTTCCAAACTAATTTGTTGAAGGATTGAGAGAGATTTTCTAAATAAACAAAGCGGTTGTTGAAGGTTATGATAATGCCACTGTTGATCAGAGTTTGACTTCTGCTGGCTCAGAGTGACTCGCTGTGCCTGCAGCAGCCGTGGTCAGCTCGGCCCTGCCCTCGCAGTTCTTGGCATTGCCTGGAGGAGAAAAATGCAGAGCATTAATCGCAATGTTAAGCAAATACTGGGGGGTGGGGACGGGGAGGGGTGCTCTGAACACTAGAAAAGTCATTCAGCTAGGGACAAACCACTTCTCTGGGCATTTTTTTTCCAGAAGGTTTTTTTTTTTTTTTTTTTCAAATCTGCATTTCCAAAGCTAAATCTATAACATCTCTAAGAAACTAAGAGATCATCGCTTTGTGCTGGATGCCTTCCTTCTCCAGAGTTTTCATGGGGTCAGAAGTTCTTGCATGGCTTAGGCACAGGACAGTTTGTAGGGCACAGGGAATGGGACTGCAGCCGAGTTGTTACCTCTGGTCTTGGCAGGGATTTGTCTGTGGTTACCTGGAAAAGGATGGGGCCTCCTTTTCAAAGAGAAAGGAATTTCTTCAGTTATACAAGGAAGAAAAGCAATTTCATTGAAAAAAATCACTTGCTTTGCTATCCAGGGCCAGATTTTTTAACAGTGTACTGAGGGGCATGCGTGTTTAATTCACTTTCCAACTTAAGAGGTAAAGAAGTTTTTACAGATTTACCAATATTGTAGTCAGATCCCATCGTGGTAATTTTTTGACAACTTTCTTAAAAGAATCAAAGTTACTGCATCAGTGGATTTTTGTGCCTTTTGGTGAACAGAGTTGTATGCTTATGAAGCATGACAGTAGCTAGTGCTGGAGGCACCTGCATGATATGGGGTATGACCTGTTAATGAGAGGAATTTGTCTCTATGCACTTGTGTTATTTATCTTGTGTTTATCTTTGCACCATTATGTATTTTGATGCTAGTGGGCACGGCTGTTTAAAAAAAAAAAAAATTGTAGCAATTAAAACTACAAGCATCTAGAGGAAGGGAAAGAAATTAGATTTCCCGTTGCTGAGTGCATGCCAAGATTTTACATTTAAAGTTCAAAATGCTGTTCCAGTCAAACACATAAAATGTTCCCAATGTCTGAATTCAAAACATGTCGTTTCCTACGTGCTCAAAACCCAACTTTTAAATTGCCATGTGAAAAGGTAATCTCTGCAGAAATAGTTCAGTTTCTGAGTCATTTCCTGGCATCCTGGCTGAAGATTTCGAGCCTCCCATCCTTGCTGAGGCCCAACTCATCATCTCCCACCCAAATCCTGAGGATCATCAACGGAAGTCCTAGTCTGGATGAGATCATAGATTTGATATAGAGAAACTAAAGCCTTTGACAAATTCTGATCAGAAATACCACACAATGTCATTAACGGTGAAGGAATATAATCCGCAGGGTTATCTGCCCAAATTCTGGCAGTTTTACCAGCCTTTGAAGTCATTAAATGGAGTCAGCATTTCCCTTTCTCGGGGAATATTTTAGCTCAGGTGAAGCCACGTTGTTGAGGCAGGACTCACCGGTTCTGTGGTTGTAGAAGCCAAAAGCACGAGAAGCTAATCAAATTAGTCCCTTTCATCCATAAAATTCTGTGCAAACCCATCCAGAGCTCCACCTGCAGTGCTGCAGGTGGCAAGAAAGGCAAGAGCCGGGAAGGCAGGAGAAACGTCGCTGTAGGGTTGTGCTGGCCTTGTGCTCCTCCACGTGCACCTAACGCTCCCTCAGCAGGACTTGGGCTGGCTGGTGGCAACCTTTCCTACACACCCAACACTTCCTAAAAATCACCACAGGGCCGCCTGGCTGATATTTGCTTTTTTTTGGTCCTGCTCTGACGTGGCTGCAGAGCCCTTGCAGGTTTTGGGGGATATAACAGGGGGTATCCCATCTGCCCTTGCAGAACAGGATATTTATTCATTCAGATTTCGGTTAGTAGTAATTGTTTTTGTTGATTTTTTATTTATTTTTTATTTTTTTCTGGTAAAGGGTAAGTGAAAAGTGATTAATACCTGAGAAAGGAAACCGGGGCTTGGCTGCAGAGCGACATTCCATTGTCTTGACACAAAATAACAAATAACTGGCCTCTAAATCTGTGTCTCAGGAAATGAAAGTGTAAAGCAGTGAAAGTCACTCGGAGGTCATTGAGATGCAGAGCGTGTCCTGCTCCCCAGCCCCGGATCACTCAGCTATCTGTAACAGCTCGGAGGAGTCCCCTGCACTGCTAGGGAAGCAGCACACCAGGCCAGTACCGAAGGCTTTCCCGTCTTTTTCTCCCCTGTGTGCTTTTTGAAGTGTTATTGCTGCGGAATTTGCACACAACACCTGAAAATACCTGTTTTAGCAGCAATTTGCATATAAAAAGGACTTTTTCAGAAGCGCTCCCCAGGGTCTTCACGCAGAGGGTTGGCGTCATGGACCAGGCCTGCAAGCCACAACCAAGCAGAGCTCAAGGCCTGGGTCCATTCTCCTGGCTGGGTCTCGGCTGTGAGGCTTCACCCAGGGCTTTGGGCTTTCTGGTCCCAGGGGAGCTGGTAGCAGGCAGCCCTCCGTCAGCCTGCTTAGCTCAAGCTGCCTGCCACCTCCACACCACACAACTCAGAGGTTCAGGGGCACCTCCCCAAAAAGTGATTTTCAGCTCCTCCGAAAGCTGAGGAGGTGGGAGGGTGGCACAGCCTGAAGGGTCTTTAATCATCAGGCCTTGAAGAGTGTGCTGGAAAGCTTGCTGTGCAGGCTGGCAAGCTGAGCTCTCCTGCAAAGCCAGCTGGGGACAGGGGACGTGTGGCAGGGGTACCAAGTGACATCCAGCGGTGGGGGCACTTGGTTCTGGTTTCACTGGCGCTGTGGCACTGCATCATTTCCTTCAGGTTTGTCAGGTTTGTGCTCCTGCCAGTAGAGTTCCACCTGCATTTACAACCATTTCCCGTCCCCAAACACCGTTTTGTGCTCTTCCATTTCAGAGCAAGTATGCAGTTCTTTCAGAAAATGCCCCGTGCCTTTTATTGTGGCAAAGGAGCGTTTTCACCCTCTCTTCTGTTTTGGTGGGGGTGAATCGCCGATTTAGCATGGCACGCTGCTTCTAGCAGAGTCATTGAAATGGCACCTCAGGAATTTGGTGCAAGGGCTTTGAAGTGCACTGCTATCTCCCTTTAATCACACACTAAATCTACAGTAACTCGCTGATTCATGGGGAACTTTTCAGGTATTTTGCTTCTGTCTGTGGAAGGAGGGGAAGCAGGGCTTTGCAATTACCTGGGCATTCAGGGGTCTGGGAGACCCTCGCCAAGAGCTGGGGGCAGCCCATGCAGCAGTGTGGGACCCCTGGGATGGACCCAGCTGTGTCCCCATCACCCACACCGAGCTTCAGCACACTTGGCAAGGTGTCCCCAGGGACTAGGTTAAGGAGAAGGAGTTGGCTGGTATGTCGTGCTATTATTTCTAGGTGTTTCCTGCACTCTGAGAGCAATAACATTTGTGTCCTGGATGCAAAATTAAGATATAAAAAATGCTGTATCTATATAAAGCCAAAAATGTTTGGGAGTAGTGTTCTGGCATAGGGACAAGTGGGGAATGAGGAAGGGTTTGCTGAAGTGGGAGAGGAGAGCATGCAAAAGAATAGCATGTGGAAGGGAGGGAGGAAGCAAAAAAAGGCAGAAAAAGGGTTCAGAGGGCAGGAGGGGTCAGAGAGAAGGAGCACAGCCACAGGGGCAGCCCAGGGAGGAGGAAAGGGCCATGGAGGGCAGACAAGGGGTCCTGCAGCAGAGCAACAGGGTGCTTGGTGTCCTCCAAGCGGCAAGCTGGATGTTGTCAGAGGGGTGGGCAAGGTCTCCTGGCAGCCAAAACAGGTCCTTCTTGCTGCTTAGCTGATTCAGCATCAAAGAGCTGAGGAGCATCTAATAATACAAATAGGGGAATAAAATTTCCCTTTCAGGCAGGGAAGTCTCCTTCTTCCCGTCAGCACTATAGCTGACATGGCCAAAAAGAGTCAAATCCAAGAGCTTGCCCTTGGCAGGAGCTGTATGCTCTTTGTGAAGGTTACACCGTGGAGTAAAGGTGCACTGCTGGATGCCGTGTGCAGATACCCGTGGCTTTTCAAAGCTTTGTCACAAAGCACCATGCCATTGCCACGTGGTGGGACACTCCTGGTGGGATGGGAAGGCTGCTCCCTGTCCCTGCTGTACCACCAGGAGAGCAGCAGCTCGTTGGGCACCACCACTGCCACGTGCCACATCTGGCTGCGTTGAAAGCTTAGCTTCTGGATGCAGCCAGGCAGGAGATAACAAATCAGTAGCAAAACTCGCTTGGCTTTGTTGCCCAGCCTGGATCTGGACTCCCTGCAACCCTGCGGTGTTGCAGGGAGTTTGTCTAGGAAAAGGAACTGGTCTGGTGGCTTTTCAGGATTTGCATTTTTGACTCACTGATGGGAAGCTTTGGGGTTTTCCTTTTCACTGTCACAGGCTCTCATGTTTCTCTACAGGCTCGAGCCAAGTTTGTATAAAGAAATGCCATTAAAATATTCAGGGAGTAAAGGGGATACATACATCAAAGGAAGAAGGGTTTTATGTGAAATGATGCAGCCCGCTTTTCCCTGGTGACTAATCAGGAGGGATCCAGTGGATGTGTGTAAGAGATTTTCTGTTCTTCACACCAGCTAATTTTAAAGTTGCTTTGGAAATCTCTAGGGGGAAACTCGAAAAAAGGCAGAGATTAACATTAATGGTGTCTCTTAATCTAGCCTAATTTGGAGTTTCCCGACTGATCAGAAAAGTTCACATCCCGGCACTAAGCTCCTGTGGCATTTCCTAGCCTCTCCTCCCTGCATTGCCTGCTGCTGGCTGATGCATTTGGTTTTTTTCCTGCTTGTTTATTTATTTATCGTCCTTGTGGGGGCTGGACTCAGGCCGCTGGCCCAGGCAGGCCATGGCGGCAGGCGGTTAATGAGCTTTTTGACCACTGAAGCAGCACGGCATCGCCTGGGAATCAGAGAGCTTCGCTCCCTTACAGGCGCTGGATAGTGGAGCAGGGGCCGGGGGGTTAATGAAGGAGCTGGGGGGGCTGGCAGGCTGCCTAATGAGCTCCAGGGAGCCAGCGAGGGGGGACAGACCCTGACAGCAGCATCCCTCCTGCACTGGCTCCATTTTCCCCCATTATCGCCCTAGCTGGAGGAGCTGGGAAGAAAAGAGCCCCAGAGGGTGTGAGGGTGAGGTGCTCTGCACTGAGCACCACGGGGTTTTGGGGGCTGAACTGGCACGTTAGCAATGCAGAGGAGTGTTGTTTTGTATTAAAAATAGCTAGGAAACAGATTCTTTTTAACCTTTAACCACTCCTAACAGTCAATAAATCATTAGCTACTGATTAACAAAAACAGAAGGGTAACTTATTGTCCAGTAAGCAAACTCTTGGAAACACTAAAAGGCTGGCACTGACTTCAGGATGGCTTTTCTTTTTACAGATTTGGACTTATTTAAAGACAAACAAGGCAAGCTCTGCATATTAAGCCATGGCACACAAAGCATTTGGATAAAAGACCAGCTTTCTAAAACAGATTTTTTTTTTATGTGTACAGTGAGCTGAGGAAGGGCAGTGCTTACAGCATGGGGACATATCTGTCCTCTGAGAAAAACAAGTCTCCTGATGCCAAGCATTGCTAGATCAGTGGGGTCTCGCTTTCGAGAGTTCCCATTGTGTTCTCAAATTCTTGCCCACATTTACAGATTGCTACTGAGTCCTCTCCTCTGCTGTCAGCTCCTTCAATAGTCTCAATGGGGTGGCTGAAGCAGACGGAAGTAATCGTGGCCGAGGCTCGGACTGAAGAGCACAGCTTTGAGTCTGAGTACAGGAAATATCCGTGAAGTTGGAACACTCTCCTGTAGGTGACAAAAATGCAAGAGTATCCCTCTTCCCATCCCTGCAAAAATTCAAATGACTTTTTTTTTTTAATATGAGACTGGAACTAGGAATTTGGAAGATGTTCCTGATGGAGTAGACATTTGTGAGACCCTTGGAAAAGCCCTGGTATCTTGCGGATTAACTAATATGGAGTGAGATCCAGACACCTAATCCTCATTGCTGCAGCCGATTAACTAAACAAACATTTGCACTTTGTAATATTTTTACATCTACAGCATCTAGTCTGGCTTAATTAAAAATAAATCGACTGTTTGCTTAAACCTCTCCAACATTTTGCATTATGACTTTGGAAACTATTATTTCTAATGTAAAAATAAGATAGTTAAGTATATAAGAAAAGGCTTCCATTATCCATTAATCTGTATGTCTTTTCCATTCCCTATGCATTATTAGATCATCTGTATCCTTAATAAGTAACTCTGTGGGTTCCAGCAGTTTAAATATTTACTTTAACATAACAGAGGATCTAAATGAAACTGAGATGCATCAGAATATCTCTGTGATATTTTAAGTGGAATGGGAGTAGATTTGTGCAGTAGATATGCAAACTATAAACAGATGTGTTTTGATGACCTTCTCTCCTCTCTCCAGTCTCCATTTATACAAAGCAAGTTCACAGATGAAGCTTCCCAGCATTTAACATGCACCTGTGAGAATCTCCACGTGCTTCTTTCTGTTGAAATTGTGGGGGAAAGTCAAAACAGTTCATTGTTCCGTCCTTGGGTTTCACTAAAATCAGATTTGGCATCTCTAGTGAAATATCTTTGGGGTGGTGTTCTCTCGCTCCACCACCGAGACCACAGGAAATCACCCAGGTGGCCTGTGGCCATGTCGGCTGCCAAGGGACTTGTATCACCTTCGCAGCTTGAGAAGGTCGTCCCTCCAGGACACCACTGAGGACAGTAGATGTGTGGGACATCTCACTATTAGTTCTGCTCTGGTTGGGAAGGATGCTGCGGTTTTCAAGCCCTCCTGGGACACTGCCATTCCTGTGACTTTGTCTGGGCCAGGGAGAATGCCATGCATTAGACCTGAAATCTGAGATTATCCACCCATAGATCAAAACTTCTAATCTCCTTCCTGCAAACTTGGAGAGATCAACTTAAGTTTCATGTCACTATTTACTATTTTTTATACTTATTGCCATTATTTGAGAAACATAAATATCATTCATCTTGTTTTAAAGAAAAAGAGAAATATAGGGGCTTCCTTCATGTGTCAGGGCCCTGCTTCTTTCACTTTGACAAAAGACTCTGTATGTAGTTCTGACAAGCAAGCATAGATGTCAGTGCAGCAGATTTTAATATGGGATGCCCTGGCTATGCATACAGATGGGCCTAGAGGGCAAGATGCATGAGGAGCAGCTGAAGTCCCTGGGTTTGCTCAGCCCAGAGCAGAGCAGGCTGAGGGGAGGCCTCGTGGCGGCCTGCAGCTCCCTCACGAGGGGAGCGGAGGGGCAGGCGCTGAGCTCTGCTCTCTGGGGACAGCAACAGGACCTGAGGGAACAGCATGGAGCTGGGACAGGGGAGGGTCAGGCTGAGTGTTAGGGAAAGGGTCTGCACCCAGAGGGTGGTCAGGCATTGGGACAGGCTCCCCAGGGCAGTGGACATGGCACCGAGCCTGATGGAGTTCAAGAAACATTAGGACAACGCTCTTGGACACATGCGGGCCCAGGAGTTGGACTCTCTGCCCCTTCCCACAAGGATATTCTGTGATTCTATGATTCTATACACTGAATGTTTGAAGAATCATTACATACATGATGGTGATAAAATTCTGCAACACTCAGAATATCCCCCCCCCCCCCCCCCAGTCTAGGAGGAGTACATTTCTTTCATAGTTTGTTTAAATGAGACCCAGTGCGCTCTCTGGCACTGTTTGGTTCCTCTGCTTGCTACTCGCTTTTACAGCATGTGGTCTTTGAAGTCTGAATCCCAACCTCTTTCTGGACAAGCGCTAAATTAAAAGGCAGTCTTTAGGGGTAGGCAGCGCAAGGTAAATTTTCAGCTCCATGAGCAGGAACTTAGTTACATGACTTGCATTGCCATTAATGGGGGTCATGCTGGTAAATTCCTGTACACCACACTGAACATTTACTCATGAGTGCAGAATTGGCACAGCTAATGAAACTTGCCTTTTTGGTAGCATGGTGCTTCAGGAGATGAGTCTGACAGGCAGAAAGGACTGCTAAGTACCCAGATGAAAGTCTGGCTTTTAATTCCTTGAACATATTTCCAGAAAATAATAGTGTGAATTAATGCTGGTTTGTGTTAGCTGTTCCTACTGTTAGGGATCAGTCTTGCTCCAGTTGTATTGCACAGAAGCAAAGCTCGTGCCTGAAATGTAGATGTTTGTACTGTCATTTAGTGTTGGGAATTCACTTTCTAGTGCATTTTCCAAATATTAATTACTTAGATTTATTTTCTTAAGAACATAGGTCAGTTCTCTGCTAACAGCAGCTCCTATAACCACCAATAAATTAAGTTCTTTTTTATCATTTTTGCCCCTGCTACTTTCCCAAAGATGACCCTTCTGATGGCTGGGCATCACCTTGTGATTTCCAGCCTATGTAACTCACAGGCATCTTCTACCCAATTGTTCTTGTAATGTGTCCATTGCAGTGATAGTCTTCTCAGTTCCAAAACCCTTCCTCAGCCTTTTACCTTGCTAGCCTAAACATGCTGAAACTTTTTAGTCTGATTGATAAGGTAAGCTCTACATTGCCTTGGCTGTACTTTTGTGCATCTGCTCTGGTTTGAAGTTATTTTTAATAAATGAACTCAAATTTGTCCACAACATTTATGCTATTCATTGTCATAAAATTTGCCTAATACCCATCCTTGCAACAACCCGCTATTGCATTGCCAATTTTACATTTTAATCACACCATGCTTCGTAATTGTTTTGTAGCCACGGCTAATACGGTTAATTCTTCCATACTTTTCATCATTTTTGGCTGACAATCTCTAAGCTTACAGTAGAAATTCTTGTCATTAGATCCCAAGTTTCATATTGTGTGATTAATTCTCTTTCTAGGACTCAGATATATAAAGTGAATCTTTTTTTTTTTAATAATGCATGATACTCTAAATACCCTTTCAGTTACCAAAAAAATAATAATATATTCAGTATTAATCAAAATATTAAATGAATAAAATCAGTTTCATGATTCAGTTCTGCATGAACTCCTAATTTAGGCTCCCTCCATTCCAGCTTTTTATTTTTGTTCACATTACTTCAGTTATAAAGTATTCCCTAAGCTAGGGGCTGAAAAGATGAGTGGTGTAGTACTTGTGACATAGAAAAGAAAAAAAGAAATCCAGCTCACATGAAATCACTCAGAGAATCTCTTTCCTTTCCCAGCAATATATTCTTGAATTTCTAGCCTTTTCTATCAAATGAGTATTTTAATGTGGTCAGAAAATTATCACAGAATCACAGAATCACAGAATTTCTAGGTTGGAAGAGATGTTTGAACTAAGAGTTTGAACTGCATGCAGGTTTGTTTTTGTCCACTTGAATAATCCATTTACTTTGCTTCATCTTGTGGTTCTGTGTGGTCATCAGATGCCAGAGGCCCGCACTGCAGTTACCAGTCAACATCTAGAGAAAAGCCTTGCAATTTCGATGTTAAATAAAAGTAGAAAAAAAAAAAAAAACTCCATTTGCCACTGCAACTACTTGACTGTGAAGGAGCAGCTGCAAACTGATGAGTCTCATCAGGTTGCAGTCTTGATTAACGTTGGGCAGATCCCCCCTGCTGCGAGAATAAATACCCTCCCTTTGTCAGGGCTCCCATGTAAGAAACAATAGATTATTTCAGTGAAGCAAGAGAACATGAATGTTAATCAAATCATTCCTCCGAATGAATAGAAGTAGCACCCAGAATGTAAACATTTTAATTTTGGAAGGGAAAGTTTGCCCGTCGGCTAGTTTATTTTTTAAGTATTTTTTCATTTGCTTTGAAAAGCTGCTCTCTAACATTTCCATCATTGCATACAATATTTTCAGCAGTGCAACTGTGTCTGCTTCCTGTCTTTCCAAGCTAGGCAGCAACAAATGGAGTATTGGAAAAATAAAATCTGCCTTAATATCAATTAGGAGAGGTCAAAACCTTATACTGTATAACGGCCAGACTGTGTGTTCACGTTAGGTAGAGGAAATGGAAAATACTTTCTAACTGGAATCGACACCAGGAAATATCCTTTTATTTTTTTTTATACATTAGGATAATTACCCTTAAAAATGAATCTGTATCTCTTTACATATGGTGATACGATTTTAAGTATTTTAATAAATTTATGTCTGTACAACTGAAGCAGTAAGAATAGGCTTTTATCCCCATGCTGCTTCCCTGTTTGCTCTAGAAATTTTATTTAATAATAATAGGGATTTTGGTACACAATTGAGCTATATTTGTTTTAAAGTGTACAGCAAACTAGGGTGTAACGCCCAGCCATCTTCCATTTTCATATGGTTACAAGCCTTGTTGATCAACACATTATAAAAATATCTCTTGGCTTTCAGTTATGCTACACGTTTGGGTCAGATCTTCGTGAATTCCCTCCTGTGAGGTGTCCCTTTGCCCATAGAGGAGCAGCAGCAAAGCCAGGGAAGTTCAGCTCATTGCTTCTCTTTCGCCTAAAACATCCTCAGAGATCCAGTACCAGTGGTTGATTAGGACTCTGCAGCTCTCTACAAACACTAAACAGGAAAAAGAATTTCCTTATACAATTTCTTAGGTCTTCACCAAGGCTATTACGCTGACATGTATACATGGTCCCTTTTTTAACCATAGTGGTGCATCCCTCCACCAGAGAGGTGGCAGCTGTTGAGCTTCTGTGTAGCAGATGTGCTCTCCCGTCAGCCACGCTGGGGTAAAGCTTGTGCCCCTCCACTGGGAAATTAAGGGACACGTACCAGAGATGAAGGATGTGCTTGTGGTGGAGGTGATTGGGTCTGGATTCTCGGTCCCATAGGCATCCCTTTCTGTTGCAATCACCAAAGTGGTTCAGCAGTGGCAAAGACTGAGGCCACTTCTGACCATGCTGTGTATCACCTGGGGCGTGTATGAACCCTATAAAGTCATCCATCTGTTGGTTTATTTTCTTGCCTCAGTTTCATAGGTCAACTTAGCTTCTGCTGCTTCATTTACACATCCTATTTGAGTCCCTTTTTGAGAGGAAGATGTTGTTGAGCTGGCTGAACCAGCGTTTAAATCCTGTGTGTATACAGTGTTGTGTGACATGTGCCATTTACTCTTTGAAGCCCAACATTGGGCGTTTAGGAATTCCCCACGGGCCTTCGGGGGAGAAGGTGGCAGTGGTGACCGTGGATGACTGTGACACAGCGGTGGCCGTGCGCTTCGGGAGTCTCATTGGGAACTACACCTGTGCTGCCCAGGGGACTCAGACTGGCTCAAAGAAGTAAGGATTTCCTCTATCTGTGTTTTCCAATCGTTCTCTTCTTCCAGGGGAGAGTCAACAATACTAGGTTAACTGCCAAACAAATTAAGTTAGAAAAAGGGATACAACTTAACAAGAAAAAATTACAGGTTTTAGTTCAGCAAATGAAATTTGGTGGAGGCTACTGCAAGTGTTGGCACACTGGGTGGAATGCACAATTTCACATAGATACAGACATGTGCCTAAATTGCTTGTAAAATGCAACAAAAAGAACTGGAAAACATTGCAGATGGCATCCCAACACTATCTACTCAGTATGAACATTTAGAGAGCAGGGCAAATAAAATGTTACAAGTTATTAGGAAGGGGACTGCTGAAGAGCTTATTACTTACATAATTTAAGTTAACAGTCCTATCTTCAAAGGGCATGGAAAAAATCATTTAGTGTTAAAAAAAAAAAAAGAAAAGAAAAAAAAAAGAAAAAGCTTTCCCATGAGGAAAGACCAAAAAAGATTATTACTGTTGAGTTTAAAGAGGAGATGGATAGCAAGCAACACGGTAGGCGTATAAAATAATGACTGATAGCAGAAAGGCCATTGATAGGCATGTGCTGTTCTAAAATCCCAAGAGGAGGGCACATCATAAAAATTAAGGCTAATTCAAACTGACCAAATGATAAACTTTTCATACAGCATGGAGTCGATCAGCAGAACCTACTTCCACCAAATGTTATGAAGATTAAGATCTTCAGAAGATTTAAAAAGGGCTGGCACTGTAGAGTAATTAAGTCACTGTATTAAAAACTACAGCACCTCAACCCTTTTGTTGCAGACTGTAAGCCATCTATAAGCCATAGAGAGAGGTCACTGAATTTTGTATGGATCCATCAACTCCTAAATTACAGATCATGGTGTTTCTGCACACTGAGATCAGCTGTTTTACCAGAAAGTCACTTGATTATGAGCTCTGAAAGCACTGATGTAGCAGAGGGAGTTGTGTGGCAACACGAGTAAACTCAACATCTCCGATGTGCTTATGGAAACAGTAGGATAAGGAAGAAAACCAAACAAATTGTGTGCAGGAAATAGTGACTATTTCTTTGTTTCTTCAGATCTTTGGACCTGACTGGCCCTCTTTTGCTTGGCGGGGTCCCAAACTTGCCAGAAGATTTCCCAGTGCACAATAGACAGTTTATCGGCTGCATGAGGAACCTCTCTATTGACAGCAAGCCGATCGACATGGCCAGCTACATCGCCAATAATGGGACGCTGCCAGGTATGAACAACCAAAAACCTAAAAAATCAGCAGTAGAAAACTCTCTGCCATAGCTGTATATAAAAAAAAGCATTTCAGCATTTCAAGGGGCCCCCTCGCTGGCATAGCTGCAGCCAGACCTGCTCAACACACCTCGTTTGTTTGATCAGGGTGCGGTCAGTGCCTGTGCCAAGGACACACACGGTAGCCTGTGGCAAGGTGCACACTTAAAGGATTAAGTGCCATGCAGAAAAGAACTGGGCTTGTTTAAACCTTCTGCATCATTATGAGTTTCACCCAGGAATTTGCACAGGGAATTTACTCCTCCTCTTAGGCTTTTTTTTTTTTTCTTTTTTTTTTAAATTACCTTTTCAATGTTACTTTGCTCTGAAAGCCAATGGGATTAGTTCATGAAAAAGGCAAAGTATGTAATGATTTTTTTCATAAATTAAGTTTATCCTGTAAGACAAATTTTGCAGTCCTTCAAATCCGAAGCCTGCTTCATGCAGCAGCCTGTTGGAGTTTCTGGTTTGGTTTCTAGTCCCTGGATCAATGATGAGGGTTAGCTCATATACAAAGTGCTCCATCAACATAAAAATGTCTCTTGCACAGAAGAATGGCAGGTCCTTTCCTCCCACCCTGCTGAAGCTCCATGTAAGACCTAAATTTTGGTTCTTATATGTATGATCTTGGCACAGATCATGGATTAAGAAGGAAGTGGTGGCAGAAGCTTAAATTTACAATTTTGTTTTGGAGCATTTTTTTAACATTCACATCTCTAATGTTAATTAAACACAAGTTTTTATCTTGTGGAAATACACATCAGGAAGGGCATGATAAAAGAAATGTTTTCTTTAGGATGGATTTCTTTTCCTCATTTCAAAGCATGTTCCCACATGGTTTAAAACATTGACCTACAATAGTGTTACTCCTCTGCGTAACACTACACGTTGGTTCCTTGGTTACATGACAGTAAACTGAGAACCACGCTGCTGAGTCACAGCGCTGGTCTATCTGGCTGTCTGCAGCAGTTGCTGCCAGATATGTGCCCCAAATTTTCTCTTACCACCCAGAGATTTACAGCTTGGTGACTGTATTGAATTGCCATTGATAGATTTGTCTTTATGAATGTGACACTTGCCCAGCTCGTGAAAACATTTGCCATCCACATTTTGCTTCACTGACTTCAAGTATATTAAAAAAAAATAAAATAAAATACTGTAGTGTTTGTGTCTGCTTTTTGCAAAGAAACTCAGACACAGTCAGTTATCCAGAGCCCTTTTTTTTTGCTAAAGCCACGCAAAGTGACCGTTTTCCTGACTTCCAGGCTGTGCAGCACAGAGGAACTATTGCGAAGCCAACTGGTGCCAGAACGGAGGCACGTGTGTCAACAAGTGGAACACCTACATCTGCGAGTGCCCCGTACGGTACGGGGGCAAAAACTGCGAGCAAGGTAGGACGCAGGGGCCCCTTGGTGTGAAGTCATCTGTGCACGTCTCGTTACCAGCCATTGACATCCCAGAGCATGTATGTCCCGCTGTGATGTTTAAGGGATAGGTAACAGAAGATTGCAACTGAGACTAAAAATCACCTCTCGTCTATTTGAAATGATCGTGAGATCACCTCTAGAGTAAATATGATAGCCGACTTACTGTCATGAGTAACAGCAGCTTTCATTGATTTATTTACGAGACCAAAGGAGTTCCACAGAACTTGGCAGTATTTAGTAATTTGTTTATAGTAAAAATGCCTGATCCTAAGCCCCCTTAAATCACTGGAAAGAATCCCGCTGATTTTATTAGGCTTTGACTCAGACCGGGGTTGAATGTGCATTTTTAATCACCACTTCCTTGGCAAGAAGGCAGCCTCTGCTGAGCACCAGCACTTTCAGTTTTGCTGGGTTTTTCTTTGATTGAACACATTGCGTGTGTGTGTGTGTGGTGTGTGTTGGCAGCGTGTTTCCAAGGTCCCCCTCTCTGTTGACCTTTAAAATGTAGGAGTCTCTTAATGTCTATGTAGATACACAGGCAGCACTTCAAAGTGACAAGCCCTGAGCAGACAGCTCGCATTGCTGCATCACTGCCTTGCTGGTGGCAGGAGGATGCTCTGAAGCACGTGTCCCCCTCCCTGAGGTGACAGAGCTGATCAGGTCCCATCTGGGGGCACTGGCACCTGCAGCGCCTCAGTCCCAGGCATGGGGAAGGGCCGGAGGTGGGGGGATGCCAGAGGCCAAAGCTCTGGGGGACAGAGATTTCTCTTTTAGAAGCAGGGGAAGGTGTGCCCCGGCCCCCCTCTGTGACTCTGTGGTCTATGTACAATGGATAACTTTTAAATTGCTCTGTGGATTTCAAGACCAGGCCATGCTTTAGTTGTCCCACCCCATGCCCCCGCTTGTGTTTGTGGAAGCCTGAGCAGGTGTTCCTTGAGGCTTCCTGCACCTATCCCTGGGTGAAGGGGCCAGCTTCCACTTGGAAAAAGCTGCTGCACCATTGCTGGAAGCGAGGACATCACTCAGGAGCTGCCTGGCTGCAGATCCCACACCAAAGCCACCACATGCTCATGCAGGGTTAGACATCAGGGCAACACTTCAGCTATCAGCTCGAGATGTCTAAGGCAGATGGCTCTGGTGACTCCTCACGAGCTTTCTCCCTGCAAAAAGACCACATAGCTGAGACAGCTGAATAATTTGGCCCCGGCTTATTTATAATTAATTTATATTTCCTGTTGCCTCAGAGCCTTTTCCTCTGCGTTTAATCTGTTAATTAGAAGCAGGTAATCAAGGATATGTTGAAAGCATCTGCAGCAAGTTTTGGCCTCGCGTTTCCTGCTTTGTCCACCCACTCACCAGCAGAAATCTATCAGCAGAGATCCCAAAGCTTGCCTTTCTAGGAACGTCTCTCGCCTCTATAATGCAGTAGCAGTGTGGAGGTGCTGCCTCGTGCCACCACTGTGATACCATGTTATTTCTACTCTTAACCTCTGTCCTGAAGGATATAAAGTGTTTCTGTCATGTTTTTTTGTTTTACAGTAATGCCTTCTCCTCAGCGTTTCAGTGGAGAGAGCATCATCATTTGGAGTGACCTTGACATTACCATCTCTGTGCCGTGGTACATTGGGCTGATGTTCAGAACCCGGAAAGTCAATGGCATGTTAATGCAAGCAAATGCTGGAGCTGCATCCAAGATCAACATCCAGGTAGAAATGTGGCCTTTTATGCTTAGAAAAGTAGTAAGAGATTCTCCCCCATCCCTATCAGTGGATACGGCCACATGAACTACACAGCTTCATCCACTCTGCTAAATGCTCATCAGTAAATACAAATGATTTCTTCAGCCTTCTACTTTTGATCATTCTAAACTTGAAATTCTGTGGTTTAAGGTTTCCTAAACAAAGTTAGTAGTGTGCATTAATACAAATGAAAAGAATGTCTCTGTTGTCTTCTCCCTCACCCCCCAGTAGGGTAAGTTTGAAACTGAATGTCTGAAATTATACAAGGAGTTATTGCAAGTATTCTCTCTTTTTTTTTTTTTTTTTTTTTTTTTTATTGTATTCTTTTCCTTTGGGGTTTTCTAAGGAAATGGTTTTTATCTTGTCTTCTGTCCCACTAAATCTAACCATGTCACAAAGAATAGACATGATTTTTTTTCCCAACAGATACTGAACAACTATGTGCAGTTTGAAGTGTACAGTGGCCTGAGCCAGGTTGCTAGTTTGAAGATGACCCAGACACGAGTCAGTGATGGGGAATGGCATCATTTATTAATCGAGCTAAAGAGTGCTAAAGATGGAAAAGACATCAAGTACCTGGCCGTCATGTCCTTGGACTATGGGATGTACCAGGTACGGCAGCATTATAACTTTGCCACTAAGCACTACAGAAATATTTTGTAAGGAGACTGTGGACAAATACTTATGCTCTGAGAAATGTTCTGCAGTGACTAGTGCCTAAAGAAGTTATATATTAAACCTAATGATAATACATCTTGTGAACAAATGCAGATATCCAAGCTCCTCACTTCTTCAATACTTTTTTCCGTGATGTACAGTCGGCTACTGCTTGGCTCCATCACTAGAGAAAGTAGCTGTCTGTGTTGCAGAGGATGATAGTGCTGCTAATCAACTGTCCTTTTCCTCAACAGAGCACTGTGCAAATTGGAAATCAACTACCCGGGCTAAAAATGAAAAGCATCATTGTGGGAGGTGTCTCTGGTGACCAAATCTCTGT
Source organism: Netta rufina (assembly GCF_964035555.1). Classification (NCBI taxonomy): domain Eukaryota; kingdom Metazoa; phylum Chordata; class Aves; order Anseriformes; family Anatidae; genus Netta; species Netta rufina. The sequence goes on from NC_140123.1 coordinate 190,897,175, forward strand.
TCAGCAGGGGTTTTATGGCTGTATGCAGGTAGGAAATGAGAATAATAGAAGCAAATGTTGATCTTCTAAGAAAATACCCATATGAAAATGCATATTTTTTCTTTTTTAATCCTTCCCCAAATATTTCTGTTTCCTCCATCAAAATACCTTAGAATCAAAATAGTAAAGTCTGCCCACTTTCCCAGGTACAAATCTACTCTCACACAGCAACATCCCTTTTCTTTTGCTTATTTGATTTAATCAGAGACAAGCATTTGAAAAAAATCTGGTTTTGACTGATCAGGTGATGTTTCTGTAAAATGCAGCCTCAAGGATTAATGGAAGTAGTGAAACACATCGTACTGTATCCAGAATGAGGACTCTAAATTAAAAATAATTGTCTTTTGTCACCAGGGAGTAAGAATGGGAGAGACGTCTACAAATATAGCCACACTCAACATGAAACAGGCTATCAAGATCAACGTGAAGGAGGGCTGTGAAGTGGATAACCCCTGCGACTCCAATCCGTGTCCCCAGCACAGCTACTGCAGCGACGACTGGGACAGCTACTCCTGTGTGTGTGACCCAGGTAACCCACTGACCGCCCCGTGCACTCAGACAGGAGCTGGATCCCATCTCCCTGAGCTCATCAGAAGAGAAGCAGCCACCGTGGCAGGATGTTTTGCAAGCACTTTGCCACCTCCTGCTGCTGCTGGTGGTGCTCATCTAGTGCTTCTTCTCCTTCCAATCAGCATCCAATCCTTCTTTGCCCTACTGTACCACCCTTGCAACTACAGTCATGGGCTAAGGATCATTTGTTCTATGAAATGTGTCAACCAAACAGAAAGACAGTTTCTGGTCCAAACGGCTCTTTCTGTGCACTTCCCCTTTTCTTCTTTTCTTCTGTTTTCTTTTTCTTTCTCTTCTCTTTTCTTTTTCTTTTCTCCCTTTTTCTTTCCCAGCCTTTTCTGCTGTTGGATTTCAGTCTCACAGCCTGCATCCTAATCGAGATACTTTGAATGTTTTCTCTGTTTTGGTGCATGTAGCCAGCACATGCTGTCAGCACCCAGCACAGTCACCTCCCGTACGTGCAGGGAGAGAATACAAAACTATTTGTAACACATGCCCTGAATATAAAATTGGGAACCAGAGACACAAGGGTGCCTGAAGCATGTTAACAGGCTGTCGAAAAGAACAGCCCACTATATTTTTGGCTGAGAGGGAAAAGAGTACCTTCTTCTGACAGTATCTCAGGGAGAATCTACTGATTATTGAAGATGTGTTATTAGTGTATGAGCATAAAATAGATGGTCGTTTAGAGACATGCAAATCGTAAATTACAATGGTTGCTGTAATTTTATGACCTTGTCTCCCCAGGGTACTTTGGAAGAGACTGTGTTGATGTATGTAACCTGAACCCATGTGAGCATGTCTCCACGTGTGTGCACAAACCTAGCTCATCCCATGGCTACACCTGCGAATGTGGACAGAGCTACTACGGGCAGTACTGCGAGAGCAAGTAGGAGAATTATTCTTTGGTTCCTTGATCCTCCCAGCTGCCTCTCCTCCTAAGGGAGCAGTCCATCAATTTCTTTTATGCTTCAGTTAGCTTTCCTGTTCTACTTCACGTGTTCCTAGTAGATGGTGTTTGCAGGCCCCCTGTCCTTCGGTGCTCCCAAGCTCTCTTCCCAGATACCAGACAAACTTCCATACACTCAGGGGCCACTTTTCTTCATGAGCAGTTCAGGGGCTAGACCAATTGTGCTGTGTTACACAGCATGGCCTCTAACCCATACCTGTTGGTAGGCTTGGCCAGAGCTGGCTCTGAGCTTCCCCTTCAGCTGCCCCAACACGCTCAGAGATCAATGCACCCACTTAGTGGCCTGGCCACATAAAATGGCTTTGGAGATTGGCTCTGGACCCTGGGCTGGCAAAAATCTATGTCTTCTGGACAGCCTAGGAGGTCTGTGCCCTGTCTCTGTGTGGTGGAAACGTGCAGATTCCCTCATCAGCAGCTTCCTGGTCTCAGATAAGCATTCAGCAACCAGCCCTATCCCCAAGATGGCATTTTGATTTGCTCTAATGTGGGCCATTCATGATGTGCAAATGAATGCACATCATTCATTTGAGGGCATTTGTCTACACATTTAGGAATAGCTCATGTGATGTTGTTTCCTTCCCTTTGAAAACTGCAAGCTTCTTCCTCTGCCTTTTGTTGTGTGGGCTTGCAAACACTGACATTGCTGTTGCCAGATTCGTCTGTCACTCCTCTGGATTAACAACAAAGAGAAGTAGTCCCTTGTCATTATCTGCTGACTTCATGTCAAGTGCAGCATTGCTGATTTTTTTCCTGTATTATAAAGCATAGAAGTACAAGGCAAGCAATTACCATAAACAAAATTCAGTGTGGTCTTTGGAACAGACAGTGAGCAGCTTTTCTCCCTGTAGGTGAACAGCAGGGAAGGGATTCCTTTCTGCATTATTGCTGAGGGCAGCCTCGGCAGCATCATCCTTCAGGCTACATCTTGATGCACTTCCAGCCATCAGGCTCCCTTGATCACTACCTCATCCCACCCCAGGGCATCCTTGGCAGCAGTGGCTGTGGGACAAACCTGCTCAGAAGTTTATTCTGGAGAAAAAGAACCAGCAAAACCAAGGGTTTATGTTTCAGCTTTTGGGTTGATGCCCAGCCTCTGGCTTGCTGTACCTGCTTTTTCCTGCACCATGGGGCAGGAATGCATAGGGAGGGGACAAAACCAGACAGCAGCCCTCACGTAGGTGTAAAGCATTGGGGAAACAGCCTGAGGTTGTGCTGGTGGCGATGGGTAAGTTAGGGACAGGGCATGGGCTGCTGGAGGGTTAGCACAGCCTGGCATGGGCTGTCCAGCCTGCCCCAGCCAGTGCTGACCCCATCAGCGCCCAGCCATGGGGCTGCTGGGACCAGGGACTGCTTCCAGGAGGCAACGTGGGTGCCATCACCCTCTCCTAGAGGAAGGAACAGTTTGCTCTTATAGATGTATACACCTTAAAAAGATGAGCCGGTCCTGAAACCTTTTAGAGAAGTATTCCCGCTAGGCTTTTGTAGAACTGATATTCTTTATCTTTATTATTACAGTGAACACACACGCACACATATATAAAGTGTTGGCTGCTGCAGTGAGGTACGTTGCACCCTATAAGCTGGTGGAGTTGAGTGCAGATTTGGCCCAAAGCTCTTTTTTCCCACCTTTTAAGAGGAATCTTAAAAGAACTTTCTCTGGATGTGATTTTCTTTTATAGGATTGACTTGCCTTGTCCCAGAGGCTGGTGGGGAAATCCTATCTGCGGCCCGTGTAATTGTGAGACGAGTAAAGGGTTTGATCCTGATTGCAATAAGACCAATGGGGAATGCCACTGCAAGGTAAGCAAAAAGCAGCAGTCTGAAGTAAAAAATTCTTTAGCTTAAAAAGTAACTACATCACTAATAACTGCAGCAACCCAGACAAAGTATACAGAGCTGTGCTTTGTATCCTATATGTGCACACCACAGTTAATGTTTACCTAAAACATTTTGCTGGCACTGCCCTTCACCAAATCATACTGTGCAGCCCTTATCTTATTTGCCTTTGTAAAGCAAAACGGAGAGAAGGAAAGCCTGGCTCTGATCTCTCTCTGAAGTGCAGCCTGATTTACTGGGGGAGATCAGACCTGGGCGGAGAGGAATGCTGGTGGTGGGTTTTGTGTCACAAGCAAGCGATCTCCGGGCAGCAGCTTGGGCTGGCTGGGTGAAGCTGTCGTCTGCAGCAGGTCAGCAAAGACCTCGCAGCTTGGAAGAGTTGAATAAAATAAGAGGTTGAACACTTTCCTCAGGGACTGCTCTCTCAAGGCTTTTTGCAGACATATGGGGATGGAGCAGAGAGTAGGGAAGGGAGGCGCCTCCCTCCTGGAGGTTTTACAATGGGCTGTCCACAATAGGTTTTACAATAGATTTGCGTGACCTCAGAGAAGTCCTGCCTATTTGAACCAGCAGCAGTGAATCTGGCCCAGCACTTCTTTCCTAAATGCCAGCAGGACACACAGCAACTGTTGCGTTAAATCGAGTCAGCGGGGTGCCAGCACCATTGTCTCGTGTAATCGTGTAACTCCGCAGATCAAAAGCAGTTGCAGATGCAATTTGAATACACGATCATTGATTTCTCCCTGCCCTGTACATGCGACATAAATGGACAGTGCAAGAAGTTTTCTTCCTGGCTTCTCCATGCTAGGCAGGAGTCGAACTGCAAAGCAGAGAAAACTGCAGATCCTTCAAGAATGTGTTCGCTGGGCACAGGCAGCAAGTACATAATGAGAGATGTGGGCCCTGCGCCCCCACTGCAATCAGCAGCCTGTGCCCTGGGCCTGGGCAGCCCAGCAACCCCTGCTGTGCTCAGTCTGCCCAACACAGTGAGATAACTATGGGCTAGCAGAAAGAATGGTCAAACGTTATGTTTTCTGTTAATTGCAACACCATCATTATCCTGTGCTCGGCTCAATGAGCCCTTTTATGAAGCACGTGCTGCTAGACCAGCATTTCAGAAACACGAGCAAATGCTTATATTTGGGATACAAGTAAAATACCTCGTCGTCTGTCCTTTTCTGCTTCTCTAGGCGAATTACTACCGGCCACAGAGCAGCGACACCTGCTATCCCTGCGACTGCTTCCCCTCGGGCTCCCACACGCGCACCTGCGACATGGAGACGGGGCAGTGTCCCTGCAAACCCGGAGTCATAGGGCGGCAGTGCAACCGCTGCGACAACCCCTTTGCCGAAGTCACCCTGAAGGGCTGTGAAGGTACACCCCGTCCAGCAGTGCCGGGCTGGGGCTGCAGGATTGGAGCTGAGGGCAGTGGGGAGATGTGGGGAGCGCAGTGCTGGGTGTGCTGCTGCCTGCTGGGGTGCCTGTGAGACCAGTGGGGTGGCTCTAGCAGGGCAATGGGAGTGCAGTAGCTTAAATCTGCACCCCTTCTCCTAAATTTGTGCCAGTATGACTCACAGGGGCTGGGGAAAAAAAAAGGAAAAAATAATTCATATTTCCATCAAGTGGAAATATAGCTAGCTTAGAGGGAAACAGCAAAACACCCTAATCCTAATTTTGCAAGAAGCCTGACTTCATCTACCAGTACAGAATAATGTGGCTGTGCCACAGCTGATGAGATGGGTGAGAGCCCTCACGTCCTGTGCCACACTCCAGCTGCCTTTCTTCCCTGCCTTGCCTGTCCTGCCTGTCCTCTCACCCGCCCACCCTCCACCTGCGATCAGCACAAAGCTGCTGCAGCAGTCATCTCACCGCAGCGTGTGGGTGAAATGATGGGGAAATGTGTTCCCACAATAAAGGATCAGGCAGAGAGATGCAGAACCAAGATGCAGAGCCCCATAATCACCCTGAGGTCTCCTATGCCTGTACCTGTCCAACTGTGCTGCTGAACCAGGAGCAGGTGATGGGCTAAAGCTTGGGAGGCGCTGCAAAGAGCAAGCATCCTATTGGGGCTTGGAAATGGTTGGAAGGTCCCTTTGGCAATCTGGAATACCTTCTAGTTGTTCCTCTGTGATTTAGTCTTCTCCGAAAAATTGCATCATTTCTTCTTCTGCTTTCAGTAATTTATAATGGGTGTCCCAAAGCTTTCGAGGCTGGTATTTGGTGGCCACAGACCAAGTTTGGCCAGCCAGCTGCCGTGCCGTGTCCTAAGGGATCAGTGGGTAAGTTCCCTGGGTAAAACATTAACTGCTTTATCTACATGTGGGCACAGGGGGAACAGCAAAAAATGTGTGCATAGGGAATGGTGTTAATTCATTGAGTCTAGAGATTACCACATAGCTTATGCATGTCACAAGGACAAAACTTTAGCTGAAACTCAAGAACTGTTAAAATACATTTGAAATATCCAAAATATAAATACGAAAGTGCAGCAGGTAAACACACACAAAGAACAGAAATTCTGTATCCGCATTTTCAGAAAAGCACAGTCCAATATTCTGGTTACTGTTGTTCAAACACTTCTTACCAATGTAACTTTTAGTTTCTAGTGACTTACACATCATCTCCAGCAACACAGCTCCTCTGGGCAAAGATAAAATGATGAAAAATGTTTGCATGGTGATCACTTTATTGGCATTGCAGACTAGCAGTGCTAAGAGGTACAGCAGAACTTGCGTTTTTCTGCCAGATATCTTTTCTGCAAACCATAATTCACATGCCTGAAAGACGTATTTTACCGAGCATATGAGCTGTGTCATTTTGTACTGTGAATGAATAGCAATCTGTTTTTTCATGCATGTCCCTGAAAACATTTATCTTACAGAAAACCAAAGCAGATTTTTGGAAACAAGTGTTCACAATCTTTTCCTAAGGCTCTTCTGTCAGAAACAAAATTCTGTCTAATTTCTAGACCCAGGAACTCTTACCTGCACTCTTCAGGTTCAATGAATTACAATGACTGTGTAACTTTTCCAATTATTACTTGGGAGGATGCAGGAGTTCAGAAGAGTCATGGTCACCCAAGTTCCACTTCTGAAGATTTTAAGATGTAAAATTCTCCCCACACTTTTTTTTTTTTTTTAATTAGACAGTATTTGCATTGCTAAACACCTTAAAGTTGAATTAAAATAAGCTTTCTCACTAAATGCGCACTGTTCCTGTGGTTGACGCCAGTGTCTCTTCTAGCAAATAGCAGTCAGGGATGCTCTTAGGATGCACATTTTAAGTAAATTTTACAGAATATGTTTTACAGTGAATTCAAAGAAAGTCAGCTTTATAATAATGAATATTCAATTAGGAATTTGAGGCTTGAATGTGTATTCATGGAAAAGAATTAATATAGTTAGATATTGTTCTATCAGTTACAGTTCTGTTATTTAGATAGTAGTAATTACATTGCTTAGACACATGCAATGTGTATCCAAAGTTAACTAGCACAATGTTAGTTTTGAATTTGATAACTTGCGATTCGTTTTGAAGGATTCACAGCCAAGAATCACCTTTTAAAATGATTTGACAAATAGTAAAATATAGTAGGTTAAACAGCAGGCCGCTCACAAACCACTCACAAGTGGCAAAAGGAAATTATTTGTGTTGGCTGAAGTGTCTACTGCGCGCTGTGTGTGAAGGCACCAGCATGTTTTGACATGAAAATAGCATTTATTGGGGTGGTCTTCCTATACAGGCTATTGCACAGAAATCTGAGCAGGGTTATGTTTTCATAAATATTTAGGAAATGCACAGTCATTCTCATGTTTGATATAAATAAATTGGTGAATTTGTTACAGAACATTGGGGCAGGGTGGCTGAGAGTGGTTGCGTGGATCTGAAGCTTGTCTAACTTTTAACTTTTCTCAGGAAGGAATGCCAGTTTGGGAAGGGAAGTATGTGTATATCGCTAAGAAATCTGAAAATAGAAATCTATGAAGGTTTATCCAGAGCAATTCAGGATGTTATTTACTATTCATGCATTGTCTCCTTCAGGAAATGCCGTTCGCCACTGTAACATTGAGAAAGGCTGGCTGCCTCCCGAGCTTTTCAACTGTACCACCAACACTTTTGTGGATCTTAAAATCATGGTAAGCTGTGTTTTCTTGTGTTTAGTCCTCCAGAGTCTGATCAGCCTGTCAGGACCCAGCAGTGTTTGCATATAATGAACACACCCAGAACACAATGAGATCTACTGTTTCTCCAATCTAGTGAAGTCTGGAAAGGATATATTTATTCTTGATAACCCCATAACCATATTTTGAGGTGTGCACTGTAGCATCCAGTAACTATTAACAGTGTAGTCCAAATCCCTATTTGATATGAATTTTCATGTTGTCATTGACTTCATATGGACAGCGTTGATTTACATAGATAATAATCCAGCACAATGATCATTTTTTTTCCAGTGATCCATTGTAATTTTTCCTTGAATTTAAAGACATTTCTTTATTTTCTTGTTTTACCTTGTTTCTAGTTGCTCACCTGTTGCTTAATTTTTCTCAGCACTAATAAACATGTTTTTAATATTTACACTTCATAAGACATCCTATAGTTTCTGTCTTTATTTTATAAATGATCATCTGTAAGACTCCAGTTTGAAGTCCCTGAACTCCATCCTTTGACCAAATCCTTGACCCTCTCATTTCCCATCTGGACCTTTGTGCTTTTCTGGCTCTTGAGTTACATTTTCCATTGAGCTGTCCTATCAACCCTTCCTCAAGACAAGCACCATTTGGATCAGATGACACTTTTGTGTCGAAGTTCCCTAAATGAAGAATGTCTCTGTAACTAGAGTGTAAATAAATAAATAAATACATACATACATACATAAATCACACGTTGTTGTTTTTTTTTTCCTTCATTCTTGTCTCTGGTTCAGAATGAGAAGTTACATCGCAATGAGACCAAGCTGGATGGAGACAAAACCATACGGATTGTGAGAGTGTTGCAGAACGCCACCAAATACACCCACAGCTTGTATGGCAATGATGTGAGGACAGCTTACCAGATGATGATCCGGGTCCTAAAGTATGAGAGCCAGCAGCAAGGGTTTGACCTGGCGGCCACGAGGGATGTGGAATTCAATGAGGTAAGAGCGATAGTATGCACTGTGCTCAGCCTTTACAGTTCCCCTGAAAAGTTGTGTGAGAATTGAAAACTGATAATTGAATTTGTCTTAGACCAAGAAGGAGTGAACGTTATGTAATTGTTCTAACCTGTCTCACAAATGAGTCAGTCTTCTCAATTTAGAGTGGGAAGTTGGTTATGCATCATGTGTGAAGAAAGCACATCATGTGTAGAAAGCACTGTTACAATAAATCGCATAATATTAACATCCAAAAGTAAAATTCCTCAAATTAAAAACTAATCAAGTTGATGTACTATTCCTGGATAGTCCTGGTTTTGTCTACTGTATTTAATTTTGTTGGGAAACCTGCCTAATTTGATCATTTTAATTTAAATATGTAGTGAAATCTGAGCCAGCTACTGACTCTGAAGTTTTTTTACAATTCAACTTTGGAAACACTCGAATCATATCTGTTAAGCAGTTGGTATGCTGAAAGAGACTCCAAACTATATTGAAATTTTAAGTGATACAGGCACATGCAAATACTGGAAATGCATGCCAGAAGGCTTCTGCTAGTCAGTACCTTCATGAAAGACCCAGTTATTACCAAAGACCTGGTGAGGTGTAGAGAACAAGCTGTAGCACCCTCTTTGACAGGGGGAACCTGTTGTTGTGGTGGAAAAATGTCAGACATGGAGGAAGTTGTGTTTTTTCTGTGACCAGGTGAGATGTCCTGTGCTCAGCCTGGCAGAGCTCCCCTCAATCCCGCATGCAGTACAGGATATTGCTGCCCACATTTGGCAATGCTGCTCCCAAGATCCCAACCGTGGCACAATACAGAGCCCAAGCTGGAATTGTGCCAGCATAGGGATGCTGGAGCAACCCTCCTTGGGCTAAGACCAGCCTTCGTGCCGGCCAGAGGTGGGCTGGCTCCCTCCAAAGGCGTGCTACACCTAGCTCACCACTCCAGGGGCTCCAGTGGAACCAGCCAGCTCTGGCAGATGTTAGGGTGAACTCGGAGACCTTGTGCAGAACCAGGATGCACCAGGAAGCCAGGGAGCTGCGCCACCTCCCCGTGAGGTGGGAGTAGATGGGAACATGGCTAAGAAAATCCCTTGGTGTCTTGGGCTGTGCAGTCAACAGACAATGAAGAACTTCGAAAACATTTATCATCTTAGATAAACCAGGTTTGAAGAGATTCCATGTTTCCTTCCATAAGGAGACCGTTTGCTGACAAACTGTTGGCTCCGGGGTGAATGAACTCCCCTATTCAGATCTTGAGAAGGAACTGAGTTTTTAACATGCTTTCTTAAGAAAAAATAAGAACAAAAGTAAAAAAAGGAGCCTGCTTTAATTTATTATTCTCTGCACTTGGCACTAAAATGCATACGGATGATGTTTTCAAAAACTCCCTAAATATTTTTAGGGTAGGTCAAGAATTTGAAAACTAATCAGTAATGCTCATGAGAAAAAGGATTTTTTTTTAATAGTCTTTGGAAGAAGCCTGAAAAATATAACAGATCCAAAAAACATAAATAACATTCACAAGCGGTGAGGAGGCCTGGTACCAAGTACAGCATGTGTCTCCTCGTTCCTGGGGAACCATGTAGTGCTTCTCATCCTAGATAAAGGCAGCCTTTTTTATCCAAAATACAAGCTTGCAGCTTCAGGGAATACTTAGGGAATACAGCACTTTCCCTGTCTGCTTCTAAATGAAGGGTTATGTACATCCAGATACTTACCTCTGCTACTGTAGAGCTTGAGGTGATTAATTCTATCATCATTTATTGATGATAATTAATTAATTTTACCTTAGTTAGGAATTGGATTTTAACACAACAATGTAGTCCATGTGTATACCAAGATTAAATACTGCTCCTTTCCCATTTAAACCCTGTACCTTTCCCATTTAAGCCACTTAACACTATTTTGGGGGTTCTTTTTGTCTTGTTCTTCCATTCTTCTTTAGGCTTCCTTTGAATATTCTCATAACAAAGAGCAGAAGCTGCAGGTCCTCATCTAGGACCTCCTTATTAAACGCGTTTGTAAGAAACATAAACATGGGGGAGAAATGTAAATACAGGAGGAGAACAACATAATTTGTCTTATGTGTAAATGCAAGTTAATATTTGCTTTTGTTATTCTTCATGGAAATTCACATAATTATCCAAGAATCCAGTCAATAAATTAGAAAAAAATAGAAGAGGAAACAGTACTTCTATCAGTGGCTTTTTTTTTTTTTTTTTTTTTTTTGGTTTTAACATCCCATTATTTTCAATTCCCTAGGTAAGTTCTGTAGTGTACATACCAAGCACTCTGCTTTTCTTGTCTCTCATCTCTCTGAGACAATTGGCACAATGTGGAACACAGGAGGTCCCCTATAAACATCAGGCAGCACTTCTGTGGTGTGTGGGTGACTGAGCATGGCACAGGCTGCCCAGAGAGGCTGTGGGGTCTCCTCCTTGGAGATCTTTAGAAGCCACTTGGACATGGTCAAGAGCAAGAAAAATGTGCCTACATTAAAATATTTCATTATACACTCACCTGGGGCAGTAACGCCAATCATTTTCAATCTTCCTTACTCAGAATCCAGTGCTTTGTTTGCCTCATAATTTACGTTTGTCCTTTGCTTCTCAGAACATTATCAAAGTGGGCAGTGCCCTACTGGATCCCAGCAATAAGGAGCAGTGGGAACACATTCAGCGAACAGAGGGTGGCACAGCTCACCTGCTGAGACACTACGAGGATTATTTCAACAACGTGGCCCAGAACATGAAGAAAACCTACATGAGACCTTTTGTCATCGTTGCCACTAACATGAGTAAGTATCCGTGTTGAAAACGCCTGTTTTGTATTAGTGCTTTAAAAGTGTTCTAGACAGAAGTACTAACTATTTTTAATAGTACCCACTGAGAAACAAAAACGTTGAACTTTCTGATTTAATCAGTGCATTTGTTTCAAGTCAATTGAGCCTTGATCCATACCTCTCAGTTGCCGTGGGGGCTTTCTGGGAGATGTCTCATCTGCTTTCCATTTGGGCTGTGCCACTACTGTGCCTGGCACAATGGTTTCCAGACGATAGGGTGGACAAAGTTTGTAAGTAAAGGTGATGCCTTTTGAGACCACCTGCTACAGTTGAACGTACTGGGTCATGTGTTTCTAAGAATCATCACACCACCTCCTGAAGAATTACTACTCTGCAAAAACAAACAAATGAAAATCTGCTATTGATCATATACCACATTACCAACCTGAAACCTATCCACAAACTCACGTTCTGTAGAAGTTCCTGTGCTGAAAGATATTTTCTCAGAATCATCCATCCAAGCTTTCAAACACCCCTCCCAGCCTTGCAAAACCCATCGCCAGAGCAAGATCCTTGGGGTCCAATAAATCCTCAATGGGTCTCAACTGAGAAGTAAACATCAGACATACCAAGACTCTTTCCCTACCGATCACAGTAAATGCCTCCCCTAATAGCAGTACCTGCACTTTCAGGGCTGTAACATACTTCACAGATGTCCCCACAGTACATCTGCAAGTCAAACACAGCAATCACAGCCTGGTCTGCCTCTTTCCCCTTCTCCTGTTCCCTCTCTATTCCATTTTCTCCCCAGGCACCAACAGTCTGAGCTGGTCGGGTGTTGGTGACAGCTCTGCTCTGAGAGGCTGGGCTGGATGACCTTCAGAGGTCACTCCCAAGCAGCATTTCCATGGCTCTGCAGTTCTGTTTTTCTTTCACAGGTGGTCTGAATTATTATCAACCTCAGCTTGTGTTTTCAGACCTGAAGAAAGAGCAAAAGCTTGCCTGATTTTCCCAACTACACCAGTTGGTATAGGAAGCAAATTCACCTTTGCCTACAAACCTTGTCCAGAGGGCTTTGTGTCCACACATGGGCAGAGCTCAGCATGGGAGTCAGCGTATCCCAGCTTCCAGAGGAAAGCAGAGGCATGAGGCAGTCAAACTACAAAGTTTATGATAAAGTCCTGCATCGACTCCAGGGGAGAAGGATTGTTGTTGAACTGAGCCAAATTCAAATACTTTGATTCTCTTTGATAAACCAAAGCAAAAGATTTCCTTTTCATTTAGGAGTATCAGAATCAAAATGGTTTTATCTTCACATTCAGAAAAACATGTGTTCAGTGTTTTAACTGAACTGAGATGAAAACAAACCCCAGAATTTCTTGCAGGTTGTAAACCCTGATTTCTTTGACCAGCTCTTCCTGTGTAAAAAGTCATGAGCTTGGGAGGGATGAGGCAACCCTGCACTGAAAGGGTTCTGTTTTCGTTTGAACAGTTTTTCCAGGTGAACTTGGTGTTAATGGAGTTTCCTAATGGCTCATCTGGGAGTTATTTAGGGACTAGGAAAGGAATGGGAATTTGCAGATCTTAACTTGGATATTTCTTCATATAGGAACTTGCTATGGATCACAGCTATTGGTGTAGGGTTACCCCCAGGACTTCCAGCTTCTCACTTTTATTATAACATCTAAATTGGCACTCGGTGACTTTTCATAAATGGGAAAGTTCAAGCCAACTCAGCCGCATTTAAATATTTTGGCAGTTAGACAGCAGCCAGAGCTGATGAGGTGAGCCAGAGAATAACTGTTAGCGTAGAGGAAAGGGAGCTGGAGGACTAAGGAGTATTCGCAGGTAAAATCCAGGCTGTTTTCTTTAAACTGCAAAATCAGATAAGCAGATGTAGAAAAAGTATATTCCTGAAGCAGCAGATCTGGCCTTCCCCGCAGAAGCAAGTCTGATATTGGAACATACCACTTTTATTTCCAATGTTTGCAGTACTGGGCTGTACATGCCTTTTCTTTGCCTACACAATCCATATAAATTAGTGATTTTATAAATTTATCAATGGTGACACACAGACTTTTAGTTGTCATTCAAAGCATTAATTGAGAGAGATTTGACTCTATATTGCGGGTTTTAAATCCCTTCTCTGTGTTGTGGAGATATTTTACCCCTTCAGTCATGTTCCGTTTTGTTGCAATATTACATTTGAAAGAATTAAAGTGAGTTTTATGTCAAACTTTTTTTTTTTTTTCCTTCAGTTATTGCTGTTGACATCTTTGACAAGTCTAATTTTACGGGAGCTAGAATACCACGATTTCATGAGATTAAGGAAGATTATCCAAAAGATCTGGAATCATCTGTTATCTTCCCAGATACGCTGTTCAGACCTTCAGACCGGAAAGGTAAAATCCTTCTGCTGACATTCGGGTGGCAACTTTGACCAGCTCCCAAGGACACGTGGTTGGTCGTGGTGGAACTGGGGTGAGAGCGGGGCGATTGCCTGCACAAGCGAACATTATTTAGGGCCGGAGCAGCTGTGCATACCTCTGAGGCATTTTGCCTGCTGGCAGCGAGGGGAGCGCGGGGGGCTGCATGACTGGCTGTACTCGTCTGTCGGGTCCCGCTGGCGGCCCCTCGAACCGCCGTGTCGAGGCAAGAGAAATGCGCTGCCTCCGTTCCCACCAAGACATTCCCCCCGCGGCCACCTTCCCTGGTCCCTGCAGAGATGGAAGGAGGGGGCGTGGGAGGTGGGGGATCCCCAGCTGGGAGCAGAGCTGCGCTGTCGCAGCCTGAAAGCGAATAAAAAGGTCCTGAGTAGGGCAGGGGGACGGGGGGCACGTTGTGGAGTCCATGGGGTACCTGCCATGCGTCTGAAGTACCTGGAGATGGTTGAGAGGAAACCACAGCATCTTGGACAAGGGACAATAGAGAGTAATTCTGCAGTAATTATACAAGTACCATGGCTGAATATCCTTGGAATTGGGAAATAATAACATTTTTGCAAATAATACACGATAATGAGTAAACTTGTACATCTGTATGTCTTCTTCCTCAGAAATGAGGCACCTGCTTGCATGGAGTATCCTTTCTGTAACAAAAAAAGGAATGTGAATTTTAAGAGGTTCTTGCCAAAACTGGATGCTCACTATACAAAAGAATTAGCACACAGCAATCCTGTGTGACCTATTGTATTTGTAACTATCATTAGTTCTGTCATAAATATGTGCAATATAATGACATGGATGTTGTTTCAGTGTTCTCCCTAAATCATGCATGGATTATTTATGTACTTACAGATCTTCTAGCTTAGAAATGGCTTATTTTGTAGTCAGGCAAAATGCTTATTCACGGTTCAATGGATATTTGATTTAGTTTTATAACCATGAAATGTGTTAAAATTTTATTAAAATACAGAATGTGACATTAGGAGCATGCTCAGCGCTGTAAACTTAGCATTATAACAACGGAAATATTTCTGAATCTTTGCAAAGCAAAATTACCAGTTTCAGTGATAGCTTTGATGTTGTGTGGAAGGAATTTAATATTTGTGTTAATTCCATAGCAGTACCTACAATGAAGCCTTCAAATCAAAAATTATCCTCCAAGGTGAACAGTGATGCACTAAGCCCTGAGAGCACATTTGCAAAGAGAAGGAAGCGACACCCAGATGACTCAAGCCATCATACTGTTGCCATGGTCATTATCTACCGGTCCCTAGGACATCTCCTGCCAGAAAATTATGATCCCGACCGAAGGAGCTTGAGGTGAGCTTTAAACCTTTTTGTGAATTGTCCAGCCTTTCTCTGAGCATGCAGAGAAGTCAGAGCTGCTTTTATATGAACCAAATGTCATCTGTGCTGCAGTTCTCACTGCAGTGCTGTCTCTTGTCCTCCTCTGGCACCTTGTAGGAGCCCAACTGCAACAGTAGAGCCAACAGGCCTTGGAAACACAGCTATGTGAAAGGCTGATGGTGCAACTACCTCTCTGTCTGAGCTGAAGCAACTGGAAATCTTTTATTTACAGAACCTTCCAAATCTGTGCTTTGCATCTTAATGTTTGGCTCATTTTTGTGATTTTTTTCTCCTTCTGCAGATTACCAAACCGCCCTATTATCAATACACCCGTAGTGAGCACAGCCATTCACAGTGACAGGGAGCTTCCTCCCAATCTGGTGGAAAAGCCCATCATAGTGGAGTATGCCATGCTGGAAACGGAGGAGAGAACGAAGCCTGTCTGTGTCTTCTGGAATCACTCCATCACGTATGTCTCTGCTTTCTCTAAGGCTGTGCAAGGCAACTGTCTCGGTAGCAGAGAAGTCCTGGCTAGGAGGATAATTCTGGAGGAAAACCTTTTTCACTTAGTTTATTCAACTGGCAACTAGTTCCTGGTGGAATGGAGCCAAGTACTCCCTTCCCATCAACCTGAGAAAAATAAAAATAATCACCATAACTCTTCAAAGAAATGGCTGGCCATGTGGTTTCTAACAGACGCAGTGCCATCATGTCTTTCTAGGGTTTGTTTTCACCCAGCAATAATAAATCTCACAATCTTCATATGTTTGCTCACTCTTTTTGCCCACAAATGTGTACCTAGCTTCATTGTGGTCTAGCTCCAGTGCCTGGATTCATGACTTAGCTGAGGTTCTTAAGTCAGGACTCTAACTGCCCCGTGCCCTCCTCTTAAGAGGTCATCTCCAGAAGATGATTCAGCTTGTATATGGGCTGCATCTTCTATCACACCCTAGTGACTATGGACAGAGTGTAAGGCAAACAGGCACTCACCCTTGATGCCTCAGCTGGGGCCAGTGCAAAAAATATTAAAACAAACAAACAAACAAATGAGCCTTCACATTGGTAAAAGGAACTGAGGCTTTGCAGATAAAATGATAAGATTAAAGGTTATAAATCTGAAAGATCATTTTTGAATCAAAAGTCAACCCAAAGAAAGTGACACTGATAAGCAACTTACCTTTCCTTCCATCATCCATTAAGTATTTGTTTTTATTTATATTAGTGAAAACTGGAGGGAAAGAAAATACCTTCTTTGGGACCTTAGACCTCTTGCTGTTGTTAGAAAGCAGTTTTGATACAGGACAGCAAGCATAAGCAGAGGGTGTTTGACTCTAGGAAGGAAGTGTGAGTGAGGAGATGAAATATTCCAAAATAGTTCATTTAGGTCTCTTGTATTTAGTAAAGTTAAAAATACAGACATATAGTTCTTGAAGATCTACAAAACATGAAGAATTGTATAATCTCATGAGTGTTTTGTTGAGTTTTGGGATTGTGGAAGCAGCACAGTCCTGTTGGAGGTATTTCAGGAGTGTGGATAAAAAAAAAGAAAGTGTGTCCAGAGGTGGCTACATGTTCTGCAAGTAAAGATTTAATAATATTTTAAATATTACATATATAATCATAAAACCAGGTATATAGTGAGAAGATGATATTATCAGCCCATGCTAGGAGGAAGAGCTGTTACTCACGTCCTAATGACCCCAAAACTCTAGTAAACCTATGGAAAAATTCACTAAAAGGCAATATCCTGTGCTGGAAATAAAAGAGCACACTAGCCTAGGAAATGTTTGCCTCCTAGTCAAACGCTTAAGAAGATTATATCATTAAAAGGATTGAAGAGGCAACAGAAATCTATTATCTTAGCAATAATAAACTACTCCACTTGCCTGCATGTAAAGTAGTCTGAGATGATATCAGGACAAAGGTTAGATAAGCAATTTCTTGATGTGCTATTTGCTTGTAGGTATAGATGATTCTGCCAATTATGAGGGAATGGCAAGTCCTTTTTCATAAATTTTTAAACATCGTATAGGCTTGAAGAACTCATTAGCTCAAACATGATTCATCCATTTGCTATTTGCTGGCAACTTCAGTGGCATTGTTGTCTGTGATTTCTTACAGCCACAATTATAAAGCAGCTTTTAAACATAATAAAAGAGTTTTTTTTTTTTTTTTTAAAGTGAGTACTTTTCAAGAGAAAGTGATATTAAAGCTGTTTTACAAGTGTTTTATTCCTGAATGGAGAAGATCACTGTGATATATCTGAAAGAGAAAAACTCCTTCAGTAACTACAACATTGTTTTTATTACTCATTAACCTCAGAATAGAATAATTAACATTGATACAAAATCATTTCTGCCATCACTGGAGTTACACAAGGCTGAAAAGGAAAGAATTTTTAAGGGAGCAGTTCCTCCATTATGTTAATACAAGAGATTTCCTGATATAAAATATTATTTATTGTTTTTAACTTCTTGTCTTCTTTCTAGAGAAACATCATGACAAAATCATATTTCTGCAGAAATGTATTTCACGTAAGAGCTTTACAAGCAATGTCTAAGTCTAGGGAAATAGAGATGACTGAAAAATATGTCTGTGTTTTGGGTATTTTTTACCTCATAGAGGTGGCAGCACCCTGTTATGGTCAGTTTGCTCTGTGCAGTTGCTTCCTCATCTTGCTTGTGTGGTCACTGACACAAAAGTGAATTTTTCAAAAGATTATTTTAAACTCAAACCAGAAGGTTACAAAAACACAAAGTCTGGCAGGCAAAGTCAGGTGTCACATCAGAAAATACATCAATTCAAGGCTTTTTAAGTTGATGACATTTTCAGGCAGGTGACAGTTACAAATATTTCTGTCTTGGTACTTACATTCCTCTCTGGTAGTGGAGCAAGAACTGTCTTGGAGAGTAATCGCAGCAGGAGGCACGGGCGAGAGCAGAGGATGGCTCCCAGAAATGCCTTTTTTCCCCCCAGGATTGGCGGAACAGGTGCCTGGTCCTCCCGGGGATGTGAGCTGTTTTCCAGAAACCAGAGCCATATTGCGTGCCAGTGCAGCCACCTGACCAGCTTTGCCGTCCTGATGGACATTTCAAAACGAGAGGTGGGTGATCCCAGTGTGATTTTCAAGGCCTTTGGTCTTCAAGGGCTTATTAGGTACATCTAGCATTACAATGGCATGAACAAGGACATAAACACCGTCAGGTTTTCAGCATCTCAAGGCAGCCTCAACATGGGCAATCCAGCCTCAAATTCACTGGGATTCTTGCTTAACTCTGCTCCCTCTGGGTACGGCTCATACACTCTCAAAATGTTGAGTGACTCAAGAGATGGCATGACCCACTCCTCTTGGTCCTAAAGCAGATCTCTAGATTGACTCAGTAGTAATGAAAGCACATAGAGTTGATTGGAGGAAAAGAAAGGAAAAACTCACAGAGGCTGTGTCAATCTGTCTGTCTGCAGAATGGGGAGGTGCTTCCCCTGAAGATTGTCACTTACACAACCGTTTCCATCTCGCTGGTGGCTTTGCTGATCACCTTCATCCTGCTGGTCCTGATCCGCACGCTGCGGTCCAACTTGCACAGCATCCACAAAAACCTGGTGGCTGCCCTTTTCTTCTCCGAGCTCGTCTTTCTCATTGGAATCAACCAGACTGATAACCCGGTAAGAGTTACTTCATCCTTTTTGCTAGAGTGTTGTCAAGCTTTAATTAGGGGCTCATATTGTGACTTTTATCTGCTCCCATCTGTTTCACTTTCTCTTCTTTTTTACTTCTGCTTGGCTTAAACAGTCTTTTGAAAAACATCACAGTTTGATTATCTTCTTTTGTATTTTGTGTGATAAATAGCAATGCCAGGATATAGATCTATGGGCTGTTTTCAGAGGAAAAACATGACAGCAGCCCTGTTGAAGGCTTATCCCAGGAAATGAACCCTGAATACCGATTTCTTCCTTCCTTTCCATCAGAATGCTTTCTGTCTTGCTTTGTCTGTCCAGTAGAAGGCTCTCCAATTTCTCCTGCAGCAGGTACCCCACAAGCCCAAACAGCTTCTGGTGTTGGCTCCTGGTAGGTTGTCAGTGAGGCACTGCTGTGCAGGTGTTTGTATGCATGTCTCACACCCATCATGGCCATGCTGGAAAAGCCACTTGACAGCTTGCTACATCCAAGAATCAATAGGAAACCTGTCACCTTGTTTTGTGATTTCCAGCCACAGTGACCGTTGGCTTCAGCTCATCATACCTTTTGCCAAAGCTTAGTGCAGACACTTCCAGCATTGTGCAAGTCAAGAAACACAAGCCATGAATGAACGGAATATGAGATATACAGCACACACGAAGTATGTTCTGTACCTAGGACCTCATTGCTATCTTAGCTATGTAGTCTTATATGTAGTATTGCTCTTAATTCTTAGGAGCAGACATCTCAAAAGTCGTCATTGCCATGCAGATAGGTAGGAGACAAGCAGGCAAGGGTTCCAGAACTTCCAAGCTTCTCAGGCTCCTTTACCAAACAATCAGCAGACATACAGGGGATGAGATGCAAGAAAGAGCATGTGAAATTATACAAGTTTGTTTTTATAGATATGAAAAATATGCAAAATATCAGCATAGGGATCATCTGAACACCCTACAGAATATGTATCTTCTAGAAGTCCTTTACTGTACATGTTTTAATCTAAATCTTGAAAGGGAAGCACAATCTTAAGATGAAAACACACATAAAAAAATAAATGAACCCTACTGATTCCACATTGTCCAAGCAACAGAAATGGGAGAAAATGCCTACACTCCATGAGTTTCAGTACTGTTATGGTAATGACACCAATATGCCTAACCATGTAGTCTCACTACTTTCTGTATAACTTAAGCCTAAAATATCACCCTGGATTCTGATATTCATGTGCGTTGTAACATATATTTTAGAAAGTATCTTGACTTAGAGATTTGATGGGATGGCAGAGTTCCTTACTTCTGTTAGTTTAAGGTGCCAGAGTGTCTCATCCCAGTTAAAGATTCTGCCGGATTTTGTCTAATTTCAGCTTCCAATACCTGGATGCTGTCAAGACCTTTTCATAATGGATTTGAAAGACCTCTGTTATAAAAACTGTCTTCCCAAGAAGCCTCTAATCAACAGTATTTCATTTGGAAAACTAAGTAAAAGTGAGCTGCTTAATTTCTTCAGTTTCTAAGACTCACATTTCTATAATGCCTTTTTTTCTGGGCTTTCTTCCTCCACTTTACCTTTTGGAAGATTGTCAGCACTAAACTGGACAAAACTTTTCAGCTCACAGTGCTGCTTTCAGTCCCGTATTCAGATATTTACCTGCACCAGGAACTCCAGTCCCTTAGCTGCTATTACAGTCAGGTTTTTTGCAATGACCTGCCCCTTGGGATATGGTCTCATATCATGTTTGACCTGCATTGTCTTTGTTTCATAATATATGAGTTTGCATCTTAAAATAACTTGCTCAAACGAACTCACCTTGCCAATTGATCCACGGCACTCTGTGTAACTTGACCTTTCCCATGCCTTCTTGAGCACAACACCCATTTTTCACTGCCTTTCACTACAGGAAGTTTATATACTTTCAGTTCTTTGTCATGAATACCATGGAGCAGGGGGACAAGCCCACATCCCTGAAGCATCTTACCAAAAGTCAGGTAGTAAGTGATGGCTGCTCATTTCCAGATTCCTTTTCTAATAGCATGAAGTACCAAGCAAATGCTTATGAGCAGCAAAACAGTTCACTTCAGCAGTACCACAACTACTGATGGTTGTACTTTGTGAGGTTGTTCTCTTCTGCTCCTTCCCATTTTCATGTTTCAGGGCTCCTGGTGTGATCCTGTCCTATGCTGTTACCAGGACTTAGCGAAATGCCCCAAACCCTTAACCCACTTATAAAGTTCTTTTAAGTTGCAGAATATATTTCATAGAGCAAAAAGCCGCTCCTTACAGCCTACCTAGTCAATTTGAGAAGTTAGAAGGGCCATAAACCATGTCTACTTGAGACAATTATTCATCTGTCTGTATGGAATGAGAGTTGTCTAACGAGTCATGCACTGATGAACATAAAGAGGGAAAGAATGCTGGAGCACAAATAATGCTGTGCTACTTGGCATCCAGCCTGGCTTTTATGGGTTTCTGTAAATTAACAGTCACATTTCTGGGTGAGGTTTTAATCTTTCCCTGGACTATTGATAGAAAGTGATTTCTTTTTTTTTTTTTTTTTTTTTGTCTTTTTTGCCATTACCTGAAAAAGGTAATGTTCAGGGCAACAGTCTACTCATATACATGTGCAGGTAGAAATAACAAAAGCCCTGCTTACACAGAGGGAGGAAAGGTCTTCTGTTTGGTGAGCTACACTTTTACACTTGATGTTGGAATAAAGCTGATACAGTGAGTGAATTCAGAAAGCTGGCGATCTTTATATGATTCTCTTATTCAGTAAAATTTAACAGAGAAGCATGGATTAAGGTTTTGAGTGTTATGGCATGGAAGAACACAAGTAATACCAAAAGTAATGCTAAAAAGAAACACTGAAATCAAAAACACTATGTAAAATACTTTGAAACAAAAATTGTGTGGTTTCTCAAAGTGGTCTTAATTCAAGATTATCAACAGATCCTTGGCAGAATCCTTTGCTTTGTTTCTGAAAGGAGGTTAATGAATAGATTTTATCTCATCTGTAGGAATCTTGTGGTCATTCCTATTTTCAGCTATCAAACTATTTAGTTGGGAGAAAAACTTGGTTGGCAGATATTGCCAAAATGCAAATCTGTGAAAGTCAGATGGTTCAGGGTGTCCATTTGGCCACAAAGTTGACTTCAGCTGCCAGTTTGCCCACTGTTGCTGTTTCTCTTAGTCATATTGAGGACCCAGTTCCTTTGGCTTCAGCAGGTCCTTAATTTTTGCAGCTCTCCAGCTGGCAGAGCTGAGTGGTCCTCATTGTACTGCTGGTGTGGCATAAAAATCAAATCCTGACCTGGGACTGTCACGATGTCATTGCGATAGCCACTGCTTTAGCCTGTGGATGTGTCCATGCCTTTGCTTCTCAAGTTTTTTTAAAGACTTCCTGTAGACTGTAAATGAAACAGACCTTTATCTTGCTATCCCTTTCCAAATGAAAATCATCACCCTTCTTGTTCATTTTTATTCCAGCTTTGAGAATAATAATAGCATGGCCAAACAGTCTCATGCCTACCTATTTATGTTCATATTAACGCAACTTCACTGTCTCCTTTTCATATCATTTCTGTCAGTGCTCATTCCTGAGTTACTGCCATGGCAAGTAACACGTAAGATCACATCAAATTCTGCCTATTTGTGAGAGACATTTCATTTAACTAGTAAGAAAATACCTCCAAGAAAGGCTGGATTCATTTCTATTGCTCACGTTCAGCATGCTCACTCTTCCTGGTCTGAAACTGCATCAGTTTCTCTCCCCAGAAATTAAGCTTTTTTAGGGCAAGGAGGTCCTGAACTGAAAATCTAAGCTCTCTCTCTCACCTCCTGTCAACCTTTGCCAAACAAAAGCAGAGTTTCCATGTACTTTTCTTTACTAATATCAAGCACAACACATTGTCTAATTTAAAACAAAACAAAATTGTACCAAATTAAGCACAATTCCTTGGAGAAATAGCTCTCTCACTGGAAAAGTAACAGAAAACCTATAGTCTGGCCCTTGATGTGGAAACAGGTGACACCAAGTCAGTATAGGGATGTGGATGACAGTTCTCAGGAGCAATTTGTTGCCTTTGCAGTGAGGCTGGGTTAGCTGATGCAGTTAAACACGCTGTTGCAGAATTTGCTGGAATAGTGTTACACAGGAGGGACTCATGCATGAGGCAGGGCAGAGGGTCTACACCTTCCACAGCGGCATCCTCACCTCCTGCTCCACATCAGGAGAAAGAGCCGGGAGCTCTGCCAGCCCTGTCCTGCCTGTGAGCAGAAAGAATTCAGTCAGAAGAGCCAAAATTGTCACCTGGGCAGCAAATATGCACAGAGAAATTAAGCACAGAACCTGGAGGGCAAGGGCAAGGGCAGCGACCAACAGCACATTGAACCAATAGGGTAAAGCCAAGCCAGACTCAGAACAGGCCACATAACAATATAAAAACATATGGCTTTCACAATATGAACAGCTTTTCTGAAACTCTGAAGAAATGACAGAAACGTAAATTAACGGTAGTATGTTCTTTCTGCCAAAACCTTTTTATTACACTTTTTTTTATCTGCACTTGGGGGCTGGTGACTCACCAGGCTGCATGATTCAGAAGAGCAATTTTAATTTCCATGCCCTTTCCCTTCTGCAGTTTGTGTGCACGGTGATTGCCATCCTCCTGCATTACTTCTACATGAGCACCTTTGCATGGATGTTCGTGGAGCAGCTCCACATCTACCGGATGCTGACCGAAGTGAGGAACATCAACTTTGGGCACATGCGATTCTACTACGTCGTTGGCTGGGGCATTCCTGCCATTATAACAGGTACCCTCAGCTGCCCACACACTGCTTTGTTTGCTTTCCCTGTCATCTCCGCTGGCCAGATACAGGAAAGTTGACAGAATCACAGAACCATCTTGGTTGGAAGAGATCTCCAAGATCACCTAGTCCAACCTCTGACCTACCACACACAAGTCCTCCACTAAACCATAAAAGTTACCCCATCCAGCTACGGATGCACTCCACTACTGCTGTTACTTGAGTGCTTTCCTGCATGAGGGCATCACCAAGTCACGATTAGCAGAAAGTCAGCCTGAATTTGGCAGATCTGCACACCAAATGTCTGTAGTGCCAGCTGAAATGATACTGAGGGTTTTACAAACATAATTGCACCCAGATTAAAACAGGAATTGTTAACATTGCTTGGGAACAAGAGTGTTTTTATTTTAACAACTTTGCTTGTAGTCTTCGTAAATTTTCCTTCCCTGTGCTGTTAGCCCCAGGATATGGACACACAGTCCCAGGAGAGGTAGCTCCAGTGGCTTCAGAAGTGATGGTCCCACAGGACATTGTATTCCCCTCCCTGGACATTCCCACTGCAGAACCCTTGACCAACAGTAAACGCTCCCTGAAGGGGTTTTCAGCAGCTCTGTTTTACTTGGCATGAAAATGAGCTGGGAATACTCAAGCAGCCTTTTACATCATTTCAGATACAAAGGCAATAACTTTCAGTTGTGGAAAAGTAATGAAAAGCTGGAGGCAGTAATCTTTTAAACTGTTCCAGGGTGATCCACAGGAGCACATCTATCTCCGCCCTCACCGTGGCTATTTTTGCAGTCAGACATTTCCAGTGATACCCAAGCACATGGTGCTGCGTTAATGCAGGCAGACAGCTCCTTGGGAAGCGTGCTTCGCAGAACAGTTGGAGTGGGGTTTTTTGCTTCAGCTATTTCAGCATGTATCTGTTGCCATATGGGAAATCAAATCATAGGCAGACAGTTAACTTTTACCCAGTTGCTTTTATTTTTGCAGATAACAACATACCGTCAGCAATGACAGAGATTTAGATGTCTCTCAGATCAAATAAATAGCTATCAATCATGTACGCTTGCAAAAATATTATGGAACAAGTTAGACTTCTGCAATTACATGAGTTTTGTTGTTTTTTTGTTTTGTTTTGTTTTGTTTTGTTTTTTTCTGTTTGACATAACGAAGAGTAATACAAAAACATAGCATAGGTGAGAAAGGGTGTCCTTTCTGGAGAGGTGGTAAGTTTTTCCATATCAAGTTGTGCATAAATATTTTCCAATTATATCAGTTTATCCAGGACACACCAGAAGATGCAGCTCAGAAGGCTCTGCCACTCTGGACATACTCCTGACAGTTCAGATAGAAATTGTCTTTGTTTTCTCTAGCATTTCAGACCTGCGTAACTGTTATCAGTACCCACAAGACTACTGCAATGCACTCAGGAATATTAAGTGTCATGAGATAATTGGCAGCATCATTTATCGGGTAGAAAAGAAGTAATATTTTTAAAGGAAGTAAACAATTTGCATTTCAGAACACATAACTCTTCAGTTGTTTCATCTGAAGGATTTTCTATTTCACGTTTGGTTTCTCCCGAATTTTAAATGAATTGGGACTTTCTCAACAGCAGTATTATGCAACGTGAATATTACAATATTACCCATTTTTACATTTTTCTAATCAGATATTGTTCTCTGTAATATGGAACTGTTTTTCAGTATTAAAATCATGCATACATTATGAATTGTGGTTCCAGTTTGTCTCCTGTACCATGAACTCTGAATCTACTGATTGACAGTTCACTTAAATAAAATGTCAGGTCTCTGTTACTGAGAAAGTCAGAGGATTTTGCTGAATGAAGAGTGAAGAAAGCTAAGCCATTAGCTTGCCCTTCCAGGTTTAGAAATCATCTGAAGAGAAAAATCTTTCATCATAAAAAGCACAATGTGGTATTTCTTGCCCCTGGATAGCTTTGTTACTGTATGTATTTCAAATAAGCTTCTTTTATACATTTTAAAGTTTAATATCTAAAGAATAAGAAGGTTCCAACTTCTTTAATACGCGTCTTAAACATGATTTCTTTAATTTATTTTTTTTATGAAAGAAGGATTGTGTATGTTTCTCAATAATGGAAAAGTCTAGATATGGGAAAGAATTTTAGTCTTGGGCATCCAAATGGCTTTATAATTTTATTTAAAAGATACTTAGCCCTATATATCTCTATTACAGCTCTCCTGAAAAAAAATGAACTGATAGTAGCAGTTGATTTACCCTGTTTTGTTCATTTTTTTCGTATTTTTCATGCTCAAAATGACATTCACTTCAGACTGGGATGTAGTCTAAGGGGTCTGCGATGGGACCAGGCTGCTTAAAAACAGGAATCTTGAACTTCGGGAAGAAAAAATCTTAGCAAAATGTTTACCTAGAGAATACTCCAGTGGTGAAGACCCCCATTTAATCACACCATACAAAAGCAAATTGCTGCGAATAAATGTAGGGTGGAGTTGAGAGAAGGCTTACAGCCATGAAAAGCGTAAGGATCTGGAATATTCCTCCATGGGGAGCAATAGTGGAATTTGCTTAAAGCAAATTAAATCGCTTTAAGTTGGCTCATTTTAAGATGTAGTTTGATCCATCTAGGAAAGGGATTTTATGACTTCCTTGCCTCAGAAGCGAAGGGCTGGATTTGGCACTGAGCAAGACCCCTCTTTGTGGCAACACGCTAACTAGTTGGCATATACATGCAGTAACTGCTTGCCATGGGGTGTGCTCATGTTAAAACAGGTTCTTATGTCACCCTAACATCAGTATACCCCAAATAATGGCATTTTCCAAATTTGCTATAAATACTAAGCAAGGTGATGAATCAGGAAAAGGGCAAGGCTGATGTGCAGTTGCTGCAGAGCCTGCAGGAGCTCAGAAGAGTCAAAGCATGCCCCCACGGTGTGCTCCTGGCATGCTGCTGGGATAGGTGCTGGTCCCCACAGGCTGCTGGGCTCAGCCCTGGTTCCCGTGAGCACCAGTGAGCTGTCGTGCAGCCCGCACGCTCGGTCTAGTCCTTAAAGCCTGGAGCATTTAATCAGTGTGCCAGAATGGTTCTTTATATTAAATTGCCATTGGCTTAATTCTGCCTTTGGGTGAAGTGTTATTTCACATATTGTTGAGTCCAGTAAAATCTGAACCGCCTACCTGAAGACCGAAATTTGCCCTATTTGCTTAATGGAGAACTTTAGGGTCGGATTTGGGGAGTGAAAAAATGTTGCAGTGTGCCAGTTACTCTCCGAGCCAGATGTTTGGTCGAACCGTAGTTTAAGTCCCACTAATGGGGAAATCAAGTCCTGGGAAACAGCCTGTGTCTATAGAATTACATCTGTATAAAATACTTTATGGTCCCTTAATAATTTATGGCTAATTCTTTCTGGATGGCAACTGCTGAAGGCAGTGGTGGAAGGGCCAATGGGAGCAGAGGGAGAGACCAGCCCATCTCATTCCACACTTCAGAGAAAACAGATCCGATATCCACCGCTTTGCCAAAGAGCCAGTTTAATTTTCATAGACCATGGGCCCGTACCAGATGTGAGTACTGGCTGTGGGCCAGTTTTATGCAGAGAGGGTGAAACACCACTACCTCTCCCTTTTTTTTTTTTTTGGTGTCTTTTTGTCAAAGTACACAGGCTTCAGTTCCAAAAGGTGTTTATTAATACGCATGAATCCTCTTTATGGAGAAGGGCACTGCCGTGAACCTTGGACGCCTGCTTGAGGCAGGGCATACACTCAGCTCAGTAGGTGCCCCAGTGCCCAAACAACGTGCTGCAGCCATTTACCATATGGCATTGGCCAAAGGCTTCACAGGGATCAATTTCTGCCTCTTGAAGAAGGAGGAACTCTGCAGTATTTTGCAGGTCAAAGGCAGAAATCCTGGCCTGTTGCCATATGGGCACGAGGTGTAGGTCACAAAATCAGAGGGCACAGCAAACCAGTAGGTGGAGGTTGGACTCTGAGAATGCCCAGGAAATATCCAGGCTTTGAAAAACAAAACAATAAAAGGTGTGTTCTTAACTCAATTGCCTTGGGGGCATCACCAAACTCCATTTCAAGCAGCGCTGAAAGCAAGGTGAGGTGAGCACTCACCTGGCTCAGAGGGAGTCTCAGCCTCCGCTCCTGAGCTCAAGCAGTTAAATCCCGTGAGTTCCCAAGTTCCTTTGTCTCTGGTGTTATTTTAGTGACAGTAAGCTCACAGCAGTTAAGAATGCACTTTTTTGTAGTATAGACATCTCCTCGGTTATGATTCATGTCATTCTACTGCACAGGCTTATTGAAATTCCTCTGCTTGTCATTCACCCTGAAGGCTTCATCGCTCTGTGTGAATATGACTATAAAATTGTGTTGGAACAGAATTAACTTGGGACCTGCATTTACTGCAGTTTTTATGTAGCTGAGCTTTATTCTGATAGGCAAAACTCATCTGATGTGGGATGTGTCATTTGGTATGGGATGACCAGTGTAAAGGTTTTGGTTTACAAAAGTTTTATTTCGATGCTTGTCTTGACTTTGACTTCCCAGACTGTCCTACTGAACACATCTTGCCACTATCCTTCTGTTTGTTGGACAGTGATTTCAAAATGTTACTGCTGTGCCTGCTTGTATAAAAGATCTCACCAGTACATTTCTGATGTCCTTTTTCCCCATCTTGTGACCTAGGGCTTGCCGTTGGTCTGGATCCACAAGGCTATGGGAACCCTGATTTCTGCTGGTTGTCTGTTCATGACACCCTGATCTGGAGTTTTGCGGGACCCATCGTAATCGTTGTAGTTGTAAGTATGGTGCAGTTGGCATCCTGAACTGTCTGTTCCTTACTACTACCTCTTCCTTTATGTTTTGTCAACCAGTAGTCACAACCCAAAGCAGCAGTATTCTTTACGTTTGAAGCCAACATGCTCAAGTTTGCATCTTCTGCTTCAAGAAATAAGACAGGAGCTAAACTAAGCTCTTGGAAATTAGAGGGCTGCTTGCCAGTGCAAAGACTGTTTGTTGATAAATATCTCTGTGGCTAGAAAGATGCTTATTTTTTCACATTTGCCTTGTTCCATATTTGAATTGTTGGTCAGGGAGCTTATAAAACAAGTCAACAGAATGAGCTGTAACAAGTCACTTCATCCAGAGGTCCTAAAGAAATATTAAGTAAGTCGTAAGTCAGGAACTCTAAAGACTTGGCTGGAGTTTGTCTCAAAACTTCTCTCAGTAACAGATCACCAGAAGATAAATATCCGTGTGACTGTATCTCGTATACCAAGTGCAGTTCTGGTCTCCTCAACAGAAAAAGTATGAAGTAGACCTGGAAGCAGTGTGGGTTGGGGTTGTGAGTTATCAGAGACAGGGGACAGCCCCTGCTGGAGGAGCATCTAAGTGGACCAGAACCTTCAGCCTTAAGAGAAGAAAGCTGCAGAGAAGGGGACAGGGAGAAGTCTGTAATAGTGTAGTAGCCTGGAAAATGTAACTGAGGAGCCAGCTTTGTCTTTTCTAACACAAATAGTAGCAGGAGGTGGCAGGTTCAGAGCAAACAGGATCACTCCACAGGGAGGTGAGTTAGAAACTCCCAGAAACCAGATGATAGCAATGGTGGAGCTCTGCGTGGTTTCAGGAAGTGAGTGACTGAACAAACTCACAGCATCACCATTCATAATGAGTGATTAAGTACAAACATCCCACCGAGTATATCCCACCTCTGGAAATCAGCAGAGGCTGGAGGGGCTTTCTGAGGAATTATCACCAAACCCTGTTATTAAATTCTTATATTCTGCTTTGGCCCCAGCTGAAACAAGATGCTGGGCGAGTGGACTCTGGTCTGGACAGGAACAGCCATTCTTGAGTTTATTCTTGAGGTTTTGTTTCATTCAAGCCTTCAAGCAATCTTACTGCTGTGTTTCATCCAGGCTGAGTCCCAGGACATTCTTGACTGATGTGGGCTTGAAACAGGATGAATTTTGGAACTGGAAGAAACATGTAAATTAAAGGAAAAATATTCTTGGCACCACAAACCATGTTAGGATAAAAATTCTATTGTCATTGAAAACTGAGCTCTGACAAAATAAGAGAAAGAACCCATGCTGTTATTTCAATTTCCCTTCCAGATAAACACTGTCATCTTCATACTAGCAATGAAAGCATCGTGCAGACGAAGGCAAGGTTCATTTGAAAAAACTGGAGTCATGTAAGTTGGGGTTCAAAAACCTGTAGAAAAAAAAATCTGGTCAAGAATAACAAAGGTACAGAATTGCTTAAAAACAGGCATCGGGGTTGGAATAAGTAAGATATTTGGAGAAGGAGCTGGTCTGCATTGGCAGAGGCAATTGTAGTTTCTTTACCAGCACCTATCCATGGGTACCCTTGGTGTAAAACCACCACAGTGCTATGCACTGCTGATAAGTGTAGGCAGGAGAAGAGAGGGAAGAGTGAAAGGATCAGTCTCTGTGTGGTGTCATTACAGTCTTTCCTCATACTCCCTACTACACTGTCCCTTCACCTCACCCCTGGCATTTCCTGGTAGGCATAATTCTGGGTCTCCCTGTGGCCACCCGTGGCTCAGAAAGCTCTCCCCAATGAACGCCAGGATGACCAGCTGTGTCAGGCAGGGACGCACTGAGGCTCCTGTGCTGAGAACCAGCCTCCACCCCCAGCCTGCTCCCCGTGGGATGAGCAGAAAGCCCACAAGCTGAAACCTGCCGCCTTTCCAGGCTGTCCTGGCAGCCTGTTCCCATTAACTCTGATTTTGCCCAAAGCTCAGAATTTACATGCGAGCTATAATGTGATTAGCTAGTGGCAAGACAGCCCCTGTTTCCAAACAGGTAGCTGAATGAGATTACAAAAGGCTTCTTCAAGCTATTTACTCAGCATCGGCTGTCAGGTGATTTTTTTTCAGTTTCTTTTTTAAACGTTCCTAAACAAATGGAGTGTAATTGCTACTTAATAGCAGCTATTTTACTCATAACACAAAACTTTTGCCACTGGAATTGTGACCAACCTTTGCAATTGCCTGTGGAAATAATGCTTTTAGGCAAACAAATACTCCCCTGAGTGCTCTCAATCCAGAGCCGTGGGCTGTAACGTGGAGAAAGAATGTGAAGGTGGACTCAACAAGCAGAAATGAGATGGACCTGACCATTCACCCCACACATCTCTTCCTCACAGTCAACAAGACTGAACCGTAGGGCTTGGCAAACAGCCGTGTTTGTTTGAAGGAAACCTTGGAAGCAGACTTGAAAAGAAATCACCTTTTTTATCACCCGAATGTTCGAAGTCACTGAGTAGCATAAGGAGGGAGTTGGGAACAGGGGGCTGGTGGGCACTGCCCAAAGGGCCCTTCTAGATCCCAAATTGTAGGCGTGCTCCTCACCATGTCTGTGTGTGCTCTCAGGGAGGAAAGGGCACTTGAACTTCCACGTGGTCCCACCCCTGTTGGGAAGCTGGGCTTTCCTCATGTCTCCTCTCATGCTGCAACCCCCTTGTGTGCTTTACAGCTCCGTGCTGCGGACGGCATTCCTGCTCCTGCTGCTCATCAGCGCCACGTGGCTGCTGGGGCTGATGGCAGTGAACAGCGATGTCATGACGTTTCACTATCTCTTTGCCATCTTCAGCTGCCTGCAGGTAAGTTAGCATTTTGCCAGCGGCAAACCTCACTGAGTGCACTGCTGTGCCCCCAAAATGGATAAACATTGGCTAACTTGGTAACTGAGATGTTGTTAAGTACAATTTTTGGTCTCTTTTCTCAAAGGGAGGGTTCTTTTCATCAAAGTCATTGCTTTCAGTAATTGCATCTCTCACTTTCAGTCATTCTAAGATAAGTGCTCTAATATTGTAACCTGTGACAGACAAATAACAGTAGGCAATTATACCTCTGTCTTCCCAGAGGGAAAATCTTTGCTACTCTCTTCTGCATGCTTACAGTTAACAGTCATCCTGTTGCTTCCACAAAGGAAGTTACTGTTTAAGAAAATGAGTCAAATAATGATCTCCAAACACAACTCGTATTAAGGATTACTGGATCACTTGTCCCGGTGTGCACAGTTGTTGACTAAAGATGCAGAACAGTTTTTGTAGGAGACCTGGCATGGAAGTAGTCAGGAAGTCATATAGTCATGACTTGAAAGTGACCAAGGATGGCAGAAACTGTCATGGCAAGTGCCTGCAATATTCAAACAGCTGCTGCTAGCAGGCCATTCCTGTTGGTTGCAGCACAACAGCCACAAATTGCAACCAAGGAGAAAAAGAAGCCTGGTGGGTCTTCTCCCATGCCTGTCCATGCCTGGGAAGCACATCAGATGGACCAGCCTGGAGGAAGGATATTTTGCCACTGCAACTGGTGTGCTCTGAAATAAAGATACCCACTCAGGCTGTAAAACCAGGCTTCCACGAGCCTAGGATAAAATTAAATTAAATATAAACCCAATGAGAGGGAGGAAAGCCAGCAGCTGGAATTCTCCAAATTTGCCCAGAGAGGCACCGTGGTATGTGGCGTTTCACGTCATTACCTTCTTTGAACTTAAAGAGACGTTTATGTGAGTTTTATTAATGAATAATCCCCAAGTGCTAATGCCAACTAAGATTGCATTTGATTGAATGTTTAGAAAGTGAACTTGAAGTTTAAAGTTACTCTAAGTCAATTGCTTTGGCTGAAGTCATGAAATGCAGGCATCGTGTGATGTTGGTACAGCTGCAACTTCATGAGTGATTGGCTTCTATAAACTATATCTCCTACCAGAATTGATAACCATTTGGCAGCTGCATGAATTCCTTCAGAGCAAATACATCTGAAAACATACACGTGCATGTCCCCCACCCCCAAAGAAAGTTACTGTTGGGTGTTCCTGGCGGGCCAATAGCTGCCCAGTCCTGGGGATTTGGGCAGTTTTCCCTCCTTGAGATATTGCTGAATGGATGAACGTAGGGGACACAAGTTGGGACCTCTCCGCCCCCAGTACCTCTCCGTGTCTTACAAAGCTTTCTAAGGTTCTCTTAGCAACAGTAATAGGGACACCTACCACAGAAGTTCCCCATTGCCAGAGGTTTTCACTAAAGGCTGTGATATTTTTGATGTGCTGCTATTGATTTTGTCTCATCATCAGTGTTAAAAGCTCTAAAATCTTAACATGTACAGCCCTGAAACTCCCTGGAATGTCCATCAGTGGGACACTGTGGTCCTCACTGGACATATTGAGAAAAATGTTCCTTACCAAACCATGGGGCAGGGTGAGACCTGCCATGAGCTCTGCTCTGTAAACCCTGGAGGAATACATCATTGTATATATTTTCCAAGGCCCTTGATGCACATTTAAACTTGGAAGCAAATATTGAAGAAGCCCTAGGAGATCAGTCAATGCTATTTCAGTCAAAGGCAGGAAATAGTTATTGCTATTGAAATCACTGACTGTGACCTAGAATTCAGGGGTTGGTTCAAAACGACTGTGCTCTAATACCTATTTGTATCTGCAGTTTGGTAGTATTGAATCATTTAGATTTGTTCTTCCTTTCTCTGAAATGATCCAGGGGCTGTTCATTTTCTTCTTCCACTGCGTGTTTAACAAAGAAGTCAGGAAGCATTTGAAGAACACTTTAACTGGCAAGAAACCTCTTCCAGATGATTCCACTGCCACAAGAGCTACATTATTAACTGTAAGGAAAAAAGAAAAAAAGGAAAAGAACTTCCTTCATGCTGGTAGAAGTTACCAAAAATGCACTTGCAGGTGGCTTGTCCATAACTAAGCAAATTGTCTGATTTATTTAAGTGACTTTTACAAAGATTACTGATGGCTTCTCTCAAAAGTTTTGATTACTGCTTCAATTAAAACATCTGAGAGGGATTTTTTTTTCCTTGGCATCAAAAACCACTTGGTTCCTTTGAGGCTTTTGATGGGTAACGTGGACTTTCAGTAGGAATTGATTATTTTTTATTCTTGCAAAATTCAAAGAAAGAGACCATAGAAAGTGTATATGGGGTGTGCTGAACTACCTTGGTCCTTGCACTGTTCTGGTTATAGTCCTGTTGACTTATATAATGGACAGTCTGAAACTTGTAAATTGAAGTAATTGGTTACCCCTCCAACTTTATTGCAAACCTGGTGGCATCTACACCAGTAAATAGGATCAGATCATGGGCTTGAGCCCTGGCCTGCAGCTGTCCATGAGATTTAACTGTGAGTGCATCCCCTGACATGGTTCTGGCTGTGCCAGCTTGCAGCTAATCTCCCAGAGTATAGGGATGGCTGGGGATGAGAGAGGCCAGCATGGGCCAAGGAATGTTCCCAAAGAGGCAACGTGGATTTGGCAATCTTGTTTTGGGGAGGAAAAAAAAGTTCAGTAATGCGGACTAGAGTTGTGCTATGCACTGCCATTTACTCTCAAAACAGAGAACAAGCCTTTGCTCATCTGGTTTACAACACAGACATTGCTTAAATCTATTTTAACAAGGAAATGTTAAGTCCTTCATACTTAGATTTTATTATCAGGTGGGAAATTGAGGAAGAGGTATTAAGGCCTAGTTCTGCAATGGTTTTTAAGCAGTTGGTTTCAGTGGAAGTGAGGCACCGACACTCCTTTGATGAGCAGGGCCTGTGAGCCAGGGTTTCACAAGTTGTGGGCATTCAGAGCACTGCGCTGAATAACCAGGTCTCTGCCCACAGACCCCGGTGAAAAACACTAAAAAGATAAAAAAAAATCTTGCTTTGATCTGATTACCCATCTGCTTGCAGTAATGTTAATGAGACGTGTGGACTTGAGTTAAACAATACAAAAATTAGCAGGCTTTCTCTCCAATGTCCTCAATGGCTCAGAGCAGAGTCTCAAGTCACATTTCAAATCTTTCTGCCATAAAGGCACACAGTGCCCAGTGCCCAGCAGGCCACCAGAAGCAATAAGCTGAAGGAGACCATCACCAACTCCATTTCTCAGGCATGACACTCTACAGTTGGTTACATCAATTGTAGGAGAGGAGATGTAAGGAAGGGTGGTCTGAGTCTTTTGAACAAAATTTCTGAAGAAAGAAAATCAATTACAGATCTCAGGCTCAAGCTTCTGCATCGGTGCTGTGCATTGCCCTCTGTTCCTGTTAGTGTGCCCTGCTGAACAGAGAGGGCTGCCTGGGAAGGTTAGGAATCCACTGCATTATGCTGCTTAAACAAGTTCTTCTTGTCATTCACTACTCCTTTGTGTCTTTTTCTCCTTCAGCGATCTCTGAACTGTAACAACACGTACATAGAAGAGCCAAATATGTATCGCACGACCCTTGGGGAATCCACTGTCTCCCTAGAAAGCACCGTCAGGTCAGCCAAGAGCCACAATAGCTACCTTGCTTATATTCTCAGGTAATCAGGTGGCAGGTGCATGGCTTTCAGGTGCTTGCCTTTCCCTTTTCATTCCTCTTGTGGAAAAGAAAAAGCCAAACAGAAATGTTTTGATTCAAGTGCATCTTGTTTTATGTTGTAACCGTTCTGCTTCGTGTGACTGTCATTTACTTTTGTGTGTTTTCTTTTGCATGCATCTTCAGTGGGGACTTCCAGTAGTGCAGTGGTTAACATGGCTATTGTGTTAATTATTTGGGCTGTGCCGCTTGCCTGGTAAAATACAGATGTGTCTCAAGGAGTAGGATTTAGCGTATTAACATCAGGCTTTTTCAGGGTGCAATTCATGTCTCCAAAGGCAGACATAACCTGTCTTGCTGTGAAAGTACCTACTCTGAAAATCAGTTAAGCACAGGTTAATTAGCATGCACTGCAGCTGTCTGTGACCAGAAGAATCTCATCTGCATGTCTGCCTTGTTGTTAGAACAGTGAAGTGACCAAGAAAGTTGTCCCCTGTTTTTATTCTCTAAGGGATGATGCTGCTCATAAGCTCAGTGGATCCTCAAGTCAAGCAAGGGCTGGTCAGACTGAAGCGGATTCCTCCATTTTTCATAGGAATCCTTCTAAATCCAACGGTAAGAATTTCTTTAAAATGCTTTGACCCAGTTGTGAACCTTTTCCTTCTCAGCACTTTTTTCAAAGGCTTCTGTAAGAGGAGGAGCAGTTACTCCGACTCAGTGTGCCTCGTTCCCCTTGTGCTGTTGGCATAACGAGCTGTGCAGTGGTTGCCTTACCAGGGAATTCTGGAATGGAATGATCTTTCTGCTTCTTGTGATGGCTCAGTTTTAAGCTGACAGCTGTCACAACTGTTGATGGTTTCTGGCGTCCCTCTTCTTTCTCACGAATTATGCGCTGCTGCTCTTGATTTTTAATTGGACATCTTTTCATGTTTGAGACCTTGAGGCAATATCCTCTTTTACAGCTATGTGTTTT
The DNA here is from genome assembly GCF_964035555.1 of Netta rufina. Lineage (NCBI taxonomy): Eukaryota > Metazoa > Chordata > Aves > Anseriformes > Anatidae > Netta > Netta rufina. The sequence goes on from NC_140123.1 coordinate 190,933,102, forward strand.
GTACAAGAAAATGAGAACTGTCTCTTGGCTGGTTTCCTTTCATTCGGGGTCTTGATGTTAAATTTTGTTGCCTTGTAGCAGTGTTTAAGAGTGCATTTGCAGATTTCCTGATATTTTTAGGTACCTCTGCCTGTGTTGTGTTGGCTGAGATGCTGTGGAGCTGCTGTTCTGTGTATTGACTAGTGAAAAAAGCATCCCCGTTCTGTTCTGCAGCCCCCTTGAAGAAAAAAAGGGTCCTGCCCATTAGCTGAGCAGAGCAGTGTGCTTCCATAATTCCTTAGGTGGATGCCACAGTCCTTGTGAGTTAATCCTGAGAACACCCGTGGCTGGAAGTGCTCTTCCCTGGCATGCCCTAAACCAGACGCCTGCCTTGTCTTTGTGTTCATGCAATCAGACGGACGTGTCCAGCTCCTGCTCACACTCTCATTGCTCTATTTCCCCCTTTCCACGTTTGTAGAGCATGATTCGGACTCTGACAGCGAGCTGTCCCTCGACGAACACAGCAGCTCCTACGCCTCCTCCCATTCATCAGACAGCGAGGAAGATGGGCTTGAGCCGGAGAAAAAGTGGAACACATCCACTTCCAAAAATAATGAGCGTGGCCCTCTCCACAGCACACCTAAAGGTACTCCTGGTGGGAGGGAACAGCAATGGGTGTATTTTATTTAAAATAGCTTTAGAGTAGGTGGAACGAATTTATCAGGCTAGCATACAACGTTTGGAAATGGTGTTACACAGCCAGCAAAATCTCACGTGAAGGAAGAAGGGTTATTTTGCTGCTTCTTTTGAAGGCAGGAGGAAGAAATACCTGCCTCTCTTCATGCAGCAGATGCTTGTGGATTCAGCAGGGTCAGGAGAGGTCACAGAACCAAAGCACTGGCCACCAGTACCAGCGCTGTGTGGCAGGGTATGGCCATTCCTAGGTGCAGTTTGTCTTCGGAAGGTTAGTTAGCTTAGACAAAGGGGTAAGGGGGTGTCCGAGCTGTGTGCTCTGCACAGACACAGCACAAAGTTCCTCAGGTGCCCTCATCCCTAAGAAACCACCATCCCCAGGGAGCCCGAGGGATTGCCATCCCTGGACAGCTGGGAGGGCAGATTGGTCTCACACCTCTCAGATTGCCAGCAGCCTCGCAGGGACACCCTCTCATCCTGACAAAAGTGTTTTGGGGGGTTTGCTGCACCCCAGAGTAGCGTAGTCCAGCGAAGATCATCGGAAGCATTGCTCTGGTGTGGCACACAGCCACTCCCCAGCTGCAGGAGATGAGACAGGCTGGGCAGTGGTTGAGAAAACCTATCAAACAGTGGTTTTCGAGCTAGTGTTTTTTTGCATTGCAGTCGATACCCTTCCCAATCATGTGAAACCCTATTGGCCCACAGAGTGCATAACGGCCAGCGACAGCGAGGACCCCAGCGGCAAGCAGAAACTCAAAGTGGAGACCAAGGTCAACGTGGAGCTCCACAGGGAAAACCAGATGAACCACAACAACGAAGCGCCACAGGACAAAGAGAACGAAGGGCAGCAGAAGGAGAACAGGCCCCTGTCCCACCAGAATAACCAGCAGCCAGAGCAGAGGAAAGGTAAGGTGGCCAGCACCACGTCACAGCACGCTGGGGGGCTGGGATGTTAATGAGCATCAGTTAATGCAGCAGCTGCACGGGGAAAGAGCAATCTCCAAATGGCTTCAACCTGTGTAACCAACTAAAGCCAGTAGGCAGCTGGTGAAGTCTAATCTTTTGGTTTAGAAATAAAGTGGAAAAGCGGAATTCTGATTAAGAACTATAAAATGTCACTTTTTGCATGTGCTCAGCTTGGTAAATGAATTTACTGATACGTTTCAAAATTCTGATTCTTCCCTCTCTTCTATAACAGGCATCTTAAAGAACAAAGTCACCTACCCTCCCCCTCTGATGGACAAGAATATGAAGAATCGCCTGCGGGAAAAGCTGTCGGATTATAACCAGACCACGATCTCATCCAGGACTACTTCCCTGGGGACCAACGATGGGGTCCGCTCTCCTTCGGACTCGGGGGTGACAGTAAAAAACGCTCGGAGGGAGCAGTCTCGAGACCAGCTCAACGGCATGGCCATGAACGTCCACGTGGGAACGGGACATGCTGAGACCTCAGACTCAGAGTAAGTACCACGACTAGGATGCCCTGACAGAGCTCCTGTGGGTCTGGTCTCTCCGTCCACTTTCCAGCCCCAAAATCCCACACGAGCAAGGATTTCGCCTGGGGACTGCACTTGAGTCCTTCACCAGTGGCCTTGCTGATTGTTTGCCCACACCACGTCCCCACACCACAGTGAAGAAGGCCAAAAACAGGTATCACAGGCAAGGTGCCACGATAGAAACCTGTCACCAGTCACCCTGAACTGGCAAACTGGATTGTTACTGGCACGGTGGCGTGAGGAACATAGCTCTGCCCCAGCTCCTTGGTGTGGGGCTTGCGTGCTTCAGGAGTGCTCTGCTCAGGGCTGCCTCTTGCTTCCACCTCTGTGCTCCCAGCCTCTCACCTTCACACGCCTTGGACCAATGGAGCATTCTTTTCCCCTCTTTTTCACCAATTCTCCCATTTTGTAGCAAGGAGGGTGTTTGGGGCCATTAGGGATCTGTCACTAATGGGGTGCAATTAATGAGAACGTGGCCAGGAGCAGGCACCCTAGGAGGAGGATCAGAGCAGGGCAAACACAGAGCAGCATTTCTCAGTGCGTGTCCAGCAAGAGGTGCAGTGGGTTTCCAGCAGGCAGCTGGAGGAAGGCAGGCAGGGGCAAGAGACGAGTGAGCAGGACCCGGAGGAAGCTCAGCATTTTGTGGGGTGAGCCTGGGGGGGACATGGGGAGATCCAGCCAAGCAGGGGGGATGTGTTACCTGGGTGTGAGATCCAGTGGCTGCAGAGAGAAGTGTCGTGTCAAGCCACTAACCCTAAATTAGCAGGTGTGTGATTCCCACCCACTGCACAGAGTGAGTATTTGCTGTTCCAAATGAAATCAAACACCAACGAAAGGCTGAGCAAGCTTCCAACCAAAGGGTGTCCTCAGAAACCTCATTACTCATCGCAGTTTTCACATTCAAAGCGAGGACGGCCTTAAGTAAATCCGTGTAAACATTTTACACACACAGTCTTCCCTTTATTAGCACAAATAATAGGCTCACTCCTTCTCCAAACACAGAGAAAATTTCTCACTCATCTTTAACTCTACCATCAGGCGTTAGACACCGATTGCTGTTCTAGGGTGTGCAGACCATTTTCAGCTCGCTACAAAAATTTGGATTGCTGGGGACTGGCTGCTGAATATCTCCTGGTTAGCCAGGAAACAGAGGTGTCTTTAACAAGCAATAACTGCTTGCTGCCACCAGGTAATAAGTTCTGTACTGGGGAAAAGCGAGCCAGCTTGGTGTCCTAAACAACTCTTCTGTTCTCTGCACCTTTTGCATACGGTAAAACTGTTTGACAGCAGAATGCATGAACCTGCCTGAAATACCAGGCTTCTAACAGCTTGCAAGGTTTCATGTGAACCTCACATCTTCACCTAAGCATTAGCCAAACACAAGCACTCGGTAAAGTTCTCTCTAAATAGTGCATCTCTTGGGTACCGCCTGTAAATAACGCTCCTCAAGGGCAGCATCCCCTGGGGATGTTTGGTCATTTCACAGAGCACGAGCCCTTATGAAAAGGGATGAGGTAGATTGGGGCGGAGTTGTTTGCCTGTGCCTGTCTAACCCCAAGCCTGCATGATTGCTTCTTCCCACTAACAGAGGCAGTAACGAAACTTCAATTTGAACCATCAGGAAACCGTGAGCGCTGCTGCGAGCTCTGGACTCCTCACCGCAGGGTCACTGCCTGGCCGCCTCAGACTTCTCCGGCGTCTCCGCACAGCCAGGAGGACGAAGGTGGCTCTGACTCCCGCGTGGTTTCATGCTCTGGCAGACTCCTGGCTGCTCGCAGCGGAGGCACGGTGCCCAGCTGCCCGTGATGGGGCCGCTCTGTGATCACGCCGCACGTGACGCGAACCTGTGCCAAAAAAGCATGGAAATGGCCCCAAGGATTCCCACAAGGATTCCTAGAAAGGATTGAGTTCCTTCTTGCAGTGTGGACAGTGCTGCAGGAGCTGCTCAGCTGCTGGGGAGAAAAAAACAAGCTACTGCAGTGGACCTACAGGAAGACAACCCGTCCGCCTCAAGGCAAGCACCAGGAGATGCCTCTTGCGAACTTTTCTCCAGCTACAGCGTGAACCATTCGGCGTGCTGGGCTCTGGGGAGGAATATCCCAACAAGTGTCCTTTAGTTTCTATGCCAGCATCTCTCTCCAAACCCCCATGAACACGTCGTCTTCAGAAAATAAAAATAAAAATCCTTTATATATATATATATAAAGTGTAGATACTTTTATATATTTTGTATGGTGATGCTAAAGAAAAAGTTCCTTTGTATATTTTACATTTATACTGATCTTCTCAATTTGATAATAGGAAATCGATTAAAAGAGTTTTTGATATTTTTTATATAAACATTGCACAATCTTACTTGAATTTGGCATTTGATAAAGTAACTGGCATTTAAAGTAACTTTGCATGGAAACCACCTTCAGATGCAATTCAGTTTTCAAAATAAGACGGTAAAGATTATTTCTAAATCCAGGAACATAATTTATAAGTTTTGTTGACAGATTTTGGAAGACTTTAAGGACACAGTATGTTTTTTCGTAACCTCTTCTAAAACTAAAGAAAAAAAAAGGTTTTTTTTAATATTTTTTTTTAGTGTTTTGGCCTCTTCTCTCAAGTGCATTGAAATGTTCAGAAACTGAACTTCAGGGCTAAAAATAAGTTGTGTCTTAGTCTTAAGATTTCAACACAGTCCTTGCGTGGAAGAAGTTAAACCAATATTTCCCACAGCAAGAAGAGAAAAACAAGTGGTGTAGCTGTGGAGTGGGTTTCTCGGACACTGCTGGTCTGGCTCAGGGACAAAACAGCCTCCCAAGAAAAGGGTCCTCCTCCCAGGTTCTGCACGAGGAGCAGGCATTTTAGTTTACTGCTGCTTTCTCTCCCTCTGGAGTCAGCACGTTGCTGATCAAAGCAGAAACACGAGGCTGGAAGGATGGCCAGGCTTCATTTCCCAGCTCTCTGAGAAATCCCTGGCCTTCCTGGTGTGTCCAAAAGCACATGGAAGGGTTCAGGTTTCACGTTCAATGGTACGGCCGTGACCACCAGGGCTCTCAGGAGCTCCCCGCGCTCCAGAGCAGCCCTTTGGGAAAATACCAGCTCATGTATGAGTGCATATGTGAAAGGGAAGGTACAGAAAATCACCCTAAATAGAATGCAGGAGATCAAGAAAAACAAAACAAAACTAAAGGCAAATATAGAGCAATCTGGGTATTGTCGCATCCCTATGCACCTTTAAATGCATTTAGGAAATGTCTTTGGGAAGGGAGGGGGAGGAAGGGTACTGGTCCTGTACAAATTCTGCAACATGCTGTGTGAAATTTTCTGGCTGACAAAAAAGTTCTGAATGTTTTAGGTGCCTGACACTTGGCTGTGTGCTCAGGCGTTGTGTATAACCCCTGCTAGTTGTTTTCACATCTGTGTATGTATATTTTGTCCCAGTGAGATGTAGGTAGTTCTTATTTTGATCAGAATTGTTGCAGTAAAGGAGGGTCAGTTGTGTTAATGACAAAAAAAATTAAAACCTATTTTTATGACTTTTTTAAAGCTTTATGGCAGATTAGACACTGGAGGTTTTTTGGTTTTGTTTTTTTTTTTTTTTTTTTTTTTAACAAATGTGTATTTATTAATGTGCAGAACACTGGAATTGCAGCACAGATGAAAGGAGAATTTACAATAAATTAAGATTTTTTTTTGAACTTCTGGAGTTTATTTTCAGTGCCGAATGGATGCTGAGGGCCCAAGGGGCATTTTTAGGGATTTACAAAGTAGCAGGAGGGGAGATGGGCTGGCACCCATTGCTCTTGCCAAGGAAGCAGAGGCTGTAAAGCTTCACCCCCACCACTCCCTTACCATCAGGTGCCCCTGATGTGCACTAGGCATCAGGTTTGGGCTGCGAGGAGCAGAGCCTCTGTCCCATCCTTCCTGAAGCACTGCAGAAGGCTCTGCTCTGGGTCAGACAGGCATTAAGCACACTCGGTTCTGGAAAAGCCTTTGTAGTCCTCTTTTGCAGATGCTCTAAGTTCACCATGAGACTGAGTCTTAGTTTGGGAGGAAGGCTGGGTTTGGGGGCTTCTGTTTTCTTTGGGGTTTGGTTTTTGTTCTTTGACCAAGCACATTCCTTGTTCCTGCAGAATTTGCACTGATGAAACCCCAGGACACCGGTGCATTGACATCCACCCAAGCCAAACCTCGGCTTCCTGTTCACCCAATTTCCATGGAGGGGAAAAATCTGCTTGCAAACATCCCATGATATGGCAGACCCTGAGTTTGGTCAGGGTAGGGGAGCCAATGAAAGCCTGCGATGAGAAGAACATTTTCTGACTTCGTTGGCTCCGTTCTTGGCTTTCTTAGCCCAGCTAGCACTAAGCCAGGGTCTTGCTCATGCTGCTCATGCTGTACTTTTTAGGCTGTTGTGCAGGTCTTCTTCGTTAAAGGCACAGCAGGGACCTGCAAGCGTCTGCCAGCGTTCTGGAAATAAAGTATTTCCCAATATCATCCAGCTTTTTTGTAAGTGTTCCTAAACATTAGGCAATAACCTGGCAGCGTGTGAGGTCAGGAGGCGAAAGACTGGTTACTGGAATGATTTAGGGGCAAAATCAAAGATGGGGAGCTTTGATTTGCAAACCACTAAACAAACCCAAGCAATTAGCCCAAAGGGAAACCGTTTTTAGATTTTATTATACAAGTTCACTTTTAGTGGACTTGTTTGGTCTCATTTACACAAAGCCCACTTTTCTGCAGAAGAACATTACAAAAGACCCAGGCTTTCACATCAGCAGGACTGGTATGGGACAGCCCAGGGTCCTGTCTCCAGTACCAACTAACAGCAGATGTTTAGGAAAAGAGGAATATCACAGCGCTGTTACACAGTGAGGTGGCCCCGCAGGGTCCACAGTCCCCAGCAGGGGCCGAGCCCCCAGCAAGTTCCAGCGCTGAAGCTCTCAATAATTTGTCTTACTGCTTTTGGACCCATGCAGACTTCTGGTGCACAATGGCTTGCCTGATTCAGTCACAAGCAGCAAGGAAATGGTCTTAACTCGTGTTCAGCCTTCCTTCTTGCCCTTCTTCCATCTCTTCCCAGGTCTAAAGCATCCTTTTTTGAGATAGAAGGGAGACAAAAGAGATCAGAGTTGCCCACAAAATGCAAGAGACGGGCCTACCAACAGCCAAAAAAATAGATTTGCCCTAAGCAAAGTGCAGGAAGAAAGAGTCTGGAAGATGCACCAGTGACAGCAACATGGCACGATAAGGCTGAAGTAACCTAAGAGCTGACATAGCTCCAACAATCCAGAATCAAATGCACATGTGGATTTGTCTAACACGTTCTTAAAAGTCCTAAATGACAATCCCAATATATCTGCCAATAGCCAGCAGAGCCAGGGCCAGGCCGGGATGCATTTGGGCCCCGCGGCCCTAATGATGTTCTCCTGCCTCGCCTTTATGGCCCAGTTTGCACTTAGGCAGTTCGCCTTCCCTCCCCGTAAGAAGCAATTCGCACTGTTCTCATTTTCCATTTCAGCCTCTTGATTTTGGATCCATTCTCCATTTTCTCATACTCGTTTTGAATCTTAATCCTGTCTGTGAGGATGCCTGGAGTCCTTTGGCAACATCTGCAGATTTTACAGGCTACCTTCCATTTCATCTTCCAGCCTGTGAATGAAAATACCACATAAAACCGAGCCCAAGAGGGATCTTGTAAAACATCCCCTCTTGCCCAGAGAATTTTGCACCTACCTCATATCGAATAACATCGGCCCTCACTGCCTGTGTTTGGTGTGAGGGAACATGGTGCCGGGCAGTATCAAAGACTTTCCTTGAAGACGTGTCCCATCTGCTGCTGCTCCTTTATCCAACACGCCAGGCACCGCAGGAAAGAAGAAAATTAGATTAGTCTGATGTGTGTTGCAGAGCCCACATTAACTCATTAGTGGCTTGGAAATACAAAGTATTTCTAAGTGTCCCTAGGGCCCCTCTGGGGCTCTGTGCCAGGCCTGTGTCTGTCCTCTTGGCCAGAGCCAGCAGCTGCTGCAGGTCCTCTGGTGGGGCCTGGAGTCACCTGGGGTATCTGCTCCTCACACCCAAATATTACTTCAAATCACAGAATGGTTTGGGATGGAAGGGACCTTAAAGATCATCCAATTCCACCTCCCTGCCATGGGCAGGGACACCTCCCACCAGCCCAGGCTGCCCAAAGCCCCATCCAGCCTGGCCTTGAGCACCTCCAGGGATGGGGCAGCCACAGCTTCTCTGGGCAGCCTGTGCCAGGGCCTCCCCACCCTCTGAGTGAAGAATTTCTTCCAAACACCTAATCTAAGTCTGCCCTTTTTTAGTTTAAAGCCATTCCCCCTTGTCCTATCCCTACACCCCTGACAAAGAGTCCCTCCCCAGCTTTCCTGCAGGCCCCCTTTAGGCACTGGCAGGCCGCTGTAAGGTCTCCCCAGAGCCTTCTCCATGCTGAACAACCCCAACTCCCTCAGCCTCTCTTCACAGGAGAGGTGCTCCAGCCCTCTGAGCATCCCCATGGCCCTCCTCTGGACTTGTTCCAATCCATCCATGTCCTTCTTGTGCTGGAGGCCCCAGAGCTGAGCACAGGGCTCCAGGTGGGGTCTCAGGAGAGCAGAGCAGAGAGGACAATCCCCTCCCTCGCCCTGCTGGCCACAATTCTGATGTATTCTGAGCATATTTTCTGTACCTGAAGGGTGCCTGGTGCCTGTGTGAGCTGGTGAAGGCAGCCAAGGCCTGGAGCTGAGCCAGGAGATGTGGCACGGGTAGAGCTGGGCCCAGCCACCTCCATTTGGGTGCTCAGCAGGGAGCCCAGCTGGGAAAACCCAGTGCCACCCATGGGCTGCTGAAAAATGGGGTTCAAACCAACCCAAGAACAAATCCGTTGCAGCAAGCCCTGAAAGGCTGCCAGGGCAAGGAAAAGAAATAAAAAGAGAGAAAAGTGGGACCCCTCCTCCCATCCACACAGGCTACAGCTTCAGGAGCCCGTCTGGACCTGTGCAAAGCCAGTATTTTAAGTCAGATCCACTCGGGAAACAGAAATGCACTCAAAGCTGGAGCTTTCCAGGTGCTGCCACTCTCTTTCATTAAAATAGTTGCTGTGTGTCCAGCTGGGTTGTTTCCAGAATTAATTTCTTATAGGGCTGTTTTGTCATTTTTTTTCCCCCTACAAATATAACAGCTTGCAAAAATGCCAGCCTCTTTGGCTAGCATGTAGGAAAACCTCTTGCTTTCGGTCATTTAACAGCAACTCTTCATATGTATGTCTTTAATAATCTTGTTTATGTTTTAAGGCTATAGCACTTCCCAAGTAAAGAACTTAGTTAAAGAATCCTTTTGTTAGATATCAACAGACTCAAAAAAATAACGAGCATGTGAAGTTCTGTGCACATATAAACTTTTATTTTTTTAATGCAGTGAAAGGATTTATAGCCTGGGAGTGACTCCAGGGCCATGCAGGGTGAGGGATGCACACGGACCACAGCTGAGGGTGCTGCAACTGCCCTGGTGGAGCTTGGAAGAGCATCCCCTGCATCAGGAATAAAAGGGTGAGAGAAATGCAGAGGTTAGGTGTGCGTGATGCCCTACGTTATTCTCAACCAGCCAGCACACCAGCAAGGAGGGGTTCCCATAAAATCGCTCAGAAGCAGCAAAACCTTCGGCACTAGTGGGCGAGGTACAAATCTGCCCAAGAGGTCTGCAACAGAAAGTCAGGCAGATTCTGCCATGGCGTGATTACTCGGAAAGAAAAAGAAGGAAGAACACGTTGACAGCACATGGTAAGCCACCCATCATAAAATAGCTCTGATGGAGCAAGCACCCTGAAGGTACAGAGATGAGAATGCTCTTCAATCAGAACAGCTGCACTTCTAGAGCCTGCTCATCAGATTTCTTTTTTTTTTTTTTTTTTATAAAAGGAACCTAGGGCAGTAACTTCATTCGTTATAAAAGCAGCTCCTGAAAGGCCTGCATGTTCAAAGCGGGTGAAGAATACCTGGCTTTAAAGGAAATAAATATCCCTCTTACCTGAATTCATTCCCTTCAGGTGAGGAACATCCCACCAAATCTGGTAGGAGGCAGCCCCAGCTGTGCTGGAGAGCAAGCGAAGCGGACAGTTTTCCAGGCGAAGCAGTAAATCACCCCTGCACAACACACCTTCACTTGGAGAAAAATCCAAAAATTTTATTACGCATTTCAATTCACTGGACAAACCAAATAAGAAACCTTGGATGGTTAACTCCTTCCCTTCCAGCTGCACAGGGAACACATTTTGGGGTGGAGAGGTTGCGGATAGAAAGGTTCAGGAAAAATAAGGAGCAAACTGGCACAGAACTACCTTAAAGCCCTCACCTCTCCAAACATCCCCTCTAAGGAGCGCATTCTCTTTTCTGCATTTCAAACACAGGTGTTAGCCTTGAGTGCAGACAACACACACCAAGCGTGGCTGGTCTCTGCTCCATGAAATGGCCACGTTACCTAAATACAGTTTAACACCCAGCTGCAAACCAGTTCACAGAGATTTTTCTTCTGTTATCTCCTCCTGTAAAAGCTAGGTGCAAAACTTGTTCAGTGTTAAAATCTTTTACCATAAAATCACCTCCTTTAGTATTTTAAACCAGTGTAGGCTATTCTGATTCTATAGTTTTTGCAACATTTATCTCTCTATATATGTCTATATTTTCTTTGTTTGTTTCTGTGTAATAAAAAATTGATCTCCAGTTTTAAAGCCATGTCTTTATTGCCAAACCTTTCAGCCTCGAAATAAATGAATTGCATGTTTTCACTGCACACAGCAAATTCGCTGAGTTCCTCTGCCATGGAGCTGGCTGGCATGACACGACCTGCAGAGTCCTTATGTACTCCTAGGGAGGAGTGATAGATAAATGTGTGTGCAGGAAAAAAAAACCCTTCCACCTTAAGTAACTAGATTAAAATAAAATCTACCTTTAATCCAGCACCAAACTTAAATCCACCAGATGCCTCATCGTATCTAGTTATGGCACGTTGCTGTCTTTTTTTTGCATTTATAATCCACCCTTCTTTGATGTTTACAATTTTATATAGCTCCTCACCCAGCAGCACAAACCTGCACCAGGGTGGCTGAGCATTGCCATCGGGCAGGAGCTGCAGCAGGACTGGGGACTCAACCTTCGAGGCGTGCGGGTGGTCAGAGATCTGTGCTACTAACTCATTTCCAGATGGAAATCTCCCTGAACTGCTTGAAATAAGAAATGAAATGTTACAGGGATGGTTCAACCCTTACATCTCTTGCTGAAACCCTCGTGTGTTGCAGTGAGCAGCGGCCAGCCCAGGATTTCCCTGCTGTGCTGGCATGCATCAGCCCTGGAGCATGCAACAGACTAGGAGACAGAGACAGGACCTTCCCTGCACCTACCGCAGGGGAGAGGAGCACGTGGGCAGCTTCGTTCCCTCTCCCAGAGGATTTAGATGAACCTCTCACTGCTGTCCTGGCCAAATTCTGTTAAAATCAGAAAAGGTTTTAATGCACAGAAATGGCTGGCTCAGCAAAATCTAAAAACTGGAAAACCTGCTTCGTTATGGGCACGTAGCCTAACTTTTTCATTTATATAACTGGTTGGGCTTGAGGTTTAGTTTTCTGGTGGTATTGCAGTGGTGGTGCAGAGGGTTTGGGAGTATCCAGGGCTGTCGGATTTGCTTTGCTTGGAGAAATTGAACAATCTGGCTTTAGTTAAGGAACCCAGCACCTAAGGCTGGGTTCAGAAAAACCTGCATTCAGAAAAATTCAGAAAAATCTGCAGTTTCAACCTGACTTCCTCCACCCATGCTCATACTGACTGACGGAGCTATCAGCTGGCCCCAAACCTCCAAGCTCACACACCTTAGCCTCCCTCCACACCAGCTTTTCTTATAAGCCCCCTTCCCTTGAACAGCCTCCTTCATTCAGAAGTGATTCCCTGGTCTCCAGCTCACCAGACCTCTGGAGAAGCTGAAGAAATGCTCATCAGCATCAGGACCAGCAGGTGGGAGATGGAAAGGCTCCATCTCCTGGTAGCAGTTCCATCCTTTAAAGGGGATCCAGCCTGAGGAAGGCATCCCTGCAGAGCAGATGGTGCTGCACGCTTGCCATGGCCTGCTTTACAGATTTGCCTGCCCCAGAGGCTGTTTGGTAACACAGAGAGGCCTTTGTAGCTTATTCTGCTGTCCCTTGCTACAGAACCCAAAGACTTCCCACATAGGAAAGTGGCAGCACAGTCCTTCACTGCACCTTCCTGTGCTGGAGTGTCCAAGCTGAAAATGGGTTTGTTTGTTGGGGCAAAGGAAAAGGGATGTGAAAATACAGTTTTGGAAATAAAGGTGGAGGAGGAGGAGGTTGTATGCTTAAATCTGAAAGGGCAGGACCCTGAAACCCATGTGAATCTTCACAGTGGTCCTTCCCCTCACCTGCTGGAGTGAGGTGGCTGCAACATAGAATCACAGAATGCTTTGGGGTGGAAGGGACCTTAAAGGTCATCTAACTCCAACCCCCTGCCATGGGCAGGGACACCTCCCACCAGACCAGGTTGCCCAAAGCCCCATCCAGCCTGGCCTTGAGCACCTCCAGGGATGGGGCATCCACAGCTTCTCTGAGCAGCCTGTGCCAGGGCCTCCCCACCCTCTGAGTGAAGAATTTCCTCCTAACATCTCATCTAAATCTCCCCTTTTAGTCTAAAACTATTGCCTTGTGCCCTGTTACTACGCTCCAGATCCCAAGGAGAGCTCAGCTCTGTCCATAAGGGACGAATCTCAATATAGATGTACAAATCCAAATGTTGACACCAGATCCAAAGCTGTTATTTTTTTTGTTGTTACAAATATGCTGAAAAGATAGATCTATCCCAAAATAAAAATTAACTTTGTTTCCTGTGGTGGTTTCCAGCTAATTTAATTTTGAAGCAGAGAGATGAAAGCTGCTTCCAGCCCTACAAGCTCATTTGAACACCAGGAGCCAGTGCTTTTATTGCCAGACCCCAAATACTGAGCTGCTGCAGTGTGAATTAAGCCCTTTACAACTCCTGAGAGATGCCTCACCTTTCCAAAAAGCTGCTCAGGTGAAAAAAGTTAGAGGAGACTCTTGATTGTAATGCCTGTGGGAACATCCCCGTCCTGCAGCTCTGCAGGGCCAGCCACAGGCGGGGGTGCCGCCACAGTGTCCCTTGATTGGAGAAGGAGGAAAGCCAGGAGAGCCATGAAGCCAGCTTTAACACAAACACTTTTAGAAAAAAGACTGCACTCGGGGTGCAAGTTTTCAGACATTATACACTCAGCAACACGGGTTTTAAACATGCTCACGGGGTACAAGAGCAATTTCTATTCAGTTAGCTGGAATAAGTCATGGTTTTTCAGTTCCGCGACCCAAATCTTGTTATCCTTTTCTCTGCTCTGGAAGGGAAAAGTCCTTTTAAAATAGCCACTCAGTTAAGCCGCTGAAGCCAAGTATTTCAAGACCTAAAAAGCCTAATGACAACTTGAAGGTGAAATCACCTGCTTGCAGTTTGCTGCCTGAAATGGGAGAAAAATGACAAAAATCCAATGCGTTTTAAAAAGCATGCAGATACTGATCTACTTGAGGACTTCCACAGGAGAGCAAAATGAAAATTCACATGCCAGCCAGCCCGTTCCTATCAAATTTGATCTAAACCAAGCCAAGTTCCAGCCTTGACAAAGGTTTCCTGTGAGAGACAGCATCAGCACCAGGCCGGCTGCCCCACAGGGGCTGCCATTGAGGAGACCGTGGTGGCTCAGCACCAGGCCCGGCTGCCCCACAGGCACTGCCATCGTGGTGGCCAAGCCCTCAAGCACTGAACTCTTTCCTTGGTGCTGCCAAGGTGTGTTACAGCTGTTTCTTCACCATTTTCACCACCATTTCACAACAGGCCTGGCCGGGTTGCAGGCCTCAGGGCTGGGCAGGATTCAGGCCACTGAATCCTCATCTCGGCGCTGCCTGCTAGCACTGAAACCACCCCTCTCTGCACAAATGCAGTCAGCTTCTGTATCACAGCCTAGGTTCAGTGTTAGAAATGTGCCTCAGAAAATAAAATTCACTGCGCCAGATAGCCTACGTGGGAGAGGAGCAAGGAGCAGTCAAGATCCTTACCTGGGAGAAATGTGTGGGAAGGAAAGAGAAATGTACTGTCCCCTTCAAACAGTGCAAGCTATTTGGAAACGCTGAGCTTTAAACATGCAACCTCATGTTGCTCAAAGTGTGCAACCTGTTGTAAAACACCCCATGCAATGTGAATTTCACAGATGCCTGCTGATTTATTTCTCTCAGAGGTACAGTGAGATTCACTGTGAGCAGTATCAGCAGCTGCTTTACTGTGTCAAAGCTCTTTGCTCATCACCAGGGCACGAGGGCTAAACTGCAGCCTCCATTCTTTAAACAACAAATTTCTACTTACTCTTCTACACTGGCCATCCTGGATTGCTGTTGTATCCAGTTTTAAGAATGCTTAAAGAAAAGCAGGGAAGCACACCTCCCCCCTACTGTAGCTGCACTACAAGAAGCTCTGGGAAACTTTCCTGCCATGAGCAGAAGTGGGATCTCCCTGCCAGAACTGCTGAAGTCCTCACACGGATGTTGAAAGCACTTGTGACTTCGGCATCAACTGTGCCTTAGCCAAGCGAGCACACCTCAGTGTTTTTTGCTGTGGTTGCCTCCTAGGACGTTAGAGAGCAGCAGGAAGGTGTGGAGCTCTGCCTGGGGGTGCGCAGGGAGCTACCTCGGGGTTATGTATTAGGATTAGGGGCCTGACCTACAAGGGTGACGTTGCTGTGGGTGTCTGCTACAGACTGCGTAATCAGGAAGAACTAGGTGAGGCCTTCTTCAGCCAACTGGAAGAAGTCTCGTGTTTACAGGCCCTGCTCCCCATAGTAGACTTCAACCACCCCGATAGTTGCTGGAGGGACAGCACTAAGGCACCAGGAGGTCTCTGGAGTGTTAACAATAACTTTCTGACACAGATACGGAAGAGCCGATGAGGGCGGATTGGAGCATCTGTCAGACATGAAGAAGCTGTGACTACCCAGCCTTTAGAAAGGAAGGGTTAGAGGGATCTTATCAATGCAGGTTTGTGGAGTCTCCATCCTTGGAGATATTCAAAACCTGACGATATGGTCCTAAGCAATCAGCTCTAGCTGCCCCTGCTTTGAGTAGAGGAGTTGGACTACATGTTCTCCAGAGGTCCCTTCTAACTTCTGCAGTCCTGTGAATTTTAAAGAAAGTGAATTTTGAAGACACGGAAATATCTGTGTCCTTTTTCTTGTACTCACAGTTAAAGCCAAAGCTATCTCTACCAGGGATGTATCAAGTAACAAACACACCTGTGAGTGATGTAAGAGGACGTAACAATGAAAACCACACCAGTATTACACAAAACATCTCCGAAGATTTTAATGGGGACATTGACTGGAAAATTCAGATGAGGAAAACACAGAGCATTAACACATTAGCAATTAATGACACATTTTGCGAAGAAAAAATTTAGGAAAGACGAGGGGAATACTGGGAAAACACAATCATGACCAAGACCCATAACATGACTACCCTAACACAAGTCAAGAGCTGACATGAAGCATCAACAGTCTTTACTGTCAGCCTGCACATGGCCAGGCACTCTGAACACAGACTTAAATTGGATCGATTTCAGCACCAGTGAAAAAGGATGGCTTTTTTCTGCTCTCAAACATATCTTTTGTTATGTCAAACAAATACCGAAAATTTTAACAGTCCTGTTTTCTTCTTCCCCCCACAATGCTCCCTGAACTGAACCGTGTGTTTAACTTTGCCAGGTTAGCAGCTGAACACAGAAAAATGTCTTTGCCCACTTTTATTTCCACACTTTGGAGAAAAGTGATTACTTGTAACTTTTCTCACAAGAAGGACTAAAAGGAATTCTTAGAAAAAAATAAAACACCAGAAAAGGACAGGAGGTGATTTGTAACCCAAGCTTTCAAATCTACTGAAGAGATCTATTCATGTTAGAGCTTTCCTACTGCCCAAATTGGATGCAATTTCAAAATTCTACACCCATTTAATAAATCTTGCTCCTGCATAGATGCACTTTAATGAGTTACCTTCTACTACTGTGTGGAAATATAGGAATTTATTTTTGTTGACTTGCTATAATGAAGTTTTATTGAAAGTGTAGGGTGTTTGCGATATACACTCAGTCCTGTGCATAATTTGGACAGAGGTATTTGGTTCTTCCTAATAACCACTCCATTTTGACACCTGGCACAATCCAAGATTGAATTATTATCTGATCTATATTAAGTTAGCTATATAATAAAGAAATGCATACGAAATTGCATTTTTCTGAAGCACAACAACATATTCTCTCTTCCAGGACAGAAAACAGCCTCTGCTCTCAGTAGTTAACAGAAAATTAGTCAATCATGTGAAAAAAATAAATATTAAGACTGTTTTAAAGCTCCTAGATCTCTATTTCTGAATAGCAAATGTTTTAAAACATTACTTAGTACAGTTTAAGAATCTAGAACATTCTTTATAAAACTATATCAGATTAAAAATAAATATCTGTTGCTCAGTCTTCAGGCAAAATACTGGACTTACGCATCATTCATTCCCTTCCCAGAGTTCAATGCATGAGCACACATTTACTGTAAAACCCACAGACTTTACCTAGAAACCAGGTATCTTCAAGAAAAAAAATATCTCACTTATACATAAAATATAAGTTCGCAATTTCAGCCATGATTCTTTTTATATTAAAATTCTTGTATTTGCAACTACTATTACCAAACAACTTTAAGATATTCCTTGATATGTATTAACATAAATATCACCACCCAGTTCAATAACATTGTACCAAAGCTTTTGTTTTAAGCCTCTTCAGTGCTAACAGTCAAGAGCTGGGACTAGATAGTCAACTGACCTTCAGAACATACAGATCAATAAAAATATTTTTATTATTGTTTTTCTCATTCTCAGGCAGCATTTTTTTCAAAGTCCTTCAATAAGCAAACGCAGACGCTATGTTGCAGGTTCTACTGTATCAATGTCTTCCTTCTTTGCACCCTCCTCTCGGTTTTTGCCCTGTTGCAGGGTGAACACCGACGGGCCCAGCCTTAGGATCTTCCCACTGCCGAGGCATTCATCGCCCTTGTAGAACACAGCAAACTAGGAGATGAAAACAGGGAAAGTATTTTTCAGCTTCTGCAACTGCAGGCTGTGCAATGCCTGCTGGACAGTGACTGTATGCATTTATGTTTGTTCTAGCCAAATCTCAAGAAAAAAAAAAAAAAAAGAAAAATGTACAGGAATTGCCGACTCACAAGAGTCTAAATGTCAGTATGTTAGTAGGAATTCCCTCATGAACTTCTGCAAGATTATCTGAAAACTCTTCAGTTACTGTGGTGGAATGTTTTGTTCCAAAAAGCTTCCTTTCCCAGGGGAGATGACACACATAAATTCACCTGCATTTTCACTGGACTTTCCTTTGACAACTCTGCCCAGGCTACCACGGCACTTCTCAAAAAAGGAGGGGACCAAGGTAGCCTGCTGTTAAGGACTACTGAGACAATCCACCTGGAGGAAGCAGCTGGGACTCATGTGCAGGTTTGTGAAGGAGAGGAGGAGCACAGACCTCCCGGCCTGTCCCTCTGAGGAAAAAAAAACAGTTACAGGCTCCAGGCACTCAGGGGTTTCTCAGACCTACCATCCGCTCTGGCAGGAGTCTTCACAGCTCAGCTCGCTTCTCTTACTTCGTCCCTCTCTGTTACAAACAGCCCTCAGACAATTGGCCTCAGGATGTATCCCACAGAGGCCCAGTTTTGGGGCATGCAGGAGATGTTTGAAACCCTTTAATTCATAATGGGACGGAGCATACCCTTCTATCAGTGGTGCTGAGAGGCATCACTGCACATTGCCCATCCTGGAAAATGAGGGTTGCTGAACACAGACCCTCACTAAACAAATTTGAATGCTAAACCCACATGACACAACCTAACGACTTCTAAAATCTATTTCTTGAGGACAACAGATACCATTTCTGCATATAAAACTGATTATCCAAAATCTTTTCGTATACTTCTAAAATTACCTTAAGCTGGAAACAAACATCTTGTAAAGTAGTGGATGAATAACCAAAATAAAACTAACTGCTCTCACATGCAAATAAATCACCTATTTTGCTCCAGCTATTAAAAACACTTCTCTGTTTTACTAGTTACTCTATTTTAACACCCCAAAATGGAAAGAAAGTCACTTTAATAACTCACCTGCCCAGGTGTGAGAGCTCTTGTTGGCTTCACCAGTGTCACCCACACACTCCCATCTTGGTTCAGAGTCAGCACACAAGGCACTGGAGCAGAAAATGGCCAAACACCTGCCAGTTAATCCTTATGTTCACATTAAAACAAAACCAACTTTCATCACCAGGTTAAACAGATCTAAGTCAACACACCACCACACAGAATTGTTTGATAAAGCTACTACAGAAACAGAAAGGCAAACCAAACATTTCAGCTGTTTCTGCAAAACTACACTGAACACAATACTAGAATAAAAAAAAATGAATAAAAAAATAAAAAAGCCACAAGAAAAACAGAACAAGGTTTGATTACCCAGTGCCATCTGGTGCTGAAACCTGAAATGACATTCCATCATTTTATCCCTAACGAGCTCTGCGGGAGGTTCCTCTGCTATCCAGTGCACTCGATTTGTCCGCAACAGGTCTCTGTACAGAGCAGGGTGATTTGTTGATGGTGCCTGCAAATACAACGTTCACTCAGTGGTGATGTTTTTGCCAAAGAGCCTAGGACTGCTGTGAAGTAAAGCATGAAATAGAGAAGCAGCATCAAGCTACAACAAAATAAAGGCAAAATGAGTACAAAATCAAGAATTTATTAGCATTTACCAGCTTCCAGGTGGAAGCCTTTAATGAAATAATATGCTAAAGCAAGCCTGAATTATTTGTCAGTCCTCTACATCTCAAGAGCTATGTCACTTATATTTTTTTCTCCAGTCCTATTTCTGCCTTCTTCAGGCTGAGTTCAGATCCCTTGTTGATTTGTAACACTCTTCCTTTCGTTCTAGAAGCAAAAAGTGTATTTCTAGTGCTGCAATATAATGAAGAAGCTCTTTCATTTGGCAGAAAAAATACACAAGACAGTATATGTTTATAATATAGGCTACGCTACAAATCAAATCTTCAGTATCCCACTTCTGGACAGGGACTGTCCTTAGAACTCAAGAAAGAACATTATAAATGCAATCCCTCATACTTGTTTTTTTTTTTTTTTTACCCTCCAAAACCTACTGCTGTCATATGAGAAATAAAATTGAAGATGCAAGTCAGACATCTTCACTGAAATCAAGAGGATGTGCCTTGCAGAAAAGCAGAATTTAAAACCTTCGAGTCGTTTCTCACAATGGGAAAAAGCAGGGAGAAGCACTGTGCGAAAACAAGGGTAAATCTCATATTTTGTACATCATTACTGAACGAAATCAAAGTCTGTATAAAGGGTGGCCTGCCAAGCCCCAGTCACTCCTTTGTTGGGAAGGTGTTGCACACACACAGCCTTAAATTCTTAGTGGTCCTGTCTGCTTCCTCTCACCTCTGTTTTGATTACAATTTTTTTCCCCCTCAGGCAAGTCTGCAAGTAGCAACACACCTCATTATAATCATGTCAGTATCAAAATAACAACTTTAAGAACAGCAGGAAACATTAACGAAGCTGGTGAGGTGCAGAGCTCCAATCATCTCCTATGATTAGTCATTAAAACGCCAATGATTCACAATATTATATTCTGCCTCAGTTTTCAAAATGATAAAACTGTATTATTGGCTGCTACCTCCTTTACCCAAAAAACAAAATAGCAAAACATAGCGAACCAAGACAATACACATTTTATGTACTGTGTCACAATTATTACAGAAAACTCTTATTTTTAGAGTAAAAAATGAGAGCTCAGTAGGCTGGTTGAGTTTTTCCGGTGTTTGCCATTTAACTGGAAAAAGCTTGCTGCCAACATCTAAGGCAATCTTCCACTCAGCAGCCAGTCTGGACAAGGTGTTTGAAACCCGCAGATGCGGCGCTAGCTGGCACTTGTTTCCCCCAGCAGCAGAGCCAGGAATTCTGCCCAAACTCAGATCACATTCCGTAGAGCAGGAGTCATGAAATGCTTGCATGAGGCATTCACAACACCAGTGTTAATTAACTCACCACAAAGATATCTCCAGTGCTGACATCTTTATCTACAACAAACCAAGCATCCTTCACATTTGTTAGCCCAGCCCTCTGGCCTATTGTGTAGAGGAACCAACCTAAAAAACAGGAAAATGGAGGGTTGCTAGCATCTTTTAATCTTTTACTTTCAAAAAATAATTTAAAATGTATTCAAAGCAAAGCTTTTTTTTTTTTTTTTTTTTTTTTTTAATATATTAAAAGCCAAAACTTTACCACTAAGCAAAGAATAAAGAACCAAGTGCTTTAGAGAAGCGTGCCAATCACAAGTTAAGACAACATCTACCTGAAAGTTTCTATCTGTACCTGAAGCACACGATTTCAAACTAATCCATTTCTATTGTGGTACTCTTACAAGAGACAAACATTTCTCTATTTCAGTTTCAACTTGTGGTTTTGCTATCTTTCAGTCTTAGTATTTCCCCTTACTAGGGGTTTCAAGGTTGTACATGCTGTACAGAGCAAGTTTTCCATGATTATTAGAGAAATCAAACTAGCAAAAATCTTTGGAATTTCACAAAAACTTTGTTCTCCTAAATGTAAGCAATATTTCTCTAAAAGCAGTTATCAAGGTGGGTTAGCCAATTACCTTTGTGTGTTCCCAGCACCTTCTTATCCTCAATGGAAACAAAGTTCCCTGGTCGAGGTTCTAAATACTACCAAATAGGAAGAGATTTAAGTCACAAGATGATCTCCAAACAAAATGTGATTCAAGTTCTGTCACTGAGCTCTCTTGGAGTTGGAAAATAGCTGTTCAACAAGCAAGCACCGTTCAAGCAGCTTTCTGCTTCTTCCCTCAGGCTGCCTGAGGGAGAAAAGCAGGAGGGGCAGTCCCTATCAGCACTAATTCTGTGCTTCACTCCCCCCATCCTCATCTATGGCAGGGAACAGCAGGTTTCAACCATTTGCCCCTCTCGTATCCCAGTCGCATGTCAGAGCCTAGCAGCTATGCACAGGTGGAGGGGCAGGGGCGAGCTTCCTCATACAGGTTGCTGGTGTTACCTTCTGGTAGGCTTGGGACTGCCAAGGGAGATGCTACAAAGTGCCAGCCACCAGCTGGCAGAGATTCTTCTGTAGACAGAACCAGAACAGAACACAGACATTGCCGTAGGTTTAATGTTACTCACCTCAAGAAGGAATTTCTTGAAGTTTCTTTCACCAATGAAACAAACTCCCATACTCTGAAAAGGAAATGCGGTACTGAATCCATAAAAAGCAGAGAAAAACACTGGAAGTAACGCATATTACTTATGTAATCTCATAAAAAGAACAAACCCACAACATCTTCTCCAACATATGTAAACAACTCCTATACAGTATCAGTGAGAGCCACGAGCACAGAAGAGAAATAATAAATTTAGAACGTGTTCAGTAAAGGCATAGGTTAAAACATTGGTGACTACGTCGTAGATATATTATAAACATAAGTCTCTTTCAGATAACATACAAAACTGACAAATTATGTAGACTCAGTCTATGTCTTGAAGTAAAACTTAAATAAGAATTGTCTGAAATACCAAAGTCAGCTAGTCACCAAAGTCAACTGCGGCAGGGGAGTTTTAGGTTAGATGTTAGGAAGAACTTCTTCACTGAAAGGGTTGTGAGGCACTGGAACAGGCTGCCCAGGGAAGTGGTGGAGTCACCATCCCTGGAAGTCTTCAAAAGACGTTTAGATGTAGAGCTTAGGGAAATGGTTTAGTGGGGATTGTTAGCGTTAGGTAGAGGTTGGACTC
Source organism: Netta rufina (assembly GCF_964035555.1). Taxonomy (NCBI): domain Eukaryota; kingdom Metazoa; phylum Chordata; class Aves; order Anseriformes; family Anatidae; genus Netta; species Netta rufina. Next base: position 190,955,231 of record NC_140123.1, read on the forward strand.
GATGATCTTGAGGTCTCTTCCAACCTAGAAATTCTGTGATTCTGTAAATAAACAGATTTTCCTTTCAGTTACTGCCTACATTCTTCAGATAACCATTTACGTGGAGAAATACGAACATTTCGAGCAGTCAAGACCATATCAACCTACAATTGCTGCCTGCATCACGTTTGTTAGGATCAAATCATGAAGTGTAAGCTCTTAGCCAGGGAAACAGATTTATTTATTTATTTATTTAGACAAAGTGACTGAAGAACAGTGTGACCCAGTCTCTGTGAAGGCATATTCAGAAACACTTCTAGTGCAGAAGCCCTTGAAAGCTACAGGAAATAAACATCAAGGCTTCTCACCTGCTGTAACAGAACACTTTCCTTAAGGCTTACAGCTTCCTCTTACACTCACCCCCACCTTAGCTCTTCTCAGACACAATGGCACACAAATTATCTGCCAGCTAAAATACAGAACTAACCGCAAGCTCATAAAAGTACTTTTAAGCAGGCAGACAACTATAAAACTGCTTCCCAACCTATTCTATTATTGTTTGCTTAAACAGCTGATTTCTCAGAGATTAAGGTTCAGGAAGTTCAGAAAAGTCCATTTCGGAGAGAAATACAAATCAAAAGAGTTTAAGTGTTACCATGCCTCTTTTTTCTTTAGCACATGATGAAGGCCATGTTCCGATGCTATCTTCTTTACGAAGCTTTTTGTTAAATCCCCTAAAGGAAAAATGGTTTTCCTCAAAGCATCCTGGGAGACCTGACTTAGAAAGAAGGTCTGGTCTTTAAAGAGGTCAGCTCCTTGAAGAAGTTTTACAGCTGCAAAGCACAAAACACAAAAAACAATTCAGTAACTGCCTTTAATATCTCAACTTCCTTTAGCATTTCGTTCAGTAATCAACACTTTAATTTTTATTATTTTCAAATACATGTGAGAGACAGCATTGTTCAGGATTTTCAAAATCTAATTGAAAATGTTTGAGTATTTCCTTACCCCTGAAAAGGTACAGAAACATTCTGATCTTGTACAACGCAGAATCTGAAAGAGTCTTACACTGCCTGATCTATTACACTACTGCAAGTTTCTCTTGCAAGGACATCAACAGTATGGAAGATGAAAACAGCTTTCATGTTTCATGTGAAAGGGAGAATGAATATTGAAACATGCTAGAGCATCCTGTTCTTAAAATAAATCAATTTTTGCACAGAAATCACACTGCTATAACTCAGTGATTTGAACAGCCATCGCAGCTATTTCCAATAGATGATCTAAGGAGAGGAGTTTGACTTCCTTCTTTCATATAAAAAGTGAACAGTAAATGAAGCCTCCTGATAACCCAGATGAAATAAATTCAGTGCAGTTTTTCAGTCATGTTCTGTCCACTTTCTTTAAGAGCTCATACCTCTGGGGAGGTACAAACTCTACTGATGCATTTCTCAGCTCAAGTGAACACTTACTACAGGCCAGTAGCTCAGTCACAACTGTTACAAATTCTCAGTAACAGGGCAGGAAGCCTGCTTAGAATATTACAAGATATTACAACTGAATCAGGCTGCCACAAGGACAGACCATTGGTCCCACTGGAGATGTTTCAACTTCCCAGAAATAAAATCCAAAACAACAAATCATATAAAGCCCCTCAAGTCCAGAACAAAGGAACAGAAGTCAAGAAGCTGTAATATACAAACATCACTGTGGCAGGTTTGCAAGAGAGGTAGTCTGCAGGTTTCTTTTCCTTTGGGTGTACTATGTGCTTCACCAGAGCTTCAGCTGAGTTATTTTCCTGCCTTATGGCCCACAGCAGAGCTGTTTGGGAGATGCCCACATTGCCATCCAAACCGCAATAGTTCCATGCAGAGTCAGACCCAGAACAGCATTAATCAAGCTGGCTCAGGTACTGGTAACAACAGAACCACTGCGGTGCAGGTATCAACTTCTGATTATGTACAGCCACAGGCAGCCTATTAAAGTGAAGAGCAAAACCTGCTGCTGCTGTTAGTACCTTTGCTGAGCTGGGAATTGCAGCCTTAAAAACATCTACACATGCTGCACTTGTACCTTCCAATTTCAGCATAGGCAGAACCTTAATCTGCCTGGGAAAATCTGGCTTCTACAGGAGAACGGAGAAGGCACTGAATGAAAGATTCTTTTTTCTGCCAGTAAAATAATACAGAGTCCAATTACCGTATAAAACAATGTTATTAATTTTAATGTTTCAAAGGTCTTAAATCTGAAGATACTACCTAAGCATATCCCCACGATAAGGTTTATCTATGCTATATACTGAATAGCCAAAGAAGGCATTCATGAAAATAGAAGAAACACATCGAGTAATTTTTACACAAGTCACTGAAAAACTTGACAAATATTTCCTGAAATACTTCTCCAGGGTATGGAAGATAGCCCTGTCTCCGTAATCCACATTACAGCTCCTCTAGAATGCTGATTACTCCTGAAATGCTCATTCTTACCCCTCTGCACCTGGATTAGCAAATGTAACACTTGACTGGTCAGTGTAATTCTCAGTGAGGCAAATCTCCTGTTTTTGCCCAATCAGCCTTCTAGAGGCTGGGGTTTAAACAGTAATCAGCACATGTGAAGTTGCTCACTTCCCCCATTATGTGACACAAAATATAGTTTAAATTTCTCTTTGATACCTGGGATGAAATATAAAACCACTTACTATTTCTAACTTCAAACCGGTTTCGGAAAAGCCCTTGTGGTCTTTTAGTATATTTCTGTTTAAAAACTTCCTCATCCTCCAGTGACGTCCTAGCGTAATGCCCAGTAGCAATTGCATCAGCTCCTAGCAAGGAAAAAAAAAGGCAAAACATAAACAAAAAACTCACAAAGGCACATATTTGAAATTCACAGCGTAAAGCAGGGCTATAAACATCTAGGAAAAAAGCAGAAAACAATGAAGGAAGAAGCCTAAGTCTAATACTAAGAAGTCTTATACATCACAGTCCTGCTATTTAATCAACATGAACTGTTCATCAGCATGTTGGAACTTGTGTTTTTGTACTTTAAGGAACACCTAAGAATGTAAAATTTAATGCTCAGGTCAATATGCATCCCTGATTTAAACCTATTCCTACATATATAATAGTAAATTCAATCCCAAATACTTTGCAAATATTGAAATACTGCTACAGAGATGCACAATTTATGCATACAAGTGAATTCCTGTTTTTCCCCACCTTTCCAAAAGCTGCTACCATCTTAGCACATCCCCCACATATGCTATGTACTGACACACTTCAAAAAGCCTTACCTAGGTTATCCATAGCATAGTGAAGAAAGTAGTTGAATTTTATATGCTTGTTACACACAATATCAGGATTAGGCGTCCTTCCCAATTCATATTCTTTTAAGAAGTCACTGTAAAATAAAGAGTCACGTGTATATTAACATTATTAACATCACATAATACTCTCCAAGACTGGAAGATCTGCTAAACATGAAAACTTGAGACCCAGTCATATGAAGCATTTTATGCAAGAGATAAAATATCCATTAGCTTTTAACCTATAAAAAACAATGCTACAGACTGAGGGCATGGTCAAAATCTAACTCACAATCTTGTACTGTACCGCTGATTTATTAAACTACCATTACTCGGGGGAGACATGGCTATGCACTGTGCACATCCTACTCATCCCTTACAAAGTACTTTTCAGAATTAAACAAGCTTAATCAATTTTTCAAAGCAGCTGAGCAGTGCAGCATGCACCAGAAGATATTGTGTTTCATCTGCAAGGACACTACCTTAATCTGTAAGAGCATATGATAAGCAGTCATGGGACCTTGCCTTAACTTTCATAGACATTTTTCCTGCTTCCCCCCACCTCAAAAAATAAGTACAGTTTCTCATAGCCGAGTTCTAGTTTTCACACTTTCATGCAACTAAACTGCTTAGCGTTGTTTGCTTGAAAACATTTAATTACTAATAAAATTAAACTAGCATACAGTGATGCACAGAGCAGAAGGCCCAATGTTTGCTTTATTTTGCTTGCCCTTGGTGGTCACTCAAGTCAAGAGGGATGAAGGGCAGAGCGTGGTAAACCATCTTTACCTGTATTTAAAAGACCTATTGAATCTCTCTGATGCAAAGACATAGAACAGACTCTGTACAAACCATGGGAAAGACAAGACCTGAGATACTTCTCTTGATAAAAGGTATTTTTTACTGAATAATCCTTTAAAGAGAAACTTCAGGGAACAAATTCAAGCTCAACGATGACAGTAAGGAAAAAAGGCTTCTGGAACAAACCAAAATGCTGTACTAATAAATGATGAGAAGCAAAAGAGGAAAGCTGATCTTCTGTGACCTTTAATTCATCATTTACAGCCATCCCCCACCCCACACGAGTTTTGATACCATTCATTCATTCTGTCGCACCAAGAGGGAAAACAGAGTGAGCCTTCCCAGATCAGGACCATTTTCTTCACTGACTGTAAAAGTTTTGTGCTTAACTTGATGCCACTGCAATGTGGCACAGAAACAGAACAACCAGGTTACTCCTTAGTTTCTTCGAAGACAAGTTAACAACAGCACTACTTAAAGAAGGATGAAGATGAGCTTATGTTGAATAAGTAGAAGAGAAACTTGGTTGTTACATCAATATTTCCCTTTTTCTCCCTTCCAATAAAATCTTTCTGCTTTCTCCATGCATAATTTTCTTCCATTACAGTGGAACAAAGCCATAGGAAGAGCAAATTTGAACATCCACTTTAAAGAACAACTTCAAATTTGTCAGAAATTTTAATAAGGCTAAGTCATGATTGCTCTGTGGTAAACTGGATTCAGTATATATTAATATAATGTACAATGCACTGCATAAATTACATAAAACAAACAAGGGTAATAGCATCCCATAACATAATTTTTCCTCAAGCTTACGATAAGGTTGGGCCAGTACGTAGGAAAAAGAAATGAGCTGCAACAATGGAATTACTACACATTTGTAATAACTGTGGATAAACCTATTAATTTCAAAATTAATGAGTACATTAAAACCAGTATTTCTCTCATTCATGTGATGTTAAACATGAACGAGGACACAATTCTGCGTTTAAGGAGCATCAGTACTTCCTTTTAGCACCGATAACACCACAATAAGCTGCCTTTGCCATCCTCACTTTTCACAGGAACAGGGCACTACGTTCATCTATTTCCGAAAGGCCACCTGTTTCAGTGGGTTTCTACCTGAACACTTCGTTCCAGTACTCCTTCACGTAGGAAACCTGGTGGAAAGGGATGTCGAGCTTCTGGCAGACCCGGTAAGCATCTTCACAGTCTCTGTCGACGGAGCAAGCTCCCTGCTCATCCAGAGGGTCCCAGTTCTTCATGAAGACGCCCGTCACTTGGTAGCCTACCAAGGGAAGGCAGGGAGTGACTGATAAACTCAAACTCTTATGGGGTGGGCTTTCAAATTGTGTTTTTCAAGGCAACCGCGTCCTTCATACGTGAGAAACCCCGCATTACGCATGCAGCCTGTCAGGAGTTCCGCAGCAGTGCTACCACATATTATTTTTGCTGAGGGCAGGGCGATGGCTGGCACCCAGATCAGCCGTTTATGAAACCCCTCACGGTGACACCACACAACGCGGAGTCGCTCCGGCTCCCCCCGCCCTGCCTCCCGCTCTCCCCCTCAGCCCCGGGGGGACCCGGCGGGGCCCCGGCCGCCCTCTCCCACCTCGGCGCCTCAGCAGCAGCGCTGCCACGGCGCTGTCCACCCCGCCGGACACGGCGCAGGCGACATGGCGACCCCCCGCCGCCCTCAGCATCGCCACGGCCACAATCGGCCCGGCCCGGCTCCACCGCCCCTTCCTCCCCGCCGCCCGCCCCTTCCGCCGCCATGGCCCCGGGGGCGGGATTGGCGTGAGGGGAGTGGGGCTTGGCCGCAGCTGGCGAGCCCGGGGAGGTTTTTTTGGGCACCGGGGGTTATCTGAGGTGGGTGGAGCAGGTGTTATTAAGGTAATTAAGGTGTGAAAGTTAGAGGAGGTTGCCTGAATTTGCTGCCCTTGACCCCCTACGCAGTCAGTGGGAGCCACCCCTGCCAGCTGCTCACCGGCAGCAGGACTCCAGTTGTACCGGACAAACCAAGCCCCGGTTACACCCGGTGAAAATATTAATGTCTAGGATCGACTGCTTCACGTTCGTCACTATTTAATGAGCCAGGAGCTGTGCCACAGGCTGCAGGTCAGGGCAGCCCACCCCCATTCTGGACTAATCACTGTGAAGTTTGGGCAAGTGGGATGGATATATCTACATGCCTAGCTCTCCTTCAGCTCTCAGGGAATCCCAAAACTATTCAGCTAGCCAGATGCCTGCTTTAGGACCTTGCAGTGCAGCTGACACAGCCCACTGAGAATTGCCAGTAAAATAGTTATTGTTAGGTGTCAGTTAAGCACAGTTGTGGGGCATGACCATAACAGTTGATAGTCACTGTTTCTGAAATAGGGCATAACCTGATTTGAAAGAAAATCACGAATACACCAATAAGGTGAGAAAGAGTGTGTGTGGCATTTCCTTGGTGGTTGTTTTTGTTTTTCAAGTCTCTCTCTTTGTTTTCATTTGGAACTGTACAAAGAACTGATTTCTGGTCCCTGCTGAAAGGTTATATAAAGACATGGTTTGAGTATTGCTTTAACTGAGCAGCACTGACTCATAAGTGAAAGTTTAATAAATGCCTTGGTTATCCATCTCATTTTTTGCAGAGGGAAAGCAGGAACAACCAAAAAAAAAAGTATACACATTCTACATGACTGTGGGTCACACTTAGTAGGAGGAGGTGGCATGGTTGTTCCCTCTGACTCAGAATGTCTTCACAACCTTGCCAAAGTCTTGGTTCACAAGTCTGACACTGCAGCAACCACAGGAAAGGTAAAAAGTAAAGTACCTCCAGCTAAAGCAGCCTTGTTCAACATGAGTGTTTACCAAACTTCCCTGAACACTTTCTCCTATTTAGACTGTTGGTCTCAAAGTTACCCATGGGTAGGATATTTCCAGAAGCTGATTACCTTTTATACATTGACATACTAAGCTAATATATGCACAGCAGAAGCTTCTGGTCTCCAAAACAGGTATCTCACTTCAACAGTTATGCTACTATTGCGTACATTTTCATTTCCACTCACCTCTCTGTATTTAAAGTTTCCACATATCATGAAAGTGTTGCAAACTCTATTTTTTTTGCTATTTGAAAGGGAGAAATTTAAGTCTTCAAATGTCAAGACCAAGCCATCTGGCAATAACATGCTGTTGCTTTCTTCTTTGAATCATACAACCATTCAGCTAATAACATTAGTATATTCCACTAATTCAACAGTAAAGAATTTATTTCCTGACTTGCAATAGTTTTGCATTAAAAACTGAAATCCACTAGTTTCACCTGCATTTTAAGATTTTAGTGAAATGCTAAAATAGTCTGACCAAATCCTGTAAAAAAGGTTCCTATTTTGTAGGAAAGTTTGTTAGTTAAACCAATTTATTTTTAAGTTACATCTTCATTGCACATAGGAAATAGAGGCAAAGGACAACTAGTAGGAAACTTTAAAAAAGGCAGGCTTCCAATACAGAGACTATCCCTGACTTAAGTTTAAATACGCCGTTAAGGTTTTCCTCATGGATATACCACGTCAGATTGAGTTTTACTGTATAAGGACTGTTAGAATTCTATTGCTACAGCATTTCAACATTCATCTTCATAAAGCTGTGTGAGTGAAGAGTAGCACCTAAGACTTTAAAAATCACAGATACTGGGAACTCTTCATTGCAGTCCAAGTTCAGAACTTCAGCAGAGGGGAATCCAGATTTTCTTTGTTTACATCAGGACTCAGAGTGATAAGAGGAGAACTCAAATCAATTAACTGAAAGAAAATAAACGATAAAGTTTAACACCACTAATAATGTACAAAGAGCTAGTCTCTATTAACATTCTAAATTTTCGTTTAGAATTCCTATTAGTATCCAAAGTACAGATACAAGCACTGTGCTCAAGCATTAAGGTTCAGATTAGTATTTTAAAAAAAAAAAAGATCTAGCTCATTCTTAGACAAGCACAAGCTTCTCAAAGCTTCTTACAAGGTAGATATTCCCCCATGCTTACCTTTAAAAACCTAAAATGCTTTTAGGTTTCACTACTATGCATATTCAAGTGACACTATCATCCAGGCAGGGCAGAGCATTTCTGAACTCCTCTACACATAGCCCCAAACATCATATGAAGTCAGACTTCTGTGATCCTCTTTTGAGGATGCTTTGAAGTTTTAAAGTGCCTGATATTAAATTGATCTCAAGTACATCTAATGTCAGAGGCTACATCCTCATAGTTACCACCATTCATCTGAAAGCATCTGGAGGAATGCACCTTTTGTACAAAAAAAAAAATTGCCAAGAAATTCTTGTCAAATTTAGACTGGGTTCCAACACATCTTCCAGATGAGGAGGGGTTTAGGAGAGGAGTTACACAGGAGAGACAGACTTGTAGTCACCATGCTTACTCTACTGAAGACAATTCACTTCCTGCTTCAGGAACAGTTTCATTCTTTAACAAATACTTTAAGCATTAGGCTCTTCTCCAGCCTCCTCCTCTTTCTTATTTGCAAACTGTTCACTCAGCTCTAGTTCAGTGCACATAGATTTTAAACATTATGTTCTTTACTGAAGAGCAGATTAACATCCGGCATCATACTGAACATATTGAGCTGGTATTAATTCCTACACTACTGTAGAGCTGCTCTGCAGACAAGCATATGCAGCCACCTGACGTTTTTCTGCTAGCATATCTGCACCAGTTTGTTATTTTTTTCTCCAGAGGACATGAATACAACTTACCTTTACCTGCCCTGAGAACGTAGGCTTTAGGGGAATAATCTTATTGAACTCAGGTGTATTGGAAAGATCAATCAGAGGTCTACTTTCACATTCCAAAGCTTCCGGGGGAGATTTATCTACTTCAATATCTATCAGTAACACCTGAAAAAAAAATAGTTCAAGGTTTTCTTCTGTTTTCCATGCTTCCTTCATAAGCACTTATATAGTCAATTTGGTTTACACAGCTATAATAATCACAGGACAGGTTTAGTTTAAAGTTTGGGTATTTTTCTTGCAGGATTGTTTGCACACATTATGAAAACTCAGCTTTTGTTCTGCTAATGGCTAGCACCACAAATAGGGAAGTTACAGTAAGGCAAAGCAAAAGAAATCTGGAACATAAAACATTTTTTTTCCTTGTAAATTAAGTCAAATTTAGAACATAAGAGTAATAAAAATATTTAAGACTTGACTACAGTTGCACAATGTTACTTAGCCAATTAAAATATTTAAACAAAATCTGAAGAGCTCCAGACTTTGTTACATTTTGTCTGGCTTAGCTTCTCTATCCAGGTACTAAGTAATTCTGTAACAGATACTTCAAGTCTGTCAGTAGGTCAAGCTAATGCAGTAAGAAACTGACACAATAACATGTAATTCATCTACAGCTTTTATTCTACGCCTGAATACTTGGAAACCTATAGCCACATTTTGACAGGTTAATAGGTCTGAACTGGTACATCTGAAAGATTTTTTCCTTAATACCTGTTGAGTGCCAGCTTTCAACATGAAGCCAGATTAATTTTACTGACAGTGGGGATAACACAGCATTTGCTGGACTAAGTAGGTGACAGTTAACTAAGTTTATTGCTACATGAACTTTGGGGTTTAATCCTTAAGCATTGTATGTAGATTTGCATCGCTGCTAAGCAACTGTATTTCTCTACTTCAGTGCATTTTTTTCCTCTAAAAAGCTTGAGCTTTGTGTTAGGAGCCACCCTGTGACACTGCTTCCCTAACCGAATCCAAAGACTTTGCAGTGCTTATCTAGAAGTTTAATTGTACAACCTGCAAGTATGTGACCACTTGGCTTTGACACAGGATTAAACAGTGTATAAACCTAAATGTTCAGTACTAGAAGTAGGCACTAGAGGGTGCACACTTCAAGCTAACCCATTTTTAATGGTGTGTACTGAAGTGTTTTTTCCTACTTATCCCTTGGCTTGAATTAATTTATTTTCAAGCAGTTTTAGTTCTGTAGAAAAACGGATTCTCATTTCTTACCTCCTTAGTTTGTTTCTCTTCAGCCAGCTGATTTTGTACTTCAGCCTCTTTTGATTTTTCTTCTATTTCTGTTGCAGGTTTTTCTGGTGAGAAGTCAAGCATAAGAGGCAGCACGGGTGGAGGAGATATATCATCTTCTGAGGAAGGTATTTGTGCATCCTTCACCTGTTTAGAACTAGGGAGAAGAACATGGGCTGAGTTCTTTACTCAGCAGGAAATATGAAAGACAGATAAAGTCAAACTGTTCCAGAAAAGCTGCAGCACTCTAACTTCATTTTCTCTTTTTCTTCACCCCAAGTTTTAATGGCTATACAGCTTCCCATATTTTGATCCAAAAGCATGCTAGTTAATTGAAAAATACAAAATATCTTGTGCTGCAATAAATTTATAGCCTATAGCAAAGAAGTGAGCTAGGATGGTGAAGACTTTAATCTTAAATTGACATATACATGCTGTCTGTTTCACACATCGGTTTTTGTAAAGAATTGTAATCTTGAAGATTACAGAAATTTTGTTTCGTTGAGAGAAAAAGACTATTTGGGATGTTTAGCTTAAGTAACATGACAAAGTAGGAATGATGCCTGATCTCTTAGAGTGTTCACCACCACCAAACCTGAAGCAAGCCTGCAAGTGTATATATGGCACTTGTGAGAAGATGCTGAGTTAATAAGAAGGCAATAACATTCTCTTCACAGAAAACCTGCTGTTGCTAACTACCTGCATAGGATTCCCCCTTTGTACAAGCCATTACATCAATGGAAATCTCAAACTGAAGCTGTCAACTAAATCCTTGACCTTTTGACTGATGCTTCCAAGGAATTTTACAGAACCATTAGCGACAGCATGGGGCAAAATTAATTTTATCTACTTAATTCTCTTCAACAAAAGACAATAGCAAAAAAAAAAAAAACCACCAGCTAAAAATCTGGTTTTCAGTCAAAGCATCAGACACAAGCTTTAAGTTGCCCACTAGCTCAAGAAATACAAGTAATTCCTATAGTTCTTTAATGTTGGTTTATCTGAAGGCTGACAGTATTTTACTAATCACAAGATACACACACACACACGTCCTATACAGCATCTAAATGCTCAAGTGCTATATTCTCACATTTAGCTGAGAACCCTGAAGCCTGAAAGTCATTAAACTTTATTCAGAGGCAGTTTGCCTACAATACTTAGTTTTGGGGGGATGGTGGTGGTGTTCCTTACCCATTTGTATGCGTTTTCTTGGTAGAAAAGCTAGAGCTTTGAATAGATGCAACACATGGAGAAGATGCCATTCTTGGTGCAGTTCTAGGAGTCGCTGCTGGAAATCCCGAGATACGACGGACAGGTGTGGGTAAGGCAGACTGTTTCAGACTGGCAGGAGTCACAGAGACAGACCTCTCACGAACACCAGAATTCTGAAATACCCCATCTTCTGAAGCTTTCACAGGAGTGCTGACTGCCATGGCACTAAGAAAGGAACACATGCTAACCAAAAGCTCCTAGAAACAGTTTTATTCAAAAATTTTTTTTTTTTTAAACCAGACAATAGAAATCAATTAGCCTTTGTTCAATAAAAGAATGGCAATATTGTGAAGTCAATAACTACATTACTGTAGGGACTTCACAATCCTTCCATGAACAACTCTAGTTTAGCCCTACAAAAGTGACCCTCTTTCTCAAGTGCTTTGGTTGTAGTGTTTTTTTAATTTTGAAATTGGTTCCTATAACCATTAACACAGCCTAACCTGGAGGGTCTTAAGGGGCTAGAGGAAGTTTCTTTCAAAGTAGTTAGAACTTTTAAAGATTGTTGCAACAACCGTCCATGTTGCATTCTAAGTATACTTTGGTACATTCAACCTGGACCTACCTTCCAATTGTGCCACAAAACGTTAATCCAAGAGATGGTGCTACTTTTGGTGCCAACTTGTTTGGTGTTGTATCTAAAAAGAAACACTTCGTTAATTGCTATTCACATTCGTATTGCTTTTTATAACTACAGATACCTTTTGATTAAAATACCTGTTTCTACCAAGAGGTAGATAGAAGTATGGTGAAATGAACAACAAGCAATCAAAGGAACATTTAACAGCCAAGTCAGTAGAAGACAGGCCATGTAAAGCATATGCTTACCTCCAGCTTTCACTGGACCCTTATTTTGACTTGGAAGAACGGACAAAACTCTAGACTTGGGCTTCTGAAACAGGCTTCCTTTTATTGCACTTCCATCTTTACTTTGTTGGCATAGCTTACGCAGATTGGGAAGAGAGCTCATCCTCTGAATTCCACTGCCTACAGTATCAGATGACATTGCAGAAGCTGAAGGTTTAGCCAGGCTTACAGCACTAGATTGTTTGGGAGTACTAGCTGATCTTTCTTGCTTGCTGGATCTCTCAGTGCTGACAGACTGCAGAGATGACACCCTAGTAGGTCTGACCAGGGCCAGCCTATTCGTACCAGTTGAAAGTTTAGAGCCACTCATGCTAGCTTTTGAAGATGTGCTTGATTTTCCTGAAATAGAAAGACAACAAGCAATGATTCAGAAATAACAAGTTTTTGGCTAATCAAAATGATTAAGCTCACACAGGAAAACAGCAATTTATATTCAAACAACTCAGGTTTAAAGACAAAATATACAACTGTTGAAAACTTACTCCCTGAACACTCAGTGTTGTTTGCTTTGGAAACTCTTCTCACCAACTACCCGAATTACTGCAATTAAGTCAAATAATACTCTTCAAAGAATGCCAAAACAGCTAGCAGATCCAAGTTAGATTTTCAGCATTTTTGCTCTGCAGAGTTGGGATCATTCCCTTAAACAGACATTTAGTGGTTAATGCTTTAAGTTATGCCGATTAACAGCACAACCTGAACTACTCCATAGGTGCTTTTTTCAGTTTTCAGTATGGTTCTTACTTCTTCTACAGAAAGCAACCTACAGACTAGGATGAATCTTGACTAGATACTTCCTCTCATAAAAATTCTTACCAAGGCTTAACTTCTACTGATACCTTATAGTCTGTCCAGAAAAAGTACATGATAAAAATTTGCTGTAATTTGGCATATTGCTACATCTACAAGAAGTGTGGTGACATCTGTCAGTGCTTTTAGGAGACTTTTTTCTTGATCCTCTGAGGCTTCCTGTAAGGGTCAAATTAATATCCTTACTACAGTAAGGAATAAAAAACCTGAATACAACGAAGAGGATTATCTCCAGAGTCTTTTCAATCTGCTTGAATTTTTATTAGTCTTACAGAAACTCAGTACCTGGAACTAGGCTTTCCATCTCACTTCTGTAGTTCCAGGTGTTTTGTATTGGTTGTTTTCTTTTTTAAATTCAAGTTGGATAAGCTTACAACATTCAGAAGCTCACACGCTTGGCTATAATAAAAGATAGCACACAACAAAAGCTGGTTTCCTGAGGCATTGCTTACTTTCTAGCTGTGTCACTCACATGCAGGTATCATGCATACCTGAATGTATTTATCACCAGCAATAGAAGCTTAAAATTTTATCTTTAGTCCACAGGGATTTATTTGGGTAGCCTAAAAAATATTATTCTCCACTCAAAACATTTCTTACTGCTTGGATGTACTAGACACCATTAAAAACATTCAAACCCACAGGCCAAGAGACACTTATCTACTTCAGAATTGATTTCTGTAGTAAGAGCATTTACCATTCTTTCCTATGGGAGAAATGGGCAAACTTGAGTTCAGGCTGGAAGCTGACAAAGATGACGAGGAACTAGTTTTCCATGGGAGTCGACTGGCAACACCAGGAAGTTTCAGATGTGTTTTCTTGAGATCAGGCTGAATCAGAAGATATCATTTGTGAGCAGAAAGATTATTCAACACATTACTCTGCTATGCTTCTGCTGGGCATTACAGTAATTTGCTAGTGACCATTGGAAAAATTCTTTTCTCAAATTACAGTTTAAAAAGTGAATTTTCGTGGAAACAGTTCATTATAACTGGGTCGTTATATAGAACTGGAATACAAGATCTAGGAACATGATTTCTATTTCTGCCAGAAACCTAAGTGTAGACTTAAAAGGACTTTCTGTATCTTACTTATCCTCTTGTAAATATTATACAGGACTCCTACAAACTTCTCTGCACTATTTTAATTAAGTAGATGCCACAACACTGAGTAATTTTTCAGGACCATAGGGCTATGCTGTCATGTGAGGGTGAACAAATACCTTCTGTTAAATACACTGCCATCTACTTAGAAGCAAGCAAGCTACTGCCACTTACAGAAAGGCCAACTAGATGGCAACCAGTCCCCACAAGTGCACACGAGCCAAACCCAACACCAAGTTCCACTGATCTGTCTTCTGCTACACATCTCATGCCTTCTTCCTTCTACCTTTCTACACCACCCACACCATCCTCAAGGAAACTGCAGCACCATACTGAAAGAAGTGTAAAGCAGCAGAGTAGTGGCACCCAGGGCTAAGCAGATGTCTACAGCTGCAAATGAAATGACAGCTGTAGGTTTCCTTCCTGCTAGGAAGTTACGGCAGCCTTTTCAGGTAGTACTACACACTGCTGCTTACAGCAAACTGCCAATCCCTTATCTGCAGCTCGTGCTTTAAAAACAAAGGCAGTGCTTACTACTCCAATGCATTTTAGTTGCTCTCAAGTATGTTCATTGTGTTATTGACATAGAAGACACAGTCAAGATGACAATTACAGCATAGGAGCTACCTTTCCTTGAACCCATCACATGCAGAAATACAGGTTTAAATAAGAAAGCAAGCTAGATTCGGTTTTGTCATCTTACAGGAGCATCACAAAGACAAATTTCATATTAAGAATGCTTGCCATTACCTTACTTGGTGCAGGAAGGACTTTTTTGCCTTGCACTGAGGAACTGCCACTGAACGAAGACTCAAAGACATCTGAAGCAGCACTTGATTTATCAGAAGTTAGATCTTCAGATGATCCCACGCTGGTCACATCTCTTTTTGCAGAAGTACTAGGTTTTCCTTGTTTGGGCTGCAAATTTCAACACAACATTTTAAAAGCCGCAAGTGTTTCTAGAAACCACTACAAAGGTTTTGCTCAAGCTGTTTTGTTAAGAAACCAAGACAATAGACAATAAACCAGCTGTTGAATCCAGTCAAGCCCTTACTTAGTCTTTATACCATATAGTTTATCTTAGATTAGCAAGTATATTTGGTAAGTTATTAGAACAGCCTTGAACAGATTAGAAATCAACCAAATGACAGTTCTGCAACTGTCATCAGCACACTTCATGTAATCATGTTTACCTGCATGCTGTAATGGCTGTTTTTTAACACCTTTAAGATCACCATTTAATGTGTACTCTTCTGCTTTACTCTAAACTTGCAAAGGATGAGACTATAATAGTAGATCGCATTATCTGAAGTGCCTATTTAGGCTGGCAATAGTGTAAAATTTGGCTACTTAAAGCATTAAGTCTGTGCTTTTTCTTAAAGCACCTGAAAAAAAAAATCTTCCATTTTTATAGGTGATGGAAATTTCCCATTTTTAGTAAAATCTGGATTACATAATGGAACCTAAGTCATAAAATACAGAGCATTAAAATCCAGAAGGTATACTAGACTGGGATTTGTATGCACAAGGTCACTAGCAAACACCTGTTCCCTTACAATTCTGATAATTTTTCCTAGAATTCTATTTTCAGTTTGTCCCATAGCCACAACCTAAATCTTATACCACTCATCAGTCCTTCCCACAATTGGGGAAGAGATATGAACAAGATCCAGAACTAAAAAAAAAAATCCTGTCATATCAAAATAATTTGCATTTTTCCTTAGCTCCCTTGACGAGTTATCAGCACAAACCCATTTTTGCACAGTAAGTTGCAAAGAACAGACAGTAATTTTACAAGCAGAAACAAACCACCAAACAACAGCATTTAAACAGAAGCCAGGAATAAAGGTATTCCCCAAAACAGAATACAATGGAAAAGAAGTTTGCCAGCAGTTACTCTACATTGCCATAATAGGTAAAGTAGCTGGCTTCTAAACTATACTACCTGCCCACTTTTCTTTTGAACGTGCAAATTTCCTGCCTGAGGATTTTAAGAAGTAGAAAAACCCCAGAAGATTAAAGTTAACTTATAAAAATAAAAACCTTGTAGGCAGTTTAAGTGTTCCTGTAAAAAAGGGCATGTTTAAGGAAATCATTACCCAGATATGTCTTTACCTTTTCTACAGTCAACATAATGCTCTTTCCAAGAGTAGCTGAAGGCTTAGCCATTGGCAGTTTGCCAGCTGCTTTCTTATTTTTTTCTTTAGTTTTCTGTTCTTGGGTCAGAGGGGTGCCAGTGATTTTTGCAGGAGATAAATGAATTTTGACGGGGCTTCTGTCTGAAGGAGTATGAAGAACGTACGTTTCGTTACCTGACAAAAGTTTATCTGATCCCTTCTGAAAACCAGGCGGCAGATTTGATGCTGGGCTATCCCACACGCAGTACGTCTCCCTCTTAACAGCCCTGGGACTTTGCTCTATATTTTCATTTCTCAGTATTTTTAGCTTTGATTTTGAGTCCTCAACAAATTTTTCTATAGTCTGCTTTTCCTGTTCTTCTGCCTGGCTTATTTTATCCTGTTCAGTCTTACTTCCTCTTTCTATTTGCAGAGCTAACAAGTGAGCTTCTTTGAAAATTTGCACAAATTTCTCTCCTGTCAGTGGGCTCCACATGAGTTTCTCATCAGAAGCAGGTTCACTCCTTTCAGTGCTTCTTTTTGCTTCAATACTGACAGCAATACATTTTTCTTTGTGTCCCAAAGGTCCAACAAAAACTTCATCTTCATTTCCACTATAAAGAAAAATAAGTAAATCAAGAGCTTGTTATGTATGTGTTAAAAGGTTTATTTACCTGTATGCACTTAACATACCTCGCAGGAGAGAGTGAAAGGTCAAAATCAAACTTCTCATCAGTCAGAAGAGGAATGTCTGAAACTACAACAACTTCATTAGAATTCTGTCTGTGTAGATTTTCAATAAAAATTACTACATTGTGTTTTTGTAACTCTGTGAAGCCAATGTCAGATGGCAAAGGACATTTTAGTTGTCAGGTTTATGTAACTTCTTTGAACATGTTTTTTATTATTTTAAAGGTACAGCTGCAAATATGATCATAATTGTGACAGATTCCCAAACATCATGAAAGATCTAGACAGTAACTTCTAAGCATCCATACCAGGAGCATGGGATCTGACTGTGGGAAAGGGTTATCAGCAGCCCCCAATCACGAAAATTGAGAATACATAATCAAAAGCTAGATGACAAGCCAGACATCCAGTCAGTCAGTTCTCTTCCAGTTGAGACCGCTACATAACATTAAGACAAGGCAATGAGAAGAAGTTTTCCTGTTCACTAATATATACACTGAATACTAATTGAATCAGCAGCAGGCAGATAAGGAAAAGAGAAGAGCTCAGATTGGGTATATAGGAGAAAAGTTGATGACCTCGTGTCACCCACATCACTGCATACTCTAAAAACCAGAGTTCCACAAAATCCTGAGGACATTTAAGCCTGAAACCGGCAATGAAGAAAAGAAGTACACAAAACAAGATGCAAAGCAATTACAAGAGGTCTAACAATCTGAACTGTCTTAATTTTTAATGAGGAATAGCTAGAAAATATCCCATTATCTCTTCCACCTACCATCGCTCATGCAAATACCCAGTTTTTCTTCAATCACACAACTTGAGTGACGTGATACTGTTTCCTTTCCTTCCTCCATAGTGTCTAAAAAACAAAGAATTACCTATGCAGTTGGGTTTAAAAAGCAACAATTAGGTCACAGATTTCTTTTGTTACCACCAACTTAGTAAGGAGGTGAACATTCTGTTTGAAGATCCTGTATTGGGTTTACGTAGCAAGGTTTTGATAGCGGGGGGGCTGCAGGAGTGGCCTCTGTGAGATGTGCCCAGCAGCTGCCCCATGTCAGATACAGGCCAGTTCCAGCCAGCTCCAAAAGGGCCCACTGCTGGCCAGAGCAGAGCCAGTAAGTGATGATGGTTGTGCCTCTGTGAGGGCAGATTTAACAACAGGGAAAAAAACAAACTGCTACACAACAGCTGCTGGGAGAGAGGAGTGAGGAACAGCCCTACAGACACCAAGGTCAGTGCAGGAGGACAGGAGGTGCTCCAGGTGCCAGAGCAGAATCATGGAATATCCCGAGTTGGAAGGGACCCATAAGGATCATTGAGTCCAACTCCACCATGAAGTTTCTTAAGCTTCATCTGAAGCTTCCCTGCAGCCTGTGGAGCCCCTTCCATCAGATTTTCTCCCCTTTTCCCTTTGAGGGGTGAGAGTGGCAGAGCTCAGCTGGGTAAAACCATCACACACCCATATATGTAATGGTGAGTGACAGCCACATAAACATGGCTTACGAGAAAGATCTCACCACACTCTTTTGAAATGAAGTATTGAATTATCTGATTATATATATATACACACGTTTAAACATATAGATATATATCCATATGAATACATGTGGATAGATATAGACCATATAAATACATACGGTTCTGCAACCTTTATAAAAAGCTTTCAAACACGGCAGTGATGCCTAAGACTCATGAAATTCCTTAATTCCTTAAACGAAATTCCTTAAGAACTTCGAAGCTCTACAGCTAGACTCACACAACTGAGGTGGGCAACGTTCCTAGAGCCCTGTACCAGAACCCCACCGCCCCCAAGGCTACGAGCACCTTCCACAGCTCTAAATTAAAAATAAATCAGCCGGGATATATATTTAAAATAATAATAATAATAAAGCCCAGCCCCCCTCAGCGGGCCCTTCTCCACACGGCGCCCACCCGTCCCCCCTCAGCCGCCTCACCTCCGCGGGGCTGCCGTTTGAAATGGCGGCCCCCTCACGTGACGCCCCCCGCGCGCCCTCATTGGCCCGTTCGAACGATACGGCTTCGCCTCGGGGCATTGTGGGGGTTGTAGTTGGCCGCGGGACCCCGGCGGCTCCCACAGCGGCCAGTTTTTAACAAATTAAACACACGTAATTAGTCACCTGCAATTAGGATGGCTCCCCTGGAGAGTCACAGGGTCTTCAGGGGCTGCTGTGGCGCACATGCCCAAGGCGGTTGCTCCTCCTGCTCCACTTGGGCGCACACACCTGGCTGCCCCTCAACACTTGACACCCCTCAAGTTCAGGGGCTTGAAATGTCATCCCCGCTTCTTGTTCACCTGCCTGACCCCGGCAGCATGCACACAAGGGAAAAATCCCGTGCAGGGAGGTTACAAGGAGCTATGACCTTCCTGGATGTCAATCCCTGTCAGCGCCAGCTGAAATGGGCTGTCTGATCAATGCGGTAGGTTTAGAATAATGCCACTAAGAAACACCAGGACAACGCCGCTTTTTAACAGTTCTAACCAAAACGCAGCATGGCTGAGGCTGGCAGGGCCCTCTGGTGCCAGCTGCTCCAAGCCCTGCCCAAGCAGGGACACCCAGAGCAGGCTGCCCAGGACCACGTCCAGGCAGCTTCTGAAGGTCTCCAAGGACAGAGACTATACACCACGTCTCAGGGCAACCTGTGCCAGTGCTCAGTCACCCACACGATAAAGAAGTGCTTCCTGATGTTCAGGCAGCGCCTCCTGTGTTGTGCCCATTACCTCTTGACATATAATCCTGTGCTACACAGCGCTCAGGGTTGTCTCCTAAGATATATATGGGTTTACATTGTTTCAGAAATAAAAGTCAAGTGGTGTATTCTTTTCTGAGCGTTCGAGTATGACTATCTAAATCATTGGATTGGAATTTAGGAGCTGAATGACAATAATTAATCATGACCTGCAGATTTTCATATAGGCAAAGAAAATATTGTGTAACTCTATCTCTATCTGGCCACCAATTCTGGTGTCTTTCACTGTTGATGGAGACTTCAAAGCAGTATATATGCAACTTGAGTGTTATTACAAATGTCCTATTTCTTGTCTTATCAACAGTAAATGAATGGGACTAATAGGCTACCAGGCTGAAAATTAACATGCTCATGTCCCTCCATCTCTCCCTCTCTCCCCATCACCCAGCAAAAGTACCTGAGTCTCTCCTGGCAGGCGCTTGTCAGTGAGGTGGGAATTGTCTGGTTTTGTTGCTTGTAAAAAGGACAAATCTTTGCTAATTAAGAATTGCTATCTTTCAACTTCTGGCTTTTTCTCTCAGGATTTTATAGCTGTTCCCTTTTGTGTTTTTCTCATGGGTCCCTGAATTACTATTACTGATGTAACCATTTCAATTCTATGCTTTTACCTTTCTTCTCTTGCATTGCTTTATCCTAGAGAATGTTTCACCAACAGCTCAACAGTGATTATTTTTCCATAAAGATGAGCAAGCATCCGTGCCTGTATTAACAAAACTGGGCCATGTGCACTATAAAGGATAATACTCCCCACAGAAAATTATGATACTGGATGGGAAAGAGACAGAAAGAGATAGAAACAGAGTGATGAAGAAAATTTGGGAGATCTCAAAAGTTTATTGTGTGTCCAAAGATCATCAATCTCACACTTCTAACATTAGGCTTCCACCTACTTATTTTTGCTTAGTTCAGTCAAAAAGTGAAATGATCAAAAAGAAGCAGAAAAATGAGATGAAACTAATGGAGAAAGGGACAAGTAGGCAGCAAGTGGTATAGATCTTAGGATTAAAGTAGAAAACAAAACAAAACAAAACAAAACAAACAATGATGAAAACTAAAAATATACAGAAAAAAAATAGCGTACAGCTTTTATTGTGGCATCTACCCCTCTGTTTAAGAATACAGGCATCCAGCTCTTTTTGCAGAATCCAAAAATTGTAACTGTCTATATCCTCAGAACGAGATCTGTAAAAGCTATAACTGATTAAAATCAGTGGAAGCCTATAATTTTTTACTGATGTCTACATTTCTACCTTGAAGTCACTGTAATATTTCTGTTATTCTATGCTTAAAATATTCTCAATAATGAAAAATGCGATACCCTCAGTAACTCCACTGGTTACAGGGACACTGTGTTGCTCCTCACATAGCTGTGACGTAAAGGGCACATGCACGCCTGTAGAAGTGCACACTGATGTACTGCCTTTATAGTTGCAGTGCCTTCATTTAAAGGAAATGGAGACTCCAAACAGTTTCTATTAAACCGGTACAGTCTTGATGAGAACAAAATAGCCCTTTTTTACAAATGGTATTCACGGAATAGAGTTTTAAGACAGATGAGAGCATGAGTAAACAAGCTCAGTCTCAAGATTTAAAGCATTTAATTCTGTAAACTTGAACATTTATTTTGTATTTTAAATTTTATCTAACAGACTTTCTAGAGTGTAAGTGATATCCCAAGAGATATTTGGGCATTGGTAATGATTTTAGTAAAACTAAAGGAATCAAATACGATTTATACAAAAACGCCATGGGAGAGAATGGCAAAAACCTTTACACACGTACCAGAAGTACAAGTTTGGAATTGTCTTAAGTCAACAGCAATTAAATGTGACAATAAGGTTATAGTAACATTTAAATAAGTAGTAAGGTTATTTTATTTGTGCGGCATTTTAAAGATGATGCATGATGTTTAGATTTTCTATCGGGAAAGAAAGGCTTTTGGCTGTTTCTCTAAACTACAAATTTAAATCCCCTCTATTAATGAGCCCTACAAATGCTTGATGGCCTGTTTGACTTATTATGTTTAAACCATCATAAACCCAGCTAATGATGCAATGCACAATTTTGGGGAGAACTTTTCTATTAGCACAGTCTCTTGTTAATGATGGTTTCTGGTGAGCAGGGAAGAATAGGATGTATGTGACTTATTTATTAATCCTAAATGCCCAAATATTTTGTTTTGTGCTGATATACTGGCTATTGACTGCTTACAGAATATGATTGTCTTATAAAAATCAACAAATTATTAAAGAAGATTCATATTTTTCATTAAAATGTTTGAATATTAGAGTACATCTAAGTGGTGGTAGCTTGAAATTTCACTCTAGGCAAGTTAAACCCAATTACAATTATAGAAAGGAACTAAGTTTTACGCAAAAATAGCCTGTGATCTAATAGAAAGTTCTGAGTTACAGCTCATCCTGCATGTTTCACCAGCAGCACCCTCCATCTGTGCGTTACTTCTGTTGCTATGAATCTGGCAGCATTTTAGCAGCTAGCCACTGTTTATAAGAAGGGATCCCAGCAGCTAGAAGTCAGTCATTGGGATTACTCATCACTTGCCTGGTGAGCTGCTCCAGGGAATTTCTTGAAGAATTGTGTCAAAATTAGCTTTAGAAGACCAGCAATTTGAGAGCTTTTATGGACACATATCAGGCACTCCCAGACCAGCGTTGGTCAAATTGGTGCGCTCAGAAGAAAGATTCTTTTTGCTGGTAGAGTGAAGATTTTCCTCTTTTGTGAAAGGAGAGAAGAGGATAAACAAGGACTACTTCTTCCTCTCTGCGAGAAGAAATCCGATTCATTGGGAACACAATCACTACGATACCATGAATGCTTGCAGGAGGTAAGCTGCATTCACCTCAGGCAGGTAGAAATGGGAAAGCAAAATATTGACAACATTCACCTCGCAGTCTTAACATAATGCTGCCAGATAATCATGATCTATGTTACCTAATTTTTGATTACACAGAAGGTAGCCCTTGTCCTTATACCATTGATAAATGTGCATTTCTTATTCTAAAACAAATTCCTGTAAAATCTCAGCTGCAGAACTTCTCTTTTATTGATGAATTACCTTTGCAGATTGCACTTCCTCATTTTTCATTCTTTCGGTTCTGACAGCTCTCTTCCAAGAGTGCATAGGTATCTAAATATAGTTTGTATTTAAAGCTCTTTATTTATAGGCTGTATCTGCCATAACATTTTTCTTGGTAACTCCTACTCTTTTGTGATAATGACAGCAGAAAAATGCATGAACCAGAGCTGTAATGCGTCTAATACTCCTCAGACCCCTTCCTAAGATACAGCAAAGTCACAGGCTGATTGATCTCCCTTTGGCGTTCCATTTAAGAGAAACTGTAGGCATTTAACATTTTTCTCTCTATAAACAAATAAATAAATAAATAGAAAGCAGGTTCACTGGAGCTTAACAGGCAATTTTTCAGTTGAGATAACAATAGCTGGAGGTCACTTACTCTAGACTAGCACTTCCACTTTCAAACCATTTGGGAAAGGTGGCAAAGCAATGTAGAATCCGAATCAGAGAGAATAAAATGTTACTTCAGAGAACACTGGAGATACTGTTTGTGTATTTGCTCCTGACTGGTATCGCTGGCTAAAGAATACGGTGACATAGATCACTGGGGGTAATCCCCTTTAAAAAGCAGAGAGAGAAACCCATCATCAGAGCAGAATGGGAAACTCTCACAGCATATGCTGTGCTTATTCCCATGGATTAAAGCTTTAGAAATTGTTGTGGTTTTTTGTTTGTTTGTTTTCTTTTTCACCGTGCCACTTGCATAATATTGCCAAACATAAGGGTGTGTTTTTTCTCATAAAACTGATCTGTATCAACAGCAGAGAATAAGAGCACTGTGCATCCTCTCAGGAGCCTGTGTCCAATCTCTCTGCGTGTCAGTGGGAGAGATATACCAAACGGCCAGTAAATGTTCTGCGTTTCCAATTATGGAAATTCCTTTATTAGCCCCATCCACTTTGAAGAGCTCTTTCCCAAATCTAGCCTGTGATTCAACGCACACTCTGGACTTGTTATAAACACTATTGAACTGTTAATAAACAGAATCGGTTTTGTTTTCATATTTTTTTTTTTTTTTTGGTGGTAGGATACATTCGCTCCGTGCTCACAACAGACAGAGAAACAATGCCAACACACATGAGAACTGGCACAGTACCTCTGGGTTCAAGCGACAGCGTGGAGATGAGCTTGCTACAGTCCTTACGCTTTACACAGTGATCGTCATGGTCCTTCTGATGGCAATCTGGGGAGCCTGGACAAGGAAGGATTCATACATATAGTAGTAGCAGTACGCTTTCTTTGTCAAATATTAAAAAAAAACACTCGTATTGATTATTTGTACCCAGGAGGTACACAAAGAATGGTCCCTGCCTATTATGGTGTACTTGAAACTGCCTAGACTACTGCTACTTGTGGAACTGAAGCTGTGAAGCGATTTAATAGGCAATGTACAGAACATGACATTGTGAATAATATAACTGTTTGTATATAACATATAAAATTGTTTGTAGTACCCTCTGCATGTATATGAAACATTCTAAGCATAATACACTCTTGGGAAGAAGAGTTCAACTAATACATGTATTTTTATCTGTCAGTGTTTAGTATATCAAAGCAGTTTTCCATTTTCTAATCTTACGTTGTCCAGTCTCTACCTCTGCTAAGATTACCTGTCCAAATCCATGGTAAAACATGCTTTATGAACAGGCAACTATCTGCCTTGCCACAACAACATAGGAAAAAAATAAATTAATCAATCAATAAAAACAGCTATCCTGCAGACAAAGGACTTCTGAACAAATCAAATTCTCATCTCAGTTGCTGAAGGGAGTTTATATGGATGACGGGGCTTGCATCTGCATGCGTTCAACTTCTGGTGTAACCTCAGGAATGAACCCATGAAATAAACTGTATTTCTAAGCATCCTTTGTTGCAGGACCATGTGGCTCAGTCTTCAGCTTTGCATGGTAACCTAGCCCTGATTAGTTCAGGTTGATTGGCAGCTCTGAAGGGCAGTGGCTGTTGGGAACAGAGTCTGATCCTTTGGAGCTCAAACTTAGCTTAGTTTCTAGATTTCAGCATTGCCTAAACTAACAAATAATATTCCAATAACTAAAGAACTGCAAGACATCTTTAATATTTAAGGATAGATACATGTTTTTAATTAAGTAGTAGCTGCAGACGACTTTCCTCCTTGGAATCTGGGCAGATGGTACGCTTGTATGGAGAATGCTTAAGTCATATTAAAGGACAGAGGATTCTGTCCTAGGAAGTAGCAATACAAAGGAAACAAACAAAAACCACCCAAAGCTTTGGCTGTTATAGCAGACAACAACTCAATGTGAGCTCTGAGTGTGCTACTAGAGCCAATAGGGTTTGTGATTGTTGGATGTGTAAAAAGAGGATATTG
Organism: Netta rufina; assembly: GCF_964035555.1. Classification (NCBI taxonomy): domain Eukaryota; kingdom Metazoa; phylum Chordata; class Aves; order Anseriformes; family Anatidae; genus Netta; species Netta rufina. Next base: position 190,980,429 of record NC_140123.1, read on the forward strand.
GAAATTGAGATTAAGCTACCACCGTATTCACACAATTCCTGTAAGCACAATGTACTTTATTCTGCTATCTATGCATAACCAGGAGGGGTATGGAAACAAAGATGTTTCTGAGAAGGCCTACATGAGTTACCCCAAGGAGTATTCACAAAGCTCAGTGCAGCTCCGAGCAGAGACCCAAGTCGGCTGTAAGCAGGCCAGTGTGGAATCAGTGCTCCTGCAGCCCCAGGTAAACACCCTGGGTAAGGCAGCATCTCTTCGTGGTTTGTGATGAGAGCTGAGCTTTGATAATGCTGCCTGAAGAGCAGCACACATGGGAATAAGAAAACAGATGCTTGCTGTATTAAATACATTGCCATAGAACACACAGGTCCAGTCATAAAGCACGGATGATGAATTAATATTACAAGTGAGAGCACAAGCACCGTCCCTTCCCTTGTTAATGTACCTTTTAAGTACAAGAGGAGACAGAGGGATTTATATGTCCTGACAACAGTGTGAAAAGAAACAGGCTACTAGGGCTGTGAGATGGGCACCGGGCTCAGCACTCTGGACGTTTACCATCATCACGGCTTTTATAGGAGAGAGAGAGAGATGGTTATGACAAGAGGTCAAGGAGTGGTCCTCTGTAATCACCTATTTTGAAAGTGATGAAGAGAGTTTCCCCTGGCTTAAGTAGGCACAGAAGGAGGCCTGACGCTGCTGCTTTGAAAACATAACTAAGCAAGAGAACAAGCTTATGCTTGAGGAGACAGATGTAAACCATGAAGGGCTCGGGAAGTAAAACCAGGCAATTGAGGCTTAGGATGACAAGAGAGGAAGCCACTGAACAGAGAAGGAGCAGGCACACTCAAAGGTGAAGGGAATTAACTTGCTGAACTCTTAACCAAGGGCTGAAGCACTTTTTTCCTTTGCTTAAGATTTTGTGCATCAGATTGGCTACTTGTTCTAAGAACCTGATATACAGAATCATAAGCTACATACACAGCTTTAAGAAACACACATTTCGTTGGTATTAAACACATAGTTCAGAGGTGCACAGGCTGCAGCTCATAAACTGGACTGGAGAAAAAGTAATCTATGTTCTATGCTATGTTTTATGTGCTATGTTCTTCACAGTTGCTTTTGGATATGGCCAGAGCACAATCAGGTGGAATTGGTTGGATGTGCAGGCAGCCTACTCTCTGCTTCCCTCTTTCCTTGAAGAATCTGTCATCAGATTCTTTCCTTCAAGAACCTCTCACATCTTATGCCAAAACATACATTTCCCCAGCCATGTGGTGGGTATACTTCTGATCCTTCACCATCCCACAGGTGAAGGCTGTCTGCAGCCCCCTGAGGGGAGGACGACTGCCTCAGCCATGAGAGCATGAGGTTTTCCTGAAGGATATATCCACCACGTGCCCAGAGGTGGTTATATACACCTGTTACATGATGGACTGGCCAGTAGTTCAGATGTGTCGTGTATCAGATCTGCCTAGGCTGAAAGCTTGGCATCATCTTTAACTCAAACAGTAATGATTTGCTGGCTTTAGCAAGAACTATAAACTCATTGTAAAATACAGCTTTGTGTATTCTGCTACGTAGTCCCCCTCCAAGAAACTCGTGTATTGCAAAGCATTTAATCAGGAAAGTTTGTTCTGCAGAATAGGAGGTTTTAGTCATTGACTTTTAGAAGCACAGGCTGCTGGTTTTGTTCAATCCATGTCATGTACAGGCCTAATAGTGAAAGGGCGGCACAAACAAAAAGAACCACCACCACACACACACACAAACAGAGCTGGAGGATTTGGCTGCACACTACACACACAAGGCTAGAGCAATTGGCTGCACATCAGAGTTTAGGATTTATTCACTGATTTTGTAAATACTGCAGATATATTCCTGCCTGTGAAGCGCTGGAGACCCAAATAGGGTATTGAAAATGGTTGTTTCCTCTCTCTCACCTTATGACAGAGGAGAAGAAAACATGAAAGTTCAGAGGACATAGCAGAACGTTCAATGGTTTGAAAACCACCAAATTTTCATCTTTATTAAAAAAATTCTCTATTTTCTTGAAGAATACATAAAGGTATCTGGAGTTTGAGATACCACCAAAAAAAAAAGGAGGCGGGGGGTAATCAGCATGAAGTTGAGAAGGCAGAATGTAGCTTTCATAGTCTCCTTATGAAAAGATTGCGTTCATGATTCTTCCCTGCTCTCCTTAGCTAAGGATTGCAATGCAGGAGTGGGGAATAATCACTTGCTGCACTGATGTTGATCACAAAATGCCTCTTTCAGATTCCTCCATAATCATCTCTCAGACTTCATCATTGAGCTTTGTGGAAAAGTACTCTCAGTTATACCGAGGACTCTGAAAGCAATCTAGTACTGTACTTTTCAGAGGTAGGACAGGTGTACTTGCAAGATTTCTTTGTGTGTGAAAGACTGTACCGAATTAAGTTTCCTAATAAATGAAATTCAACTGCCCAGAGAGGCTGTGGAGTCTCCTTTCCTGGAGATACTTAAAAGCCATCTGGACATGGTCCTGGACAGGCTTCTCTGGGTGTCCCTGCTTGGGCAGGGTTAGAGCAGCTGGCCTCCAGAGGGCCCTGCCAACCTCAGCCTTTCTGTGATTCTGTGAAATGGAACAAAGAAGTCATATTAAAGATTACTAGCAGAACAAATGGCACCACCCTGAGAGAGAACATGGTAACTGGTGGCTCACTTTTGCCCCAGTGGCTAGCCACGTTTTTTGACAAAGAAGCAGACTCGCACTTGATGGCTAAGGCAGCACTGGGAACAGCCGTGGAAATGCTGGGACAGCTGGGGTGTTCTTCTCTCTAGACGTACCCTTTCACTGCTCCCATGCTGGCTCTCCTGACTTGGCACGTTAATGTGGCAGAAAGCAACCCACTTCTTTTTTGGATTACTGTTCTGCAAATTGACTTGACGTAGCTAGTCCAACGCATGCTGGGACAAACGAGGAAAATTGTGAGAACGTGAATCAAAGGGGAAATCAGACCACAGCCTTCCAGCAAGAGTGGACTCTTAGACTGGCTTATCTGTACCATCAAATAGTATCTTAAGCTGTTAAATGTATCTAGGCTGGCTTGGATGCATCAATACTGTAAGTTACAAAGTGTTAAATATTTTTTCTCAAACTTTTGCCTTGCTGGATAGAAGGGGTAGTTGACTAACAGTTAAATTATAGGCATAAACTCACTAATATTTAATGTATTCAGAAAGACAAACAGAAATTTGCAGGGTCAACAGAATCTACATTTATTACTGTTTTTATTTTTGTAAATAAGTTGATAACGCAGTCATGGGTAGGGGAAAAATGTGGTCATGTAGGGTGATGGCACAGTCCCTCTCTGTCAACAGATCCAAATCACCTCTCTGACCGAATGTTATGGAGTCTACAGCTCTTGAAATCATTCCCTGTAAATCCACCCAGGAAAACAGCTCCCACAGTAAATCACTTTCATAATCTAACTCGGAATACATGACAACAGTAACAAACTAGTTATGGGTTCTGCACCAATGAAGTAACCTCACTAGAATTAAAAACTGAGAACCCACGTTTGGAATGTGTGTATCGGTTATTACACAGTGATCTTTTCATTAATATTTCTTTTATATTAACCAGACCAGACTGATGATTTACACATGTTCAAAAAAGGCTGTGGTTTAAGCATACCTGTCTGCTGTTATTCTAAACTACTCAAACCGATGTCAGCAGTGGAGCCAGCAAATCTGATGACATACTCCATGTACCAACTGGACTGTCATAAAATAAAAACAAGTCTTTTATTTTCCACAGTCATTCTGCCATGCTGATGTAACTCACATTTTATGTCAGGAAGACTCAAGCCTTGCCTAAGCTCCATCTCTTAATAATGCCTCACATTTCCTTTAGAAAGGATAACACATTCTGTAAAACCATTTTCATATCAAGAAATCAGCACACCCACTTCTCTTGAATATTTTATTTTGATAAACCTTGCCATTCCCTTAGCATTTGCTAAGTATTGGCTATATCCTAGAAAAAATGGCTGCAAAGGACCTCTAATCAATTCTTTAAGATCTCTAATTGCAACAATCCAGAAGAAGGATTTGAACCCATAATAATGTCCTAAGAATGCTTCCATCACAGGGCTACAGTACAAAAAACCTAACAACTCAGAACATCGGGAAAAAAATGCAGAGAAATATACAGTTTTATACATGTCCCAGAAAAACAATAAAGCATAACAGTAAACTAAAGACTGCTACATAATTAGGACAGTCATTTGTCTTAATCAGGGTGCCTGTGATCAAATGATACTCAGGGCACTCAGACCTGGTGACTGCTGGAAATCAGCATTCTCTTTAGCTGCCTTTGATGCTCTTTCCTAACAGTGGTTCTGCCGAGCAAAATTATTTCAACAATTCTTTTGGAATGCCACGTAAATTATATCCACAATGTAAAGTGAGTAAATCTACGGTGCAAACTTCTCTGTGAATTCTGTACCTGGAACCAAGCTTTCAGATGTCAGCACTGCCTCTTGGTGTTATACAGTAAAAGAAGCTCTCATTATCCTTTAAACCTAACACTAAAATAACTCAGCAATACAGCAGTATTTCAGCACAACACTGCATCCGATGACATCAGATTGTCTGGTGCTAACACCATCCATACTGACCTTAATCATTCCTCAGCACATCACTGAAACCCCTGCTCCACATCGCACCTCTGCACACATTGCTGGGTGCCATGATGCACCCCCATTCCTTTTCCCAAATGCTGGGCAATGATTATCCCATTAGTAGAAAGACAGTACTGAAGACAGTTTAGAAACTTTCCATTTTCCTAGGCCATCAGCAATACTTCACACTACAGAGACAGAAAAATCTGTCAGTAGTATCATTAAAATGATATTGTGCATCAAATTCAGGTATCAAATCAAGGTAGGGTTGATAAAAAATATCTGAAACCTGTGGAGGGATAACAGAACATTTGCTGGAAAAAAAAAAGTAAGTACAAATTTCCAAACTTTCTGTTTATGATTAGCTTAAGGTTCTGGCAAAAGTCATTTTTTATCATTAGGAAAATGGACAATTTGTCAATGGCAAATTCTGCTTAGCACAGCCAAACTAATCTCTGTGCTTAGAATACAGCCCGGATAACCCCCACATCCAAGCTTACTCAGTTAAAGCTCAGATGTAACCAACAACTCAGTACTACACCACATTGTCTTGAGATGCAGAGTTGCAGAGTGTTTTTACGTCTTAAGAAGTCCACTTTTTCCTTCAAAATAAATTTATTTCCACATTTTCACTAAACATCTTTTGTTGACATTCTGCAAACAATACTGTCTAATAAGGTGCCCATTTTTTCTTCCTGTGGAGTAATCTTGTACATCTGCAGGAAAAAAAAAAAAAGAAAAACATGAAAGCTGTGGCAGGAAGAAAAGTCCATTGCATACGTTTAAAAAAAGTACACATACACAAAGATTTCCCCCTCGAAAATCAAAATGAATCTGGAATTCATTTTTTATGTTTCAATTTCCTGACAACATTAAGAATCTGATATCTTAAAATTTGTGATGTCAGAGCATTAGGACTACAACTTTTTTCCAGAGTAAAAAGGCATTATAAGAAAAAGCTGCATGTAAAACAAGTTTTCAGTCATAGTAAAGAAAAGCAAACCCTACGTGAATTATGTAAATTGAAGCATATACATAGACAATTTATATACGTTATTTCTTTTCTCTACCCGTCATCTCTTTTGGTTACATACCTTTTTAACTTTGGCAGTGTCTGTCAGTTGGGAAAGTTTATCTAGAGCAACCTGTTGGCCTTCTACATGAGATGCTATATCCTCCAGATTTAGAGGTTTTTCTCTGTCTACAACCAGAACAATGAGTACTGCTGTGTCACTGTCTGAAATGCCAAACTTTTTAAATGCATCTGAAATCTATGAAAAGATGGAAAAAGATGGAAAAGATCAAAATACTGCAAGTCATTTTCTCACTACATCTAAACAATCTTTTCAGCTACTGGATCAAATAAACCCGAAGTATAAATTAACAAACATTTTATGATAATGGAATTCTGATGAGCTTACAAGAAATAACAGCATATCAGTGTTACTAAAAATAACAGTAACTTCTATTAGTATTCCAGGTAAACTGTTAGGTGGATACCCGTATTTAATCTGGCTGCAGGGATATTAGCAAGCTTCTTTGGCAAAAATGATATTTGATCAGTAAATCTTACGTTGTTGTTTGGTGAAAGGCTGAAAATAATTTCTGCGTTGAGAGATCTGGTCTTCATTTTACCTATCGTTTGTAGATGAACTGCTTTGTTGGCTGCCACAAGAACTTGAAAAGGATCTACGATCTGTAAAATATGACATAAATTAAACAGAAATTCAACATAATATTCTGAACTCTGAAAAAAAACACCTGACCAAATAACTTTGATGGCTTGAGTCTGTAATTTTAAGAGTGAGCAATTAAGTGTACTTTATGTTTTTAGCAATTCTTGTTCTTCCAAAGCGAGTGGGATGGCTTACTGAGAGGGGCAATGCTTGATGTAAAAATAATGATTACACTCTCAGTCAGATTACTGGAATCTTATGAAAAATAATTGCGTTAATAAATCTCCTATGGGTAAGTTGACAGATTCAAATCTTGTTTTCCTTCATGACTACTGCTTTGCTAATTCTAGTGACAACAAACAATCGGTTCAGAAAGTAGTAAGGAGTTTACACAAGCACTAAGGCTCTCCACACCATTGATTTTTGACAAGAGCAGCGCACAGCTCATAATACGTTCTGCAGGTGGCGCTACATTTAAATAACTCCAGGAAATCAGATGCCACGGGAACCAAGAAGACACCTTTTTATGCCTCTCATCCTTCCCTGGCAGCATGTTTTACACAGAGGAGCCCTCGCACGACGCTGAAGGGCCCCGCGGGGGCAGCGGCCCCGTGGCGGCCCCGCCATGGCGCCTGCAGGGGGGCGCCCGGCGGCCCCTCCGCACCGCCCCCCGCTAGCACCGGGCCCCCCTCACCATGGCGGGGTTGAGGAGCGCTCCTTCCACGGCCCCCTCCATGGCTTTCCTCCGCAGGGCGGCCGCGTTTTGCACGCCGGTGAAGAGGAGGAGGGCGACGCTGCGGCCGGGGAAGAGCTCCAGCTCCTGCTGCAGCTCCAGCCCCGCCTCACGGGGCGCCTCCATGCCCGAGGCTGGGCGGCCGTGGGGCTGCTGCCCGCAGGGCTGTGGGACCCTTTCGCCCTTTTCTCACAGCAAACAGAGCTCTCGCTGCATGCACCCGCCTAGGGGTGCTGGTGAAGGGGGAAAAACCGGCTGCGGCACCCCTAAAAACCCCCGATCCGCCTGCAGCACCCCTCGCTCCTTCCTGCACAGCAGCGGGAGCCTGCGCCTGGCTCCTCCTTCCCCTCCTCCTCTTCCTCCTCTTACTCCTCCTCTTCCTCCATCCATTCTTCCTTCCCCCTGTCCGTCCTGCCCTCCCCAGCCGGCAGCATGGAGGGCGTGGAGGCGTACGGCTTCTCCGCCGCCATGAGCGGCGCCTTCCTCGTCTCCTCCCTGCTCTTCGCGGCATTCAACCGCCGCCTGCGGGAGCCCTACATGGACGAGGTCTTCCACGTCCCCCAGGCACAAGCTTACTGCCATGGCAGCTTCCTGCAGGTGCCCCGGCTCCCTCCTCTCCCCCGGGCTCGGCTGCTCCCCGAGCCCTGCCCGCTTGTTGCCGCGGGTGGGGCGAGCGAGGGCGGTGGGACGCGAGGTCAGCCATGAAGGAGATCTCGGGCTAAGAACGCCTCAAGTCCAACAAAACGGCATTTTCTGCTCAGAAACAGTGCTCAGACATCGGGACGGGTTGCCCAGGGAGGTGGTGGGGTCACCGTCCCTGGGGGTGTTCAAGGAGGGGTTGGACGTGGTCCTTGGGGACATGGGTTAGTGGTGGCATTGGTGGCAGGGGGTGGTTGGACCAGATGGTCTTCGAGGGCTTCTCCAACCATAATAACTCCCTGACCCACACGATGAAACAGAGCAGGGATTGGCATTGCATATCCTAACCCTGCTGCACGTCTCAGATCTCTGTCACACATCTTTGACCCCCCTCTCTGCTTGTCCCCGTCCTCCAGTGGGACCCCATGATCACGACCCTGCCGGGTCTGTACCTGCTGTCGGTCGGGGTGGTGAAACCCGCGGCCTGGCTCTTTGGGTGGACGGGCCCCATCGTGTGCTCCACGGGAATGCTCCGCTTTATCAACCTCCTCTTCAGCGCTGGCAACTTCTACCTGCTCTATTTACTGCTCCTAAAGATCCACCAGAAAAATAAGGTACGGTCAAAGTTGGGTTATTTTATGCACTAGTACAAACAACTTCTTGACTGTGTGTTTACTTCACTGCATATATGAACTACTGTCAGTTTTAAATAACTGCAGGTACTCCTACCACTTTTGTCATTCCTTTTCTTTTAAAAACGTAGTATTTTTTCTCTGTCAGGGTGTGATCCTCTAAAACTTCGGCGTTACGCATACCTATAAGTAGTCCCATTGAAATGCACATATAAAATTATTAGATACTAACTCATCTAGTTGGTTAAGATTCTCCACAAAACTTTTAACCACCGAATCCTGAATGCAGCCCTGTAAGCTGTGTGTGAACCAAAATGCGTTCTTTAGAAATATACCACATTTGATGTCAATATTTAGAACTGGAGAATAATCCAAGTTAGAAGGGATCTCATGAGGTCTCTAGCACAAAGCAGGCAAGCCCTGAGATCAGACCAGGTTGCTCAGGGTGGGGACTGGAAAAATCTCCAAGGATGGAGAGTGACTGCACAACCGCACTGGGCAACGTGTTCCACTGCCTGACTGTCCTTGTGGTGGAAAAGGAGTGTGTGTGGGGGTTCTTTTTTATTTATATATATTTTTTTACATCCAGTCTGAGCCTCTCATTTCAATTTATACCCATTGTCTCTTGTTCTCCCACCATGCACCATTTGAGAATCCTGGCTCCATTTACCTCACTTTACCTTAACCTCCCTATAGGTACTGGTAGGCTGCTGTTCAGACACCCCAAATCCATCTGTTCTCCAGGCTGAACAAGGCCAGCCCTCTCAGCCTCTCCTCCCAGGCCAGGTGCTTCAGCCCTTGTCTCTCCTGGTAGCCCTTTGCTTGCAGGTAGCCTTAAACTTCTTCCAGTTTAGTGATGGCTTTTTTATATCGTGGAGCACAAAACTGGACACGGTACGCTAAATGCAGCCTGACAAATACGGAGTAAAAAGGGATAGTCACTTTCCTTGATCTGCTGCTACCCTATTATTAAAGCAGCTCAAGAGGTTCTTGCTGTTCCTTTGCTGCCAATGCGTCCTGCTAGCTTATGTTCACCTTGCTGCCTGCTGAGAACCCCAGGTCAATTTCCAAAGTGCAGCAGATCCTCAGCTACTCCATGCTCAGGTTGTATCATTGTAAGGGGTCTGCTTTCCCAGATGCTGGCATTTGCTATAGGCCATTGTTGAATTTCATAAGATTTCTGTTGCACCCTTCCTCTGGCCCGTGCAGGTCACTCTGGGTGGCAGCCCTTCCCTTGAGCATACTGCCCAAGTCCCCACAGGTTAGCATCACCTACAAACGTGATGAAGTTGTACTCTGTTGTTTCAGATCATCAACAAATGTTAATGTTAAACAGGACAGATACTAGTACAGATCTCTGCAATATTCTTGTAATCTTTAGGTACACTGATCCAGCCAATTTTTTTACCTGTGTAGCTATCCACCCATCCAGAACATAACATTCCAACTTGGATACAAGACTATTGTATTTTTAAAATGATGGAGTATCTACCATTCTTGTAGGTAAATTGTTACAGTGGTTAATGGCCTATTCAAAACCTTTTGCCTTAGTGAAAGTTCTTTTGTTTCTCTTTTAACCATAAGAACGTTTTTTCTTGCTCTCTGTTAATTCAAGGATTCCACTACTGTAAAGAAAACTTCCTCTGATGTGTTATCATACAGAAAACTCTTCATGCTTAAGCACAGGATAAGACACAGAATTAGGTCAAATTCAATACATTGTTTCTTTTTTTGGTACAAATAAGTTTGTGTTTGGAAGTGGGAATATAAATATAAGCAAACAAAAAGTTTCTTGATAGTAGTATAAGTGTGAGAAAATGTGCTTGTGTTGTTGCCACTTTGAGCTCTGAGCGTTTTCTGTATTCTCCTTTCTGTTTGGTGGTGACCGTCTGTTTCATCTCAGACTACATCCTTCAGGAACACGCAGCATTTTTTAACACTGTGAGTTGCATCATGTCATGTAGTGAGTGGCATACTTGGGAGAAGTTTTTAACTGTATGATCTCCTACCTTCTTTAAAGTTTCTTTTTTTTTTTTTTTTTTTAATTTGTGGATTATAATGAAAATAAAAAACAAAAGCTGCACCAAAGATTAGAAACTTGAACTGACTGTTTCGTGTGCTGGCCTCAAAAGATGCAATAGTAAAAGCACAGAATGATGTGTTCTGCTGTCTCACAAACAGAACCTGGTGAAGAACTGATTTTTTTTCCCTCTTTATTTTGTCTGTTATAGTTCTTTTATCCTAGGTATGGGAGCAGTTATACTCCCATAATAATTTTGATACCACAAATCTGTGAACACTTGACTTATGAAAGGAGTTGGTGCATTTTCTTCGCCGTATTTTATCTCACCAGCAATAACGTGCCATGTTCTCGTTTGTCTTTTACCATTGTATCATCCAGCACTCTATATTAACATAGCAGGAGCTTAACAAAACTAGCGTGTGTGCTCGTGCAGCAATGGAATCAAAGAGCATTAGAGATGCTATATTGTGGTAATTGAATTCTCACAAATAATATATAAATTTATTGGATGTTACTAATCACATTTTTCTGCTCTTTCTCTAGGCTGTGTCTGGTTTCCAGAGAATTTTGTCTGCATTGACTCTTGCAATATTTCCCACCCTTTATTTTTTTACATTCCTTTATTATACGGACCCGGGATCAGTATTTTTTACTCTCTTTGCATATTTAATGTGCCTTTATGGTAACCATAAAGCTTCAGCTCTGCTCGGATTTTGTGGCTTCATGTTTCGCCAGACAAATATTGTGTGGACAGTTTTTTGTGCTGGAAATGTTGTTGCAGAGAAGCTGAATGAAGCCTGGAAGACAGAGTTACTGAAAAAGAAAGATGAAAAGATCTCTGCCATGAAAGGATCGTTTCCAGATCTGATCAGAGTATTGAAGTTTCTTATTGAATATCTTACATCACCTAAAAACTTAGTTACGCTTGTTGCTTTAACTTGGCCGTATATCGTATTAGTCACTGCGTTCTTTGTTTTTGTCTTCGTCAATGGTGGGATAGTTGTTGGTGACAGAAGTAGCCACGAAGCCTGTTTGCACTTTCCTCAGCTGTTCTATTTTCTGTCCTTTACTGTCTTTTTTTCCTTCCCTCACTTACTGACCCCTACTAAAATCAGCAAATTCCTTCTGTCGTTGCGGAAACACCCTGTGCAATACGGCTTAATCACCATCATCTCTTTATTCCTGGTTTGGAAATTTACCTACGTTCATAAGTATTTACTAGCAGATAACAGACATTACACGTTCTATGTCTGGAGAAAAATCTTCCAAAGGCACGAACTTGTTAAATATGCATTAGTTCCAGCCTATATATTTGCTGGCTGGAGTTTTTTTGATACCCTAAAAACAAAACCAGTATTCTGGACCTTAATGTATTTTGTGTGCTTATTAGCAGTCACCGTTCCTCAAAAGCTGCTAGAATTTCGTTACTTTATTTTACCATTCTTAGTATACAGGCTCAATATTCCATTTCCCTCTCTTTCCAGACAACTCCTTGAGTTGGCTTTTTATATTGCTGTGAACGTGGTAGCTTTTTTTCTTTTTCTAAACAAAACATTTCAATGGCCAAATAGCGTGGAAGTCCAGAGGTTTATGTGGTGACTTTTTTTTTTTTTTTTTTAACCTTCATACCTTGAGGAAAAGCCAGTACCATTTCAAGGCTGTGCACTCTGGAATGAAGTACTGTGTTTTGCATTATGTATGAACATTTATGCCCCAGTGGGGATTGGGGAAGGAAGGAAGTTGCTTATGTTCTTGGAACTGAATGTGAGGTCTGGTATCTCGTAAAGTGAAGGTATTATAAATATTGAATTTCTGAGCTCCTGGAATTAACAAATTCAGTAGGAGAGGAAATTTGAGAACACTTTCCAGTAATTAATGTGAAATATGGGGGATGTTTACAGTCATTTCGCATTATAATATATTCTCTAATGTACTTGAAGATATGACAGTTGATGTTTCAGAGGCTTCTCTTTAAAACAGAGTACCTAAGTGTTTAACCTCCTTGTTACTTCTGGCATGTTTACTCACTGGAACAGGCCGCTTCCATCTACGGCTGCTAAAGGTCAAGGTATGAAACACTGCTAAAGTATAATGTTTGCAAAAACACCTACGTCCCACTGAATTTTCATGAGTTTTTTTGTCAATAAACGCTTACATTAGTTTTGCAAACAGAATGTAGGCTCTTTAATGATTAGGACATTTGGAAAATTTTACTTCAAACTGATATTTAGAAAATACAGTGGAAGCTGTATGCATCTACCTTCGTTGGGGGAATAAATGTTATTGTACAACAAAAGATAAATTGCAGTTGATAATGTGGCCTATTAGAAGGGGAGCAATTTACGTGTGTCAGACTGAAATGTGTCGTTACACAGTGGAATGCGGTATAATGAATACCCTTCCAAATAATAAGGCTTTTATGTCCTGAAGTTCTGTGCTTGCAGATTTGTATTGAAGTGTAGGATATGAGTACACTCCCAAGTTGAACTCGGTGTTTCTAAGATCTTTGCCGTGCAATCTTAAATAAGCACTAATGGCATTACTGAATTGTTCTTTTAAATGTTTTTCTTATATGTACAAATCTAATGGAACAAGGGAGTATATATTTTGTTTTACAAAGGTAAAATACAATGTATGTGATTTTTTTAAAGCATCTAGCACATTATCTTCAGAATAAAAGAAGTTTGAGTACTGTAATGGTTCCTGTCAGTAAATGTCTTTAATTAGACTAAAAAATATTTGATCACCTCAAGTTAACAGTTGAGCGGTTTTATAAATATAACTAAATTACGTGCTGGGGAGATGCAAAGCTTCACATACTGTTTAACATCTCTAAGGTCTTTCTTGCCCTGTAATGAAAATACTGCAGTCACATCTATGCAAACATATTATCTTATTGCCACTCCAGTCACTCTGAAATGGAATTGCGCTTCGAAAGGTCAGTACTCGCAGCAGTGCTGTTATTTTGTGTTTTCTTTATAGTATACAGATCAATGTTCTGGCTCTGAGCCCTTCTCTGTACTAACACCATGAAGAGTGTGCTTGGCTCGGATCCTCCTGTCCACTGTCTTTGCGACCCTGTTTCTTCTAAGGAAACCTTAAAGCTACTCAATGAGTAGGTTTATTTATATTGCATTTGAAACATTTGCCAGGTCACTGCTTTCTTTTTGCCCTGTTGCCAGTATGGTAATTTGCTGACAACGTGCGTACAATAGGGAAAGCAATTTTCCATCACTCCCTGTTTGGCTTTATATCAAGCTGACAGGCCAAGAGAAGCCTGAATTGGCTTGCTTTTCAAGCATCCAGCATGGTTCTTGCAGAAGCCAGGATGCTGTGCAGTGATTTTATTATGATGGGTTTGGGGGGAAGTCTTGCATGCCTTCTGCATCCAGTTTTGCTTTTCTGTAACATTACAAAAATGTAAACAAGGTAAAGAGCATATATGCATGTTTCAGTGCAACTGCATATGTGTCCTCAACTTGTGGTACTGAATGAGTTGGAAGGGTAACGTGGGAAGTAATGGGGCCCTGGACACTACTTTGACCTGTCTTCAAGATCTCTTTGATTTTTTTGGCTTATATAGAGGAGCTGTTGTTCATTTCCTCGACAAAATGAAAACATTCCTGTACTTCTATAGGGCACGGCTGTTTTATTTTGTCCATGATGTCTATCCATGTTGGTATTTGAATGCCTGTAATCATCTGTTAATGATGAGAGTGCTTATGCTTCAAACTTACCCTCAACTGAGATAGCAGCCATGTTTCCAGTGAAAAGAAATTAGTTTAGATAAATACTATTTAATGCAACTAAACATTTGTTTCAAAAAGAAAAGTAAATGCAAAAGACCCCCAAATGACCATGATAATGACTAATGACCATGTTAAAAGATACTGGAAAAATTATATAGAGAGAGGTTTCTGTGAGCTGTTTTATTAGTTTGTTTTTTAAGAACGTTGTAAGACAGCATAATATTTTATAATGGGATTCACCAATGTACTTGTATATTTTAATGTAACTCTACAATTCTCAATGTTTTTTGCAAAGTTAAATCAAGCTGGGTTGAAATAAGTTACAAGTTATAATAAGAAATATGAAAATCCATGAATTATTAAAACATGAAAGAAGAAATTTGTTTTTGGAGTAAAGCTGTATTTTCACTTTTGCTGATGAGCCAGAGGGACTTTACACGTATTAGTCTGATTCAGTTTCATAAATCAAGATGGTTGTAATTACATTATGATTAATCACAAAGAAAGTCTTTCCTAGACATTTCAGAAGTATCAGTAGCAGTGGCAGTTTTAAAATCTAGATATAAGAATTCGTTTAACATACTTGGATAATCTTGGAGCATCTCTTGGAAAATTCATCTTAGTATTTTGCTTCTGCAATATTTCCATTGTGGCTGTTTGTAATGCATGACCCATTCGGTGTAGAGACATGCAGAAAGGGCTGTGTTTATCCTGGTTTTGTTGCCATGGTCTTCTAGCTTCAGGAGGAATTACTTCTGGTTAATTCCTGCGCTGGTGTAAATTGGCAATGAAATTACTTCCAACAGCATTAAAACAATTATCACTGTAAATTTTATTAATCAGCTATCCATTTAGAGAAAAAAGCTGCAGTAATTCGTTGAAATGTAATGTCTGAGATTAAAAGAAAATGCAGCTAACAATTTTATAATTGCCATTGAAAAATAAAGGCTCAGGTTCAGTTTTCCTGAGACAGAAAGAAGGCGATTTTTCAATCATTCTCAGAAGAACCCAAGCAGAGAACTGAACAGCCACAGTGTGGCTGAATTGTTTTGAGGTGAAAAACACAAGGAAAGTAATGGAAAACTTTCGAAGTTACATATAGGTGGTTATTTGGGAAGGTAGGTAGATTGTTTGTAAACAGTAACCTGTATTTTCTGTTATTTGTGAGTATTCTGTATTGGTTTTGTTCCTCTAAAGTCCTTTGACAACATGTTTGTGTTCAAAATTAGTATGAATTTTACACCAAAAGCAATATGTGCAAGCTGAAAGATTTTTTTTTTACCTATTACTTTGATTGCAAGTAGGTAAACCAGAAGGATTACTTCTGTTAAAATACTGTAGGAAAAAGTCTTCTATAGCCTAGAGACAAGACTGTTGATTTTTGCTCTTTGAATGCTGGTTTGCATTTTTTCACAAGGTGGCAGCCTTGTGCCATCCTGTTGGGGTGACCAACTGCTTAATGCAATGCTGCTTGAAATCACAGCATCAGGTTTCTTAGCTTGGCTATTTCCTGAGAATTAGAAAACTTCGAGTTCTGTCATGGCTGAGTGCTTGTTTCAGTAACTGGTTTAGCTAAAACGTTCATGTTTTTAATTATCAATTTAGAGTGTATGATAAGTTTTAGAAGAAGCACTGTTTTTGCTCATCTTTAAAATGTATTTGATATTTTTGTTTATCAAGTTTTCATGTCAGGTCTTAGATAACAAAAATGAAATTTGAAAGCTTATTCTTGACATGATGTCAATACTTTAAACACTACAGTTGCTTAGAAAGTTAGATTTCCTTCTGCTTTTATTACGGACTTTCACAGATTGTTATTTCCTTCATATGGTCCATTAATTGCCATTTAAAATAAGAAAAATACATTGGAGGACAAACTGAGGAAAGCAAAGTAATTATACTTTTGAGACTGACACATGGTGATTTTCTGAAGTATTCGCTCTTTTTGTTAGATGATGCGCATACAAAATACAAATGTTCAAATGTCTGTTAGCCCTGTAGTAGCTGACACACAGCATTTTATATGCATCATCTGCTTTTTGTGTAATGAAAAAGTCTGTAGCCAGAGTCCATGAAAATATCTGCTTCCAATTACCTCAAATTCTGTGTTTCTATTCACTGCCCTGTTTTTTTTTTTTTCTTTCCTTAAAAAAGCTTTGCTTTCCTTGTTGGTTTGTATACACCTTTTATTTTTGAGTCAGTGACATTTGTACGTCAGCTGAGATGTCTTTTATAGGAAACAAACAAACAAACAAACAAAACTCTTAAAAGTATGCTTTAGATGAATCCAGAGAACTGTTTTTTACTAGCAAACATCGTTTTGCAGACAAAAGGAATCTGTCCATGAGACAGAAATGCTAACCTAGCTGGCAACCTGTAGCTAAAATGTCCTTAATTTGTGAGTTTTTGTCACTGGGCTTTGTGCTTAATCTCAGAGTGTGCTCAGGACCTCATGCTGTTCCTTAGCTCCGGGGAAAGTTGGAATTTCAGGAGCAGGAAGCAAAAGGGAAAGGATTGCTACAGCCAATTGTTGTTGCAACACTACCAGCAGCAGACATGGATGGGATGCTCTGGGGCACTGCTGCACTGAGCAGTGCTCTGTAGCTTGGTTAAGCGTGTGGTGGTGTGGGAGAGGGGTTTGCCATGCCCGAGGGAAAATGTCTTCTCCACATGAAGGAGAGGCTGCCTGTTGCTGGAGCTGGCCTGATCACTGGTAGAACGGTCTTGGTAAACTTAGGAATTAATTGGTTTATCAAATGATGTTTCTGCTACGTAGATGTGGATCTATAACTTTAAGGTTTTCAAGAAATATGAGCCTACTTGAATTGCACCCCTGTGTCAGTAGTGGGGAAGGGGTTGCTTTTGTTTTCAGATCATTTGTTGTCCAGATACTCTGCTGTATTTATAAAGCAAAAAAATCTCATATCTTAAAAAAATAAACTTTGAAAACAGTCTTTGCATGTGCTTTATTTCCTGGATCTACGCAGATGTAGATTAATACACAGTGCATTTGACTGGAATCAGTATGAATTGGTATTAGTGGTAGCACTATATCTTCTCAAAGATGTAATTGCAGAAGTTTGTGTCCTTAGCTACCTTCAGATCTTCTCTAACGAGATTACGTTTCCATGTTTTCGTATCAACTGTCCTAGAAGTATTGTCATAGAAATAATCTTGTGCCTGCACAGCGCAAAAGGAATGTTTATGGTGATTATCGCTGACAAGAGTCTCTAATTTTAGGGCACTGCTTCAGACCTGCACATTTCAGACACATAACTCGTGCCTCATTTTCCTGGGTTCCCATCGAATCTCAAACAAAACACTGCCTGGTTGAATTGGAATCTAAATGACAAGCTCGAAAAGAACAAAGGAGAGACGCCCAGGAATATTACTGAATTCAGAGAGAGCATTTTGCCCTCTGGGTCAGTGCTGAGCAAATGCCACAGCATTGGTGCTGGGTGGGAGGAGGCACTTCAGAACGGTAGTGCTGGCCAGGAGCAGCCTGGCTGCTTTTTATCTAACATTTTCTTTGTTTCAGATAGGATTCCTTACTCTGTGCACTTGTGCACTGTTAAAAAACACTGTATGCTTCTCATTACCAAGGAGATGATTTTATGGCAGTGGTCAACTGAGATAGCTATGAAGGTAGGAATTCATCTGTCAGGCGTCTTGCCAAAGCTACCTGCTGCTGGCACCTACTTTCCAGAGCCTGGTGTGTTTCGGCAGTGTATTGTGAGCTGGGGAGGCCCCCACAGCCAGCAGTTAGGCCAGAAGGACCAAGGTTTGAGCTGATTTCCCTGATAACCACTCTGCTGGCTAAACGTGGAAACTTTCAGCTCAGTGTGAAATGTTAGCTTGTTTTTAAAGTCTCAAGAAAAGTTGGGGAATAACTTGCCCTGTCCAGTTCCCTTCCTACAGAAGAACCAGCAGCCTGTCAAAGGAAAAGGAATTTATTTGCTGATTATTACTATAATCAGCATGGAGTTGGATGTGTCTGTGCTAAAAATATACTGGTACAGATTTGCTTCAACAACAGTGAGTTTTGTTCAGTTAATTATCGCTAAGATGGAAACATTTTCTGCATTCTTTTCTGAAATGGGGAAGAGTGATAGCTCATTGCTTAAAAGCCAAAAGAAAAACTTGCACTTTCCTAAAGAATTAAGAAGAAATAATGTTTGGGATTTTGGGGCTCTCTGATGTCTGGAGGGAGCTTTAAGTTTGCCTCCAAGATAAATACTATTAATTTCCCACCTCCCTCCTTTGCTGCTTGTACAATATACGCTGCTTAAATTTTGGAGGGGGCGGCGGAGGAGGCAGCGTTGTAATGACCCAATCCAGCTGATGCATGGCAGTAGGCCATCGAACTTCATCCAGCAACTTCCACTGAGAGGGAATTAGCTTCCAAATTATGAGTCCTGTAGAGTTTAATATCTTGTGGCTGAAATGGAGCACATCTTCTGAAAACACACTCTATTTAATGCCATCAAGTAGTGATGAATTCGCTATGCCCTTTGACAAGCTTTTTCAAAGATATAATAACTTTTACTAGGAAAAAAAAAAAAAGCTTTTTTCCTCTGGTTATTGGCTTTATGCTACATCTGTGTGCAGACAGATAGATCTCCCCATTTTCCTCTTGTACCTCTGGATATGCTCGCTTCCATTTATGCTGCTACATGCAGATCACAACCCACCAATGTCTTAACCTACTGACCCACAAAACCATGAGGACTCTTTCCTTCCAGATAGTTCTTCCTCTGGCTTTGTGTGTTTTGTTTTTTTTTTTTCTTTTTTTTTTCTTCCCAACATGTGAACAAATATGGTCACCAGAATTGATGTCAGAACAACACTTTTGACCTCTTCTGTTCTTCTATTTTCTTCATTTTTATTTTCTTGGTTTTGTTTTGTTTTGTTCTGTTTTGTATAGAAGCAGTATCATCAACCTAGGCATACATACAGCTTGCTCTACTTAGGCAAGGCAAGCTCCATGGCACCTTGTCTGTATACCCTTATTTTGAACAGCGTGCCCATTATCTTGTAGGTGAAGCATTGCTTTTGGACTTCTAAGGTCATGGTAATGGAAAAATACCAGAAAATACAACTTAGACTTGCTAACAAGTCCCATAACAACTGCTTTGCTGTGGCTAGAGAAAGGGGAACAGCCTGTGAGGTTTGGCCAAGCAGCTAATGATTTGGCTGTTTCCCCTCCCCTAGAACTCCTTAAATGCTTAGGGAGGTAAATTGGGTAGACCGTCTGCTGTCTTGGTCTGTAGAGCCAGGGCTACCTTGAGTAGCTTGCTGTTGTATTGAGAAGCTTCTTAAATTTGCCTCAAGATATGATTTCTTTGTGGAATTTGAGCACATCATTTTTTGTTTCCTGTGTGGTTTGAAGTAGAGGTATCCAGATGATGGGGTGGCTCTGGAAGACCACCTTTCCTTTTCCTTAGCTTGATTAAGTCAAATTGCAATTGCCCTGATGGGGCTCTAACTACTCTCTAACCATGAAGCCAGTCCACTTGTGGGTTTATGGCTTTGTTTTATTCATTTTAACTTGGCAAGAAACCTTTGATTTCTAAAACCAAATTAACTCTGCCACCAAAACTCGTGGGCACATTCCTCTTGCGTTTTCAAATCCTAGCTTTATAATTAAAACTTTGTGAATAGGGAGCCTTTCTGTAAAATAAATGTCAATCTTGCCAGCAATTAAGGCTTCTTTAAACCTTGGCATACAATTATGGTACAGATCAGTTAACGTAAGTTGTTTGTGACTGAATCTGAGTCAAAGATGTTAAACACTTGCAAAGATTCCAACTTGCTATTTAAGTCATACATAATAGAGGACTTGATGCTCTTGAATTTTCTTGCCCATCATTTTGCCAGAGAGTAAGCAAACAAACAAGAAAAAGCTTTAAAGTCAGCTATAAAATCTTGATAGTCTGCAGTTACTCGGGGAAAAAAATAGCATGTCAAAATCAGCTGGTAGTCAACACCTTTCTTTCTGTAAGCAGCACTAGAAGATTTCTGGTAGTTTTTGCTGTGATGGATCTCAGGGTAAATGCTCTTCAGCCCTTTTTGTTTTTTCTTTTTGTAGGATCCTTTTTGCAGTATTTGGCTTTATTAGCTCTTAGATGAACACCTGATTTGGGGGTCTTCTTAACTAATGTAAAGGTAAAGGAGAGTATACATAAGTGAGCGAGTGGTTCTGCACACATTTTTAACAGCTAGGAACTTGCAGTCTATAGCATCAGCATCTGTGGTAAGATGTTTAATTACATGACACCAAGGTAGTTATTCAAAGTTACAAGGAACATTGAGAAAGATCCCTACTGCCTTTGCAGTGCTGCTGCAATGTTAATGCCAGAGTTAGAAACGGACCTATACGCTGTAATCGAAACGCAGGCAGTGGCACTTGTTGACAGCCTACATTCAATACTTTATTTTCTCATTACATCTAACATAAAGTAAGCAGAATAATTGGGAATCAGATTTAACCTTTAATGTTACTCTGAAAGTGTATGGATATTGACAATTTTTTTGGGTGCTTTGAACATATACTTCTGAGGCAGAGTTGAGGAAGATAATTACAATCTAACTCTCTTTTCCATTACTCACACACTAAGTTAATTGAAATTGTTGTAAGTACAACTTCATGAGATGGATCTATTTTCATTTCAATACCGCATTCTCCAAGGACACTATCTGGAGGATCTAAATCAACAGGAACTTGCACACTAAAGAAATAATAATGCCTTCTTCAAACACTTCAGCCACATACTCTCAGTCTTACAAACTGAAAAAGCAGTCATGAAGACCTTGGAAGATTTTTGGATTTGGTCTATTTAGTAAAATATGAAATGATACAAAAAAATGAAGTAAAACTCACAGCAGTGACTGCTTTTTTTTTATGCAAGGTACCATTTAATATTTAAAACAATCAGATAATATATAGGGAAATAAGCTGAAAAGACTTTTTTTTTTTTTTTTTTTTTTTTTTTGTAACAGTTTTTCTATCGTCAGCTCTGATAAGGTAGAAAACAGATGTGGATTGAATCTAAAAAAGTAGGACCTCATAGTGCAGGTGCTCATCACCATTTATGTGGACCTAAATACCTTAACAAATCTGATCTTTTTCTTTGAACCATCATTAGGACTTCTGTATTTTGTTAACAAATAAGAGAATAAAGTGAGGGCTGTGCCTGGTGGTCCCATGGAAGAGAAGAAAGATGAAAATAATTGTGTATGTGTCTGCAGAGAGTTTGGGCCAGGAATATATTCTGTGGTAATGGCAACCCTGGCCCCTCAGCATCCAGTTTCATCCCTCTGCAGGATGAACCCATTCCTCCCGTCATAGGCCATCCCTCTTTTTCCCACCTCAGGCCTATCTTTGCCTGACCCAAGGACCCATCATTCCTGCCATCCACCTTCAGCAACTGAGCAAATTCCTGCATTTTTTATCACCTTAAGCAGAGCTCCCCAGGCCTCCTATTGCTGGCTTCCATGGCACAAATTCCTCAAGCTCTCAATTCTCTTTCATATTCCTAAATCCCCCTCTTTTAGAGATCCCCATCTCTTGCCCTGTCTCTCCACATCTTAGCCCCTACACCTCCTGCAGCTGCTTGACTGTTCCTCCTTTGGTGCAACTTTCTCTTCTTCACATAAGCACATGCCACAGGCCATCTGCAGTCATACTGACTTCATACTGACCACCTGGCAACCTGAGGCCATCCCCTACCATCATTTTTGCTACTGAAAAACAGAATCCAGAGCTCCTTCTGTCAAGGACTTCAAGAAATCTGAACGTAGGCTGTACTTATCATCAGCGTGGTGGGATGGCACCTCGATAGGAAAAGATTTGTCTGGGGAAAGGAGTGCGTGATGATCCTGCCTAGCTGTCAGAAGCAAAATTTGCAGAGGGAGGCTTTGCTGGTCTTGATTTTCACAGGCCTCTCCAGATGATTGTGCCATTTTAGCTGGGAGGGGCTGAAAGCCCTTTCTCCTTAGTCCTAAAATGGCAGCTACAAAGTGGCCGAGCTCAGCAGATTGCATTGCTCCACCCTCAACAAGTGTTACAGACAGCCCCAAAATTACCAGCAACTTGTTAGCCCTTAGGCTTCCTCGTCTGAGGTGCTGTGGTGTCCCAACCTACTCGTCCTGGAGATGTGTAGCTCTTGAGCAACCCAAGATCCAGGGGCTGCATTTCAGTGTTTTCAGAACTTGCTAACGGTTTAACTCGGACTGGAGCTAGTGTAAACTGTGTCACTAAACCACTGCTGGAAGATGACTTCAAAGACACAAATACATACCTGCCAGTCGCAAGCACTGAATTATTATGATTCAAGTTCCAGAAATCCTGTGGCTCAAAATTAAAGGAAAGGACATTTTCTGTCAGGTGTTCTTAATCTCTCAGACTCAGAGATT
Source organism: Netta rufina (assembly GCF_964035555.1). Lineage (NCBI taxonomy): Eukaryota > Metazoa > Chordata > Aves > Anseriformes > Anatidae > Netta > Netta rufina. Next base: position 191,002,963 of record NC_140123.1, read on the forward strand.
CACTAAATGTAGTTTTGTTAAAAGTGGCATGGATATGGAAATATCCATGGATGTGGAAAACTGAAGTATGCCAGATGACCTTGTAACACTTTTTCGGTGGTGTTCCTTTTTGTTCTGTGCAGTGTCCCACCGGAGGTAGTCGAGACAGAATGAGATAATGCACAAAAGGATATTTCTTCACTAGAAATATGCCTACAGAATAAAATTCACTTTTCATTGCTCTCCATGCACATGTATCCCTGTAAAAGATTAGAAAATCTTACTTTTTTTTTTTTTTTTTTTTTTTTTCTGGTGAGACAGATTCTCTCGGTGGCCCATTATAGTTTGATGTTCTTCAAAATGCATGAGTGCAGCTGCTGTTAGAGGATAAGTGGCATTTGGAAATGACTTTTTTTCTTTCATTTCTAGTTGCTTTCTTCTTTTTGTATTTCATCTGTGATATGTGGCAAACTAGTCTCGTTGTCTTTCCTCTTACTGGAGAAGGATATTTTTTCCAATTTTGTGTTACTTTTTATTTTTTCCTTTATCTTATGGCAAAAAAATGTTTTAGTATAAAGTGAAGATAAGAGTTAATTAGGTAGAACTGTGTTGTTCTCTCATTCCTTTTTTATTTATTTTTAATTTGCAATATTTAAAATCTGTTTAGGATACATATAACCCAACAAAGACTTATAACCAGTGCTTTTTAAAGGAAATATATTGTATAGTTTTCTTCCTTTGTGGATTAAAAAAAATCCTCACTGAAGGAAAAACATTAGACTGAAGACTTATCTTTTATCACTAACGATAAAAGAGACTTTGTTTGGAAATAGTGGGGTTGTAAAAGCTGACCTTCATGTTTTGGCTCCTCTCACAAGGCACAGACTGGTATTATTCTCCTCTTGGACAGCAGGAGTCAATATCCTCTAATCTCTGCTGCTCCTATAAAACCTTCTCTTTGTTGGTCCCCTTAAAAAAATAATTTGCAAATGATACATACACATAAAAATAATGCTTCTGGACAATTAAAAAAAAATAATGGGTAAATGAAGAGAAACCAGGGTGTTAAGTAGTGTTGGCTGTTAACAGATCTTTGAGTTTCCAAACTTCTAATAAGGTTATTTCCTGCCATCTGAAGAGGTCCTTCACAGGAGTGAGCAGGGGTGCTGTGATGGTGTGCAAGAAGTCCACACACCCATTGCAATACTTTCTGTGTTTCCTGGAGAGCTGACCTCCCACCAGCTGAGCCCAGATTTTGGCTTTTCTCATTATAAGCTTAACTTGCTCTCTCCTCACCCTGGTTCAGGGGAAACTGCCCATTTGGCATTTTTATAGTAGCTATTTCTTCTGATCTATTTTGGCATTTTCTGCCATCATAGCTAAGCGATGGTGAATAGCAAAATCTGCTACTGGAACTGGGGCAAAACCAGCAAAGAAGCCACTGGCTGGGGTCATAAATGACTGGGGCTTATAACAGGGCTTTGCAGCAGCTGGGAATGGTAACAGGTGCAGGACATGACTGGAAAGGTTCAATCAAGCTTTATGCCGTATCTGTAGGCAAATGAAGCTACTGAAAAGGAATATAGCCTCTGGTGGGAATTCCAGATATACCAGACACAAAGCTAACATGGATTTATTTTTATATTTATATTTATTTATTTTTTAACAGAGAAGTAGAGTTATACCAGATCGTTACTTTTCAGAAATAACATTGCTAGAAAATACTCTGGTAAATGAGGACTTTCAAGAATGAAATTTGTATTTACTAGGATGACATGCCTGTTGTAGTAATGGCAGACAGTAAACCAGGATTTGACTGTTAGAAGTTAAAGTACTTCTTAAAGTCATGAATGAGAGCCCACAGCATTCAGGTTTGTTAAATGAATGTCTATAAAAAGTTAAAAAATACGTAAAAATGCCTAACGGACATTACTAAAAGGACAACACCTTCAAGGCTTGGATTTGGACTTGCTAAAATGATAGTTAAAATGGGCAATGAATATTCTTACTAACACTGTAATGAAGATATATATAAAATGTACTATATAAATAACCACGGGGATGAAAGTCCTTGCACCAAGAGACAAACAGATGTATAACAAGGCCAAACATGAGTGCAAAAGGCAATGATAGGTAATGAAGTTGGTGCTTTTGCTGTGAATGTCAGAGCATCTGACAAGTATCCTGCAGCCAAGGGAGGAGCCCCAGCCCCAGCCCCAACCCACAACAACCTGCTGCAGGGTGAGCGACTGTTGTAGCAATTAGAAACACCAGGGGTGATACAGCGGTAACCAGAGCTCATAAGCCCCTGAATATTTACAAGAAAAAGGGAAGGAAAAGGAGCACTAGCTGCTTGGGAAACTGGCAACACTGTGGTTTGAACCAGATGTTGCTGGGGCTGCTGGTGGCAGCCTGAGAAGAGAAGCACATCCTGCTCCCTCCCGCGCTCCTCCTTTCCTATAGCACTTGTTTCTCTATCTTTCCCTGTTAAAAACTCACTGCAGTTATAAGCTCTGGCACAGACTTGCAGTGATCACCTAAAAATGCTGCAGTAGCCCCTGAAGTGCAGCTCTCAGAGCACATTGGCTGCACACTGTTAAAAGCACACATCTTCATGGAGGTGCTGGAGCTACCCCTGCACCTGCTCTGTGGGTGGCTGTAGCTACCTATTATCTCCGTGCACCTCACAAATCATTGCACAGGAGAGAAAATCAAACGTTTTTGGAAGGTTTTGATGCTGTGCAGGAGCCCAGATGGATATGGAGACAGAGCACATGCCTTTGTTTTCCTAGGAACATCCTCTTTCTCCAGCTGAAAGTCTCGCTCACATAGTGTTAGAGGATTTGAAAAACTTGGGTAGGATTTCCAAGTGAACTCAGTCCTGTGTGCAGATCAGCCCCACCGCACACAGGCAGCCAGTCGGGAGCATCCCAGGCACGCCAGGTACCCTCACACAGCAAAGCACAAACACACGTGTTTCTGCCTGAAAAGCAGCACAGAGACATGGCAATCGGTGTCGCTGGATGGGGGGAGAAGTGGCCATGCCTCTGCTTATGCTCACTGGTGCATGACTTACTGTGCAGCTCAAGGTTTTATTTAGCCTAGTATTAACCCGGGAGAAAGAGGATGCTCTTCCAATTGTCCTTGTAATAGCTGTGCAGTGATGACATAAATCTGATGTCAAAGTGAGTCCAAGAAACACACAAAACTGTACAGTGCAGTGTTAGCAAATGTAAAGTTTTCCTGTTCTGTGATTATCTGGGACAATTTTCCCTCATGGAAACTTTAAAATAATTGCTGATGATTTAAAACTTGAGAGCAAGTAGGTGACCTACTGATGAAAGCCACAGCTCTGGGCGCTCCTGATTCAAACACTGACATTTTTTGCTCTTCACCTCACCTATTACTGTACAACACTGATAATAAGGAAAAAGCAGAGGCCTTAGCACTGCCTCTTTCATGTTAGTTTTCCAGTTCATTGCAAATGGTGCTGTATTTCTCTTTAATCCCTGGCATTTCTAGAAACGTAATGCATTTTAAAACAGCATTTCTCTAACACAAAGCAATCCTGCTTCCAAAAGTAATTATTTTTTGTCTGAATGAAAATAAAATGCTGGTATGCGTGGAATTAGGTGTTGCCTAAACATAACAGCTCAAAAGACATTCCTTTATAAAGCTGTTGCTTGTTTCTTTTTTTTTTTTTTTTTCCCCTCTCCTAGAGAGTATGAGATTTTCATTACAAGTGGCACATGTTGTAATAAGTCATATCTGCTCTACAAGTATCTATGCTAACCATGAGCATGACCCAAGGCGCATTAGTCAGCCAGAAAGAGCTTGTCAAATAAAGGCTGTCTGCAGGAGGACAGAAGATTCTGATTGGAATTCAGTGAGTGTCAGGGGTGGGCCGTGCTGCCACTGCCACTGCTCCTCTGAAGGCACGTTAATTAAACAAGATGCAAAGAAAATAAGTCTGTCATGTTCTTGTGGTCAGAATCCAGGCAGAGGTAATAGCTGATGACTTAACTAGTTTCCAAAAAGCCAAAATTTCCAAAAGACATTCATCTTAAAGGAAAATTTAACTTCATCCTTTGTCCTTGTGTTTAGTTCTTCCTCTGATATTTTAGACCTAGCAATGGATCAGAAGCAGTTCTCTATATCAGTGCATCAGTCTCTCATAAATAACTGCTATGATTTAGCTCAGGGCGAAAGAGCCTTCTGATCCCCTGAGATTTAAACCAAAACAATGTAGTCTGATTTGAGCCACGCGGATTTAATTAGGATGTCTTTAACAGTTAGTTGAAGGCATGTGCATTTTTCATAGCGAAAATCACTCAGATTTTGATCTACCTGACTAGAGACAAATTATTGTAATTGAAGCTGATGATGACACACTTGGTGATCAACAGTCATAACGTTTCCCCGTTAATGTTACCAACATCCATCACAATCAATTTGTTGATTGCTAGCCTGTAAGGGTTCACAGGATATTGCAGTATCTGGCCCAAAACGTATCTAATTCTAATTTATCTACTTTATTGTAAATTCTTACTTGACCCATAAATCTAGTACCAATCACAGTGCAACAAGAAACTCCATATTCTAGAATTAAAAAATAATTGGATTTTCATTTTTATTTCTCCTTTAAAACCATAACTTCTCTTTACTATAATGCATGCTAAAACTTTGATGGGGCATTCTTTTTCTACAGAGCACACCTTCCCCAAAATAATGAAGAATTTGCCTGTAGCATCAGGATCCCAGAGGAGGGCTTGGATAATTCTATTCTTGATATAAAATAGCGAAGACTTGCAAGGAATATGAACTCATATATAAATGCTGTCTGGTAATTGGGAGCCAAAATATACCCTAAATAATCCTAGCTGGGTTAGAAGATTGCAAAGTTATCAATGACTCGGGCATGTCTACAAATTGATTCACTATTTTAGTAACGAAGCCTGCAATTTACTTTGGGGGAGGAGGGATAAATAGTCTTTGTGTAGGAGATTAATATTATAGTAAGTAGCACTTTCGATCTTCTATTTTAATCAGCTACAAAACAGTGAAAAAAGTGCCCTGTATTGTATCGTGTCATCATCTCTATAGCACTTAAAAGCCACATTCTCAGAGCTATTTTTAACAGCATGAAACGGAGAAAAATAGACTCGGCTTTGAGGAAGATGCATGAGTAAGGTAGAAAGCTGTACCACAGAGACCTGAAATTTGTATTTCAGTTTCCTAATCTTGGCCATAAGGATGAAGAGAGGGGTTTGCCTTTCATTTTAATTCATTGCTAATGAGAATTCAGCTGCTGAGCACCCTGGTTGCCCCTCAGGCTGCAGGAGGTGCAACCCATCACCCCAGCAGTGCTCCCTGCAAGGTTTGGACTGGGAAAGAAAAAGGACTTGGGGAGATGTGCCAAAAGGCTCTGCCAGGACTCAGGGTCCTTCCTGGCCTTCATCCGAGCACTATGAGGACAGTGTTGACATTGCCCTGTGGGGACAGACACCTTGTTCCTTGCTGGAGAGCGATGCAGGAGCTTTCCTTGGATGGCAAGGCAGGGTATGCTGCCAGGTGAAAAAAAGTTGGTGTATTTTTAAATAACCTCCCTTCACAAGCATGCCCATTGTCCATAGGTCTTGCCGAAGAGAGCTTTAAATAGCATCAGACAGCTTATGCAGCTTAATGAAATCAGTCTGTGTTGATGTTGGCACTTGAGCTGCTGCATTTCCAAAGGCTGCCTCGCGCTCTCCGTCGGCTCAAGCAGGGATAACGCAGCCACGACCCCAGGCACTGCCTTGAAAATATGGTGACAGACAGTAAACTGACAGGAGAAATAGGTCAGAAAGAACACCCACTCGCATATTTATCCCTCATTTAGGAAAATGAGTTAACACCTTGTGTGAGTGTAGAGCACTGAAAAGAGGGGCTCCATGCTGTCTGTCCTGAGGCTCCCAAACCATGGAAGGAGATGGAAAGCTGGTCTTGGTGGGCTCCAGCATGGTCACCAGTGAAAGAGCAGACCCTCCTTGGGAAGTCCAGGACACTCAAGTCAGTGACTGTGCTTCTGGATTATTACAAAGGTTAAAAGTGGTGTTTTACTGCAGGATTTGGATGGAAAAGAGGAAATAAACAGATCTTGCAGGGCAGCCTGCATTTGGGAATGGTTCCCTCTTCTGCAAACCTGAGAAATGAGATCAGCTCTGGCCAGGAACCTCGTCAGCCATATCTAAGTGGCCTACAGCAAATTCCAGACCTCGGGAATGCATGTTTGAATACATGGATATGTCATTTTTAAGCCAGTCTGTCTGGGTCATGGTGAACATCTGCTGTTTTCTGGCTGCCTTCATGCCAGCGGTGGTACACGTAGCCTGATCTCCATGCTCAGCTGAGCACCCTGGATGAGATACCCACCACAAGGCAGGCTATAGCCTCCTGCTCTTGCTTTGCCTTAGTTAAGCCTGTGGTCGTGAATCTAAAATAAGCCCTCTGAAACCAGCCTTCCTTTGATCTGTAGTGAAGTGCATCTCTTTGGGTTAGAGTCAAAGGCTACATGTCGTCCCGTAAAACACAAACAAATTGAAGGGGGACATCAGATTTCAAGGTAACAGGGGGAAGGGAAGGCTGAAGAGGCTAATGGGACATTCATTACTATTCCAGTGAAGATCTTCTACTGAGAAGACCAGGGAAACAAACTTATTCCTGCTAATGTTGGTACTCGGTATTGTTTATGTACATGCAGCAGGAGAAGGATTGTAGAGCCATCAATTTAGAAATCACTTCTTAAACATAGGTTTAATCTCTTATTACAAATAACCGAAGACTTTTGTAAGAGACAAACTGTGCTTTGTGTGACAGAAATATGTACTCCTTCCATCCCTTCATATTCCCTTTGTACTTGCTTAGCGTCTCCTCCTAAGAGCTTGTCCTACCACAAATGCTTTAAAGCAGATCCCTCTGTATTTGACCAGGCTGCTTTGGTGGCTTTGAGTCCTGGGAGCTGGCTCTTTTGTCCTGAAAGAAAGCCATCTGTCACTGACAGGTTTCAAGTTTACCAGATCTGTCTAAAATTTACTTTCGGAGCTGAGCACAGCATCCTGAAGTTGCAGAAAGCTTGCGGAGCACACGGAGATGCTGCCCCCTCACCTTTCTGATGCAGTGCAGGTGTTTCACCCTGCAAAACCTGAGTGTGCTGCACTCTGTGTGCTCCCCTGAGCAGCTGCTCGTGGTGTGAATGTGTACAAATATCTGGCTGCCTTGGGGCATAGCTCAGAACTAAAGGGTCACTTTGGTTCCTGTAATCTGCTCCCTACAGTGAATTTTCTACCCAAAGAGTCACAGGTGGTTAGGACACATGGGGCTCTTAGTGACTCAAAACTGACTTCCAAAGTTGCCATATCCTGCACTGTACTAGTTCCAAGACTGTCTGAACATTGGTTGTGCAAGTACTTTTCATACAAACTGATGGACCTTAATTTCCAAGGCTACAAACATGTTTCTACAGAAGAAAGGAGTTCCTTTAAGCAAGTTTGTACAGAATGCAAAAGTTTAATAAGCCTTATAGCAAGTGCCTTGTGCTAAAACAAATTGAAAACCTGTCCACTGGATCTGTCCAAGAAATCTTAAAATTGCCTTTGTATTCAGTTCTGGAACATGCAACAAGATGGAATAATTTAACTTGATTTGACCCACTGGCTTGAAAAATCAAAAAGTTGACTCATATTGATACACTTGTATGGACAGGGATTAATGTTTTGATTGGCAGTCTTGTATTGCCTTGCCTCCTTTCCTTTTATTGCTTTTAATTTCTTTCTGCTCTACCTAAACTCTATCAGAATCCTTTTGTTAAAACATGTGATGACCAAATGACCAGGAAGACGTGTCTTGGGACTCGAATGAAGTCATCTAGGCATGGGCCCTCTAGTCTGGCTGCTTCTAAAACCCAATTTAATTCTCTTTGTAGTAGAGCTTAGCTACACCTGTACCTCATAACACCACCATTTCAACTATTTTATATTAACAGCAATAGTAAATGGATTTCTACTGGTGCTGTTGTACCTTGTAATATGGGGAACTTTTTTGCAATTTCATAAAAAATTTCCTAGCAAGTTTGAATTTGCTCCCAGAAAATAAATGCCAGCCTATAAGTAATCAGAACATTTATGCTGTAGGTCCTTGATAAGGTTACAACAGAAATTTAGCATGTTAAGAGTCTTTTGAGCTTTTGAGTACAGAAGAATTTCTTTAAATATTTTATGGAAAGAAAATCATTGCCTCCTTATTCCTCAGACTGTTAGTTGGTTTTTGTTTGTGTGTGTGTAATTTTTAAAATCACCTCCTCATTTTATTTCATGTTGGACAAAATATGTGAAATGTTACCAGGAAAAATATTTGCTAGTGATTTCATTACATCAAGATTCTCCTGCTTTCTCTGGTTTTCATTAATGCTTTTACTCTCTAAATTTTAGCTTCTTATGGAGTCATTGCCAAAATATTGAAAAAATGTCTTCTAGCAGCAGGACCCACCTGCCTGGGCTCTCTGATGACCCCTCAAAGGCTTCAGGAGCAGCTTTAAAAGTCTTATTACTTTCCTGCATTTTTCCGTGTAGGAAATGGATTAGGATTAGTAACCGTTATGTAGCTCTAGGAAAGCAACAGATGAAAAATCTTTCTTCAATAGATGGGCAAGCAAAGAAGAAAAGAATAACAGCTTCCAGGGATGGATAAAGCCCAGCAAAGACTTTTTTCTGTGAGCAGGAATGCTCTCAACTCAGATGCTACAAAGCAGCCTGTGATTTGAGCTGTTAGGGTAATGGATCAGACAGTCCAACCAAGGAGGAAGAAAGGAAGCAGCAGGACACGACAAAGAGCAGATTTAGGCAAGAACAGAATTGTGAAGATGTCTCAGTGAAATGTAGTAACTTAAAAAGGGATCGCCTAGAGAAAAAAATCACAGAGGTAGTCAGGTAGCATCATGGCAAAATGCTCCATAATTCTCTGTATTTATCATGTCCTGAATGTAAGAGAAAGTATTGCTTATTCCATGGTAAAGACAGCAGATCATGTTTTCTATAGCCCTGTTTTTATCACCCCGTGATGACAGGCAGGCCTCTGGCTATGGCAGGGCCCTGAGGGCACTCATGTCCCTGCCCACCTGCCCTGGGCCTTGCCCAGGGCCCAGGGCCCCATTTCAGACCAGCCTCCATCCCAGCAATGCTGTAGGGTGCTGGTACCCAGCCCGAGGAAGGAAATGAGGGAAACTCCTGGTTTGCTAAATGAACTGCACAACTGCTCTAGCTCTCAACAGGGCCAGGATGAGGTCTACAGAGCAGCTCTGCAGAACCAGATGACCCCATGGCCAGCATGACAAGGGACACAAGTCCCAAGGAGGGCTCTGGCTTAACTGCAAAGGTTGATCTTCTCCTGGCCCCAGGAGGACAGAGCAAACCATCTCTCCTGGGGCTGAGGCAGGACCTCCAGAGCTTCTCTCAGAACTAACCCCCACACTGCTCAGGTTAGTCAAACCTTGTCCTTACTGCTAAGAACAAGACGCAGTACCCGAGGAATGCTTTGTAAGATTTTCTGAAAGCCTGAAGTAGGTGAAAAAAAATCTTAGAAATGAAAACTGGGAGAAGTTTGTGTATGCACAGGTCCATACCGCATTCACATGATGTTGGTTGAGGATGGGATTCTGAATGAAGATGAAGCGGGAGACCAGGGGAGCAGGAGTGACAACGTGTATGGTATTTATACACATGGGTGCTTGGGTGCACTCACCGTGATCCCATTACGTGTAGCCATGAGGTCAAACACATACAGCTCTCCAAAGTCTGGAAACACTGTCTGATCAAAATGGATGAATTTATGAAAAGGATTTCCAGTCATGTACTGTACAATGCAGCAGGCAATCACTTTAACTTAAAAGAACATCATTTTCATCTTGTTTCCATAATACATCCTCTTTTTTTTTTTTTCCTAAGATATTCTCTCTCATGAGACAAGCACAGTTTCTAGCATTTACTGAATATGTTTTTCATGGTTAATCTCCAGTCCATAACATTATTGCTGGCACCCTCAAAGATGATCCAGTTTATATTAGTTATCTTCTTGGTATGGCATGCTAGAGGAGTTTCGTAATCTGTCCTGTAATATACCCAAAAGGGGTATGTTGTTATTGCTGATTGAAATGCTCCCTAAATGCCAGAAATGCACTCATCAGCATTTCAAGTGATGTATTTATCTGAAGTAGTTTCCTTCTGATAATTTCATTTGATGACTAGAAAACGCAGCTTTCAAATCACTGTAAATCAAGCCCAGAATTTCTGGAGAATATTTATAAAAGCACAATTGGGTCAGACCTACTAGTCTTGGCTGCTAGTGGATGTTTTATCTTCTTGTGATGTTGCCACCTTAGAGCCGCCCTTTCAAACACAACATCAACCTGTTACAGCTCACTACTCAGCAAAAGATACAGCTGTGCTGCTCGTGTGAAGGATATGGCTGTGTAATTCAGCTGGCTTCAGCACGCAGGGACTGACATTGAGATTAAATGAAGGCACAACTCTCTCAAAGCTTTTACCTCTAAATTGTCAGCAATGGGGTTCTGATTTTTTTTTTTTTTTTTTTTATTTGCCACCGGGAGCCAATTATTTGAATAAAGCTCAGTCTCTTTCTCTCTCTTTCTGTGTTCTCAATGCTTTGCTTTCTCCCCTCTCACTGCTTCTGCTCTGCAACATCTTAAAAAACAGCTTCCAGCATTCCCCACAGACGTTATTATCCTAAAAGGAGGGAAAATAAACACTGTATCTTATATACTTGATATGTGCAGATAAATCTGTTAACTTATTTGAAGTTTCCAGCAAAAAGAAAATGCTTAGAATGGCTAATTGAGCAATTGAAGACAGTAATCTTACAATATTAAGCAAAAAATCTGAATTTACAGACTAGCTTTCTGTAAACAAAATTACTGAGATATGCAGGTTGATTTTATTAACTTCCAAAACTCCCAAGGCAGATGAAAACAAAACGTAAGTGTCATAAATCATTCTACAGATATTTTCATTTAAAATGACAATAATAATCCAAGCAGGACCCAGCAACTACTGATAACCTAAACCATACTTAGAAAATTTTACAGTGCTTTTGCTAGTTGCTTTGTCAAAATACATTTCAATTTGCTGGGGAAGACAGCCACTAGACTTCACATGTACACTGCTACATCTTCATACGTTGGAGACCAAAAGAAAAGGTTTCCTAAACGTTCCTTGAATAGAAAGAACATCAATAGCAGCTTTGTAGAGAAACCAGAGAAACCAGCTTAACCGCCCATTTTGGTTATGAATTCTCTCTCCACTCTAGCCCTATGCTAAAATTATTCCATTAAAACAAATAAAGATATTAAAGAGAACTGGCCCCAGTACTGAGCCCTGGGGGACTCCACTAGTGACCTGTCCCAGGGGCCAGGTTGGACTCTCAGCATCACCTGCATCCCCCCACTTTTCTAGCCCATCTCCACATCCACTCAACACAGCATGATCTAAAGGGACCCAAAATGGAACCAATTCCTGCTGGAGAGCCTGGAGAGGACTGGGTGATCCCATGGGTGTCATCAATGACTTTAGTTAGTGGAGGGAGACAGCACTGTGGCTCTAGTACCACGTACTGCTTGGGCACATCATCAGCTCCCATCCCACCTCCTCTCATGGACCAGAGCATCCCTGGTGAGTGCCACAAGTCAGAGATGCCACCAAGGCATATTCAGTTAGAGAAGCACCTGGTTGTTAACTAGGAACATTTCTGCACCCGAAAAAGCAGTGTTTACTGCTGCAACCCTTTCTGTGGGTCTGCCTTCTTGCTATGCAAATCCACCGGTGGTTTCTTCGTGAGCCTGGAAATAATTTGTGGCATTATTTTTGGCAATGTCCTATTGTGTTATTATGCCAAGATTAAATAGGATAACAGATGCAGTAATTAAAAATGAAAAAGTGACAGTTATTTTTGGCTCAAATAGTGACTATTAACTGACATGGTAGATGGGTTTCTGAAGCCAAAAATATATGCAATAGCAGTCAGAATAGCTATTATTTCCCTGCTGTTTATGAAAGGCATATGAATCATGACCTACACCCAGCCAGTTGCATACCTTTATTTCAGATGCTATTTAAATTACATTTAATTTAAATGAAGAGAAACGAACTAAGGAAATATCATTTTTTTTCAGGCTTTGTCTTACATCAAAATCAGACAACTGTGTATCCTGATTTCCAGAAGAGCATAGGAGACTAATTAATAAACCAAAATGAACAGAAGGTGTACCCGAGGCTGACCTGGAAAAAGACCGTGTTGAAGGATTCTGCAGATTTAAAGCAAAATGAAATCTGTTCAAATACACTATTTTCTTATTTTATTTCAGAAATGTGCACACATTTTGAAGTGTTATTTACTGTTCAAAAATATTGCATCAGAGAAAAAAGCTGTGATGAACAGGTGAATATTAAACAATAAACACAGAAAGCAAGAAATAATGATGCATAGCAGTCTTTATATTAAAATTAATAATAATATTCACATTTTAAGGGTGATGTCTAACTACTGCTTAGCCCTGTGACTCAATTCTCATATAGCGGATCAGGATCTGATTACAGTCCTTCACTGGTAAGATGCTTGGAGATAAGGTTTTCAGAGATGAGCACACTGTCAGTGCTCAAAAAATAGTAAGAAAATCTGTTTTTTCTTTGAATGTATGGAGCTGCTTTTTCTTTTGTATAAATTAGCATAATCTGGAAGACTTCCAGATATTTTGGTAGCTCCCATGCTTGCCAGTTGGGTATCCTACAATATGCTTTATTATTGCTTACTTAGATACCTACTTATCTAGGATAATAGACACAGTACTTATGTATACATATATATAGATAGATAAAGTACAAACATGTATCTTTACACATACGTATTTGATTATTTTACAACTCTAAAAGGAATCACAAACTTAAAAACTATTAAGAACGTTCCTTGACCTGCTGGCTCGTTCTCTGGCTCTGCCTTGGGCCATCCCTGCCAGCCCTTTCCTGGAAAACGTAGCCATGGTTGCTGGATAATTCCCTCCAGGAAAAGAATCAGGTCTGACTCCCTCTACCTTCCTCTCTTTGCCAGTGTTATCTGTGCAGAAATTGTGACCTCGAGTACCCTGCATATGTCTCACAGCATCCCCACAGCATGCAACATGCATTGATACAACTGGGATGTAACAACACAAGCACGGCAGGCAGCAGCACAGCCCTCATGTCATTTCAGAGCCTTTGAACTGAAAAGGAATACACACACAAGAATAATGACATTTTAGGTCTACAGGTGCATCACACCGAGTCCAGCAGAGACTCAAGTCTTGGGGTCCCGTGGAGCTGACATGGCCCTAGAAGATCCTGCCCTCACACAAATGAATTGAGACAATCACCTGGCTTCAGAGCCAGGAATCAGACCTGCTTTTATTTAGCAATAGAGATGTGTCCTCACAGCTTCAGAAGCTTGAATGGGGTGAGATGAAGCCCACCTCATGCTTGTAAATGTCATTGACAATCCCCTCTCTTCCCAGCCCCAGATATTTGTCAGCCAGGCTAAATACACCCAGAAGAACCTGCATTCTGAGACTGATTTGGTACTCACATTTCCTCCCGTAATATTAGCTTACCTACAGTCAAACTGAGCTTGTCAGGATCAGTCCCAGTGTTGATGAAGTCCAAGTCTGGCTGCTAGTTGATAAAACAGGTAAGTGGTGACTGATAGCTTCAACTCTGACATTATTTCTCCCCTGAAAGAGTGGATAACTTCTAATATATGGTGTTCCTGCACACAGAGCTTTTAACCATCTGGTAGGGTATAATAAACTTAAACTTTTCTCAGTTTCCTTAAACTTCTGATGAAAAAAAAAAAACAACTTCAGAATTTATAGAATTTATAGCTGCAATGTCAGAGGAAATTTGTTGTTCCCATAAGATCAGCACTGAGAATGTGTTTGTTTTGCTTGTTAATTATGTGGGAGAAACCCATCTCCTCTCATCCACCCATCATTTCCAGAGCCTTGTATCAATATACATCAGTAGCAGCTACACCAGATTTGTTCTCACTTAAAATGAGAGCAAGAAAATTCAGCTCTGTTTCTTACATACTCCTAAATATAGCCCTAGAATGAAAAAAATATTAAAAAAAAAAACAAACACCTGCTAAAGGCATACACTGGGACTAGACTTCAGGGACATTGCTCAGCTATAAGGACTTGGGCAAAGGCTATATATCTTTCAGCTCATTTACACAGACTGAGCATAAAGGAATCCGCACTGCAAGCCCTGGATAACTTATCAGATTTAAAAAAGGTAATCATGATATTAATTTATACCCTCTGTCTATAATGCTAGGTAATGTATTTTGGCAAACATCATTTATAGCTAGAATTATTCTCCCTTGGGTAGCTGTAAATGGCTCCTCTTCATTCAAATATGTCTTGCCTGCATGCACAGAAAAGCACAGGCTATCTTCCAGCTTTAATCAATATTATGATCAACTCTGAATCAAATTAAAATGTATTTGCTTGGCATTTCAGATGATGAAGTAATGCTCATCCCCAGCTGCAGCAAGACACCAGGGAGTTGTAGAAGGCAGCTGGGACCACTGGGCCTCATGCTGTGCACCAGAAGTTCCCCACTGGAGGTGCTGGGAGCAATTCATTGTGCACTCAGGAATGGTGGATGATGCACATTTTGGCTGGCAGAAGAACAGGTGATGTGGGTGAAAGCCTTGCTAGCATAGATGTGCAGAAACACTTGAGTACAAGACAGAAAACCCAGTACGGGCAACATGGACACACTGGAAAAAGTCCAGCGTAGGGCCACAAAGGTGATGAAGGGACTGGGATCTCTCTGATGAGAAAAGGCTAAGACTGTTGGTGCTTTTTAGTCTGGAGAAGACAAGGCTAAGGGGATATCTCATCAATGTATGTAAATACTTGAAGGGAGGATGTGATGAAGTCAAAGCCAGCCTCATTTCAGTGGTGCCCGTTGCTGGGAGAAGAGGTGGTGGGCACAACCTGGGACACAGGAGGCTCTGTCTGACCACCAGGAGCACTTCTGCGCTGTGTGGGTGACTGAGCACTGGCACAGGCTGCCCACAGAGGCTGTGGGGTCTCCTCCTTGTAGACCTTCAGAAGCTGCCTGGACGTGGTCCTGGGCAGCCTGCTCTGGGTGTCCCTGTTTGGGCAGGGGTGGAGCAGCCGGCCTCCAGAGGGTCCCGCCAGCCTCAGCTCTCTGTGATTCTGTGATTCTGTAACTCCATCTAAGCTGCAGTGCTACAAATTTCTCCTTGGGGAGAGACACGGGAAGGTGGTGGAAATTTATTGCAGTTCATTTGCAGCCTCTGCTGGGGGAGGTCTGACGCTGATCGAGCCCGTGGCTCCCCTGGCTGTCCTCTGCTCTGCAGCTCCTTTTGGTTGAGCTGATGCATCTGCTTCCACAGCAGCTGCTGCTCCAGCCAGCTCTTTGGAGAGGTTGCTTGACACCAATTTAAATATTTATTGGACATTTGGTCTAATGCCCACTGCTTGGGAAGCATCTTATATTATGTGTATAAAAGCAACGGGCAAGGTTTTACAAGAAACTGGCCTACAAATGAACATCTCTGAGTGCTCATTGCCGAGACCACGCATCCTCAGGCATGCTTCAGACCTTTCCCTCAGAGTGACATTTCTGCTGTGGTTTTTTTTTTTTTTTTAGTTTTATTGGGCTATATTCTTCAGTACCTGCAGGAATCAGAGCAGCTTTGCTAGAGAAGCCTTGAAAAGCAGAGAGCAAATGAGAATTTATTCTCAATAGTTCCTTGAAAGGTTTATATCTGGACTGAACACTTGCGACACAAGAACAAATATTCACTACCTACACTAATTGGAGGAGCCCCGTTGCAAGCTGACAAAGTTTGCATAGAAATTGATCCTTCACAATGCTGCATGAACACTCACATACATTGTGTGCTCTGCGAAATGAGGGGAGTGTGCACATTTGTTACCACTAGTCACGTGCACGGCGCTCTGCGATATTATCCAGAGAAGTTGGAGTGATCCTTTGTGTCAGAGCTTCCAGCTAAAGATGCAGATCACGCACCGTAGGCTTTATTTATGGTTTTCATCCCTGCTGCCTTGTGAATAGCGGGACTGGATGGACAAAATGTTAAAAAGGAGTGTCAGAAACCTCTGGAAGGCTTGGCAGAGCAGCCAGTGCCTTTTATTTGGGAATCCTCTTATGTCTAGGTTTCAGCATTTAAAGGTTATTTTTCCAAAAAGTGTCTGAAGTCCAATTTTCAGGTCAAAATGGCTTAAGCAGGTTATTATACAGCTATACTAGTAGCATACACTGAACAAGTACCAAACAGTATGCAATAAAAGGGGGAGGAGAAGCATTTCAGTGTGGTACAGTGATGGGCGGTCTGTCACCTGACATTTCTATCCCAACTGCCTGTCCCACGCTCTGCAGCTCACCTTCAACACCGACCTTAGCAAGGAAAAAATGTGACCCTGAGAATTTAAATGAAACAGCCAGAGCTTGTTTTTCTACTGTTTTGTATGCCTTGTGATGATTTATGGCTCTAGAAGGAAGGCAGAATTACTCTGAAATGTGACCTGCCTGGAGAAGATGCAGTTTTCACCAATTTTGTTTGCCCAATGCAGGACGTAAATCACTACACAATCTGCAAGGCAAACTCTCCAAGCAGACAATCCTCTTTCTCCTTCTGTTTTAGACCTACTTCACAGCCAGTTTCCACCAAGAAGTTCAGAGGGTGGCTGTCACGGGGAGGTGAACCACACTGGTGTGCCCCGTGCCATCCCCAGCTCCTGATGGGCATGCAGCGCTTGGGACCCAATTCAACTGTTTGTGCCCCTCAGCAGTGATGAGTTTTTTTTTCTGAAGATGTCTTTATCTCTAAACTTTGCCTACATAGAGTTTTCTATAATTACAGATTTGTAATTACATGCTTAACGATGACACCATTTGCCTGGTGTATTTTTACATAATAGCATTTAAGCTTTACATATTTACTAATCAAAAAGAGATCCTTCCTGCAAATGAAGAATTACAAATATGTATTCTTCCCTTAATTATGCCATAAATAATCTGGATCATTTTCCAAGAAAGCACATTAGAGCTCTGGTAAGGCACTTAGCCTGGTTTGACTGCAATGGTCTGCATCTTGTGATTACCATGTCAGTGTAAGACACCCAAAACGTTAAGTTTTCATTACTATTCTCTCTGAAGTAACTGCAGTGCACTTAAAACAGATGTACAATTCATGGAAATGAATCATTAAAGGGGATTGAGTTGAATTGTGCCTGGCAGATGTTGTCACAAACATTGCTGAAATACTTAAACACTTCTTGCAGCAAGCGGTGATAGGACACTTGGCAGCATAATTATCCCATTGCCACTGAAGTCATGCTTTTCATGTTAATGCATGAAGGGCCTCATAAGCAACCTTGTGGAGCTCTACAGCACAGTTAGGATGGTGATGATGCTCCTTCATCATCTATTTGATAGCTCTTGGGCAAGGCTACAACATCCTTTTGTTGTCCTACACCTTGGCCCTAGAAATGTGGCCCTTCCCTTGCTCAGGCAGTTGAGCTGGTGCATGGGTCTCATCCGTGTCTCGGATCTAGCAGGTTTATGGTGGGGTTCATCTCTAGCCATGCAAATGTCAGTGCAGAGGAGAAGGATGAAGGACATGGCTGATCCCTGGAGGTCTTTAAAAGATGTTTAGATGTAGAGCTTAGTGATATGGTTTAGTGGAGAACTTGTCAGTGTTAGGTCAGAGGTTGGACTTGGTGATCTTGGAGGTCTCTTCCAACCTAGATGATTCTGTGATTCTGTGGGGCAAGGAGTGGGAGCCTGGATAACAGCAAAAAATCACCGTGTTGGTTTAGGCTGGCCAACTCCCTCTCAGTGTTTTGAGAACTCTTGTATTGCTACCATCTGCAATGACTGATTTGCAACATCTCCTTGGGTGCAGAATTTTTTTGTAAGGGGACCAAACTGCAGGCAGGTCTCCAAGGTCTCTGAGAAGATTAAACCTAATCCTGTGGGAATTTAGTTTGGTGTTTAAATACAGTAAGTCCACACCAGACTGTTCTCCTTCACATGGTAGATGCTCAGTCATCTTCCTGTGATTCAATGAGAGCAGCCTGATGGATAGTTCCATTCACATGATGCAGAAAATCTTTTTTCACTTTTCCATTAATGTTTCCCCAGATAAGACTAGTTGATGTAGGAGTGAATCTTTCCTGGCAGGAAAACGTCATGTAGTGAGGCTCATTTTAACTGTTAGAAGAAAAGGGCATTGCCTGTTTCTTCAGGAACTGAACAAAGCATGCAGTCTCCAGTTTATCTAGGATGTGAATAAGATCCATGCTAGCTGTTGATGCCTTCAAAACACACAAGATCTAAACAAGATTTCGATGAAGATATATGGAGTAAGAATACTTGTCAGAGTATTTTATCAGTTATTTCACCCTAAGTAATGATCATAATTTTCTTTCTGTATTGTTGAAATAATACAAAAGAAGCACCTGCCTGAAGGAGGTGTGTTGATCAAGTCTTGAGGCTCCAGCCTCCTGTGTGGAGGTTTCCTCACCTGCAGCCTGGTCTGCCTGATGGCTGGGCTGTTGGCTGCTTGCAGGTCAGCTGTCAGCACCTGGTGATCACTGGCTGAAGCTCATCAGTTATTCACAGAAATGGTAAGTTGTTGGCTTACCAGAAACATTTTTCCTTACTGTCATGCATGATGATCTTTTGTGGTCTAAGCTCCTATCTGCTGTGTTTATGTAACTTCAAAGATGTGGCCATTCTTGTTGCAAGATCATTCATTCCTACTGCCTCTGGGTTAGCAAGTTTTATGATGATGAGGAACTGCTCCTCGTTCAACATTTTCCATTGCAGAATATTCAGAATCTGGATGACCTATTTTACAGCATTTTGCACTATTAATTTTGTTCTTTTTATTGCTGGTGCCCAAACGGTAACAGCTGGAGCAATAAGGAAAATCTGGAGCCACTGCCTCTCTCCAGCACCTTGTCTCTAAGCAGTGCTATCAGCACTTCACAAATCCTCTTCCTTCTGATGGAAAGTATGTTCTGCTCCCTGAGTTATGGGTCCCTACAGCCTGTTTTGTCAGCTCCCTAATGCTTTCTTCCTTCTCAGAGTTATTGCTACCATGCTCTTTTTACACAATACCACCCAAAAGCAATTCTTTTTCTGCAAGAGCACGTTGTGATGTTTCTATACTCTTTGAACCTGTGTCTCATCACTCACCAACACCCAGCAGCGCACCACCACTGTGAATATATAGAGCTTTCCGAAAACATTCTGCTTGTGGGCACATATTTCCCTGTTCCTCCAAGGTGGCCACTGGGTCTGGAATGACACTGGAAGGAGGTTTGGGGTTACTTTCCCAGCCTGCTTTTATGCCAGTTATCTGTCAATACCAGTATGCAATGTTCAGTGATGGGCACATGGGAATGGAGCCAGGGCTGCTGGGGGTCCTGCAGTGTGGCAAACCCATTGCTTGCAGTGGGGCACTGGGCTCTGAACATGTGCACATGGCCCATGGCTGAGGCTGGGGCTGGAATTTGTCCTGGGTAAACACAAATCCTCTGGGTCAACCCTCATCTGAAGGATCAGCCAAGATTTGTCACCCATAAAGCAGTGTGTGGTTTCTCCCTCCTCTTAGATGTGGCACGTCTTGTCTGAAACCCCTTCTGATGGTGAGAGGAGAAACTGGCAACCTGAGAACATTTCGGTAAGAATTAGAAAACAGAGACTGTGAATGGCTTTTTCATCCCCCTGCCAAGCCTAGACAACAACCTGGGATGTGGCACACATTCCCCTCACCTAAAAATGCAAGTGCTGTGTGTGTCATGAATGCTAATATGGTTTTGCCTTTAACAGAGAGCCTGTCCCTCCTGTAAAGCTGACAGTAGTGATGTCTGCTGAAGGATTCACTGGTGTCTTGAGCACGTCTATTTATATACATTAAAACCTGCCATCTATTTATATTAATAAAAGAATCCTATTTATATTAAAAGATTAAAAAGTTTCTCTCATTATCGAGTTCTGTAAATGAGTTCCCCAGAGAAAAAATGAATCAGAAAGCACTTGTATTTTCCTGAGCATAACAAATAGTGAAGCTTTCAGGAGACAGCATTTTTTTTTTTTCCCAGGAAGGGAGCCCTTTTTAAAAATAATTTTAGGCAAGAAAAAGTGTGAAAGTGTTTGAGATTTCAAAGTCATTCCTGAAGGAATAACTAGCTCTTAAGAGGGCTGGAACGTAACGCAACACCCTGGGGAATATCCTGGTTGATAAAACCCAGTGATGGATGCTGTTACCAGCTTAACAAAGAGCTCTACAACATTGTTCCTACGCCCTCCCCTACATATTCTCTGCTCTGTTTCTTGGTTTATCGGCAGTTACAGTAAAAGCACATCAAGGTTTGCTTTACCGGAGTCCTCCCTAATTACTGCAAATTAATAATACTGCAATTTCCCTTCCTCATGGGGATGAATTGAGGGCCCTCTACAATTTGATAAGAAAACTGACACCCTCATTCTAAAATTGCCCATGAATTTGCTTCTGATGGTATTTATGCAGCACATGAAAGCCCCAGCTCCAAATCTCTCCTGTCTCTTACCAAGTTTCTGCTGGAGAAGCAACTTCTCCCTCACACAAGGCATGGCAGGCATGGGGCTCAGCCACAAGCACCAAGCAGGGCAAACCCCACAGCAGGAGCGTGGAGGGCCCCTGCCAACCAGGACCCCACCACCCGATGCTGCAGAGACCGCCAGGTCTGTAAACAGTTCAGAGCAGGAGCTGTGATTTCATGGCTTGTATTAAGCCTAGAATATAATTAATGCTTAACAAATAGCACTAATGATAACAATCGTACTCCTGCACTAATGAAGACTTTATGCTTCTGTCTGCATTGAGCTGCACCGCAGACCCTACCCTGGCTTTAAACCACGAATCCCAGTCATTACGACACACAGAGAGGAATTATGTCCTCCTACATAGTCTATGCTGCAAGCTGAGTGACTGCCTGATGTGCCTCAACAACGGCATTGTGCAATGCACAAATGCATTTAATCATCCTTCCCCACGCTGCTCCCATAGTTTCTTGTTCGGCCTACTTAAAATAACTTCCCCAAATTATGAATCTTTGCATAAGAAATGATGTATGTTTTGGAACACAATGAGGCACATTCTGTACAGAAGCTGTGCTCAGCCATCGGAAGGCAGGAGTGGGCTGCAGGTCCCGAGCAGCAGTGCAATGGGCAATTCAGAGCAGAACTCGCATTGTCTTTAAACACTGCAATTAAACTCAAACATTGTCCTTGTAAATAAAAAAAAAAATGTGCCGCACGGCCTTTGTGGTGGGAAGCTTTTGATGAAATATTTAGGAGAGCGCTTTCTGAATGTGGCTAATTTTCAGAGAACATATTAAAGTTTTATGGGGGCACTAATTTAATCACGGATGATGAATGATTTTAGTTTTATGTTGGGCTTTAACGAGGCTGGCTAAGCGCACGGCGGAAGGGAGCGTTGTGTGCGCGAGGCAGTTGCGTGCCGGGGGCTGGCTGAGTCACGGCTTTCCGAGAGCCTCATCCCTCCAGCTGAGCACGTTTCTGTCACTTCTAACAGGGCTTTAAACCCTCCTGCCTGCCTTGTGGCTGAAGCCAAACGGGAGGAGAACTGTCAGCTGTGAGAGGCCTTCAAAACCAGCAAAGCATCCTTTGGTTAAACCCTCATTAGCCACCTCTGCGCTGCCCCCCAGCCTGCCGCGCAGGGACCTGCCCGCAGCACGTCAGCCAGCTGGGGAAATTATCTCAGCCTGAATATCTCCAGTTGCACACAAATCACACTGAGGGAAAAACAACAAAGCAGGGAGTGTGGTTTTGCAAGGTACCGGCTGTCTTGTGTCTGAAGACAACAGCCAATTTGTCTTAATGCCTGCTGAGCAGTCCTGGCCATGGCAGGAGCCACAATGGGGGGGGATTTGCAGGAATGGTGGGAGCTGCAGGGGTGCCTACATGGAGAAGTTTGTTGTGTTTCTCAACCCAACAAGCAATGCAGCTGTGTGAAATGAATGGCTGGACCTTGACATGTACAAGGATTCTGTGAGTTTGAGTTGGAAGGGACATTAAAGAGACATTTAAGACCTTCTAATTCCAACCCCCTGCCATGGGCTGGGACACCTCCCACCAGACCAGGTTGCCCAAAGCCCCATCCAGCCTGGCCTTGAGCACCTCCAGGGATGGGGCATCCACAGCTTCTCTGGGCAGCCTGTGCCAGGGCCTCACCACCCTCAGAGTGAAGAATTTCTTCCACGTGTCTAATCTAAATCTCCCCTCCTTTAGTTTAAAGCCATTCCCCTTTGTCCTATCACCACACCCCCTGACAAGGAGTCCCTCTCCAGCTTTCCTGCAGGCCCCCTTTAGGCACTGGAAGGCCGCTGTAAGGTCTCCCTGCAGCCTTCTCTTCTCCAGGCTGAACAACCCCAGCTCTCTCAATCTTTCTTCACAGGAGAGGAGCTCCAGCCCTCTGATCATCCTCATGGCCCCCCTCTGGACCCACACTACCATCCCCAGAGCTGGAAACAGTACTGCAGGTGGGGCCTCGCTGCTGTGCCAGTGCTGAGCTGGTTGCGGCTTATGGCAGCTGGGCTGGTGCGTGTTGACTGAAGAGACACCACTCAATGTCAGTGTGAAGTAACTCATTATCAATCCATTCATTCAAATCCACATTTAGGATCTACAGAAATAATTGCCATCATATTAAGATGTATGTTTAAAGCTTGGCAATTAATTAATACGCACAGATTAATACACAACACAAACTCAGTCATTGATACTGGGAAAGTTTTTAATGCAATAAAGCTAAAAGCACAATGACAGGGACATATTACCTCGCCAGATGGCACAGTTTGTTAAAACAAACCAACGCATTTCTAAAACAGTGTCCTAATCTCCACTTGAAACAAATTTTAATTTAAAATGGAAGGATATTTGCATAAAAAGGGTTCAGAGAACAAATATTTCAGAAGTTCACTCTTAGACAAGGGCAGTTCTGGTCTGAGGCAATAGATGGTGGGAAAACATAAGCCAATTAAAATAATCTTTAACACTGGAATTTCAAGCATGAAACTGTCAGTGTGAGTGAATCAGACCATTATGGAAAGTTTTCATCTGGCAGATGCCAGCCAGTATCACCTGTGTTCAGGAGCTGTCAGCAGGATTCGGGTCCAGAACTGTGCAAATAGTGAGTTAACCCCATCAGAAACAATGTTTGTTTTTGGAGGACTGAATCTCTTAAGGGTTTTTTGAAACCTTGGGTCATCGCTGGAGTGGGAATGTCATGCTCTAATGAAATTCGGAATATATTGGAGCAAACAAAAAGAAACAAAACAGTTATTTTTTAAGGGTTTAGTCTGGCTATGCCAAGTCCCATACGAAAAAAAAAAAAAAAAAAAAAAAAAAAAGAAGAGTTAGTATGTTTTGATGAATTTACTATTTGACATAAAAAGGATTCTCATGCTGTGGAAACAGGTGACAAATTTGAGGGTGGATTGAATCCATTCCCTGCTTCTGTTCAGCTCCAACTCTTTGACAGGCAATATGTGTGCATGGCTCACAACGTGACTTTGCTGGACCTGTCCTCCCCCTCTTCTCATACAAAAGGTAAGAAACTTTCTCTTGTCCCTTTTTTTTTTTTTTTATTAATTCTTTTTGATGTTTCCCCTGTCTTGTCTCCTTCTCATGCTCCATCCTTGTGCTGCCCAGGTCCTTCTGGTAAGACTGGTCTTTTGGCTATTTCTGTGATGACCTGTTCAGAGCAGCTCTGATTTTCACTTGAAAGCTTTAGGCACCTTCATATTATGGAAAAGAAAGAAGAGTAAGTGCTTTCTACATTGCTGCTGAGAGGCAAACCGCATGAGACACATAGTCAAAACACATTCTATTACAGAGGCCTTTTTCCCTGCATATGAATTGCAATATTTTTGTGCTGTCCACTAAGCCTCTGTGTGAAACTATGCACAGCAAGGTAATTCAGAGAGATGAAGTCAGGCTCCCTGTCTATGCTCTGCTTATGACACAGCTCCAAAGGGAAAACTGCAGTGACCTGAAAGTCTCAAAAGGGCCAGCTATATGTCCAGCAATATGAAGTGCAATGGGAGAAGATGAGGAGTAAAACTTCACCCTCATCAACTGCAGACCTCAATGGGAGGGAGGAGACCTGAGCTTCACTCTTGGTTCCTCAGTTAGTAGCTGCCTTGTTTTTAATGTGAAATAGAAAATGCATAAACAGTCTTGAAGGCAGGGGCCAGAAACAATCAGAACTTCAGAGACAAATGGTGTTTTGCAGCCGAGCAAGATGTTGCCAGATGTTTCCAAATAATACAGGTGGCGTCCTACTGCATCTCACATCTAGGACCTTATCTTCTCCCAGAACCTCACCTTGGCTGTACAGTACAGACACCCACCTTTATTTTCATTTTTATATATCTCCTACCTATTTTTGTAGGATTATTATTATTGTAATAAATGGCTCAGTCTTGAAAATAGGACTATAATCAAAGTTTACAATTTATTAAAGGAATAGAGGTAAGCAAACAGCGCTGGGTGTGCCAGGAGTCTCTGCTCCACCAAGACGCACACCAGGTACATCAAGCAGCTGATTTTTATGCTCCTAGGCTGATACATATTCTTTACTACTTCTAAAAAAACAGGGTTATTATAATTAGTTTCCGGAATCCAAACCCTCCTACTGGAGCATGCGTATCAGTCTCT
Organism: Netta rufina; assembly: GCF_964035555.1. Taxonomy (NCBI): domain Eukaryota; kingdom Metazoa; phylum Chordata; class Aves; order Anseriformes; family Anatidae; genus Netta; species Netta rufina. Next base: position 191,027,808 of record NC_140123.1, read on the forward strand.
GTTAGTCCCTCTGGGGGTCTCTCGTGCTGAAGGCTCATAGTCTTCCTCCCTCTTGTCCTTCTCCTTTGTCCAACTTGAATGTATGTCAGAGACTTGTGCAACGTCCCCTACAAGCTTTGTCTTTTAGTTGTTCTTCAGCTCTCCCAGTCTCCTTAATCTCCTGGCCAGAGACTTGCACAGTGTCCCATGCAATAGTCATAATAGTTAGCAGTTGTTCTGAAACCCCCCAGATATCAGAGACTTCAAGGAAAAGCCTACAAATACATTTCCCTTCAAGCTCTCTATTGACACGAATTGCTAAAACATTCCTTTGCAGGATACAAGAATTATATACATTAACCACTCTGTTTTTCTTAGACTTGTGGTTATACAAGGGTATGTAAGACAGAAGGTCACATTCATCATACCATGCGGCCCTAGCATTGTTCCATACTGACATGAATCAGATGAACATATCTCACATTATTATTATATTTAATAAAACATTCAGGACCAACACATCCATGTGGCAAAGAATACTTTGCTTCCTTGAGAAATGTCCATTTGGACTGGACACCAGACAATTATTTCAAATATCTGAAGCTCCTAAAATCATCTGTTTTGAAAGACAGTGAAAGAAAAATGAAAGCCTAAATCAAAACAAGTAACAAATGGTGGGTACAAAGGTGACTAATCAGTTGTCATCTCAAGCCCCCTCTTAGTCTGCTTGCATAAGCAGTACAAGCTGTACCTGTTTAAATCAGACACAGGCAAGTATTCACAGTCCTCTGTATCCAATAAATTAACTTTCATATTTTCTCAATAGCTTTTAAGAAGATCAGAAGAAAAACCAAACACATTTTAAGTGTTCTTTAAAATCTGGTAAAAGTTTTAAAGATTCTTTTTTTTTTTTTTTTTTTTCCTCTCTCTGCTTTCACTACAAACAAACAAAAAAAGTCAAAAAATCAGAAAATAAATGGTCAAGTGTGAGATAAGGTATTCAGAGGCTCAGAATAATTTAAGAGAGCTGCTTTTCTCTGCTGATGATTGTGTTATGTACAATTCTAAAGACAATACTTTTTACCAACACAGTATTAAGCTAGAAAGCTGTCTGCTATCCCTTTTAGCTGGATGCCAGGTAAATAAATACTGGCTTAAGCAAATTAAGTAAATAGTGTTTGTGGGCAGGTGTTTTTGTTCAGCATGTGATATACAAATGATTATTAATGCTGTTAACTTTGAAAAATGTCTGGGTAAAGGAAGAGATTATAGCAAAGGTACAGATTAAAACAGAAACATTTGTCAAAAACAAATGTTCATAAAAGAAAACAGTAAACAACCAGATGAGTTCACTGCAGCCAAATGCTCCCATTTAATAAATGAAATGCTTCATTAATCCTTCCTGACAGAAGTCATGCTTGGAATGGAGAACAGATTCGAGAGAAAACATTTGGCTAAGTTCTGCAGGTCTTCTGCAACCAGCCCAGGCTGGGGAAAGGAGACATAGCTGCTTTACACCAGGGCTAAGCAAGGTGGGACGTCACTCTCCGGCCCCACTCATGCAACCTCCACCTGCTGTAAGAACACCTCTGGCTGATAAGAGGGCTACCTTGGCTGATGGTCCTCTTAGCGATGCTCCTGGTCTGTGGTTTGGCAGCCAAAAATGCAGTGTGAGAAAGATGTCCCAGGATTGTGTCCTGCGCTGACAGAGACACCCAGTTACCTCTGCAGCACTTCTGCTTTGAGGGCACCCCTGAAACAGTGCACACAGTGTGGCAAATCCCATTATTTCAAGTAGCCACCCAGGACTGGGTGCATTTCTGAATGAGCTCTGTGACGAGCTCCATGCCTCAGCTTTACTTTCAGCAATGTGTTTCTGTTTCTTAGGGTTGTGGAGAAAGGCTTGAAGGTCTTGAGTCACTTAAGTGGGTTGCTTAAGTCTTGAGAGATGGCTCTCCAATGCAATCTGATCCTCCTTCTCTGAGATCCGAGTGGGATGGAGGTGGCAGTAGCAGTAGGCATAGGGCAGTGTTTTGAAAGAAATCGATTTACACACGGTGCCTTCTTCTGAAGATTCACACTCATGGCATGAGTCTCAGCTGTACCACTTCTCTCACATTCAGTGTCAATGTCCAGCTCTGTAGCAATGCCTAGGAATAGCATGCTCCTCTTTCAAGGGCTGAAAGAGGGCTGCCACAGACTTCAGTGGGGAAACCTACAAAACCTTCTTTCCAAAGAACTGTTGCTCTGGAGCCAAGGACCCATCCTCTTAGACATCTGAACAGGGATGAGACGCTGCTGCAGGTTCTCCTGCTGATGGGACCCGTCTCTCTTCTACCTCGCCTTCACCATAACACCTTGTCTTCAAGACCACCGTCCCCCTGTCAAGTTAGATTGAAAGTGAGCAGATGGTCTGGTAGTCTCTGGGGTGGGGAAATGACACGCATATGCCCTGTTTTATGAAAAACAAGCTTAAAATATACAGGCTCAAAGCCAAGATACTCCTTTGCTCACACTTCTTCCCTAGGGGAGAAGAGGAAAGTGCAAAGATGTGACAGGTGCCAGTCACTTTGCTTTGTGTATTTCTGGAAGGTGACTGAATACTGCAATGAGAATAACCAAAGTAAGAACCTGTGCAGAAGATACAGCTGGACTAAATATTTCTGTCCTCTGCCATCGTGGGAGATGGGGCAAGGGAGCACCATAGGGAAAGATCTGGGACTGAGAAAAAGGCAAATGCCTTCTCATTTTCTTGGTATAGAAAACATCGGGAGGGGGCAAGATCAGTGATGTGTCTCTGTGCTGAGAAAGGGAAAATTTAGTAGGAAAAATGGGTAAAAATCTAGGACCGAAGAGGTAGTGGGACATCTGCTGAACAGTGCATCAGAGTAAATTGCTCCAAGGGGACAGCCCAGATGAGTAGCCCAGGAGTATCATAAAAATAAATAAATAAAAATTAAAAAAGAGACTTTGAAAGACAGCTATAATCCAGGTAGTGCATCCTGGGAAGGGAGATCCCAGTGCTCAGGAGGGATGTAGGGGCTGTGATCATCCTGGGGACAGGAGAACAACCACCATCCTGGTCTACCAAGGAGCCAGCTGAGCTCCCACCAGCATGAAGACGTGCTACGGTATCCTGACACAAACACAGAGTTGTTAGTAAAGTGTTTTGCTGCTCGGCTGCAGGGACCTTTGATAGATTGGCTGACTTGTTACACATATCTGTACAGAGAAGCGAGGAACAATACAGATCCCACTGGAAATGCTGATGCCAGAAGTGGATCTTTCAGCAGGTGACAGCTCACGCCATGTGACAGTCGGGGTGTTAGCCAGAGCCTGCAGGTTTTTTGGTGTAGGGTGAAGTGAACCATGGTCAGTGCTGCACAAACAGAAGCTCCTCTGAGGCTGGGAGCTATATGGTTTTTAGTCTACGTTGTGCTGCAGCATGCAAAGAGAATTTGCTTTGCCCTCTGATGTTTATCTTAATTTTGCATGTGTTCACAGCTCATGGGAGAAAATGACAAATTGGGAAAATATTTGTTCCACAAAAGCCAAGAGACTATTACAGCAGACAGCCAGACAAACACAGCGCAAGTGCCAAAGCCTGAGCTTTTCTACAGTCTGTACCATGTACATGCTCGTTTTTACCTGCCTGAAGGGTAATGGGAAATTCAGTCAATATGCTGCCTTAATCACGGCAGTTCCTTTGCACTTGGACTACCCATTACATCTCATTGCAGGGTTTTGGAACGCCACCCAAAAGGGAGGCTGAAATCATCAACCACATTTCATTTAGCACTGCCAACTGAATCTAAACAAATTGAAAAATGACCTGCCTGCTACACTGTGAGGCATACAGCAGAAAATGACTGAAATAGCCGCTTATGTTCACTGGAGAAAGATTTATTTGTGATCTCAGAGCTTGAGTTGCAGAGGTAAATAGAACCACCTGTAAACCATTTCCTACCATGCCCCACTGCCCCCATACAAAAAAACATGCCCAGGCATTGCCTGGAGTGGAGCTGGCCTAGTAAATGATCAGGAAAATGGAATGTTTTCTTTCAACAAGCAGCAAATGAAGAGGAGCTGCTGCATCTGAAACGAGGCTACCTTGTTCACCTGGAAGGTCCCAGCTCTTGATGAAAGGCCCGTGGCTCTGGAATTTGCTTCCACTGTGGTACAACGTGAGTCACTGTGCCCTTCACTTCATACTGCAAGCATTTTTTTTTTTTAATTATTATTTTTTCTTTCTTTGTAGGGAGACAAGCTGACCTACTGCGCAAATGATTTGAAAGGGCTCTGCACTGACGAACATCCAGGAGGGAGAAAGACCCTGTGTATTACTGCGGTTAATTGTCTTTTCACTTAGTGATTATTTTATTTAACTAATTTATTATTTTGATGCTATGCTATTATATGTTTCATGGAAATCCAGAAATCCACACCTTAAATATGTGTGCATCACCGAGTTACTGAGGTCCATGATTTTGTTGCCAGCAACCCTCAGTTTGGTTTCCATCCATGGACAGTGCCAATGCTCCCTGGTCTACAGCATCCAAGCTCTCCTAGATGAACACGAGGTGCAGTGTGCCTCACCTGTAGGCATTTTTTTGGTCCCTCTTTGACCAAAAAAGGCTGTGACTTTAACCAAGAAAAGAGCACAGAAAACCTTATTACTGATAGCTTGTTGGCTCCTAGCCAACCAAGCAGCACATGCAGGCTGCCAGGCCATAGCACCCGCTTCGTTTTGGATCTACCACAACATGTGATGTGTCCTGCCAAGTGGGAATGTCATAGAGGACAAAGGGAGGAGCAGAGGTTATTGAAGGAAGAAGTTTAGGGAATTGAGGTTTTGTATTTGTAGGAAAATATGTGCCACTGATTTGGCTGCTTACAAGCCTGCTTTCTGGGATTTAAAAATTTTACTCTCTCTTCTTTCTCTCAGCCCTCCAGGCAACAGCTGGTCCTTGGAAGATGTGATTGAAAAGGGAAAGCATTTCTATACCAATATAAAATATAAAAGTGAAAAATAACTCCCAGAACCTCACCCTGAGCTGAAGGAAAATGTAAAAGTATGTAAAAGTATCAAAAAAATCTAAAAGTATCATCATTTCCTGCTGGTTATTAGGAAAAGATCACAGGTATGTCAGCCTGCCTGGGACTCCATAAGCAGAACAAAAAGGTAAATCCCAGCAGGAGGGTCAGCAGCACCAAGCACCTGGGAGATACTTGGTTATTCAGCTGGGGAATGTTCTGCATATCCCATCCATCTGCCCCATCTTTTCACAGAAAGCTGCTTCCTGAGGGACAAGGTGTTGGTATTGGTGTGTCCTGCTGCCATCAGTGGTTCCCCATCACTCAGTACTCCTCTGCTCGTCTCAAGGCCACTTGATTCCACCAGCAACATGTCAGGCATCTGATGCTACACTCCTTCCTTTTCTTCTGGTTCAACTACAAGTCCTGCTGACCTCATACTGGTGTGACACACAAAGGAGCTACATAAAGACTCTCCAGGTGCACTTTCATGGATCACAGGTCGCCTATAATTCATACTCTAATATTTGGCGTGAGTGGCCACATTCAGCACTGGCTCCGGTCTCCTCTGGGAGGGTATTTTCAGTGGTACTTACACCTCACTTTGAGTTATCTCTTCTGTTTTCCTAAATAAAAGCCCGTATATTTCTTGTTTGAATGCTTTATTTTTGTTATTACACTTAGAACAAAAAGCAAGAAAGACCCAAGGTGGTCTCAGCATGTAGGAGCTGGGTACATGCCTCTTCCATCATGTTGTGCATCAGCCCTGCTTGCAAATGGCTACCAATGAGTTGGGGGGAAATTCAGGGATCAAATCATTTGGTTCTGTTCACTACTGATTCCCCTGACAGCTTTAAAGACTGCTTTTTTAGTGGGGTATACAGTGAAATACATGGTGTACTGTGCAAATTGTTTCAAAAACAGTAAGGTATTTTCTGTGATAACTTTATGGGTAAGTAAACAAATCCCAGTCCGATGCATGTTCAGAAAGCTTTGGACTAGGCTGACCCTGTGCCGTTCAGACTGTGTGACTAAGCACAGAAAAAAAATCAAAATTAAAAATTAAAATGTGTTGCAGGGTGGGCTTAGAAAATACTGATGCTTTTAAGGGCTCGACTGGACCTTTAATCTTGCTGAGCTGTCTATGATCTCCTGAGACAACTGATGGACAGCCCAAACTAACCACTGAAACAAGGCTCCTATTGAGATGTGTTTGTTTACTCAGGCATCTGCATGGATCATTTGAACAAAAAGCACACCCATAACTCATTCCCAGTTGCATTTCAGCCTTCCGGTCCTATCAAAGCAATATCAGCAATGCGGGGAATGAACACACCGAAATCCCTGTTCGCTCAAGCGGGAGCAGGTTTGATCCCTAGCAACGTGAAGTCAGTATGTGAATTTTGCAAATCCATGAGAATAAATTGATCTCAGTCATTTCTCACCAATTCTCCCCAAACCAAAAGTGTTTTAATTATTTGAGTGTCAAGCAATCAGATGCCGCACCTCAGACACAGCTATTCCAGGAGATAATTAGAAGCAGAGAGGAGCAAACAATACGCCACAGAAACGATCATCGCGGTGTGATCTGAAAGATAACTTTAGTAACACAAGTGTTTCTTTGCTGGGTGACTCACAGAAGGAAGCAGGGGCTGGAGCTGCTGAAAAAGGAGCCTGCTCCATGGGAACATGAGCGAAGGTCAAGGATCATCCGTGTACTGCCGACTTTTTGTTTGACGTTCATAATCTTAAGGAAATGGATGGAAGGAGAGCAAATGTCAGCTCCAGTAATGACTATGTAACTCTGGGACTGTATAGAAAAGTGATAGCCCCAGCTCCCACGCTGCTGGTGGAAAAAATGGGGAGAAGTGAACTGAGAATCCAAGCCTTGCTTTAATGTTTTCTTCGGAGTTTCATTGTGAATTCTGATTTATCAAAGGGACACATAGTTCCCTTTTGTATTTCTCTCTCTTGGTCTATATAGTACATATATATATATATATGTAATTTTAACTGCTGTTTTTCATCTGTGCAACTTCCCAAAGCTGTACAAGAAATACCATCTTGGTGACGGATACTATCCTTTATTCAATTTAAAATAACATAAATATCTGATAGTTTTTCTGTGAAGTTCCAACTGGCATATAACATTTAATGCAAAAAATAAGTGCCTTGTAATAATATGCATATTATATAAGAATATATCTAATCACCATGTTAAATTGTTAAATTTTATACATATCACTCAGACTCACCTTACACATATTTTTTTTTTTCAGTGGTTATTTTCACACAATCTTCTTTCAATAACAGATTGTCTAAACCTTCTTCCTTCTGTTTCCAGCCAGAATAGCAGCAAGTTTAATTTTGTATCTGCCCCAAACTGTGGCACAGCTGGCAGCCTGTAAACACCCAGCAGCCTGCTCTCCGTTTGAGGCTGTGCTCCTTCCCTCCAGAAGAGGAGTGCCTGCTCTGGAAATTCAGATGCCAGGTCACATTCTGGCTGAAAATCAGATTATCAGGGGAGAAGAAGGTGCTGTGTCATTATGTTGTCAGCTGTTTGGAATTTGGCAGCAATTACCATTGAATGGAGGTTTGCTGGCTTTGCAAGACATCTTCCAGCTCTGCTATTCACTGATGAAGAACGTGTCTCTTCCCCAGGCAGTCTGACCTAGTGCTTCGCTCTCCTTAGTGTTGGGAAGGTATCCCAATATCAACCCCAAACAGCTCTTCTTCAAGGAAAGTTTGTGACTGCCGGTCCTGCTTCAACCTTGCAGGCCATGTCATCTGTCCATCCCCACAGGGTGTTTGCCATTTTGGCCTGGGCTCAGCACGACTGGCTCATGCTCACTGTGATTCACTACAACCCTGGACCCTTCTCTGCAGGGCTGTTACCCAGGCACTGTTCGTCCATCCCATGGCTATTTCCACCTAGGTGAAGGGAAGTGTGGCTGTGTAAGGATACACATGGCTGCAGCAGGTGCAAATTTACCTAAATTCATGACAGTCTGATAAAATCCTAAGAGACTGTGCAGGACAGAAGGGATAAGTAGAGAAGATACAGAATGATACAACGAGTCTCTTCCACAAATTCAAAACATCCTGGCAAGTCTCCTAGCACCCAATACAGACTTCGTTTATTTTTCTGGATTTTTTTTCCAGTTTATTGTCTTGCATTTTTAATTTGTCCCCAGCTTGTAAATCCAACCTTTCTCACAACAGTTGTGGACACTGCAAGCCCTCTGAAATTTGAGGTCCAAATTCGTCGAGCTGGATTCAAATATTGAAGCCATAATGCTGAGCCTTAAGACTGACACAAAAAATCAGGGAAAATCTGTTAGATGATTAAGGTTAATACCAATCTTAACCTTAATTTTGGCTGAAATATTTTCAAATTAAAAGCTGGGAAAATGCATATTCTTTCTATCAATGAATATAAAACTGCACTCCTACGCCTTGTCAGTGCTTCAGGATAAATGAGCAAAGGCAATAAGTGTGCTTGTGACTCCAGGGAGGAGATGTTTTGGTAGAGAGGCATTTAATAAGAATAACAGGTTTTCCAGGAATCTGGAAATGCTCAAATGCCTGTGGTTGAGCCAGTCTTGGAAAGGCTAGAAAAGTGGCTGTGTGGCCAGCTGACACTGCGTGCTTTATTTGAATTTCCTGGTTCTTGGTCTTGGTCTACGAATGTACTTTTTCTGTTGTAAACCAAAGATTCTCTACCACACACCAAAACCTGTCTCTCTAAACCACACAACCTGCTTGACTCTCGCGAAAGAGATCAGTGAAGGTGCAAGTCTGGATGGAAGTAAATAGATTAAATACATTGTGAGTTGCTGGAATAGAAGTGGCTTTCCAAAGGACATCTTCCATTGAATTTAATTGACTTTTTAATTAATCACCTGGTATTATTCTTTACTTTAGACAATCCATCTGCTTGTCTTTTTGAGAGTTGTATAAATTTTGCAATAAATATTGGTCTAATACTAAGCACAGGACTATTTCCTTTGTATCCCTTCTTCTTAGGTAAACTGGACACAATGGATTTTGGGGATTATGGTTCTGCCTAAGATTTAGTGTCTCAGACTGAAGAAGCTGAATTCCTAGAGAATGAGACTATGGAGATGATATACTCTTGTGTTTGAGTTGTGTTGGACAGTGTGCGACCAGGTTCCTAGTCATCTGGGTTTGTAAGACAAAAGACTTTGCCCTAATAGGAGACAGAAGCCTAAAATCCTGTGTGAGGATGAAACACATGCCAGTTTTACAGGGGAATGCAGTGAAGCATGGCCATTGATTGGTTTGTATCTGATTGGCGACAGCGTTAAAGGCATCACAGTTTCACTTACTGACCTTACAGAAAAGCTCTGTATGATGTAGTAGATGATAGACTTGTTAGTATTTTCATCTGTTTTAGACAGTTTCAAAGATGGATGCAAAGATGATGTCCTGTTTTCTACTCTATTCTGTAAGTTTTGAGACAAACCTCTATACAAACCTTTTCACATCCTCTATAATCTCTGAATTCTATTAGGCACATAATGCCTTTTCTCTTTAAATAAACAGAAGTTGTGTCTACTTAAAAGAAAGATATGGACATAAATTTGAATTTTAACCCATGTTCTTGTTCCTAAGAGGTTTTAAGAATATTTGAAGATAATTTTAAATGCTAAAAAAAGAGAGAGAGAGAGAGAGAGGGAGATCTTATTATCTGTATCTACTGCTAGATGGCATGGGAAATCCTTAAAAATGTAATGGAACATAACACATAAAACCCACTGAGCCAGTAAGCCACCATCTAATTAAATGAGCAGATTCATAATGACAGGATACCATTAAAAAGCCAGACAGAAACTTCTCAGTACTCTTATTCTGCATTTCTTTCTGTTACTTTAGGTCTTCACTTAGGGAGTAATGGAAGTGAGCTGAATAATGAATACAGTTAATAGTCTCAAGGAGCTTTCCTTCCAAGATTTCTTTCTGCTGAGCTGAACCGAAGGTCAGATAACTTCAGCATAGTAGGAAGCATCAATATTATCCTGCTTAGCCCCTTTTATTGAGTACAATTTAACGGTGACAAGGCATAATAATGGATAAGGGGACGTGGGATTTTTAAAGCTTTATTTTGCTTACAGCAAAGTAACAGAATAATGCATTTCAGTTACCTGAGAAAATGACAATAAATTAATCACTTTGCTGATTTTAGGTGGTGCAATGAATGGCTCATATATGAAGTATAGACGACCATTTTTTCTGTTGTGGACTTATCCAACTGGTGAACGAAGATGAATCAAACATTTTGATTATTTTTCCATTAGCTGGGGGATCATAACTTATTAATGAATTTGACCAATGTCAATTTCAATATATCTAGATCCTGGTGTGGTGTCCTGTCCTCAGCCTGGCACCTTGTTTCACTCTACTGTATGTGGGGAATGAGTTTGCAGAGCATAACCAGACATAGGAGGTGCATACATATAAATATATGTTACATATATATTCATATGTAATATATACAATTTATATATATATATAAATATAAAATTTATATTATACATATATGTATAGCAGTTGCAACTAATGACTATAACTAGTAGTTAGAACTACAGGACTAAGGCTAAAGAAGATGACTTTATTCCTCCTTCACGTTTTCTTCTGCACCTTCTTCTGGGAGTGGAGATGTTCTGCCGTGGGTGTGAACAGATGAGGGCCACAGCAGGGTTTGTTAACCAGGACACGAGGAGCTGTTCTCACCAAGCTCATGGGAGGAGGCAGTGGGAGAAGGCTTGGTGCTAGCATTGGAGCTGTTGGCACACTGAGGAATGGATGGGAGGCATTGACGTCTTCATTTGAAACCAGTTTGATTGTTTAATTGACACATTGCACATTTGGGGGCCGTAATATACATGGCTAGATGTGATGCTGTCCTTGTACTTCCAGATCTTACTGCAATGCCACAGAGCCATCAAGATGACCAAGAACCACGCAGATGCCATGCAAACATCATTTGGATGTCAGTGTCTCCACAAAATATTGTCTCCATGATCCATACAAATTTATGAAGCTTTTCACCGCCTTTTTACACATTGACTGAAACAAGTAACATAATACCTTTCTCTCTCAAATTATCCTGTAATTTGTACCTGAAGTGCCCTCATATCTACATGCTCATATCCCATCCTTATCATACAGGCACTGCATGATCCTTGGAAATGTTCTCTCAATTACTCACTTTTTTAGCAGATGTTCATATTTACCACTCTGATGACCTTGTTAGCATATTTACCTTTGTGTAAACAGTTTGTACTCTGCTCAGATGACTATTAAATCTATCTTGGCCCATATTTTAGCAAAGACTTAATGTGAGTATGTGTATACTAATCAGGGAGATGGAAAAATCTACTTAATAAAAAAATGGGATGAGAAATAGAAAGCATCATAAAGACAATGAGATTCAATAGTAAGCTTTTCTGTGATCTCATATAGACGGCATATTGAAAGTATACAGCAATTGATATTAGGTCACATGTCTAGGGAGCTGCACACAAGAATAGCACAAGCATATATAAGGATGAAATTAGAAAGCCCATGCATAAAATGTCATACAGCCAGCAAGGGACATGAAAGGTAACAAGAAAATAGTCTAAATTTAGATTAGTAGTGAGAGGATTATAAAAGGAGGATTTGGTCTTCTGCTCAGAGGGAAGAAAAGCTATTTATAAATGATATTGAGCAGACTGAAGTATTTTTTTTTCTTTTTGCTTCAGCATTCCCTGGCAGGGTCATTGAGAATGGGTATGAATCGGGTTAGGAGAAAGAAAACCAGTTGAGAGCACAAATCGGTAAGTTACATTTTTTTCCACCTGAATTCTCTGGAGCTAATAAAATTCTACAGGGAATTTTGAAAATCAGATGAAGCAATCTGAGAGCAATTAGAGGCTTATCACTGAAAACTGGGGAGGATGGGTTAGGTTAGGAGCCAGTTTATCTTTACAGTGGGGAACAGGGTGAATTTGTTGTTCTGGGGAAAAAATAACTGAACCATTGGTAAAAAAAACAGCCAATATCGAAACTAGTAGCAGCTAGCACAGATTTAACAGGAATGTGTTTTAACAAAGGTCATTTTCATTCATGCCAATATGATAGGCCACATGGAAGGAGGTATAGACCGAAGTTTCAGAAGGGTTTTGGTTCAGGATAAGTTTCTGAACCCAGTGGGGGCCGAGCTGTCTGTGGGACCCTGAGCTGGGAGCTGCTGCTCAGAACTGTGCTGCCAGTGAGGATGCAGCAGTTGTGATTCCCACAGCCACCTCCCCTGGACTCTGTGTGACTCAATATTTTTGTTGATGACTTGGAGGATAAACCAAGAACCACATTCATTCAACTTTCAAAATAGCAGAAAGCTGGGAAGGGTCATTAGTGTGCTGGAGGATGGGGAGAAATATGAGAATGGTCCTAGCTGAGCAAATCGTTCTGTGATGCCTTATAACCAGCTAGGTCAGCCTCACCATGCTTAGAGCTCTCCTGGCCAAGTCCTGCTGAGCTTCTCCTGGCCTCAATGCACAGGCAGGCTCAGCACCTTCCCTCCCTCGCTCCTGCATGGGTGCACCTACTCTGGCTGATTCCTGGTTTTACATCAGGATGAAGATTTTTGCCAGTCTTCTCCTGCAACATGACCTGTGGCCAAGGCCTGCTCATGCCAGCATGCACTGCAAAGTGTGGTGTTGCCAGACAGAGTCCTGTGCGTGGGGCATGGTCTGGCAGGTGCTGTGCCTCCATCCCGTTCCCATTGATATGTGTCTCCACAGGTTATGCTGAAGGCACATCAGCCAGAGCACGCGATGGTGGCCACACCACCAGCTGAGCACTGGGGTTGCAGCATTGAGGTAAGGGAAGTGCTCAGGCACCTCTCCTACCCCAAACCCTGCCCTGGGAGCCCCGTAGCCCAGGAGGGGGCTGTCACCCCTGTATGTCCCCAGCCAGCAGGGGGGCATGCTCCTGGACCTGCTCCTCCACTGCGAAGATGTCACTGCCAGCAGCTCAAGGAATAAGATCTGGGCTCTGCTCTTCCTGACAAGCTGCCTTCTTTTCTCAGGAATTTCTTAGCAAATTTAAATCAGTCACAAATTCCCAAGCCAGCCTGGAACAAACTTTCTAGATGTGATGCAAACTTTGAAAGATTTCAATCTGTAGTTGCCTTGAACTATTTTTTTTTTTTTTTTTTTTTTTTTAGTGTTAAGTTTCCAATACTGACCTAAAAAATCAGTCATTTAGACAATCCTGCTCTGTGTAGGGAGGATAAAGCTTATCGCGGAACTAAATACAATTTTTCAGAGACTGCTGGAAAGTGGAAAATACCATGCAGATCACATTGCTTGCCATTATCAATTCAGGGCATGCTTCTTAGACCCGTCCCTCTCTTAGGATAAGTGTAGAACATATGCAAATAACAACAGCAATAATGAATACCATCAACAAGCAAATGAAAAATAAACAGCCCGACAAACCAAACCAACGACTTAAACTGAAACATTATTTCACAGTTCATGCTTCTCTTCTGGAGGGAGGATAAGTGAACAAGCAGCTTACAATGTGTAGGCCACCTCGCCTTGCTCTCTGAAGGGTGCAACAGAGCCGTGCAGTGCAAACAAAAGGGGACAGGGCTGCCCTGGAGCAATAGTTGTAGGGCTGCCCAAGGCTCAGCACAGAAAGCTCAGCTGTGTGGGACCAGCTCTGTTCGTGCAGGTCCAGCAGTGGCATGTTTTTTATCCCCCACTATTAGTGGTGCTGCTCCTTGTGGTAGCCATCCCTTGGTCAAAAAGCACCACCAGGATTCAGGTGTGTGATGCTGAGTGTTCAGAGGTGGGCTCAGGGGGGGAGTCCCTGTGTCCAGAAGTCATACTGCAGCTGTTCATTGATATTTCAGTTCAGAGTAGGAAGATTTATCCCTTACAAACCACAGTTTTGAGAAAGGTAACATTGAGCACTTGATTAAAATCCATGGCTATGCCTAGTCTGTGTTAGGGGAAATATGTCATTCAGATGGCCACTAGCAATACCCACCCTTAGTGAAAACATTACACGCAGCTCATATGCTCAGTAGTGCATATTACCAGAGATATGTGCCTCGAGGGCTTCTTGTACATTGTGCTGTGGAAAACAGATTTCCTCTTATGCAAAAATGCTAGCAAGAGGTTTCCTAAAACCTAGGAGTTATATAAATATTTGTAATTTTCCTGTCTTTTCCATCCCAAACCCCCAAAGTAAGAATTTGATACCAAAGGACCAGTGCCTATTTCTGTGGGAGTATAAATGGCCTTCCTAAAAATAAATCTGTGTGCTAAATATATCCCACAAGCTGAAGGGAACTTGTCAAGATGCATTTGAAAGAGAAGTCTGATACTGAACAACAAAGAAAGCAGCCTACAGTATCTGACCCGTGACTCTGTACTAAATGCTTAATCAAGATGAATTAAAACAGGAATGCACAGCTTGCTGTCAGCTTTTAGTAAGTTGAGAGCAAATATTACTATGTGTTTCTCTGGACTGGGAATTCCAATTTTCTCAGAAATTTGCCTCTGTTCTGGGCATAAAGCTGTTGAAAAACATTTTTTTTTCTTCTTCTTCCAGTCATCTCAAAATGTAATTACAAGAATGAAAATGCTAACAGATTTCCAACCACTTCAGGACATTTTGCCATTAGAAACATGTTGACTTTTTAAACAAATGGCTTGCTTTCACTGTAATTAATTTTAAAAGATTCATTTTTGTGCTGACAGATTACAAGCAGCTACTCTGCTCAGGAATCAGGAATCTTGAGTTTGACCTTAATAAATAATACAATGTTTTCTTAATTTGAAGAGTGGCATATGCTCTCCCTCTTCCCCACCGAAATGGATCAATTTATTTCTTCTTCGGTTGACTGTGTGTGCCGAGGCAGCATATGCCTCTTACACGGTGTGATTACCTTTGTGTGGGCAAACAGATCACAACTTTAACAGCTAAATATTTTCAGAATTTTACATGCAAACAGGATAAAAATTATTGTTTTATCCCTTTCTCTTTACACAGTGTGGGGGATGTGGATCACAACCAATGTTTCTTGGAATCCCTTTTGCTCACCTGGCTGCTGTCACTGTAAGGACTGAGGTCAGTGGATGCTCCCCTCCTAGCCATACCACCATGCCACCTTTATGCCAGCTAGCACCTTTACTATAAGCTACTTTGAGGCAAAACAAGGAGATGGACCCAAATTCATAGCAGAGACCCAGAAGTCAAAACCCAAATGGTGCAATGTATTTTCATTTACCTTTCATGTTATCTTAGCTGGGTGCCACACATCTTCCTTGGCATAACGTTGGCTCCTGTAAGCCAAATCTTGTTTACATGGCAAACTAAGTACCATGTCTTGTCAGAATATATCACAACACACAGATGTCAATAAGTGGTGTGCCCATACAAGATCTCAAATACTGTTGTGAAAAGGTGTTTTAGAAAATGATGAAACTGCCTGGTCTCAAGGGGTCTCAAGAGGTCTCAGGATGTCCCATGGCAACTTCTTCTCAGGAGCTCAGGACATCCCTAGCAGAAAGCATGGGGTCTGCCCCAGAAATTGGGGATGGTTTGGAGGATTCCCAGTGGGACACCATTTCTGCCATAACCAATGATTTAATTCCAGTTCCCTTATCAGACTGGTTTAAACTGCTTTGAAGACCCCTGGGTCAGGCTTTTTAAGGCTTCTGCTCCCAAGGGATTTGCTTTGCTCCTTAGGATATTGGAGGACTTTTTCAGAGAGGCCTCTGAAGAAGTTTTAAAGTGCAGAAACTATAGTACTAGCAGTACACAAAACAGTCCATCCCCTGTTACATGGAGGAGCACAATATCCTGCATCAACATAAATACATTAATTTATATTAATAAATACACCAATATAAATGAGCTGGCTCCTTACTTTATTTTGCAGGGAAAAGGTTTTGACTCCAAAGGAAGTCATTATTGATCGGCAAAAACCAATTGCATTTGTAAACTGCGAGCTCTGCTTTCCTTTCTGCTCTCCAGCCCCATGTAATGAAATCGCCGCCGAGGCAGTGGTCTGCATTGTGCCGTGCTGCCTCACGCCACTGCTGGAAGACAGCTGCTCAAGGTGTGCAGTGGAACAGCTAAAATTGTGCTGAAATTAACTTTACATATATTTCTTTGGCTTCAAACCCTCCAGATTTTCTAGCTCTGTCAGTGAGAAAAATATTTGCTTGAAAAATATTGCTAGGGGAGCCTCTGGTTTTGTTGCAAAACAATAATCAGCAACAAAACTGGAATAACTCATTTGCTGAACAAATGCTATATTTCTTTATGGACAGTGAAATGGCTGGTAAAATGAAAGAAACATCAAAATATACAAATGACCGAGTGAGAAAGAATGAGTGCTTTAATAAAGCAGAGGTCTACTGCATGGAGGAACCATTTATATCATTAAACATTAGTAAACAGGGGTCCTTACTTTGCTTAGCTATTCTTCAGTCAAGTAGAGGATTACAAATTAGTACTTTGGCTGGCTGCCCCAGGACGTTCCCCCAGTACTTGGTAGGGTCTAATTATTCTGTGCCTTTGGGTGTGTGGCAGCATCACCTCTCCAGGAAGGCAGGGCAAGGATGGGCGGCCACTGCTGCTTGCACGTTGACTTCTTGCAGCTGAGCTCTTGCCAGCAATTAAGGTCTGTAAATGTAAAACCACGAGTTAGTACATTTTTCCTGCACTGTTGCTTCTCCTTTTCTTGCTGATCTGTAATATAGCATCCTCTGGATCTTTCTGTTATTTCTCCCCCATAGGGGTTATGATGCACAGTTACAGGGAAAACACTGTGGTAGATGGGTAGTCAAAGATGTATTCTGTGGGATGCTCGATGCTTGTGGTACCTGTGGAAATCCAAAGCCAGCTGGCAGGTTTTCAGAGGGAGGTGATGCTGACCTTTCATCTGGCCAGATGTTGTAAAAACTGTAGGAAAAAAAAAAATCTTATTTCTTATCCTATAGTGGTTAAATTCCACACTATATAGAGGGATCTTGAACAGTAATAGCCATGGTGATGATAATAACAATCAGTATGTTAATCATATGCTAGGGAGTAATTGGAGGCTGGTCCAGACCAAGAGCCAGAAAAGGACCATAATTTCTTAGCTGTTTCACCTTCAGGTCACACACCAATGTTCTTAATATTAATAACTCCTACTAAAATAAGTAAAGCCTGTGCCTTCAGAAGTCTGGATATAAATCTCCAGTGTGCCTGAAATAACACCAGGCCCCAGACAGTTGTACCAAATAAAGCAATTTGCAACATAAGAGAACATCCAACAGCACATAAGCTGTGATTCCAGCACCAGATAAATATGTTCTCATGCTTATTATGCCCATCAGGCTTGGAAGAAACTTGGCCACGAGGAAAAATAAGCTGATGCTGTTGTTTCTACAAAGTAGGAACAGGAAGGACAGAAACTGAAGGTAAGGGAGCTGAGGAATCAGTTCAAACCATTTTTTGCACTCCATATCAGGCAGGTAAGCGGGCAGAGGTGATGCCCCTAGTGCTGGGCAGGTTTGGCCACTTCCAAAGCACAGCGTTTTGTGTGTTCCTGTGGTTGCCCTGGGGGAAGCCTCAGTGCTCCAGACCAGCTGTGTGGTTGTGATCAGGATCCTGACCTCTCCATCTGCCCTTCGCGTGTGGGTTTCCCTTAAGGTGTGCACAAAGCCCTGTCCATCACCCACACACCGCTCATAGGGCATGTAGCTGAGCTGCAGAGGGGATAGCGGTGGTGGGAGTGATGCCGTGGCCATCACGGGCTCTTGGTTTGGGGGATGGAAGCGTGGCAGATGACGGTGGGGTCTGCAGGACAAAGAGTCACTTTGGGAGCTGGTGCTGGGAGTGCTGCCCAGAGAGGCACAGTTGACTCCTCAGGATGGTGAAGGCAGAATCTCACCCCTGAAATGTCAGTGCTTGCATCCAAGGCAGTGCGGTGCTTCCCTTAAACTAGCAGATTCTAGGTCTGAAGGAAGTATCAGCAAGTGGCATTTTGGATTAAAATGACAAAACTATTTTTGCAAAAGACCTTTTGTAAAGAGTGAGTGCAGCCGGTGGTCTCAGTGGGAGCCAGGAAATATTGACAGGCATGGTTCCAAAAATCAGAATGAAAAGACATAAACAGCAAAACCCTCCCTGGTGAGCTCTTCTACCCAATTTTTGTACTTTAGCAACAGTTAGGCTCATCTGATTCACGGTCTGGCTTTAAACCCAGTGATGTCTTAGGGGCTGAGTAGGTATTACTGGTGGCTGCTCTCACAGGAGATGGCTGGTGCTGTGACATGGCATCTCAGCTACTGAGTTTGGGCATGGATCACCTTGGTCATGGATTCTATGAGCTCTAGAGAGACTTGAAGAGAGGCCACGGATGTTTTTCCTGCATTTTCTCACTTCCACTGTGCCAGAGCATTCAGATTTCCATCTCGCCACCTGCCCAGTTTAGTACGTTTGTGCTGCTGCAGAGATAGGGGAGGGCTTTGGAGGTAAAATGCAGGATGCTGTGGGTACTCGAGTCCTCTTTTCTGTCACTCAGATTCTTCATCTCCTTGTTCCCCCTCTTAGCACAAGGTGCTAAGAAATCTGTTAAATGAAAGGGTTGGTGATTGCAGCAATGGGAAAGACAAAAATATCCCCTTTTCTTTTTCTTACCTTACTGTCTTAAACACTGCCACAACTCAGTGTCATGGATTTAACTGTGTTTTACCCATTTTATTTGGATGTATATGTAGGGTTAAGAAGCACTGGAGGAATGAAAGACTGAAGCGCGTGCATAACAAGCCTCTGGTGCAACAGAAGTCTAGAAAATTTATTCATGCTTTAAATGAAATTTGGAGGTTCAGTCCACCCCTATCTTAGTTCCCAAGATAAGCACCATGCAGCATAACCAAACTTTTGCTGGAATCTAATTTTTAATCATCATTGACAAGATAACAACCTCCCCAGCTCTAGGATTACATACCACGCACCTCCCTTTCGAGCCTCGTCAGCAGGGGAGGCAGCCCCACAGTGATGCTCTGCGGTGTGCTGTAACCACGAGTGTCTCTCCCCTTCTCAGTTTTCATGTTCCCAGTGAGGCACAGCTTCCTCAGTGACAGACTGAAACATGACATTTTCTTGTCCTAATGAGAAATGCCCAGCACAGGACTCCTGATACCTGAACGCCTGGGCGCGAGGCAAGCCCTGAAGCCACCCAGGCATCCTGAAGGCTATCTTCTTTCGTGTGCTTTCCCAAATGGCACTTTTTCCTGTCTCTCTCCTCCTAGCTAGGACTTGAACCCAAGGGAAGAGAAACTCATACACTAATGGAGGGGCTGAGCTGCTGCCCTGTGCTGCCAGCGTGGCTGCAGGTTCCACCCATGGCAGCTCCATCCCTTCATCCACACCATGGCACTGCTGGGCAAACGGGGAGCTGGGAAAAATACTGGTGGCAGATCAGGAACATGAGGGCAGATGAAAGAAGCTCATCTGCAGAGGGAGGAGGAAGTCCTGCATGTGCTGCACAAATGCAAACAGAGGCCAAAAAGCCACAGCATATCTTTCATACCAATGTGCCATTCAGGAAGCTAAGATTTTAGTTCTCTACTTGGCAACAGTGAAGGATGCAAATGGCTCTTTGGGAAGCTAAAACTTGCAGGCAAATAAGGTGTTTCCCCTTGAATTTCTAGGAACAAGATGAATGTGAGGCCCTGGCACAGGCTGCCCAGAGAAGCTGTGGATGCCCCATCCCTGGAGGTGCTTAAGGTCAGGCTGGATGGGGCTTTGGGCAACCTGGTTTGGTGGGAGGTGTCCCTGCCCATGGCAAGGGGGTGGAATGAGATGGACTTTAAGGTTCCTTCCAACCCAAACCATTCTGTGACTCTGACTCTAATGTCCACGGCATAAAGGAATCCTCCAGGTCTACAGAGCAAGGGGATGCTCAGGGGAAGCAGGTAAGAGCATCAGAGCAGTCCTCAGCCAAATGCAGCAGCTGAAGAAGTTGCAAAAGCATGTTCAGAAATGGCGTTGAGCAGTGAGTTCAGGGAGGTTCCCTTTTTGCTCAAGTATTTGGAGAACTTTTCAGAACTACAGAGGAGAATCACCAATAGAACAAGCTCCAAAGAGTTTTGCAGCTCTATCATTTAAGGTCAAGAAGAAACGGGAAACTAACTTTCTCTCTTAAATCTTTAAGATGTCAGTAAATAAATGATGTGGTTTTCAGAGCTGTAAAGCATCTCATATCTTTTGCTGACTTCAGCTGGAGCACTGGGTGCTCAGCACTTCTGGAAATAAAATCATTTGTTTGCCAAGGCTCAGAAGGAAAAGCTGAGAAGGCTGACTTGAAGTTCTTGTTCTTGCAAATATGAATATGAAGCAGGATATAAAAATATGAATTGAATATGAATTGAAGCAGAATATGAAACTTAAATCAGTAGTGTTCCCTCAGGAAGATCATTATTTGGAAGAAAAGAAAAAGTGCACATAAAAACAAATTTGTCAACACCATTGGAAAGGAGGAAGGATGAAACTTACTTGGCATTATTATTTCCTGTCTTAGAGCTGGTCTGTCTCTCTCTTCACTTGGTGATATTTGTAGTAGTTTTGTATTGAACTAATTGCTTCCAGCCCTGGGGGCTGTCATGAAAATGTAGGCAGTGCTAATGGCTTAACTGTTAATTAACGTGATGGCAGAGCAGTTGAGGAAGGGACAAAAATGTCAAACACTGGGGATAACCGAGTATGAAAAATGCCACGATCCTGCAGATTGAGCTGGCACGGATGCCAGAGGAGACGGGCAGGAGCCGGCACAAGCCTGCTCTTCTCCCTGTGCGTGAGATGCTGGAAAGCACTGCACAGCTCTTGGTTTCTGTGATGTGTTTCCATCAAGAGTTACAGTTAATGAATATAAAAAAAAAATAAATCTTAAGCAAAATGTAGAAATTAAGTGCTGTAATAGAGAAGATGTTTGAAAGTGTTTCACTGAAACTGACATTTTCCAGATGATTTTTTTTTTCTCCATAATATTCTAGTGGAAAATAAAATCCTTTGATCATTTAACCTGAAATATTCTTGATTCATTCCCCTCCCACTGCAGTGTCCCAGCAACTGGAAGAAACTGAAATGGGACAAGAGAGAGCTAAACCTGTAGCATGCCAGGGCCAAAGGGGAGTGAGAGGAGTATGAGATCCCCAAATATGACTTATTCAATATGATAAACCAGAATCAAAACAGTGTGTCCTGGTCAGCATAAAAAAATAAATTCAGGAATGTTTGAGCATTGATTCTCCACTTATAATTTGGAATGAAAACAGTACCAATATGAGAGGATTTATTATGATAAAAGGGGGATTATTTTTGTGTCATTTCTTCAAAAGACTAATATTTTCTTCTTGTAAGCAGCAATTCACACATTTTAATTCAAGCATCCCCACAGAAATATGTGTATATAGATACTAATTTTAATAAGAGATTTCATAGTACTAATCTTCTACCACAGAGCACCATTCCGAGTCCCTCCATGATTCAGTTTGCCTAGCAAAACATTTCATCCTGCAGAAGTGAGAAAAGCCTAAATGCATTGTTCTGATAAAAAGAAAGACAAGACCCAGAGGCTGGACAAGATGGTGAGGCTATGGTGAAAAAAGCAAAACCAGAACCAAAACCAAACAAAACACCACTAAAAAGCTGCTGAAGAATTACAGATAATGCAGTTGAGAAGATGTGTGATGAAATTCTGTGGAGTTTGCTCCTTAATGCATTGCAAAAGCTTTACAAAGGGATGTCAGTCCTGCGTGGAAAAGACAGGGGAGGTGAAGAGGATCAGTGGAGGGCTCTCTCTCGCTCACCCTACAAGTGAAGAGGAAGGCCCGTCTGTTCCAGGGCACAGCTGAGCACACTTTTTACAAGATCAGGTCCTTTTTTTTGGTGACACAACATGAAGCCCAGAGTGGCTTTTCTCTCTGCACTCCGTCACGAGACATGACTCAGAATGACAGAAAGGGTGACTCATCGTGTGGACTTTTTCCTCAAACCGAGCTATGCATTGCGCTCATTTTTCTGCCAGCCTGTTTGGCGATGCTCTGTGAAGCCCTGACGTGCACCTAAAAGACAAAATGCTCTCAAGCCATGGGCTCCACATTTCTGACCCTGCAGTGCTATGGGCAGTGATTTACTGTGTGCTTCACAGTGACCGTGTTATCGCTGGGCTTTAAAGGCCAAAACAGCAGCACGTCCCACTGGTTCCTGCTATAGTCAATGGTCAAGGGAAGAGGGATTTAATGGATTTGTGAATTGGATGCAACAGCATTATAAATTTAGGGACAGGAGGGATGACTGTGAAGTCAGTTAACCTAATTTTTAGTTGACACAATTCTATTCAGTGCCATCAGTGCACGAAATTATTCTTCCTGCTCTGTAGCTAATCACCATCAGGCCATCCACTGATGGAGGCCAAGCCAAGGAGCACCTCTTGGAGTGAGGTTGCTTGGATGCCAGGGTGTTCTGCTTTTCAGCACTTTATGAGGGTTTGAGTTTTGAAACCTTCATTTTTAGCCATGTTTAGAATGGTGACTTCTTACCAACATCCAGGGAGGGTGAGCCTGCACAGTGCACCTCTGCTTCTGTGCTCTGTAGTGTGGCAGAAGGTACCTAGCCCAGAATTACATCGTGTGAAACATTGTTGTCAGTTCTAAAATATTATATTTATGTGTATCTGCTTTTTTTCTTTCTTCTTTTTTTTTTTTTGATTTTCTTTTTTTTTTTTTCCCCTTCTTTCTTCTTCTTTTTTTTTTTTTTTCTTCTGGTCATCTGTCTGGGATTATTCTTCCAGATCAAAAATGTTTCCCTGAAATGTGCCAACATTTTATGCAGGGCTTGAGTCACCAGATCACCTCCTGCTTCTCCCCTTTCCCTCTAGGACCTCGCAGACGGGGCTGTGGCAGCCGTGCCGAGTGCTGGGACAATCCCAGACATCTGCCTTCTGAGCAGGGAATTGAAGATGCTCCACTTTGCATAACCTTTGCCTTAAGGTCAGAATTACTGGATTTTTGAAGCCAGGCACGGCTGTCCTTCTGGGGCACTGCTCACATACAAACCTCTCACATCAGAATATATTTGGTTTTATTTCAGTGAGCATATTGCTTAGCAAAAGTTGCTCAGTAACAACTAAGTTTACCATCCAGCTCTGCTTTTTATTTTCTCTCTCAACGCTATGGGATTTCACATGATGTGTATTTTCATGGGATTAATATCAATGTGATGTGCTATCTCCCTAATGTATCTCAGCTCATTAAGTACCTTAATTCATTTTGTAAGAACGCCTTTTGCCTTCTACTCAGAAGATATACCCATTTGTGTATCATCATTTGTAGGCTGTTCTCGACCCCAGAGCACAGAAGAATTCTCCTGCTATTTAAAATCCCACTCAGAAGTAATGGTTTTTATACCTACATGCTAATATCACTCTGGTAGATCAACTTCTGATGTGCCCACTGTATTAAGCAAGCTGAATTTTCTGCCTTAACATCAGGCTGTCACTAATTGTTTTTATATGTGTTTGCTATGATTACATCGTCCTCATTTCCAGTATCTGTTTTGAAACACAATATTAGTTCATTTATTTCCTGTGTCACAAACCAATCTCTTGCTGAACATTGCTTTGCAACTTTATTGAGATAATGCTCCTCATGAGAGCTTTGTCCTGCTGTTATCTTTGTGTCTTATTTTTTTTCCAACGGTAGGAGTGTCACCCTCCAGTAAAGTGAATTGCTATGATTGCAAAGATAAGAATTCATCCCCCGTGCTGAGTACTTTTGGGTCTTACCATGATCGTTGCCATATTTGCTGCTTCTGGACCTGGCCGTGTGTTCACCCTTGGTTCTGTCCTCAGTTTTTGTTAGGTGAACATCAGCGCTTGTGCTGCCTGCTCTCCCTTTTGTTTGGGAGCCACACTGTAACTTTCCTTCTGCAGTGATTTTATTCCCTTTCTGACAGTCCTAGTTAGTCCATTGGGTAACACAGCTTGCACCCTGTGTGTCCTTAAACATCAGGCTCAGCCTCATCTGATGGCTTGCTTGCTTTGGCTCTCCTCTTGAGAGTGGACTAGTGAATCTGCAGGATTTCAGGCACCTAAAATATTTAATTCTTAAAATGTAACACGAAGAGTTTCACTGCCTCTTCAGATGCTAAATAACTTTTAACATCTGTCGTCGAATGAAATTATTTTTCTTGTCATTGAAATAGCTTTGAGAATAAAGTTATTGCACACACAACAATTTTCATCTGCAAAGTTTCTCTTCTGAGACTTTTGGAAGCCTTGAAAGCTCTCAGGCATCTCAACCACTCTGTCACCTGCACTGTTGGACTGAGAGGTTCACTGCCCCCTTTTTGAAGGCTGATCTGACTCTGGCGTAGCAGACAGGGGAAGCAACACACCATGAGCTTGTCAGACACCAAACTCAGTTCCTTCCCTCCAGCACTATTCATGTCATGTTGCTTGATTTTTAGCACTTGGTCCTGAAGAAATCGCATCCTTCAGGGCCACAAGGGACCATCATTACCATGAGCAACCCTCTTCACATGCAGACATGGAGCTCCACCAAATCATTCCTGCATCCACTCTGTGTCCCTCACTGCACTATAAAATGTCTTCCAGACAGGTAATTTTGATTTAAAGATCTCTGCTGACAGGAGATGTTGCTGTATTCCTAGGTACATGTTTCCAGTGGCTAATTATTTTCACCTCAAGGTTTACACATGGTGTCTTGCCTGAGGCTGTGGCAATATTTTCAGAGGAAATTTCTGATGCTGAGGCCAGGAACAAGGTACCCACAGAAAGGTGACTGATCAGTGTGCTCTGGGGATGTCACTGCTCCTTGGCCCTTCCACTCCACTCATTGGTTTTGGCGAGCTAGGGAGAATTTCTCTTGTGCCCCAACACTCATGGTTTGAAGGCTCTTTTGGGAGCAGGCACCAGTGCTGTCCCATCTCAGGACTACCTTGGCTTCTCCAGGGATTTGGATGAAGCTTTGTCTCTTTGACACCACCTGCCAGGCATTATGGAGAAGTCCTCAAGTCTAAATAGACTAAGATGAACGTGTTCATCCTTAACCTTACATTAGATTTTTTTTTTTTAATTGAACTTAATATGCCAGTTTAATATACCGGTTTTATAGCTGTTCTTAGGATATTTGCAACTGTCCAGCAGCCTTTTAAAAGTGCTGAAGCAGGTATCAGCGGCAGCACACATCTCTGGTGGATGGGCCATACCTGGTGCATGAGAACTGTGCCTGTTCCCCTTCCCTAGGTCAGGGCAGGCACACACACCTGCCCTATGAGCAATCTTACCTGCTTCCCAAAGGGCTTTTCTCCCTGCAGAAGTGATGCATATTATCCAATGCTAAATATATTTTATCTGCATTAAAGTGTTACAAGTGTACCAAATGAGTTGGCACGGTCAAAAGGTCTAGTGAACACTTCTGTTCATCAGATGGGGCTAACTACTAACTTTAACAAGAAAACATCTTATGTTTTGGTTGTATTTTTAACTTTTTACAAGTTGTTACACGTGGCTCTCTGCCCCAGGAAAGTCACCGTGCCCTCCTCAGAAGGATGGAGAGCAGCAGCTGCTGCAGGACATGCATGCTCTGAAGCTCCGAAGTAGGTGGGAGAAAAATGAGCTGAGCATTACTTTCCCTATTCAAATTATAGAGCACAAAGCGCAGGTGACAGGGAGAAAGTGCTCCACAGCTGAACTTGGTCCCATTTGCTTGCAATGAATTATCCAGTGACACGGCCTGTCAGTCACCCCTGGGTGAGCCAGGACCCTGCACTGACCCATCCTAGGAGGTGTCCAAGGCCAGGCTGGATGGGGCCTTGGGCAACCTGGGCTGGTGGGAGGTGTCCCTGCCCATGGCAGGGGGGTGGAATTGGATGGTCTTTAAGGTCCCTCCCAAGCCAAATGGTTGTGTTTCTGTGATTCTGTGGTTGCTGCTGACTCTGATGCTGCCTGCAACTCTGGGGCTTTCTGGCCCCAGTGGTGACCAGGCCCACCCCTGCAGACCTCGGCAAGAGGTGACAAATCACCACATGACGCTCACCACTGCAGGCCCCAGGCAGGGTACGGGCTGGAGGCTGTTTCACTGTCACATGAATGAGTCAGCCTCCGTGTCAGTGCGTTTCTTAATTTAGATGTACCCTGCCATGCTTCCTCTCTGTGTTCATCCCCGCGCCCAGCCCCGCTCCGTCCCCACCACTGAGGCACTTGCTTTATTGCTGGTTCTCTGATGCCCTCCTGTGACGTCCTGAAGGTGACTGACAGCACTAGTGTGTCACTGGCAGGTGAGGAGGGACTGCGACACGACAGAAAACATCTCCATGTGAGCAGCCAAGTGACATAAATCACTGTAGGAACACCACTGACAGCGCTAAGCTCCAGAGCTGGGCTCACAGGTGAACCTTGTATCATAGAGGTGTTGCCCAAATGATTTTGGAACCAAGGCCTCCAATTATCCAGTTATCACGTCTCCCAGCTTAATTAATAAATATACAATACAGTTAATGCACTACGACTGTACTCAAATAACTACTAAATGCTGTGCTTTTAAGCAACGTTGTCTCAGCACTGAAGGTCCCTCCTGCTAACTACTGAGGCTGTAGGTGATGATTTCATTTCCAAATTGAAATCTCGGTAATTTCCCATGAAGGATATAATGGTGCTCCTAAAATATAGCCCCCTTGATCGCTGCTTGAAGTGGGAGCACAGGAGCGGGGATGTGCCCACCCTGCTCGGCTTTCCGTGTCTCTGGCTGCTGGCTGCTTGCTGCGCTTTCTGAAAGGTTAATGGCGAACCTACGGAGCCAGCCATGGAGGGAAAGACATGTCATTTTATTATTGTTATTAATTCTTTTCATTATCATAGCTCCTAACAGCGGAGGCATGGAATGGGTCCCTGCTGGGGAAGATACAACGCAGGCAATCCCTGCCCCAAGCTGCTTGAAAGTTATGCCAAAAGCTGAGGAGAGCAGAGCCTAGGTCTCCAAGTGATAAAGCTCCACCTTCCTCCTGCAGCACTGCCAACATGAAAATCAAGGCTTATTGCCTGACAGATGTTTCCATAAAGCAATAAAATGAGCACGGAGACGAGCAGTGTTGCATGAAGACAGTAATTTCCCTTTGGATGTTCTCGGTTCCTGCTTCGCTGGGAGGTTTTCCACCTCCCTCTCTGCCCTCCTGGCTGGGAGCCGTTCCTCTCTCTGAGCAATTTCCTGAAGCCCACAAGGGGAAACCCTGAGGGCAGGGAGCAGGCAGCAGGACCTGGACTCATCACTGGTGCCAGGGTGAGCTCTGCCTGCAGCTCCTGGGTTCCTCTTTACAGTTCCTGGGATGGGAAGACAGCCCTGGCCCTCACTTTTCAATGGGAAACCTCCACCCCACAACATTTCCATGCCATCTGCACCCCCCGACATCTCCCACCAGGAAACTGCTCCCAAAGGGCTGTTTCATCACTCAACAACAGTAACCTAATGGCTTCTGGAGTGCCGTGTGTCAAAATCGCTCCAAGTATTTTATGAATATTTTATTAATAGGGCTATGTCCACCCATGGTGCGATGCTCAGGTCCAAAGCCAGCTCTTAGCTTTTCCGTACCAGCGAAGATGCTTATGTAAGGGTGACTCATGCTCTGAGCAGCTAAAGCTCTCGGATGCTATTTTCTCCTCAGTAGTAGTACGTGAAAGCTATGATCTGCTGTTGGAGCTGAAACTGCTTATTTCATTCCCCACCATCTCTGTGGCCAGTAGAGAAAAGGCAGTAATGCAAATTTCTGTTTTGTGGTTAAAGAAAAAAAAAAGCAAAAAAAAAAAAAAGCAAGCTTCATTTAATAATGTCTGTGTATTCTTTAAACATTTATCACTTTGCTCCTTCTCAGAACTGGTTCTCATCAATTTATCATGGGCCTTACATCTTGCTACCTACATTTTCCTTGCTTTTGGTGAATCTTTTAAAGCTGACCTGAAAAGGTAAGAGACCAGCCCCAAGCTGCTTTACAAGCTGGTGCCTCTACTGCTCAACACTAGGAAAAATGTGAAAATCCTCATCTCTCCCTTCTGCTGGCAGTGCCCCTGTCCTCGCCCACCACCAGTGCACACTCTTTCCACCAGGACATCCATGTATTGGGCACCGAAAGAGGACCCAGCTGACACTGGGGAAGTGGAAGAAAACACCTTTGGGTATCTCTTTCCACCTCCTCTACCCACCTTGGCCATAATAGTTGCCTGGATAAGGGGTCGGGGTGTTTGGCAAACACCATGGGCACTCTTGCCATGCCAATCACCCCCCAAGGGTTTCATGCTGCACAAAACTCCAGCTCTGAAGATTTAAGAGCAGGCTGGCTGCTACCCACCGCCACGCAGGAGTTGTTGCTTTACAATGTATGTTTTATTTATAGATTAACATTAGCATTTGCAAGAGGAATGACTTGGGCTCTGAGTTATTGCTTCCTATTAACCTGAAATTATTGAGTGTCTGAAATTCGTGAGGAAACCCAGTGAGCAGAAAGTATCTGAAAAATGTTCCTCACCTCTCCTTGAGGCACAAAGAATAAACAGCCTCCTCCCTTTGGAGGGCTTTGCAAAAACACTGAAATGTCAAACGAGAGCGCCAGGCAATCATCTTTCTTAAGAATCACAAACATTAGCCATTTTCCTTCTCGTGTGTGTACAGCTCTTCATACGTACTGCATGTTATATACATTATCAGATTCCTGTTTGCCACCAATAACTGATTTCAGGCTGTACGGAGGGGCAAATCTTGCAGCCCTCAGTTGTGTGTTAATGCCCTTGCTCCTATAGAAATATTTCCCTCCAGCAACAATGCAGCAGTCTTGGGTTTTCCTCTGAACAGGCTTTGATGGGGCTGGGAAAGGGAAGTCCCCATCCCACCGTGCAGGGCTGGGCACAGGGACGGGGCAGGACTCCCCTGCCCCACTCCTATCCCCAACAGGAGATTCCTCTGCCAGTTGCTGGGGATCCCAAGACATGGGCAGGGCTCAGTAGATGTTTATTCCCCTACGGTTCAGGTGTCTTCTTAATTTGCTTACCTAGGGCCCTCCTTCATCCCAGCTGGGCACCAGCTGACCACCCAGAGGCAGCTGAGCAGCTAACAAATAGATGCGCTGAGCTCCTCTCCCTTCTTTCTCACTGATAGCAGGGAGAATTTAAGTGACTAGCTCCTAAGAGATGCCCAACTTTCACTTTTGGTGTCTAAGTTGTGAGGAGGGCAGCCCACACACCCCAGGGTAGCCCCTGCCATTACGTTTGCTGGCTCTGCCTCGGAGATGGGGCCACATGAGTGAAGGAAAACCTACTCTTGCCATTTAACCTCCCCATCTGAAACACAATATTTTTAGTGCCTCATTTCCAAGCATTCTTCTCCTTCATTCAGTCAAATCAGGAATAATCACTTGCATTGATGTAGCAACTTTCAGGGAGAAGTCTAAAATGCCTTCCAGATCCGAGATGGCTATTTACATTGCTTTTTATTTAATCCTCCCTGCGCTCTGCTTGGGGACAAACCGGTACCAACCCATTCTTTCTGCGCTTATGAACTTTCATGATCTGTGACTGACAACTTTAATAATCTTCTTTATAAAGCCTCGGCAGCATCCAGAGTAGCACCTAAACGGTCCCCAGGAGCTGTAATTAAAATTAAGCCGCCCATGGGTTGCTTTGATTACAACAGGGCAGGCCAGCTTAACCTTCAATTTATGCTGACTTGAAAGATGGCTCATACAGAGAACCTGTGTGCCAGGCATGGATTTGAATTAATTATGCTGATTCCCTGCTTTTATTTTGCTATCTGATTAGGTTTACAACAGAAATCACAGCCCCATCCTTCTCAAAGCCTCTGGTGCAAACACCGAGTCTCGGCAGCCCTCTGCGGGGTGCCCGCCTGCTTTCCACCCCTCCTCGAACAGAGGGGACGTATCCGGGTGTCTGATGGGGATGGTGGCTCTCACAGACCTGCTGCTGAGTTATTGTCGGCTGCAGACACAAAGCTCCTAATCTGATCGCATAACTGGTGGGCTGTGAATGTGTGCTGATCCTAATCTGATCCCATAACTGGTGGGGTGAGAATATGTGCTCAGCATGAGCATCCTGGCACACCCCAGCTAAGCCCGATACACAGCAAAGTCTTTCCTCCTGGTTCTCAAAAATGGGCACTTCTTTTTGGTGTTTCTTGTCCTCCAGCTGCACATGTGCTCTTAATTAACATCAATGATATCTGAGAAACTAATCAGAAAATACAGTTTCCTATGTAAGGATACTTTTCGGTACCAACATATACCTTCACGCTGGGTGTTTTGCATAAATTAAGCCAAGTGTCTTTCATGTCGTGTGGTTTGAAAAGCCAGAACTGAAAGGTGGTGGATGCATTTCTGCAAGACTATAATTTTGTTACAGTCACTTTTAGAAAATGTCTAAACAGACAGATGAAACCTTCTCCCTCCCAGCAAATTTACCAAGCCCACAGGGACCAGAGGAGCAGCATGGAGTCTGTCTCCCCATCAAACTTCTCGCTTAACTTCCTAGCAATTTTATTTTCAGTGATTTCTTTCCTTTTCTTTCCTAAAAGCCTGTATCACTGCCTGAGCCACGTTCTCCCTCACACGGTATTGTCATCCCTTTGATTGGCAAAGTACAGCGGGAGAGTTGGGGGGTTTATTCAAATGCCTGCTTCTGCTCTGACAAAATAATATCCTTTTACAGCAGCAGAGGCATGCCATGTACTTCTGCTCAATCTCTGACAGATCCAACCTGTCCCTTTCATCTGTGTCTTTTGACACCATACAGACAAAAAGCTGCTGTGACCTTTTAATGGTACGTACGGCACAAAATCGGGTTGTGCTCTCTTTCTGGCCTCCCCTTGTCCATCCATGGTTGAGAACAGAAAATATGGGTTAGCAGGAGCTGGGTGACCACTGGTGCCTAGGGTCATGTTAAAGATGCTCCTGCTGCTGCTGATGCCCGGGGTGCCACCATCCCCTGCTGCCCAGCTTGCCCGGCTTGCAGGGCAGAGCTGGTGCTCACACCTCTTTGCCCTGCAGACAGTGTCCTGATTTGGCTAAATGGAGAAGAAATCCTCTTCCCTCTTTCTATCTACAAGTGGAAGGGAACCACGAAGGATCCCTCCTGAGAGCACAAGCACTCTGTGAGTAGCCTGCAGCCAGCCAGGGGGACACACAGGACTTCTGGGAGGGCAGGATAAAGCAGCAGGGCATGGTTTATTCCTCACATGCAGTTTTTAAAGTTTCGCCTTACACTAAAGGCTCTCCAAGTCACTGCTCTTGCAAGCCTGCGTTGTTACTGTGATGTTTTTTGTTGAACCAAGGATGTCCTTATGGAGATCTCCTTCCCATCTGCTGTAAGGTTTTCAGTCCAGCCCTGAAGCTGCTCCTCAAAACGCCAGCTTAAAACGTCTGCTGCAAAGATGGCACAACTGAAGGTATTGTTAAGGTTTTGGTAAACAGAATTTGGACAGTTTAAGCTTAAAATTCGTTTCCCCATCAGCTTCAGGCACTGAGCTCTTGCAGCCAGAGCTGCAGTGCTGGTGTGGGAGCATATCTCTCTGGAAACGCAGATCAGGAATTTACCAGATATTTGGCTTATTCTGCACCAGGATCTCTAGTGTTTTTTTGTTCTGTCTTCTGGGTGTTTCAGTAAGGCCCTGTATATGTTGTCAGAGCTTTTCTTCTTCGTTTCCACAAATTATTAAACTGCCAATCTTCATATTGCTGGTGAAATCCTATTAAAATGTTTCAAATTATCATTACAAATTGAATTTTCTCTCACATGTCTCATGTACTATGAATCCTATTTTATTAACACCGCAATATTTCAGGTCTAGAATTAAAGCCAGAAGGGTTGGTAGTAATTAGTCCTTGAAATAATTTTATCTACAGAGCTTTGATGCCATTTAATATTCAGTGAGTTAATGACAGCACTCTTCCAAACAATGGTTCTGTCTGCCGCCTGCCAATTCGAACAGGAATTGGTTTAAGGAATGGAAAAGGGCTGGGATCAAATTGTCCATGGCAGATGAGGAATGTCTTTGGAAGGTGATTAGAAAGGCCTTGACTTCCCAGAGATGTTTCTCAGTGTCTGGGTGCAATCCTGCCCTTGCTCGAACCACATTACCTGCACGTATCACCTCTCTGCTAAGCTCTGGTCAGTGACAGCTCAGACCACGCTCCATTTGTAGGGGACCATCTCAAAAAAGTTCATCTCCAGAAACCTCAACTACAAAATCACACCTCATTGGTGAACATTACATTTCAAAATTTTCAAACTTTAAATTTCTTGCCTAAACAAGCAAGATTGTGCATGGAGGGGTAGGAAGCTCCACAGCCTCACTCCAGTTTTGGAAGTATGATTTAACCCCAAAAGGCAAACACATCCCCTCTCTGAGTACTTGGCAGCCCAGTTTCCCTCCAGTACCTGCTACTATTTCCTGAGGGAAGGAGCTACCTGGACCATCTCTCTGCTTGGATCCCAGTCTTGTTTTGTCTTGGTGAGGGTGGGAAACTGGCTTTGGAGCTTCACAAGCATGCGGGATGGAAAGGACTTCTGGAGGTGATTGGCCCGGCCTCAAGAATTCAAGCAAGACATGGTCATCTTGTCATCTATCTGAATCTTGAGAACCTCCATGGATGTCCATGGATGGTGCTTCCCCAGCCTCTTCTGCTGGAGACAGCAGGGCCCCCACAGGGCTGGTGTGCTGCTGCCAGCGTGGAGGTGGGGTTACTCCATGGAGGGCTCTGGCTGTGTCATCCCCTAGGGTTTATCTAAACCCCCCTAGGGTTGGATTGCTAAAACTGTTGTGCACTGCTGCAGGGAGGTGCAGCTCTTGGACACAGTCTACAGCTACTACCTCACCTTTTCCTTTTTTTTTTTAATGTCAGTAGAAGCTAAAGCTGCAGCTGCTACCACTAATTACCTGAATATATCTCTTGTGCAGGTAGGTTAAGTTTTAATTTGGCTCCTGCTGTGTCAGTGAAATGTCAAGAAGAGAAAGTGCATTATGAACCACCACATACAGCCAAGATACATGTGGGAGGTCAGCTAATGGGTCGGGTCCTTTGACAATTTTTAGCTTCTCTTTTTAGGATTCAAATTAATATGTCTGTTTTCACAGCTGACTTTAGCTGCTTACTGCGTTGTCACCTCCCTCCTAGCGCTCTTAAGGCATCCTCAGAGTACAGCTGACAGGCTGATGCTAACTACTACAGGATAGACCATGAAGTCTCTGTTTTATCCTGTTCTCCGCACACAATGGAAGCCGAAGCGGACAGAGGTGTGCTAGCTGTGGAGCAGTGTTGCCTTGTGATGCCTTCTACACATGCATTGTATAGATGACACCAGGTAGACCTATCACTACAGAGACACTTCTGCCATCAAACGAATTATGCTGCACATCAGGATATCAAATGGAGGGTTTCAAACATGCCCTAACCTGGTTTTATTTTCGGTCTGCAGTCTGCCTGGCCTCTAGCCACACAGATAGCTGTAATGATTCAATATGGCAGATTTCTCCTGTGCATTTTCAAGAGTTTTTATATTGAAATGTCTGTCATGGTCTTATGATCTGGAAGAAGGCAAAAGTCCAAGGAGTCTTGCTATGATGTTCTTCTGTTAATTCCTATGGAAATTATTTGCAGCTGATGATGACAAGAGATTGGAAGGGCTCAAACTCAGACAACCGGTGCTGTGAGAGATGCCCTGAGGCATCACTTCTGGCCCACAGCTGCCCTTCAGAAGCAAACGGTTCTCAGTGCCTTTTGGTCCTGCTCATCTGGATACCTTTCCCTCAAATATCCCCAAAGTGGAGGGCAGACCTCTGAGGGCAGCACTGTGAGAGCAAACATAACCTTCCCTTGGGCCATCCCCAAGTTGAGGGTAGTGGGGCACGCATCCAGCTGCTGTTGGAGCGCTGACAATCTCAGATACAAGAATGAAGCACAAAGACTGGGCATTAGGTCAAATAATTAAGGATGATGATCAAAGAGTGACATGAGCTTGCAGAAGAAAATGAAACGAGGATAATGTAAGTGACAGAGACCAAAAATGGTACAGTTAAGATCTCTTAGGAAAAAGCGGGAGAACAAAATAAAACAAAACAGAATTAAGTCAATGGGCTTCAAGAAACAGATTTCAGTAACAAAAGAGATGTAGTAGAAAATAGTTGGAAAATAGTTTAAAAGAATAAATAGTTCCGTACAATTGTCCGTTCCTTGTAAAGGATGATGTTTTGATAGAGCTGGAAACTATCAGCAGGTAGGCAGGCTGGAGATTGCAGCAAGAGACCAGTCTGGCTAAATTCCAGCTCCTCAGTGAGCTCATACAGAAAGGAGTACAGAGAAAATGGTCATGAGGTCAAGTGAGTGAGGATGAATATCAAAGGACAGCATGCGCTGGTGGGAGAAAATCAAATTCAAGTGAAAAAAAAAGAAATAAAGGATGGCAAAAAATGCAGTCTATGGAGGCATTAATGGAAAGAGATAAATCAGAAGACACATCGGTCCACTACTCACTGTGGAAGAAAAGATAATGGCAAATGATACTGAGGAGGCTGAACTGCAGAATGTCTTTTTTGACTCAGTTTTCACTGAGACATCTGTAGTGATCAAACAGAGGGGAAATGGTGCAAACTCAGGCTAAAAGGAAAGTACAGGAAATTGAAATATGTTAGAAAGAACAGCAATACTTAAAATATTTTGAAATTGTTGGAGCCTGATGAAATTTGAAAGTTGGATGCTCTCCAAGGACACTTTGAAAGCTGGCTGAGCAATTTTAGAGTAGGAGAACTGAGGAACCAAGAAACTCCATAAAAGAAAATTGTATTTTTCTCTAAAGAGAGGCAGAAGGGGGCTCTGGTAAATGCACATCATTCAGCTTAATTCTGATTCCCAGAAGAAGTACTGGAACAAATAAACATCCTATTTGCAAGCACTTCAGAAATAACAAATATACAAGTAATAGCCACTGTAGATTTGTCATATGCTAATAACGTCAAGGCAATCTAATCTGCTTCTGTGACAGGGTAATTAGCAGCGTATGACACACAGCTAGATTATAATAAAGTTTTGATGCCATCTCACATGAGATTCTTGTTAGCAAGCTAGACAGATAATTCCTAGGAAAGCATAGAGGGTGAGCACTGGTCTGTTGTGCAGGTCAGAGACTGTCAGTGGGTCACTGCCCAAAGGAAAACACGGATCAGCTGCCTTTATGGGGGGTTCACACTGGGACTTGGGACCCATCAGCATTTTCACCCATGGCTTGGGTGACTAGAGAGTTTGTACATTAGATTTTCAAAACTGTACAGAGGTGGAAGAGCTACAAACACACCAAAAGAAGGTGTTATGGTTTTATCTGTGCGGACTGTGAATTGACCTGAAACATTAAAATCAATTCAACAAAAGGGAAGTCCTGTGTCTGGGTAGATCTGGTCAACTGCACAGATGGATGGGGGATGATCCTGGGTAGGTGGCAGTCCTGCAGAGAAGGCTGTAGGGCTGAGAAGGACCAAGCGGAGGAGAAGCCAGCAGTAGTGTGCTGCATGGGGAGGCTGCTGGGGATGTGGGGCCATCACCAGAAGGGATGGGTGATGGCAATGGATTGCACCAGCATCCCCCCCGCTGCATGCCCCAGCTTGTCAGCAAGCGTAGGAATGGGCTTGGACCCACCAAGATGCTTCCCCTGCCTGTGATAACCCAAATTCAGCTCCAGGCACTTCCCCCATGGAGGTTTTATTCCCAAGACATCAGTCAGGGCTGGTGGCAGCTGTTTGATCTCTTTGCCAGCTGATGTGAGAGTGACTTCAAAGGGGCCAGTTCCCTGTTGGCAGTCCCTCTGCACCATCACCCACAGATGCCCCGGGGATGTTCATATCCTGGTCTCGACCACGGCAGCCACCCATGGCTCTCCCACCGCCTGCTCAAGCAGGAGCAGGAGGAGCAGCTTCCCTTCTGCTCTTATCTGGGGACAAAGGGGATCTTATTTGCAGGTGGCCTGAGCAGTTTTGTTCCTTGAGATGCTAAACAAGACAAGTAAAATATGAGCAGTTCAGTGTGAAAGTAAGCGACACTGAGCCAGAAGGTGTTGCAGGACATACAGGGATTAATTCAGATTGTTGTCAAACACCATCAGTGTAAGGATGGAGGAAAATATGGTTTACATGCTTCCTGCTCCAACAGGTCTTAATGCATTGGCCTTTTCTTTCTAGCAGATTTTTAAAAGACACATGAGTAATTTAACCCTGGCTAGGGAGTACTGATCGGTGTCCTTCAGCTGATTTTAATTATTATCAATACTGTCAGTGCTTTCCAAGTTTCTTTATTCAGATGCAGCTAGCAGAGCCTGCTCCACAATAAATGTCTTTGCTGTGTGAAAATTAATTCATGATCGCTGTCAAGGAACTTGGATATAATAAAGGAGAAAGAAAGTGTTTCTTGTAAACCTTTCTTTGTCTAACATTAAAACATTGTTCCTTTCTGTTCTTCTGCAAAGAACATTTTAATGGGGCTCTGTAGGTGAAAAATGCATTAAAAGCAATTATCTCTGTAATTACTACCTTGCTTCTCTTGACCTCAGAAAACACAATCTCGCACTCAATGTTGGGGAATTATTGCTGGGAGAGATGCATATGTAAAAGGGGTCAGATATGCGACATATTTAAGATCTGTGGATAACAGGAAAGAAGCAGGACCAGCAAGGACGTGCGCTTTCACTCGCAGAGGAATTGCAGTGGTTCTCATCCCAGCTGCTCTGAGCACCCTCCCACTGTCGCTGTGTCTCTGGCACTGAGCAGGTGATACAGAGGCTACCCCTCTGCAGCACTCTTCTGAACTGCTTCCAGGTGCTGCATTATTTATGACCACAAATGAGTGCACACAAGCAACTGAGGTTCACGTTCCCACCTACACTGGTATCTGGCACTTAGTCAAAAAACCCCGGGACTGTCCTCCTTGTCACAAGTCAGATGATGAACCTCACCCCAGGTTTGCTGTGCAAGCTAGGAGATTTGCCGATGGGAAACTAATATATAAAAAAATTGTAACCCACCATTTTAATATGTCTAGAATATATATATATATATTTGTGGCAACTGAATGCAGAATTGGGATTTGGGGTTCATTCTCTACACTGCCCTCTGTAATCAGTGCTGCTGGGGAAGGGCTTCCCAATACCCCTGATGGGAATCAGCTGCTCAAGTTAAAAGGAAAGATGCACAGAATCACAGAACTGCTGAGGCTGGCAGGGCCCTCTGGAGCCAGCTGCTCCCACCCCTGCCCAAGCAGGGACACCCAGAGCAGGCTGCCCAGGACCATGTCCAGGCAGCTTCTGAAGGTCTCCAAGGACAGAGACTATCCACCACCTCTCGGGGCAGCCTGTGCCAGTGCTTGGTCACCTGCACAGCACAGAAGTGTTAAGGGCAGGACTTCTTAGAAACCCATCTATTTTCTGCCTTTGCAGTGGGGAAGTATGACTTTGTCATGATTTTGCTCAGCTGGGCAGCTGAGTTCCCCTACAACCGCTCCCTCACTCCCCTTCCTCAAAGGGAAAGGGGCAGAAAACATGATGAAAAGAGCTTGAGGGTTGAGATAAGGACAGGGAAATCACTCAACAGTTATCATTACAGGCAAAGCAGACTCAGCATAGGGATATTAATGTAATTTATTACCTGTTACTAACAAGCTAGAGCAGCGAGAAACTGAAAAACAACAAAACATTGAGCTCCAGCTTGGGGCCTGCTCCTGCGGAGGCTCTCCATGGGCCGCAGCCTCCTCCAGGCCACATCCACCTGCTCCACCGGGGGCTCCTCCACCCTTGGGGGGGCTGCAGCGTGGAGATCTGCTCCATGTGGGACCCATGGGCTGCAGGGGGACAGCCTGCTCCACCAGGGGCCTCTCCACAGGCCGCAGGGGAACTGCTGCTGCCTGCCTGGAGCACCTCCTGCCCTGCTGCTGCACTCACCTGGGGGGCTACAGGGCTGCTTCTCACTCCTCTCTCTCCCAGCTGTTTTTGTGCAGCATTTTTTTTTCTCTCCTTTCGTGTATCTGCCCTCACTGAGGTACAACCAATATCATTCACTGGCTTAGCTCCGGCCAGTGGGTCCCTTTGGAGTTGGCTGAAACTGGCCCTTATCTGACATGAGGCAGCTGCTGGGCTCTTCTCACAGAGGCCACCCCTGCAGCCCCCTGTGACAAAAACCTCCCCACGTAAACCCAATACACACACCTGTTGGCAGGATCCTGTTCAGATCTAGAGGCCACCATGATCTATACCCATCACAGGTGCTATTTTGAGTTACTTTAACTACCACATCTAAGAGGGCCTACAGTACCTGTTAGCTGTGCCTGTCCCATAGTGCTTGACTGGGGAATCTGAAGACAAAATTCATTATTCTTTTTTTCTCCCTTGATAAAAATGGGTGTCATTCACACAGCTGTCATAAGTGGCTGGGGAAATCTCTTCCCACATGTTTTGCATAAGAATAATGGTGCTTGTAGAGCTTTTTGTCTGCAAAGGAAATGTGGAGTATTCTGAAAAACATAGCATTGTCCCCCAGAGTCTGCAGACAGCTGGAAGCACCAGCTAGGGGTGTCCAACAGCCTGGGGAGGTGTCCAACTTGTAGGGTACTAAATGATAAGTACAGCTGTGTGGCAAAAGCTGAGCTGAGAGGGTTGGAGAGGCTGTCGTGCTCCTTCCTGGATGCTAAGTGTATTAAACTGTCCCTAATGTGCTGGGGCAGATCAGATTGAATGCCTCAGGGAGAATTACAGCCATTACTTCGGAGGGATCAGGGAATGTGCAGGAAATAGGCACTTTTGGGTTTGAAGCGAGGGCAGGTGACTGAAAACAGCATGTGGGGCAAGGGCTATCTATAGGTTCGAGAGCTGCGTGTGTGGGGCTCTATGCTAGTAAGTGTGCCAGCTTGACGTGACACAGTTACACTAATCTCACCACGTAGCCAAGAGAAACTGCAAAGGACCTGCCTGACCTGCCTCTACAGATAGCCTTGTTGTAAGCATCTCTTGATGGGAATTAAATCCAGCTTCTTCAGAGAAGTCCCGCTGGCTCCTTGGGAGAAACATGCTCCCAGCAGCCTGCCTCCTGACCTGGAGGGAGCGAGGTGACCAAAGTTACAATTTCCAGGCCACAATGACAGTGAAGCTGCTCCTGGGTAGTGGCAAAGGAATTTGCCAGTGATACAAAACACAGATTGGAGGTCAGAGGGAAAAATTCCCTTGACTGCTTTATCTACTTAATCCTCGCATCCTCAGAGCCCCTCCTGGCTATCAGCAAGAAGAAAAGATGCTGTCTGGCATGCCAGGTGCTGAAACCAGAGAGGGTTTTATTAGTTTATCGGTTTTATTAGTCTGGTCCCACTTTTGAAAAGTTCAAAAGGAAGTATTATTTTATTTCTGGTTATGCTTTCCATGCCTCTAACATACAGAAATGGTTTCTCCTTCTCCCTGCCTGGCAGTGTACTAGTCAGGACTCTTTTTTGCAGGCCCCTTTATACAATGAAATTGCTTTTACAAGCAGGCACCTTGCCAGTTATTTTTCTCCTGTGTTCTTGGAAAAGGATCAGACATATTTATTGTCCTTGTATTTGTAACCATGGCAAAATATCTTACCTTATCTTCTCTGATGCTTATGTGTTAACACTGCTGGTTTCCCCTGAAAATATGTCAAATTGCCTCGCAATGCTTTTAAGTCTATTAACATGTTCATAGGCCCTTTACTTACGGCTGTATTGTAGTTGAATGATACAATTTGTTCAGCAGATTTTAGGGTTTGTGCTTTGTAATGACATAAGTCATGCCTTTATGCGATCAAGGCTGGAGATCAGTTATTTTCCTTGGTGGATGAAGAGGGGGAAGGCAGAGGAACATTGTCCTGCCCCAGAAATGTGAATGCCCCTCAGCAGCTCTCTGTCCCTGGGACCCATCTGCAGCAGAGAAAATCACAGTATTTTCCACAGAGATGTGCCGATTGAAAAACAGAGCTTCTGGGGGCTGAAAACTATTACCAAAGTGTTAAAAAACAAACAAATAAATAAATAAATGGGTAAGTTAAAGTAACATATGAGCGAAACAAAGCTCACAAGGAAAAGTTGTAGAGGCAGCCATATACTGAAAGGAGATTTACTGAAGGAATATTGCAAACTTCTGCCTCCTGTATTAAATAATTATCCCCTATTAAGGTCTTCAACACAACATATTTTCTTGCTTAAATTTGTGACTTCACTCAATTTCAATTGATTAAACACAACTAAATCATCTTTAAAGATGGCCTGGAAGGGAAAGAAACCATACCACTGCTGCTTCATTATCAAGTCAGCATCTTTTTTTTTTAATGTCACCCACAAGGGTACAATGCTTCCTGCTGTTTTTGTTATTTTTAGTCCTTCATTGTCCTTTGGAGATTTTGTAATTGATTTTCACAAGGCGTGTGTGTACTCTTAAGGCGTGTGCACGTATAATCAGATCATGCAAGTCATATTTTACTGCAAGACTGGAGAGTGAATGAGTTGCTAATATGAAAAGAAAATGGTATTTGAACAATTGGGAGTGGCAGAAGTCTTGGGTTAAACTATTTAAAAGTGGTTGACTTTGTTTTCCATGCCTCTTGCCTCCAGCTTCCCACAGTGCCTGGGACCAGCAGTGCGTGCAGGCAGGGATAGAGCCTGCTGGGCAGCACTAGGAGGGGGTCCAGCACTGCAGGCACAGGCAGCATCCTGATTTTTCCTGGGCCCTTCTCCCTGCAGCACAGCCTGCGTCCCCATGCACCCCTGGGGAAGCTTTGAGCCTCCTCCATCCTGCATTATCAGGCTGGTGAGTTTTAAGAGTGGCTGCATTTGCACTAAAAGTTGGGATGAAAGCGAAGGGTGCCGGCTGCCTCCACAGGGATGAAAGTCCCCGAGGTGTCAGCGGGCCACCAGTCTGCATGCGCAAATACCCACATCTGAGCTGGACTTCCTTCAGAGTCAGCAGAGAGAAGCAGGCACAGCTTGTGTGAACATTCATTTCATCCTAACAAAGTCGCCTAAAATAGTCCAGCTAAGTTGCACCCTGCAAGAGCCCATCTCTCGCTTTTCACTAGAAAGGAGTGCGGGGTGATGGGATCATCTATAGATATTTGTACTGCAGACATCTAATATTAAGGCAGATGAATCCTTTGATTCCTCTGCAGCTGGCTTCAGTTCCAACACCTGCCTCTATGTGTACTTTTTTCCCTGTCTTCAGAAGTATTGTATGACTTACAAGATAAGCTTCCTCAGGAAAAGAACAAACAAAATTGATCAAAAATAAACCATACCCTCTTGATATAGCAAATAGACTCAGATGAAATGAGAGGAGATGAAAACCTGTCAATATTTAGAGGCCTTGTAAATGGATAATTTTGGCATAGTTGTGCTAATTTGCAGCCTGTCTCCTGCCACAGAGTCCAGAAGTGGCCCCTTGCTCCTGTTATTAGCAGTCATTGATTTCTCCTATGCTTCAGACATGCAAATGGCTTCGCGATCAAAGAAATCGATCTTTGGAGGGGTGCGGGGTCTGCAAAACTTGTCGATTGCCCTGAAAATTGAGGCTGCTTAAGCAGGAGCAGAAGCAGGCTTCACCTCCTCTGGGAGTTGGAGCCTAATGAACACTCAGAATGGTATTAATGATCTTTTAAAAGTGTTCATGCTCTGAACATCCCAGCGAAAGACTTCTCTTTAAAGAGGCAGTGTCTCAGTACAGCGGATTATCCTGCTCGCACAAGCTCTGCCCTATACTTTTGTTGCCTTCCACTGTTTGCTGGCTTTCAGATTTGTCCAGAAGGACATTAGGTAAGGGCAGGACCTGTGGTTCTCTAGCAGCTGTGGGGTTTTTCTCCCTGGATGTGGGGCTGCTGGTGAGAATAGTGGGACATGATGGGATGGGAAGCTGAGGGAGAGAACAAAGTACACGGTATGTGATCCAAGCTCTTTAGAAAATGGCTTAGCAGTCATCACTCAGAGGAAGTGGTCTGTGCTCCTTGACCCATGACAACTGGAAAGAAATTTTCAAGGCCTTGGGATCACAGAAGAGAGAATCAAAATAGATTCCATCAGTAATTAAAGACAGACTTGAGAGATGAAGGAAAAGCCGCCCTGTCCACGGCTGACCGCAAGCACGAAAATTGTCTTCACAGTTGACTTGTGGCACGGAGGTAGGACTGGAATAGATCATTTAGTGCCGTACTCGGAGCCTGACAGGATCCAGGACCAAATCTTGCAGCCTGCAGAAGAAAATCCAAGATTAAAGGAGCCCCATGCGCAGTGCCATTGGCAGCCCGTGGGGCTTGATGGCTCATTGGGGACATCCTGCAGCAGGGAGGGGACTGGCAGGGGCCACCCTGCTGGGACAGTGGGGCTCCTGGTTGCAGACAAAGTCTTGATAGCACATTGGGAACAGAGAGCTGTGAAGATTTATTATCTAGCCAGCAAGGCCTATTTTCTTTCATCAGTTTTAATTTACACAGGGGTTGCATTGCGCTCCTTCACTGTATCACCCTGCTCTTTGGGGAAAAGACTCAGAGAAGCACCTGATTTATCTTCCCTCTAGCATTTACTGGTTTGTGCCTACCATTGTGTCTCCCTTCTTTGTCTTAGCTAAAGCCTAACAGCTCCAGCCTTCTCGGTCCCTTCACTTGGCAGTCCCAAGGTGTTGCTAATGAGAACAAATTGTATTTGGGCAAAGCTTTGAGATCCAGGGGGAGGACTGAGGTGCAATAATCTAGAAGGCAGGTACTATCCATTTATACAATGGCATTAAAATGGGGCTGCAGTGACTGGAAGATAATCCCTGGTAACTTTAAGGTAGCAGGAAAATAAAGACTTTCAGCAGGGTAATTCATAAGTAAAATGGATGGGTTGGGACAATGGAATATATTCTGCATACACTGAAGATCAGGTGTCCCTCTCCAGAGGCATGAAATACTTTATCTCTTGGCCCTTAAATTGATTAAAGGTTGGTCTGCAAGGCCAGATGCTAATGGATGTGCCTTCCTGCTTGCTCTGTGTGTGGCCAAACTTGGGCAGTGTTGGCCCAGGAGCCCCCCACCTGCTCAGCATAGGTGTTTGCCAGCATCCCCAGAGAGCTCACCTGGTGTTTGATGTGCTCCTGCTGAAGAAGGTGGAGACACACAGAGAAATGTGCCAGCCGTGGTGCTAGCTGGAGAGGACACAGCCCGAGCCTGGTGCCCTTCTCTGCCCACAGTTTGAAAGAAACTACATGGAGCAGACCTGGACTTTAACTAACACTCAGTTATTCCTGACAGGTCAGACAAACCTCTGCTGGGAACGGCTGCAGCAAAGGCACAGGGTCACAGCCCTGGTGGCCTCCTGAGGCTGTTTCTAGCCCAGGTTTTTCACAGCTTCAGGGAAATGATGTGTTCCCAAACTCTCTTCCATGCCCTTGAGGAAATGTTTGCTTGGCAGTGTCTCTGGCAGGGAAGGTGCTTTGCAGGAGAAGACACATGAGCCTGTACCAGGTCCGTCAGATGGGCATTTCGCATGTCCTCCACCAAAGGGCTCCTCCTCAAACCAAAGGAGCTGATCTGTGGGAGCCTGGAGAGCCTGCATTAACATCTCTTACAGTGGCTCCTGGCAGATGATACCAGGGGTGGAAGGAAGACAAGAAAATGCACCATGCTCCAGCTGAGGTGTTGGTGGGGAGGGCTCGTGCTGCTGCACGGCAGCAAAAGCATCCTCCAAACAGCAAAATGGAGCAAAGCATCTGCTCAGTGGTGAAAAATAAATAACTTCCAAGTCCTTCCCAGCATTCAGTGAGATTAAAACCTGTGTGGTGGTACCTGGGCCGGCCCACGAGGCTCAGCAAATGAGCCAAGAACCGGCTGTCACCAGAAATATACGGTGGTGGCCGAGCCCAGCGCAGCCAAGTGAGGTGTCGCACTTGAAACCTTTTCACTCCTGGCTGACTCCTTGCTCTCCAGACAGATCTATGAGCTCTCGCCACTCCAGTAATTCACTGGAAATGGAACATGGTTTATTACCAGCTGTCTGTTGTCTATTATGATATTTATAACAGAGGGAAAGGCCTATTCTTCTCTGACAGTAAATCCACGCTGTGGAATAGAAGAAAAAGGCTTGTTTTGACTTGTAATCTGAGTAAACCTGACAGGGAGGGAACAGAAAGGCGAAAGAACAAAAGGCCATTTTTATAACATTAAAAAAAAAAAAAAAAAAAAAAGTAAAAAAAGAAACAACAAAGCCAAAGCAAGACAGTTGAAATGTTTCAAGGGTTACTGCTAGAGCAGTTCCCTTTCTTCTCATTTTTTTTTTCCCAAAGTCACTTTCTAAATAAATAATGCAACTAACA
The DNA here is from genome assembly GCF_964035555.1 of Netta rufina. Taxonomy (NCBI): domain Eukaryota; kingdom Metazoa; phylum Chordata; class Aves; order Anseriformes; family Anatidae; genus Netta; species Netta rufina. The sequence continues at coordinate 191,072,293 of NC_140123.1, forward strand.
CCTCTGCAACCTTCTCGCAAGCGCTCGGATACTTGTTTGCAAGTATTCAGGATTTAGAAGAACAGAGAAGCAATGCCTCTGAAATTCAGTCTCAAAAGCATTACAAATAATCCTGCTCACTCTGGTGGTGTAGGATTGCCCACAAAACCCAATGAAGAAGGCAGCAAGGTGCATCTGGACCCAATGCATCTGCTGTGTCCCATCTCCATTGTCTGGGTGGACAAGGACTTATATTTTTCAACCTTTTTGCACCCCAGGTTTGCTGACTTGATGTATTTTTCATCCCAGTTGAAACTCCAAAGTGTACACAGTACCACGTGTGAATTTTGCCATATATACTGGAAAAAGCAATAACAAATTTCTAACTGTGGGATTCACTAGATGAAATATACGGTGTTAGTATGGTTACAGAAGCAGAGAAGACAGGCAGTGGATTTGCATCTGGTCTCTGTGTCCAGCCAGCTGATCCCACCACAGTGCTCGGATTGCCCACTGCCTACGTCCTGTGACAGGGAGCAAAAGAAACCAAGAGCTGGCTGAGGTCCGTGCTGTACAGGCATGATGTACAGACACCGAGACACCCTGCAGCACGGAGATCACTCAGCTTGCCCAGCTGCATACAAACAGGCATTGATCAGCCCTGCATTTTGCCCTGAACAAGTGCAGCTGGAGCTTGCTTTGGGAAATCATGTCCTTATCTCAGAGCCACCTCCAGCCCAGCCCTCATTCATGTCGTGGTGGTGCCAGGCGTGCCTTCAGCAGGTCCAGATCCCTGCTGAAAAGCTGGCTAGGGGAGGGAGATAACTGCAGTGGCACGAATGTATGCCTTTAGGGGTCCTTGTTTTTGGCTGATAAACACGGAACAATCTCCACTATCAACCCCCTGCTTCCTTAGCCACTGCCAGGCAAGCAGATTTTCTCAAGAGCACGGAAGAAGCATGGAAGAAGATCTTTCCCCAGTCTGGAAGAGGCCGATGCTGCTGCTATGGCATGTGCAGGTGATGTGGTAGGGTGGTCTTGGACCCCACGGCTCCATCCTAAACCTGCCTCCCCTCCTGGGGGGGCAAAACACCAGGGGTGGTGTGGCACAGATGGGACCTTGGCTGCTAGGGCTGTAACACAGCCAGCACAGGAGAGAAACCTGTGTGAGCAGGCATGGTCCCCATACAGATATCCATCTCCACGGGCAAAAACTATTCTGGGGATGAGGAGTATGCTGGAGCTATGAAATATCCCAGTCATTTTTCCAATGGGAATCCCAGGGCCACCCTCATTGGGAACACATCATAATTCTGAGGGATATACCCTCTCTCTTCAGGGGAGATCCTCCCTCCTTTAGGCGAAACACTCGGGGTTTGGGCCGGCCTGGAGGAGGAACCTTGATGTAGAGGGTTGTGGTCAGGGGGCACTGGTGCAGAGCAGAGCTCCAGTCGTGTCTGCACCACCTGCACTGCTCTGTGCTGCCAGCCCACTTCCACACACAGCCTGAGAGCCTCTGAGGCCATCCAGGCTATCTCCTCTGGTTGAAATACTTTCAACCCACCTAAGCAGCCCTAAAAAGAGAGATCTAACCTCAGAACAAGGATGTTCTTACTGCGGATGAACAGATAAAGGTGAGAGAGGAGGGAAGAGGCAGCAGAGCTGCGAGCTGACATAGGTCATGGCCGGCAGGTGAAGCACGAGAGGGACGTGTACAAGAAGTGAAGGGAACATGAATGGTGAAAGGCACTCAAAAGACATTTAGTTTCTTTTAACAACTTTTTTAGCAGCACTGGAAGTTGTATGGACAAGGCAGACTGTTTCATGCAGAGACGTCTCTCATGAAGTGGGTTTTGTGTGCCGGGGAGAGGTGGGCCACGAAGGCACAGAGCCAGGTGGGAATGGCAGCAGCTCTTACACCACTGCTTCTCCCGAGTGAAGAGGAATTTCAAGACACAAGGGAACTGGATGTTACACGCTGCATCTCTGTGCCTTTGATGTAGGCATAACCACTTGTTAACAGAAAGGCTCTGAAGTATTTAAGCGCAAGAGAGAGGAGACAGTGACAAGTCCAAGTTTAAGAGCAGATGCTTCTCAGCCTCCATGGGCAGAAGAAGATCAAACAGAGCAGATTAAATAGATTACACTAATTAAGAGACATAATATCCAGAGGGGAACAAGACAGTGTTTTCTTTGGGGGACGTTAGCTGTTGCCCAGGTGACAAATAAAGTTTTCCCAACTGATCTGTTCTGGCTAATGTCCTTGAAGACATGCTGTAGAAGAAATTAAGGAAAAATCGTTGGCTTGGGTTTATATCTGCTCAGTTATCCCACACCCTCTAAGGCTTTTCCTGTTTAAGCACAGTCATTAAAAGAACAAAAATATACACTTAGTAATTGAAAAGAAAACTAATGCTGTTATCCCAGCCCCTGGAAGCATGGGATGCTGCTTTGCATCCAGCTAGATGTGAGCTGAGCCTTGTCTCCACCTGGGCACGTGTCTGTGGATGCTGAAGGCTTTGATCTGCACCCCTCTGGCTGGGGCACTGGGGTGGCTGCTCTTGGATCCATCACTGTCCTGTGTGATTCATGGCAGTGCTGTCACGGGCTGGGATCCATCCCCTCCATCCCCCGCCGCTCGGTGCTGCAGTTACTGCCGTCCGCATCGGGATGGCGGCTGAGGGAGCCTGGAGCATCTGTCACAGCCTGTGCGTCTTAAAAACAGAACAGCAGGACCCAAAGGCTGGGCAGGGATGGGAACCAGAGCTGGGAAATGAAACAGCACTGCCAGGAACAGGGCAAAGGCCTTGTCGGTGCACCCGAGTCCATTTAGCACTTCTGGGTGAATGGAAATGCCTCAGGTGGATCGATACAACAGAGAACTTTGGTTTGTAGGGTTTAACACATCTCTCCAGTGAGCTGGAAACCCCACAGCACGCAACACAAGCTCACACTACACTGAGGGGGAAATTAGTGATGAAGAAAATCCCTCACCCCACCAAGGGCTTGCGTGGTGCAGAGCTCACAGCGCCGGAGGCCTGTCCTCAGCCCCAGCCACCTGCACCCAGCTCCCTCACCCTTGCATCAGATGCTGTTTGTGGAAAAGATGAGTTTTCCCCTTCCGTCTCTGTTTTTCCTTGTGCATTCTTCCCCACCAGTGATAGTTTTTTGGCTACTTAGTAGATAAGTCTTTCTTTTATACACTATTTTTTTTCTTTGTCCTGTTTGTTCAGCATCCAAATGTTTCATCAGTGATAGTGCTTAAGGGTAGTCTGTATTTATATTATCTACTTAATCACATGAAAGAAGGATTTTTCTTTTTTCTTTTTTTTTTTTTTTTTTGATTTATTCTTAATTAAGAAAATGCCTAAACTTGTTGCACAAGAGCAGCACAGCCTTTTCCCTCCTAGGCAGGAGCAAGCAATGCTGCCAGGGGAAATGTCTTGCATACAATCTTCCTTTCAGATCTGGTTATAAAAGATAAGTGGCACTGACATGATCAATGTGATAAATGCCAACTGCTGACTTGCTGAACCTTGGACAACTGAAAATGCACTTATTAAAGCAGCTTATCACTGTTTGCTTTTATAGACTAATATATAAACTATATGTCATTAATACACTGAGACTTCTTTGAGACTAGTATTGATTTCAGCAAAACATTAATTACTATGTCAAAAGAGAGAAAATAGGAAAGATATGGTTAAATTGGTATTAAAATCTCCTTGAAGAGCTCCTTGTTCTTCCCAAGCCATCTGCTTCTCAGCTGGGCTGTCTCCTGCCCTTGCAGCAGGAGCATGTCCCTGGCCGGACACCACGAGAAGGATCCAATTTTACAGCGGCTTTCCCACCACTGCTTTTAGGTCAGCAACAATTCATCAGTTTTCTCACTTTAATATTCTCCTCACAGCTCTCCGTGGCATTGTTATCCCTTTGGGGAGCTGGCACTGTGCTCTATTTCTTTCCCTGTCACTTCGCAGAATTAGGCACTAATGCCTTTGCAGGCTCCCCTGAGGGAACCCCCTTAAGCTGCTCTTGTGGTGCTGTGTTGGTTCCTCTACACAGAAGCACCCACCCCACATCCCTGTGACCCTTGTCCCCCTCTGACCAGGCACCTGCCCAAACTCTGAAATCATTGGAGATGCTCAAAAGCCACCTGGACATATCACAGAATCACAGAACTGTAGGGTTGGAAGGGACCTCCAGAGATCATTGGGTCCAACCCCCCACCAAAGCAGGTTCCCTAGAGCAGGTTGCCCAGGTAGGCATCCAGATGGGCCTTGAATATCTCCAGAGAAGGAGACCCCACAACCTCCTCGGGCAGCCTGTCCCCGTGCTCCGTCACCCTCACCGTGAAGAAGTTCTTTCGCATGTTGGTGCGGAACTTCCTGGGCTCCATTTTGTGGCCATTGCCCCTTGTCCTGTCCCCACAAACCACTGAAAGGAGGTTGACCTCAACCCTTCTGTGGTACTGTGAGAGGGGATTTTCATGAGCGTCACAGAGATCCAGTGTTTCTGTTGAACTTAATCCCTAGTGACTCCCTTGGAGAGGCTCCTTGGAGGCCAGAGCCCTGTGTGAAATTGCTCCTGGGTCCTCCAGCGACAGCCAGACATTGGTGGAGGCTCCAGGCAGAGCCCCCTGTCACAGGGACTGAATGCTGCTGCTGCTGCTGCTTCCAAAATGCCCTGGGGCTCCTTGCTGGGCTGCACAGCTCTGAGGCCCCGTCGCTTGCTGTGTGCTACCTCCAGCCTTTCTCCCTACTCTTTTCTTCCCGGATCCCAAGTTCATGTCTGTGAGAGCCTGGCAGAGCTTTAGGCAGCCCCCGAAGCCTGTCTGCTTTTCTGCTGTGCTCTGAAGAAACATAACTCAGCATTTCCCATCCAGATGTGAGACACCCAGCAGAAAATTATGTCAGTTCCAGACCAGGCCCCCCCCCCCTTTTTTTTTTCCCTCATAGAAATGTCTCAATGCCATGGTAATGAGCAAGTGGGGCAGGAGTATCTGTGGTGCCGATGCTGCTGTGGCTGCTGGAGGTGTGTGGAGCTGCCTGTGTCTCCCTGAGCTGGCCAGCAGAGATGCCAAGCTGCCACCTGCCTCAAGAAAGCTCTGCTGTCTGTGGGGGGAGCGAATCTGCTGTTCCAAGGGCCTGCTGTGCTAGGACAGCAGCCTTGGCGTCTGACAAATCTGGAGTGTTTCACATCAAAGGACGAAAAGGTTTCCTGGAATTAAGCGGTCCTTTCAGATCTCTGCGGACTGCAGACCTATTAGCCAGAACCAGATGGCTATAAGTGCTTCACCCAATTAGGGCCGCGGGAAGGGGCCTACACCTGACTGAGGACTTGCCTGGCTGCACGTCCCACCAGCAAAGCCAGGGGCAGCAGGCTAGAAACACCACAGGACATGGCTTTCTCAGATCGTAGCATCTGCTGGTTCCCCTTTTTGGCCAGGGGAGGCAAGTGGGGGCTGGCTCAGGGCAGGGCAGGGTGGAGGTCCTGGCCATGAAGCACCGGTGGTAGACAACTCTTGGTGTCACTCCATGGTGTGACCCCATTCCTGCACCCTCTGCTCGGAGGGTCCACCACAAAACCTTTAACATCAGGCTTTGAGATGCAGCTGTGTGGGGTGGCACTCGTGACCCAGCTGTCATACTGGGTGTCACTCAGGGACGAGCTGATGTTCCTGAGGAGCGTGAATCACCCGTGTATTTTTGGCTCCTTATTCACCTCCTTATTCCTTCCCGCTCCCGGGGGCTTACGTGGCTCAGGGCAGAGGCAGCTTTGGCCAAGTGTCATGAGCCTAAAGGGCTTGTCAGTGGTGTCCAGGCATGGAGCAGCCCCCCAAGGATAAAAGACAGAAGAAAAGTTTTTTTTCCAGACATGCCTGTATCATCTTTTCGCACAGACCTTTGCTACAAAGCCAGCCGGGCCCACCCATTTCCTCCTTTTAATAAATGAATCTGAAAGGAGTGATTCCGGAGCAAAGGGAAAATGAGCAGTGAGGAGGTGAAGGGAAAATTTTATGTTGGGATGCTGCTGCCCTCGGAGCTGCTGAAACCCCGCTCTGCCGAGGCCTGTGTCCTCAGACAGCCTGTCCTGATGCTGGGGGAGCATCAGGTGCGAGCCCACCAGCGGGCTCACCACCACCCTTTGGCATGGCATGATGCATTACTGCATCGCCTCCTGGTTGCTCCCACCTAGCAGGGAAAATAGTGGCTTCCTTGTGGGACAGGTGACTTTTCAAAGACCATCAAGGTTCTGAATCTGCCCTCATTTTATTCCCAGAGGCAGAAAGCTGAGGCTGGCAGGGCCCTCTGGTGCCAGCTGCTCCAACCCCTGCCCAAGCAGGGACACCCAGAGCAGGCTGTCCAGGACCACGTCCAGGCGGCTTCTGAAGATCCCCAAGGAGGAGACCCCACAGCCTCTGTGGGCAGCCTGAAATTCAGGTTCTGCATGGGTTTAACTGAAGTTTTGTCTGCAATTATGCAGGTGTGAAGCAGAAACAGATTAACACCTGACTCACTCAGTACTCCAGCTCATCTCTCATGCTCTTTTGCTCTGGTGCAAGCTGCTGGCTCCTGGGAGGCAGCGCCTGGGGCCAGGGGTGTTGGAGGCCACTCCTATGAGGAGCTTTAGCCCCCAAAGCTTGGAGGTCACCACCTGCCCCTCCAGGGCTGTCTGCAGCCACTGCTGGGGCAAGACCTGTCCCTGTCGCCTGGCTGGGGGCTCTCTGCAGCATCCATGCACCCTTTGAGTCAGCCACTCTGGCCCTGCTGGGTGGAAATAGTGGAAATAATGGAGAAAAAACATGTTTTCCTCAAAATAGTGCTTCCCTTTTGTGGCTCTGGACAGCTGTGCTACTCAAGCTCCTGCTGGGTCTGACTTTAGGTACAACTGGCTGCTTTGGGTAAGGAAGGCCATTACATCTCAAAACATGTTGTCCATAAGACAGACAGAATTTTTACATAACGGCTCAGTCACTATAAAGCAAACAAACTAACAAAACCCACCAACCAAGCAAACCACGCACACAACAAGAGAGAAGGAGCTATTGAACCAACCCCCAGTACAAGCTGCAATGGCTTTGGTCCCCTCATTTCTCCAAGGTCTCTTCCTCCTGGGGTTTCACCAAGGGCAGGGGCAATCCCATGTCTCCACCTTGAAATACCCAGTTCATGCAGTGCAGTGCTGCCTTTGGCCCTGGAAGTTTCACCTGCACAGGCACCCGCTTTCGTATTTCGTAGGTAGGTTTACCTGCAGCCCTCATGGCAAAATGAAGAAAGTGCCTTCTGTGCTGCCCTGAGCAGTGTGTTCTCATCTAGATGTTTTGCAAATACGCTATTGCTGCGGGAGCAGTGCCCAAGGACAACTCTTTGCCTCTTTGCATTTACCTCCTGAATCTACATTCAGTTTGCATTCAGCTGGTGTCACCTTCCCCCTAACCCCCACGTGTTTGAAGCTTCCTCACAAAATACCCATGTACGCTGCACTTCAGTAGCATTTTCCTCTGCCTTCCATTACTCTGGCAGTAATTTCCGTTTCTGCAGACAATGTGAAACCAAAGAGCTGTTGGCAATGATATCCTAAACTCAGACCTGCGCCAGCCTGCTCTCCCTGGGTGGCTCCAGGTGTTACTGGGCTCAGTTCAGCAGCAGCCCTCGCTGCCTGCCTTCTGCTCAGGTGCTGTGTGGGCCTTCCCGTTACAGCCTGCACTTGTCACTGCTCCCCAGGGAGGTCCCCAGCAATGCCAGGGCAGATGGTGCCACAGGGTGCCAGCTCTGGTGTCCTGGGTGCTCTGGGAATCATGCTTCCCTTCTTGTTCCATCCTTTCCCTTTACAAACCTGGATGAATACCTAGTTCTCTGGTAATCACAGCCAGTCTCTCTCATTTAGTTCTCACCCTCAATTAAAAAATAAATCATTGAGTGCCATGTTTAGTGGTAGCACGTGTTTGCTTGTAATGGTGGGTAGTTGCCCCTCGCTTCCTAATGCTTTCTTGATCCACTGATGACCTCACTGCTTCAGCATGGCATTCTCCCAATAGGAAATAGTCCTAAACAGTTAGCTGTTACCTCATTTGCTGTGATACTCACACGAATATCCTCAGACCTGAGCACTGTCCTTCCCTTCCCGAAGCTGAGCCACACTGGTGCGTGATGCCCAGGGTGCATTTACTGCGAGAGGAAGGGAGCATCTGCCCACGGAGCACAGCAATACCTTAAATATCCTCTTGTTCCTATTTCAGTCTAACAGGTTTCAAACACAGCACCATTCAGCTTGTTTTGCCGTTGTTAGGAAGAGTTTTTGGAAACCTGATACTTCCTTGGAATGACAAGTAATAGACACATCTATTGATAATGACACAGTGCATGCATCAGCGAGCATTTGAAATCTCCCTGTGCTGTTAAATATCTAGCAGTGCCAGAAAGAACCTCGCTAATGCTGTGGGTGTGCATGAAACGTGTCTCTCTTTTCTCGCTAATTCTTCCAGGGCAGTGGGAAATGTTGCAGTGCAGCTGACAGCCTCTCTCCAGTAATGAAATGCTGCGATTCAGTGGTTTTCCTCACTCACAATGGCATCACCTTCTTCCCATTTGTATTCCTCCAAGAGGCTTATCAAGATGAGAAAAATAACTTCAGAAGCAATTGCAGTCTGTCTGCAATTGACTTGGGTTTTTATTTTTTTTTTTAAGGCTTTATCTGCTGCAACGCCTATTCTCACGCTGAAGGGAATTTAGTGAGGGGTAAATAGCTAATTTCATTAGCAGGTGTAATTTCTCCACACTGTGAATTCTGCTGAGTAAAATGCTAAAAAAAAAATGGAATTTTGTTCTAAGCTTTTTAAAGGGCTGCCAAAGTGACATTTGCACAGGAGATTTGTACAGGTCTAAGTTACAGAAAGGTGACAGCTTTAGAGGAGGCCCAGATAGCAGAAAATGAGGATGACTCAGTTTTAAAGCCAGTGGGGTTTCTTTTGTCAAATATTTGTCACGGTTGCAACAAAAGGATGTCTGCAACTCCAACTGGAGGAGCAAACCATTAGCTCCAAAGAAGGCCAGTGGGGGACGGTATTATTAACAAACCACTCGCACCATAAAATGATTCTCCCTCTACACCAAAAAGGCATTTATCTTTGAAGCTTTGCATGACGAACAAGCAAAGCACAGATTTAAAGGCACCTGATAATGTTAGTCCAATTATGGCTTTATTCCAATATCTCTCAAGTGCTGCTTCAATTCTTTTATCATGAGCCTTAATCCTCTGTTACTGATGAGTGAGTTCGAGATGTGAGGAAAATATCTTGTTACTGAAGAAATAGTGTTTCAGTATCGCCTGGTGTTATGAATCCCGAGGATGTAACTCCATATCCGATGTCCCTCCCTGTAAAGGAATTGTAGGAAATATTTCTGTTGATTTCTTTTTTTTCCCCACCAGCCCACATGCTTAAAATATAATTTCCAGCTCCCGAGCTATTACACATCAGTCACAGTAACGTGTGATGTTCCTTTGTTCAATGACAGGTAACCACAGCTGCCTGAGAGCATCAGTAAAATTGACTCTACCAATTTATCAGTGGGAAACGTGGGATGCTGGCATTACCATCTGAAGCACGCAGAGATTTTGGTGCCCGGTTCATGACCTGGCTTTCCAGCAGCTTTTATAGTAGATGATGAGTAGCCAGCACCATGCTGGAGGCCACACAGGACACAGGTTCTCCTCACTTCAAGCACATTTCTGAGGCTCTCTGCTCTTCTCTGAAAAACAGAAGGTCCCTGGAGCAGGGGAGGGGGCTATGAGGTTTGAGGAGGGGAGCTTTAGAGGGTCCCTTGCTGCCTCCTGTTCTTCCATCCCCTCTGGAGACGCCCTTGCTAGAGGAGCATGTCTGGCCGAGGGCTGAAGGAGAAGGCCGCAGAGCACCATGATGGCCACGCTCCTCACACACCTCAAGGCCCCTCGAGGCAATGAGGTCTGTGGAGATGAGAAGTAGGAATCAACTCATTTGACCAAGTACTCTGATTCCTTTTTTCTCTGACACAGGCCAAAGAGGTCGGTTGTCCCCCTCCATGTCTGCCTGCCACCTGGAACAGCGGGGAATTCAGTTCCCAGATGTTGCAGGCAGCAACGTGCTGTCACCTCTGTCATACACACATTAAGTTTCTCCCTCAATCAAGCTACAGGGACTGCTGTTGCAGCATCTAGTTGCAGTCCTGCTTAGAAACCTGGGATCTGCACACAGAGACTTCCATCTCGCTGTGCTTTGGCACCAGCTCACATGGCACATCCACCCTTCCCCTGATGTTCACCGTCATCGAAGCAAAGAGCTTTGCTCCCGGCCTTTGGTCACACACACAGAGACCTGTCTGTCAGAGGGGAATATCCTCTTCACCGGCCCACCTGAATCAATCTCTTCTAAAATGGGTGACTGGGTACACATACAAGCATACACATTTTGGGTGACATCTCACCAGAGCCTTCCATCGTTCGCCTGCTGCCTTCCTACCCACCTACCCAAGCTGCCCTCCCCGAGCTGCTCCAAGGTGCCATTTGCCCTTTTCCATGACCATACCACACTGGGTGCTTGAGTACTTTGTGGTAGACGATGCTCTTTCCCTTGCTCTTTTCCAGTTGAAGAGACCAATTTAGTAAAGGAAATCATAATTAGCCGCTGAGTACATGCCTCACTCCAGTCCTCTGCCTCCTCTCCAGCCGTATTGCTCTTTGCTCTCTCTTCATATGGCTGCTGCATCTGCAGGGCTGACAAGCAGGACATCAGGAGGATGTTTAACTACTTCATGTACTATTTCCCTGCTCAGAGGGAGGCCATCCCTAATGGCTGTCCAGCCTGTTCTGAACAATTTCTAAGACACAGATTACCCAGAGTCCCTGAGATATACTAGACAGTGCCCTGCAGTTAGTTAGGAAGTTTTGTCCATCATCCTGTAGAAGCCTTCCTTGCTGCCAAAAATGATAACTTCAGCTGCCATCACTTTGACCTCTGAGGACAGCTCATTACAGCACCTCTTTGCACACAGAGTTAGGATGGACCCCCTGGTCATTTGCATACAAAACATAACCAACCACTTTATTTTTTTTCTCAATAATTAAAAAAACACCTGCTCTTCTTCTCTTCTGGACTCTTTCAAAGTTGTCCATATCTTCCTTAAAGCGTGGTCCAGACCCAGTGCCAGGCTCAGCACTGCTTGGTGGTGAGCAATAATCATCTCCATCTCATGCAGCCACTACTGCTGTTAACATCTTCCAGAGTGATCATTGCTTTTTAGGTATCTCAATTTGATTCATATTCTTTTTGGAGCACAGCTGTAATCTGCAGATTATTAACTCCAGTGTTGCTGCTTATCCAGGTATTTTTCATTTCATTTGTGCTTATTTATTCCTCTCTTGAATGCAGCACTTTCCACTACTTTTTCACAGCAGTTTATCTTACTGATTCCTGACCTTCCCTCTCATTTATCAGAAACATTTTTGAATTCTAATCAAGCCTCCCAGCCTGCAGCCCTGGTGAGCTGACACATTCATTGGTTTTATAAATGTAGCCTTTAATCCCTTGTTAATAGCATTAATGACAATATTTACCAGCAATAGACGTGAGAGACTCCTACAGAACTCCCTTCTTTCTTCCAGGTTTGACAACTTATTGGTATTTTCTATTCCCCCCTGCTCACAGAAAGTAATCAGTCAAGGCTGTGTTCTTGCGTCCATACTTTTGGGGGCTTTTTGCCAGTGGAAGTATTTAATGACATGGTGAGGGGATTATTTACTCCATTATTCTCCACAGAGAAGTTGCCCAGAACTTCTGTGCTCACAGAAGCCAGCCAATTTGCTTCCCAGTGCCTTCCCTTTCTCTGGTGATTGCATCCTGATGGCCCACTCAGTTAAGACACAGCCTTCATTGCTAATCACTTTGCACATGCAGCCAATTGCTCTGATTTCACGAGCAGCCCAAAGAAAACCAAACCACCGATAACAGCCTGTGGCAAGGGGACGCACATGTCCGCCCCGTTAATAGGACAATCATGTTCCTCTCCAGGCTGGTAGGATTTTTGCTCCTCAAGAACAGACCAATACAGATGTGATGAAATTACTCAGTGCGTGGCCACAGCTGGCAGTGGCTGCAGAAGGCTGTCCTGCCGCCCGTGGGAGTCACATTGGTGGCACCACACGTGCAGAGCAGGTATCTCACAGCATTTGTACGCCTTCTGTCCACAGTGTATTTATATGAATGCTCAGTTGGTTTAACGCCTTTGCAAAATAAATTCACCAAATATGAACCCCATTGATGAAATTTATTAGTGTTTAGTGTTTGGCAGTAAGCACGTACTCAGAAACATCTATTCCCTTTGTTTAGAGGGCCAACTTGATATAGCAGTCACCGCCAGCCAGGTGAGGCACGACACCACTCCAACAGCAATGGGCATCAATGCAAAAGGCTGGCTTGGAATAAACATGAAATTATGCCATATTAAAGGAGTGGCAAAGAAACAATCATCTGTCATGTAGTGGTGGAAGAAAAAAAACGTAGTATTGCCATGAAGCATTCTGAAAGAAGTAAGAGCAAACTTCATGTGAGAAATGAGCAGTATCAGGCAACAACCTAATAATCTAAATGGTCATGGCCAGTCCTTCCTGAAAATATTTCTGCCATGCTTACGTCCATCTGCTCTCCCACATCAGTAGGGCAAGTTGTGGTCTCACACTGACCCTTGCTGTGGAAGTTTACTGCGATCAACAACAAAAAATATTACAGCCCAGCTCTGGCAGGGAGGCCAGCCACACTCAAACCTTTCCTGGCCATGTGCCTAGCTCACTCCGACAGCCCTCTCTGACTTCTTCAAACTGATCCACGTCTTATTTGAAGTCTCAAAGCTTGGACCCGGTAGGCTAATTGAGGCCTCAATATTTTGAGAATGGTGAAAGGATTATTTCAGGCAGTCTATACTCAGGATGTCCCACCACATCTCCTGCCCAGTGTCTGTTCTGCCATCCACCATCGCCTGTCATGCAGCCCCTTGCTCAGTCCCCCTCAAGCGAGATGGGGCAGAGAACTGAAAAAAAGTAAAAGTGCAAGAACTGGTGGGTTGAGATAAGGGCATTTTAATAAGAAAGGGAGAAGAAAAATAAAACAAGGATTAAAAACAACAGCACAGTTACTCAACACCAGCCAACCAATGTCCAGATGATCTCTGAGCAACAGCGGCCCCCAGTTTATTGCCCGGAATGACACCACGTGGCATGGCACATCCCTTTGGCCAGTCTGGGCTGGCTGTCCTGGTTCTGTCCCCTCCCAGCTCCCTGCACATCCCCAGCCCCCTCGCTGGCAGGGCAGCACAAGCAGCCAAAAGTCCCTGACTCAGTCTAAGCACTGTCCAGTAACAATGAAAACAGCGGTGTTAATGACATTATCTTCATCCTAAACCCAAAACACAGCACCATACCAGGTATTATGAAGAAAAATAACTCTATCCCAGCCCAAACCAGGATAAAACTCAGACGCTTCTCTGCAGAATTGCTGCATAGCCAGAAAATACTGCAGTTGGGTGCTACTTAAGTACTCTTATCTGAACTCACTGAATTTGCTTCTCTTACAGGTATTTTTTCTAATTCACAAACATATTTTTGAGTTTTAAGCCTGAATTTGAAAGTGTTTGAATCATCTCCAGTTGATATAACCTGCTAATTTAATAAAACCCTTTTACATATCACGTCATCAGTGGCAATGACCAAACAGTACCAAAAGCAAGTCCAGTCCCTAGGGGAGACCAATGAATACATTTTTCCTGTTGGACGATGAAAGCCTGCTAGCATTTTTCTGAACACAGCCTAACCAATTTTGTAGTATTTCATAGCCCTTCAAATGAAGCCATTATCTCCCTCTTTGCCTTTAAAATGTAATTTAAAAGCTTTAATACAATTACATGGCAGCTGTTTCTTTCTTTTATCCTGAAGCTTATTATATTGCTTTTCAGGACAATCATTTCAAAAGTATGCATTTTTAACACGTTTTTATTGGTAGCTGTAAACCTAGGTCTAGATAACTTTTTGGGGGGAAGGATGGAGAGAGGAATTGGCCCCTTAATTCAATGATTATTCCTCTTCTGTGATGAATGAAGGAAAAAGAGACATCTAGCATTTCAGTTTTCTCTAGATTTACTCTTCAGTTGTTCTTTTCATTAAATAATGGGCCCGACTTTCCTCCCCTTTCTAGCCTGGGATTTGCTAGCCTTTATGCACTTACTGAGTGCTTCACTGTCCTGATTTTTTTTATACTTGCCTGTGCTAATCTTTTACATTTATCCATAGCAACATATTCTCCTTTTCTATTCTTTTTGATGTTTCTGTTTGAAGAACTTCTGATACAGTCATAATAGCCTCTTACTATGTTCCATGGTTTCCTGCTGCACTGACATAATTTGTCATTTGTGTCCTTTTATTAGTTCTCAAAGATGATAATCATTTATCATTCGGATTGTTTCAGCTATTTTTTTGAATTATTCTGGAATGAATTTCATCTGACCCTATTTAGCTGAGACTTCCCAGCTTTTCAAAATGTATCTTTCCAGCAAATACCTGTTCTCCTGAATTCTTTATCTCTCTTTCAAATATTTCCCTGGGGACCACCTTTAACAAACCTTTTTGTGTATAGAAGTAAGCTGATTTGAAGTCCATGGAAGTTCTGTTGTGTAGGCTGCCACCTTGCCCTGCAATTACAGAATTCTATTCTTCATAACTAAGATCAAACTAATTTCTCCTTCCAGATTACCAAATGATAACTTGCTAGTCTAAATGAAACCTCAAAGTCATTCTCAAATGATATCCCCCATGAGACAGTGCCCTTCCTAATCTGTAGGACGTTTATACAGTTTGCACCCTGCATGTTTGTACATTTTGTCCCATCATGTTATACTTTCCCTTTCTTAAATGTAAATACTCTCTGTTATTCTTTAGTAATTAGAATAAGAGGACTATTAATTATGAAATGCTATCTGCAACAGTTTGGTAGAATTTGCAACCCAACATGTGCATTACCAAAGCATTACCTTGATCGTGAACTCTGCATAGAGCTGCTTGCACCCTGCTGCCTGGCCAGGACACCTTGTTGCTCCAAGTCCAGCTGGATATGGGAGAACTAGATGCAACTCTCTGGTTGGAGAAGTGATAGTCCAAACCTGGAAATCCTATTGGAAAGTACAGCAGCTAGCATTTCCTGGGAAGGAACAGGAGTTTTATGGCTCATTATTCTTCAGAATAAAGGCAGAAGGAGAAATGACTCCATATGATGCTTTGCAGAAATTAGTTATGACCATTGACTCCCATTGTTATTACTGGTATGAAGGCCTGCATAACAGTATCAAACATGTTACAGAATTAGGATGTTGAACACAGAGACAATGTCACCAGTCTGGAAAAAATTCCTTTTCCTACTAGAATACTTAGTCAAATGATAATAGATTCCCAGAATGGGTTGGGTTGGAAGGGACCTTAAAGACCACCCAGTTCCAACTCCACTGCCATAGGCAGGGACACCTCCCACTAGATCCAGCTGGCCAAGGCCTCACATCTAACCTGGCCTTGAACACCTCCAGGGATGGGGCATTCACAGGTTATCTGGGCAGCCTGTGCCAGGGCCTCACCACCCTCTGAGTGAAGAATTTCCTCCTAACATCTCATCTAAATCTCCTCTCTCTTAGTTTAAAACCATTCTTCCTTGTCCTGTCATTGACTGTCCATGTAAAAAGTTGCTCTCCATCTTTTTCATAAGCCCCCTTTAAGTACTGAAAAGCTGCAGTGAGGTCTCCCTGGAGCTGCCTTTTCTTCAGGCTGAACATCCCCAGCTCTAACCCACTGGGGACCCACTCTAACACATCCACATCCTCCTTGTGCTGGGGGCCCCAGGGCTGAACACAGGGCTCCAGGTGGGGCTTCACCAGGGCAGAGGAGAGGGGGATGACTCCTGTCTGGGGTTGCCCTGACCCAGGTGCAGCACCTTGCACTTGGCCTCGTTGAACCTCATTAGGTTCACATGGGCCCACTTCTCCAGCCTGCCCAGGTTCCTCTGGATGGCATCCCTTCCTTCTGGGTATCAACTGCTCCACTCAGCTTGGTGTCATCTGAAAACCTGCTGAGGGTGCACTCGATTCCACTGTCTATGTCATTGATAAGGATATTAAACAGTACTGGTCCCAGGACAAATCATCCCTCTGATTACATCTTTTTCTTTCCATTAATTATGTTAAATTTACGCTCCAATACCAAACAGAAGGAAAAACAACAGTGTAGAACAGAATAGGTTGGAACTGGTGCTGAACAGAAAGAAAATTGTGATTAATTATTAAATTATTTATTAATTTTTGTTAATTAAATTGATTAAATAATACCAATCTTTAAAATTTCCTCACTTGTTAATTTTGAGACTGATCTTGGCATTAATAACAGGTCCTGATTAAATGAGAGCTAATAAAGTTACTCCTTTTTTTTTTTTTTAATAACTCAATCTGAAATGAATAAATGCTAGATAAAACACCAAATAGATATATAAATACTAGACAAAAGGTGAAGAAATAAAAACTTGGAAGACCCAGAAACTGATTAATGTAAATTGGTAATTTTGGCTTTCGGATAAAAACCTGCTAAAAACATGGACCCATGTGAACTCATACAAATGTCAGCATAAAGATTCATCTAACAGAACGAAGCAACAGAAATATAGTATTAATTCAGCTATTTATAAAGTGCCAACAATGCAAGCGTGAAATATAAAGGCAGGAGATGGAAGGAGAACACCACCACTGTTCAGTAGATTTAAACATTCTTTATGATGCACTTTCATCAAAATTTGTAATTGTCAGGTATCAAATTTCATTCATGCAACACCAATCCACTAAGAAATACATATTTTGGTGAGAAAATTAAAATTCATATTTATGTAAAAACTGTTTTGAAACAAAAATAAAACAATATTTATTTCTACAAAAAAAAAAACCTTTCCCCCTCCCCCCCTTACCAACAGAATAATTATCTGGAAAAAGGAACTTCCCGCATGAGATAGTTAAAGGAATTTAAATATATTTAAAAATGGAAGATTCTGCTTTTATATAGTTATATGCCATTAATATTGAAGATACGCTTTCTGGAAAAAAACTTTTCATGCTTAAAAAACGCACCTTAGTTTCATACTGTACATTACCACATACAGTAGTAAGAAACAGAAGTAGTAAACAGTTTATATGCAAAGAAAAGAAGTTACATTACAAGACAGTTACAATTGTGACACACAAAAAATAAAAATGTTCAGTTTTAACAGTATTTGAAGGCAATTCACAATCATTTCAGGAGTTTTGTGAAATTTAAGGCCATTAGTTCTAAATAAAATATATCTGACACAAACTCACAAAACTGTGTATTTCGTAAAAACTGTACATGCAAAATCATTTCATAATTATATATGAACAGGCATATAATAAAATTTTTGGGTAGTTCAGTACACAAAATTGTGCACAAAGCAACATGGTTGTGCAATTTTTAAACCAGTTAATTAACATTATCATTCATGCATCCTGAATGGAAATGTGATTAAATGACAATATAAACCCAAATATTAAGAGCCAGCATCCCTTTGAATGGGCAATCTAGACAAAAAAGTTGTAATTTTAAATTAAGTTTAAAATGATCCATTATAAAACATCTGCTGTAATCACACCAAAAGACTCTTCTGATGCAAAATTTCCAGTGCTTTAAGGAATGCATGATAAGATTTAATGAGCTCAGTGAGTCAACTGTAATACTCAAAGTTCTGATTTGAGGTAATTTTCTTTAATTACTTATAGCAAGTAACTCTTCTAATTTGCTTCAGTAACTAGTTTAAAAAACTGTAAACTTAGATAAACTTAGAAATTGGAGAATCTCTGAAAAAATACACATACCTCCCCCTTGAAGTTTGGAGTTGGTCCTAAGTCATAGACAATTTATGATATTCACATTTTAGGAGCTTATTCTCAGAGTGTGAGATGAATAGATTACTAAGCACTGATTGAAGCAATTCAGGTATTGGAAAACACGTATACATTTGTCCTTTTCTTAACTTCCATTTGTATTTGTCTGGACAAACATTCAAAGAGATATTGCTTCTCTTGTGGTCTTGTGACAAACTATTGCAAGCTAGAAGACGTGTGAATCAATATTCCAAACTTGTATTTTTAAGAATAGTTATAAAAGTACTGAAATTTAAAAATAGTAACATGTAAACATTGATACAGAGGAATAGCATTCCTATACATTTATGTACACACAGTATTCAGAGAGGACATTTCTTCTGAGTTGAAATCCTGACTTGTGCTTTCCCCTCGAATAAATAGATCAAAAAAGCAGGGTTTCTTGTCCAAAAGAAGAAATTAAAAAAAAAAAAAAGGACTCGGAGAGAACATACACATTTTCATCTTAGCATTTAAAAGCTTTTCAGTTGCTCATGCAACCTTATGGAGAATTTTGGTATGTGAAGAGAATTTTTCTAGCTCCAAAAAGCTACTGCTGCATCCAGAGACTCTCAACTTCTGAAAAATGCTAAGCACTTTGGAGCACTCAAATCTGAGTCTGTAACACATGAATAGGAGGTGTGTAGGGTGGTGGTGCAGGTGATGGCTTTATTCCTCTGACTCTCATGTAGGACAGAAACTGGTCTGGGATCTCAGCTAAAACATCTTTAGCAAGTCTTGCCATGCTTAGCACATGGTTTCCACTTCTGTCAATGTAATCCCGGAATGGCACAAACTACAAAACAAAAGATACATTCACACAGGTCATTATGCAGACACAGAAGACATCTTACAACACAAAGATGAGAAAGTTTGATGTAAGGAGTTAAGGTACGTGAATATACCACCTTACACATTTTATATATGCATATACACATGCATATTTTGTATCTTATCTACACACATTCTAACTCAATTTAAAAACATCTACTTTCTAATAGAAATAGTATCAAGCTTTCACTTGGATGAAGCTCTTCATATTCTTAAACCATGGCTGGCTCAGATTCCCAGTTACATGCTTTATTGACATATTCTGCTCATCTCTCAACCCTTTTTATACAATAAATAATTTTGTTTCACAAAGCTAAGAATAGCTTACATGTCCTGTTCGTATAGGTCTCTCCTAACAGACTGTCTCTGCTCTGGCAATTTGTGCACAGAACTTTTGCCATCTGAAGTGAACAAAACAAGAATGGATGACTTTATATTCTTAATCATTTTTCATTATACTCAGTAGGGCTATGAACCAACTCAATACTTTATACCTGACACTAACAAATGCATTAAGGCTCTAAGCTAAAAAGATTTGATTTCAAAAAAGAATGTGCTATGGGATATCCAGATCTACAACACCTAAAAAGTTACCCACCAGCTTTTCCTTGAAATTCACTGTAATTAACAAGTTGCTTGTGCATCTTAAAAGTAAGGAAAAAAAGAAACAGTATAGGCTTCTTGATTTTTATTCACAGCAGGCAGCATGCAGAGATGTAGTTGGTTTAGTTATTTAATCAGTTCTGCCAATAGGAATGTTTATTTGAAATTCTGCTTCTTGCTCAAATTTTGGGGTCTATCTCAGGATTGCAGTTGGGTGACTTTTCGAAATCATGATTTATTTTCAAAAGCTATAATATGGTTGGCTATGCTAGAATTCAAACCTTAACAGTACCTTTTTTCTCCCTCATGAAACAGAGAAGACTCAATTGTTAACTTTTCTCATATAATTCTCCAGGATAAAACTAGAACTGATTGAGAAGCCAAACCCAGAGATGTCTCATCTCCTGGCTGAACTCTAAAATGAGCAGAACCTTTTCCCCATTATCCTAACCCAAAAAAAAATTGTCTTTTGGATGTGCATCAAGCAAGACTTTATATTAAATTTAATTTTTCTAAAAAGCATTAAAGCTTTCAAGACTTAGAAGACCACTGAATTACAGTGAGAGTTTAACTTACACCGCATTTCTGAGAATCTTCCAGGAAAGACAGAAAAAAAGCACAACAAAAGAGTACTTAATATATTAAACAAATAAAGCAACTCTTGAAAAAAAAAATCAAGGTAACCTTTCAGCAATAAAGAACTTAATTAAATCATTTTTACATCAGCTCCAGAAAGCACTTCTCACCCTGGACTTATGAAACTAGATGAAGTTTATTGCTACCATTCTGCTACGGTTTTGCAATGAACTTCTTTATTATCAGTGGAGTCAATATTAAAAAAAATGCTTAAAGCAGGCAGGATATGAAAAACATAGCTTGTTCATCAAAAGCAAAATAGTTGAAAATTAAAAATTGTTCTTAAAAGGCAGTATCTCTATAGATTCTATAGGGATACATGGAAACAATGGCACATGCAGAATGACATGAGTGCGTGCAACTTGCATGTTGTCTTGTTTTCAAAATCCACCACAAAAATCACAAAAGCGAAGAAGAGGGTAACAAGGGAAGATGAATAAAAAGACTGGGATACTATTACATTTAGTGGTGCTCACCTAGAAAATTAAGCCAGCTCCGGGATATCCAACAAAATTTAGGGATCAAATGTTCCATTCAGGTGAAATTTGGGAATTTGAAGGTTGGGTTTGACTCGAGGCATAGACAGCATTAGCAGTATCTTTCCTATGCTTATTCTCAAGCTTTGGAATCTGTTCAGTATTGTCCCTATCAAGGCATCAATCTCCTACCAAAATATGTTTAGAATTGAAGTAGGAGTTAACTCTTTGCTTCACTCCCTGGATGAGGATCTCAGCTTGCCAGATAAAGAGCTTCAGTCCTCGGTGCTTAAACTATGTTGAGTTACACTGAAACCTGTGACCAAATTAAGCATAAACAGCAACTGATTGGAGTATTTCCCCAGCAAGCAGCTCTCTAGAAGATGATGACTCAGTCACTGAATAGCTGAGTCTGGAAGTGACTTCTTGAGATTATTAAAAAAAAGCACCATCGGTTTCCAAAAGCCAGCACAGCACTGCCCAGTTTCAACAGCTTGCTCCTTCTTAAACTGCATCACATTACTGGTAAGAATACCTCTAACTGTCCCCAGAAGCATTTAGTTAGAATAACGAAAAAAGGAAATATCTCTGTAGCCTGTAAGTTTGCACATTCAGCTGTGAAGGGATAAGCTTGGTGTTCATTTCCCTCTCAGAGGGTTATTCCTTTTCTAATGCAGTCTTATGTAAAAAACATATGCTCTCCGGTTTAAAACAAACATGTCCCATTTCAAGAGATCACCTTAAGCACAGCCATGAAAACTCAGACCACATTTCTGAAGCAAATGGAGGCTATTTGAACAGTGAAGTTGTTGAAATGCAATTATACAATACAGATGGCCTGAATTAGTTCTCCCTCCCCTCTCCTTGAGGTATATAGGTATTAGAAGAGTTAGAGGAACCATGGACAGATAAACATATGCACAGATACACAAGGACAGATGGCAAAGACAGCAAGGCCTAGAGCTACCACACAGAACAAGCAGAGGTAGTAGAAATCTTTCACAGAATGAGAGATGTAAGAAAAATTTAAGGGAAACTGAACAAATGCAAAATGCTTTGCCTGTAGCTTGAGAGTTTATATAAAATTTTAATATATGAAATGTTCAAGAGAAACAATAGGTACCATTACCATGAATAAATATTTCCCTAAAAAAAAAAATAAATAGAAAAAGGATAACAAAGGAGCAGAAATTAAATAAACTGAGGAAGAATTGGTAGACATATAATTCAGACTCCATACAATACTTATGTTTGTTAGCAAGGAGGAAAAAACAAAGATCATGTCTTTCCACGAACTGCAGTCAGTAGTATATATAATCAATACAGTGAGTCACTTATAGCAGGCATATTTCTCCATTCCTAATTTACTTATTTCACAGTAATACTGACTACATGTATTAAAATTAACAGTCAGGTTTACTACCTAATTTTAACTAACCTAAAACACACAAACACAAAAAAAAAAGATTATCTTTTTATATTTGAGTAGTTTATTTCATAAAAGCAAGTCAGTTTTATCCTACCATTTACAAAATAAAGGTCACACTAAACTTAGAGGGTTTGACATTATCCCTTTTTATTTATGTAGCTAGACTATAATGTATTTGGTATTATTTAGACAGAAAGTACACAAAATATTACTGCCTTCAGCTAATTCAGTATGGCTTCAGGCAAAGTTCTGATTGAAATACATTCATAGTAAATAAATATTTTATTCCATTTCTGATATGCAATGAATTTCAAGGAAACACAAAAAGGTATTCACTGAATTTTATTTTTTATTTCAGCTGAAATTAGAATATTTCTGATGCGTAACATTTTCACTAATCTTTTGTATAACATTTGAAGAAGTCTATTTGTTTATGCTCACTGAATGTAAAAACAGCAGCTTTAGGAGATTCTGTTGTTTGGAGAAATTATGTATAATTACCTTGCACATATTTAAAGTACACAGTGCAATGCATGCCAGAGATACGTGAATTAGCTTTAACAATTCTGACACGGCACAGGGCTTTCCAGAAATATTAGTCTGGAATCCTGAAGCACTTCCAGTTCTGAAGGCAGCTTGTTTATAGCTGACTTAGGCCAGATACCTTAGGCAGATATAA
Source organism: Netta rufina (assembly GCF_964035555.1). Taxonomy (NCBI): domain Eukaryota; kingdom Metazoa; phylum Chordata; class Aves; order Anseriformes; family Anatidae; genus Netta; species Netta rufina. Next base: position 191,094,910 of record NC_140123.1, read on the forward strand.
TTCTTTCTACAGTCACCAGGTTGATCTAATTTTTAAGTAGTTTGCTACTTTTCAACTGTCAACTTCTTAAACACTTCCTTTAGCAAGAAGGGACTAGTATGCTGAGCCATCAAACATCCTTCTCGGTGTTTGGTTCCCCTTTAGTATCCCATGAAAATAAAAATGAGTATCTAATTTCTGATTTGATCAAGAAAACAATTATGAAATTAAGTCTTTCCAGGAGTGTATGTAATCAGTAGGCCAAAAAAGGGGTGCCAGGAGCATGGATGAAATACATGGTTTGGACAAGCTGTGGACTTATAGAAATCTGCTGTTCTTGGGCAGAAAGGGCATTATGGTGGGTATGTGCATGCAGAGCTACCATACCGCCCTGCAAGTGGCTGCTTAGGTGTGAATGACAATCACAGGGCTGACTGAATGGTGGTAACAAGCAGGAACAGAACCAGACGGCTTTGGCAGAGAAGTGGAGGAGCCGGTGGAATGCAGGTGAGAACAGCACTTTTAAGGTTTTGTTCAGTCACCTAAACAAAGTTGCCTGCTATCATCTGTGATACCTTGAGGCATGAGGCATATGCATGATCATACATGGCAGACAGGACATAGGAACTGGGAGACTCATGGTCTGCTGTACTGGCAGTTAGAGGCAAGGGAAGATACCCTATACATCTTAAATCCAGTTCTAGAAGTCTAGGTACTGTTGATTTCCGCAGAAGTTGCAGTTTTCCTTCATGGAATCACAGTGAGATTGCAGTACCTGGAATGCAGAGGCACCTAACTCTTCTCCCATGGCTGTATAACCCTAAGACTTTATCTCAGTGTGCTACCAGTTAGGGATCATTTTCTATTCAATGCATATCCAATATTTTGTGTTATATAAAGGCTTAGAGGTATCACAGAGTTTCTGAACTTGTTATAAACATCTGTAAGACAAAGTATGTCAGTGCGAAGGTAAAACGAAAGGTGGGAATATAGATAGAACAAGAAGTCAAAACAAAAAGGATTAGTAAAATGTAATGATTAGGGCAATTTTTCTCTCCCACCTGCACAATGTCTCTTTCTGCAAACTTTCCTCTTGAAGAAATCCTGACTACATCACCATCCAGTTCTTCCATAGCTTAAAAAAAAAGAAAGAAATTAATTTATCTGTGAGAGTTCAACCACCCAAAGAAAGCATTACTGAGGAAAACTTTGGTCAATTTACACTTTTGGAGGAACAAAACCATCAACAGCTATCTTAAGGTAACTCTTTAGATTATTTGCTCTATAAAATACATCATGCATTGCAGTTATTTTGTACTTTTTCATGCTAACAATACCTATTTTTTGCCTTTATTCTCATCTTCAGAACAAAACACACCATGATAAGGTCCACCATATCCTTCCAGCTCCCAAATCAGCAAGCATATCCTTTTGGTAAGGCTATATTCATACTTTCACAGGTGGAGAACTCATCTTCAGAAATTATTGTTAACAGAAGGTAACATGGGATATAGCACAACAAGGCAATAACATTCATACTGGTAATGACTGTTATTACATATGAATTAGGAATTTTTAAAATAATTTTCTTAAATTTACTAGCCAGTTCTTGCATTTTTTTGAACAAGGTCCAGGTAAACTCTGAAATTATCAATATACCCAGAAGCTATTCTAGACTTCTGTGTGAAGGCATACCTGCTCTACAGTCAGTGTTGCAATTGATGGATCTGGGATTACAAAATAATTGCTCAGCCCTTGGATCAGCAATCCTACAATCCTTCTTTCAGTACACTGTATGAAAATCTAAGCCCTGGAGCACTAGAGCTTCTTAGGGCTTTACAAACTGGGCTGAGCTCACTGAACCCAAAATTTCAAAACCTATTTCTTCCAATGCAAGATCTCGAAAGCATAAATAAAGCTATCAGGATCCAAGTTCAAAGAAAAGAGAAGGATGTATTTCTTCAAAAATTAGTTAGTAGGCCTGTAGAGCACATTGCTAGATATTGCTGTTGATGCAATAAATGCGTGTATGTTCAAACCAGAAGACTGGACAGGTATTTGAAGAGAAGACCCACTAACAATTTCCAAAATAAACATAAACCACATTCTGCTCAATAAATTCAGAATTGAAGACTGTATTCAGGGAAATACCTTTTTTGCTTATTTCATTTCTAACATTCTCTAGATAAACGCCTGTGGCCATTTCACAGTCTGATCACTGGGCAAAACAGAACACTGATCTGAGTCTTTGTAGTCATCCAGACATCCTTATACAAAGCTGTGCCAAAGGTGAATGACATCTATCAAAGCTTCAGACTTTTATCTATGCTCCAGACTTTTATCCCTCTGGTAGCTCCCAGGGGCTTTGAGATCTAGAGTGGGCAGTGATATCTGGAGAGAAGTAGCTCAGTCTCTCTACAGCAGAACTAGAGCTTGACTGGTCTTTGAACTGTAAGAGTATGCCTGGAATATACACACTCCTACACACACATTTTTTCAGTGTCTACATCAAACATGGAGATTGTTGTTTTCTTCCAGAAAAACAAAAACAAAAACAAAAACAGAACAAACAAAAAACCTAACAACTTATGTATATGGGACAAATAATTTCTCTGCTTCTCTGCCCTTTTGAGTGTTGAGGGATTTACAGATCTGGCACACATCTAATAGGTAAATTTCACTCATGGGGCATCAGTCCAAAGATGGAAACTGTATCCTGCAATAGAAACAGAATCCTGCTTTAACAAAAGTTATAGGGATGACACCCCCAAAACTCAGTAAAGACAGCCTCCAGAAGTAAAAGGAAAGCAGAATCTACATGACCCTACAGTCAAGAGGAGTTTGAGCAAACTCAAGGACTGGACAAAGAGTGAAGGGGAAAAGGCAAAGGAAGGGTGAAGAAAAAATAAGTAACATAGGTGTAGAGTTTGAATTATCTGGGGGAAAGTAAAGCTTGCAAATTTCTCTCTTAATGCATTTTTGAAGAGAAATGGTCTCTTCTCATTGCTTGTGGCATACAGTCATCGGAAGTATGAATGTCCATTTGGACAATCTCATAAAGGAATATGATACTTTAATATACCACTTGTCAAAAAGCATAAGAAAGTCAACCCCAATAAATTATTTTTCTTGTATCATTTTTTCCTCTTGTTCTCATACTCCTGGAATATTTGTATAGGAATTTAAATGTATAGTCATTGAGGACTACTTACATTATATACCTGTGGTAGTACTAAGTAGTTTCATGTACAAAAGAAGACATACTGTCTAACTAGGAGTACTAAAATGGAAAAGAAAGAAGGATGTGTAACTTTGAGAAACAGATATAAAAGGAATGTCTACACTTCATTGTGCGTTGATGTGCAAGATGCCACTTAATAAATTAGTCCAAATAATGGAAGCAGCTTAGTCATTGCAATAGAGAGTGCTGTTCTGGAACACCATATGAAAGCATATGCAAATAATTTTGGTGATTTCTTTCCTGCTGTAATATTCTCCCAATGCTGGTAGACAGTAAGGTTCACTTCTGTTATAAAGTGAAACCCACTTTAACCCAGATCACCTCTTCAAAGTTATTTACTTTCCTTAGTATTTTATTGCTGCAATAAGAACAAATGATCAAATTTTCATTCAGCTGACACGAAATATGCATGCTGAAAAAATTCAAAATTACTTGAGTATACTTATTTTACTCTTTTTTTCTTCGCCACTCATCTTCTAGAGCAATGTAGATGCTCAGCCCCCATATGGTTCTGTGACTTTAACAGAGAGCCTGAGGGGCTATACAGGTCGACATGGTAGCTTGTAATCATACTGAGTTATCAATCAATCCAGCTGGAAATGCCAACGGTGCTTACTGCTTGTTCTATATTATGTTTTTTTTTTAAAGAACAATATTTGTTTGAAAAGCCACATATCACTAATATGTAAACAAATATAAAACATTCTAAAAAAAACCACTAAAACACTTACCATCAAACTCTGCTGGTCCTACCCCCACTATAATTATTGACATTGGAAGCTTTGAAGCCTTCAAAAGAAGAAAAAAAAGAGGTTTAATACATTGCATAACCTCTGCCACTATTACGTAAGATCCGAGGACAATATGAACAAAAAATGTGCAGAAGTAATGCTTGAAAGAGCAATTCCTCATCCTCACCTCCTAAAATGCTGAGTGCAAATTGTCTGCTTAAGTGCTAAGTACAAAGCATCCAAAGCATCTTGGATGAAGACAAAAAAGGCAGATGATCATTTTGATTTATTTTTTCCTTATAAAGTCTTTGAATCATATAGGATCATAATTAAACACAACTATGCTAGGATTTAATACTAAGATGACAACTAAGAAGACAAATTTCTCTTAGAATCTTTTGTAAACTGACAGTAATAGTAAATATGTACCTAGTGACAGTCTGACATTTATTTGAATGTACTCAGTTGCTTCTCGATATTACATAGCTGCTTGGAATTACACGATTCCCTGTATTTTTTACATAGATCTTATGCCAACTTTTCTCAGAAGAATATATCACCTATTTGAGCAATATCTACCTGATATTTCTTCCACGAATGAAATTTTATTCAAGTTAATCATCCATGCCACAAAGTAAACAAGATATTGAACTGCTTTATATTTAAGATTTTTAATTTTACTTTATCTTTTTTATTCAATGAAAAAAGGCAAAGATGATATCTGGCTTTCCCTGACTGAACTCTCTGTAAAACCTTTAAAATTACAAAGACAGCATCATAAATATTGGATTTTCCTGCCCTGATGGCAGCACCAGATATCCAGTAGAGAAATCATCTGAAACTGGCTCTTTTGAGGAGGGTAACAACTAAAAAAATCACCTAACAAATGTCAGGGCTGACAAATGTTCCTTATTGAGATATTCCATTGAACTGTGAAATGTCTACAGTCATTTTAAACAGGAGTCTACACTGGCCAAAAATCATAGCTGTATGCTTTCTGCTAAATTAAACTCAGCATCACTGAAGTTTGAAGTCAGGTGGTTTTAGAACATACTGTTATAGCTTTCTTCCGGATTATAAAAAGTGTTTTTCTGCATGATCTAAAAGACATTCTCTTTTTAGATGCACCATCCCCACTTCCCATTCTTCATCTGTCATAACATTGCATATAAAACCAACTTTCTTCTAGCAGAAGGTTTACAGTTAATTAGTGTATACACATTAACTAAAACAGTGAAAGTATGACATTCTGTAAATCACTAATGTGCTCACCACTCTACATTGTACGGTGTGTGCTATACACTATCTGCAAATTCACAATGAAGTATTCCTACGTAGTCTATCTTCCAACTCAAATCTTGTAGCAAAGTAAAAAGATATAATAATCCCTAGTTAATTTAAATACTAAAGATATTGGTTAAAGACCAGACGTTGTCATGGTCAACTGGCTCTGGGTGTCCCTGTTGGAGCAGAGGGGCTGCACCAAATGGCCTCCAGAGGTCCCTGCCAACCTCAGCCATTCCGTGACTCAAGACCATCAAGAGAGTGTAACTGTACCTGAGTTGCAATTAACTGTGTAAGACACTGATAGTAAGTATAAAGTATTTTTCAGACATGAAGTCTCTACTTAAAACAGCATGGAACACATTCTGTTTTTCAGATGTTTTCTACAATCTCAGCATTTGAGTGTAAATAAAACATTCTTCATGGACGTTCCTATTTAGGAAGACACAGTAGTATGTGATACAATACATTTGAAACAGTAAGTGGCAAGGTCAGTGAAAAGACAAAAAGTTCAACTTTTGCACATAAACTTGGTGTTGGCATTTACTGAATGACAGAGTAACCTTTAAACGATTTAATAAAACAGCATGTGTGACATATATGCTGTAAAAAGGAGGATGTATAAAGCACAATTAGCGAGAAAAAATGAAATATACTCTTCCCAAGTCTTATACACATCAACTTGTATTTAACATCACTGCCCTTTTTATTAATTCAAATATTATTACGACTGAAGAAAATGCTATTGCATTTGATTAGTTCAGTCATGGTATACTCACACTGCAAGAACTACACAGAAAAATTAATGAATCTTCATCAGAAGTAATATTTCTGAATTTGTGCTCATTCCAAGCTAACAATACATCTGTACTTCCAGACAGTTGCAGAGTAACAGCTAGTGTTCCTATTATTCCGGTAGCATTTTCTACTCATGGAAACAAGGCTTTTCTGTATTTCTTAGTGACAAATTACTTAATCTTACAAATTCACAATCAATCAAACTTGCTGGTCTCTTACTTACCCTCTATATGGACCTCGAATTGAAGGGGACAGTTAAATCTAAAGCTTTTATTTTATGTTTTTTCCTCCATGTAGCTTTTTTGCCACGTAAAGGAAGCTAGATAACAAACTTCCAGGGTAGGCTAGAGAATGAACTTCCAAGATAAAAGCTTGTTTATCTCCTATAAAAGTAAGAGTGGCTTTATCCTATTTTGAACTGGAAGAGGTAAAAATTTATCATATGGTTTGAGAGAGTCCTTATCAACATACAAACTCTGTCCATACGCTGCCGGGTAGAGCTTGAGGGCATCTTGCTTTCCAGTGAGAGAGGGAACATTTCAGTAATATTTTGTTGTGCACCCTACAAGTGGAATGGTACTACTGTAGGAAGTAGTGAAAGCGGGCCTTCAAAAATATGTCACTTAATTCTGTGCCATTCATTTTGACGTGATGCTTAATTATTTTAATGTAGGCTTTTCACCCATCACTTTCCTAGTAACTAGATCCACTGTGGTGTGTTTAAAATTATTGGTATGGATCTTTTCAAGCTCTAGATGGAAGCTGGTTGTGTGTGTAATTTCATCTGACATTTCCCAAGGGCGAAAGAAGAACAGAATGTGTTTGTAATGCAGAATATTACTTATACGCATAGCAGTTTTGAAGAGAAAAATATTGAAAATAATGAAGAAACTGAGAAACAATTAAGAATTTTTAAAATTCATGGGAACTATCTAAAAGGCTATCAGCTGACAGTTATACCTGACCTTTGGGACCAGAAAGTTTGGGGCGGTTTTTGGAAGGTGGGAAAAAAAAAAAGAAAAATCAAAGCTGTATGCAATTATTTGAAAAATAAACAGAGGTTCACTATGAAATGCTGCATGGTGGGATGTGCATGAGGGAGGAGGGATCAAGACACAGATTATAAAAGTTGTATGAATATACAGCGTTAGATAGAAGAGTATCATTTCTCACAAAACACTAATTAAGCTGAGACACAACTTCTGGTTTCCTTTAATCTTTGTGCATATTTTTTTTTTCTGTTTGGAAAGAATGGTTAATTTACAGAACTAATTTAATGTCTAAAATAATAACAGGCTTAGTTTATTGCCTAAAATATTTAAACCGAGAATTATTTTAATTTTCAATACTTTTTGCAAAACTTACATTCACTATGGATTCTTTCGTCTGAGCCATATCTGAAATAACTCCGTCTGTAATAATGAGAAGGACAAAGTACTGGGAGCCATCTTTTACTGAAGAAGCGTATCTAAAGGAAAAAAAAAAAAAAAAAAAAGAGCATTATGATAGTAAAAGAAATCCCTTTACACAAAAGGAGCTAATATGAGGAAAAGATGTATTTTTTAATTTGACTACTAAGGACTAACAAAAATAATTAATTGTGATGGATCTCCAAAAGTGAAGACATTCATAGTTAAGATGGGCATTCTACTTTCAACTGAGAACATTTTAAAGTATATAATAAAATAACTGTAACTAATACAATATTGATACTGATAATCTGCACGTGTTGAATCAGTTAAAAATGGGGCCTGTATCACCACCAAAAAAAGCATGGACACAATGCAATTTATAGAATCATGGGTCTTTAGAAAGTTATTTAATAGCTATTACCTTTGGGAAACATCATTTGGTATGCAGAGAATATATTACTATTGAATGGTTGTTTTTATAGCACAAATAAAATTTATCAGGAGTTAGCACACTACATAAACACCATTATTTTTCTGTCTTACAAAAAGAAGTTACACACCATTGACCTCATTTTCAGATTTATAGTTCATGTATAGATTTGTAATATGGCTGAACATGCACCCTGAAACGTTGGCTAAGGTATTTACACCCCTTTATACCACCCATAAATAGGCCCTCTAGACTCAAGCCTCTCCCTGTACTGTATATAAGACAAAAAACATACAGTGCCATCCCAGTCCTGCATCAGCCAAAGGAACCAAGAAGCAACTACTCTTTGAAAATGAACAGCTTTTGAAGATTTGGAAAGTTCTGAAAGATAGCGAGTCTGCAGCAGCTTCACTGAACTCTGTGACCTGCATATCAGAAACCAAGACTTGAATTTGTTTGCTTTCAACTCCCAAGGGTCAAAGTGTCCTGTATAATTGGTTTTGCATGGAGCATCATGTTCCACTTGCTGCTTCACTCGACAGCAGCATTCATGAAGGCTCTTGGTGCTGTCAAGGAGTCAGGTAGTGGAACTCTGTAAGAAAAATGGCCATGAGTAGTGTGGAGAGCAGGGGGAAAAAAGAATTCTCCATACGGAGTTATGTACTTGGGGATGATACAAATGCCCAGGTATACAATAAGACTGTCAGAATTCACTGTCTTATTTCAGAATTCACTGTCTTATTCACTGTCTTACTGGACAGGGTGTGTTCTAATGATGTTCGTGGTGTTACTTCGAATATTCTAACTCTGATGTAAATTTGCAAGTGAGTGCTGCCAGTAAACAAGAGGCTGTAACCATAACACTTGCAAGACTTTGAAGGATTGGGTATGAATTGGAATCTACAACTCTCAGAAAGCCATCACGCTCCTCCTTCTCCTTCCCAGGATATAGATGGGTATAAAAGTCACATGGTCAACAACCTGTCAAACAGCTTCTGTTTGTATGTTGGCAGTAGGGACTGGAATCAAATGTATAGATTAACAAGATGTACCATGGAATACATTTTCCCTACAACATCAAGACTTCTTTCATCTCATTTTTCCACAATACTCATAATCTTTTCATTAATGACTTCAGAGACAAGGGATGATCAGGTGAGAGAGTAAAATAAAAATGCAATACCCCTTAAAAGCACTTAAGTCTACATGTCTACACTATAAAAAATGGAACAGAAATTTGATTACTTCAAAATATCCATGGAAAAGAGCACAGTCTGCAGCCTTTTGGAAGATCGTATACAAAGAGGAGAGATGATATAAGACAGTAGAGAGAACCTGGTGTAGTTTGGATAATTTTTTAGCTAGGCATTATCCTAGTGAGGGAAGTATAACAAACTCATTACCTGCTTGAAGACCTCTGGAAGAGTTCTGAGATCACAATAGATCTGAGAGCACAGTAATATCTGACATAGTTCCCAGAGATTTCATCAGAGATGTATTTTTAAGTAGGAGGGATGTGGGAAGAAGAAATTTCTTTGAGACTGAAGTTAGGTTAAAAAAGAAACAGCAGGCTAGAGGAGAGGAGTAACTATCATAATTTCTACCGCCATGTCTATATGTCCATAAGAGTCAACAGAATAGCTGAGAAGCTGAACTTTGAGGGAAATGCTGTTACTGAGTCTAGTCCATGGATTGTATTAATGATGGTCTTGCAGTAGAAATGAAGACATCTAGCTTTTCCACTTCTAATATAGAGCGACTCATTATGAGAATGAGTTCCCAAAGTTTGCAATGAGTTGATAGTTAGATGGAAGTTCACTGGAAGAACTACAAATGACGGTGACAGGCTTCTGCAATTATGGAAAAGTTGACAAGTATTCAGAAGAAACAAGTGGTGAGAAGAACTCAATTTATACCAATGTTTTGATGGTACTAGGTCAAGGATTTCAATTTTTTTTTTTTCTTTGTAATGAACAGGAGGCTTCATGTTAATTGCCAAAATCAGAACCAGCCAGCTCAGTTGGTACAATCAGTTTGAAAGAAGATGAAAGTCAATGGGTTTCATTTCCAGTTAACAAGGCAATGACACATACATGGAATTCATCTATCATAGGAGCTGGCAGGTTTCCTGACAGAAGACTACAGTCTGAGGACTGCTTCTGCAGAGATCATGTCAAATTGAAGACTAAAAGGAGATAGGTAGTTGCTAAGGGAAAGCAATGGAATATACATGTATATGATTTAAATAGTGTGATGCAAAGATATAGAAATTAATCCTAATGATAAATAACTGAACTCAGCTCTCTAGCCCTGCTGGAGTGCACAGCCAATTATCTGTACCATAGAATTTGCAAATTATTACTACTGGGCAGTAGAACAACAGCAAAAGCAGTAACAAGAACAGATAAATAAAACAGATAAGCAAATAAATAGAACAGGTAAATATTTTTTGCTACAATAACTGCAAGCTCATAGTAAAACATTAACCATGCAATTATTTACATATCCCTGATGCTTTGTTTTATGAATATTAGTTCTTTCTATGTATCTATGAATAAAATAACATTTGTTCAGGTAGTTACTCAGTTAAATTATCTGATCTGTACCTCTTTTCCTATACCAACACATGGAGGAATACTGTAAGACAAGATCTTGTCTGCTAAGATAAGGCAACATTATCCTCCTTGAGAAACTTCTAAAAACACAGGAAAGGTTATACTTCAAGAAGTTAGAGGAGGTGTTGCATAACACAGCATTGTGGCTCCCCAACAGAGACTGTACAACTGCTTTAACAGTACCCTTACTAGCTGAGAATCATAGCCAGAGTCCTGCAAAATGTATTCGACACTGAGATTAAAGGAACTGCATATCTCTAAAAATTACGCTTTAAGAATTTTTTGATAGATTTATGTCTTATCCGTGAATCAGAAATTCTGATTACTGTGCTTCAGATGACAAAAAGGGAATATAGCAGAGTGATCCCATGAATAATTTTTTTGTTATTAATTCTCCTAGGATTTTAACACAGGGTAGATCAACTGGATCACTTCTATTTACTTTTAATCAGCTCTCAAAGTCTGTGTAATACTATCACAAGGTCTTCAGATCTACTTAAACATATAAGTTAATCAAGTCAGAAGAAGAAAAAAACATCATAAATACCTTTTTCAAATTTTGGCATCATATAACTGTTGTTAGTTTTCTACATGCAATAACTATACAAACAATACAAAGTTTCTGTAAAGCACTTCTTATGCTTACCTTGCTACATGATTAATTACAGGGGCAAAGTTTGTAGGTCCATAAAGCTGGACAGATTTTAGACTCCTATAATATGCCTCCATTACTCCATCAATGCCATGGCAGTACGGATTTTGAGGGTTTCCATTCTAATGAAAGTAAGAGACAAATAATCACTAAAAATAACCATGAAGGAAAAACGATGCAGCTTAGTGAAAAATTATCCAGTGTCCATTTTTCAATGGCAAAGACCTAAGAATTTAAGGATCTCTTCAAAGAGTTTGCTAGCAATGTCCAATGTATGAGTTATGACTGGTTCTGAATATTAATTGCCTGTAGAAGGAGGTTTTAGCAGCCTCATGTTATATGCAGTCTGAATCACTGGCACAGGTTCCCAGACATAAATACCATCTTAAGGGTAATTAAACAGTCTTTATATGGAACAGTAACAAGCATTTCTCTGTGCACATTTAAGGTATGAATTATGGGACAAATGTAAAACTGGAATCATATTTAGAAGCACAGTTATGTCTCAATAATTTCTTATTTTAAAAGCATGAAGAAAAAGAAATGGGAGCCAAATGCTGATCTTCATACAGTATGTGAGTATAAGGTAAGCTATAACCTCTTCGTTGTTTTGGTATACTGTTCTACATTGGAAAACTCATTTTAGATCTAATATAAACAGATGAAGAAATGAACTTACTCTCTGGAAACCCATAGAATTATTTGGAACTTGCACATAAGACTGTAAATTCTTTGCGTAGGCATTTTACTGCCTAGTTCTATGATGACTCTATGAGGATACCTATTTTCAGATGATATTACAAATATAAAAGCTAAATTGCAGATTAATGATCTGTGTCAGGCTAGATAGATAACCATGTAAGGCTTCAAACCTTCCAAATCACCTTACTCTCTTCCTTATGCCAACACCTCATTGACTTAATGTGCTAGTATCTTATTCTGAAGTACACTGCATCTCCCTTAGAATCTAGAAAAGCGAAGGGGATTTTTCGTGGAATTGATGTGGAATGTTAAAAAAGATTGCTGAAATCACTGCTAAGAATTAAATGGGAGACAACTATGCATGTTTAGGTCTGCAAGAAGGAAGAAAGACTGTTTATTCCTCCTGTAAAAGCACCCACAATACTTTATGTATTAATTGAATTATTTTTAGAATAAACTTTTAAAATCTGAAAGTAGCCAGGAATAATTCTGCTGTTTTAATAGTCTTAATTACTATCTGTTTCCATGTTTTTGAACTTGCTAAAAGAATCCCAAGGGAAGTCTGTAATTCAAAATAATATCTGCAATTACATCTGCTTTAATTTGCCATCCATATGGAAAACTTCTCCTTGAAATGTGGCATTGGTTTCTAGCACACACTAACAGATGATTTACACATCTACAATCACCAGTCTATTCTGCCATTGTCTTTGTTGCTATTTAATTGAAACTCACCTGATACACCTACATTTGCTGAGAACTCTATCCTACTCAGGTAAGAACAAAAAGCTCAAAATAAGCAAATAGATAAATATCCACACTAATCTCAAACACCAGTTTCAACGCGTTAACCTTTCTAGCAAATCCAGTTAGATTTTAGCTTTGTAATTTAACTGGCCCATATACAAAATCTGATTTGTTCCTGTAACCTCATCCTACACTCCACTCTAGGAATCTCTAAACTAGCAGCCTGTAAAATATAAAGAGATCCCAGAAAATGAGAGAGAACAACAACAACAATAAAAGATGATCTTGGATCATGGTTCACTTGCATGTTAAGATAGATTAGCTTCAAGCTGAAATCTTACAAATATTTATTTCTCATGCTGCTACAGATGAGGTTTATTACTATTTTTGGCCTACAGGGACATCTTGACTCTGGACTTCTGTCAGTAACGTCACTAGCATGAACATTTTGAAGTAGTCTTTTAGACATAAGAATTAGCATATTCTGTTCTTTACTTGCCCAGTAATTACTTAACACTAAAACCTTAATTCCGCAAATTTGGTTGCAGTACAGAAATTCAAAAAATATTTATATATATTTATTAGCTTACCAATGCAAATTCATGTGATACTCTTCCATCTGGAGGCAGCCTAGCTCCAAAACCTAGAGCTGGGAACATTTTATCACTATCATAGTCCTGAATTATTTCACCTACTGCTTTCAGTGCCATGCCGTAAGCATTCAGCTGATAGGGATTCATATAGTGCAGTGAAGTAGGCTGTGAAGGATTACCTGTTGAAGCAAGAGTCAGGTTTACTTTACAACTGAATCACTCCCAGATTTTCTCTCCTAAAAATGATAGAAATCTAAGAAAGCAGAAATTGAAAAAATCATGAAAAGGAAAAAAAATAAATCCTATACACATAACTGTGGTTAAGTCAGGTAAAAATGCAATGTTCTGAATAAAATTTTAATAGGTTAATAGTAGTAGCTATAACCTTTTCCACTACTGGAAGGGCAGCAAGCAATTGTCATTAAACTTGTAAATTTGTATCACTGTTATAACATACAACATGTACTTTTAAGATGAAATATACAAAAGTATGATGAGATTTGGAAAGTAGTTCTGGAGTAGAATCAAAATTTATTTTAGTTTCACCACACTTAGCCTTACTCTACCTGAAACTCCTTTGTTTTGTCCCTCTCAAGGGGGTCTCTAATTTAGCCAACTTTCTCCCAGCAATAATAAATACATAAACAAAAAAATCAGAAAGTACAGGAATATTTGCAAACTGTTCCTACTAATTTAATTTTGCACATAGATTTAATAGATAAATAAATAAATCTAGCTGTTCTGTTTGTCCTGCTTTTCTGGACAGGAATTGGTTTCTAGTCTGTAACTGCTCAGCTGATTCCAGATGTTACAAGTATACAAATACTTAGTAATACAAAGCAGTTAAGCACAACACTGGTACAGGTACACACACATATCTCAAAAAACGTGCTTTAAAACTGAACACAGCACATTAATAAAGAATAAATTTATTTTTATTCTTACCATTTGAGGCTGTGAAGTCAATAGCTACTGTGAAATTGATTTGGGTTCTGTAAAATAAGCAAATACAAACTTTATCAATAGCTTAACTGTTATATGGAAAAATAAACAAGAAATTATATCAGTTGAGGACAAAGCATAGGACACTGACTTTCTAATACAGAAAAAAAAACACATTGAAAACCCTTCTATAGGATTCCAACAACATGCTACACAACACTATTGTATTAGCATATTGAAAAAAGTTTATTTACTTCATCCTTCCTATGTTTTCTTTTGTTCATCATTTAGGAAAAATTCTAAATCAACAGTAAGGTTATTATGATCCATGTACATTATTAATTCATTCTCAACATTAACACTGCTTTTTCCTTGGACATAGTTTAGCTTTAGTCATGGATGACTCTGACAAAGCATGTAGGGTTTTACTAACCTGCTCTTAACACCAAAACCATGTCTTTGGTTAGAATGTGCTTGAAATCATGCTATATATAAAATCTTTGGAGAGGATAGCATATTTTTTGGCAGGAGATTTCATTCATGTGAATATAGTCAATTGTTTGAGTGAGTGCATCAAGGAACATTTTGCAAGATAAAATTAAAATCTGGCAGCAAGAATTTTGAGCAGTTGCTGAGTTAAAGCCATTATCATGCATTTGTTAGCATACTATTGTTGTCAAAAAAATCATTCACTGATGTACTTCGTGAGTGGCAATCCCATTCAATGCAATTCTGTTCCATAACTTCTTTCAGGACAAAATACTACCATTCTGGAGATAATCTCTTAGCTAGTAAGACTCTGATCAGGCAGAACAGTTTGGATGGATCTGAAAATTGCCTTTTTACTCAGACTAAGTCTTTTACATCTTCCTTCAAATTTCTGCCTCTCGGTGTGCACTACAATGAACTTACTGACCAAATTAGCAAAGATTAAAGCTCTTTGAAAATTACTGAACAGATTTAACTCATGCACATTTAGATGAAATATCAACAGTTTGACACCTGGCTTTTGACAAGATCTTAGATTGCTGTATTTTGTGTAACAAACAGTAGCCACAAAATCTTTCATTTGGTATAAGGATGCTCAAAATTTAAAAAAGCATCTGAAATTGAAGTTCTTCAAGACAAATTTAGATGCACGATTAAACAGTCCAAATTTTAAAACACACCAAGAAAACTGAAGCTTTATCTAAGATGGTTAACTAATTGTTTTTATAAGTCTTCTAAGCTTAGAGTTACATCTGAAAAACGAAAAATAACTGCAGTGAAATAATGATTATTTAGAATGGATATGCTGAGGTACCTTAGGGTTTAACTCAGGACAATCTAGTTTAGACTTTAAAACAATACAAACAGCTGTTTCCTATGGTGCTGATGAAATCTAAACAAGTATTCATATGAAAATTGTGAAAGAAACTTGGGGTGTTTTCATGAGTAGTTGAATGCTGTTAGAAGGGACGTACAGTATTAGTCTGAACAGCAAGAAGGTAATTTTACAAACAGTGCTCAAAAGCACACAAAAACATTAACTGTTTGGCAACCAAAGATTCTCAACACACATATAAAAAGCAGAAGGCATGCACCTACACCTAGGAAATCTTGAAAACCAAAAAACTTCTTTTTCACAGTAATATATGAATGCTATGTTGTTATCTCTGTACATTTTTCTAAAAATCTTAAAATGCCACTAAAGTGCACTTAAGATGCAATATGAAACAAAAATACCTCACCTTTAGGGAATTTTCCCAAACTTAGTGGCACTATATGAGTTAGATTTTAGTTTAGAGAAGCACAGAATCTCCACAGTACTATGCTACAGAAACTGGCAATTTACAAGACAACAATTTCATGCACACAAACCACAGAAGACCCAAGGCATTCTAACTGTGCTGAATTTTATGGTAAAGCCACACTCTGTTTAGGTACAATGGCATAAGGAATTATTCAATTATGTAATTCTTCATTTTGTGAAAAGATAAAATCACCGTACTGGCAACTGTTTGACCTATACAGATATCAAAGTAAAAATAATAATTAAGAAGGGCTAGAAAAGCAGTGAGTATAAGAAGTACTCAAAAATCAAGTTCCTGAGTTCAACCCCAACCTATCAACTCATATGCCCATCATTGATAACATGATCAGATATAGTCTGAAACCCACCCATCTCTCCTATCCCCCATACCCAAGAGCAGAATCTGCTTCAAAGAACAGGCAAGGGATGGGCAACACTCAATATTTCCTTTTATCCTCAGAGCAGCCTGTTGCATTTACTACACGCTACCAACTCCCTGCCCTGATGACAATACTGTTCACTTCTTTAGTGACTTTTAATCTCCCTTATCACTATTGCTTCACAATTAATTTATTTCCTCAGCACACTTGTAAAGCAAAGGGACCTTACAGTTGTTATACAGATGCAAAATTGAAATGCTGGAATTAAGGTAAACATTTCTATTCATTTTGCATGCTTTTGTTGTTGCTTTGTTTTGTATTCAGCTGATACAGCATTGCACCTCATTTCTTCAATATAAGCACGCAGCAGTATTGACCTCAGCATTGACAAGGAATGTACAGTGCTACTGCTGACTTGGTGAGATGCTTAAAAAAGAAAAGTCTGATTCATGTGATTTGGCTGCTATCACAGAACACCACTGTGGGAGACTAACAGATAAAATCATTGCTTGGGGAAACTTAACTGCTCTAACAATGAGAATTCTGCGATGGAAAAAGGTACAATATTATGAACTCTCCTTTTTATTACAAACCTCATATTTTATTAAAACATGGCCTTCCGAAAGTAGAAGGTTCATGATTTATCATATTTGGTCATTCCCTCAGATCAGTGTTTTTTTTATACAGAAAGTGCAATTTGAAGGAGGAACTCTAGTTTCCTACATTAATGTATGATGAAAGAAGGTGTACCCAGTAGGGGATACTACTCTGAAAGGCAACACAAACTATGTCAAGAGAAATCAAAAGACGTGCAGAAGGAGACACTGCTACATCTAATACCCTTAAAGAACACAGGATAGTAACATGCTAGCAAATTTCCCACAGTGAGAGGCAGGAAGGCCCTGGGAAGTGGAAAGGACAAACTACTTGAGGCAAAGGTCCAAGGCTTTTTTTGTCATTATTTTAAAATATTTCTAATTCTCTGGATTTTTCAAAAGTTAAGTTATTTCTAATCAGGAAATTCATTTACTGAGGTTGTGCCCCTGCTTTTCCAGCTGCACACTCCTCAAGCAGCTTAATGAGAAGCTCGTGACACCACCACTTCAGTGAGGTTGCAAGGTCATGAGACAGTGTGCAAAAGATGCTAAAACATTGCCATCTGCTTGGCAGGCTGAGGTGCTGAATGTCCTGACCCAGGGAGGGCTCAGAGAGGACGTCCAAGCACAGCAACGTGCGTTGTGGACTCAGAGCTGGAGACATCACTAACGCCACCATCTAGCTGGTAGAGAGACACCACAGATAGACCTTCACCACACAGCAGGTATTTTGTTTGTGTATTTGGGAGAGCAAGGTAAAAGCCAGACTCTTTCAATAAGGGTTCTACCAGAACTGATAGACATAAGGGAACAAACTAAGCCTGGTTGTAGCTTTTGACTAGGCTTGACAGCATCCGATTTTTAAATGGCATGTTGGAAGAAAACACGAATTGCCTCCTGTGGCTTCAGAGAGAAACAGCTGGTCTGTTAGCAGGGGGGAGCTGGTGAAGGTTTGAGAATCACTTACTGTGTGGAAATCTGTAACTGAGCTAATGGAGTAACTAACACTGCCAAGGGTCTGTATCGTCACCATGGCATTTAGTCTAAAAAGTCCTCAGTGACATTAATTTTTTTATTTCCTCTTTGCAGATGCTTGCAAATGCAGTTTCAGCATAAAGAATCTTTTATTGATAAAAGCTGTATAATACAGAATATTCCTCCTGTAGAGTTTTATTACTTCTAATTATTCTCCAAGGATACAATATACCTGGTTAAGCCTCTAAGATACACCGCTATGGCAGCCCTTGCTTCCCAGCTATAGCTCAATGAGGTCTCCTCAGAACATCAAATATGTATGTCATTACGTTAGATGCTGCACTGGTTGGATGAAAATAGCTGTCATAAAAGCAATTTTAAATTTCCATTTTGGCCATCAATGATTCAGTAAAGCTCAGTTAAAAATGAATGCCCAAAGCCTTTAGGATCCAAACAGCATGTGGGTGTTCGTATCTGAAAACCTGGATGAGGGCAAGTTTTAACATGATGGTGGGGAAACATTTCCACTCATCTTCTACTAATCTGGGACAGAAAAGATGACAACACTTTTGGATTGAAAGAGGATTCAGCTCCTGAAATTTTCATGATTTACAAATGTCTAAAGTAGCATGTTAGCTCACACCCTACTCTAGTAAGTCAATCTAGAAACTTTGTACAGAAATGTCCTTTCTGTATACTTAGTCTTGCAGCTTTCTCTCTTAGATAAAACAGAGCAACTTATAAACTAATCTACCTTAACAGATATTTGTTTGTTTGTTTGTTTCACAGTCATTCCTATAAGCCAGGATTATTTCAACTGCATTCCTCTTCAAGGCAATATCCCTCATATTCCTGGCTAAGTCATATACTGGGAGGTGTTTTGATAGGAAAATATGCTATTAATTGGTATTAATTGGTAAGTGGTAGGAGGAATCTGATTTTGAAATATACGTTTTTTTTAGCACAATGTGCTCTCTTTTAAATGTAGGAAGGTCAGTGTAGTAAAATGTGATTAAGTGTCAAGACACAAGGAAAAGCCAGCTACCAAAATGGTGCTACTTGATGCACCACAGATGTAAAAGAGATATCCATCTCTTTCTGACCATACTGATATAAAAACCAGTGTTCTGAAATAAAACTAAATTAGAATTTATGGACAAACTACTATTTCATTCTTCATGGCTCTTTAAAAAAAAGCAACCGTCACGTTGATGATACTTATAATGGAATACCCCAATTAAACACATGCAGACTCAAAATACAAATCAAATCAATACTGTAATCCCAATTTGTTACAGTTAAAGCTGTCAACTTTTCCATTAAATCAGTATTAGTTCTAGACACTTCAAATCTATTACAATGAAAATTCTGAACATGAAGTATTTCACAAGCATCCATTTATAGAAGAGCCAATATCGTGCCTATTGCAGATTCAGTGTTTTCTTTCCCTTGCTTAACTAAATGAAAGAAAAACAGGGAACTAAAACCAAAATGTTGGAAAACATACTTGATGGGAAAACAGACTTATAGATGAGGAAATCTTCACTTCCCCCTCCTTTCAAAATTTGTTAACTGGACTGAAACTGATATGTAGTAGTATTAAATGAGATGGAAGGAAGGAAGGAAGGAAGGAAGGAAGGAAGGAAGGAAGGAAGGAAGGAAGGAAGGAAGGAAGGAAGGAAGGAAGGAAGGAAGGAAGGAAGGAAGGAAGGAAGGAAGGAAGGAAGAGAAAAGCAAATAAAATTACTTTGAGATTCAGTCTCCTGGTCTTGCCTCCATAGAACAAAACTGCATAGGTTCCAGAAGGAAAGGTAACATTTTATAAAAACCTTTACAGTTTTTCACTGTCATGTACTTCGAAATAACTGTATGAATCACCAAACAAGTCTTTGTATAAAATAATTAAATGATAAGTATTACTGCTCAGACTTTTAAGCACATTATACTAAATTATACTGCAACCCTTTATAAAAAAGAGGAAAAATCTTTACAAGTGGTAATTATTAATACCACAAGAGTTATTTGATTTGCATTTACAGAGAAATACACAAAATATCAATAAGAATAACAAAGTATTATTTGTATTCAGAATTTCTATTATTTATCTACAGAATGCAGATAATTGAGCTTATTAACTGGCATTGTAACATCTCGGTGAAAAATGTGATAACTCAACCTGAAAAGATTATATGTGTGCCCACTCTATTCTTTTCAAATTTAGATATAAAACTTGATTTCTCCATTACTTTTCTATACCCTCCTTGCAAAGACAATCTATGAATGAATGAGGAATAATAAACTGTGGCATAGATGCATACGATACACTTCAAAGAACAAACATATCAGAGGTAGGACCATTTCTTCATCCATGTACACATGTACCTCATTCTACGCAAACTTTGGTAAACATGGATGGATGGTCATTTCCTTTTGGGAAAATAACGATAAATGAGAAATTGAACATGTTATAAATTTTAGATAATTACTATGAAAGAAATGCCTTTGAAGGGGAAAGGCTCTAAATAAATACCAATTTTAAATACACAAAAGGTCAGTGTAATCAGAAGAAATAAACCAGCATTTTACTAGTGTAACATAAAGAGATGGATATAGAATATAGATAATTCCCTTTCAGTTAATCCAGTTATCATTGGTTGACTAGATGTCATTACTCAACGTCATTATTTTTGTACTAGTACCTATTCCAGCATTATAAATAAAACTCCATAACTTAACTGACATCAATAACTATTTGTAGGTTTTACATAAGAAAGTACAGCCTCTATCTAAACAAGGAAAGAAGAAATTGGAGCCAGCGTATGCAAAGTACAAATACAAATTATTAGTGAATTACAATGAGACTGTGAAAACAAGAAAAAATTGTTATCAATCACATACCCGCCTTTAATATAGTCAAGGAATGAAACTTCTGTTTCAATTAGGAAGGAAAGCAATGTTACCTGAAAGCAAATAAAAGAGAGGAAGATATGAATTGTCATGTTCCAATTGAACAAGTAGAGACATAAGCACAAGGTGAAAAAAGAACATGTGAAAAACAAGGAAATAGTTTCAAGAAGCAGTGTTTGAAAGGGAAGAAACAAGTTTGGAAGTCTACTAAATTTATTTTTTAATTGTTGTCGTTTTGTTTTGTTTTGGTGTGTGTGTTTTTTTAAGTGAAAGATAGGGAATGGAAGACCATTTTCCAGGGCATGTTACCACGTGCATTTCTTCTGATCACTGTATACTACTTCTCTATGTGAATATTAGAGGCCAGATGATAATATGTATCTATTCTTTTTGAAGTACTCGCTGAGTACTTTAACTTTGTTTAAAGAACTCAATTACAATTATTTATGTTATTTCCCGTCTCATATTAAAAGTGGTATTGAGTATTGACACAATCCAAGAATGAAGAAAAACTAGTAAGCTGTATATACATATATATATATATGCACACACACATGTATATAATATAAATACTTAAAGTGGAATACACTATATAAGTATGTGAAGATAAGAAATTTCTTCGCTCTCAGCTTTCATCATTCAGAAATTACATGGGTCCAAGACACAGGCAGTGGCCTAAAGTGTTACTGGCATTTGCAGCACTCAAGTCACAGAAATTTAACTAAAGATCTGATGTTCAAGATTTTCATATGCTGCACAACATTCATGAAGCAAAGGATTCAGCCCGTATTATTTTGATTTTATTTACAAAGTGACATACAATTCTCTCAGAACAGAAAATGCATCAGGCAATCAGTGAAAACTACTTATGCAACTATTCAAAACAGGTTCACTTAGAGAGTTTTTAAAAATAAAAATGAGGTTGATTTTTGTCCATAAAACCAAAATTTTATTTGCTTCCAATTGCAGTAAAATATAAAAATTGCAAACATTTCTATTATGTAAACTTACATTCAGAACAAGATTACAGGTAGTAATTGTCTTCTCTCCTACTTCCTTCATCACAGCTTCTCTGTGGTTCTTAGTGACTTGCAAAGTTTAAAACCGCCAATTTACTTTTCTTGTTGAGAACAAAAGATCATAACAAAGTTCTACCAGACTATAAGTAGCATAGTCTTGAATATAAGACTAAAATTTCTATGCGTTTTCCCACTTCAGAGTCATTTCAAGGGTTCATCTATTATTACAGGTGGTCAGTCACCGTGTTCCTAATTAATTTAAGCAAATGTTTTTAGTGAATCTAATTTTAAATGGTAAAAAACACAGACAACACTCTTCAGAAATGGCTAAAATGTTTACTTCCATACAGACAGTAACTACCAATGCTACAATTTCTGTATAGTGAATTTTAAATTTGACTGCTTCATTTGAAACTAATCATATTCAGAAACATTTCTGCTTAGCGTGTAGTTTGAATGTCTGAACTTAAAATGACCTCCTAAGTAATAATGAATTGAGATGGCAACTATCTGTGTATTCCTTAAAAGCAGCAGTGAGATAGAAGTCAAGGATCTATATCCATTTTGCTAACATTTTTCCAGAAGCCAGCTTTCCATTAGTGAGAATGATGGTGGCTTTCCAAACCATGTCTTGGTAAGTGGTTTGAAAATTTAGGTATCTGTTGGGACAATTAAAACCTTGGGTGAATGACAGAAAGAAGTAAAAGCAAAACTACAGGCAAACACACAGGGAAGTGACAATTTGGAGAAACTTAAGGGAAACTTGAAGACAGAATAGAAGTAAGAGCAAACAGGGACAAAAAGGTATTGATAAAGAAATTATAAAAGCAACGGTATAGGACACTGGCAGAGAAGGAAAGATTAAAGAAAATTACTAACACCAAACCAATCATTGTAAATTTCCATGTAATTAGAATTTATTTGAACACCTTAAAGTCTAATAAAAGGAATATATTAGCAAAACATAAATTATCTAACGAATCAGATCTTGCATGGCAAATTTTCATGGACAGACTGCTAGTGACTACTTCTCTTTTAAAATAAAGGTAGAAAATAAGTCATCATTTTCCTACTGATGAACAGACTTACAGAACGTGAGAATGACAACTTGTTCCTTCAAGGCTATAGTTCAGAATGGAAGTAGTAGCCCTGATAAACTTTTAATGTGAAAAAAAAAACATACTTTTTTTTTTTTTAATCATATCTAAAATCTGCTTAGATTTCTAATATATAGTTTTTCAACATTTATGTTTATTTTTTTCAGAGATGATGTTTTCAGTATCATGGATGCCAGAACACGGAAGCTGAGAAAATGCTGAAGGGTGTTCTGGTTTTGGCTGGGATAGAGTTAATTTTCTTCCTAGTAGCTGGTATAGTAGCTGTATTTTAGATTTCTGATGAGAATAATGCTGATAACATTCTGATGTTTTAGCTGTTACCAAGCAGGGCTTACACAAAATCAAGGACTTTTGGCTTCTCGTGCTGCCCTGACAGTTAGAAGTCTTGGGGTGCACAAGGAGCTGGGAGGGGACAGAACCAGGACAGCTGACCCAGACTGGCCAAAGGGATGTCCCAAAGCATGCAGCATCATGCTGAACAACAAAACTGGGGGAATTTACCTTAAGGGACTGCCATTGCGCAGGGTTTGGCTGGGCACCAGTCAGTGGGCAGTGAACAATGGCATTGTGCATCACTTGCTTTGTTGTTTTGTTTGTTTGTTTGTTTTAATTGTTACTATTCCCCGTCCCCGCAATTTTCTGTTCTATTAAACTATCTTTATCTCAACTCATAAGTTTTTTACTCCTTCCCTCTCACCCCCCAGTTTTCTCCACAATCCCATTGGGGGTGGAGAGTGAGTGAACATTTGCTTGGTGCTTAGCTGCTTGCTGGGTTAAACTACTGCAAGGGAATAATTTGCATTGCTAGCAAATGGTTCATAACAGAATATGGACAAAAGGACCTTAAACGCTCATTCCAAATTATACTAACAGATCTTTCAAGATAGATTTACAAAAGCCTGTTGGTAATAACAAATTATGACTGCTTTTGGTTTAGCATAGTAGGCATGACTTACTAGCTTTTACTGATGCTAGCTCAGTGGTCAAATTTAAAAATAAAATTGAGTCCTGAAAATGCAAATATGTTTCAGATAAAATTTAATAGTGTCCAGTGATATAACTTCAAGAATCTGTCTCCAATGTTGGTATGATTCATTTTTAAAATCATTTGCAACTTAACAGCATGCTTGAAAACAACTTCTATCAACTTTATTCAAATGAAAATCTGAAAAGAAATGCTGTAGTACAGTAAATAGTTTATTGTTGTAGCCTTCACAAAGGTTCTATTCTAACCCTGTTACAAGTCAACTATGCTGTATTTCAAGAGAAAAGAGTACACAGTAATATTATAAATATATACTTACTGTTCCAGAATTAATATACTTTTTCTTTTTTCCTTTTTTCTTTGGATTTATTACCTAGAAACACAGATACAAGTATTAAAGCAGTATCATTTGTGACTGAACAAAAGATTATTGTTAAGACACTTTCAAATTAGGAAATAGTCTATTTTCAGTGGAATCTAAATTTATTCAGCATTCTGTTTACTTATGCACCTCAATGAGGGGATATACACATATCTCAAAAACAGTGAGTTTATCTTCATGGTACCTGCTAGGTAAACCAGTGCTGCTACCCATATTTGACAAGTAAGGGATTGAAACAACAGAGGTGAGTGTTCATTACACCTGAGTGCTCATTGAAACACTTCTTTGAATTTTCACAAAATCCTGCATTTTTATGTACACTTGATCCCAGTGTCCCAATGTACAGGGTTGTAACTTCTTTGGCTTACAGTGCACCTCTTCATATCTCAGTTAATCTGTCTCCAGCTTCTCAGTATTATCTGAGAAACATGGGAGTTGTTCTACTCCTGGCTTCTGTATGTGATGCAATGACAGGAACAGCAATTGCAAGGCAAGGAAGGCCCAGATCATACTGTTTCAAAACAGAAACAAGCTAGTTATTTCATGAAAAATGGCACTGACCACCACCTGACTGGCATACGTGCACTCCCAGTACACAAGAACCTTCACAGAACCAGACTACTAGGCATTAAAACATTTTCTTGAATGTCTTGAAGCCACATCCATAAAATCTCTTGCTGTAGCCATGGGAAAAATTGCTTCCCTTCTCAATACCTAAAGGCAAGTCTCAGTCAGTTTTGTTACATGCATGTTAAAAATGTGTTCCTGGTTTATTCAAAATTGCACATGGAATTGGAAGCAAAACATTATTTTGTTAACTACGTTGATCGACTATCTCCTGTATAACCAGGAAAACTAAAATCCCTGTGGCTTAGTGCCAAGTTTTACTGTAAACTACTCACAGATGTTCTGTGAATGACAAGGACTGAAAATGTACCCAACTGTAATCTCAGTCCCTTAACTGCTATAAAATATTTCATCGATTATGCCTGAAAATGGGAAAAACAGTAAAACATCTTCCAAAAATTCTCCCCCAACCCTAATGAAATTACATTTAAAGATTATATCCCTTGCACAGCACAGAACAACTGTGAAATGAAGAGCAGGAAGAGATAACCATCATTTGAGGTCTTCCAGAACAGGCTAAACAAGAGTGACTCCTTATTTCCCTCCAGTAAGCCACAGTGCAAGCTGCTGAGTATTTTTCAAACCTTTTCCTGTGTAAGCCCTCTAGCTTCCTAAAAAATCCCAAACAACCCATCCCCCTCCTAATTACAGTGGCTGAATGGGTGAGCTGTGTATTAGATCTGTATAGTAGCGGTTTAGATACTATGCAATAATTCTTGCTGAACCAGAATCTTAGCCAGAAGGTGACTCCAGCAGAAAAATGCCCAGACTAGGAAGATGAAGGTAACAGACTGCCTGCCTGCCCTGTGGCCCTTTGCTCCAGAATCCAGTGGTCAGCCTGAGTTAGCAGCATATTTCTTGCCAGCAGTCATTAAGTGCCCAAAAAGAGATTTATCAGAATCTTTTGCTTCAGATACCTTGACAATTGTCTTCTTAGGAATGGCTAGGAAATACACTCAAGCTTGGACTGAAATATCAGGGGAAATGAGGCATCTACTTGGGAGCAAAGACGAAATAATTCACAGTTTCTCTGTCCCCTATAATTGCAGGTACTATAATGATTATAATAATTACGAGGGATTTGCTTAAATTTCAGTTATCTTTAGTATAAGACAACATTTGTTAGCCTCTGAAAGCCTCACACTCCTGCATTAACCTAGAAAGCTACATGAGCTCTTACCTATTAAAAACAAGTCTATTGAACAGAGCTTGTTATAGTAATGTTTCTAACACAAAGCCACTCACACACAAATTTCTCTATCTGCCTTGGGGCAGTCTTCAACTGCAACACAATTAAGAAAGAATTTGTCCAGTCTCTTTTGTTGCGATACTGCATGGACAGATCATGTAGAAGCGGAAGTAAAGTACAGCGGGTTGTGATGTGGGGAGGGAAACATGGGATGTTCAGGAAATGTACACGTATGTTATTGCTGGGAGTAAGACATTGATACTGTATTTAAGAAACTGCAAAATCACTGGAAGGTGTTATGACAGAATTCATTCCTGCTAGGGTAGGAGTCATGTTGGTGATACAACAAGAGAGGACAGTTTCACTGAACACAGTAATCTGTGCTGTGACACTATCTGTGGGAAGCTGCTGTAAATTACAGTAACTCTAGGGTTCACCCTGGAACTAAATAAGAAAAAACAAGGCTTTAACTTATCTTTGTCCTGCTTTGCACTGCTGCATCTTTGCTCACCTTCAAAATAAAAGTGCAGCACATAACTGGAGCAACCTTCTTCCCTACCTTGCATTGTTGCTTGCATAAACCACCATATCTGTGATCACTTATTTTAAGGAGTATGATACAGTACAAAATACTGAAGTTTAATGGTTTAATGCTAATGGACCAAGACCAAGGGGTGGCTTAAGGCTTGAGGAATAAGAAAGATCTGCATACTATACAGAAAAAAAAAAACAGCCTATAGCTGCATAGGCTTTCTCTTCACTTGCAAGAATATCTTTCCACGGGGAACTAAAACCACAGCTCCATTCAGAGAGCCACTAGGCATGCAAACTGCATGATGCTTGAACTCATGGTGTAAATGCAGAAGCTGACCTAAATCCTTCAAAAAGCATACCTACAACTGAGAAGGTCTTATGTATTTATATTTAGGGACAGAAAAGGTCTTGAAATTAAAATTATCTACCAGGGTAACCATGATTATATTAGATTTGTCTTACTTCTAAAGTACCCTTGGAACAAGCAGAATTTAGAATGTTCTGATTATGGGATTAAGATCACATCCACGAAAATCTTACAGACAAGTTGGTCAGGAGTTTCACCAGTCCGGACACATATGAAGTCTAAATGTAAGAATTAACTTTGCTATCAACATGCAGACAAAGAGAGAACAGGAGCACGGCCCTCAAGACAGCCAATCACAGAACTATCCCAAAAGCAACTACAGCCCATATAAATCCTCAAATGAGAAGGTGGCATCGTACAGAAGTGCCTGTGTTGCCTGCATTGTAAAGTGAAGGCAAAGTAGCTGTCCATTTAAAAGAGGAGATGCTCCATTATAACAAGACTACACTAAGTGGAGATTTGGTCAAAAAAGGTATTCCTGGTTTTCTGGAGGGCCCCAATGACCACTGTTGATAGTGATGCTGGGGAGCCTTAGATACTGCTTCTTCCTGGGGAAGGTGGAGGGTTAAGAACAAAATCTTGGCTTTTGGTAACACTTGGAGGCCACGGATAGAGCCACTGAACAAATATGAAGAAAAGTATCACACACAAAGTCACAAGTCCCACCCACAACAGAGCTCTAGAATACAAGAAAATAAATACTGTCAGAAACCTCCAAAGCAACAGAACTGTAAGTAGAAAAAAGTGTTAAATGTCTTTTTTTTTTTTCAGTTCCTATACTTGGTCAGTGTTATACAGGACAAGGGTTGAAACTGCTGATGCAATAAGACCCATTGTATGCTAAGAGAACTCCTCCAGAGAAATGGGAAGGCTCACTGTACAATGACATTTTCCATTTCAATCCTGCTAGCAATCAGACCCAGGAGTGGGGACGTGTACTGTGGTGTGATGACAACAATCTATTGCATGAGGATGAGTCAAGGTCTAATCCAAACGACCAACAAGGCTTTATGAACTGAGACAAAATGAAGGTAATTTCCACCAGGATGTACACTTGCCTTTTCTATCTTTCCCTCAGGAATTCTGGCAGATGTGGCATTTTCCTGGGTTATGTTCATTCCTCAACTGATATAAAGACCTTGTAAGCTCATTACTGAGTAGACTACAGCCTTTTCAATATGAAAGAAAGGAAAGCACAACTAAACTTAACCTCATAAACAGGATGGAACATTCCTATGCACTAATAAACTCTGAAAGGGACAAAAGATCCCATATTCTATATTCAGTTTATCTTTATAAAGGATCTGTTACAAAGTTATCAGAAAGTTTGGAAAACTTTTGGAAATCATGAGGCAATGCACACCAAAAAAGTCTACCTTTAACACTGCTCTTTGGGTGCATGACTCCAAGATCAGAAGCACTCAATACAAACTTCACACACAGACTTTTCTAAGGTTCCTCTGTTCCCAGCGTATAACCACCCTGGGACAATAAACATAGCACAGACTGGACCCTGCCAAAACAGCAGTTTTCTTGTGTTGTACGAATGCTCATATCCAGAAATGAAAGACAGCAAAAATAATAGAATTGACTGAGGAAGACAACAAAAAAGTGAAGTTAAAATCAAAGAAATGCTCTTTGCAGGTCTCTGAAAAGTGAGGCTACAAAAGACCTATAGAGTAAACCCTACAGACTGAGCACTTTAGCTTAGAGAAAATGAAAATACTGGGCAAAATCCATCCATGTAGTCTATGAGCATATGTGAAATGGAGGGTTCTATAAAGCTTTCACACAAATGGCTAGATATATGCCTACATGTATGAAAATGCAGTAGTGTGCATTTTCTCACAGGGAAAAATGTGGGTCCATGGAATACGTGTGTTATTTCCATGTGAAAATTGCTACTCTAAAGCCTCTGTGGGGAGTACCTCTTTATGGTAATGCTGCTTTGATTAGGCAAACCACCTGTGCTCAAACACCATCAGTATCACAAAACAGCTGCGGGTTTCTGTGCAAAGACATCAGGAATGCATACCACCAGAAATTAGATGCTCAGGTACTGCAGTGTACTGAAGCACTAGTCTGCTGCTGGGAGAAAAAACAATGATGAAAGGACACACACAGCATTCAGGCAACTACACTTAGTCACCTATTACCTGCACCACCTCAACTAGTGGCAAGTACTTCCTGACTTCTGGTACATACGTGTGTACACACACACACACCAAGGAGGAGAAACTCAAAACACTTCATGTGGTCTTACCATGGGAAATAAATCAATTCATAGAATCACAGAATCATTGAGGGTAGAAAACCTCTAAGATATCTGGTCCAATCTTTAACCTAGCACTGCCAAGTCCACCATTAAACCATTCCTTTCACTGGAAGTCTGGAAGACAACTCGAAGTGTGCAATGCAATACAGTGCAGATGCTTGACATAGGCCCAGGCAAGTGAGTACGTGCAGAACAGTGTAGGCAGACTTCCTACCTCTGGTCCCAAAAGGAGGATGACTATGCTTTATCAGCACCAGAACTGATCATTAGGCTACGACAATTTAAACAGAACTTCCTAGCTCAGGCAGCATAATTGCAAAACATCTATCCTGCTTCTAGCTGTGGAACACATCCACAGCTTTTGGAGTTGCTGTACTATACACTGTCTACCAAAAATAAAGCTGATGTGACCAAAATACATTTTACATATTTTACTCCTATTCCCTCTCCTCATTTAACACACCTTGAAATCTCACTTTTTATTTTCATTCCAGATTGAAATTCTTCCGAGATATTAATTTTAAAGCGAAGTTTTAATGCATGAGTCTTAATGCTTTAACTTTTGTAGCAATTTTTTGTCTGTGCCAAAACCTGGAATCATTTTTAAAGGGACTTTTCCAAAACAGAAGAAAAAAGGCTGAAAATGAATCTCTTCATGACACCTTAAGTTTGTGCAACTCAGCTTTTCTTTGTAAAAACCTTTTGATTTCTTCTGAGAATAAATTACAGCATACTTTAATGATCTAGTAAAGTTTGACCATGGGTGAAAAAAAAGTCTATTTTTCCCAAATCCCAAACAAATTGGAAAAGAACCCCTAAATGAGGGACTTGCTAGATCTGAAATAAACAAACCTATAAAATTTTGGCAATATGGCCTTGTGGACAAAGGGAATGTAGATGTAGTCTACATTTACCTACAATACGTGAGAAAGTCTTACGACAGTTAGAAGTTATCTAATGATGTAGAAGCCTGTATTTGAATTGATAACTGCCTGACAATCCCAGCAGCTGGCAGACGAATGAATATCAAACTGGAAATAAGAAGCAAATTTTTAAGCAAAGATGGTAACTGATCACATGACAAAAAACCAAACAACCACCAACAAAAAAAGCCCCAGCAAGCTAAATTCTGTCACTTGTAATCCCATCATCAAAACTGTTAAGATTCTGAAGTCTGTACAAGATCAAACACACAGGGATCTGCATGTGACGTAGGTATCATCAGGTTTTGGCATAAAAGAAACTAGCATAGGATCACAGAATAACAGAATGGTTTGGGTTGCAAGGGACATTAAAGACCACCCAGTTCCAACCTCCCTGCCAAAGGCAGGGATGTTACCCACTAGGTCAGGTTGCCCAGGGCCCCTTCCAACCTGGTCTTGAATGCCTCCACAGATGGGGCATCCACAGCTTCTCTGGGCAGCCTGTGCCAGGGCCTCACCATTTTCTGAGTGAAGAACTTCCTCCTAACATCTCATCTCTATCTCCTCTCTTTTAGTTTAAAACCATTCCCCCTTCTCTTATCACTATCTGCCCAAGTAAAAGGTCTCTCTCCATCTTTTTTTTATAAGCCCTCTTTAAGGCCACAATGAGGCTGAACGTCTCCAGCTCTCTCAGCCTGTCTTCACAGGAGAGGTGCTCTAGCCCTCTGATCATCTCTGTGGCCCTCCTCTGGACCCATTCTAACAGTCCCACATCCTTGTTGTGCTGGGAACCCCAGACCTGGCTGTAGGACTCCAGGTGGGGCCTCCCAAGGGCAGAGCAGAGGGGCACAATCCCCTCCGTTCCCTGCTGGCCATCCCTCTGGTGATGCAGCCCTGGACGCAGTTGGCCCTCTGGGCTGCAAGCACACACTGCTGGCTCGTGTCAAGCCTTTCATCCATAAGAACCCCCAAATCCTTCTCTGCAGGGCTGCTCTCAGTGAGTTCTCCCAGTCTGTGCTCATGTCTGGGATTGCCCCAACCCAGGTGCAGCACCTTGCACTTGGCCTTGTTGAACCTCATTAGGTTCACTGGGCCCAATTCTCCAGCCTGTCCAGGTCCCTCTGGATGGCATCCCTTCCTTCTGGGTTATTGACTGCACCACTCATTTTGGTGTCATCTGCAAACCTGCTGAGGGTGCACTCGACCCCGTTGTTTATGTCATTGATAGGGATATTAAACAGTACTGGTACCAAGATAGACCCCTGAGGGGCATCACTTGTTACCAGCCTCTACCTGGACACAGAGCCATTGACCGCAACTCTCTGTATGCGGCCATCCTACCAATTCCTTATTCACCAAATAGTCCACCCTTCAAATCCATCTCTCTCCAATTAGGAGATAAAGTTGTGTGGGACCATGTCAAAAGCCTTACAGAAGTCCAGGCAGAACTTATAACAAGTGTAACAGTTGGCAAAAGGAGAAATCAATGACAAATTGCCTATGCAGAAATGAGGCATAACCCACTAGTTCCTCCAAGTTACATCACGCCAACCCAGCCATCTGAAGTTCTCTTCTTGTCCTACTACAGCTCAGTGCCTACACACATGCACACATACCTACTCTTCTTTGTATCTATTTATAAAGCAACACTTTTAGATTCTCTGTTCTTCTCTATAAAAAGAGAAATGGAAATTAATTCCAAAGCTTTGATTTTGACAAGCACTGTGCAGATTTGATCAGTTCACCACGAAATTACTGGAAGTTTTCTCATTTATTTTCTGAAAGCAAGTAAATATACTCAAAATACTTACCTCATACACGTTGAACTGAGACTGCCCTCTTGACAACTCTCTGTAACTTGTTGTGAATTCTCCAATGAAATCATGACTATATTAAAAAAAAAAATCAAATCAAATGCACAGTATTTACTAATTTAAATATGTAATATACATATTCATAAAAATAGAAGTACAACCAGTACAAACTGACACCCAGAAAAGCAGCAATGTCAAAAGATGCAATTTGCTTAAAAAAAATCATTTTCCCTCCGTTGTGCTTACTCTATTAGTAATCAAAATGAAGAGATGATTTATTAGCTTAAATCTTTCTGCTTAGCTTAGCCACATAATGGGGACTAGGTTGTAAATTAGTGATCTGTGCCCCATGAAAAACCAAACAAATAAAAAAAAATCTAAAATGATTTCTTAATTTCTTAGATTCTTAGAGAATCTAAGCAAATAGAGTGGGCTATCAAAGGTTATCACTACTTTCTCACTGGATCACCACTGGCACCACAGATATCTAAACGGTGTGTGTGACTGTATGAAAAGGAAGTATCCAGAGTGAGAAAGGAGTAACTTACATCAAAAAAGACCAACCCTACAAGTTCGTGTAATGTGACATTCAATGGTGTTTTTGAGAGGAAGAGCAAGGCTTATCACAGTTGCTGCCTCTTCCTGTCCAGGAGGAGAAAAGCAGTTCACTGAGGCTACTCAGGACTGGACTCCATCAGAAAGTAGATCTTACCCTAACACTAAGCAGTGGTTACAAGCTTTTCCTTTCTGAATTCTACTCCTGTTCCAAGAATAAGTGCCACAGTGCCGTGCTGTGTCACCCACGTTTTGAAAACTGCTTTGTCAACCCATAACCAGGGTATGGCACGTAGCCAAGTAGCTGCTTGGAGCAGGGTGGCCAGAGGGAGTGTCCTGGGTGAAGCATCCTTGTGAAAGGCTTCTGGGGTCAGGGAGCTGGAGCACGGAAACCACATGGCTGCTGCCAGAACGGACTGACCTGCAGTGTCACATCTCAGAACACCTGGAGCAGGCAGCCAGCACCCAGGTGACTGCCAAACAGCTACACAACTGCCAGGGGCACGACACCATCAGTGCCCATTCTCTTCCCTCTCCAGCTGAACACTTCTCACTGCTGCTCCAGCTCCCGTTCCCTCCTGGCCCTGTCTCTGTTTTCAAACTTGTTCCCTAACAAGGCATTGTACCTCCTCTACACTCTGCACTCTGCCTTCATTTCCAGTGAGCTATGAAACTAATTTAAACTTTTTTTTTTTTTTTTAATCTTCCCTTCAATGGCAAACAAAAATACAAAGTCAAACTTTATAATTTTATCACTTGTAAAATTAGTTTTTGAGAAATACAGCACGTTTCTAATTATGCTATAAATATTAAAAGCAAATTTAAATAAACCTGCATATTTCAAGAAAAGGAAAAACAAACAATCCATAGCAACATGAAATTTCTTTCTTCATTCATAATGAAATAAGAAAGAAACCCCAAATAAAAATCTCTTGTTCTGAAATCTGTGGGAATTCAAAAATATATGTAAACCAACCAAGTTAAAGGTTCAGCCATCATGTAAGATCCCATGAAATAAGCAAAGCACCCAGTAGAAAGCCTCAGAAATCCTATATAGTGAAGTGTTACTGACTACTCAGATTCAGGAGAGACCACCTGTCGTGGAACAATCCCCCTCCACTATGGAGATTAGGAAGTTGCTTCTGAGAGAGACTTTTTTCTAAAGAAATAAATTTTAGAGATAGTATTTCCTTTCTCTAAATGCTCTCAAGATTGCAACAACAGGGCAATAGAAAAAGTATCATATCTAAATAGGCTGTAGCACATAAGGTGCATTTAATTCTGGGTCACCACAGCACTGGAAAAAAAATGCACCTTGGTTGAAGAGGAACTTTTCCCTTTCATAACAATTCTTACCTTAAATTTTCAAGTCAGTTTGCTTATTTCAAAAGCAGAAATTCAAGCAATAGCTCAATGACTACATATGAATATGCTGGAGCAGACAATAAGCAATTCCAGACGGGGTTGTCTCTGGTAAAGGTACTTAAAAATCTGTACTGCTTAGAAGTAACTGTTTCCTTAATTCTGAGAGACACTGGAATGCTTCCTTTTTTCCTGTGGCAATGTTCACAGACTGGTTAAGAGCTAGGAAGATTTAATTCCTCTGACTAATCCTGTTAAAAAGGTGTGGACATAAATTATCATTCTCAGAGTTCTCTGCTCTTAAAAGATCATTAACCTAGATCTGAATGCTCACTATTCAGATGGATGTATGCTCCTCCACTAGACTGGCTCTGAAAAACAAGCACCTGCTGGAAGAATAAAAAGATCCCTCCCCACACTCATCACACAGCACCCCATGCATTTCCTTATTAGTCTCTGAATTGAGAATCCAAATAAATACTTGTCTTTGACAGAGTTTTGCCTTCCTAACACCAAATATTCATTGGCTTAAACAGTTTTGTCCATGAACTGTGTATCAAAGACTCCTACTACATCAAATAATCACTTGAACCCCAAATCCCTAAAACTGCCACATCTGGTACTATGCTTCAAAGTGCTGAAAAACACTTTCAGAATTATTAACTTTCCTTTTTTAACAATCTAAATAAAATAATAAAAACAAACAAAAAAAAATGGAGGAAAGGATAATTATCACGAGAAATGTCAGTAAGTAAGGTGAAAAGCCCCAGCATTTAATAAACAACTAAGCAAAGGAGAAGGAGGTCAAATATGGAGGACAAGAAATAAATTCAAAGCACCTGGAATCTGAGGTTTATGATCTCTCTTGCAGTGTTTAGGTTCTCAGATATATAATTTTTTTAATTTATTTTTATCTGTTAGGCTCATTCTATATCCACTGGACTGCTTTCCTACTCAAATTTTTATGTCAAATTTTTATGCACTGGATATCAGTGCAACATGTCCCAATACAGAATCTTCCAGATGTTTTCAACAATAAATGACATCAGAATTCAGCACTGCAAATACAAGCAAGTTAGTATTTTTGTTAAGAATGTATAAGCTAGAGAAAATAATCCTGTGCAGTTAACTATCAGTACAGAAGTTTTTGTACTGCTTGATTAAAACCATGGAAAAACTGTTTTTGTTGGAAATGTTAAGTCTACTAAAATACACAAAAAGAAGAAAATCTTTTAAATGAAGTATGGAAGTATCCAGTGTTGCATATTATCTTATTTTTTTCTTCCTGTAATACCTGCCTATATGTCATTGATAATGACACTAAACAAAAGAAGTCACTAGTTTAACACAAGTGGGCTTCTCTAAAGCAACAAAAACAACTTTTGTGACTTTATAGCACCAAATATTTGGGGGGTTATCAGAGCTCGTAGAAAACAGGGGTATGATTCAGAACAACTGTTTCACATTTTGACTATTTTTGTATGAAAACTGGTTTGAGACAATGAAATGCTTAATAATTAGAAGTGTTAATGTTACAATTGTCTAGTGGCACATTTTAGTCAAGAAATTGTAAGTGATGTTTGAAAATAGATGAGAGTTAAGAATATACAATTACTCAATGTAATTCATGAACTTGACAGTAAGTAGCTCAACCCTCGAGCTGTTTTCTCAAAGCACAAATAACAAGGGATGAGGAAAAAAAATGGGAAAAAAAACAACTCTAACTGAAGACTGTTGAATAAAATAATATTGTTTCATAAATCAAGTATACGCACACTAATGTTGTCTTTGTGATTGCAGAATAACCTGCAATATTCAGTATAACTTGCTTTGCTATCTCCAGGCTCTCTGATGATCTTTCAAAGGTTGTTTTTGCCCAGAGTACACAACACTGGAGCCAAAAGTTGCAGCCCAGTGTGTTAAACAGATTGCATATCAACTGTTCATTAATAAAGTGTCCAAATTTGTGTAACAGTGGCTTAGTACAAAAAACTGATACACTAATTAAGCCATCTTGAACAGGATTCTCTTCAGGTACATTTAGTTAACTCAAAGGTAAATTAGTCAGTTATGTTCTTGCTACGATCATAGGAAAGGTCATAGGAACCACCAAATGGCTATTTATTCCTGTTAGGATGGAATCAATCAGAATGTTGAAGACAATTTTCACCTGTTTGTTACTGAAGTAGCTTAAATGTTTAGTTGCTTGGTTTTTAAATTGTCTGAAGTTACATGAGATGGGCACTGTCTCGTCTTTGAGGAATTTAACATGTGAAACGTCAATGTTGTCTGCTTCCAATTTCAAAAACGATGGAAGGCAAGAGGCAAAAAATCATACAGTTAGAATAAAAAGGAATACATGTAAGTAATATTCTTTATTTATTTTCATTAGACACTAGTATTACAGGTATTAGGAATGAGATGTGAGGAAAAGCAGATAATGTTTCAAACTGTTTGGCACAGTAGAGGCTAATGAGTTCCACAGCATGTAAAAACTTTCACTGCGAACTGCAGCTATACGATATTACTTCTCAGATTTCTTCCTTTTCTTTCTAGTCATACCTCAGTTTCTGATTTTGGAGGAAATAGGTCAGCACATGGGGCTCAACACATTAATAAAATACTATCTTTAATAACTTGTAAATATTTTAGTTTTCACTATCAGATTACTTTCACAAAATATTGTAGTTTAACTACAAGTTATAAGTATACTACATTTTTTGAAGATTTGGCAAATCTAAGTGAAAAACAGAGGATGTTAATGGAAATTAATCTTTACAGTGATGCAGCAACTTTTTCTAATAATGCTTTGATAATTTAAATCCCCATATTTTTAATTGCTAGAATATGTTATTTTGTCCCTTCAGGGAATAGCTAATCAAGAAGGATGAATCTGCACTAGCAGGTGGTATTTATAGAGGGTAAATATGTGGTAAGAATACTTAAAAACCAAGAGACTTTATGATAGAACCAAAAAGACAGTATGAACTGAGAAAGCTGAAACTGGTTTTGGCACTTGTCAGCCAAGAAATGAATGGCAGCACAGAATATATTTGCCTATTATGATCAGAAGATCTACTGGGCCACAGAAGCACAATATCATTAGCTATAATACCAGTAAAAATTGCTTTAGTAACATCAGAAACATTACTATGTAATATATATGATATACTCTTAAAAAGCATGCATATTGCATATTAAATATGCATATTAATATATAGAAATATATAATATTTCTATTATATATATGTATATATAATATATATTAATATGCAGTAAATGCATATTAATATACAGAAAATATAAAGATTAAAAAGATATAATGAAGACAGACCAGCTGATAGAGAAATGAAAATCAATATATTCTTGTATTACTTGCAAGATCTAGTACCATGATTTATGAATATGCTTCCTATCCAATATATTAAGATACAAGCTCAAGCATTTTTTAAAGAAAAGGTATCAATCTAGTCTGACTGCAAATAATTGTGTCTTGTTTATCAAAACAAGGACAATTTGAAAAGCTGATTTCTTCAGAAAAAGACCGTATACTCAGTAAAGACAGGAAGGTTGAACAATTATAAATTCCTCATCTTGAAATTAGCTAAAGAAAATCCACATATATTCCACCACCCTCTTTTTAGTGATGGAGTTATTTAAAATCAGGTCTTACTGTTCTAGAGTTTACAAGAATGTTTTGATGAGGACAGGCATAGAAATGAACATTCACATCACATCTGAAATTATGATAATCAATAGGTAGTTTCTACACTGCTATATCTAGGCAACCATGCCTATCAGTTACAGGCTCAGGCATTTTATCCTACTTGAAAAGAAATGCAGCAGTTCGTGAAGCAACATTTTAAGCACAGAAAGGAGTTTATAAAATGGATTATCCCTCCTTTCATACATGTACAGTAACTGTTAGAGATCACAAAGCATTCCATCTTACTTGTTCCATGTATGAACATACACGCATCATGTTTGAAATGGGATGATACATCAACATTTACCTTAATTGCAAAACAAGACAGAACTGCAGTACAACTTTTTTTTTTCCCAGTACTTGTGACTCTAAATATTGAGAGTACATATATTGAGAGTATATATTGAGAGAATATATAGAGAATATACTAAATATTCTCTAGCTCAGTTCTGTCCACTATATGTTTATACATTTTAAAATATATGTAATACATGTTCATGGAAAATCCCGAGGTTTAATAATAATGTCTTACCTTCCATCTCTATCCCAATCATACACTTCTACTTTAATCGTCCTAAAAAAAAATAAAAAGAGAAAACAATATATAAATTCAAATGTACTCGATTGCCTTTAATATTTATATTTTAATAGGATATGGATACATCAACTGTACCAAAGCCAGAAGACCAATTTTTCCAGTCATTTCTCATGGTGCAGAAAACAGCAAGTCACTCGGGCTACCCAATATATATTCATAAATGAATAGTAAAATATGGTGAAAGCGAAGGGAACAAGTAAACATATTAGAAGCTTAACCAGTATATTTTTACTTGCTGATGCTCTGATTTTCTATTTTTGTATTTTTTTGTGGTAATTGATCCTTTAACCTTAAAGTATTATCTATCAATATTTTTAAAGAAAATCAGCAAAATGGAACTTACTGTGGTTGTTTCTTGGTATATGCTATTACTTAGAAGATCTTGGGGTATCTACTGTGGGGTAGTAACATCTTATAGAAAAAAAAATCTGTATTTGAGAAGATTACTCTTCTCTCAAAAAGAAGAGAACTTGAGGAGAACCTTATGAAACAAAAATTCTTGGCATAGCCCTGTTTGAAAAAAATGTTCACCATACAAAGTAATGCACACTTCTATAATTCTATATGTTTTGGTTCTCTGCTAAATATTCTGCTAAATATCTCTGCTAAATATTCTGCAGTGGTAAAAAATGAACATTGTGTGATTCAGCCAAGACTTTGTGAAGGCCCTGTGGCTGCAGATGAAAGAAATCTGTAGTACTGCAAACACTGCACTTTTTTGACCCTTAAACTCCCTCTTACCCCACAACAGAGGAAGAGGCTGCTTGGATGTCTGACCAAAGACAAAAAAAAAGTGCAGCATCATTTCTTTGAATTCTTGTAAAACCACGAGAATGGTTCTTTAGTTTTTGCAACAGATTATATTAGATAACCGATAGATTAAGCAAAATATCCAAGGCTCTGGCTTCCTAGAATGAAATGGGATCAGCAGCTCATGGAAGCATGGGTGGGAACATGACAGAGGCAGCAATTTTTCCCAAACTGACTGATTGTCTTGGTCACCCTGGGAATATTCACACTCCTCTTAGTGAATTAGGAGCTGGTGGGCAAGTTGGGTAATAAAACATTAAAGTCTGGCAATATACATTTACCCAGTGTAAACACTTATTCAAGAGGAGAACTAATAATTTATCTAAATCAGAATTGAGAGACAAATTAGCACATTATTATATGCATTAAAAATAATGATATTACAAACTAGGCAAAGGAGGAGTTGTTTTTTCTTGATGTTTCCCTTTTCAACTAAAATTTAATTGCCCTAACAACATGATTTTATACATTTGTAGCATTTCAGTTTGGGGTTAAATTACCTTAGAATGACAACTAATTAAAATTACAGTTGTTCTTTTGTGGAATGAAATCAAGAACACTTCCAAACATGTTTTATCCCACTAAGTGTTTGGTTGTGTAAGGAAATGGTATTTAATTTAGTCAGAAAGGCAGTATCATGGAGTTTCCTTCCCCAGACAAGCATTATTTTACTTCCAGGTTTCAAAACCTGTAACTACTAAAACAGATAAGATACTGATAAATTAAGATTTACATGAGGGTCAGTGGGACTTAAATTTTGAATTGTCCTACAAATCTGTGTTTGAATATCTACATACCTACCTAGTTAATACCTGAAATACCTACATTAAAAGAAAGCTACAGAAAACTTGAATTAGTAAGATCAGTTCTTAAGGTTGTTGACATAAATTCTCAAGAAGTACAACTTCAGTAAGAACAACTCTTCTTTGAACGAAGAACCTTTTTCCTCAAAATTTATTCCACATTAAAAAGATTGATCACCAACCTTGAGTTTCACCTATTCTGCATGACACATGCATGGCTATATGCACTGTATTAAAGGCCTTTCAAACTTTCATGTAGTAGTATTTCAGCCTGCTCTACTCTGCTATTTTACCTTAAAGGACCCAGTTTCTCTATTTTCATTTTAGAAATTATAGTTACACAAAATTGGGATTTAGGAAACCTCTGTCTTAAAACTTTCATGCAGAAAATAACTGTGTGTAGGTGCTGTTTGAGAGCTCATATTAAGAAAAAGAAGAGAACAAAAATCTTAAAGTTACTAAATACTACTGTCAAAATCCCTGTGGTGGTTTAAAAGATATTGTATGATAGTATAGTTTGAGAGAAGCTAAGCAAATCCTTGCCGTTTCACAATGAAAACATGGACAGAGTTCACTTGGAAGCATTAGCTAACTGCAGAATTACTCTCCCCCAAACTAGAAAGAATGTTGACTGTGATACATACCCTTACCAATTACATTACTCTCATGTTTCAACATCTATCACAGAATCCAGAGCATCATCTGTCAAACTACCATTATCCAAAAGAGACTTTGGGGGTTTATGTTTTTATGTATTACCAAACTGATCTCAGGAATCTAATCCTTACCTTTAGAAATAAAAGTTTTCACATTAAACAAATGAAAAAGCAACAACAAAATCTTTTGACGCTTCTTTTGGGCCATCAACAAATAATAATTTGAATTTGATAGCTAAAATATATTTCTTCAATTGAAATATGATTATTATATGAAGGACTACTAAGTTCCATGGAGACATTTATTTATAAGGCATTCACTGAGTACATTATGTAGAAAGAATTCAAAGTACAATCAACATGAGAAAACAGTAGTTACACAATAATTTGAAGCATGCCATTATATTTTTTATTCTCTTTTGGAATGCTGGAATTATTTCAAT
This sequence comes from Netta rufina, assembly GCF_964035555.1. Taxonomy (NCBI): domain Eukaryota; kingdom Metazoa; phylum Chordata; class Aves; order Anseriformes; family Anatidae; genus Netta; species Netta rufina. The sequence goes on from NC_140123.1 coordinate 191,135,852, forward strand.
ATTGCTACTAACACAGTATCTTTTTTTTTTTTTTAATTATTATGAAAGCCTTTTCTTTAATATGGTAAACAGTGACAAGTACAGAGACTAGCTTTATGAGCACTATTTTGCTTTGCATTATGCACGTATGTGTTTAAAATTCTATTTGATTAGAATTTACTTATTATGAGATTTCTGCATTTTTTTCTATCTCACTGAGAGAGAAATGAATATGAATGACAGTAACTATATTGAGTACTTCACAAGGAGATTATTAGGAATGTAGGAGAACCCTTTTGCCTCCAATTTGAAGCAACGTGGCACCAAGTATTGGAAGAGTATGACATAAAATAAATCAGCTAAGATCCAGTAGGAAGCACTAAGAATGGTCATTCCCAAGAAGAATTACAAAAATTTCACTTTCCTAGAAAAAAATCACAAATCAATTAGCTTTTGACCTTTCAATTTTTAATAAGCAGCTTATAAAAACAGAACTTTATTACCGTGAAAGCATTCTGCATAGCTTATTGAATATAAGCACCTCTTACTGTCCTGCTTCTTCAATACTGCCTACTTAGTTTAAGTCAAGTGAAGCACAAGTCAGTACAAGTGTTGGTTTCTGTTTATACCCTGGCATCAGCTGGTAAATTACAAGTTGAAGGAATGTCTCCCCAAAAGGCTAGGCTTTCACGGTAACAGATTAAAATAATTTTACTTCATACATTTCACCAATTAATTAGCTTAATAAAGTAATGTAGGTATGATATGGCAAAACCATGTGCTACAACAATTTAATATGTACATGAATGAACAGTAGTTACATACATGGAGGCTGAAAATGAAAGGTTAGGTAGAGAAAAAAAAGTAACTACTTAGATTCCAAATTAAAGATTCTTTCAAAGACACAATCACAGGAAAGTGATCAATTTTGAATAAATTCTTTATTTCCCTACCTGTAGCAATAGGTTTCAAGAAAGGATTGGGCTTATGCCGATGGGAACATTAGTTCAGGGTTAGAAGAGTGCAATACGAAACTCTTCTATCTTAACTGGTATTCTATCTTAACTGACTTTTTATATGAACTGATAAAATACATTCAAATTATAAAAGATAATATGACTATACCAAACTCAACTTAATGAAACAGATTTTAAGGGGAAACAAGGCATTTGAACTGTATTTTTGACCTTTTGCCTTTGAAATACCCAGACAAGTACATCTTGCATCTCTTGTATTTTCTCTCTTTTATCTTTCACCCAATAAGGCTGAATTGAATCTATGCACTACATGCAGCTTACCTATTACTCATATTCCTATTCTAGTCTTCATATATTTCTTTCATATTTCTTTCATTATTTTAATCTAAATATTACATTATACACTGCTAAAAGAGTTATGACTAATGGTAAGTCTATACTTCCTTAGAGTCTTACTAAAATAATTTCAGTACTCCAGATTTCAGGTAGTAAGGATACATAAATTACCAGACATTTATCTGGATATATAATAATAACAGTGATATCTCAATGCTTTTCAAAAAATATGAATAGTGACAACAGAACTAGTCATTAGAAGGGACTTAAATATTTCTCTTGTTGATATTGTTAGAAGTTAGCATGCCCATTTTTTAAGAAGTCTAAACATATCCATAATTCCTCAACTTAACTAACCAGCTTGATATTATTGGTAAAACATTAGTAAAGCCACAGTTTATGACCATGTTTTTCAAAGATGGACCCGTTTGCATTGAATCACTGAAAATGTCAACTCCGAACAAGACCGTAATTAACTTCTGGGTTTCTCATGTACTTATCTCTAGATGAGATCTACTTACCTCATCTATCTATATATTTTAAATGCTCTCATTTATCAGCATCTTCTGACATTACAATGTCAACCAAAGAAGCCAAACATTGGTGTACACTTTTCACTGAAACATTATATATTAAACATTAATCCTTGTGCATACTAGTAACAGTGGCCAGTCAAGTTAGTTTTATTCTTTCTAACTCCTTCTTAACCACCATAGAGACTGAAGAATTGTTTTCCCGACATCACTGCTAGCATTTCCTACAGATTTAGCATATTGACTTCATTTTTGGAAATTTAATGTGGTGTTCTGAATACATAACATCTTCTCAAAATACTAAGTAATTAATCTAAACAACATCCGTAACCAAATTGTTTAGAAAAACGGATCTATAAAGAATACATGAGTTAGGAAAAAAATAAAAAGTATATGCTAGGAAAGCATAACCTACAGCTTACCGGTCATAGTCTCCATTACACAGTGCTCTGACAGAAATCTTGAATGCCTGCCACACTGGATTTAATGTATTTTTTACAACTTCTGTTTTGTGGCAGATTGTAAAACTGCAATAAAAAAAAATAAAAATAAAAAAATAAAAAAAAAATAAAAGAGAGAGAGATTTGGATTTATGTGCTTTTTATTTTGTGTCAGCAAACAAGGAATAAAAAGAGCTGTAATCTGTATTCACTGATACAATGTCCATATAAAGTTTAAGCTAAGAAAAGAAAAGCAGTGAAATGCAGGAGAAGGAAGGCAAGGAGAACTGACGAGAACAGACCTGTTTGTGAGTGATTACAGACTAGGTCACTACGCAACTCTAAACCTAAAATGTTTTCACCCAAAACTTCCACCAGACTTACAAGCACTCGGTGAATTAGTTCATGGAAGAGCACTCTCCATCCCACTTGTTTAAACAGGCTTTATACAGCCAGAAATCAGTCACGGATCCAGAAGGAAAGAAGTCTTGAGAGGATTTGACTTTTTTTAGCAGTTAAGATACTTAGCCAAGGGAATCTTGGCTATCTGACTCTCGTTCCCCAATTAATGTCTGTATTTTTTAACCAAGGCTGTCTCAGGTAAAAGATATAAACTTACACAAGGTTCCACAACCACTTTATCGCAAATGAAATGCAATGTTTTAATATATATTTTGCTTTCTCTATATGATGCAAAATTAAAATACGTCTGAAACCTCATCATGGAAAGCAAATTGTTCAAAAGAAAACAGGAGGCAAGGTCACTGGGGGAATCAATAATGAAATTCTCCATACAGATTTAACTAAAATTCCCATCTGAAGGAATATGTTCCTTAAATTTCACAGGCCTAAGTTCTTATCCATGCTATTTCTGAGAAGGCATGGCTAAAAAAAAAAGTTTTCGATTTGAGGTATTTTAATTCTATTTCCAAGAACACTGTCAAAAAGGTAGAAGATATTTCCAAATTTGCAGTATAAAGAACTTTGACCTAAATCAACATACATGTATTAGAATATTCTGAAGCTATTATTTTTTTGGAATATTCTATTTAATTTAAATACAAGCTGTATCTTAGCAAAAGTCACACTATTTAACTATTATGACTAATTTTTTGTGTTCTATATTTACCAAACATTCAACTCTTAAAACCCTTAATTGCAATATTTGATGTCTGTTACAATCGTTTTATTTCTATGCAGCATAACATTATTTATTAAAATTCAACAAACATAAAAGGAATGCAGCTTAATCTGACAAATATGTATATAAAAAGAAAACTATATTACCATCTGCAAATAAATAAGTTGCCTACTGTTTAGCAGCAGACGTACTTAACAGGCATCTATCTACCTGCCATCTTCATTGCTTCGATGAAATACCAGGAAAGGATCGGATTTCCCAAAGAAGTCCTTCTTGTCTAGTTTGTTCGCACAAAATTGCATTAAAACTGAATCCTGAAATTGATAATACAGAAAAATTACAAAGAACATGCAGTTTGATAAAAGAAAATTATCATTGACTACTGACTATACAAACAGAAAACAAACTAAATGAGAAGTATCTGTCTTCTAGATACTCTCTACTCATTCACATTCTTGCAAATGTCCTTACAGTGCAGCTTGAACTGCTGGAACCAAGAATTTGTTTGGAGAAGCATAAAGTTCTATGCTAAATGATTCAAGATTTTCCAGTACTTTTTGACATCCAAAGCTGTCTTCTGAGATGCATAGGCAAAGAACATATCAGAATTAATTAAAAAAGCTGCAGTGAGATACAACTACGCCTTATTTCTTCAGCGACTTACACCTTCAGTTGTCTGCTCCTGCAGTCTGTAAAGCAAAAGGCTTAGCAAATAAAGAGTCTAGACATTTCCAGAAAACGTCAGCAAGAGGAAGACCACAGAAAACACGGTCCACCACTGACTGGGGCAGGATTGACATCAAGAAGCTTGGGCACCTGGGACCAGTAATAAGTAAAAAGTAATTTGTACCAGCAATAGGTACAAAACGAAATACAGGAAATTCCATTAAAATACAAGAAAAAAGCTTTTTACTATGAGGAGTAACACTGGAACAGGGAAACTGTGGAGCCCTGATTATCCTTGTCTATGCAAGTTCTGAGTGGGGTGAATCTGGAAGAACATGAAGGCCTCAGAAAGCACTTAATATTTATCTTCATAACAAGGGAAAGAAAAAAATCCTGTTCCAACTGTGGGTTTAATTACATATTCATGACTTTTGATTGATTTGTTATAACTGGAATGGCAAAGCTGATCTTGATGGTTAAATCATAATATCAGGAAAAAATATTCTGCAGTCTCTCCTAAGGTTACTTATAAATGCTCAGGGTGATGGCGAACTAGTCTTAGGAATGGTTAAGTAGGAGCATAATTTCTGCAGGAAATCAATTAAATGATATGTTATTTTTGTCGTTCAATTAAGTGTGAACATTTTGATCAGTTACTACTTCCAGATGTTCCAAAATACTTCCCCAAAAAAGGAGAAAGACAGGCATTTTCCATGACCATACTTACCATTCGTACTAGAGACACAGACTAGTCCTATTGCTACACCAGAGAGCCATCACTTACTGTCACCTTTCATATCATCAGGTGTGATAACACTCTGCATTTACTGATTTATTCTCTTTTAATGAAAGTAGAGATGTGAACACAGGCTAAGAAGATGCCATTGTGTAGAGCAATGGCAAAGTTAGTACTCATCCCCCAGCAGATCAAACATTTGTGTACAGAAAAAAATGAGTAAGAAGCCAATTTCTTGAATTGTAGTTAGATTAGTTTTTCCCTTTAAACATGACAGATAAGAAAGAAGAGAATTAGGATCCTTCCTCAATAAAAACAAAAACAAGACAAAACAAACAAAAAAGAAGGCAACAGCAAAGGACAAAAGCAATAAACAAAGCCTAACTACAGGTGTCAGAATTAGGAATAATCTATCCTAACAAATTCTAGTTCACGAACAACATTTTTTCTGGTTCCACTTGCTATCAAACTTGAAATAAAATTAAGTGTCCACTGCCACTTTCAGAAATCCTTGTCACAAAAAGGCATGCTTTTTGTAAGTCTATTATTCCACCACTCAATAGTAGCAGAGAAAAGGTAGCATATACGAGTGCACTCCCACGGACTCTGTTAATGGGAGTTAAGTGAGACTGAGTCGGTGCACCCTATTAGCATAACAGTGCAGGACTGGTAGGTAGTCTGACAAAGGCAAATAAGATTTTAGCCTGTGTGCTATTCAAATACACCAATTCTGCAGAGAAATAACACAAATTTAGCCAAGCTGGAAAAAAAAGGCAAAAAGATAAGCATTTATTTCTTATGGAATGTATTTCTTCAGATATCTAATGAACTTAAGACCTAAACAGATTAGCTACTGGACATATCAGTAAAATACAAAGTCATTACTATTGCAGAAATAGATCAAGAATTAACAGCTTATGACCCAGTGTGAAAGTTAAGGCAACTGTGAAGCGTTATCCCCCAACGTCACCAAATTGCGAAAGCTAAACCCCAGAAACAAATCTCTTCAAGCCTTAAGACATTTTTGTAGGTTTATGTATCTAATCTTATATTCTCCAGATCCCCTGGATCTCACCAAACATCTGATATTATTGTTTTCCTCATTAAGATTTGCTATCTTGTCATTGCAAACTCTTCTAAGGTACACACTACAGCCTCGTTCATTATATACCGTGTTTGGGCTAACTCCCCCACCTTCAGATTCCAACCCTTCTTTATCACCCTGTGCATATAATCCTTCCTTATTCTTCCTTCCAGTCTCTGTTTCCCTATGATTTACGGCTTGCTGCTAGCTCATTCAGTGCTGGGAAGCCACAGAGCTGGCCTGGCTCCAGGTGCTTTCTGACCAGTAAGCCTTCTCCTCTGTCCAATCTACTTCTCCATGAGCACCTAGGAGGGGGAAAAGTGGTGATACACTTTGGGAAGGTCATGACCGTACCGTGTCTCTCCCCTTAACCAGCCAAATTCCCAACTGACCCCACACACTGAGATATTCTTTTGCTTTCTATTAAATAAGTAATATTATAGCTACCATTAATAGGCCAAGGCAGTCTTAACTTGAAAGAAAACTGTTTACATTCTTCTTGTATGGAGATTCTTTTAAATATCTAAATAACTTTTGCCAATAAACATTAATTTGATATTTCTTTAAATAATATGACTATTAGCATGAATTTTTTAAATTACAAGGTCAATTTTGCTGCGATGTTCATGCAATATCAATATCCTGTAAAGGAAATGTAATTCCACAACTGAAACAAATGGATCTTTGTTAAAAATTGGACACTAAGAGATTAAAATACGATTACTTGGAAAACCAAAGACTAGATTTAAAACTCATTTAAGAGTCAAAAACCTTATGCTTCAAGTTGTTTCTGCTTATTTCCTTACTACATAAAGGTAAGAGTAACTCATGAGGGAAAAATATCCTTACTTCTTGCAGATATCAAAAAATATAAATTTATATACATATTTAACAATCTGGTGCAGGGTAAGTCACAAAAACATTTTCACTTTACTTTTCAAAAGCAACGAATGAATACACACTTACTCGGCAACAGCCCAGCTCCTCTGCTGTTACGATGACTGTTCCACATTTCTTCCCAGGAATGCCTCTATAAGAAAATATAACTACATCAACTCAGTACCTTCAGATCATTCTATATGAGAAATATAAGCTACATAAAAGCTACAGCTGAGACAGGTTAACATAAGTTAAGCTTTCAAGTCACAAAACAGATGGCATGCTATGCAGTTTCACTCTTCTGTCACTTGTCCCATGTTAAAATGTTGGTTGACTTCAGTAAATTGGTAAATAAGTTGCATATTCCTTCTAATTTGCATGGACAAGCAGTTAAAATTAAAACAAAACATTTAATTTTAAAGGAAATAGTATAAAGAGTTTAAATGGGATGAAATGATAATATCAGAAATTCTATTTTTTACTCTCTCATTAACATTTTATTTAGAGATGGCTCTACAGCTTAGAAATTCATGAAAATGATCCTTTTGCAGATTTTCCTTAAACAAAATGTCAAAAATAAATTTTAAACTATACACCAGCCTCATTTTTACAAAGACATTTAGTCTGAAATGTTTATGAAAACATGCGATAATCTCACCATAATATAAAATACAGTAGTTATTAAATAAATCACAATTCACCCAAACAGCAATTGAAAACACACTGCTGCAACACCAGAAAGCACAAAACAAATCCTTAGTATATAGGAACAGAAGAGTCACAAATAATCTGACAGTATTCAGTGCCAGCACCTTTTCTGGGGAAAAAAAAAGTACATGTATTCAGATACAACTTGTTGCATAATGCTGCCGTATCTTATCAGCTATTAGTAAATCCATTAGCAGATGCATTAGCAATTACTACTGGATTTTTTTTCAAGGTGAATGTTATTGCTTATGCTACTTCAAGTTCTTTCCTGAAAATAAATAATTATTTGAATAAAATTATTTTCCAAGGAGACATGGAGGTAAAATTAGGCTTTTAAATTGATTATATTTTTCAGGTTTTTCAAAGAGAACTAGAGGGCACTCATGTTCTTCTGTTATGACATAACATCAATGTAAATATCTACCGTTGCTCTTATTTTTGCTTACTGGTTTCCTTAATCCTTTTGATTTTTGTATAGAGCTCTAAAATTTTAAATAAGTTCACCAAGACTGTGGTAGGGCATAGCAAAAACAAGCACAACGATGCAAAGAGAACTACGGGCTGTGAACTTTTAAGCAACACTACACCATATCTGCAACCTCTAGAGATGGGAGATGGGAGAGAGCAAGAGACAGAGGGCCCAGGGAAGTGGAGGGGAGAGGAAGGGAAAGAGAGAGGGAGAGAAGAAAAAGAAAGAACTGGTGGGGGTATAGTTCTTACAAGCAGATCATGAACAAAGACTGATGCAAACTTAAGTGAGGATTTCAGAAACTCATTGAAACTCCTGTTTAGAATGGGATGTTTGATACATGACTCTCATCCTGGACCTAGAATCTAGCCTCAGTACAACAAGGTAACTCTGATTTCACACGTTTAATAGTACATAGAGAAGCTATTCAAGTATTTTACGTGAAAACTTAAGTGACAATTTAAATTCATACAGATCTTAGGGCACCCTTCCATTTAACATGGTTTAATTTATAAAATATAATACCTTGAGACCAAACAGGAGAACTTTACAAAAATAACAGAAAAAAAAAAAAAAAAAAGGGGTCAATCAAGTGTTACACAGTATGATTCATATTTTCATCAACTTCTTCTGACCACCTGGTTTTAAATCTGTCACCCTTCAACAGCTCAAAGGCTGAAAAGTATCCATTCCAGTCTCCGTAGCAATAGGATTTTGATGTGAAATACCAGATTTTCAAAAGATGAAAAAAACTGTGGTTGGTTGAGTTTTTTTTGAACAGTACAAGTTTAAACTTCAAAAAACTTTTGAAATCTGCTAGTAAGAGCAGCAGTAGAAATGACTTAGTCATAAGAGTCATTGAATTTATATGGAAAAATGTTTCAAGGAACAAATGACCTTCACCCCTGCTTTTACAAGTGAGGAAGAAATAGAAATCTCAGAAGTGTAACTAAAAAAGCAGAAGGTTGCAGCAGCACCATTCTGTAGGCTATGTCACTCGAACAGAAAGAACCAGTATCAAAATTACCATAGCCTGAACCAAAACTCTTGCTACAGAGACATTTGTGTTCAGGATGGATTCAAATTGGCATTAGGGATGTATTTGAGAGGTAGCCCGAGCAGCAACAGTATTAAGAGCAAAAGCACCAAACATCTCTTTTTGTACAAAAATTCAAATAGATCTATTTCACCCTCAAAAGGTTATTGTGTCACATGCTAATACAACTTGAATCTCCTTCTGATATCCTGGAGCACTGAACTGTTGATAGCAAGCTCCATTTCTGACAAACTTGTCACCAAACAGTTACAGAGGAGAATCTTGTGCCACCCTGCTTACAGATATAACACATCGCAGCCAATACCTGCCAGTCTCAAACTGAGATTTGCACATGAAGACATGCTTTGAACATGTCTTATGAACATGGAGGCCAAGGCAGGCCCAATCCCAAAAGATACCCGTGTCTGGAATTACCACTCCAAAAGCTGGGGAAACTGGAGGGGCAATCCCCTGTAGATACCTGGGTGGGTATGTCAGCAAAAAAGGGAATTATTGATTGCTAATGAGACATGAAAATTGCACACTGCTATGTCATACCTGAAAGCAAGATTTGGCTTGATGTATCACCAAGGTTCTAGAGGACGTGCCTTACAAAAGAAAGATCATTTCACTACGATGGCTGGCAAAGAGGTGAAAATGCTTAATCAAGATTAGCACAGAATTTCCTTACAGCACAAAAAGCTCTCATTATTCAGGGACTGAAAACTACCAAATGACCTCTACAGTTTGAGATGCTATTAAAGATGAGTTTTCTACCCTTGTCATCAGACTACAAGCATGAAAAAAAGACTGAGACATTTACAGATGCTAAAGAGTTTCTTCTCTTACAAATTCTCTTTCAACCATTTATCAAGAGGAGAAATCCTTAAATGTACAGTCAGCACCCTGACAAAAACTTCAGTGGTCACAGATCAGCCAAATGGAAAAACCTTTAACTAGCAATAATGCCTTGTGAGAAAAGAATAAAATAATGTCCAGCTGGTCTTACCTACATAAAAATACATTAGGAGGACTTCTGCCTGTTTAAATCCAGAAGCAGTGCCACTGCCCACCTTCTTTAGCTTTAGGGAATATCTGGTTTTGAGCTGTCCTGGAATTGGTTCTATAGCACTGAAGTGACAATACAGTACTTATTTTCAGACTGCCAAATTCTCTGGGTAGGATTCTCTGGAAAATGTTACAGAATATGATTTGTGGGGCAATGTGTATTGCACAGCCACTGTCAACTCTATCAGTGCTAGTTACCTGATATTCAGATATAGAAAATGTGCCAGTTGGGGCGTGAGTAGGTTGCATACTGAATAAAGGAAGGTATAATGTGAGGAAGATCTACTTATAGGGTTCTACTGGTTTGAGCCCAGAAGCTGTGGGCGTACTACAGCGATTAGCAATTTTTACGTGGTTTAAAATGTCTTTCTGGCAGAAGTTGTTACAGCACAGGGTTCACCTGAGGCCTCTGATATTACACAGAATGAAAGATTCTGTCATTAGAAAAAAGATGCGCATGGAAAGGTTCCCAAAGATGGCAAAATAATTGGAAAGTCTCTGAGGGAGCAATTAACTTGACTGTTATGGGAATTGAACATGAGACCATCATCGAAAGAAAAGGCCACAACAACACCTGTATGTCTCTAGACTGGGTACGGCCTTGAGGAGTGATCATCTCCTTAGAACAAATGATTGCATGATTGAGACACAATATCTGCAGCACCTAAATAAGCTTGAAAGGTCACTCTGCCTTAACAAGGACTGAAAGGAGGACCTTGTGAGACTCAGTGGAAAAGTCAGAGAAAGATGACAGTTCATCTAGGAATTTGAACATCTGAGAGTAAACAGAGCAGTGAGGCAGAGAGGATTGAACACTTTTCAGATCATTAAAAAATTTACAGTCTTAACCCTGAATGTACAGAACTAGCCCTCTGGCAGTCACAACCACGGATAAGAGGTTAGGACAAATATATAGTAAGTCCCTTTTCCAAGGTTCAGGCATTTTTTCTATCAATTATGTTGACAGCAAGATGACGGGAGAAAGAACGTCCCAAAATAGGCCAGCTGGCTCCAGTGCAGCCTCATTAACAAGCAGTGGCACTCAGATCTGAATAGCTGGTGTAGAACCTTCATTAAGCTCTGCAATGGCTCTGCCTCATCATTACAGAGAATCCTGACAGCAGTGCACTTATTAGATCCTGAAAGGAATATTGCTCAGAGTTACAAATGTAGCTTCTCTCTAGGAAGACAGAACACACAAATATCTATTTGTGAATAATTTCAAGGAAGGTGACAGTCTCTTGAGAGAAAAATAAAGCTGTGCTGTTTCTGGAAGTAGATACATCTGCACCTTATCCTTTCATGCTATTACAACTGGGGCACGCAAGGTCACTGAGTAGATCTTACACAGAGCTTGTCTTGGGAAAGCATTTAATGAATTCAGTAACCCAATAACTAAAGAGAGTAAAAATTACTGTTAAAATGACAGATTCCCCATTTCCCCTGCCTTGTTTGACTAGATTTATTTTGCAGGAGAAATTAACTAGAGGAGATGTTCACATCCGTACCTGGCCAGTTTGTAAAATGAAGCACAGCACTAAGGAATTATGATCATGAACTCAAAGGCTCACGCTCACATAGGTAACAGAGCAGTGCACTACCACACTGGGAGCGAGAGTCTTCTGCAACAGAGTGCACCGAATTCAAAGCCCTTAATGCTATCAGAAACAAACAATGATGTTGAGGAGATATCCTCATACCTGCCAAGAGCAAACACGATTAAGTTCATGCCTCTGAGGCATAATCCACTGGAGCTTTTAAAACCAACAGAACTGCAAGTCATGCCTGCGATGAAGGCAAAGAAGAAAAGTGTGCATGTTTATCTTCATTTTTGCTCTCACCATGAAGGACAGTGCCAAGGTACGTGTTTCAGCCTGCCTAGTAGACCACTGTAATAATGAGCCTCTAGGCTTGAGATGTGTTGCTTAATTTTGATGAGGTGTAGAACAAGGATGTCCTTTCAGGGTAGAATTTCTAAGGGAACTTTCCCTGGTAGTGGGCAGTCTGACTTGGCCTTGGCCAGATCACAGCAGCCACGGGCTCCCAAATCTCACAGAGCTTTTGTAGGTGTTGGAAGCAGATACCTCTGAAGTTTAACCTTCAAATGCTTTTAACTTTCATTTTGAAAAAAAAAAAAAAGTCAAAATTTACTTGAATGCCATTAAGAGGATGGAGTTCAGCTTCTCAAGCTGCTTAAGTACAAAAAGTGGTACTTCAGTGGGGCGGCTGATTGGGACTAAAACAGCTCTGAGCATTCCTTTCTTTGCACACCTATTAGCAGAGAACAGAAAAGGCAAACTTTTAATGAACTTCAGCAATACTGTGAAGAGAAAAAGCTCTCTGATCTCAAGTGAAAGATCATAAAGAACATTCAAAATATGTGAACGTGGACTTGACTTTGTAAAGAGAACTGTAAATTCAAAGCAGAAGATATCCTTAGGAAGGAATGACATACTATATTGCCAAATGAATCACAGAATCGTTTAGGTTGGAAAAGACCTATAAGATCATCAAATCCAAGAGTACAGACTTTAATCACACCTGTATAACCAAACAATTTTGAAATGAAATGTAATGGTTTAATGAACAAGATAAGATAACAAATGTCTCCTAGACACCAAGATAACCAGACTCCAGAAAGTCCAGAGTGAAAAATCAATGAGGCACAGCTGTCTAGCCACAGCACTGTCAAAACCCCCATGATAAAGTAAAACCTGAGCAGTGGGAAGAGCTGAAAAAACAAACAACATTAACAAATATCTTACCCGCACCACTTATACAAAAAGGACAAGATATTTGGAAACATTTCAAGGAGAAAACTGGCTTGGGTCCATTTAGTATCTGACAAACAACAGAGCAGCCTCTCTAAGCACAGACCTAAACAACACTTGCTTACCCAAGAGAAAATGTATTACACAGGTCCACACAACCATGAAATAATAAGACTTTTTTTCCCAACAGGAAAAGGTATCAGTGAAGATTCTTTCTCATAGCTCATTTCAAACTTTAAATTTCATCTGTTAATTCTCTTAATCTGTACCAAGTGATGACAGACAACCAGGTCTAGTGGGAGGTGTCCCTGCTCATGGCAGGGAAGTTGGAATTAGATGGTCTTCAAGGTCCCTTCCAACACAAACCATTCTATGATCCCAATTATTTTTAATCTACGTGTTTAAAATAAATGTCAGGAATTTCCTCAGAGAAAAAAAAATAGTTTGCTGAATAATATAACATTTTTAAGCCAGAAAAAATAAAATAAAATATATATATATACATATTTATATATTAAGACATTCAAGCAAGATTTGTCTTACAAAATGCAGCAATACAGGTGTCTCCAAAGTCAGCACCCATCTCTGGCGAAGTCACCAAAGGTTCCCAACAGAGTCAACTAACAGTTGGTCAAAACAGTCAATGGAGTTCAGAGTGCAATTCACTGTGTAATTCACAATTCAATAGCAAAAATTAAGCCTAATTAATATAGCTGTTAGTATAGTCGGTGAACTTTTTTTTTTTTAGTAGAACGAAACAAAATAAGGCCAACCCCCTGTCCCAAACACAGGATAATTTGTATGTTCAAGTGAATACACAATGAAACCACCTTGTTGACCATACAGAGTGAAAAACATGTCCAGAACAAGCAGACAGTGTGTGTCCCCAGGCCCTGGTGTTCACCTGGGACAGCCCTGGGAGGAGCTGGACAGAGGTGGAGATGGGTCTTTGCTGGTCTGATGGCTCTTCAAGGCTATTTCTGGCTATCTCAAGGCTATTTCCTGGACAGACTATTAGAAGTTTCATATCCAGGATGGGTGAATCACAAAACACTGTTGTCTAACAGCCACGATGTTTGCTGACGTTAACTATTGTACCTGAAAGTTGCTTTTTCTCGGTAGTTTCCCAAGTCATTTAAGGAAGTGATAAAGTGAAGCAGTACTTCCTCTAACGTACTATGTTACTGTGTGCACAGATGTGTTTTTAAGATTAAACAGTATATTTCTCATTTGTATTTCCTGAATTATGCTGCAGATACTGAAACCCTCCTCACCTTGAAGAGGAGCTTAAGATTTTATTTACCTTTAAAACGAAGCACTTCCCAATGTGCACAGTCTTATTATTGAAGAGAAGGGAAATAGTAACAAAATACATAGGGACATTAATAGAGCTGTTTATGTATAGGAACATTAAGCCCTGTTTAAAAAAATAAGTACTGGCATAGTCCTTGGGAAAGGGAGGGCATTGAGGGCAGGATGGGTTTCAGGGCAGGGGATTACTAGGGATTTGTCATAAAAATTGAGTTTGTAACTGCAGTGATGAGGTGACTGGAACCCCTTGAAATTCAGCAAAATGCATTTATTATTAACTTCAGTTCTGAGCACTGAAGAGAAAATGAATCACATTGTTAAAGGATGTTGCAGCAGTAATGATCACAGCATTCATGGAATTCAGCAAGAGAACTAACAACTGACATTTATTACAAATCAATTTGAATCGTCTGCAGTTGGCTGTAAATTAGGGAAGCTAAACCAAAGATTTATTTTGATAAAATGCTACGCAAAAATTTTTTGCAAACACTTTTCATTTTTTTCATGTCATTCAAGTTTTAAGCATGAACTATATGATAATGAGTCCCGTTGAATAGCTGATATTGGCCTTTGTATAAAACCCAAATGATTGGAAATAAAGCATTTACAGACAAAATTTAGTCAAGCCTAATGGACTGGAAGGGCATAAGAATAGGAGTGCCTGCCTATAACACAGTGGTAGCCTACCTCTCACATCTGTGATTCAAAAATATTTATGTTTTATTTTAATTTTATTTTTTCATAAGTCTCAGAAATCCAAGTAGTTGAAATCCCATTTAAAATATTTAAAATATGAAATCTCATTTAGAATATTTTCAAATTTTAAATGTAATTATACAAAGCTTACTTTTTGTAACCAAAACATTTCTTTTACTTTATTTTTATGAGGACACTTATGTTACATTAAAAGAAAACTATGTAAATTCTCTTTCTATTTATCATTCTAAATGGTCTGTTCTGAACTGTTATTTCATCCAGAAGCACTACTAGAGACAACCTAAAATTATTTTTGGCCTGGAAATATGAAACTTCGGATGCATTTCCAAGCTACAACTGTGTTGGAACTGTAAAAAAAATTAGAATTTAACTGGATTCAAATATTGAGAGGAGTTTTTAGCATGACACTTCAACACCTCAAAGTTACTGAAAGAGAAAATGGCTATAGTAGTTCTCCTTGAAGCTGGACACTGTTTTCATGAAGCTAAAAATTTTAAGGCCACCTCTGCATATCATTAAGCTCTTTTACACAATGTAGAGGAATGTTATTTTTTGTTATTATTTTATTGATGACATTAAGTTCTTTACATAAACAATAAAAAACAACAACAACTGATAAAATTTAGAGAAAACTGGTATGTTTTGGCCACTGACAACAAGACAACAAGATCCTGACCTCTGAGATTTTTCACAGGACTTCAGAACTACTCCTTAAAGTAATGTTAAGGTCTGAAGTTGACAGGATATAAAAAATGCACATGAAAAGATGACTAATGTGTAAGCCACATAAACCACTAAAGACATTATTTATTTTAAAAATAAAAAGGTCACCTAAGTAACAGAAATGATCAATTACATCATATATATACCTAGAATAAAGTATATGGCTAGAAACATACTTCTTCAGCATCCTACAGCAGAGTAATAATCCATCATTTAATGCAACTCAGTTAGGGAGTTTTACTCTATTTGCAGTAATACTAATAGACTGAGTACATTCTGAGCTTTGTGAATTGCACTTCATGCTGATATTGATTCTTTTTATGTGAATACAAAGTCCGAATATGTACCATTTGTGGTCTTTTTACCAAAGTTTGGCCCAGAAGAATATTTTCCTATAAATGTCAGATGTCTGCTCAGTAGCCACTTGGAAGACAATGTACAAACCTAGTATTTTCCTTAAGGAATCACACAGAAACATAACTCAACCCACACATTGCTTGTCAGTATTTCTATGTAAGGTTTCCTAAACCAGAAGACTTCACCTGCACTTATAAGCAAAACAGCGATGAGGAAAAGTAATCAAAGTAACCCTTGTATATATTCATAGTGAACCCAGTAAAATATGACAAGAATACTCCAGCAGTCAGAGTAACCAAATTCATGATCACTAACTGCAGTGCAATCACTGTTTAAAAACAAAACAAAACAAAACAAAACAAAACAAAACAAACAAACGAAAAAAAAAAAAAACAGAACAAATTGAACAAACATACTAAATGAAAAAAAGGTATTGCTGTCACAAAAAATATCCAGCTACACCTTTAAATATTTGCTTTTAGCATACCATACCTGAATTTGTAGTTTACGTTTGCATAAAAAACTGTAAGTTATTTTCAATTACTGCATTTTTTAAAGGAATAAATAGTGAAGAATTTCTCAAATAGTGAAGAATTTCTCAAATTATTTACATTTTAAATATCTGTATGAACAGTAGTTTTCAAACATAAAATCCTCTCAGAGAAAAACCCATTGATCGTATGAAAGGTTTTGATAAATTTAGTTGGATAAATAGAAAATATTTGATGCTCTGGATTGCCTCATTGACAGGGAATTGCATTATTGGGAACAACAGAAATAAAAGTAGGAAAGTTTGGCTTTAAAACATGGCATTTTCTTCCTTGATGCCTGAACAAAAGGCAATAAAGTGTTATGATACTTTTAGATGTAGAGCTTAGGGATACGGTCTAGTGGGGCCTGTTAGTGTTAGGTCAGAGGTTGGTCTCGATGATCTTGAGGTCTCTTCCAACCTAGAAATTCTGTGATTCTGTGTGTGATTCTGTTAATTTGGAAGCCAGAATATCTTTTGGTTGTGTTACAGAGAGGTTGTTACATGGTATCTCAGCGCATAGGTTATTTTATAATGTCTTATATTGCTCAGATAACAGTGTCCCATGCAATATTAAGGATTTGATAAGATTCATTAAGCACAGAATGATTCTGTAAATGTTGGGAGATAGCCATGTAAATTAGTGATTGCTAAAATCAGTGAAATAAGGTAACATACCTGTACTATAGAATTAATGTAAAATGAAATGGAAGATTTTATTACTTGAATTATAAAGTGCAATACCTAAGGAACGTTTTTTTTTCATCTTTATGCAACATGACAGTTTCATACTCATGGACAGGATAGGAGGTTATTAGTATAAGTAAAAGGATAAAATTTTACTCCAAAGGAAATTTTGTTTTAATCCTAATAGTATACTATCAATTTTGACCGTTTTTTGTTTTTTGTTTTTTGTTTTTTTTTCTGAAGTAAAACTGTGACTTTCTTTAATAATTATGGTGTTACAGGTTACTACCTAATAGTCCAAGTTTTTGATCTGCTCAATATAAAAAAAATAAAGCCTTATGAAGGACAAAGGGATTTAGTAGATTTAGATGATATAATCCAAGTATTTTATTAAAGTATAGAAGGAAAAAATATTTTAGAAGAAAAAAAAATCAATGCAACCAAGCCCCTTCAACTGGTGACAATGTACTTTTGAGAAATTTGAGATGAAACCTATTTAATTCTCAATTGCACAAGTAAGTACTCATGTGCGTTTTAAGACTACAGACCCTTTGGACCCTTTGAGATATGGATTCATTTGAACTAATGCCTTCATTTAACCTGAATAGATAAAATGGCTGCATTCTTATAGCAGGGACTCAACACCAAGTGAATTTCGGAGATGGAAATTCTTGAGTCGTTATTTGATCTGGCACTGAACTTTAGTTCTAGCTATGTTTTCTAATAAAGAAAAGTTGAAAATGCAGAGCTATGGTCATCTCACAGACATTCCCAAGTATTTTGGTAAAATTCATCAGAAAATAAATTAAAATAAATATTAGCAACGTTACCATGATATACATGTTTCTTGTACTTGAGATCATGTAAAAAAGCAGCAATTTCATATTTTTACAGAAAGGTGATTTATCATAAAGAATTGTGACATCAACTATTTAAATATTTTTTTAAAATATAATATATAAATTCAAAGAACAGCCAGAGAATAAACATTCATGTTAAACACTGGGAATGATTCTTTTGAAGAAGCAGAAGTCGATTATTTAACCTTATCAATGATATGAGCACAATTAAAACTGCTTCTATTTCATGGTCATACCTAAACCTCGAAGGACAAGAATAAACTGTTTACAACACAAAATAAATAAAAATATTTTTAAATTTATTATATTCAAGCTATTTCTAATGCACAATATACTAAATTTGACAAAAAATATGGATTGGACGATTCCTTTTGTAATTGTCTACATTGAAATTTAAATTACCATAGTCTCAAAAACTTAAATTACCATCAAAACTTAAATTAAAGAAAGAATTTTTCTGTACCTAACAACTCATTCTCTCTTAGAAGGTATGTTTTCCAGTTCTGCTTATCAAGATAACTCACAGCAAAGAAACCCCACACCTCTCAGCTAATGAAGCAGTATGTATTCAAACAACATTCCAGAATGACATACTTACACAATTGGTTTTTCCAGTCTGCTACCCTGTGATCCAACTATTTCTCCCAGCGTACAGAACATTTGTCCCAAAAAATCCTGAAAAGCAGTAACAAAAGAACTCAGAAATTGTGTTTTCCACTAGGAAAAAATAAATGTTTTCCCATTTATTTGGGCCTTTCTTCAGGGTAAAACACATTCTACCAAACGTTGCATCTTAATAATAATTATGTAGTAATAAAACATAAACCAGACTCACCATTACACATTTCACATAACTCTGGGTTATATTTACAGAAGTAATCCTAATACACTGCATATACTGCTTTTATACTACCTTTTTCTTCAAAAAAAAAAAAAAGAAAATGAGATGGAAAAAAATGTAAAGCCATCAGTAATATGTCTTTTTCTTCGCCAAACTGCAGCATTTTAACATTGCTCCTTTATGAAGAGACTCTACAGTGATTCTACCAATTTCAGGAAAGTTAATTATGTTGTCAGGAATTCAAGCCTGTGCCGGATCTCTGTGAGCATCCTGGATTGACAGTCGTACACAAGCATTGCTTTAATGACAGACATTATTTTTCAATTTTCTAATTTAACTTTATCACTAAAAATCAGGTAATTTTCATATTCCATTTCCTTGTAACATAAGTAGCACCACAATACGAATGGATTTTTAAAAAAAAATCATGCTGCAGTCCAACTCCTTCACTAGCATATGAAAGCAGCTTGCTGGCTTTATTCTTGCCAGCAACAGTGGCAGCAGGAGTAACAGTAGGATGTGACATTTGTTCACAAACATTAACAAGAATCAAAACACTTTGATCGCTATACAGCAAACCATAACTTTATGATACAGTAGCAAATATCTGTACAAATAGCTCCTGCTCTTCTTTAAGTCCAGGCCACTCATTCCCATCTCTGAGTCACCTTCCCAGCTGTGCTAGTTATAGGTTCATATTACAAATTGGGTCTGAGAACTAATCCCACTGAAGAGGAAAACCACTTTGCAAAAACACATTTTTGAACTGTGTCCTTCGACTGATCTGATACTGTGACACTGTTTCCATCAAAATTAAGTCCTTTAAAATGGCTATGGCTAAAATGCATCTGAAAATACTCAGCTCCTCACTCATTTTTAAAAACATTCAGCATGATACATTCTAAAACATGCCATGTTCTACACTGAAACCATGTACTCAACGATTTTCTTCTTTTTTTACCCTCACAGATCCTGATATCCATTTATGGTGGTGTTTCTATGATTAATTCCTATTTGTTCCAAAGTCTATTATTAATTACAATTGTTAACTACTATGCTTCTTTGTTTTTGTTTTTGTTTTTGTTTTTTAAATCTCTAAGTTACTATGAACCTAAGAGTCTAATTTGAGGTAGCCAGATTTATACACATTCTTACAGACAGCTACAATGGCAGCTGTCTACTAAAAAAGACTATTCTGCTTACTTCATATATCCATTATAACAATCCATTTCAGTTTCTTCCCATTTTGCCTAAATTCAGTCACCGAGACTGAAATTCTTCAGGTTTACTCTTTACTATCTCCCCAGATGTTCAGCTGTTATATGACACTGCCCGGTATTCACAAAGAAATAGGTTAACAGCAATTTTTAGGGACAGGAAAGTTGTTATTGCACACCAGGAGACTATACCACGTGAGAAGTCTAGCTAAGCAAATACTATCTGCATGATATTTTTCAGAAAAGCCAAGCTCCCAGTGCATGAATATGAGCTAAGCTCTGCTCAGTCCATACTTACGAACTGTTCAAATTCTTAAGGCCTATGTGAAAGAGGTGAGGGGAAAGCAAAAGGCAGACCAACCTTGAGCACCCAGAAAACAATGGAAATGAACTGAAGTGGCAAGACATCTCTAGCTACCATCATTCACAGGGCTCTCAGGATTCTTCTTCATGAGTGCAACATTATATGGCACAGTTTGGATGTCACAGACATACAAGTCTATACAAACTTGTATACACTTCCTCTTAAAGCAAATCTTTAAAAAAAAAAAAAAAAAAAAAAACAAAAACAAGAAACCAAACCAAAACAAAACAAACAAACAAACAAAAAAAACACATTTATATCTTAGGCTTTTGTACTATGAAGTATGTTTCAGGGAAAAAATAAAAGAATTCAGATAAGCTACTTACTAGAGAAGAACAAACAATTTTGGGGAGAGGCTCATGATGCTTTATCCTTGCTCAAGTTAGTATAGGAAGACTTCTGTTTTGTGTGGCTATTCAGAAAATCTTGCCATGATGACAGAAGGAAAACAGTTTGCCGTGGACTTTAAATCTTTACAGTAAGGATATCACAGGAGATGAAAGGCAAGAAGCCTCATCTTTTTACTGTGCAGCACACACACAGAATGTTCCTTCCATTATATTTTCCTCTGCTCCAGATTCTTAAAGGTTCTCTTACCAAAGTCTCCCTGTGTTTATTTTTAAAATTTCACTCAGCAGCCCCTAAATTCTACTCTGGCACCTCTAAATATTGCAGTTGCCATTTAATCTCTTTCAATTTAAGATGCCATGAGCATAAAGGAGTTATACTAATATTAATTGTGACACAATCAAAACATATTTACAATTTTTAGGAGAAGTATCAACAAAATGCTGCATATACCATATGTGAATAGATGTATACATGTGCTCAAATATGCCCTGTACAGGAGGAATGTCATGTAATCCTCGTGAGTTTTATACATTTTATAAACAACAATACAAGCTCTCTATTTGTCTCTAAGCATCTGATATTATTTACAGTCAAAAGAAAATAAACATATTTAGGAAAACAAAAGCATTTCAGTACAAGAAAGTGTAATAAACAGGAAAAAAACTTACATGCTTTGATAGGTTAGGACTCTTGGAGTCAACATCATAGCTTTAAAAAAAAAAAAAAAAGAAAAGTTAAATCCAACTTGCCAGATGACAGATCTGAGGACCATGTAAAAATGAAAATCAAACAATTCTTTCACCTACTTCAATGTGTAAAATTTACCACAAAATGACACCTCAATGGAAGTCTCACCAGTAAGAAAGGCAATCATGACAGATTACAGGATTACTGTTCACTACCTATCTGAAATAAAATTGTTTTCAAAGTACAGGCTAGTAAGAGAAATTAATCTAATACTCCTGTTCGAACAAGAAGCAGAATGAAAGCAGGAAAAAAATTAGAACAAAATTTCAAGATTAATCTTTTAGCAGAAAGCAAAATACCTTGTGAACTATTTTCTGTGGTAGTTTTTCTGTTGCTTTATTAATTAAGTAATAACAACTGCCAATAAATCAAATTTCTTTTAGCAAGCATTTGACTTGTTCTTTTCAGGTTTTTATCATAATCTCGTTCTTCCTCCAACTACAAAATGCCATTGTTTCCTTTTCACTATCAATTCAGGTTTCAGAGAAATTACTCTGTGAATTTGAGATAAATTTAAAAATATGTAATACAAGAATCCTTATGGGAGTACTAATCCCTATACTATCAGCCTTCCACCCTTATCAGAAAATCCCCAGTATTATTTTTATCAAATTATACATTCGATTCAATACAAGTAATGGAATTGAAGAAGTATTCCAATCCCCATCTCAGCCTCTAATTGCACATTTCCATTCCCACATTGTGGTATGGAAACCCGTTTGTGTGTGCTGCCACAACTGGTTGTGGGCATGGATGATGCTCTGTGGACCGGATCAGAAATTAGGAGGATGGGAAGCAGAGTGTGGTACAGCACAGCCAAAGTTTCAGACACGTTTGTAAAGAATGGCTGCAGAAACCACTAATAGCTGAGTTAAATAATAATAAAAATAACTGCACAGTATCTGGTGAAATTGAAAAGAGGAAAAAAAAAAAAAAGATAACGACTCTGAAGGCTAGATACACTAATGAAACAAAAAACTACTTCACTGGCAAAATTAGGAAGAAATTATAAAATATGAACAGGAAAAAGGCAGAAACATTGGTGGCTATAAAATGTATGTAGGTGCTCATGGTCATTTATGAGTACCTCGTAAAACAAAGAATCAGAGATATGCCTGCCTTTTTCTTTTTGTTGCCAGAAATTTAAACCCATCAGAACTTTCACTCCTTCAAAAGTAACACTTTGGCCAACTGGAGTACACACACAATTTTGCAAGGAATTTAAAAAGTAAGCTTTTTAAAGATGTTTCTTTCTTGATCTATATCAAAGTTTTAATCCATGATTAGTTACGAGTCACATTTTTAGCTCAGAATTCTACAATAATTCATTTCCAATCTATCAGAGTTATAGGACTTTGAATAGAATTCACGGACTCGGGCTATATGGGCAGGCAAGCATTTAAAACTGTCATTCAGCTGTGAGTTCATAATAGACTTGTAGTCACAAGGTGATCTGGAACAACAGTAGAAAAGTCAGGTCTTTCTGTTAAGTACGGAGTATGATGTTTATAGCTTTTTAAAAATAAACAAATAGGATCAAACAGGAGATTGATTTTCCCCTGTCAGGTTCAAGTCCTTTTTCAGATCACACATCCAGAAGTTCTTTACAGATTTCCCTTTCTTTGCCTAGACTGAGCCTAGCTTTCTATTCCTTGGTCATTTCTTTTGGTCTTCACATCTATTGGACCTTCTCCTCCCATAACATACATGCAGCCTATGAGGAGCAACAGATACACAAAATAAGATTCCTACGTGGTCCCAGCTGTTTCTTCATTTCTGAAATGCATCACCTATGCTTCGAGGGGGAAACCTTTATTTTGCAAAGTGACAAGCTCTTACTTAAAGTTATTGTAAATGGCAGGAAATAGTTATACTCAGCAGACTTAATGACATCACATCCGAATTCTAAAAAAAATGGAAAAATAAGAAAAATATCTGCAACATGCTTTCATGGTGAAACAGGTAGCTGATATCTGTGTATTTAATACAATGGAATTTTTTTCCCCTTACTCATCCTTCCAACACTTCTTGTTAACTTACATGTAGGTAGCACTGTGATGTGCTATAGAAGACTGATAAAGCTAAAGAAAAATAAAACATAATTTATTTTTTGTTTTTATGATACAGGAGATGAGGCTATTCAAGACTATTTTAGTTCCTTTTGCTAGCAACTTAAAACAAAATCAGCAAAAACATGGATACGTTTATTAACTTTGTTAATGTCTATTTATCAGGCACCATACCTTTTTTTTACTATAGGAAAAATCAACAATAATGCAATCACTGCTGTATTTATTTTATGCCCTGCCTAAAATAACAATTGATTTGCATTCCAGAAACTCTAGAAAAAAAAATAAATCAAAGAGACTGTAAGAGTCAGTTTGAAGCAACTATTTGGATAAGTAAATGACTAAAGCCTAGAAGATTTAAAGATGGCTTTGCCACAAACTTGCTAGGAGATTTTAGGCAAATAAGGAGGCATTTGTCCTTCTGGATTGCTGCCTACATGATAAAGATGCACTAAATGAAAACTACTTCAAACTACTTTTTAAAAGCAATGATTGTGAGCTTGAATACATTTTGACTAGTTAAAACCTACCAATTTCTTAAAATTAAGTCATTATTATGTTACATGTTTATTTCTGAAGAAGCAATGCTAAATCAATCATGTTTACTAATTTGTTCCATGTCAACAGATACTATCTCTTTTCAAACTAATTTTGTGCTTTACAAATCTTAGTATGTTTACAGAGATTTTAATATTGGAGTCAAAGACTGTTAACTTACAAATCAAATCGAAGATTCTCTCTTTCTTCAAAGAAGTAGTCCATTATAAATTTTCTTACAAAATCTGGATTTAAAGTATTATCAATTACTTCTGTTCTTCCAAACTGTAAAAGAAAAGCATCAGTTTAAGGCAAGTACTTTATGGAGATGTAATTAAGAAGTCTTGCAAAATCAGCAATATGTGAGATACAGAAGAGCCTATAAAAATTTCTCTTCAACAGATGTCATGAAAGAGAATGACTATGTTCACATGAATAGATCAGTTATCAGAGGATGAAGATAGAGTGGCAGAAGTCCACATATTCCAGTGTGAAGAGTGGTGCACGCTCTGTATCGTATGATCTAAACTTTATAAACATCAGTCCCCAAAGTCCATCAGAATCCACAAAAATTTTAGAAGGAAATTCAGTAGCATAAAAATCCACTTTTTCCTCAAAAAAGACAATAGCAAGCAAAAGCTTACATAGACCGCTTATTTCAGATAAATTTAAATATTAGCTAGTTTAGTTCTTGTGCTGGAAGTGAATCATTTTTGCACTATCCAGCTCTTAGTTCACCTCAGTGAAGTAACTACATTTCCTCTCTCTGAGCTTTCTGCAAAACACTTTTTTTTTTTTCCCCTTGGTGTTTACACCAAGCTCTTGACAAGCAGAAAATATTTTAGTTTAAAAAAATAACTTTTGATTGACTTCAGTTCATAAACATCACAGATATAAATAACAGGTCATAAAATATGAACATTGTGTTTTAGCTGTTCTTTCAAGCCACTTTCTTTTTGAAACAGAAAACAAAACAAAAAAGGATGAGTTAATGACATGAGCATTTCATTTTGTCCTACATATTGAAAATACCAAGACATTTTAATATAGCCTACTGAAAAGGTGGTTGACACTTTTCTGAAAGATCATCATTAATAATCCTCAAAACTGCAATTTGTGACTTCAAACTTTGAATGAGTCAAAGACTGCCAACCTCTTCATTGACAGGACTGAATTAAATCCATAAACATGGATAAAGAAAGAATATAAAGACAGCAATTTTCTTGTAACTAAAGTTCTTTTAAAAAACTAAAAAAGTTTAAGAAAAACTTTCTAGGAAAAGTTTATCACAGCTGTGAGTGTAGCCATTGCACAGACCCCTCAGTCTCCAACAGGAGCCTCCCTACCCTGGTCCCTGAACAACCAAGTGAATGGATCCTCCGCTGTCACTTCCTCTCAAAACTCAGTAATCTCCTTTTATTACTTGATTCTTATTAAAATAAAGCAGTAAAGAACTCCAGCCACATTATTTGTGTGCTTTAAAGGAAGTCCATTACTTTCAAATACCATTTTCTTCTTCAAATGACTGTCCGTGCATTCACTCAAACTGCAGGGGTCTGACTCCAAACACCACTCATTCACATGGGTCATCTGTACCTGAGAGTGTGACTGCCTTGTGAAAATCAACTACCCACCTCAGGTACAATAAAATATTCAACAAAAGTTAACACATCTTCAAGACACAGCTCTATAAAGTCTCAGAAACAGGAACAGTCCTCTGAAGTGTCACAGTGGTGATTTGCATCTTTACAGAGTGTGCTTGAATCCTGTCAGGTACTTTCACTTTTGCTATGCTGTGAGAGGTTCAGTTGTGATGATATTCAGAGATATCCATATTCCAGCACTTCCCATGAAAGACAGAAAAGCAAAACTGTCTTCCTGATGAACAACATCCTCTCCAAATAAAAAGACAAAGAATATTTAACATGTAGTGTCAATTAGTATGCCCCTCTGCCAAGACTTTACATCAGTTCTTAAAACCTATGTAGTATGGTTTCCTGACCTCACTGGAAACTTGTTTGAGATCCCCTGCAAAGCTTCTGAGCATGTCTTAAAACAAATTGTTTAGAAAGCAGGATCGCTCATGAGCAATCATTCTCCTAAGCCAAAGCAGTAACTATGAAGAGGGTAAGCGCTGTGCAGAAGTGGGCAGGAGAAATCTCCAGAAGCTCTCCAGAGTGGTGAAGATACTGGATATTGAAAATGATCTCCCTGGATCTCTGAAGAGAGGGCTGGCATTTGTGCACAGGATCCTGGAAACAGATCAGAACATGAACAAATAGCTTAATCCTTACAGATGAAAGAAGTTACTCTCTTGCGCAAAGACTCAAAACATCCTCTGAAATGCTTGAATAAAGTTGACAGGTAGAGTGCTGAAAAACAAACAAACAAAAAAAAAAACACTCTCTTGAACCGAAACTGGTGACTACTGTGGCCAAGTATTTATGAATGAGCAATGATAGCAGCACAGGAAAGCTGGTGTTTCTATAGGAACAAGTATGGCTGGAATATATGCATGGCTAAAAGGCCTTTCTTTTGCCTTTGAATAACAGCATTCAAATTTTTACATACAGCTGAAGTCTTCAATCAGCTTCCAGGTCAAATAAATCTCAGTGTTTATAAAGAAAATCTTCCCCTGTCAACTGAATGCTTTATAGCATTCAACAACACTGGAGCCAGGAAAAACTGAGAGTTGGAATGGCTGATGAAATATGCAGCAATATCTAGGCAATTGGCACTGTCTGAAGTTGTGCACTAAGAATAAGTAGCCACTCTCTGACACAAGCATCAAACCAGGAATGAGAAATGAAAACAATGGGGTCATAAGGACCATCCATTTTGCAGTTCTGAGCTAGAATACATCATCTGAGTATTTTTTTTTTCCCTGGCGCGTCCTATTTCTTGCATTTGCATTCTCACAGCAAGCTGGCCACGTACTCTTAAACACTGGAATCAGCCACAAGCAGAGGAGATTTACACTTAGCATTGAAATCTGATGAACACTCAGCTACTCAAGAAGGAAAAGACTCGGGGCATTCAAAAAGATGTGTACCAGACCCTAGGATGAGCACACTGTAACTTGCAAAGCTACCTGAGGCACAGCAGGTAAGTAAAGAGTACTTACTAAGTTGCATCTCTCATGCTCTGTCCAATAGAGTCAGATGCACATATGCAAAGATATTGATAAAGATATTTCCTAGTATGTGCAGATTTAAGTATTAAGTCGGCCTGGGAGACCCCTTAATCACAAGGTTATTGAAATCCTTTAAACGCTCAGATTAGGGCAAGCTTGAAGGAGAGTAAGGGGATCTTTCATCATGTGGGGCCTACTTCTACATACACGGAAGACAAAGAGGAACATGAAGAACACAGGCAGCTGTAACGTAGGTACTTTCTGCTGCCAAAGTTATCATTTAAATTGAAAGATGTGAGCTCAGAGGATCGACTTGTCAAGAGTCCCTTTAGGGGTACTCACAACCCTCTTGACAAACCTCTGGCTTGACACCTTCATAAACTGATAATTTTCTGATGTAATACTTCTTGAAACAGTAAATGCAGTTTGCATGTACAGTTTGCATTTGCAGTTACAGCTGACTTTCAGAGAGCCGTTCAGAGAAGAACAAAATTAATGGCTAAATAAAACAGACAAAAATCACAGAATACTTGAGGTTGGAAGGAACTTGGGGCTAGTTCAATCTTCCTTCTCAAAGACAGATCAGCTCAAGTAGGTTGCCCAGTCAGGCTTTGAGTACGTCCAACTGTGAAGACTCCACAACCTCTCTGGGCAACCTGTTCCACTGTACATAGTAAAAATAAATAAATAAATAAAATCTTATGTTTAAACATAATTTTGCCACACATTGTCTCCTGTCCTTTCACTGAATACAGCTGAGAATAGTCTGGCTCTGTCTTCTTTACTCCCTTCCATCAGGTATTTATACACATGAATAAGATGTGAGCTTTCTCTTCCCCAGGTTGCAGCAAGGGCAGTGTCTATCTGTTTACTTAGGTGATAAGTGATAGGGCACTAGGAAACCATCGCAGGTTGCACCAGGGGAGGGTTAGACTGGATATTAGGAAGAATTTCTTCATGGAGCATTGGTCAAGCATTGGAATGGGCTGCCCAAAGAAGTGGTGGAGTTCTAGTCCATGAGTTATTTAAGAGACATATGGTCGTGGCACTAAGGGACATGGTTTAGTGATGGGACTCAGTGGTCAGGCTGATTGTTGGACTTGATGATACTGAAGGTCTTTTCCAACCTACATGATTCTCTGTTTTTATGAATAATGTGGCTGTGGATCTGGAAGAAGAGTTCTGCAATGAGAGTCAGATGTGCCAAAGACTGGAAGGTAGATAGCTGGAGAGAGTCCTGAAAAGAAAACTGGCAAAGACAGTAAGGTCAGCAAGGCCCTGTCCCTCCTTGCACTGTTCTGGACTTTACAAAATAATGAAATTAAGACAGAGCCCACTCTTGAATAAATCCCTCTTGCAGGAGTAGGAAGCAAACAACTCTATACTTGACAAACCCAATCAAAATGCTCTCAGCAATTTCAGAACGTAACATTCACTTGAGGGACAGTACAGGGACTCATACCACAGAGAATCAAAAAATCAATACGGACTTAAAATGTATGACCCTCACTGTCTATGCACAGTTCATACAATAAAGGCTGTTTGCTCTTCTGTTCAATTGCCCATTCCCTGAACATGCAATCCTCAAACATGAGGCTGTTCATCACCCAAGGGTGCAATCCTCAAGCATATTCCACACAACTCTAAGCCTCAAGATAACGCTTTGAAGACCTGAATTTCACCAATCAAGAAATTGCATACACTGCTTTTATAATGCTTGGCTGAACACGTAAGAGAGAATAGCCTCTGCACCTCAGGCTTTAATGTAAAGGTCTGCTGGCTAGCTCACTGGATGCTACGAAAAATGATCTGTAGGCTGGAACATCTGGCATGTGTCATAAGCTTGGTGCGCTCAGCTTGGAGAGGATAAGGGAAGATCTACTGACACTACCACCCTCTACTACCTAAACAGCACTGTAGAAGATAAAGCCAGACAGTTCACAGAAAACATAAAAAAGACAAGATGTTTCTGTCACCATTTACAATAAAGGAAATTATGATGGGGTATAAGGAAACAAGCCTCCCAGAATGAGTGATTAAGCTCTGGAATGGTTCACCCAGACAGCTGTGCAGTCTCTGCCACTACAGAATTTCAAACCTGATTTGGGAAAGGCCTTGAGCAACCTGACCTAACTGTGAAGATGGCTTTGCTTGGGTCAGGAGACTGAGCTAAACACAGCAGAGGAGTTGGAGGCTCAGTAACACAGAGGTTCCCTCCACCTAAATTGTTCCATGCTTATGTCACATTTCATATCTTGGGTTGTTAAGTTTTATAGTTCCATTAGAAATAGTTCTATGTATGAATTAGAAGAAAAATGTTACTTCAAAGGAAAATTTTTAATGTCTTAAAATCATGGCTAAATGTCAGTTAATTTTTTCAAACAGTAAAATATAAACTTATAAATAGCTTCGGTCCCTTCAAAACTGCATTTTTTCAGTAAACAATATTCCACTTAAAACAATAACCAGTTACACTTGGGAAATCTTTTGGACTTGATTTAAAATGCATGACAGAAGCCTATCAGTGAAAGAAGATAAATATGCAGTATCTTGATGATTAAATCAGACTGAGACCAGAGGAGGCCTGACAGAATGCCTGCTATGCTGCTGCCTTCATAATAAAATTGTTAAAAAAAACTCAAGAGATTGGATTCAGTGGCAAAGCTAACTTTTCTTTAAATACTTTTAATGACTTTTCTTACATGAGGCTTCAGTTTTTTGGTCTGTTTACTTTTTTTCCAAGGGCTACTTAAACAGCTCTGTCATATTAAAGTAGCATAACAAATTACTTAATTGTCAAATTTTATCGTATAGATGACATTGAAATACTGGCCTCTAAAAATCATCAGTCTACACTTTTCAGCTAAACAAAACATCATCTTCTTAAATCCCTTTTGCCAACAAAGTATAGCTTTTTTAAACAGAACAGGTTATTTCTATAATCCGGTGACTTACAACTAATAGCATAGCTGCTAATTAATTAGCTCCCCTCCTGGCCTAGTTTCCCCACTAACAGCTGTGTAAAGCTAAAATCTTAATATGGCCAACAAGCAAATAGTTTTAGAAATGTCATTCAGGTGAGTAAGAAAATCGATTTAACTATTTAAAGGGAAAAGAAATTCAAGAAAAAAAAAAAAAAGAAAAAGAAAATTATTCATTTTTTGGATTGGAGAATGAATCTTTGCCACCTCCTAATGTAAGATTTTCTGGTAGAAAGACAGAAATTTTGTTTATTTATTTAGTCATCTGATTTTTTACACCACCTCAATTTAGTGATCCAATCCTAGAGGCTCTGAGGTTAATGTAAAATCATAGCCTTCATTGCAATATTAGAATTATAAAAGACTAGGAAGTTAGGTGTCTGTTCTGTATTTCTCAATCAAAAGATATGAAATAACTTCTGTAACTCTGAGGTCCAACCTAACCATCTGCTCAGAACTCTCTGAATTAATTCTTACTTCAACTTTAAGGCTGTGACTGAACTTGAGAATAATATTTAGTAAGACATCTTTTCTCGGTTTTTAAAATTTATGATGTTTTACCACAATTACAATAAAGTTGTTCCAATAATTAATTATCTCTGTTCTGAAAAAAATCCTTCGGTTTTTTGCCTGATTTTATCTCATTTCCTTTTCCATCTCTTGGATCTTTTTATAACATCGTTAGACAGAAATGTTTTCCATTATGAAATTTATGTTCATAGTGGTGATATTAATAGCTGATTACAATTATCGTTAATTCGCTCTTTCATTAGGCAAATAATTTGATCTTAAGTTTTTTAGTGTGGCATATTTTATCTAGTCCTTCAATAATTCATTACTCTTCTCCCTCGTCTTTTGACTTTTAAACATCTTGCCCGAAATATGAACAGTCAGAACATCGTATTCTATTAACAGTTCTAGGAAAATAACTAAAGAATGCTTTAAACTACCACTAGGTTCTTGGCTCCGGTCTAAATGGTTTTTGAAAATTCTTTAGGAAGCTCCAAGTAACAGTCTCCACTGGAAGCTTGCTCCACAAAATGGTATATGAACACACAACAAAAAATAATCCTAATCTCAGAAATTATAATCCAGTTTCACAGTGTGTGAACAGAACAAATAAGGAACTTGAACTGGGAGAAGAAACAACAAAATGATCCTGTTACAATTATCACCAATAGCCTCAAATCATGAGGATTAGAGGATACAAGGAAACAAACAATTCACAAGTGTGCATTGGGTTTACATGGCAAGTGTTTGGTAGCTGCTGAGGTTGTGCCTGTGAGAAGAGCCCAGCATCTCTCCCATGTCAGATAGCGGCCAGTTCCAGATGAATTCAAAAGGGACCTGCTGCTGGCCACAGCAATGACAGCGAACAATGTTGGTTGGGCCTCTGGGAGAGCAGATTTAAGAAAGGGGAAAAAAAATATATCTGCTGCACAACAGCAGCTGGGAGAGTGGGGAGTGAGAAGCAGCCTTGTAACCCCCAAGGTGAGGGCAGCAGGAGGGCAGCAGGTGCTCCAGGCAGGCAGCAGCAGTTCCCCTGCAGCCTGTGGAGAGGCCCCTGGTGGAGCAGGCTGTCCCCCTGCAGCCCATGGGTCCCACATGGAGCAGATCTCCACGCTGCAGCCCCCCCAGGGGTGGAGGAGCCCCCGGTGGAGCAGGTGGATGTGGCCTGGAGGAGGCTGCAGCCCATGGAGAGCCCCCGCAGGAGCAGGGCCCAGGCTGGAGCTGCAGCACATGGAGAGGAGCCCATGCAGGAGCAGGGGGTCTGGGGGGAGCTGCTGCATGTGGGGGACCCATGCTGGAGCATGGGGGATGCTGGAGCATGGAGCATCCTCCTGGGGGATGGATGGACCCCATGGGACGGAGCCGTGTGGGAGCAGTGCTTGAGATACTACCTGTGGGCAGCCCCCGCAGGCTCAGTTCGGGAAGGACGGCATCCCATGGGAGGGACCCCACGGGGAGCAGAGCAGGGAGCGACCGTGAAGCAGCAGCAGAGATGAAGTGTCAGGGACTGGCCACAGCCCCCACTCCCTGTTCCCCTGTGCCACTTGCAGAGAGGAGGTGGAAGAGCTGAGATTGAAGCTGAGCCTGGGAAGAAGCAGGGTGAGGGGAAGGTGATTTTAGTTCACTATTAGTTTCTCTCTGCTCTAGTCTGCTTGTGATAGTTAATAAATTATATTAATCTCCCTATGCTGAGTCTGTTTTGCTCAGATGATAACTGATGAGTGATCTCCCTGTCCTTATCTCAACCCTTGAGCCCTTTCCATCGTATTTTTTCCCTGCTTCCCTTTGAAGAGGGAGAGTGAGAGAACGGTTGTGGTGAAGTTCAGCTGCCCGGCTGGGTAGAACCATCATAAAGTGGCAATCCCACTACAGCAAAAGCATAGTCATAAAATGTTCTACAGTGTGTTTATACCAAAGGAAAAATAATTATTTTTATATATAAACTCATAGTAATTATCAAAAAAACAGCAAGAGGCTTCTAACACATGCAGGCATTTGTATGAGACCTGTATACTCCATGTACAAATGATGGTGATTTCTAAGCAACACTTTTTAACTAATGGCCCTCCAATCCTAAGTATGTAAAAAACAAAACGGATTCATAGTGCTTCTGCACTTTGGCTTTTTTCCATGAACTTGAAGGGAAACATGACTTCTTTGAAAGGAAGATGGCTTCTTCCCTTAGTCAGCTGCTTCTTTTAAGAAATCTGCCAGAGAAAGTTTTTCAGTGAATTGAATATCACACAATAGGAAAATTTCTTCTTTCTTCTTTCTTGGGATAGTGTAGGCTTCCTCAGTGCTCTCTGTTGTTTGCTTCCATGTATTGAAAAGTTTTCTATGGAGCTGCTACACTACATTCCTACTGATGTCTCAGCCCTCTGCTGAAGAGGAGACAAGCAATCATTGCAAATAAACTTTCACTAGTGCACTTAAAAAGACCTAAATCACAATAAATGTAAAATATAAAATCTATAATTTATATAAATTTTATAAAGTTTACAAAAATGTCTCATTTTCTTTAAGACAGACTGAAATCTACATAGGAAGACTCAAAAGCATATCATACAGGGTACAAACAGTAATGAAATTGTAGATGCTACAATGAAATACATAATTACCAGACACATGACTAAGTGTTCGCTTTGAGCAAAATCAATTAGATTATATAATACCTTATGGTAGAATGAGAGGATGCACTCATCTTGAAGGTCAATTTATTAACATAATGACTTAATTATAATTTACTAATAATTAATTGGTTTTATTATTAATATTACAGAAATTTATTGATTTATTAGTACATAGGAAAGAAAGCGTAAGAATAAGCAGCCAATTTGCTGGATGAAAACTCCTTGCAAGCACTCAACAAGTTCCTATGATTGACCCTTGCAGTACAACACAAGCCTAAATGATCTGGAACAAGGACTGAAATAATAAAGGGACAAAACAAATAGATTTTTAAGGAATTGCACATATATATGAAGAATTTACAGAACTGCTTGTATATATAAAGACAAGTATGAAGACTCTGAAAGTATAAAGACTGTAGACAATTTTTCATCCTGAGTGATCAGACAATAAAATGGTAGATGAAATTCCATATAGATGAATGAAACACTACATGAACATGGGGAATACAGACTAAATACAGAATTTAGGATGGCTGAATAAGCAATTGTGAGCACATAAAGGAAGAAGTCTTTCTGTTGATAAACTGTACAGTATAGGGACTAGGTACAGCTAATGACAGAGTATTTTTTCATTCCTTTACATCTGGCCACCTTTGCTATCAGGGGATCAGTTCCACCACAACCTTGCCTCATCTCCTTCACTCTTAATTTGATGACTCAATCAAAACAGAACCTTCGTCTCACCTCTAGCATACTTCATACAAATCAAAAAAAAATAATAAATAACAATAATAACATGAACAGGATTAATGAATAGGAAGGCCTAATGAATGAGAAGCCATGAAAAATTTCAGAAGACACAGTGGAAATTTACTGAGAATATAAAAAACAAAAACAAACATTTGGCAGCTCGTGAAGCTGGAAGTCAGCATGATGAGGACCAGCCAGAGATCTAACTTCCAGACAGGTATACAAATTTAGTTTGCATCCAATGCATTCTGACAGTGGGTGCCAGGGGCTCAGAGCCTTGCTCTATGCACAGTTTCTTAACACTTACCATGGGTGGATAATGCCGGTAAAACTGCAGTTGGTAGAGTATTTCCTCAATTCTATTATTTACTTAACATTTCCCTTTGAAGTGCTCTCTCTAGTTTTCAGAAATAACATCCTCTTTGAGATGAAGAAATTCACATTCTTCCAAAATATTACTTAAGGCTTCTGCAGATAACAATAAGTAAGTTATACTTTACCATATTTGAATGTATCTTCACAAAGTAAGGGGAAGTAAATGTTTTTAAAACCAAAGCTCAGATTCTGGTGATGTATTTGTTGCCAGTTACACTAGTGGACACCTGATGATCAACCTACAAGTGATAACAGATGAACTGTTCTGAAAAATAACACCCTACTAAACTGAGAGCTAAACATTTTTATTTTTCGTTTGGATCTGGTGTGCCAGAATAACACTGGGTAAAACACTAGAATCTGTACTGCTCGCAAACAGTAGTCAGGGCCCAGAAAACATCTACTCAGAAATTAAATGAAGGGTTCAATTTAATGATTCTATTGAATCAACTTGAATATCTCAGTTGAGGGGGAAAAAAAACACACGCTGGTAGGACAGAGTGCTAGGGAAATTATGGAGATTATGAAATGATTTACTATGTTTATGATCCCTGAGTATTTTTCAAGTCTGAAAGAAAATCATTAGCCAAAAGAAAGAAGACAACTGTGGATAAAAGGATATGGAACAGAAATGAGGTGAAGTATGTTGCAATGACTGAACACCATTCCTTAATGTCTACATGTATCATCAGGGTCTTAATATTTGTCTCACAGTTTTCTCCACACAGTTCCAGGTGGCTTCTACCTCTACAAGCTAGTAAAATATCAAACAAGTATTTTAATGCAACAAAATGGACACATACACAGAGTTTTGTTTAAAAACACAATATTACTGCATTCACCACAGCAGACAGAAAAAAAAATAAAAAAATAAAGATGTGGTTA
Source organism: Netta rufina (assembly GCF_964035555.1). Lineage (NCBI taxonomy): Eukaryota > Metazoa > Chordata > Aves > Anseriformes > Anatidae > Netta > Netta rufina. The sequence continues at coordinate 191,171,249 of NC_140123.1, forward strand.
CCTACATTATCTAACGCACATTATCAACTAGTCTTCTATCTATCCCCATATGTTTTACCACTGATATAAATATCATACACCACAATGTATTAAATGCAATCCTGACCCCATCCCTCTACCATGCCAGCCTCTGAATTTTGACTGTCGTAACAGCTATTAGGAACAGGATTCTACTGAACTGAACTTTGCATCCAACATAGTCAAAAGCTATCGGCACTTAGAGGCATTTCTAAAGAATGATTCATCTGGTCTACAGTGGACATCTAAATTAGATCTGATGAACTGCCCTCAAGAGTTATCTTTTGCCATTAACCATAAATAGTTTAAACAGTCAACTGAGTTGTAAATACCTATAGCTAGATAACAGACAAGATAGAGATAATTATGCCTTAAGAGGGAAAATAAGCTAAGAATTTCTAGCTACTGACATGTTGAAAGTCTGTTTTAACCCCTGTAGCTCCTAAACTGGCATATGATACCATAACTACATGCCAAAGGGCATCATCTAGACGAGACATTCTGTAATCAGTGAGAAGACACAATAAAAGCACATTATCTTACTTTGCTTTGATCAGGAAGATAAAATAGCAGAAAACAATATAAAGCTGGAAGATGGTAGCACACTTCACTGGTTACAAACTTGGATCTATGAAAATGGAAACCAGATGGAATTTTTTCATTCACAATCTCCTAACGCACCTCACAACTGTCTCGTGGAATATCTTCCGAGAAAGATGGTAATATTACAACTCAACCATCAGGACAATTACTATAAGGAAAATGCTTCATACCTATTTTAACAGTTACATCAGAATAGAATGAAAATTTCACAAATTACACACCAACCTTAGACAACAACAAAAAACAGAATTTCTGACAAAAACCTTTTAATCCTAGACCAAAAATTATCTGGATCTTTAATAGCAACTTAAGCTTGACTACCAAATTGCACCAAGCCATTTAGGCACTCAAATGCCTAAAGACGCCTGTTTTCAGAGTTACCTATCCAGACATTCAGAGGTCTATGCATGTCCACTACATCTGCCTATTTAATTAAGAACAGTGAACTCCCATTTAGGGTCTTCGAACTAACATTTCTTCACACAAATCATCAGAGGAATGTGATCCTGTAGGCATACTGAAAGCATGTCTGCTACACAGTTCAGAACAAGAGAGAGCAGCTATTTAACTATAAACACAGTAGATAAAATGCTTCACATGTTGCCCAGTCATATGAGCTTTGTCCAAGATGCAGACAAATTCAATTTTCTCAGCTTGACAGAACTGAAAGCTATATTCACTATATCTTTCAGCAAAGAAAAAATATGTTTCTCCAGCCAACTAGCAAGGACAGCAAGAATAAGGAAAGAGATCTGGTTTCTGTGGCCTTGGCCCTTCCGCTGGAATTTTTTAGACAGTAGTAATCGCATAAAATATCATTTCTGAAAACAAGAATATCAGGGCTCCTTGTGCATTCCTCTCTTGGCTCTTTACACATGGCTGCACAGTGGCACGCATACAGTGAACAGTACAATCAACCATCTCTGTAAGGCAGCTAAAAAGCACATTTTATCAAGAGAAGGAAAAGATGACCACCCTTCCTCCAATGCTTCTCTTTCAAGGAATAATATTAAGGAAAAAGAATTAGATGACTCAGCACAGGAAGACAGTTCCAGGCTGTGTATGTTGATATTCTGCAGTTATCCAATTCAGAGATGTTTGATTTACGTTCTTAAGGCATATTTCTCCAGTATTTACATGGATAGGCTAAGAAGACAGTGCAATCTATGTATAACACCATCCCTCCTTTTTTGCCTGGTAAATATTCAGCCACACCTAACTTCTCCCAAACAGTGCACAGGAAAAGTAGGTCTCTACCACACCTGTGGGTTAGTTTTGATGACACTAAGCATCACAACAGCCAAATCTTCCCCTAGATCTTGCGCTGCTTGAGTATCTTCCTCTCGTTATTCACAAACCTTGCCTGGATTGATAGTTAAGTTTGACTTCACAAAACTCATGGAGAGTGTAGAACAGGAAACATGTATTTTCTTGTATTTTGCTCTCCCTTTTGATGGACATGTGGGTACAGATATGAGAAGTGAGAATAATGTGACTGGATATTGCTTACTGGAACATAGGATTCCCATTTTTTAGCATGGCTTTCAAGAGGCTATGACATCAGTTTTTCTGCCAGGGCAAATTACCAGCATTAAATACACCCATGAAGTTTATATATACCCATGTGTATCTTACCTCTCTCCATTCTTTGTTTCCAATGGCTTGTGTGTACAAAACACAGACTGTGAAGGGAAAAAAAAAAAAAAAAAAAGGTTTGGTCATTTTCAGAACTGAATGTATTTTTAAATTAAATAAGCTGATTTTGTTTTGCTGTTGAAATTATTAACTATGACAATCAAATAGGAACGTTTCCCCTCAGTTTTCAGTACGCCTACCCAGATCAGTGACAATATGGTCTAGTTGTTGCTGCAATGAGCTAATAAATAGTGTGGTTCTAAAATGGGAGGTAACTTTTACGGCTGACCTCCAGTAAATCACCTAAAATCCTTAGAAGTAAAATTACATAAAAGCAGATCTTCATTAAATGTGGATGGTCTGGATGGCCTAACTATCCTGGTTAATCTAATGCATAATTACTCTAAATTATGCTTCTTTCAAGAGATGAGAGAATTAAAATAAAAACAAATGAGGTTCCTACTAGAAAAAAAGAAAGGAAATGAAAGGGGAAAAAGGAAAAAATAATTTCTCAGGTATTCTTCCTCAATTCTGCGACAAATTATTCTCTTATATGTAAGTATCTTGCATATACATCATTTTTAATTAAAACCTAATAAAAATAGAATCTATGATACTTGTCTACCTAAGCTGTGTTTGAAGCATCAAGCAGCACAATCCCACTGGCTTCACGGTGCTTACAGATCTGTTCTTCTCCTGTTCTAACCCACCACACATCCATCTGCAGCTCCCCTCACAGGGGTTGGTGACAGAGGTAATACACTGATTAGCTGTCTTCCATACACTGTTACAAGCACCAGTATTTGTGTAAATCATTTGCACTTGCAGTAATGTAAACTTTATTTTCTGCAGTTTTGAACTACTCGTAGCTAGCAATTTGAAAGCAATTTTAACCTGAAATTCTCACCCTTTCCTAAATAAGGGAAAGACAGACATGCGAACACTTTTCTGTGACAAATTCTTCTCCTGTGCCAATCATTACTTTTCAGCACAAGGTTAAAAATAGTACTATTTTGGGTTGCTGCCTTGAACAATAAAGGTAGAAGCCTGGCTTCATTCTCGATGAAGTCAGAATCATAAACTGACCTCAGAAGAAATGAAAGCAAGCTTCAAACTATGTTTTCTTCTTACTTGGAAGGCATTTGCTCCACACTAAAAACATATCAGGCAGTAGTGAATAAGAGGAAGAACAGAAAATAGCAAGTTCAATATTTTAGCTAGACATAGAAGTTAAAAGTTAACACATTTTTTTTTTCAAATAAGATGTAGAAGAAAAAAGCTTTTACAAAAAAAAAAAAAAAAAATCAAAGTCATTTGGGGATGTGTCTATCTTTCTACATTTACTTTAAATGAAACCTTGGACAATCACACTCCTAGCTTTGGTTCCTGCTTATAGAAGGAAGAATCCAAAGCTATGAGCCTATTACAGCTCTTTGGAGTAGATTGCTGAAATGTATTACATAAAGAATGAAGTTAAATGGGAAAACAGAGTGAAACGGAAGCTATAAAGTCAGCTGTGGATGTATCTAAAGGTTACTGAATTAGTGACTAACCTTTGTATCTATTGAGATCCATGCCAGGATAATCCTGCCAGATGACCGAAGTGTTGTCAATGGAAGTTTCCGTAAATAAAAACAATCTAAGAAACGTTCTCTGGAGATAACCCTACTGCTAACATAAAATCACGTAGTCTGTCAAAGATCCCTTCCACTTTCCCCACTGGCAACTCTTTTTTAAACTAATGCTACCGGTTCTGCAATGATAAATATTTTCCAGTCTTCAGTGTTAGCTTCCAAGAATGCAGATGTCTTACTAATTTCAAAAGCTGATATAATTGTGTATTTTGTCCATTTTGCCAACACCTTACATCTAAGTTTGCAATTAAAATTTTCTCATAACTATCACCCCGGTTGAGAATACAACTGAAATTCATCTGGGGAAAAAGCCACTCTTTACAGATAATGTGCACTTTTGCTATTCAAATATTTCTATTGTCTACTCTTTTCTTAAACATAATCATTTTTCACCATCGATTTCCTGCTTTACTTTTTGTGCTACATCCTGCCCTGTGTATTAGTGTTAATACAGTAAATCAAGTAACAATTGTGCATTGCAGCTGCAGAACAGAAAGAATATTAAAAAATGAGAGGTTTAATATTGAGGAGAAGAAAGCAACAATACAACTGTAAAATACCCTCTACTATCCAATTTTCAGAAAAGAAGCATTCTGGCGCTGCCTTATCTCCCAGTTTATGAAGCCAAATGAAAGAAAAGCTATGAAAAGAAAAAAAAAATTAAAAAAAAAAATAAGATTAATGTTGGATAGTTTTAGTCTCCTACCATGGTTGATGGATGGGAGTCACAACATGTAAAAGGGTTAAAAAATAGTAAAGCTTCACCTTAAAGCGAATTCAATCTCACTCTATTTCTACCTTCTGGAAGGCTGCTCACACCTCTCTGTCTGCTGAAGTCTGTTTCTTCATGGTCAATTTACTATTATTTGGGTTTTTCTCTTTGTAGGACATAGAGTAAGCAATGCCATCCTTCTTACTTTTTCACTGCTCAAGCATTAGCAGACTTCTGTTCCCTTCGACTCCCAGGGGCTCCCCAGTGCTTCGAAAACCACTACCCAGGAGTGGGACCACATCTCTCGTTTAAGAATCATTTATAAACTTAAATTATTGTTATTATAGTTAAATGAGGAGAAAGGAGCTAAGAGTCTGCACTATGACATGAGTAGCAATTTTCTGCTATTTAGCTAAGCTGCAGATATGGCATGTACTTAATATATAACTAAGACAGGCTAATAGTCATCATCAGTAATATTTATTTTATTATACATGTAAGATGCAAGTTTGACAGTAATATGGAAATGTGCATCTCATAAACTACATTTAAAAAAAAAAAAAAAAAGTCAGTCTTGGATGTAAATAAAGATAATGAAAACCCCAGAAACGACATACATTCCAGACTATCTGATAAAGACTTTGCAAATTTAGAACAGGTTAAAAACTTCTACTTTCTTCTAAAACTGCTTGCCCCACAGATTGTCACAAAACTGTCCATGTTACTGGTCTCCACTGGTGGCATGATTTACTAACCTTAATGTCTTCTGGAGAGAAGGTTTTATAAAGACCCTAAACAACTTCTTCAAAGTAATTTGCAACCAAAGAATTGCAGCTTTTCTGTACGAGCTCTTCCAACAGAAGATACCAACAGTCAGAAGTATTAACATTTAGTCATTTTAAACTCTGGACACTTACAACACAGTGTCAAATTCTACATAAACATAATTAAATATTACAGTGAGGAAGAGGGCAGATGTTTCAACCACTATCACTCAGCTCTAGATTCCGTTCCAAAAATGCTGTAGTTTCCCACTCTCATTTTCCCACATAGTTTGGGCCTCCCTTATCCTACACCTGTTCTCTCCTGTTCAATGCATATATACTCAACATTTAGCCAGGCAACTGTAATATCCAAACTGCCTACCTCAGTTTTCCCTAACATAAAAACATCTATTCCCTTTCAAGAAAGTCTTAGCTACAGCACAGTTGGCCTTGGCTCCATGCAACCTAAATCTTTTCACGATCCAGCACCCAGTTCACACCATTACCATGTTTTTGCCCAACTGTCCCAAGGAAGATACACCAACTTAATTAATCTGTATCTCCTCTGCAGAAGATCTTAATCCTGTCCTGTTATGGAAGCACTACTTTAGCTCAGTCTCTATGAGAAAAGTTAAAAAGAATGGGTTTTCTCAATAATTTTGCTATAAAAAAATAAATCTCCGAACTGGAAAGACAGAAAGGTCCAAATTTACTGTAATAAATAAGTATATATGACTTGTTGTGATACCACCAAAGAGAAAGCATTGTCAGTGAGCAACTTCAGTATTGTTTAAAATACTCCATGAGTATTCAAGGACTATCCAAGTCTGTCCTATCTATGTCTAATAACTCTACATTATTTTGGTAATTTGCCTCTAGGGAGGCAAAGTATCACATCCCTCTTGGCATGAATATTCTAGATTGCAGTGAAGTGGCTAGCATTTGAATGAATACTGAGTAGCAATTACAGTATCAAAAAAGGATAAGCAAGCTTCCTCAGAGAACTGGAGAAATCACAGGTTCCTTTTTATTTTCAGGAGAAGGCAGCTTTTGTGGACAGGGGAGTCAACTATATTCATGTGTGACTCTCTAAGCAGAAGACCGAGAAGTCAAAATTGAATTTTTACAGTAACTACGATCCCCATATAACTGCACTGCAGTTTGAAACGTATTAGAATTGGTCTACTCAAATCCAGTCAGACCTGAACATAGAGAGTAACTCTGCATGGCTCTAACTTTTGAGAGATCTGATGGTTGTGAATGCAGTGTGTCTAAAAGTGGATCTTGTGAAACGATGATGCTGGTTTTGACACCTTTTTTAGCTAACAGGATAAAGTTACTGTACACAAACCAGCGTAAGCATGGCCTTTGTCCAAACAAACAGACACAGAGGAAAGATATCCTGCTATACTTCCAAGTACAGAAAAGAATAGCAGTTTTTATAGTACACTCTTATCCCTTTAGCTGTTACATTAAGGCCATATGTCTGCATGGAAATAAAGGACACTGGCAGCAAACTGATCAGCTAATAAAAATCTTCCACAATACTAAATCCACACTGTTTGGAGGGTATCCACAATCAAAGCTGCTTTGCCAAGTCATTTATTGAGTGTGAATACAGCATGAGCACTCCTAGATTTAACAGTTTCCCCATTCTCTCTTTACTAAGGCCGGTAATACTGTATTACATGTTTTTAATCTGCTGGCCTGAGACAGATAGGCCTGATTGGCAGAATAACTGGATGCTTACAGTGTGAGCCTAGACCTCCAAAGCATACCATCAATTTGAGTGCTTTAAATAAGCTACTTACCAGAAACAAGAAAGCAGTATGTTTGCAATTGATAGGCAAGGTTATGATGGCTTAAAAAATATTTCCACATACCTTGAATCTATAAAAAATACCACTGGATTACTTCTCAGAATTACTTTAAGGATAGTAAAGTTTCTACAGGTTTTCCTATCCCTTCCCTCGTGTGGGTCACCCACCAGACACAATCCCTTGTAGAGGTGTCCCGGCCCCAGCACGGGATGTCCACAGACCATAGACTCTTCAGAAGTCTATGGTCTTCACAAGGAGTGTCTTGTTTAAAGAGTACATTCCCAGCAGCATATCTTCAGAAGTATGGCTCCGGGAGAATCTTCAGCAGCTGTGTCTCTAGCCCCTAGCTGCTGCCACTTTCTTTCTGAAATGCGTTTTGGCAGGGGCACTGTGTGCTCCCCTGGCTGGCAGAAGTTCCAGCTGGCAGTGGTTACTCACAAGGCTTCCAGAGCTGACTGCAATGAGCTGTGACAGCCACTGAGTGATTCGTGGCCTCCTCCCACACAAGTCACACGGCAGTCGCCTGCTACTCAAATCCTGTGATTTATGCCTAATACAGTCTCCTACCTGAGAAAATCTTGAAGCACTTATCCCTAATAGTATTTAAGTTTAAAAACTAGACATCTCATCACTTTTGCTGAAAGATGCCTTGATTCAATACAGAAAGCCCTGAATTTAATTTATCAGGGGCAACGTATCATTGACCACTTTTCAAAATTGCTTAAAAAATAGTTTGCTATATGCAAGATACTCAGTTCTGCTTCTGCGTGATTTCTCTACATCAGAGGTATGGTATTGCCTATGTCTCCATTAAAAAAAAATAAAGTTTTAAAGCTCAGAAATGTCAAAGGCACTCCTAACTTCATGCAGCTTTTCCCCAGGAAGCAGAAGTAATCAAAGTCTATTGTGGAATCTCTCTCAAGAAACTTTTGATTAAGAACTGACAAATAGACCCTTACAAAAGCACTCAAATGTTTGGCACTGCCACATGACTCAGTATTCAAGTACATCCCATCAGGACATGGTTATGCGTCCAGACACAAGATGGAAGCATGTATGTCTCGGGTTACTTCCAATGTCAGTAAGCACGACATACAGTATTTATTCTAAGGAAGAAAATCCCAGGCTTATTAAAAAAAAAATTAAAAAAGTGTAGTGGGTTTACGTGGCAAGGTTTTGGTAGCAGGGAGCCATAGGGGTGGTTTCTGTGAGAAAGATCTAGAAGCTGCCCCATGTTTGGGAAGGGCCCCATTGTTTTCCAGATCCGAGCCAATAAACGATGTTGTTTTGCGCCTCTGTGAGAGCATATTTAAGACAGGGAAAAAACGCTGCGCCACACAGCAGCCGGGAGAGTGAGAGGAGTGAGGAACAGCCTTGCACCAAGGTCAGTGTAGAAGGAGGGGGAGAGGTGCTCCAGGCGCCGGAGCAGAAGTCCCCTGCGGCCTGTGGTGAGGACCATGGTGAAGCAGGATGTCCCCCTGCAGCCCATGGAGTACCACGGTGGAGCAGGGTTCCACGCTGCAGCCCGTGGAGGAGACCACGGTGGAGCAGGTGGCCCTGCACCGATGGAGGCTGCCGCCTGTGGAAGACCCCTGCCGGAGCAGATTCTGGGCCGGACCTGTAGCCCGTGGAGAGGAGCCCACGCAGGAGCAGGTGATCTGGCAGGAGCTGCTGCCCGTAGGGGAGCCAGGTTGGAGCAGTTTTCTCCTGAGGGATGGACCCCGTGGTACGGACCCATATCTGGAGCAGTTCTGGAAGAGCTGCTGCCTGTGGGAAGCCCACGCCGGATCAGTTCATCAAGGACTGCATCCCGTGGGTGGGACCCCACAGCACAGGGGACGAGAGTGACCGAGAAGGAGCGGCAGAGAAGAAGTGCTGTAGACTGACCATAACCCCCATTCCCCGTTCCCCTGCGCCGCTCGGGGGGAGGAGGTGGAAGAGGGTGGATGGGGGGGGAAGGTGCTTTTGTTTTTTTTTTCTTTGTTTTCTCACTTCTCTCGCTTGTTAGTTGTAGGCAATAAATCTTACTATCTCCTTATGCCGAATCTGTTTTGCCCGTTACAATAATTATTGCGTGATTTTCTCGTCCTTATCTCAATCCTTGAGCCCTTTTCACATATTTTCTCCCCATTCCTCTTTGAGGAGGGGGAGTGAGAGAGCGGCTGTGGTGGAGCTCGGCTGCCCACTCGAGCGGAACCACGACAAAAAGGAACACAGATAAAAATAGACATGGAGAGCAGTAAAGGAGACAACATGACCGAGACAACATAATCTAATGACTAGTCAGTTAACACTGAAGAACTACTTTGATCAACCACTATCAGGAAAAAAAGCAAACAAAATTAGAGGACAATATGTACTAGCAGCAAGAAGTGCTCCCAGTTTATCAAGTAGCTTTGAAAACAAACCAGAACAACATATAATTATTTTCTTAAAAATTAATGGTTTTTCTGCATTTATTAATTTTAAGAAAATGTAGTTTTTTCTGCTCAACTGAGGGACCATGTAGTTCAGGAAAGCAGGAGCGATTACAGAGCCTTTAAAATTCCAGTTCCTCTAATAGGAGCTATGAGCATAACCAGCACTGTTTTATGTAATTGTCACAATGTAAATCTAAATGATATCACAGAAACCACACATCTAATTTTTTATCGAGTATTTACAAGTTTGGAATATATGACGAGGAGACAAAATAATATGCTATATACTTACTTGGATCAGATTTAGAAAACGTATCTCTGTCCAAAAGATTTCTGTTTAAAAAAAGAGAGAAAAGTCATCTTACTAAAAGTGATGAAAAATACAGATCAGACACCAATGTATGTATGTTTTTAACAATACTGATCAGAAGTCTGCTTAGTTTTTTCCCCTCCTACTGCATAAGATTTACTTGAGGTCAGTCAGCACCATACCTTGAGTCTTCTCACCCTTCTTTTTGTTACACATTCTGGATTTGAGCAAACTAAACCTTAAAACTCCAGTACTTTGAAGTGAAAAGTGATACATAACAAGCACGTTAAATATATGCAAGGGACGTCAGGAACAGAAATAACTTTAAATCAACAACTTCTACCACAGATTAACATGCTAGTTGAACTCAAAAAAGCTTGGACTTCATTTAAGAGAATGGTTATGATATCTCAGAGCCATCAGCGAATACCTAAAAGAATTTATCATGAATTAGTAAGGTTAAGCAAAACTAAAGGATAAACAGGACATATACCAAAAATAGGAAATTTCTAAGCACCTACAAAAAAAAAAAAGTAGGGAGAAGAAACTTCTTTGTTATGTGATACAATCCTAATGTCATGTCAAGTCTAGAGGAGCAGGACTGACCAGAAAACCAGTCTTTCACAGAAAGCTATTCATCATCCCAACCATTTCATCAAAAAAAAAAAAAAAAAAAAAAAAAAAAAAAAGATTAAAAAGAAAATAGTAATAAAAAAAAGATTTTGACAAACCTGAAAAATGACCTGAAAACAGAAAACTATTGCACAGGGACAAGAAAGAGCTATTAAACTTAGGCAGATAGATTAAGCTAGGTATTAATCAAGAGCAAAAAAAAGTAGAATGGAGAATAGCTGGATATACATGTACAGCAGTAATGTTAAAATTGGTTCTAGGCATCACAATAGACTACAAATTGAATGCAAGTCAAAACCCTTGTGCCTTTGGAAAACAGGGCTAACTATTAAAGAAACATATTAAATAAACAAGATTTAATAAACAAAAATGCCACTTTGGAGTAATTGTCTAGTATTCTTAATGCTAGTAAACACTCAGTTCCAACAACAACATTTTAGGCACGCCAATGTTTTGCATTCCAAGGAATTCACGGAGCCACTAGAGTCCAGAGGAAGCAAAAATCAAGGACTGTCTAAGAAGAAAAAGATGCTGATCCCCACATAGACAGAACGAGAAGGAAGAGGCCTGACCACAAGCTGAGTCTTCGACACAACAAGTGCATAAGTTGAACTTTGTGGTTGAACGTTGTTTTACCATCTTTTGTTGTTAAAGGTGGCCAGACATCATGTGAAATCTCTGCCACTAAAGGTCTTTAAGAACATATTAGGTAGCTCCAAGTCCTAATTAGTTCTTTGGTCCTACCCTGGAGCAAGAGAATGTATTAAGTAACCAGTTTACATGTCTTACAACTTATTATTTTTAATAATTAGTGCAGCCTCGTTAAAGGTCACCACTTATTACTCTCATTCAGATCTAAATCACATTTTCATGCTACTGCACAGTGTTGAAATGCACATTAATATGTTGTTAACTATAGGTTTTCTAAGCAGTCCATTCAGACTTCAACAAAGAAAAAATACTGGATCCCCAGTTTAGATATACCAAATCCATGATTCAGAACAAGCAATATGAAAAAAGATAGCTTTAAAAGAACGGTATATTTATTTTTGCCTAAGGGTTTAAGATTAGTATTTGTGAATGAACCTGAAGTCTGCACATACTAATTCTTCAGAACTTCTCTAATCTATTCAGAAATGGGATTTTTATATATCCATTTGATCATATCCAGAGAGACTGTATTCAATCTTAACCAACAATGTGCAAATATATATTGAAATATTAACAAACCAAGGAAAAACAGTTTCAAGTTTGTATTTGATAATGACCACTACAAAGTGCTTCAAAGTATGGTACAGAAAGGTCTGCAATGCCAGAATTGGCAATTTTAAATGAAAATTGTGTCTTATTTCATTTTGATTATACATACCTAGACACGTCATTAATTTGTGGTAACTAGATTATTTTTATTATCTCAAAATGAGTACCTGAGAATGTTATAAAACTCTAGAAAAATCCAGATTAAGGGTTGTATGAACAAAATAGAACATTAGGTGATGGGTAGTCCTCCCCTAGATAGACTGGCCATACCAGGTATTGTAAAGCTCAGTCTATCCTGCTCCTCTGATTCCAAGACAGGCAGAAAGTACCTGCCATGGGAGGATATAAGAATATGATAAGAATCTGCAACACTGCCTGAGAATCCTCCTAGTCATCAACCATTCACTGCTCAGGGCCTTAATGAACTAAAACACTGCCATACAGCCAACATCCCTTAAAGGAGGCTTGAGATACCAAAGTTTAACACAGTAACTCAGGTCAGTAAGTACCACTAATGCACAGTTTTGAGATGATGCAGCTTGTAATATCCTCAATTTGATCCTTCGTACATTTTACTATAAATAAACAATGTCTTCAGCAAAGTTTGCAGACATGTCTGATTTTCCAAATCATTAATAACCAGCTAAAATAGCAACACGAGAACTTAGCAGGCTGTTCAAGCAGTGCAGGCAATTTTGGAAGGAACTTAAAGACCAATGTCAACAGGAAAAAAAAAAAGAGCCTGATTTCCCCACTAATTCCTCTAATAGCTCAAGAGGCTACACAATTTCCTTTGTGCATTCTCATTTTAGTGGGAAAACAATCAAAATGTTCCTTTAAGTATATGAAAACTGCATGGCACAGAATCATACAGCAAGCTACAACCAGAAGAAATAACTAAAAGCAAAAGGAGAAAGAACACTGGATGTATTTCTAGAATTTTACATAGCCTTTATCCCCTCAACAGCACTTTCTGCAGAGTCTGAGCAGAAAACTTTTTTCCTTAGAAAAGCATTATCTTTGGTAGTACAGTGTTTTGCCTCAGGAAACAGTCCTAGGAAAGCTCCCAAACTCAGAAACTTGAAATGCCCAAAACTTCTGTTACTTCCTCCTAACCAAAATATCAAGAGAAACAGACTTCTATTGCAACTCAACATAGTGAGCATATTCTTTCTATACTATTTATGACTTTCAGATAAACAATGCAAAAAGAAAAGGAAAGGAATGACTGTCAATCTTAAGGAAGAATAAAAAAGGAGAAAAAGAGCTTTTTGTTTGTTTGGTTGGTTGGTTGGTTTTGTTTGTTTGTTTGTTTTTTACCTGGAGGAACATGTACATCAACTATCTATAGCAAAGAAGTCTAGTAACATCTGTGCAGAAAGCATTATTCTACCATCACAGATCCTGAAGGAATTCATTTTGCACCTGTTTTGGACGAATTCTGGAGTGGACCTTCCAAAACACTTGCAGTAGCACTGATGACTAAGGGAAAAAATAAAAAATAAAAATAGGAACCATGGCATTAACACCTACTTAGTATATACTGGAAAATACACGGGAGATTAGAGGATTAGAAATGCTGGAATAAAGATTTCTTTATGGGTATAAGGAGAGCAATTTCCCCAGATAAAAAAAAAAAAAAATTAAAAAAATGTGTAAAAAGAAAAGTTAAAACATATTTAGCTATGCCTTTCAGAATCATGTTATTCATTCACAGAGTTTCACAAACTCCAGAAAGGTTTGTCAATATGATACAGTTTCTGCCCAGTGCTTTGCTTCAAAAATTTTCTATATTTCACATAAAAATTTAAGATCTCACACATGTATTTCTAAACCAGTTTATTTAAGATAAAATGACCTCGTTAGCTGTAGTAGCTAAACAGAAATCATTATTATGTTGCTTTGTGTGATTTAAATATACTGTATATACATAGCATATATACATTGACAAAGACTGATCTACCTTAAAAACTAGCATTTACTCACCTTGTTCATGAATATTTTGCTTCAAATTAGACTTTTTTTTAAAATGATCAACATATTAACTTCCTGCTCTGTAATTTTCTGTTATAAATTTAACGCTTCTTATGCTTAACTTAGAAGTTAATTCAATTCCTCCATCAGAAATGCCAGAAATCTGGCACTGAAGAACAGACCACAGGAAACACAGAACTGAGTATTTTAAAGTCTATTTCTCTTGTTTCAAAAATACCTGTTCTTATCTCAACCCCACACAGTGTTTTTTTATTTGTTTTGTTCTGTTTTTCCTCCATCTCGTTCCCCATCCAAGTGACCGCTATGTGTGATGAGCCACGTTTTCCTGGAGACGGCCCAATGCCTGCCTCTGAACAGGAAGCTATGAATAAATTCCACATTTTGCTTCACCTATTAAGTTGTCTCTATATCAACCCACCAGTTTTCTCACTTCTACCTCTGCAATTCACTCTCCCATCCCACGGGTAACAAAATTTAGTTACCCATGCAAGATTGATTTCATTTTTTAGAAAACATACATTTTCAATGTATTAGATTCTTCGATGAGCATGCCTTACTTTCCTCAAAGTACTCCTGAATTACTCCCTGGGAAAAGGAATTGTTCCTAGCTCATTAATCAGTTATCCTGGTTTAGGCTGGAAAAGAGTTAATTTTATTCAGAGGCTTGTATAATGCCATGTTTTGGATTTGTGATGAAAATAGTGCTGATAGCACACTGATGTTTAGTTGTTGCAGAGCAGTGTTTACACAGAGCCAAGGACTTTTCTGCTGCTCGTGCTGCCCTGCCAGAGAGCAGGCTGGGGGTGCACCAGGAGCTAGGGGGGACAGAACCAGGACAGTTGGCCCAGACCGACCAAAGGGCTGTCCCATGCCACCTGATGCCATGCTCAGCAACACGAGCTGGTGGGAAAGAAGGAAGAAACGGGGACGTTTGGAGTGACGGCGTTTGTCTTCCCAAGAAACACGTGATGAGTCCTGCTTTCCTGGGAGTGGCTGAACACGGGAAGGAGCCAATTAATTCCTTGTGCTGCTCTGCTTGTCCATGCAGCTTTGGCTTACCTAGTTCATTAAACAAATGCATTTAAATTTCCTTCACTTATTAAAAGGCCCATGCACTTTTTTTTTAAAGGAACATCCTGAATAATAGAAATATTTCCTCTTTTTTTGTGCAAAGTAGCAACCATTTCACTACTGACTGTAACGTAGCTGTATTACACCTCAGTAGTCACCGTCCTTCAACTTTAACTGATACCATTGGACTTGCAACAGTCAGCCCTAAGTAAGGCAACATATGGTCCAGAGAGTCTCCTTGAGTGAAGAGTCCACTTGACTTCTTGCAGAGTAATTTCACAAACAACCATCCAGCTGTAGTGCTAGCTTAAGTAGTCACCCTTCCATAGCTACTCACGCTCTTCTCCTGTATTCTGCCAGAACGCAATAAAAAGGAAGCTAATAGCCTCCACGTCCCTAGATTCAAAATGCCCTGGACCTCAAAGCAGACCAGACAATTTCTCAGAGTTTTACCTTCATTTCAGAATGACTGGTTCTTTTAGGAAAGGCCCAGAGGTGAGAAACTGGTGGCTCTCCCGACTAAGAGGCAATTAGGATGATCTCTCACTTTCTGTTCAGATTGCCTCCCCTCTTTGGGGCACTTGAAGGACTGGGAAGAAAGCAAACGCATCTCTGATAAGCAAACTAAGGAAAACATCCACAGTATCTCTTTGGAGAAGTAACTGACTCTTCTTGTTCACAAAAAGATGAAGAACTAATTGTCAGCCTCCCAAGTAATGTTCTTTGTCAAGTTATGAACAGACTGGTTCAGAAGTCACTCCCTGAAGAGAAAGAGGGAAGCAAGTTTTTATGGCAACACACAGAAAACCTCTGGCTAGATGTGCCAAAAAAGTTCTAGGTCAACACCTCTACTAAAACTGCTGACTGCTCTTGGGGGTTAAAACAACAACATAATTGCCAAATTTGCATACAACATAGCAATAGTTTTGCAGCTGTTGTTTTGTGGAAACAGACTAGAAATTCTTAGTCAGGAAAAGCTACTCTTACAGATGAAGCAGACCTCAACAGATACTTGGGCTGTTCCACTTTAAATCAAAGTCCATTTAGGAACATGGCCTGGATTCGGCTGGGACAGAGTTAATTTTCTTCATAGTGGCTGGTTTGGTGCTGTATTTGGGATTTAGGAGAAAATAATGCTGATAACTCACCAATGTTTTAGGTGTTGCAGAGCAGTGCTTAGACAGAGGCAAGGACTTTAAGCTTCTCTTGCTGCCCTGCCAGCAAGGACATTGCTCAAAAGGCCAGGAGGGGACAGAACCAGGACAGCTGACCTAGGGGATGTCCCATACCATGTGGTGTCATGGTGAACAATAAAACCATGTTTTTTTTTTACAATAAAATCAATAGGAAGTTGGCCAGGGGGCTGCTGCTCGAGGATTGGCTGGGCATCAGTTGGCTGGTGGTGAGCAATTGCATTGTGCATCACTTGCTTTGTTTGTTTGTTTTTTCCCCATTCGTTTATTTCTTTTTTTTTCCCCTCTTTCTTTCTTATTGAACTGCCGTTATCTCAACCCACAAGTTCTTGCACTTTTTTTTTTTTTTTTTTTTTTTCAGTTTTCTCCCCCATTCCACTGCAGAGTGGGAGGTGAACAAATGGCTGTGCTGTGTTTAGCTGTTTGCCTGGTTAAACCACAACAGCACAACACAAACTGGTTGAACTCTGCTTCAGCACAAGCCCAACTATTACTTGAAAACAACAAAATGAGCCATCTACGTTTATATTCCTAATGCTAGGCAGCTAAGCAGTCTGTAGCTCTGAGCTTCTAGGGACATATCCTGGGCAATGGCACTAAGGATCCCTGGCAGCCCAAGGATCTGTCAGTTCAAGGTAACTTCAACCCACCAGTCCTTCTCCAGCTGCTTTTACCCAGTCCACCCAAGCCTGTGGAGATGCAGTTCTATTTTGGATATGGTTTCTTGAAGGATGTATAGTTAACAGAATATTTTATTAATGTATAAGAGTGCATAAAGCATAAAAACAGATTTTGCATGTTTTTTCTGAAACGGTTCTTAAAAGGTATACATCAAAGAAGACATTTAGAAAGTGAATGCAAACCACCAATGTAAGATTCCTCCTTCCTTCTCAGCCACTGTGGGCTTTTGTGAGGCATCGCTTAGATGGGCAGATAAAGAAATAAAAGAAAATGAGGAAAATAGTGCTAACACAGAAAGCCTTAATACAGTTGAAGCTGTCACACGCTTCCTAGTACCTGATCCTTTTTGTGCTGGCAGGCTTTCCCTTGTATTCCCTTCCTGAGACCTAAGACTGTCAGCTTCAGCTGTGGGAGGGCGTCACAGCGAGCTGCCGGCGAGCATCCCACAGGAGGATGAAGTTCATGGTGGTGGCAGGGCTGGCACAGGACGTCTCAGGAGGGGTACAATGTTGATGGTTCCTTCCTCCAAACTCTGAGGCTCCCCACAATGCCCTTCCGTGCGGGTCACAGCTATCCCATGCTGCACAAAACCACTGCTCGCTACAATTATCTATAAAAAAACTGCAGTTATATCACACAGTTATACAAGCCAAAGTGAAACTATCTCAGCAGCGGCCACCCGGTCATTAGAAAAACTGCTGCTGGAGCTCAGCGAGGCCAAACAAAGCTCCAGCTGGGCAGAGACAAGTTCAGACAGAAGCTGACAAGTCCCGAGACCTTGCAGAACTTGTATGAAACCCGGGACCTGTTCCTAGCAGTAGCAAGTCTGCGTCTACAGGGCCACAGATTTCAAATTCTTAAATTCTACAATTCACACGTGTGCCTGCTTGAAGTTCAAACAATACAGACAGGTACAGGGATGCCAAGCCATACAGGTGATAAGAAATGTACCTCCGTGACTGTTTTGAAGAACACTGCCACCCATATATACGTTTTTTGTTTTGTTTTGTTTTTCTGAAACACCAGTTTTCCTCAGCTGAAGCCAGCTGGTTGTCTAGGAAGTTTCATTTCAAATAAAAAGATGTAAGGATCAACCTTCTGTTGTCAGCCATACACAACCACTACACAGATTTTTAATCCAGCCTGGACACACACACACAAAAGGGCTGGTAAATGAAAACCAGGGTGAATTTTAGTTTCTGTACTTTGTATTATACAGTTCCAAGCTCAAATAATTTATGTAGGGTCTCTCTTTTGTCACGGCATCTTTCTGCCATGGGAATTTCTAACCAATGATTAATACTTCCAAATACCCGGGAGGTACGTATACGGGCCAGAGAGAAGAGATGTTGCTAAAAATCAATCCTTAGGACAATCAAAGATATAATCAAAGATATATAATCAATGATATAATCAAAGGTATAATTAAACATGCTGTTGGGTACCACAACCACCAGAAAGCAACTGGTTAGGACTTCCAGACCACCAAAAAAACAGAAAGGCAAAAACCCTGAGGTAGTAAGTTTTGTTCCTCCATGCAAGAAACTTGAAAATAGATTATTTTCATAACTAAGAACAGGATTTGCTTAATTCCATTCAGCCCATTCATTAACACGAGATTTCTGTACAAATTGTGAAGCAGCACAGAACTCATTCAAATGAGGCACAGGCAAGCAAATGTATTTCTGCTGAATTAACCAGAAGGAGTTTGTGCTGCCTTTCCACACGTTGTGCCTGCTATGGGAATACTGACAGCACAGAGCCCGCCCGGCACAAACCCAGAACATGAGGACAGTCTGCTCGACCCTGCACAAAGCCTAGCAGACCCCTGTCAGCATTTTATAAGCCTTTTGCCATCTCTCTGATGAGCATGGCATCTTTGATACAATACTAGAAGTCATAACATGATCAAGCTACAGCTTCACTTTCCTATGCATACACACAAATTACTCTTAGGAGGACAATTCTGTTTGATAACTTCTCACTCAGTAAGTAAATTAACATGGGACATTATGAAACTCTTGGTCTTCCTTGTAAATTAAGGTTTCATAAAGGCTGTGGCTCAATCAGGAGACTTCAGGTCAGTCCACACAGCAACCATGAGGAGCAGCGATGACCATTATATAGATCACGACAAAAACTGAAAAACTTGAGAGGCCACTGAGTAACTGCACTGACAGTAGGGAAGGTGGGACCAGGATATGAAGTTCCTCCAACATTTAACATTTCACATGCAACTAGATTGCAATTAACAAAGAACATGACCAGAGAGGGACATACAGGATGGCAGACACGAGATGAGCAATCTCAAATGTCCCCATTATTTCCTTCCCTGAAACACAGCCTGGAGCTTACCTCCAGCTCACCTGGGACCGCAAGTTTCCACCCACAGCTTCTAAGTGTAGATTCAAGTCTAGACACAGACCTAAATCAGTGTGCTATGCAAATACACTTTTGGAGGGAAAGGAACCTTTTGGCTGGAAAACAACAGTAGAGTTAAGATAAAGAACAACCTATATTCTCTTTCACTTATCGACTGGAAGGCCAAGGTCCTGATCCTTTCTTTCACCACAGGACAATCATCCAAAGTGATGCCAGCCCACAATAAAAAAAAAGACCACCTGGCAGGTGACAGTCTTCATCAGACCATGGATGCATTCCTGGGCACGTGACAGAGGGAGCAACAGGGCGCAGGGAGAGATGGCTTCTATAACAACTGACCCATGCAACAGTGGACTCTTACCAATACCAAAAGATCCCTTGGGACAAGATGTTCTGCCACTTTAGATCTGGCCCTTGCACCTAAGAATATAGATTCCTGATTTAAAAAAATAAATAAATAAAAAATAAAAATCCTTAGAAGCTTAGAAATCTACATCTTACAAGAGTTGGAAGAAGACTGTAAACTTTTTGTCCAATAGACACTGGATAGTAATAACTAGAAAGAATTAAATGAATATCTTGCTTTCCCAGAATTTGCAAAACTACTGCCAATGCTGGTGTTCAATGAGCAATGAGTATCATAGGAAAGATTTTTGTTCATAAAGAAACCCCAGAAGAGCATTAACAGAAGACATTCATAGACAAAGACTTCCCATGCCATGAGATGCACCTCACCTAGCGGCTGCCTCGCAGGACCCCAAAGCTAAAGCAGGCTGGCTTGCAGAGTAAGAAGTCGTGCAACCCCATCTGCATAGTACTGAAACCTGGCTGGTTTGATCACGTTGACAGTATGGGCATGCTGAGCAAACTGACTTGGGAAATGCCAACAGATGAACCACCCTGAAATGTGAGTAGAAGCTGTATCCTTACTGAATAACAAGAAACTGAAATAACCAAAACAAAAACCACAGAGTTAAAAGGATTGTCTAGAATCACAAGTTTGTTTTGTGGCACAGCCAGACATGGAACCAAACACCCTGCACAATTTCACTAGCCACCAATTATACCACATGTGTAACCTGGAAGAAGTTCCCATTATTACTATTATCAAAACAAATAAAGCAAAAAAAATATATCTAGGAACAAAAGTATAATTATCAGCTGATAACTACTGATATAAACTATTAATTAAATTGGCTCTGCAACTCTGCAAGTATCAAGAGAAAATTAATGTCATGACTCAAACTATTTTCAAAGCATGTCTCTCCATATGTTTAGGTATACACAACTGCTAATTATTAAAGAATTTTCAGCATTCCCTGAACTTTGCCCAGTGGACTCTTGCTGTATTTCACAATTTCGTTTTGCACTGCTTTTCCTGTGCTTTAGCCAATGACTGTGTTTACAGATGAATCACAGCCATATGCTACTGGTTAATCTCTGCCCCATTCACTTTACACTCAATTTCAAAGCATGATTTTGCAATCAAAAGCTGTCATTCCAGCACATGAAGAAGGGAATCACCTGGGTAATTCCCATCCTTCTGCACTTGATATTGAGACATACCGGGGTGAAAAAACGTTTTTAAAACTTTTTTTCTTGCTTCAACAAAACAGACATGGCTTTTGAAGCGAGGTACAGAGAAATTAACATGTAAATTATGTCCTGAAATGAGCTATAAATAAGGTAACTAACATCAGAAATGATCAGCTGTTTCATACACCTGCCTTTCTTAACCACCAGATGGATTCTCAAGTAACTATAAAAGTAAGGTTAGAAGCAAACATTGCAGGGTGATTGATACAAACAATACCTGGAAGGAAATAAACTCCCATTATACATGAACTGGGTCAGAACTTGCACAAGAACTCTGCCATATGTAAAGGTTATTTGAAAAAAATAAAAGTAATATAAAAGGTCCTGGATTGCTTTTACACATAACAGCATGCCTTCCCCAGGACCAAGGTTTCTCTGCTTGCTGCTAGTAAACTTTGTGGAGACAGGCTGAGCATCAGCATGTTCCTGTCAGCCCAGGGATACATTTCGTATACCAAATTCAGTCGTGTTACATTTCTCAGGGTCTCTGCCTTCTTTTGCCATGAAGCCTGGACAAAGCACCGAGCCACACTTCATCTGCTAAGGGAGGAGAGGAAGCAGCCTGACAATTTAAGCCTTTTTTTTTTCCCCTCACAAGCAGCAGCGTTGGCAGCAAATGGAGCTGCGGGACAAACTTTGCCTCGCCTCGCCTCAGGAACCCACACCGAGCCCTCTCCAAAGCCGCTGCTGGACGCCGCCAACTCCGAGCGGCACGGCTGCCTCGCAGCCACCAGCACAGCACGCCTTGTAGCGGGGCTGCGAAACGTGGATGGAAATGCACACGTAGAAAATAAATAACTGTAGACCTCCAACAGAAAACGCTCTGTTCCCTCCAGCGTTATAGTTGAAATACCGATAAACACAAATAAATGCTGAGGAACGGGACCGCACGCACCGGGCTCTGTTTCGGGCGTGCATTTTCTGATTTTTAGTTTCTCAGCGGCAGCGCTGGGGTAAAACGTGCCGAGGTAACACGCCCGGTTTCGCAAGACTTTTGCAAGACGGCCTCCAAAAAAAAAAAAAAATAAATAAAAATAGGCGAAGGGATCAGTCCGGATGGGAGTTTTTTTCCTTTCCCCACCCGCGGCACTTGGGACAGCTCCAGAAGTTAAAGAGCCGCTGGAGGAGGCGAGGCGCGGCCCCGCTCCTCGCATCTGGCCCCGGAGGGACCCGAAGGGGACACGGGAGGGACCCAGAGGCGACAACCGGGGCCAGGGCGGCCGCTTTTCCCCGGGGGGGCCCCGCAGCAGCCCCGGCGAGGGCTCGGTGTCCGTCCCCGTCCCCCCGCCGCTGAGGGGGGCACCGTCCCCCGGGCGCCGCCTCACCTGCAGGACACGGAGAGCTCCACCTTGGTGGCCGGGATGCTGGAGCTGAGCGCGTTAAAATCCCCCACGGACGCCATGTTGGGGAACCCCCCGCTCCTGGCCGGCTTCTCCAGCCCGAACATGGATGGGGCAGCGCGGAGAGGGAGAGGATGGAGGAGGGAGAGGGTAGAAAGGGAGGGAAGGAGGGGAGGGAGGCGGCGCCAGGCGGCCCTCCCCACAGCGCCACGCCGCCACCGCCAGCGGGAGCCGCCGCCTGAGGGGACGCGGTGCAAGGAGCAACTTCGGGGGCAGCCGCGGCGAGGTTGCAGCCGGGAGCGGGGGGCGGCGGCTCCGCCGTGAGGTGGTGGCTCCGCCGTGAGGCGGCTCCGCTCCGAGGTGGCGGCTCCGCCATCGGGTGGCGGCTCCGTCTCTCCGCCAGGGGGCGCGGGGACGGGGGCGGCTGAGGCGGCCGCTGCCGGCTGCTCGGTGCCCGGTTTGGGGAGAAACCGACCCGAGTTTCACCGATTTCACCTCAAGTGGAGCCCGGGGAGGGTTAGGTTGGGTACTCGGTGACATTTATTCACTGAGGGGGTTGCGAGGCATGCCGGAGCACTCCCCGAGCAGGCTGCACAGGGAAAAGCTTAGGGACGTGGCGTAGTGGGTGGCATTGGTAGCAGGGGGATGGTTGGACCAGATGATCTTGGAAGTCTTTTCCAACCTTAATGATTCTGCGATTCTGTTCTATGAGTCACCATCCCTAGAAGTCTGCAAAAATAGTGTGGATGTAGGGCTTAGGGATGTGCTTTAGCGGTGGACTTGGCAGTGCCAGGATAGTAGTTGGGCTTGACGATCTTAGAGGTCATCTCCAACCTAAATGGTTCTGTGGTTCTATGGTCACGTTTCTGTCCAAAACCAATTACTACAAGGTACTAGAGGGAAAAGATGTGTTTTCACCTTGGTTGTTCTCTACACTAATGTTGGAAATGTGAATTTCACCCCCTCATATACTTCTGCAGGGTCATGCCTTTCTTTAAAGACCACTCAGTCAGCCATGCTGAATCTATACAAAATACTTCACAATTACTGTAAAAGTTACATTATCTTATTTCTCATGTAATTTTATGTTTAATTTCCATCCATTCTCATGGCATCCAAGTAGCTTTAGATATTCATTTCTCATCATAGCACTTGTATGAGATGGAATTGATACCATCCCCATTTCACAGACGGGAAAGTAAGGCAAAAGCAAATTAAACACCTGTGTTATCATTGTCTGTATTTACACAACATAACTACACACATTGTAGTTATACGATACATTGTATTTATAAAACGTAACTACAGTTTCTGTAGTTGCACAATATGTAGGGTAGGTCAAAGATCACAGGATATCACCCCAAATCCTGTACAAATGTCTACTCCTCTGGCTGTTTATGGTTCTACAAGTAGAAATAAAGGTGTTTCATGTGATTATTTACAAAAGACAAATGTAATTCTGAAGCCACAAACATTGTCAGAATACATTCACTCTGAATTTCATCTCTGAATTCTTGTCAGTGTAATTCAAGTTAAATACATGATCTTGGATAGTACATCAAAAAAATGATGATGAGAGAACTTGAATTTAGATGCCTTCCTAACTCCTACCCAGCAGATTAAACACTGTGAGTACAGAAAACAGTAACGTGGTCATATTTACAGGACACATACTTCCCATGCATGCATCTGAAACCTTGCTAGAGTTTCAGTGGCAGAAGCTCAAGGAAGATAAACACAGATATCTCTGTTCAGAAACTTCCAACTTCACACCCTGCTCAATCTTATGCCTCTTTGTTTTCAGGTAGGTGTAACCTGAATTTTCTTTCTCTTCCGTCTCGTCTAGTTGTTGATCACAAAGTCATTTCTCGTAAGGTATAACCAAAGTATTTCCTCTAAGATCAGCCTTCTTGAAGTACTCAGTGCAGACAGAAAACCACATGCTTCACAAGTATTCTGGGTGTGTCTGCAGTCAGCCAAGCCAGCAAGCCGAAAGCTGAAAATCCTAATCAAAGCAAATTTATTTCACCATTATCTTTTTCAGTACAGCACTGTGAAGGGATGGGCGAGGGATAGTTGATATCTTGAGAAGACTAATGCCAAATAGGAATAGGGTGCTAGATGACTAAAAACTAAAGAACAGCTCTTAAGAAAATGTTAAAAGTCACTTTCAGCATTATACTACTGTTACTCCCTCTTTTGTAATCTGCTCTAAAAATCTAAACTTAGTGGAGCCCACAGGGAAGGACATGAATAACTTTAACAGCATGAATAGGTATAATAACTATAGCTTACTGCTATATATAACTACTGTAATAACTATTGGCATGTATAACTTAAAAGGATACATGTGAGTGTAATATGATCTTATATTTTTCCCAACTAAGCCACTTTAGATCACTGCTGAAGACAGGATATGAGGTTAGATGAAAGTTTTGTTCAATGATGTTATACGTTTGTTATCTGATTTTAATCTTTTATTTTGCTTACAAAACAGTCAGTTATTGGTGATTCCATAAATGGAGCATCCTATGAAAATGATGGAGGAGCTAACGAAAATAACGTCACCAGTATTGCTGGGAACATACCCATGTTCTCTCATCATGTTTACCAAGGCCCAGCTGTTTGGTCTTCTAATGTTTCAGCTTAGAGTAAGTACATAGTTCTCAGGCACTGAGAGTGATATATACATCAGAAATATCAAAACTAAAAAGTAAACAAGAGATGGTTGAAAGATACTCATGATGCAGCTAAATATACATTATTCTAATTCCAGAGAGGCACCTTGGTTTTGCTCATTCTTAACTGCCAGTATGGTCTGGTGACTTGAACAATACCTAAGGATTAGTGCAACATCTGGAATTTGCATACAAACTAGCCATCAGATTACAGTGCAAAAGAGACATCAGGGCTGGTTTTTGTATGTACTACATCGACATTTGAAGAAGAGTATTGACTCTAAAAATTTTGTAGTGGAAAGCAGGATATATTTTCCTCACTTTCTTTTGTGATCGTTATTTTATATTGTCAGCTGTTGCTAATTATCAGACAGCTACATATCTCATTTCAATAAGTGCAACCCAGTTTTAGGAATGAAGGACATACTTGAAGTAATTACAGCATAAACTATGAACAAACTACAGATGCCAAAATAACTGTAATGTGTAACACTGAATAATTGCTTTAGAACATTGCTGTTTCCAGGTTTCAGCAGTATAACTGAACCCGAATGCCACAGGATGCAAACACTGATTACTCCCCTCCACTTCCTCAGCTTTCTGCCTTGTAGATCATTAACTTGACATCTTAAGAAAAACACTTTGTAATTCAATCTTGATACTCCTAAAAACAAACACACAAACAAAGAAACAACATAAACTATTCTGTAGGAAGCCAAGGAACTCAGAATGGCTTCTTCTCTTTTGTAGATGTGAAAGAATATGTGGAAGAGTATAGGAGTGAGATTAGAAGTGAGCTTCAGTGTTATTGGAAAAAAACAACTGTGATTCTAAGACAAAACTATTTGTGTAACAAACAAAATAGTAAGTCTGAATTTGTGATGAGCGTACATATATTCCTTGCTTCTTCTTCAAGCATTTGTTCAGTAATTCATTGATTAACATCCAATAAACACTTTTTTTTTTTTTTTTTTTTTTTTTAACCCTGGCTGTTGTCAAACTGTTTCTTTCAAGAGGTGAAAGAAGGGATTGAACTTAGGCAAAACTAAGTCCTTTCTAATAGCTGAACATAGCACTGAAACAATGCCAGTATGAATTGTAGTTTGAGAATAGTTACATCTTTCTTTCCTGTCTTTGATTCTTATACTTTCTCTTACTTTGCTGCTGGTGGTTATTTTAATCCAGTGACCAAAGACAAGACATTCAGCATTTGCTGGGGCCAGTGTTATTAGCAGAACCATCAGAAAACACTATGGCTGAATGTGGACCACAGGATTTAAAAAACATCTGTGATACAGTGTGTTGATCATTCTTCTAGTATTAATTATCTTCTATAATTCCATGATTTTGTAGCCCACTTTCAAAACACACAAATACCAATGAAGCTCTGGTTTTGTAACAGTAAAGTCTAAAGGAGTTGTCTGACTCAGATATTAGACATAAAGAAGAAATCTCCACTCCTTCAAGGTTTTCACTTTAAACACTCTTTTTTTTTCAAGGGTTTATATCTGCACTTCACAGGTGTCAAGGAGAATACATTCATTAGTATAAAGTATCTAGGCCT
The DNA here is from genome assembly GCF_964035555.1 of Netta rufina. Taxonomy (NCBI): domain Eukaryota; kingdom Metazoa; phylum Chordata; class Aves; order Anseriformes; family Anatidae; genus Netta; species Netta rufina. Next base: position 191,197,558 of record NC_140123.1, read on the forward strand.
GCGTATCAAAGCCTTTGAAATATATCCTTGATGTCTGCAGGAGAAAAGAGCACCTTGTCACCATGGCGTAAGCATGAGGAAGTTCGTGAGTCATCAGTGCAGAGACAGCAAATGATTTCACCATTTCTCTACGACGGCAGTTAGTACTCCATTTGTTTGTACACCTCGGTACCGATTTCATTATTCTCATTGCACTGTACTATCCTTATCTACACCGGAGCTAGCTATGAAATCCATCACAGCACCTTTAGCACCAGGTAAAGTTTCCTGGATTATTTCAAGCTTGCTTCCAGTTCATTCCAGTCCAGAAGAGACAGGTCATCATCAATAAAACCATAAAGCTCCTTCCTTCCACATCCTATGGAAAGCATTCTTCCGTAGTCATTCCAGGTTAAGTGGTGGTAGCATCAGTTCCTGTCACAGTTTTCAGTCTGTTCAATATCTCTTCAAAATAGCAAAAACCTCTGATGTACTCTCAAAATCATCCAGGAGAAGTCATGTAATCCATTTCACATCTTACACTTGGTACTGTATAGTCAGGTCTCTCCATCAATAAATAGAGAAATTTTAGATCTAGAAAGCACATTTTCTGGATCTCATCTCATTGTCAAGCACGTACTATGGATCTCAAGTTCTAATCATGTGTCTTGGAGTACTTTCAGTACTGGTTTTCAGCAGCCAATGAAGGCAGATTACAGCTTAGATTTCAGTTTTAGGAATCGTACTTTTTGAATGAAGAAATATTGAGACACCTCCAAATGAGCCACGGGCCAGACTGATTTCATTTCTGGACAAGTTGCCAGAAACATGTAAAGATGTGTTTTAAGCCATTTTTCTAGAAAGACAACTCATCACTAGCTTATGGCAACAGACAACTTCAGGTACTGCTAAAGTGTTTAGGATGGCAGCAAGGATGGTGACAAAAAGATTGCATACAACTTGTCTTGAGAAGTCTAAATAGTAATCAAGGGCTTTCAATGAGTATAAGATCAAACAGCTCCAAAACGAAACCTCAGTATGTTTATCGCAAGATCTGCTGAGCACTTACAGACAGTATCATAGAGTCATAGAATCATTAAAGCTGGAAAAGATCTCTAAGAATCCAGTCCAGTTGTCCCCCTACCACCAATATTTCCCACTAAACCATGTCCCTAAATACCACATCTACCCTTTCCTTCAACACCTCCAGGGACTGTGACTCCACCACTTCCCTTGGCAGCTTTCTCCAATGCCTAAGCACTCCTTCTGAGAATAATTTTTTCCTAATATCCAACCTGCATATCTTAGATACAGATATTCTGTATCTTAACTTCAGAAGAGGAAATCTACTTTTTCCTCTTCCATCATTTCCTGTGTTCTTGGATTACACTTAAAAGATTGGAATTCTCTTTTTTCCATCCTTCCTGCCATGCCCACTCACCTCTAGGCCTTTCATATTTCAAAGAAATATCAGTTGGGTTTGCATAAAATATGAGAGTATTACTAATCTTTTAGTAATAATATACTCAACAATTTCTTTCTCAGACTAATCTCTGCCCACATTTTTTCCTTCAGATTGCTTCCAGGGTGTTCATAAAATCACTGCTACCGTTAGGAAACACAACTTTGGAGGTGAAGTCTTTGTATATAAAACTTGCTTTGAGAATTAGCTAATTCAGAAGTTAACACACTCAGCCTCTGCAGCTAATTAGTATGTTCTCCACTGTATTTTCTTCACTGGAACTAAAGACAAATGCAGTTCTTTCAGAAATGAACTATAAAATCATAGTAATTCTAAACCGAGGAGCAGCAATACTCAAATTGCTACATTAGAACATCAGTCAGGTTGTACCTTTCATTAATTATGCACATGACTTCTTCACATATTTCCTAAATACCATTGATGAGACTTCAGCTCACACTGTTTCGGGCATGGAAGAAAACACTATCTCTGCCAAAATCAGCACAAACTGAATCTTTGAGTATAGACTGCACCAGAGATTCCATCAGGGAGCACTGACTGCTGATATGTTATCTACTCACAAATATTCAGACCAATGTGTGCACGACGAGCGTGATAACCTTGTCTAATCTGGGTAAATGTTGTATCCACTGCCTATCAATTTTCACACACAAATATATAATCTGGATGATATAGCAAGGTCACATATCATTTCTACTTCTGACAGGGGTCCCAGTCAGGGTAACACTGTATATTCTAAATAAGCCATTATACATGCCCCTGTAGAGTTTCTTGCTTCATTTTGGGAAAAACAAACCAAACCAAACCAACCAGCCAAACAAACAAAAGTATTATTTTTTTGTTTTTATTCTTTCAAAGATAAATGAAATTCAAGCATGTTGCCAAGTCCCTCCATGTCCTATTTTTTCATGTAGTTAGGCTTACAAGGAAGTTCTGTCCCAAATTCATCTTGAAAGCTGTACTGGATTTTTACGTCTATTACTTCATTCACTTCTCGGTTCTTTTCTTCACAAGATTACACTATTTTTTGTGTGTGTGTGGAAGAAACCAACATAATGCACTTTTCGCATAAATAGAACATGACCTACTACTTTCATAGAGGAAAAAACTTCACAGCTCCTTAAGGCTCTATGTCATATTTGGTAGCCCACTGTTAGATGTGTAACCAGAAAGCTCACACCTCTCCCACACTACGGGATGCTGTCGTCTGGAGCCTGGGAAGGGAAGGAATCATGTCAGGAAAGTTTTGTGAAGTTGTGAGAGGTTATTAAGCCTCCTCTATTTTCCAGCTGAAAGATTTTCTGAGAGGATAACAGACTATCAGTACCATCAATAATATCAGTTTGGTTTCTGCAGTCAGTTTTAAGTGTCAACCTGCAAGGACTCAAGCAACAGTAGGAAAAATACAGGAATACTGTTGAAACTCCCACTCTTATAATTACCAATTGTTATTCCTTGATAGGATCTTTAAGGTTGGGTACTCAGTCTGGCAAAGCAGGGGTTGGTGTCTGTTATCTGTTGAAACACATTGGCTTTCACGTACAGAATAGGCCTCCAGCAGTAAGATCTTTATGTTCAGATACTCCAAGAAAGTTTATTATTTTAGAGTAAATGCAATTTTCTGAGATACTCCAGAGATCTTGAAGAATTACAGTTACCTTATGGCAAAGTCTTATTTTTCTGCCTGTTTACCAGAAGCAAGCTTCAAAGTGTATACACTAATAGTTTGAGAAACTAGTTTTAATCACTCCAGAACTATAGCACCCAACCACGAAGTGATAAATGAGGGGAAATGGCCTCAAGTTGCACCAAGGGAGTTGAATATTAGGAGATACACATTTGTCTGAATATTTACGAGTAGGTAACATATCAGAAGTTGAATAGTAGATTGAATATTAGGAGAAATTTCTTTACTGAAAGGGTTGTGAACAGGCATTGGAACAGGCTGCCCAGGGAAGTGGTTGAGTCACCATCCCAGGAGGTCTTCAAGAAACATGTAGATTTAGAACTTAGTAGCATGATTTAGTCATGGACTTAGTAGTAGCTTAAAGGTTGGACTACATTATATCAGAGTTCTTTTCCAATTGAATGATTCTATACTTATGTACTAAATTTTCTTACTTTATAGCATTTATTTTGACTGCATTTCATAAAGATGGTTATAGTCCCAGTTACCAAACATTAATTTATAGCATGGGTTGATTTTGCATTATTAATGAACAATCAAAAAGATATCGTGACTTCTAGTAATTACATTTAGCAACTCACTGAAATATCTGGAGAGGAAGTAAATGAAAACTTCTAAGAGTTGTTTCTCTTTCTTCCATGGAAGTAGAAAAGGACCTAGGATGGTCCTTCACTAAAGAGGTCTCTTCCAACCTAGAAATTCTGTGATTCTATGATTCTGTGAAAGTGAAAATTTAAAAAATATTCCTTATTTTCCATAGCCATTTATTCCATCTTCCTTTAATTTTAATTTTATATTATTTTCCATTACATTAAAATTCCTTAAACAGTTGACAGCATGTGAACTGTCTTTTGTGAGCACTGTCCATCAGAGTTTCCTCATTTCATGGCAACATTCAAGCAATTAGGGTTTTAATGAGGCAGAAAATCTGTAGCTCAAATAATGTAATGAGTTTGACTACCTTCCAGAACAACTATGGCACTAATGCAGGAATGCATTTAACCATATGCTTAAACTCATGACTGTGTTGTTGGACAGCAGCAGTCTTCCTGAGTAAAGTGAGGTGTAAGACCACACTTAAAATTTTCTGAATTTGGGTGATTTCTTGTACTATTTCCACAATTGTGTGAAAAGTACTAATATGATGTTTCTGTTTTTTTCACATTGCTTTCTGTTGTCTCAAAATACTTATTCATATTCACAAATTATTCAAATGAGCCCTGATCCATTACTCATTTTCAATTTTAAAATATCACTTAAAGGTGCACAATATTTTTGAGATGGAAGGCAAATTGGATTCCGTTACTTAATAGAATATGGAAGATTAAACTACATCTGTACCATGGTGGCTGTCAGGGCTTCTAATTCCGTATCTATCTGCAATAAATGAGAACCTTTTGTTTCTCTTCCTTTCAAAAAGGACTTGCCTTCTGGTAAAACTATGTTCTTCCTGAAGTGATATCATGCACATTATTTATCCAACTGTGGAATAAACATTCAGCTTCATAAATAAAGAACTAATTAGTTTGGGGCAATTGCCAGATACCAGCAGCATACATTCCAGAGCCACAGTAGCAAGGATGCCATGAACATTTTTATACTATTTAGGTAACCATAGTACAGTTGTGTTAAAGTTATTCTGCAAAAATATACTGGCTAGCTGCCAGGACAACCGGCATTTGTCAAATCTGAGACAGTAACATCATGAATGCTTTGCTTTGTGAAAAAAATGTTCACGTAAATGCAGAGAAAAAGTAAATGGCCAATTTTAAATCATTCACATGGATTAAATTTCCTCAGAGCTAAACTCAAAACTCCGTAAGATAAATAAATAAAAAATAAATAAGTAAATATTATTTGGATAGTGGTCCTTCATTTCATGTTAATGCATTAGATATAGAAATTAACTGTAAACAATGAAAAAATAAGTTTGTGAATTCTGAAGCTCTGAAAATTTAAATGAATGTTACTTTGTATGACTAAGAGAGAAAAAATTAGAAAAAAAAAAAAAAAGAAAAAAGAGTGATTCTTAAATGTATTGGATGTCTAAATCATTGCAGAAAATTGAACATCCTAAGCCAAATTCATCCTTATAAGAACTCAACAGAACAGAAAGGAACAATGAACTAATTAACCCTCTTGAGTTTAACTGATGTTTCAGTACAAATTAATATTTTACTTTGAATATTAACTTCAGGTGCTTAGTCATTTACATTGTTCACGTATCTTTTCATTGTGATATAGTTAGCACGGCTATATACAGTTATATCGTACATTTAGAAGACTGATTACAAAATACACTTTTAGTCCAGTTTGTGTGTCTCCTAAGAAACATAACCCTTCAAAAGGTCAAGCCATTTTAAAAGTTTGTACTTCTAAAAAGTTGTTTTTCTAAGTCTTTTTGAAGAACATTATACATGCTTCTGTATTAATCTTTATAAAGAACAAGCTTGAGCTCCTAACACAAGACTCAATTCTTTACACATAATTTCTGAAGATGCACTAATCCTATTACCTAGTCCAGTTTTAGCCTTGCAACATACCTTGTTCCAAGAACCAGCCCCTGAATTCAATACCTTATTAAGTTCCCCTATTACCCAACATCTTGTTGAAACAGATGCCTAACACAGCCCTTATCCTCAGTGCCACCTAGATCTCAAGAACTGGACTAAGAACCTGTGCATCTATATCTGTGCACAGGGTCGCACAGTGAAAGTGAACGTGAAAGGGTCACGTTCAGTTATTGTTGAAATGCAACCCAGCACTCCTTTCTTAAGTCTTAGCTCTGCCAGTAATCCTAAATTTGATTTCTACAATCCTAATCCTTGCCTCATTTTGGCATTGGCTAACAAGGCACGCTCACCACAGAAATTCAGTATGGCAAGGAAATTTTTGGAGTAATGCTTCAAAACTTACTTTATAAACCCCTTTCAAATCAAAAACATATTTTACCTAACCATTCTATCATTTTGATATGTAGCTGTGCTGACTCTAATCTATGTTTAGCCTTGAATTAATAGTCCTTCCTTGTAGAGAATCTACATGAAGCAAGTTAGGTATTCTTTATTCTTATCTAAAGCTTAATCTGACCTTTTACACTCAGTAACTTTCATTTTACTTACCGCAGTAGCTGTCTGCCCGACTTTATATCTAACAGAAACCTGAAATACGGCTTTACATCGTGAGGCCATCTCAGCATGATAGCTAACTTAGCAGGAAAATCACCATTTCACATTGTCCAAAAAGTGGCAACGTGCTGTTTTGATCGCAGAATCATACGATCATTTAGGTTGAACGTGACCTCTGCATTTCATCTAGTCCAACCTCCTGCTCTCAGCATGCAGCCACTGCCTCTTTCAAAACAGCTTGATGTCTCAACACAGCCCTGCGACACGAGATGTGGATTTGAGCTTCTAGGCTCAGGAAGATAATGGATATGTTTCGGTTTCAAATCACTGCACTTGTACACAGAATACAGGACAGAACAATGCTTTTCATGGTTTACAGGAAATGTGAACCTTATTCTGTCCTTGAGATAGCAAATATTCCAGGGTAGTGCAACATACAAAAAAATTATTCTGTCATGGAGAGTGGTAGCATCTCAAACACAGCCTTGTTTTCAGTATTTCTTATAAGCTAATTCTAAATAGCTGTCTTTTCCAGGTGTCTATATGCTCCATTTAAGAAGTCTGGACTTCTAACAGAGGCTTCAAAATTCTTTTCAGGGGCAGAATCCTATGATGTAGATGCTTCAAGAAGAAAATTTTAGGTACCAAAGTCTTCTCTGGACTTGGTTCTTAAAATTCTTTCCTGTCTAAAGTAATGCAATAAGTATGAAACAACTAGATCACAGCAGAGTGTTGAAGAATAATCAGCATACAGTTATTATTAGTAGTTCTCTGAATTCCCTTTGTGCTCTGCACTGTCTTAGCCCTGGAATTGTTCCTGCCTCAAAGAGATTAAATTAGGCTAAGGTTCAACATGTGAATTTTAAAGATAACTGCAGAGGGTGGGCAACAAAGATCACACAGAAAACAAATAATGCCAGATAATTACTTCTATTGATAAAATCAGTGAATGGGGACAATGTAATGTAATATATCTAGATTTCACTAAAAGATTTGATATAATTTCTCACCAAATGATGTGTTGATTAAAAGTTAGCACTATACAAAACGAATGCAGCACATGCAAAAAAGATTATGACTCAGAAAATAATTCCAAAGAGCATTTATAATGGCATGTTTGGGGATCAGTGCTGTTCAATGCATTTATCATTTACTAGGAAGTTTCACAGATAAAACATAATGGAGACCATTAATAAGGAAAAACAGAGTAGTCCTATCAAGTGATTGGGATTTTATGGTAAATCAGATTCCCTGGAACAGTGGTAAAATGCTGCTAAATGCAAACACTCCTCTAAGAAGCAAAGGTACAGATCATGCATGCAATATGCAGAGCTCTGTTTTAGAGAGCAGAATTTCAGGTGTGGACCCGGAGACAGGACGGACGGCTGCTGTAAAGTATTTGTAGTGCGGTACAACAGGAGACAGCACCTACAACCTTCTCCAGACACTTAAGACAAGAATTTTTTTCCCCTTGACAAACAATGTTTAAACATGAGTTTAAATAATAGAAAGTGTTAAAGGATTGGCAGCAAATAAAACACTGGCTTCACTCCAGGCCACCAGCCGCAGCCCTTCTCCTTCAGCCATGCCCCACGTTTCACCATTTAATCCACCTGATTACAGGCTGTCGAGCTGGTCTCCCAAAAGACAGAGCGTGGCTGGTGCTGCACCAGCTCCAAGGGTCACCGCTCTGCTTCAGGAGGAGCCAGAAAGGATTTCTGTCCCCCAAGACCTCTCAGCAGCAGGTGGGTGCTCATTCCACTCGCTGCAGGACTGTCTGGTCGCGGCTCTTCCAGCTGTGCTCCACCAGCTGTGCAGGCTGCTCCTCCCTGTCATCAGCAGGCACGGCGACTGCTCAGCTCCCTCGGCTGCAGCCTGCTCTGGAGTTTCACTGAATTATTTCACAAAGCATTCCCTGAAGTGTCTTGGCTCTTAGGGAAGGTTTGGTGGTGAACAGGAATACAGTGGAGACATCGCCACGGTGAGGAGAGTCCCCAGGTACTGTCTGAGAGAAACCTTCCATCCCTCTCCTTGGGTTTCCCTGTCAATTCCCCCTACTTTATCAATCTACTGTAAATTTGTAGAATCACCCAAGCTTCTCTCAATCCAATACCTTAGCTGATTTTAACAAAAAAATTCTAAATATTACAAAATGTTTATGAATTTTAAGTCTGTTAAGGTATTCCACGTTGTCTGCTACAGGCAGCAGCTCCTCTTGTCCTACAGGTGCTAAGAATGGGCACATTCTGCACAAAAGCCTGCTGCTCCCAAGGACAGCCACACTTCTCTCCACAGCTTCAGGCTTAGCCAAGCACTGAAAAAAAAAAAAAAAAAAACACACAATTGGTTATCCAAGCACTTTTCCAAACACTGGAAAATACACAAATGGTCCCCCATGCATGTAGTCAACACAACAAACAGCATCCCTTTACATCCCTTTAAATAAGGCTTCGGATTGTGGGGTTCTTCTGTGGAGTATTAGCTCTGCAAGAAGTAGTCCTAGATATGGTTCTCAGCAGCATCACTAAAGTAGTTACAGCATCGGGGTTTTTCTACAAGTAACATTCACTGCAGGACCGAAGCAACAGGGGGAGAGCAACCTTGTTAGGCTGCATCAGTAAGACTGATCACTTGCCTATTTTTGGCTGATTGTCAGAGCAAGATTAAGGAGCCAGTTATCCTACAAAAACATTACAGCTGACCTTTAATCTGCACCCTGCAGTAGTCTTAGAGAGCACTTAGCTGAACCAAACCAGACAGACGGGCACTGCTGTCATACCTACGGGATGCAAGTATCTCCCAGATTTAGCACTTTAACGATTTGCCTTGTTCTTCACTTATTCAGATTACTTTCATTTAAAAGCCCCATTTCCAAAGAACTCCAGAAGACAGAGATGGCTCTAAAGCTAGGGTAAAGTAAGCTACTTTATCCTTGTCATTGCGTTTTCGGTGTTGCGATCTCCACTATCTTTCCCTGCATTTTGTGATGAAAGACTTTGTGTATGGAAGACTGTGGCCCACTTATCTCCTTTGCAAAGCCCAGGGACTTCCAGAGACTGGATCCTGGGAAGCACGGGACCCTCTCAGGAAGGAGCCCTCCTTCCTGCACTCCAGGAGGGAAGAGCAATCAGTCAGTTTGGCAATCTGACTGCAGTCCAGTGCCCACTGATCTGAACAGCTGCTGCTTAGAAGCAGTGGAAACTACAGGGATGGGAATCATCCCAGATGGGATCGGATGTCCACAGAGCAGGTGTGCACCTGGGGCTGGCTGTCCAAATACCTCCTGTGACCAACAAGCGCCAGCGAAAGCTAGCCATGGCCTCTCCCAGCCTGTGCTGCAGATACCTGCATATAAGCAGGAAAAATCTCACTCCATTTTTCTCCCTGTATTCAATAAGACCAGAGAAAGTTTAGCACGTACCAATAAGCCCGTAGCAGTTTCTAGTCCTAAATGGTACAAAACAAATAGCATTAAGAAAAGCAACTATAATAGGTTTGACTTGTTAAACATATGCAAGCATCGGTTGCATAGGAACTACCACATAAAAGTCATTGTAATTATGTCAGTGATAATAACAACTACAGGGAAGATTAATTTCTTACTGTCTCTAAATTAGCATCTTCTGTTTTCCAGAGGTGGAAAAAGAAGAAAGCGTGGAGAAAGCATTTGGCTTGAAGGAGTGGATTTTGAGATCTACTTATAATAAGATAATTATTGCTTTTTAAGGTTCAGCAGGAGATATACTTATTACGTTTAATAATGGCTCTATTAAGAACACAGAGCCAAATAAACAACAGCCTCCTGCCTCACAGGATTTACAATTAAAGGGTGCGATCTGGAACAGTGAAAGAAGGAACAGCAAAGTAGGCAAAAGTGAGAGATAATCTGCTCTGCTTGAAATCCTAACACAGCAAAACAAAAGGCTATTAAAGAATATCTGAAGTAGGTTAATGAAACTATGCCGCCAGCACCTCTAATGCATAGAGCAGCTTAAATTTTACAAACCTGTGAGCACCATCAAAGCAAAACCTAAAGTCGCGTTTAAAAGAATATCCTTCACAAAGCGGAGTTTCAGTAGTTGCTGGTTTGACTTCTGCACTTCAAAACAAAGTGCCATAACAGTCTTATAAAGTTAGGAATCGTAAAAGTTGATATGCTATCCCAGAGAAATTAGCATTAGCAGGCTAAGCTCATAAAGGAGACGGAGGAACGCTGTGTGAAGTAGGAGTATTTTAACACTCCATTGGGAGATCTGGGCTCACACCACCTCTCCAGCAGCTGGGCTGACAGTTTCTCAAATTTCTGTTATAGATGAGGTTTCTGAGGGGAAAAAGGCAGAGAATTTTACCAGTCCTTCCTGGTGGGCAAGGGTGAGCTCAGTCAAAAACAAAACCCCCAAACTTTTCTGTAAATATTTTTTTTTCTGATTTTTTCCTCTTCTCCATCCCCCACCATTTTTATTAATTTGTGAGGAAAACTTCAAACTGAATTTTCAAGCTTTATGAGCTCCTGGGCTAAATTTATTCTTGAAGCTGATGTCTGTCTTAGAAAGCAATACAATGTGAAGTGAAAGACTAGGGACTGAAGAGCTAACATCTACCCTATATGCTTTATGGTTCATTCATTTCCATGTAACCTGAATGCTCCTTGATGTTCGGAGTCCACTGAATGTTATTCTGGAGGACCTGTTCTGGTTTAGCTTGGGGTGGAAGAAATTCCCTTTTCCTGCTCCTGGACCCACGTGCAGTAACTGGGTCCTCATCTGAACTACAATGCCAATACAGGTGCATCCTTGTCATATATATCACCTGCAGAGGAGTCAGTAGCAATTCTGTGGATGACCCAAAATATCAAATTTAACCCTTCAGACAATTTGAAATTAAGAATGCAGGCAGATATTTTATATAACATTGGTTTCATAATCCCCTTTTAAATCCTAACTAAAACATCCTGTTATTCTAATGTTATTGCCAGCTTAATATGAACATTTAACGTGCAAGTATATTTTATGAATATATAAATAGCTGCTTTTTCAAAACAAGCCTCAAATGTGTAGCTGCAGGTGATTCACTAAGAAGGAAATTCAGAAGCACTTATAATACATAAAAAAATACATTTGTCTAAGAAGTATACACAAAAGCAGGTTCATCCACATATGAAAGAGCTCTTGAAGACATAGCAGTCATCTTCCAATTGTTGCTTTGTGGTTTGAAGTTCCCCTTAGAAGCTGAAAAACGGAAAGCATCTGTCTCAGATAGGCAAAACAGCTCATGGCCTGCCCCAGTAAGCACTGTTTTCACTTCCCTAGCTTTTCATCTACATATTAATTCTAGACATCATGGGTTGGAGTTTCTCAAACGCCTTCTCCTTTTCTAGCCTCTGAACCTTTATGATCACATGAAGCATTAAGAAACAATGAAGTGCTGTGTAGTTTGTGCACTATATTATTTTCTTTTATGCATTACTAAAAATAAGAAAATAAAATTGTTTCTCCTCTGCCATAAAGTACAGTACCTCCGGATCCTTGATCTAAAAACCTCTGTCAGAAGGAAGCGCTCTTTTATCTTTACCGACTTGTCAAAGGCTCATAACAGTTGTCCCTTCAGACTTTTCCAGTTGAAAAAAAGAGACGAACATTTCACATATCTTAAAATTTTGTGCAAAATTTTATATATTTTACATGTGCATATATATAGACCCAGTAATTGCCATGCTTTTTATCCCAGCTTTCGCAGAATTATTCTCCAGTATGCACGGTCAAGTGGTGAAAAAAAAATATAAACACCTTTTCAAAGGGCAAAAAATTGTGTCACTTTCCTTTTTGCTTCTTCTGAATTTCTATTTTAAAAGACCAATATTTTATCCCAGCTTAAAAATGGGTTTTTAACCTAGACATTTAGAGACCTGTTAGGAATGATTGGAATACTGTCATGGCATAAGAGTTTACTAAAGAAATATTACTAATTTGAGATATGGACTATAGAATGAAAATACCCCAAAATGATGTTATTACTGCTTGGACGGAATGGTTCATCAGGACAAAAATTAAAGGAAGAGGCTCAGATAGACTCAGAGCAGGAAACCATGGGAAAGCTGAGCAGAACCCTCTGATCACCTGGAGATGAAGACAGGCTCTGGAGAAGGCAGCTAGCAGTTGACAGAATATTTCTCATGTTTTTGTTTTGCTATTGGTTATTCAGAGATCACCGGTGCCCCTTGAAATAAATGTCTGACTTGATGGGCATCTTGTAGTCTAATCACTTCTGAAGATGAAAGGAATTGAGGGGATATCAAATAGTAAAAGTATGGCAAAGAATAGGGTCAAAATATTGAGCAGCCTTTCTCCTCATGGCCCTCACCCAGCCCCCAGCACAGCAGCCAGGGCAGGGCACAGGAGCAGCTGGGGAACCCCAGCTTTGCTGTTTGAACAGGAGTATCTGCCCAGGTTGCACAGAACTTCCTCAGTTTATGGGGCAGTCTCAAATGGGAGGATACCAGAAAACTCTGCTGTACATTTATTTTCCTTTGAGATGCTGACAGGGGCAGTGGCTGACACAGCCAAGGCATGACCCAGGAGCATTGCTATCACTTTCAGAGGCAGCATTTTGCATCTGCAACAAGGTTTAACCCCTATAGTTTTTAACCCATTGGCATTTTGTTGTGAGCACACTGATGGGAGCCCAAATCTCCAGCCCCCTGCACCCGCAGGTCTGGCAGCCCAGAAGCTGAGGTTCCACTTCGGGTCCAGGCCTTCCGTCCTGGTGGGATCTTGTGCCTGGGGACGTCTCCGGGAGGCTGCATTTTCACTTGGGTCGTGGTGCTGAGCACTGCTGTGTGACTGTCCCCATGTCCACCCTGCCACCTCACCTCAGGCCTGGTGTACCTGGGCCTCACGCTCACCTTTCTCCATCACACCAGTGGTCAAGCAAGGCTTGCAAGCCTGCCCCAGGCCATCTGAGTGACAACAAATCCCTGTGTAGGATGGCTCTGAAATGCTTTAACTTCCAAGGAGATTCTGGGTACACCTGGAGACAGGAAAAAATAAGTAACAGAACCTACATAATGAGTTAAACAGTCCAAATACATTACACATCAGAACCTACCAATGAGCTGACTGTATCAGTGGCATTTTCTGATCTTTCTAACTGTGGAGACCTCCAAAAGCACTGACTTGTCACAGAAATTTTAATGTTTTGCGAAAACCTACAAAACACCCCTTTCATTATTCATAATTGCAAAGCCAAGAGTGATTGCTGTGATCAGTTGGCATGACACAGGCTAAGGATACAGTTAAAAAAATCCTGAATTATTGAGCAAGAGGATTTCTTTCAGAAAAGCATTCACTTCTCATTTAAAAACCTCTGCCACAGGAAAATTCACCACAGCTTATGACAAGCTGTTCCAACAGTTAAATGTCAGCCTTGAAATTTGTCTGGTTTCATTAACAGATGTTGAACCTTACCTTTGCTAGATTAAAGAGCTTCTGTCACCAGATTTCTGCCCCTGTGGTTACAGGGAGACTCTCATGGGCCACAACTCTCTCTTGGCCATAAAGCAGAGCTCCTTTGTCTTCTCTTTGGAAGACACATTCACTAGTCATTCAGATACATTTGTGGTTTTGATCTGCATCATCTTTTTTTTTTTTTTTTTTCTCCAGTATATTCCATGAATTTCTGACACCAGGACAGACAGGACACAGCGTTCCAGCAAGATGGTACAACACACAAATGAACTACGACATCTCTGCCTTTACTTGTCTGTGTAGCTGAGATTGCTCTACCTCTTTTCTGATTAAAAAAAAAAAAAAAAAAAAAGGTAGAGCAATCTCTAAAAGAGAGGAAGAGAGGTTGCATTGGGAACTCATTCTCAGGTGGTCATCCAACAGAATTCCAAATCTTTTTCAATATCTCTTTGCTCCAGCAATGTCCCATATTCTTTTTTACTTTCTTTATTCCAAGACATGCAATACTACATTTGAACACGTCAAAAAGTGTTTTTTGTTTGTTTGTTTTATTTTATTTTTATTTTGTCTCTGAGCAGAGCCCTCTGTGCATGTCTCCTTCATTTATTTTGTGCTTTTTTTTTTTGGTGTAACTGGTTCAGTCTACAACCATTTTGTCATGTTATACAAAATTAGTATGAAGTTTTAGCAAAAATTGGCAGCAGGATCCTTTGAGATGAAGTCTAAAATTTCTCACTGTAAATAAAAATATTGTAAATATACATGAAGTAGAATGGAGGATGTTTGCGTCTTCTTTCTGTGCAGAAGTGAAGCCTAATGGCATACTCTTAGTTGTCAGTGTACACTCGCTATTGATTTTCTGTGTTCGCTTTATGGTTTTATAAGGAAGGAGCCTGCAATTAACTGGGTTTTGAAATACAAATTAAGGTTTTCCCTTTACATTTCAACTCCTTCAGGTTCTGAAGGACTTGGCTGGTGCGTTTTATAGCTAACAAAGGCAAGCTGGAGAAAGAAGCTGACTACAGACACTTTTAAATCCCAGCCAGAGAAGTTGATATAGATCTTCTTCTCCACCAAAGATCTGTATCTATAATAAATTTACTCCACCTAGATCAACACGTGGGAAAGTTCATATTTAATCTAATCTAATCTAAGAAGACGATAAAATATTTAGCTATAGATTCTTGGATCCAGTTCATATCACTTGTAGCACCTGCTTCATATTTTTTGTCAATGTGTTTATCCTTTCCTCAAAAACAAAAAAAAGAAATTAATAGTAAGGATGGGAAAGAACATTAAATATAACCAGAATTTAAAAAAAAAAAAAAAAAAGAAAAAAAGAAAAAAGTACAATATCTAAAATTACACCTGCAGAACAATGCTCAGAGAGGATAAATAGCTAGATAAGCACATGCATACGCACGCACACAAACACCATTTTTCTTTGATGTCTCATACAAATGCCTACCAAGGGCTGTCTTGCTTACTTTTATGAAATAAATGTGTGAAATCAGAGCCCAGGGTAGATGTATTACAGACTGGTGATTTCCTGTTGTGTTCACTGACGCTACAAGGAGCAAGGTAACAAAGAAATAAGATCCAGGTTGTAATACAAGCCTGAACAGCATATTGATGCTGGCAGGAGCGCATTTTTCTGCTCTTATTTCAT
The DNA here is from genome assembly GCF_964035555.1 of Netta rufina. Taxonomy (NCBI): domain Eukaryota; kingdom Metazoa; phylum Chordata; class Aves; order Anseriformes; family Anatidae; genus Netta; species Netta rufina. The sequence goes on from NC_140123.1 coordinate 191,212,967, forward strand.
TAAGAAGTATATGAAATTGCAGGGTTAGTCACTGATTTCACAGAAAACCAGTGAGCATCAGCTGCCTTCAGATGGTGATCCAGCTAAGGGCTCTCTGTGGAGGTGACGTCTCTCCTATTCAGCCACATCAGCACTCGAGCTCCCACACCAGGCTCCTCTCTCACCATTTGTCACTTTTTCCCCTGTGAGGCAGATTAGAGACAAATCCTCCTCACTAAAACACACACACACACCCCAAAACAACCCAAAACACCACCACTCCCCCCAGCCAGGCTGCTGACAGTTCTGCTTTCTGTGGTGTTCAGCATTAGCTTTCTCTCTGCATTTTGCCGTGGTAAGGAGCTGACATCCTCAGCCTGGTGGCTTTTTTTTCAGTTTGGGGGGAAAACTGGGAGCAGAGGTGGGTACTTTGATGCAATCTTTGCACAGACCAGACATGAGGGGTTGGATTTTGCACAGGATGGGTCTGCTTTAGTTTTCCCCATCTGTCCTGCACTGTCAAGCCATCTGTGTCAAGCTGCTCTGAGCGCTCCGGTGCAAAGCTGTGTCATACAGCACAGGCAAGGTCCTCTGGGTCCACAGATTATGCAGCAAGTACTACTTGAACTATGTTTTATAGCCCTGTGCAAGGAGGATGGTTGTCAAATCCATTGCCTCAGACCATCTTTCACTCCACAACCCATATTCTGCCCTTCTTCTTCAGCTATGCCTTTGTGTAGTGTCTTCTCCAGCTCCTTCCCACAAGAGCTGATGAGCAAGTTGCTTTCTCTGCACTGTGCAGAACAGACACATTTCACAGCAGACCTTGCTGCAGCCAACAACAGCTCTGGTGAGACCCTGGCCTTAAAGTTTCTCTGCAAGGCCCAGCTCTCTTTGAGAAAGCAACCTTTAAGCAGTCAGACAAAACTGTGTTTGTCTTCCTGCAGCTAGCATAAGCCAGGGGAATTTACTTCTGTATCATGGGCTTGGATAATTCAGAAGAAATGTGTTCATGTAAAAACGCCTGACATGGGTGAAATCTTTGACATGGAGTCATCTAGGAATGATAATCGAGAAAATCAGAAATACTGGCAATACTTAAAAGACTTGCACTAGTGTTAGTAGAATCAGCGAGTCAGAGAATATCCAGGTTGGAAGGGTCCCAAAAGGACTATTGAGTACAAATCCTGGTTTCCCAAAGGACCACCCATAGAAATAAATAACTAATCAGACCATGTATCTGAGAGCGTAATAAACCAGAATTCTGGCGCAGAATTCTGACGCACGGGAGATTGGTGAACAGTTTCCCACTGAGAAGGAAATAAAGGTGGATAATTTTAAGGAATAGCAAACTGTGCCCTTCCACAGTGCTGAGCCCTTCCACAGCAGAATTCTGGAAGACAGATCTGGGAACAGATCAGGCTTTTCTACCAGCAGTGGGATTTTCTGTACTTTCTGCAATAGTGGGAGATAGGAACAGGAAGAGTCATCTTAAGAAGCCTCCGATGAAGGATAACCCTGCCTACAATGCTCTGAGAGGAGCTTAACTGCTGGGAGAGGAAGAGCTGGTATTAGCAGCCTACACTGGATGCCAATCCCTTCCCAAAATCCTTACTGAAGTACCCATTCACTATTAAAGTACTAACGGCTGCAGATTGTGACTCAGGTTTCTTATAGATAAATATCAACAAAGGTAAAAATAGTGCTTTAGCTCATAGATAAAAGGGTGGAAACTGTTGAGTTCATGAAGCCCCAACCTTGCCATAATTTGGATCCCTCCTGGCAGACATCATGGTGTATGTTGAAGGGGAACCGGTAAATGGTTGATTCCATTTCATACTATTACACATGGAAATAACAGTGTCTCTGTAGGTACCATGAGATGGAGCTTCTCACAGTCTTGGGAGATCATTCTGCAGCCAGAAACAGCTGAAGTGCAAAGCAGATCTGTGTGACGCCAGCCTGGGGTGAGCTGTGTTTCCCATAGACGTTTCTGGCAGAGCACATTGCTTCCCCCAGAACAGGGCTATGTGAATTGGGCTGGCTGCCCAGATGTTCGCTGTATTGTTTGTTTATGGTGATATTCGTTAACTACTATTGAGAATTTAATTTGATGAACACTGAATTGCAAATATTACATAGGAAAAGAGCAGTCGTCAGGTGTGTAAGCAACACTTTAATGACTAAATGCTTCTTTACATAAAACCAAAGATCAGTGTCTGAGGGCCAAGGAGATCAGTGTTTTCTGAACATTTTAGTGAAATGCGATGTTGAGAGGCTGAGTAAGTGGGGCAGAAATCCTCAGAGTGAGTTTCTGTGGAAAAAAGAAAAAAAAAGACACAAAAATAGTCAACAATTTTGTGTGAACTTAATAAGGACCAGCTTCAAAACAGAACAAGAAGGGAGCTTAGACCTTTATGATTCCCTTAACATCTGGTAGACAAATCTGGCTTGATGGCAGTACACATCTTTCTACTGCAGTATCCAATTCAACATCCCTTCTAGAAATTCAACGACATCTTAAAATTAATTAATAACGAATTAAATATGAAATTATCAGTCCTGCTCTTTGGCTGTTTAGAGTTAAATTTGTTGTATTTTATGCTATGCAATTTCCATTTTCAGTACTTCAGTTTTATCTTTATGTTTCACAACCAATAATCTCTTAAAATGCATGATATCCATTTAAATCTCTTAACTGTTTCTTTGTCCTTCCACATATTCATGTTAATAAGACTCTAAAAATCCATTCTTAGATCAGTTTTCAGTGTGTAATATTTTCATCTTTCCTCAAAGCAGTCCTCCACCACTACTTGGTAAGCAAGAAATCCAGTTCTTGAGTGATTTGCCTTTTACTCAAATTCAGAGCCCGATCCAGACAGAAATACCGCAACTCCACCCAAACATTAACCAAAAAGCACAGAGCAGACAGAAAGGCTGCCCCAGACTGTGCTTCTGCTTCCCAGCAGAGAAAAAAGAAGGATCTTCCTATGCACAGATCATTTTGTTTTCAACATGAGCCTGGTCCACAGAAGCGCTCCTCCAGCATCCCTGCTGCTGTTGCAGGGGAGTGTCTGAGGCTCTTAGGGTGCCAAGCTTCAGTGGAAAAAAAGATAAACAGTCCTAATAATAGGAAGATTCTGGGATATTACACGTCAGGGTAGCACTGCATGAACTGGAGAGAAAGAAGTGGCTTATTACAAAGCAAAATGCTTCTATTTATATACAAATAACTATGGCTCAATTATGCACTTAAGCACTGCTTTTAGGCAAATTTGCTTTCTGTAAAGCAAAAGCAATATAGTAGAAGTTACTTTCTGCTATATCCCTTCAAACAGACTGTAGTCTTCGTGCTTGTTAAACTATTATGCGGTATGTAATCTCATTAAGCCTGTGAGAAAGTGGCAAATTTGCCCTTTAGAATTCGTTATTTTTTTAATTACATGGGTTGTAAGTTTTCAAGATCTAAACCCTGGCTGCTAACGCTTTTTTTTTTTTTTTTTAATAGAATGTCTAACACAAGAGAGGATTATAGGTAATGGCATTAAAACAGCTGTAAAGGAATGGTGGGAGAGGTTTGGCTGAATCTCTTACAGTTGTGAAAGGAATATATTTAGCTGGTTTGGGTTACTGTCTGATTTAAATTAAGTAAATTTTGTGCAGTTTGGACCTACTGCAGCAGTCTGGTGGCTTTTTTTCCCTGTTATCTGAAGTGGTTCTTAAGCCACAAAGTGCTTTGATCAAGTTTTAACTGATACTTTTGTGACAAGCTTTTTACTCTTTCTTGATCATCTTTTTATGTTCTGCTGTTAGCATGCAGTTATCTTCTGGATTTCTGAGACTGGTGCCTTCAAGCACATCTCAATGGAGTGTTTTCTTTACCCTGCCACATCTATGTTGCTTTCAGCTTGCTTAGAGGCAATTTGGCTGTTAAACAATTTCTTCCCCCGAGGCAACACTGATTACTCTTATTTATGACATCGTCTCTGAAAGTGAGTTTATTTTTTTTATGATTCTCCATGGCAGAAATTTATTCTCAGCAATTTTCTTCCTTTACAGATTTCTTCAATAAAGTAAATGTTAGAACCAGGTGCATATAATGGGGATCCCACTTTGGTTGCAAATAAACTTAAATCATTAGGCCGAGTAGGCAGAGCAACAAAAGATGTGATATCTACTGCTTGTTGCCTCAGCTACGTACCTTTGATTGAACGATAAGCTAGTGGTTAGTGTTATAGAAGGTTAGTGTTGGGAGTTCCTGGGGTGCAGTTTGGGGTGCAGCTCAAATGTGAGTATCACATGCACACATGCGGTGCAAGACCCTCTTCAGCTTGGTGGCACATAAGGGACAAGTAACAAGAGCCAGTGTTGCTCTTTTTGTCTATTCTGCTGTGGAAAACAAAACTGTGACCACTGAGTGTGTTAGGGATTAGGGATTGTGACTGCTGTGTATTAGGGATGTCCAGTCCGTCCCCATGGGGTGTCTCCTTGCAGGTGCTAAAAGAGCTGCATGGTACAAGCAAGTCATGCGTTTGGACCTCGGACACTGAGGTTGGACAGGTGGCTTCCCACATTGAGACAGTGAAACTGCAACTGGTGTCTCACTGCTTTAATAGTTTCCTTAGGAATTCAAACATATGGCAGAGATTTGCCTTTCTTTCCTCTGACAACAGGGAGATGCTCATTAGAGCCAGCTACACCGCATTCATTTTTGGACACTAAGTACTTGTGCAAAAATATCTCTCCCTTTTCTTTTCAGTAGCTGATAAATATCTTTGTCAGGTCTTCTCATTTATCCGAATGATAACAATGTCCATAAAACAGCTAACTTCTCTCAGTTTGTGGAAGTGTGTCAACTTTCCATTATTTTGTGAGCTTAAGAAACTTGTGTGAGTGGCAGACATTGAGTGACAGAGAGAAAGAGAGACTATGTGTGCAATAGCAAAGATGAAAGTTTCCTTTAACAGCTCTTTCTGTTGATTTTTTTCTCTCTCCGAAAACTCAGACTGTTGTACCAAAAATAAATGTCTGCTTATACTTGGAAACATAAAGGGTCTGGATGAAAACCTGCTGCTCACTGACTCTTCCCATGCCCCCTAGATTCTTCATAATCCCTCAGTGTAGCTCTTACCCCATTCAGTTCATAGGAGAAGGCATCTCCGTGGATGGCTCTTCCATTCAGAGTGACAGCGTGGGGTTTCAGTTTCAGGCCCAGAACTGTTATTTTGTTGTACCTCAGAGAGTCAGCCCCTCGATAGCCATTTTTAAGTATTTCTGTCTTCAGGTTGCCCTGCAAAAAGACACAGAGGAAATGTTAGGACCATCACCACTCTTTGGAGTTGACTTTCTGGTACTGTGACTGTTGTAGTCTCAGTTTTGTCAGCCAATGTTTAGAAAGCCTTCCACTGTAGACAATACAATCTGAGAACATAAAGTAAAAACAACACTCACATTAATTTTCACATAAGAAAGGTTTTGCATATCATAAACTAACAAAATAAGAAACACAATTGCTTTTACAACATTCATTTGGCATCTTCTTGGGCCAGTTTTTCTACTCGTGATCAATGCAAATTCGGTTCTTGTACCCATTTGCAGGGTACAGTGGCATATGCAAAGCCAAAATCCAGATACAGAGATTCAGTTAGTGACCTTGAGGCAGATTTGATTAACATCTGCAACCAACTGCTTTAAATGCATCGTCCACAGACATCAGCTGCTAGATATGTTGCCCCTATTTTACATCCCACATCTCCAAAACTCCTGCTAATAATCTTCTCTGATACAATACCCCAGCTTTAAGGACACTGAAGGAACAGAGTGTGTCCACGGGGCTTTGTTATACTTCCTACTTACTATATATCTTGTATTCAGGGGTGAACCAAGAGGACATACAAAGTCATTAAACAAATTCATTTGGATCACCAGCAACAGTAATTTCCCATACAAGCAGTGAAGAGGAATCATTGCATTTGTTATGTGATCAAAGTTGTTAAGGAAATAAAGATGAATTACACTGCTCAGGAAATGAAGAACTGCTATGCAATCATGACTTTTTAAAAATATGCCAAGGAGAAGCCCATGACAGAACCTTCTGCATAAATTAGCTTGTGTTATTTCAACATTGCGCGGCAGGAGGAGGAGCAGAAGCTAGATCACAGTATCTCTAATTTAGAGCTGTGCTCAGACTGCTTACTTCAGGCATCCCCTCTAAATATCAGTGCCAATCCCCAGCACGCTGATTTAATCTGAAATAAGGAGTGTTGGTTACTGGGGAACAAATGGGCAGAGACCTCTAAAAGCCTCTGGAGAATGCCTTGGGGTACTTATACATGGTATCTCCTCCCATTCAGCAGAGCTCACACATGGGAAGATTCAATATAGGCAGACCACCTCCCAGCAGTGATTTATTTCTGTCTCAAGTGTGGCCAGGCAGGTGAGCTAGCTCAAGGTGGTCTCATGGACTCAACAAGCTCAGTGTGATGCTCAGCCCAATAATTACAACTGTGTTAATAACTAACATTGCACTCAAGCTCTGAGGACTCTGCAGCAGACACCACTGCCCATCTGATGGGTCCCAATCTCCTCTCCTTCAGGGCCTTGGGGAGAAGGAGAGGTGATGATCCAGGGGAATGAGTGACCTCTCCTCCCCAAGCACCTAATGTGATTACAGCAATCGCCCAGGAAGGTTACAGGTTCAATTTGGAGCAAGAAACCTTATGCATATCACTCAAAGCCTTATAAATCTAAAGTACAAGCACGTCCTGGACCCACAGCCAAAAGCCAGGACTTCCCCGATATATATATAATACATATATATATATTTTTTTTTTTTTTTTTCCAAACGTGTTTCCCTTGAAAATTGGACCAGTTTTAAAGAGAACTTGCTCCCAGGCTATTCAGTTACCTAGTGGTTAGCAAATTCTTTCAGAAGCTGCCACCTCCTTGGGCAAGAGCCATCTTTGGTAACCCATGTCAGCAAACAGCAAGCCATCCATCACCATTCCTTTGGCGTAGCTGAAGACACTCAGCACAGTCTGAGCATCTCTACCTTGTCTGCTCTGGGCACGGAGGCAGAGATTCTGGTTCTCCCTGCTTGTCCCTGAAGTAGAGTGCAGCCTATACATCTGGCTCACATTTTTGTAAACCAGTAGGTGTAATATATGGTGCACCTTGACTTAGGTCACTTGGCCATCACGCCTGTCAAAATGGAGGTGTCAAGGGAACTAAAACACCCACCGCGGTGAGGCAGTGCCCGAGAGCAGGCAGCATGAATCATTCCCTAAGGTTTAAGCGCCTGCACTGGTCCTGAATTCCTTTGTACTTCTGGGTTGTTCAAATGAAGGTATAAAAGAGAAGGTCTAATCCTGCAGCTGGTACCTTAGCAGAACTCTGCGCTGGATTCAGAGTAAATGCTGTGATGTCAGACCTTAACAGCAAATCTCTCAGGGACCAAAATTTGTGTGTTTTTCTAAAAGTGAGTATGATTAAACTGTTCATCCATAATTTTTTAAGAATATAGAAATGTGCAACATGCAGCGAGATTCTCAAACATTTCTCAGACTTCTGCAATTTGCTGTTTGAGATGGATTTTTTTCTTTATAAACACATAATAAAAAACTGACATTAGAGATTATTGGAATGCAGATAGGGACTTCAGTTATGGATTTACAGGCAGAAGTCAAATATGAGCAATGAGAAATGGAAGAGCCAGTGAATCAACAATCTAATTTGCACAGATCAGAATTTAATATAAAAGTGGATATTGTTTTTCTGTAGCCTCCCTGCAATAAATTGCTATACACAGACTACAGAAAGTCAAAGTGATTTTTCTTCCTTTTTGCAGTTGAAATATCATTTCTTAGAAGACTTTTTCATGATAAATCAAGAAGAAAATAAATTAAAAATTAAATTTAAACCTAGACATGCAGTGTTACTTCCAGAAAAGTACCTCACGAATATACAAGACTACATAATAAAACCCATCAGCTTACTCTGACTTGCTCTCACTTCTAGAGGACACACATTCTAAGAGCAATATCACAATAAGCATTAATATATTTTATTCTTCTGAAGATTTTCTATAGACTGCTTTGGTGATTTCAGGAGCACACAGTGTGAGAACTGTGCTGCAGTATATGAACACTGGAATTGCAGATGAAATATAATCTGTATAGATTGCTGAAGTAAGTTCAGCTTTTTTTGAATAACTCCCACAACTTACTATCATACACTTAATGAGCTTCCAGTAGGTTTATTTTATAGTGTTTTTCTCAGCTGAAGCTGCGACTGCTGAGTTTTTCTGTTCAGCTTTCTCAGGACACACCCGAGAAGTGTGAAAGGCATTGGAGCCCCGACTCTGCGCCTGTGCTGTGTGAAGCATCCATCAGCACGGCACAGCAGGTTGCCAGTGGCTTGCTGAATCACTCCACGGGATGCTGACCGTGGGAGCAATCTCCATGCCATACAGCAAAGAGATGCAAGCTAAAGAAGGGAGAGTATGTAATTCTCTGGGCACAAAATACAAGCTTTGTGTGAGCACAGCTAAAAAGTTGCGAGGATATCCTGCAGGCGAGAACGCAACCCTCTCCTACCCGTCAGACTAAAAGTGCTTGCAGGAGGAAGGCAAGGAAAATGTCCCTCATCCCCAGAACCTGCAACTCAGGAAAAATATCTGAGCTAAAAAAGTGGATTTTCAGGTTCACATCACACCACGGGTGTTAATGATGCGTCACTGTGATAGTCAATGAAGCAAACACAAAACGGCAGGCTCATGGCTGGATTATTTTGTAGCTGCCTGCAAATGAAAGCATTAGGTAGCTTACCAGTTTCAAAGGCTGAGCTGTATGAAAAAATGTTATTTGTATGAAAGTTAGACATCAGCACCTTGCAACAGCTACACTACAGTAGAGCTACCTGTAAGGATGTAGGTACCTGGTACGTTGCTACTTACTGCGCTGTATGTGTATTTAGCCAAGAAGTAGTTCTCATTTTCAATAGTATCTGTTAAAACACAAAACAAGAAGGATTAGGATCAAAACAGCAAAATCCATGAGCAGTTCACACTAATTGTGGCAAGCAGCTGACGTCACCCTCGGAGGACTGTGGGTTATTTAATCTCCTCCCCCATTCCTCTCGGTGTGACCTCACGAAATGAGTTACTGCCCTCCCAAGCAGAGCAGCTGTCCCCGATGTCACACCTTTCTCCTGCTGAAAGGCCGCCCTCAAGAGCACTCTGCTTTCCACCTCTAACGTTCAACCTCAAAGCTCTCCAGCTCTTTGTAAGAGCAGTCAGTGCCGTTACGCTGCTGAAAAGGTGGCCTGAGGACGGGCCTGCATGGTGACCCTGCTTCACAGAGGGGGCCCGGACTCACCGATCGAATCACCATCATCCCAAAAGAGAGACCCAGAAGCTTCTCCTTGCTCATTCAGGGCGATAATGAGTCCAAATGGGTTCAGACGGCTGTTAACAAATACACCAAGAGATGTCAGTACAAATTTCTGGCCACTGTCCCTTCCATGTTATTTAACAAAAACTTCTGAACACAATTAGCTCTAATTTTAGGGTACAAGAAAGGTCACACAGCCAGATGACTACTACCTAGCTATTTAAATGGCTCTTGAAATTAAGATGAGAACCTCACCCTGCTCTGTTCCCACCTTTCGAGTGCCTGTGTGGACAAGTTCCCCCCTCCTTAGTGGCCTTACGTGTGACAACTGGGCAGCCGGGGAGGCAGCTGGTCACTGAGGCCACGTCACGGTGGTTTGGTCTGGTCGCTGCATGGTGCTGCTCCCTCCCTTCCCTGCCCACGTTAGTGTCTGAGCACGGTTCAGACCCGAGGCCAGCCCCTTGGTATGGGGAAAAAATCTTCCCCGAGAGAGCTTTGAGCTTCTCCACCTTGCCCATGGCATCTGATAAATTCACCCAAGGACAAGAGGTTTGCATCTTCCCCTAGCATATGTTCACTGCAAGCGGCTGGCAGCTGGGCAGCGAGGCCGTGAGAGGTGCAAGAGCTTCTCCCAGCAAAGCTGCAGAGCCAGGTGTGGGTTTCGGCCACGTGAGAGATGATGTGGGTCATCTCCGGGGTGACTTCTAACGCAACCGAGTGAGCAGTGGGATAAAAATACTGTGCTTATCAGCCAGGATGGCAGCTGGGAGCTGCAGATAGCTTCTCTTCTGCTCTTTCCTTTGATTGCTTTTTGGTGGTGAAGGGTCTGGCCTGCACCGCTGGTTTTTGGGGGATAGACACGGCTCGTGATATTACCTCTTGGTAGTTGTGGTGGCTGGGGCCTGTTCTGGCAGAATGTAGCCTCCACGGATGTACAGAGGGATCTTGTTCAACGGGGCATCGACGGTAGCATACGTCCCGCGCCAGGCACTTGGCACTTTGTAACCCTACCACAAAAAGTAATACAGTTAAAAAAAAATATGCAAGTGCAGGCACTAAACATTATCACCATATATCACTGGGAAGGAGGCCAAGGGGTATATTTTCATCTTAATTACGCCAGTTTGCACCAAAAAAAAAAAAAAGCAGATTTCAGGGGTATTATTCCAGTTTCTTTTTTGAACATGAAGGAGAATCGAGCCCCTGCAGTGATGCATATGCATGAAGGTACAGCCATCATGGATGAAAGACAGTAAATCATCTTTTAAAATGGTATCATTACTCTGTATGCTGGGCAAAAAAAATCATCAAGACATGAAGCAAAAAGAAAAAGAAACTTTCACTTCCTTTTTTTATGCATATGGAAACTGTCACATTTCAGTGTAAGGTGAGTGATTCATAATCATTGGGGAATGTAAACTGTAGATTTTCTTCTCTTTTAAGGACAAGTCTTCCCCTTTCAAAAAGTAATTACAGGATTCAATGAGTGAAATTCATATATGTGTAGACAACTAGCATAAATTCTCTGCATCATTTCTTTCTGCTTTAATCCCTCAAAACCAGGTGTAGGCAAGGTTTATGTGCAGAGGAGGTAACAGGAGGGCTTGGCCCTTGCCCTCTGTGGAGGGTAATTATAACTTATGGTAAATATCCTGCCTTGCTTCGGGATGAGCACCAGCAAACTCATGCCAAGTGCTGGAATCTGCTCTTTGCTGATGTGGGACATGCCCCACAGGCAGGGGACACCAGGACAATGTTCCCATGCCCACCCCTGCACAGGGGCTTGGGGGGAAACACAGCAAGGAGGGATGAGCAAAATGCTTCACCCCACTGAAGCATGGCCTTGTAAGAGAAGAAAGGGAAAGAGCTGGATGAACATCCCTCTGAGGACACCAGCCAAATGCTGCAGATGCCCTAAGCAGTGCCTGTTGAAGAATAAGCCTGAATTTCCTCCGAGAGCATCTTTGTCCTTCCCACTTGTCTGGCAGTGCTGCTCAGGGTAGTTAGCAGCAGCCTGATGCTCCTGGGCTCAGGTTTCTGAAAGCTTTTAACATCAGCCTAACTACCCCTGAAGCCAGCACTGGTTTCATCCCGCAGATTTCAGCAGAGCACAGTTAGCTCAAAACCCGAGCACTTTGGAAACTGCAGCGCTGGGAATGGCGTTGGAGAGGTCGAACCCTGCAGTCCCCGAGTCTAGAGGAGTCTGGCTTTTTTTTTCTACAAAGCAGCTTGCTCTGCAGCTCCTGAAGCATCTTCTGGAGGGGAGCCTCATGCTGCTCTGTACATATGCCTTCTGTCCAAAATGATGTGTGTGCAAAACTCTGTGCACAAAACGTTCGCAGCCTGTTCTCAGGAGCGCAGCTCAGGTCTCTGTTTCTACACAGGTAAGGGTATAGGTGTAATAACTTAAGCATGCAATAAGGGTGTAGAAAAAAAAAGAATAGAAATCTTGACAATTTTGTGAATGTCTAGGCTGCTCTTGGAAATTGTGTTCTCTGTGTCTTTAGAGCTTTACAGACCAAAAATAGCAAATAAAATGCTACTGAAAGCTGTGCAATTTACTCTCCCAGCTAGCCTGGTGTTGACTTTTTGTGCTCTAGTTTTCTTAAACACAGATGCTGAGGTAAAAATACTGCTGAACATTGCTAAAAGTCATTTTGCTGGAATTGTAATATTTTAAGTTCTATAAAATGTAAGAAACTGAATTTTAGAAATACTTACTGTGTAGTAGTCAAACCACGTTGCTTCAGGGAAATACACATCCACAGATCTCGCTCCCTGTAATTGTTATAAAATGATTAAAGTCCTTCTCTTTTTACATTTCTGATATTACATTAGCTTTATTATATTTGTGCATGGATAGATGCACACTCCATCCTCCAACAGCATCAAATCTTGGATATTAAGGCTGAGTTATCACCACAGCAATGGACTCGTGCTGGCCAATCTATGATGCAAAATAGGGGACCCTACCCAATCTGGGGGGCTTTACTACAGGTCTGTGGGATGAGTCTGTCAGGTTTTTAGTTCAGCCTGGCACACTGCTCCACATCTTGCAAATGTAACATCTGAGCAATGCCAGCAAGGGCTACGGCAGGCTCTGCAAGGCAGGACTTTGCATCAGGCAACAGAGCGGGCTGTGAGGGCCACCACTGCTATGTCCCTCTTGCTGAAACAGGCAAAGAGCAATGTCTGCAAGACATGCAGATATTTGCTTTATTTGCAATCAGTTAAAGTTGCGGATAAATTATACTGAATAATGCACTGCTAATTGCACAATTGCTGCACTTTATTTTGGAGCATGCCTTGTATCGTATTATTGCAGGGATAAAATCACACTAAAGGCACTTTGAATTAATCACTGTAGGAAACATCAGAATCAAAACATATTTCTTCTTTTTTTTTTTTTTTTTGTGGTCATGAGTTGCTTATTCTCACAAACAGATCAGTTCTGATTCTCGAAGTAGATGCCTGCCCCTTTGCACAGTTATGGTTATCCCCTGGGAGGAGATGGAGCATGAAATGTCAAGGTGGAGGGTGGAGGAGAAGAGCTAAGGCATAGTTACCACTTGACATTTTAAGGATTTTTTTTCATATTAACCAATAGAAGAACTCAGAAATAGCTGTTTTTTTAATGCATGCAAATCTCATATTAGAATACAGCAATTGCTAACCAGGAAACTTGTCCTGTCCTGTGGCCTGTCTCCCACAAAACGCAGTGGGGCATGGCTCAGGGAAGGTGTCCTAACTCTGCAGCAAGTAAGGCTGGGGTGCTGTGCCCTGTCTGTGTAGCAGCTAAAGGTTGGCTAAGTGTGTAAAACACATTCAAAGCTTGAAAGAAAATCCTATGAAGTCAAGATGTACCTCTCTCTAGATTTTCCCAGCATTACTACAAGAACTCTGGGTATTCTGGTGTGCAGAGAGGCGTGCAATCACTGCCTGACTCTCGATGAGCCTTGCCTTAAGGAGTCCCTAAGAAACAGCCACTGTGTAACATTTCCCATTTCCATTTTGATGGATCTCCCTTACTCACACTCTGGGACCGAGGAGCAGAGGGAAATCTGTCCTGCCCCACCTTCTCCAGGTGCCATGCTGCAGTTTGAGGCAGTCATCATCACCACTTTCATTCATTTCATTGCAGGAAGCAACCCCTGGCTTGTCACCCTCTATGGGAAGGTTTCTCCCACATCTTTTCATCATCTTACTGGCCTGAGACCCTTTGAATTCTCCGCATTAGTCACCAGCTATTAGAAACCTGGGGGAGTCTGAAGATGAAGGACTGACTAATGAAGTGCCACAGAGGAGTCGGAAAGGTTTTATGTGAAGGAATAAGAATTTAATTCTAAATTCACAGAGGCACAAGGGTTGCATTAAAAAAAAAAAAAAAAAAAAGACGAGCTGAAGCCTGCTTACGTGTTTGATCATCAGCATCATGTAGGAAATGTCTCAGATATTCCAGCAGCATGCTGATCACAAACAGCTCCAGGATACATTGCATGGCGATGTTTGCCTCTGCACAACTACACCTTTCTGGTGCTCCTTTCAGGCTGCACCCTGCCAGCAGTTAGCAGCAGGGTGAGGAGAGAAACCCACCTTTGCTCCAGCTGAGCAGCGAGAGCAAACCCACCCTGCGGCTCTATTCTGGGGCCCACAACAGCAGCTGCTCCCCTGACCCAACCTGTGGCCAGTGCAGCCATAGGGAAATGATGGCTTTTAAAGCCTGCCATGTTATCAGCTATCACTGTCATCATTTTTGTAAGGGTGGTGTGTGCACGTGATGCTGGTAAATGCCTAGCACAACCTTTGAGATGCTGCCACACCAAAACGCTATGGGCAAGCTGCAAACAAGGAGACCAGTTTTTTTCAGTCCCTCCATGCTTCTTCCTAGCCTGGCAATTATTGCTGTGTGTGTCCTTGGAGGATCTGTCAGCACAGGCGTAGGAGCGCTCGAGGGGCAGCATCCAGCCTGCTGACATCTGTTCAGAGCTCACAGTGGCAGGGAAATGCCGTGCCCTCGCCCTCACCCTCCCACCTCCAGCACCGGGCAGCCCTGAGCTGCTTGGGCTTGTTTTGAAATGCCTTCTGCAGGCTTTGACAGGGGAAGGAGGAAACGGGTGGGTATGAGCAAACATGCCCTGAATGTCATCTAGTGCCCTAAGCGGGGTTCATTTATTTTATTCCGGTATGATGGCGTTTTTTAATTGCAGTACTTGCCTCTTCAAGAACAGGAGCAACCATAAATGCAGGTCCCCAAAGGAAGGCAGTATCTATTCCACGACTCTGCTGATCAGAGGTAAATCTAGCATGGAGAGTGAGGTACACAGTGTTAATTCACATTTTCGTAGAACTTGCAGAATATTTCAACATTACTTGCTGCCACAAGAAATTCCTTAATGCTTCCTTAATGCATCCTTCACCACCACCACATATTTCACCCGGCCAAGGGAGTGCCAAAAGCTGGACAGAGATTCAGTAATTACAGTAACACTGCCGTGCTCTGGCAGATTCTGTGATTCTGTGATACGGCTTCCTACACCCTTCACAGGTTTGCATTAGAAATCCTTTGCAGAACAAACACCAAGCAACCCTCATATGCATTGCACTTTGTAGCAGCTTTGCCTGAATGGCACCTTACAGATTTCAGTCCCTTTTATTCAATGCATTAAGATCATTCTGATTCTGATCATATCCTCCAGACATGCATTTGCAATCCCATTCACCCAGGGTCATCTGCCAGCCTGGGATGAGCTCTCTATTGCATCCTGCATCAGCTAATGAAAATACTGACAAGCCCCAGGCAAAAAGGAGACATCCTCCCCCCTCTTAGGAACCTCAACTCATACGACATAAAATCTCTGAGAATCTGAACAGGCTTCCAGTCATTTGTAAGCCTATCTCCTAGGACATCCATGCAGATCATCATTTCCAAGTTAGCTTATAAGGGTGCCACATAGAGCAGTGGCTCAAGTCCTCCTAAAATCAACATTGTACCTCCTGCTTTCCTCCCTTTCCCACTCAATAGCCCTGTTGCCTCATCCAAAAAGGCAATCATAATTTGCTTTTGACAAATTCACACTGGCTGTTGCACGTTAATGTAGAATTCCTATGTCCTCAGAGAATAATCCGTTCCAAAGTTTATTTGCTGTGTTCTGTTTAACTGAGGCTGCTCAACACCTTGCAGCTGCCCCTGCCTAAAGGCAGGTTTTTATTTTATGGAGCTGAGTGGCTCAGTGTCAGTGCCTGCTCTGACACACTATATGCTTGGTAGGGGGAGCCAAAATAGGCAAAAGTACATTAAAAATACACAAAATACACAAAAATACGTTAAAAGATGTATTTTCAGTGTTTGGATTTCTAAACAAAATAGTAGCTCTTTTCTATCCAAAATAGTAGCTCTTTTGTACACTTTAATCTTGGGCATTATTGCATTTTAACATAATTCTTTGTAAATATTTTCAGTGTGGTGGGTTTTTTGATGAATTCCCTGGTTTTCAGATTTTGAAATATAATTTGTTAGTTTTTTGTCCTCTAAACAATTTCTCTCTATTTTTAATTTCACTGTAATAAAATTATAGTATTATTTCAACACTATGTAGTGGGAGATATCAGGAGAAAAAAATGATTAAGAAATGATGACAACAGAGAAGCTGATCATCTTACTTGCACTTGGAAACGAGCATCTCACCATCTAACTAAGCACTATTTCCTTTTTCAATTACAGCAACCATGAGCACACATTCAGCAAACAAATGAATTTTCCCATTTTGAAAACATAAGCCATTAAGCACAGCATAGTTGTGATCTATGAAATACGCCTCACTCCATCTACATGCTTCCTACGGTTAGGCAGTAGCCTCTCTGCTGTCTTATTTTCCCCCAGTAGGCTATTAAGCAGAGCTTTTCCCCCCAGGAGCGCAGTAATGGATTACCACCCCCAGGTCTTTTTGGACAGCCAGGCTACCAGCATCTGTTTCACTGAGTGAAAGCCTCTGCGTGAGACACTTAAAAGACATATAGGCACCTCCTGGGATGCTGTTCTTGTTCGTTGTTTGAAATGAGCACCTAAACATTTGAAATGAAATGAGAAATCTGAAATGACCACATGAAGTAGGTATTGCTTGGAGACTCCCTGCCCAGCTGCAGTTGTTTTCGTGGTGAGGTTTGTGAACCCATAACAGCTTCACCTGAAAAGCTAGAGCAGTTTTTTAGCTTGGTGTTTGTTACAAGGAAGAGAAAGATTTTATATAAAATTCCATCACCTGGACCTCAAAAATTCTGTTTCGGTTGTCTTTCTCTAAACCCCACATTTCTCCCTTTGTTAGCATCTAGGTGACATTCGTTACTTGAGCAGCCACACTGAACAAAGGAGCATTAATTAGAAATAGTAAGAAATACTCACTAAGTAACAATAGTAACCAGAAATAAGTAATCATATTAAATATTTTAAAGCAATTTTAGCATCTAGCTATGGCAACATTAGCAAGTGATGTGCCCACTAGGATGGGACCTGGGTAGTAAGCCAGCTTATGCTGATCTCCTGATCTCACTGCCTACCTGCTTTTTAGAGGTTTTATTTCCAGTAATCCTAGCTAGCTTCCTATTAATGGCAGGAGAGCACCTTTTGACTTAGTTTCACCCAACAGGAGTCTCAGCTGGTGTGTCTGAGACTACTCTAGAACTGAAATCAAAGCAAACTCGGAAATTTCTTAATGTAGATGTGCCGCAAAAGAGTACAGATAAAATATATTGTGAGTGGACAGACAGACAGCCTTAACATCACCGAAATCATTTGATATTAGCAGAGGTTAGCGAACATTAATGCCCAAAGTAACTTGGTCATTTCCAATATTCACATAAATCTGATTAACTGAAAATACTGCTAAAATAAACACTAGAATAGCGTAAAACCCCTTGTAAGACATGAGTACCTATAACACTTCTCCTAATGTTACCCTGTTGAATAAAGTAGTAGAGTAGGAAGAGGAAGGATATCACCTTTAAAATTAATCAGTTAGCCATTACACTGAGTAGGCAAAATAGATTTTGTGCATAACCATTTTGTATTAGCATGTTCTGCACTTTAGTTTAATCTCAGTTTAATTTGCAAAAATGCCTTACCCTTTAACCAAAATGTTTTTAACCTAAAGGGAAAAAGAACATTAAACAGTCCAGGACGTAACCTGCACCAATGAGGCTAAATTGTGCCAGAGCTTTGGGCAATAGCCTTTCATGTGCATTATTTGCTCTCCTTTTGCTCACATCTTTCTACAAAGTATTCTGAAATAGAAAATTCACCAAAAGCAGGTAAAAAGCTAATTAAATGTGCTGAAAGGGAAACTAGACCTTGCTTTGATTCCTACTTCTTCCAAACAGAGAAGAAGAAAAAAAAAAAAAAGGAAAAAAAAAAAAAAAAGCTGTTCAAAAAATCTGAGGTCACATTTTCCGAGGGTTTTCTCAGTCTGTGTTTATTAATCTTCTCTTTGCACCTGCTTCTACACTCGAACATCTCTGTCCCCATTTTCTCTATGCAATTTGTGGCACAGATGTAGGTTTCATACATAGCATGCAGATGCAAGTGCTAAATTGGAAAATGCAAATGCCATGGATGATTGGAAAATGGAGTCTTCTCTGTATGAGGCCTTCTTGATATTCTGGGCCAGAATACAGATTTCATAGATTTAATTCAAATACAAAAAATACAGGTATGTGACTCCTATGTTTAAAAGAAAGGATTGCACATTTGCCTAAACCAAGAAATGTTGAGAATTCTCCTTACTTAGCTCCTTTTTCACTAGAAACAAATACAGGCTACATTTAATATATATCCATATCATATATATAAAGTTAGTTTCGTTGTATATATTTTGATTTGACTTCAACGTAGAACTGTTCTTTTTAAGAGCAAGCATGCAATGATATTACTATCACTATTTTCAGGCAGATGTCAACTAGTTTGTACACAGAAGCTCAACTACTTCTTTGAGTAAAATAATAAACAGAGAGTCGCTGAACTTACTCGTGCATCAGTGATCGTACCACTGTGTTGCCATGAACATGAGACTCATAGAACAAGGTGTAGAGGTATGGCAGAAGGGAGTATCTGATCCGGAGTGTAGCTCGAGATATCTTGGCAAATTCTTCTCCAAAAAATGCTGGATCTTGCTCCTGTTGAGTAAAAGCTTTGCACTGAGCATTATAACGATGGATACAAATTCAACAGAGAAACCTGTGTGCAACCTAAGGAAAGCTGTTGCTGGCATAATCCCATGGAAGTGAATGTTTATGTAGAAAAAGTACTGATTTGTGTACTAGAAGTGTTAAGAACCACATCTGCCCTCTGGGACAGAGAAGGCAAAACAGAGGAAAAAGGGAAGACCAACAACCTCCAAACAAAGGCAAAAGCATTGTTATTTTTATACTTATTTTTGTCCAAGAGTGTAAAGGGGGAGTGTGTCTCCCACTCCCACAAGGTGTGTCCTTTGATCCCTCCCAGCTCAACTTCTCCAGCTCTAAAATAAGCCCACCAACAAGGCACCTGGCTGCCTTCCACCTTCACAAAATTCTGCCGTAAGACTCAGTTTTCTCATTAAAATCAAAGAATATGTGATGAATTCCAAGGATAATGAAACATAAAAGGAACAGAAGTAACAAAGCTTTTTATACTATCTGGTGCTTTTCAGTGAAAAAAAAAAATGTATTAATTAAACCATTTGAAATCCCCAGTGGATTATGCAAGGTGGCTACTTTAGATTTTATTTTAACACTAAACTTAATATTAATTAAACTCAATATTTAAGTAAAGTTTCTTCACTATTATGTTTACATCAGAATAATCTTTCCTGCTGGCTCTGAGGTCTGAAGCATCCATCTGTTATTTCAAAAATTGCACTGTATTTTTATCACTTTAAGTCTGACACTGTACAAATATTGCCTAAGTTCAGGAAAAAAAGAAAAACAAAAGAGACTTGTTAGGTGATGCTGAGTCACCCAAAATGCCTTGTTCATTTCTGTCAGGGAACACGATGTTTTAAATGTGTTTAAGTGGTCCAATAAAACCCAATGCATCTTCTGCTACTTCTGTCATTCAGTCACGGCTGAGTTGCAGCTCCTGTCCTTTTCCTGCCTATTAAATTGCATGTATGTTAATAATACCCACTCACCCTGATCAGACCCATTTGCATGCCCAACAGGCCAAGTGAACCTATAAAAATAAGAGATCTCTAATTTTACGGAACAGAGGTAAATAGAAAATATTTATCAACAGCAGCACCTAAACCCCATAGCAATTTGCTCTCCTCAGGAGATATACCAGAATATCTCAGGTATTATTATAGACTATAGGGTAAATCCTGAGTTTCTTAATGCCAGCACAATAGCTTATTATTCCTGCTTTTGCCCTGTTTCTGGATGTCCATGATACTTTCATGCAGAGGAAGAGGTCTCTTTGAGGAATGTAAATGCTGCAACATTTTGATGACATAACTGTACAGAAAATTGAAGGTTAGCTAACAACCTAATCTCAGGCACTGCACAGATCACTTTACAGAAGAAAGAAAACAAAGCAAAGAGAAACAAAAAAAAAAAAGCAGTTATTGAACTAGCAGAACCTTTTCATCATTGCTGCAGATAACACAGTGTGCTTACAAAGGCTGCAAGACCTTCACACTGACTGTAGTTAGGAACAACGTGATCCTTCTATCTAGGATAAGTCTTGAAAGGACTATATGATAAGTTGAAGCCAACACATGGCTCTGATCTAAGGCCGCGCTTTTTCATCTTGCTCATGGGCTCATTGGCTCTGTTTCTCCTTGGCTGACGGTGCTGTCACTGTCGCTGGCTGTCCTTGGAGTCCTCACGTGCTTGTCTGGAGTTTCTAACTGTGGTGTTTGTCTAAAACTCACTTTTAGATGGCAAGTGTGGTGTATAATGCCCTCTCTCCCCTTCTGTGTAATAACTATTAAAGTTGCAGTGGTACTGAAAAGAAAATTGAAGTTAGCCAGTGAGCAAGCAGATGTACTGGCACTCACTGGCTCTTATGTAAAACCTGGGCTTCAGCAGATAAAAGATGGAGAGGATAAGTCTAACCTCTACAGGACTTGCAGATGTTAGATACTATATGTTTTTCAGTTTCTAAGCCATTTTTCCCTTACAGATGGGAAAAATTTACACTTCACAGCATAATTCCTGCTCTCAGTACATCATTCCCTATCACCTGCTCAAGCTTTCCCAAGAATGGCAGGTTAATTTATGAGGAAGTAATGCAAATCACCATTGTCAGTACAGTAATCATAGAGTACAGCTCTGCATAACTTCATTTACTTACCATATTTCCCTCTGCATTGTGGTTTCTGGAAAATGGGTAGAAAGAGCCAAGCTGCATCCAGCGCAAGCAGAGTTCGTAGGTAGTGTTGTAGTTAAACCCACAGATGTCAGCACCAATCTGGAGA
Organism: Netta rufina; assembly: GCF_964035555.1. Classification (NCBI taxonomy): domain Eukaryota; kingdom Metazoa; phylum Chordata; class Aves; order Anseriformes; family Anatidae; genus Netta; species Netta rufina. The sequence goes on from NC_140123.1 coordinate 191,233,782, forward strand.
GAAAACATCATAACATAAACGTTTGCAATTGTTGCTCTGGCCCAAAAATGAGAAACCACAGAAGATTACTAATAAATATAAATTTTGGAAAGAGATACCAGTTTCTGATGACTTTATAAGAATGTTCCAGGGTACAGTGATAATAATTTTGCTGGGGTGGAGATTTTATTGGTTCCTAGAATGTTAAAATCACTGTGGAAGATGTGAACATATTTCAATAATTACACAAATCCTGCATACCAGCTTGCAAAATCTGAAACTTACAGAGGGACCTCAAATCATAAAACACGTAATATAAAGAGATCTGTTTGGGGTGGCACGCAGTGATTTAATCTGAAGTTGGCAGTGCTATTTTTGCTTCTCTTTAGCCAGCCAAGATTGATGACATTTAGTTTTTTTTTAATCTGCAGTTCCCTACTCCGTACAGGCCATTACTGCTAGCCATCTCAAGCAGCTTATTGCAGAAAACATTTGACTTAATTTAAAGTGATATCGGGTATGAGCCAGCAATTGCCCGAAGGACTTCAGACTTACATAGGGCATGCCAAAGAGGTTGAATTCCAGCATGCCAATGATAGAGTAGTGCATGTCCTTCCACTGGGAGAAGTTGTCGCCCAGCCAGTGACCCCCGTGCTTCCCACTGCCGACGAAGGTAGACCGACTCAGGACAAACGCCCGCTTGCCAGTTGCCTGCTGGGCAGCACTGCAAAAAATTGCAACAAGATCATTAAAAATAGGAGTGGTAAACAAAAGAGTCATAAGATCAGACTGAGCTTTCCAGCACAGCTTTATCTTGGATGGTGTTATCCTTGAAACAATTATTACTGTGGTCTGGGCCATGTGAAAACATGGCTCCAAAACTATAAATAACTGAAAGTTTTACTCAGTGGCCAAAATAAACAACTAAAATCTATATGATCCCCAAAACAGTTTGTTTCAGGTATTTCTAGTTTTCTGAAAAGCTAATTTGCTTTTATTTTATTATTAACCCTGTCTCAAAGTAAACATTCAAAATAGAAAATCCTTTCTACATTAGTTCATTTAATTTAGTGTCCTATCATTTCCTAAAAGCAAGCATAATATATATACATATATATATATATATATATATATATTTAGATTTGTCTAGACATTTTTATTGGCAAAAAAAGTCCTAATATCCTGGACTGAAAGTTAGGGAAAAGAAGAAAAAAAGAGAGAAAGAGAGAGAGAGAGAGAAAGAGAAAGAAAGAGAGAAAGAGAGAGAGAGAGAAAGAGAAAGAAAGAGAGAAAGAGAGAAAGAGAGAAAGAGAGAAAGAGAGAAAGAGAGAAAGAGAGAAAGAGAGAGAGAGAGAGAGAGAGAAAGAAAGAAAGAAAGAAAGAAAGAAAGAAAGAAAGAAAGAAAGAAAGAAAGAAACAAAGAAAGAAACAAAGAAAGAAAGAAAGAAAGAAAGAAAGAAAGAAAGAAAGAAAGAAAGAAAGAAAGAAGGAAAGAAAGAACATCAACATTTTAAAGTCTTTTAAAAAAATCAATACAGAAAGCAAACGTAATCTTTCAAAATGTCACCCCTTTCCCATAGTATTTTGTCTGATTTCCTGTCATTGTTTGATTTATGAGGTTTCATTACAGAATTAGTGGTGTAATGAATTTTTCCTTTCCTTTTGGAAATAATTTTGCTGCACCACCAGAAAATCAAGGAGATGTAATATGCCTTATTAACAAATCTATTACAAAGTTCCTCAACATAGAGTAATCTCTGGAAGGGATTACATATTACAGCATTATAGATTGCTGGAGCACAGGTTCAATTTTACTTTAATAGGATTTGGGCAATAAAACTCCATAGATTCTCTAGGAAATCTTAGCCTGAAATAAAAACCATGCTGTCCACCACCCACCTCCTTCTCCCTTAATGAGATCTGTGCAAGAGCTCTTTCACTCATACTTGTAATGGCCAACGTTCAGCATTGGTTCTGTAATGGCACAGAGCCTTTAAAATGCTTCAACACTTGCTTTCAACCAAAAAAACAACCAACTCAATCACCAACCCAACAAAACAACCAACCACCACCAACAACAACTCAATGTCTCTCATACATGCCTAAACACATTGGTCGTATGCAGCACGACCAATGCTTGGTGCTGTCATGTAGGGGCACTACTGAGCCCCAAAACTGCACAAGATTCCCCGTTGTGTGTTTAAATGACATTTCTGAGCACTTCAGGGACAGGAATCTCTTTTTCCTGAAACTTTTCACGGATATCTTGCATATGCATTCTTTCCTCTGGCTGTGCAGCACAAGTTTGGCTCTGTTTGCAAATGGAGGTGCTAATGAGGGCAATATTGGATCAACTCAACTGTGATCCAGAGCTGCACAAACAATTTGCAACAAATAATTTATTGAATAAATTTCAGTCTATTATGAATCATTGCTGAACTGGTCCTAATGTTCTCAAATGTATTTGTTGACTGAAATTATTTACAGAATATTATGTGTGAATAGTTCTTGGCCTCAAGCTATGCACAAGCTGATTGTTGCTAGTTCACCATGCCCAAATTCAAGCCATTTGACTGCATACATGGGTCAGATGACACATTTCCTATTCTCTAGCTTCATTAGCATAATTCTTGGAATTGTTTTGTATGCGATTATGAACTTGTCATTTGTTTTCAGCCCATACCCTACAATTGATGCTGGTTTGCTAAATATTCCCATCAGTAATTTAATTTATTATATTATTTGTGAAGAGCAGATGCAGAAATGGTATACAAGCAGCCTTGAAAAGAAATGCATTTAAGAAACCCAAATGAATATGTATGAAAAATTCTTCATCAAATTCCCCAGCTCTGCAGCAAATCCTGCCTCTGCTGGTGTTTTTGGTGGTGTTCTCCAGCCCTGAAGGACTCTGCAAGTTTGGCTGAGCATTTTAAGCAGCGCAGGGACAGGGAAGGTTCACCACATTCAGGGAGGATGAAACGCAACCTTGGTGGAGGCTCCTGTGGTGAGAGGATCTTAGTGGAAGTCAGGGTGCTGAAGCCCAAAAATCTTTCTGTGTCCCAAGCATCTTGTCTGGGCTGGGCATTCAGCAAGGGTGAGGGCTCAAGGGCTTTCTGCCTGACTCTGGAAAGCTGGGCTGCTCTTCAGCCCAGCACACAGGAGCTAGCAGACTGCTTCTGGCTTTTTCCCAGTGCCTCCCTTCCCCCAGGCTTGGCACAGAGCTACAAATACATCAACACCTTAAATAGGCTCACTTAGCCAACTCCCCTGGATGTACAACTGGTGAAAATGCATGCTTAATGCTAAAATAAGCCAGCACAAGGACCCCTGCTTTGGCACTTGCATTGTGGCATTAAACATATCCATGTCTTCGCTCTCTGCTGGAAAACTCGTGATTTGCCCATTTGATTTAATCAAACAGTAGCTTTCCACTGTCACTCTAGCCTGACAGCAGCAGCGCCTGCCTGTGTAGACTCATTTTGAGAGCTTCCCAGCTGCGAAGGGACAGCTTTCCAGTAGCCGACAGCAAACCTACTGCAATGCAGCTCAGCCCTCCTGCACCCACAGAGCCCCAGGCCAAAATGCTGCCTGCCAGCAAACCAGAGGCAGCTCCAGCAGCAGCCAGGGAGCTGGGTACAGATCCTTCCCTGGCAGTCATGCAAGCTCCTCCGGTAGCGAGGGGATAGAGAAATTCCCCTGGTGCCACACAAGGCTGCTTTGGTATGAGAGCAGCTCTAATGCAGTGTGGGAACAACTTGTTCTGGCTGTACAAAAGCAGCAGTTGAAGAGTTAAACCCTACAAGCAGACCCTGATTTTAGCTGAGAAAAAGAAAATTGGAAAAGGCTCTGCTTCCTCTGCCAAGAGTCTTTCCTTGAAATTGTTCTTACTCAATGACAAACAGCAAAGTGAAACGTGGCTGCTTCTTACGAGATACCGTTGCAGGTTTCCCAAGTACCTCAGCTGCTTTTAAAATGCATTTCAGTCACCTGAAATCTGCATGTAGAAATAATTAGAAAACTCACTGGAAAGTTGGTTCAGTCTGTGACCAGCCAAAGAGGGAGTGTGTGTTGTAGTGCTCTCCCAGGTAAGTCTTGGAGTCGGGGCACAGCGTCTTTTGAGCCAGGGAATGATCAGAAATGCCTAAGAACAAAAATGTTGTAAAGTTATATGCATCAGATTTCAAATATCTTCATGGTTTTACTCATCTGGGAGAGAAAACACCAAAGGATTTGGAAAGAGGAAAGGCAGAAGAACTGCAGGATCTGCACTGGTTAGAGGTTAGCATGTAGTTGTGAATACCTTCGTGCAGACAGGCACATGTGTCCTCAGGAGGGTGAGGGAACTGATTAAACCCTGCTAATGAGGTTCAAGTTTTCTGTCCAGTAATGCAGAACATCTGTACAGTGATCGTGTATTCAGCAATAGCCACAGAGAAAACTTCTGCATGCTAAATTAAGAATATACACACGCATTCTTCTATGCAGTGACAAATTTTACTTGAGTGAAAATGTTGCAAGAAAAGCAAACCAAACAAACAAAAACAGAAAAAAAAAATAAAAATAAACAAAAAGCAAACAACCAACAAACAAAACAAAACAAAACAAAAACAAAGAAATTTGGATGCCCAGGGAACTTTTATGTTTGTGTGAAATCATAAGACCTAGATTTGTGGACCACTGAGATGCAGACACAGGTAGGCAGCATGACTCTGCCCCACAGTGGCAACACCCATACTTAATCAAGCCTGGCCCCTTTCTTCCCCTGAGGAACCTGAGACTTAAAAGGCAGCAGGGCCGATGGCACAGCCCCAGGCAGCATCGCCAGAAGCCAGCAGGGAGAATCAGAGGGGCACAGGGGAGGAAAATGCATCAGATGCAGCAGTCCTTAGCAGGCCATGTGCTATGGCCCGATACGCTGCACAGAAGAGAGCAAGGACAGCCCATAATAGGTATATTTGCATGCAGATGGGTTATGCGATAACTCCTTCCATCAGCAGGTCACAGGCAGTGGAGGCAGTGACAGATTTTTGCCTTCAGTAATGGCTGGGGTCAGCCCTGACCTCACTGGCACAGCTCTGGTTCAGCTGAGCCAAGGGGAAGCAGTAAGAATTGCCTGCACAGGTGCTGCCTGGTCTTTGATCCCCCATTAAGGAGATGCTGGCAAGACCCATTTGGTGTGGGAAAAATGTGATTCTTGTTCTCTGCAGCTGGCTTTCATGAAATTGCCATGTGCAATTCAGCAGGAATTGGGCAGGTCAGGTATTTGGGTTATACAATGGATTTATTTTTAGAGGTGGAAATGAATGTTATAAAACCCTTTCCCCACCCCAAAAAAAAAAAAAAAAAAAAAAAAAAAAAAAAGAAGAGAGCGAGAAAGACAGACTGTCAAATATTTCTCTTTTTCATGCTTAATTGGGTGCATGCACTATGATAAATATTTCTTCATGAGCAAGCAACCTCAATGCCTAATCACACTTTGCAGTGTGTTTGCAGTTCATGACTACAAAGTGCATTTCTCTGTACCTGAAACCCCATTAACCTGTCTGCTCTGCTGGGCCACCAGCGCTGGCATCCCTGTCTTTGGATCTTTAGACACAAAGACTCCAGTGCTGTTGATCTGCTTCAGAAATAGCTTCATTTATAGGCAATTTCCAAGCAACCCTGACTGGTACAGCTTTAAAGAAGACACTAGAGTTCTGGGAAAAGTTACACTTACTGTCCCAGTGACACTTAATTATTAGCCCTGTAAAATTAAGGTGGAATATGAAAGCAAATGCAGCCACATGAATCATACTTTCATGCTTCGTTCATATTCTGAATATTTTGCATTCTGCATCAGCAATACTGATTATTTTACAGTGCACATAGTAATCTCAAGTGTAAAAGTGGTTTATAGAAAATTGATTTGAAGGATATCTGTTTTTAGAAGGTCAAACCGCAGGTACAAGTAATCATGGTTATGGTTTAGATAAGGAGGCTGAAGGATACATTGCCAAACACCTGAGCCACTGAGAGTGGAACTCGTATGGACTCAGGTGCCCATGACAAGAGTGAGCCCCCAAAACCATGCTGACCCCAGGGAGGTCCTGGCTTGCTGGACTGGGCTGCTTAGGTCCGACCTCACACCTACACCAGCTAGGGGCTCAGACAGCCAAGGGCATGCACAGTGTTGGCATAATGTGGAATATGATAGAAAGCTCTTAAACACGGGATGAAAACATTGGGTACCAGCTCTACTGCACCTTGGAAGAGATGCCTTAGAATCCTGCCTGCAACAGAGAGACCAACACCACAAGCTGCAAGTAGAAGGAGAACCTTCGCACAAGAATGGGCAAGCCAAAGAGAAAGCTCAGTTTCACAGCTCAGGAGACTCTTTGTGGGTCCATCCCTCACTCCTTTATTTGTGAGGGTGAAGGGAGCTCTGCTGTTTCAGTCCTCTTACCCAAAGGCTTACACCTCTTTTTGCAGCTCTGAATGATGGCAAAAATAGGGGGAACTTAAGGCAGGGGTGGAAATCATAGAATCATAGAGTCATTAAGGTTGGAAAGATCATCTGGTCCAACCATCCCCCACCACCATCACCACCCACTAAACCATGTCCCTAATCAGCATGTCCAACTTTTCCTTGAACACCCCCAGGGACAGTGACTCCACCACCTTGCTAGGCAACCCGTCCCAATGTCTAGCTACTCTTTCTGAGACAAAATTTCTCCTAATTGCCAACCTGAAAGTCTGCTGGTGCAACTGGAGGCTATTCCCTCTTGTCCCAAAAAGTCTCATCAGTGTCTGTACCTAGGTCAATGACAACTTGATCGAGACCCACAGTGTTAGTATACTGTAGTTACAACCAACAATTTTCCCATAATGAGAGTGGACATCTAAATCTTAATTTAAAGCTCTGCTTCTGGTTTCAATAGTTAACATATCTTTTTATAATTTTATGTCACGCTTTTGTTATGTTTGAACTTCTCATGTATTCAAACTGAAGAGAAATGAGGTTTAATAAATAAAATGAATAATTGACATGACAGTACAAGAGCCTGAAGGAAAAAAGGGGACATATTTCCAATATTTCACTGTCAATAATTCCTTTATGTCTCAACTTCCTGCTGTATATTAGCCTTACTTGGGTAGCAGGGCTTTCCTGGGGAAATGTTGGCTGGATTAATTGCCAGGAGCACTGGCACTAATTGTAAGTACTCAGGGCTTCCTGAGGGAGAATGAGCATGCCATTAACCCTGCTACTAGAAGAGGTGTTCCCATTCCTAAGAGCCTCCCATAGGCTTGGGCCTTTAAAGCTTATTTTTAGCCTATAACTAATTTCTAATAGGGGACTGGAAATTTATTTCCTATGAGAAAGAAAAGATTTTGAATTAAGGAATCAGGAAGAGGCAATCTTCCTTGTTGTGAGTTGTAGAAAAGGCAGGGACTGCCCAGCCCTGAGACTAGCAGTGATGTTGGTAAAGCAGAAGAGTTACTCCTTCCATAAATCTGCATCTGAGTTATAGTCTACAGGTATCTTGCCCTTTCTATGATGCAGGCCCATTGCTCAGAGAATGGCAGGGAAGGCCATTTTTCTTGCCTTCTTACAAGGCTGCCCCACTGACAGAAGATTTCTTATGCTTGGTACTCCACTGAAGCTGAGACATTTGTGTCCTGGATGAATCTGTAACTGTACACTTGGAAAATGAGAAGATGGAAAATGTACCTAAGAATTAGCCTTTTTCAAAAAAAGATTGTCAAGAAAACTTTACTTACTAGGAATGTAAGGAGGGTTATTGATATCATTATCAGCACATCCAGGAAACTGGCCTCTTAAGAAATTAGATGGTTCATTCATATCCTTTAATAAAGAGAGTAAGACAGGTCAAAACCCTTATTTACTCTTGAAAAGAAGGGAAGGCATACGTAATCAGACTTACAATCCAGATCCCGTCATAGTCAAGGACATTCTTAAACTCCAGACACAACTGGGTCCACCACTCAACTGTCCTGGGGTTGGTGTAGTCAGGAAACACTGAATGTCCAGGAGGCCAGGCCTAGGGTTCACAGGTACAAATGTCTGATTATTGTCCTATTTCTGCTACACAGCTTCTTTAACGCTTTGGAGCTCCATTTAACCAAAAGAATAAGAGAATTTAGTAAACCAACCTCTCCAACAGCAGGAGTTACACCGTCAGAGTTGTTCACCCAGACTCCCATTTCCTCTCCAAGGTCGTATGGCTTGTAGGTTCCCGGTTCTTCGTCCTTACTTATGAAAGGATCCTGAAAGCAGTGATTACACTTCCTTTATCAAGATCTCAGAAGTTATTTTTTCTATTTCTATGTTTTAGAAAAAAAAATGATGTTCTTAGTGCAGATTGCAGTAACATTGGAGTAAAACGGCACTAAAATTTAGCAGGAGTTGAAAGCAAATAAAAATTTAGGAAAAGTTGCTAAAGAGATGTTGTGAATATTTTTTGTATAAGGCATAATTAAGTAAAACTAATAAATACCCTCATGATTATTTTTAAGAGACTTTCTATATTCAACTGATTTTGAAGAGGCATCAAATTTTGTTTTCCTCCCTTCCAAAGTCACTAAACTTGGGCAGCTCTGGATTCCCTCCAAGACAATCATCATTTCAGCTTCATTAGCTTCAGCAGCTCATCTCTGGTATAACTCAAACAACCCAAGGGGCTTGAAGTTGGGACACATCCAGCCTTGTTAGCCCCCTCTTCAGACCTGATGTTGGACGAGGAGGTTTTATGACAACCTGGTGGTGAGTAACCCAAGTCATGAAGCTGGAGTGGCCAAACTCCTCTGCTCCCTGCAGGTGCATCCTGCAGCTCACCCCTCCCGTCCCCATCACCACTCAGAGGTACTCACCACCTCCCATTGCTGCCAGTGGCATGGACACCACCAGTTTTCCTGCCCCAGGTCAGCCACCAGTGGCCACTGAGCTCATTGAAAAGGAGCCTGAACTGGCCCACCATGCCAGTAAGCCCTGAAGGCAGGAATACTTTGAGATGTCACTGAAGAGGTACTGTTCGACTCTGCTCAGCAGCCAGCTGGGACTAAAGGAGGTTACTGTGCTTGGCAGTACACCCCTAATTGGGAGCAGCTCTCTGCCTTGCGCTGTTTAGAACAAAGGAAGATTGCAGCCATTTTAGAAGAAGGGAATTCTTCCCTTTTCTCTTAGAAAATGTTATCCCCTCAGGTTCTGCTTAAGGCAAAGAAACTCTCAGTTATGACACACAATGGAGAGTAATGCCACTGAAATAATTCTGCCATTATATCTCATGCACTAATTCAAATGAATTTTAATTAATAGCTGATAGAAGTGTAACTGCTATACATAAGGACAAAAAATATACTATCACAAATGGTAATTCCTTTAAGGGCATGTTTTAAAGCTCGTTTAAATACCTAAATTAATTGCTGATTTACTTGTAAGCCCTACGGCAGCTCTAGCCCCTGTGAAGAAAGTATATTCTTCCAAATAAAAGCCCCTGCTTAATTCCCACCTTAAATGCAAAATTGAGTTCAGCTTTAACTACGTAGCTCCAAGATCAGCTTCATAATTAAAGAGTGTAAGTGTCCATTATGTTTTTAACTTGTTGAATAGTTCAGCTTTGGAAAAGAGAAAACTGTCCATCTTCAATAATTATCTTATAATTGTGGAAAAGATGGCTCTCAAGGGACTTGAAGGCTGGAAGAAGTCAACTTAATTAGCTACTCCTGATCCAAACTTCTTGTTTCCTTCAGCTGAAAGGTTATTCCAGTGCATAAATCTAATCTATTATGCAGGTTTTGCAATGTCCTAAAGGGAACAAAACCCTCCCAGCCCTGGTTTTGCAATCCACAGGTTGTTCATGGGGGAAGGAAGTTTATTGCTGTTAAATCTTCCTTAGCTCATCTTTTAGTATCTCTTGGAGAGGAGATGCAGAGCATCCATACTTCTGACTGACTGCTCTGAAACCTGGGGCACCCAGCACTAAACCAGACCAGCGCAATTCCACCTAAAGCTTCAAAAATAGATTTTGATGCACATCCAGAAATCTCATCTATCTCTGGAAATTTTAGCTTCTACAGCTCACAGAGCTGGACTTGAAAATGTTAAAACACTCATGGTGTATTTTGAATCATAAGCATGTTGCTATTGACTCTTTTTTATTATTATTAAGAAATTTGTCACTCACCATTCCTAGCTGTTTCCATTTTTAGTTTGATTTAATGGAAGGTATACAAGGTCTTTCATTAAATTTCCTGTTCAGGAATAATGTTTATAATTTTACATTCTAGTCATTTTTACTTTCAGAAATTCTTTCTTTGTTTCTAAACAATACATTTGTTCTGACTCAGAATAAGTCACAGCTGAAGTATGCATGTTATTCAGCTCAATAATGATAACCAAGTACTGACACACTGAGGCAAAATCTCCCTTACAGGGAGGTGGCCTCTAAAAGACACCAGGAGAGAGGAGTGCTGAGACTGCATTGAGAGACTCAAATAACGGGGCCATGCTGCTGTCAAGGTGACCACAGGGGCATGGAGGGCTCTCAGCATTAGTGTGGGGACCAGAGTGCCTGACGGTGAGACACCAGCCACCCTGATGGTGGTGGCACAACTAAGTTCAGGGTCCCAGCCTCAAACAGGCCACCAGCAATTGCTAGTACTGCTGGCTCTCCAGTTGGGTTGGACAGGGCTTTGGGCAATCTGGTCTAGTGGGAGGTGTCCCTGTCCATGGCAGGGGCCTGGACTAGATGATCTTTAAGGTTTCCTTCCAACCCAAGCCATCCAATGACTCTATGATCTGCATTTTGCTTGTGACCACAGTTGTCTGAAATGCTCCATACCAAGCAGAGGGACTGCACCCATCTCCCACAAATCCATTCACAATCCATTCACCAGAGCTTTTACATGACATGAAGTGTCTGCAATCAGAGCACATTTCCTGAAATCATCAAGAGGGAGGCAACAATCTGCTGCACTTGGGCAACTCACTCATTACTGTCACTACCCGAAGGGAATCTAAATAGAAAATTGCTCTTTCCTTATCAAACTGGATTACACTTGCCTTGATTGCAGGTAGCATGGCTTTGCTCTCAGTTGGGAATGAAACCCTTCACACCGTTCCAGCCCCTGACTCAACTTACAGGAATGATGGACATCGCTAATCAAAGCCAACAGTCAGAATGTGACAGAAACATCAGCAATTGTAATAAGGCAAAGAGAGAAATCTTTACTACCAATACAACTTATGGTTCCCACTAGCTTTTCAAGAATTAAAGGCAAACTGTATTTGCCTTTGCTTTTTTTTCTTGCAAACTTATCTAAAGTCCTAGAGTGCAACACAGCCTTTATTTACAGTTTAGGGGAAAGGAAGGACTTCTATTAGGATTCCCATTGGCTTATTGCACAAATGGATAATTATTGATATGTTCCCTTGTATCTGCCTAACTACTGAAATTAGATTTATGCAGCAACAGCTCCTTGCCCTGCTCTAGCATGCACCATCTGAAAAGCCGAAAGTGCTTTAAAAGTGTCATTGAAGTTAAATTCACGAGAAGATAACATTCCTTACCCACTATAGCTGCTGCCTGCAGCTTCCTAACCTGCAAAACCACTGGAGACATCCTGACTGTGATGAAAAAGAGATGAGTACTGTGTATTTACTGAAGGGCAAGAGTGTGCACAGGAGAAGCTACCCCAAATTCAAGGTATTTTGTTCATGTATTCGTGTCTCACAAACTTGTTTAAGACAAATCAATAAATAAGCAGGTGGTATTTAACGTTAGACCTCTACGGGATTAGATGGTTTTTAGAGAGGTGTGGAGGATATAGGGAGCCCAAACTGCATAGCAGTTAGAAAGAACAGTCAGTCCTGACTGCACACGTGCTCACCTACAGATGGGTTAGCTATTTACAGTGATGGTGACAGCAACATCTTATGGACCCATCAAAGACTACTATTTAATTTACTGGCCTCCAGTTTCCTCACCACTATTGCCATCCACTGTATCTTCTGTGAAAAAAAGCAACTTTGGTGCAAGGATATTTATGTGCACTTGCTGGAGAAAAATGGTAATATTTATGGGCAAAATTGATGAAGGAAAATGGAAATCTCTGATTTTCACTTCTGCCTAAATTAATTCCTTTGAGTTTCCCTCTTTGGAAATCTTCCAAAGCTGCTTGGACATGGTCCTGGGCAACCTGCTCCAGGTGGCCCTGCTTGAGCTGGGCCTGGAGACCAGATGGCCTCCAGAGGCCCCTTGCAACAACAACCTCTCTGTGATTCTGTACTTCAGTACTGGTTACAGGTTCAGCATATATTTTCCACAAATGTTCATGCAAACAAACTTCTCTCACATTAATTTAGACGAAAAGTAAATATAAGGCAACATGATTTATAATTACCATCTCTCCAGATTGATTATGAGATTTTTTTTCCACCGTTCAGCTATTTCTGTGTGCATGCTAAACTCATTTGCCCATTATCAGAAAAAGAATTGCATTAAAGCAATTCTGCCTGAACTCAGAGCTGAGCAGAGGCAAAATTTATCATAAATAAGTGGAAAAATATGAAAGTAAATTGATGTTATGGTATAGAGATGGTACTGGTACACACAGGTATCTTATAAACATAACACATTTAAAAGTGAAGTCTGTGAGAAATTGTTCAGCTCTTCTCAAAAAAATGACAAAAATGGAAAATGTGCTACGCTAGCATGCATGCATTAGCACCTAGATACTGCTATGAGCATTACGATGCAAATAGTTCTTATAAATGGAGAAATAATTAACATCATATTTAATTTACCAGAATAATGACGTTGTGCATTCCTGCTTTCTTCAGCTCCTGGAGGTACTCTGGCAGACCTGCAAAATTCTCTTTGTCATAGGTAAAATCCAGGCGACGTTCCATGTAGTCGATGTCAAGATGCTGGACATCCTAAATATTTTAAAAGCAAACGTTGACTTATTTTATACAGAAAATCAGTATGTGTAACTGTGTTCCTAAGAAGGAACTAACCTATGAAGCGAGAGCTAAGTGTTTGGCTATAATAACTGTAAAGAATTGAGGCCAAATTCAGCTCCTGTAAATTTATGTGACAGCAGTGGACAAAGTGGACATGTGGAAGTCCTAGGTTAGCAACTGTTTGGCAGTGGTATGCGTCAGCACTGCCACAGTTCATGTTTAAAATGCCAGCACCTGGTACTGCCAGTTGATTGTTGTTTCAGCAGGAAAGCAAACCTGTACCCAAATCACCTGCAATGCAGCCAAGAGCAGCACTTTAAACCCCATGTTTCGGGCCAATTTTAAGCATTCTTTTGACTATTGTAAAGATATGACTTGCGAAACCACTACATAAGACTATGAACATCCTTTTGCTTTACAGTTCTCTTCACAGGATAGTCACATTTCCTCTAATATAATCATATTCATCCCAGTTCAGATTTTAAAATGAACTTACACAGTGAAAAAATCATACTTACGTAGGGGATATCATAGTGGTGCATGCGGTTGACGGTTTCCTTTAAGACATCAATGCTGCCGTAACCCCACCGGGAGAGCTGAAATCCCAGGGACCAGTAGGCAGGCATGTGCGGGCGTCCAATGGCCTAGGGCAGGAATGAGGAAAATACAAGTTCAAAGGCTGAGGTGAAGATTCTGGGGAGAGAAATTACCCTGAAACACCAGGAGAGGCTCCCAGCTCATTTAAGCCACAAAGATCAGAGCACAGATATCACACTCTCTTGAAATACCCCTTACTTTCTCAAACAGCTCACTGTAGAATATACTTTATTGTAAAATATGCAATATACTTTAAAATGAGCTTTAAAATATAGCTTCTTCTGGTGGACCCAACTCTTTGGTCAATAAACGGCAAATCTCCGACACTGTGCAGCAATGTCAGCTTGGCTAATTTCTGTTGTCACATCCAGCTGAACTAACTCATCTATTGTTTATTGGAGCTCTCTGAAGTTTTAGTTTTATTTGCACACCTCCCCGATGAAATCCAGTTGCTTATGAGTGCCTGCTGATATTGCTGGCCCACAGCGATGCATTGCCAGGCATCACCAAACCCCTCCAAGGTCAGAGTTACCATTCGCTCCATCAAAATTCTCGTCTGAAGCACAAAGTAATGAGTTAACTATGATTTTATAAATATTTGATTTCCGGCTCCGCATAATCCAGATGCAAATTGCACGAGGAAGCTCGAGCAGAGGGGCACGAGGCATCCTGCTCTGCTCCCTGGGGAGAGCTGCTCGGGCAGCCGCAGAGCAACAACCGTTGTTCTGCTCCAGAAACATGCTGAAACCTTCCCTTGCCTCATGGGTACACAACGGTGTTTCGTGGGGGCGATATCCCCAAGTCCTTATGCCCATTTTAAGCAGTTAGAACCCATGAAATTAGACTTTGTTCAATAATTCCAACATTGTTGCAGGCAACACATGGAAATCAAGGTGCTAGCAAGCACCCATGATTATTTATCAGTCACAGCTATTGACTCCCTTTGGCTAAATAACCGTTCCCCCCTTATTTCCTTGCAAATCTTCATAGTTAGGTAATTATACTAAGAAGTGTAAAAGAACAAAACTTGAATATTGGCAGCTAAAAATCCATCTTCTTTAGTTAACTATAAGGAAGCAGTGCCAGCACTCCGTATCAGCTGCATATCTAAGCTCCCCATCCATCACGATGTGTAGAGATGCCTCTTGCTATGGGGTTTTCTCCAGAAAGTCTGTACTGGGACAGTAATGCTGGACTTGAAATTGCTCTAAAAGAGGTCACAAAATCCTAGAGGTGGGATGCACATACTGCAATGGACAGAAAAAACAGGTGGAGGAGAAATGCCTGGAAAAGCAGAGGGTGTTTTAAACTTCCTGTTAATGGTTTGAGTCCTCCCAGCAGGGGTGTGATGGCTGAGCACTGCATCTCCCCTGTGTGGTTGTTCCTCATCCCATTCCACTGGATTTACCTGCTATCACCCTCCTCAACACCTACATGCAGCTGGAGAGAAAGCCCCTGAGAAGAAGCAAGGGCAGCTATCAGCTGCTGTGCCCTTGCCAGGACAGACCCTGGGCAGATGAAGGTGGCCCCAAACCATTCACAGGGGACACCGGTGGCAGAGCCATGTGTATTATGGTACAGTCTCCTCTGGTTGCACCTGTTGTTAGTTATTTCCAGCTTATGCAGATGCACCCGATCCCCAAGACCATCCTTCCAGCTCTGCTGGGGTTTCCTGTGGAGAGCTGGACAGGGAGTGATGGCTTGGGATGATCTCCAGGACGCCCTGATGTCTGGCACTGTGGTGTCCAGCACAGCACAGCAGGCCTGGGGTCAAGATGTCTGATCCCCTGTCACAACAGCACTCATTTTATGAAGGAAAAAGTTATCTATGGAGGCTACAAAGCTTGTTTTAGCCCAGTTAGGATGCCAGATGAGACCCATGATCCCACCACTTTGTGCTCGAAAAGCAGAGGCACATTCTGCCCACGCTTTCTCTACTGTAAAAAGGGTGACCTCTCGAAACAAGGTTAAAAAAACAGACCGAAACAAAAGAACTCCCTAATGAAATAAAACCTTTTGCACACAGGCTTCTTCCTTTGGATAAGAGGAAGAGGGAAAAACAGCTGATAAATATTAATCCTGCTGCTGGACGCAGAGCCTGGAGCCCTGGCAAGATGCCTGCATGGCACAGAGACCAGCATCCCTGTTGTCCCCTGAGCTGGCTGTGATGTTTCAGAAGCAGTGGGAGCCCCGTGATGCCCCATGCTGCTCCTGGATAGGGGATTATACCCCTGGGATGCACCCCAATGAGCTTGGGACATCACCATTGTCCAGTTCAAGAGCTGGAAGGGGATTTACTTCCACCCTGTGTGCTGTGTTGAGTTCTCAGGTGAATGGAGATGGGGCTGGAGGTGAAGCTGTGGTCACCAAGGCATCAGGCAGGTGCCTCCCGAGGACACAGCCCTGTTACCAGTGCTGGGGGATGTGCTCTATTCCCTGGTCCTGCAGGCTCAGAGCTGCCATGAGGCGAGGCAGCATTTTGTGACAGCATCCCCTGAGGAATTTGGGATTAAGGTTGAACAAATGGAAGAAAATCCACCTTGCAAGCAAGATATTAACTTTTAAAGCAATTAGTTCCCCAGGTTGGCCGGGCTGGCACGGCTATGCTGAGCGTAATTGAAGTGAACAGAACATTTGAAGAGGAAGGATAAAAACAGGGCAGCTGGGAAAACAAATGTTCTTTTTTCCAATTATGCTGTGGACTCTCTCTAATGGATCCCCCTGAAGCTTCCTGATAAAGTAACTGGCATATGGTACCTCCTTGCAGATGGATCAGCAGAGGCAGAGCTGCAATTCTGCAAACCTGAATCTCATGTTGGATTTGATATATATTTAGGATCTAGTTAATTCATATAGATTGCAGTCTGCATACAAATGATCATAAAATGCTGTACACAGAGAAAGCCTGCTCGGCAAAACTGGCTCGCATAGAATCAGACAAGGTAAATGAGGTATGGCGGGGGAACTGAGGGAGGAAAACATGAGAAATGCAGAAACAGCAAACATATGGAGTATACAAACTGAGGAAAAAAAAAAAAAAAAAAAAAGATACAGTAGTGCAGAAGTAGAAAAAAAAAATAGATGCTATTTTTCCTACCTCGATTCCTCCTGCACTTGGTTCACAAATAACTCCAAGTGTTGTTTAATAGATTCACTGTTACTTTTCTCCAGGTTTGCATAACTTGGCCTTATGTAATTTTTGCTTTTTTTTTTTTTTCAGGTGCACCTGAGAGCGGACACATCTAGGAAGTACCCTGGAAGGGCTCCTCAGTGAGAGCCAAGCTCAGCAAACAGCTAAAGGCAGGTGATCTGCATGCACTCTCCCTGTGCTTGCACACTCAAATATTAGTAGCACGCACGCTCAAAAAAATATTAGTACCATGAGCATCTCAAACCAAGGATGTGAACCAAGTCATAAATGCTAAATAGCAAACCAGGATCCCATTAACATCATGACCAAAGACTGGTGTGGAAGGGAAGGCTGAAGGGTTGTGCCCTGTCTGTCACAGAGGCCATAGAAGGAGGTGTTCCCTCCCATGCTTACAATGGAGCTGAGATCTCCAGCAGTGCAGCCAAAGAGCAATGCAGAAGGTTGCACTTTAATCCTCACACCCTAGTTAGTGACCCATGGCTACATACAGGTGCTCCTAAGACCCAGATGTCTGTCTCCAGCTCGTCCCCCACAGCTGAGGAGGCAGGTGAGTGCTGTGGGTGCCCACTCAGGCAGAGGTAACCTGAACCCAAAGTCTGTGCAGAGAAGCTGCACTCTGTTTTAGGAAAGCAAGAAGAAAGGCCCTGCAACGGCTGAACAACTACAAAGATGCTCACAGCCTCACGAGTCTAAAAATGTTAAGGGATTCAGGCATCAAGGTCTTCAAACCTCTTTCTTTGCTGGACACCTACCAACTGCTTGGTGGTTCCTGGGGGACCCATGGATTCAGCTGTGAGACTGCTGACCGAGCAGGCTCCCCATTTAGCTCTCATGTAAGAGGCTGGACTAGAGACCTCCTGAGATCCCCTCTGCCCAGAACTGCCCTATGAGGACAGCGAGGAAGAAGAGAAGCAGCAATTTGCTCTCAAAACAGAACTGAGAGTCATGCAGTATGCCCCATTAAAGCTTGTCACTGGATAATTTTCAGTAAAACAACAAATTCATGGTCTTCACTCCACCCAGAAGCTGTTACACTTGGTATTTGTTCCTTTCATTAAACTATAACTTTCCTGAGTGTCTTGTTACAGAGCTTGTATTCTACTGCTGTGCACTGTTACCCTGCCTTGAACTGCCTCCAGATTTGGCAATGATGGTCTGATATTGGGGCTGGCCCATCCCTGTGCAGGGGCCACCCCTGGGTGCTGGCAGCAAGCCACAGAGGTACACAGAGAAAGTCTGCATCCTTCAGAGACCCCACAGGGAACTTCATTACAAGGCTTTCCTACCTCACTGCATAAAAGCACCAAGTCGAGCTAAGCAGATAAATCTTGTGCAGAAACAAGCATTATGGGGGGGGGAGGGAAGGGTCACTCAGGTCTGGAAATGCTATTGAAGCAAGAGAATAAAATACATGAGAAGGTGCCTGGAGCAAAATACTTTGCTTCAGGCACAGCTCTCTTGCCAAGCTGGCATTTGTCCATCCCATGGTGCCAGAGGGGATGCCCCAGAGGGGATGTGATGGGTAGTTCCTGCAAAATGCCCCGTTGCAATGGCTTTGTGCATCTGCCTGTGTGGGTAGGAGACAGGCACCGTGTCCCCAGGGAGCAGCCTGGCCCCACCAGCTGCAGGCTCCTGAGCTGGGAGCTCCTGACATGCCTCTTCCCAGAGGAATCCCATGCAAACAGCTGGGAGAGCTGAGGGATGCTGCTGAGCACCGCCTTCCAGGCACAGGTCACGCTCCTCCCTGCCAGCCCCTCTCCTTCCCCTGGGGGTGACAGTGACCTCAGTGTGAGTCCTCTCAGCGGGACACAAAATGCAATTGAAAAACAGAGCCTTTTCTGTCTCCTTCACCTTCCCACATATCTGGTACATAAAAGCCAAATCATTACCCTAGAGACTAATAATATGGTAATTGTAACATTCGCGATCCGGGAATTTCAGGATGTTTACTGAAGAAGTTATTATTTCACCGTGAAATTGCTACCATGCATTCTTTAAGATTCCCTAGAGAGCGGAGCACAAGCTTGAAGAATACAGAGCAGGGGATTTTTTTGTCCCGGCATGTGACACGTCTAGCTTGGAGACGCCCACCGGCTCCCCTTTACCTTGTTTTCTCTGCTCCAGCTCCATTTCCAGAGAGGCAGGGGTGGAAAGCAAGCTGCCAGCACTCATCAGCTGGGGAATGAGAAGGCTCTCATTTTATTTTCAGCTGCTGGCCACCTGCTAAGCCGCAGAAACTCTGCCTTCAAACACCAGCGAAAGGCTTTGAAAAGAAATGGGGATGGCTCTCACCTACTTCGTGCTGCTGCAATGACATCCCTGAAATAAGTGCTTTCATCACAGAGATCACAGCCCTGTCTAGGTGGATGGGTCACTTCTCTTTTCTGGGCTTGGTTGCCAATGTGGAAGTTCAAAAACCTGTTTGCTGGTTGATCTATGGCACCAGGGCTGAGGGACAGGTGGGGAAGGCGTGTAGAGGGGCTGGTTCCTCTGAGGGACACAGCTCCATGGCTCCTGCTGCAGGACACAGAGGACCAGCTGCAGCACCCGAAGCTCTGCTTGGAAAAGAGAGGCCAGCAGAGCTTGGACAGATCTCTTTTTAGTCATTGCATCTTGTTAAAGCCCCCCTGCTCTCACTACTGAAGCAGAGCAGGAACATCACAAACCACCTCTCGGCGTAGCAGCCCCTCCGAGCAGGTTTGGAAACCTTTGGCCACTTTTGTCCAAGACCTCCAAAACATGAGGCACTCACAAGTTTTGTAACAAACAATGTCAAAGGAAAAAATAGACACAAATCACACCAAAATCCATCACCCCATCCTCTGCCGAGACGCAGCCTGCTGCCAGACAGCATCCCTAGCTCTGTCACGGGTCTCGTGAACAGGGTCCTAGGGTGGAGGTGGCAGAAGGGGGCATCGGGACACAAAACCACAGAAAGCCAAGCTCCAATCCTGTTTCTTATGCGACATCTAGTCACCTCTCTCTCTCCCTTTATGTGCATATATACATAAATACATTTTTATGTACAAACTTTTTGCACTCACCACGTATAGTGTAAATATGGGTTTATAAAAGGACACCAGAGCTTTGCATTACTTGCTACAGTTTTATGGAATGGGATGACAAAAGAGAGCATCCAAAATACAGGTGTGGTACCTAAGATCAGGAATTTTTTTCTGTCTTTTCGTATGGACTGAGAAACACTGGTACAGAAACACTTAAAATAATCCCCGTTTTTTTCCCTCATTCTGATTTTTCAGGCCCACACCCCAGTGCCACATGCTGGAACAACCCCGCTTTCTAAGGAAGTCCTGAGCAAACCATGCAGCACCTGAACCTGGTGGCCTTCCCACCAAACCTGGTGGCCTTCCCACCAAACCAGGACCTTCCTGCTCCTGTCACCAGCAGTGAGAAGACCCCGGTAGCCCCAAACCACCCAGAATGAAGAGGCTGGACCAGCTCAAAGCAACCATGAGGGCTCTTTCTAGGTATGCAAATGAAGCAAAAGATGACTGCTGATTTAGATTATTAAGGGGAAAAAATAGCTGCTTTGATTATGTTAACTAAGCCCTTCCTCATTGTTTCCTCCCCTCACAAGCTCTCTGACTCATGCAAATCAAGGCGATGACAAGGGGAAAAGGGCTGGAAACTCCGTCTGGCTCCCTCAGCTGAATGCCAAATACAAAGCAAGGAGAAAACTACCAGCCATACTGGATTTTTATATGATTATGTCATAGGTGGTGTTTGTATGGTGTGAGAATGGGCCACACAATAAGAAACTAAGTATATAGATACAGCCAGCTCAGCTCTCTCCCATTGGCAAAATCCCAAAGGTGTAGCAATAGGGAAGCTGCTGCAGTAATGCACAGTATGGCCCGGGTGCTGATAGGAAGGTCCCTTGACTACAGCATTCAATGGTTTTTGATAAGTAAACCTAGCAAACTTCTGCCTATCAGCATTTCTATTTTATTTTCAAAATAATGCTCAGTTAGAATTATAGAGGAAGTGTTTACATAATAATATGATTACAGCAGCAAAAGGAAGGCTTGGAAAGCACCTAAAGATGACCACAAGATCAGCTTCTGGCTCTTAAACAAACCTAGACTACTCCTGGGAAATCTAGATTGCGATTTGTTCAACCTGGTTTTACCAACTTCTGACAGGGGACATTCCCCAGCCCCCCTGAATAGTCCATTCAAGTGTTAGATTCCTCTTATAGTAAGAAAGTAATTCCTACCACTGAGTTTTCATCTTCTGCAAACTAAGTCAGTGCTCTATTCCCAGCAGATACAAAGAGCAAGCAGGTACCAATCCCATCGCAAGAAGCCTGCTGTTATCCCCTTGTTTGAAATGATTTGTGCTAAGTAGCTGAGCAAAGCTGTGTGGGAGAGGGCTCCAGAAAAAATAAAATAAAATAAAATAAAATAAAATAAAATAAAATAAAATAAAATAAAATAAAATAAAATAAAATAAAATAAAATAAAATAAAATAAAATATTAAATCTTTATACTTCCTCTGTTATTTTCGTTTTGATAATAGGCTGTGCTCACCTTAGTCTTCCTCTTATTGCTAATGTATTAATAGGATTTTTTCCTGCTGTTTGTTCCCACCTGCCTCAGCACATCAGCTATGGCTTCATATAACCAGAATGAGACCAAGTTTTGTCCATGCTGCCTGCTGATACTACCCAGCACCGATGGGATTTGTTCCACTGCACTGCCCCACGTGCCGTAAGCACTTTCTACTAACCTCTGTGTACTGCTGAACCACGTTTTCGGGAGTTGGCCCAAGGAAGACATAGAAGTCAAGGATCCCTCCAATGGTGCGGAAAGTTAAGGATGGGTTTGGACTCAGAGAAACATCTGAAAGGGAAAAACAGATTCTCAGGACAAATTAACTCTGCATCATGAGGTGTAAGGATGCTCTCCTCTCCTCTGTGCCTCAATGTGTCCCCTAAGCAGAGGTAGATACACATGCAAGTCACTACCTGGTGTGATCAGATGAGCACCCAGGCCAGCTGGCCAGTCCTCCTGTAATCTGCATCTTCTGATGGGCACGGTGCAGCAATAAATCACAGCAACCCACACAGATTAGAGTGCCCAGATTCATTTGTCTCAGTTTCATTTATATAAAAAGGAACCGCAAGCTTGTGTTTAGGGTTCCTCGATGCTATTTTAATCTTCTTATTGGAAGTCATTGCCTGCCAGGGGAAACTGATTTTATAGACTGAGTGAAGATTCCCCTTTTCTGAAATTATACTATTGGATTAACACAGTAAGGTGACCATGGCAACGCACAAAACTACTCTCCACAGACAGAATATAGGACTAACCTAAATTGATTTGATTCAGTTATGCCAATCCCAGAGGAAATTTCTTCCACCTTCTCCTTTCCCTGTACGTGCATCTGTTTTTTAAAAAATTAATCATATATTTTCCCTGAAAATACCTTACCTTGTTTAACAGTCATTCTGTTGAAACCCCTTTGAAAACTTCATAGCAATTACTGAACACTCACTTATGCAACAGTTACATTTTTACTGCACTGAAAAAGTAATCAGTAAAACAGCTTTTTTTAATATTTACTGATTTACTGCCTTTCTATATGCAATCAGTCAGGGAATTTGTATGTCCTCCTACCTTGTGCATTGGAGTTCAGAAGGAGAACACCGTGGGCATTGGAGTCATCCTCTACGCACATGTAGAAAGGGTGAACTCCGTAGAGATTGGCATTTGGCTGAAACATAAACAGCATGTTAACTATGGCTTGATTTTGCCTTTTTTTTTCATATTTTTTGTCAGCTAGGTACATATGCAAAGACAACAAAATATATTAATTCACAGTTAGAGACTTGTTTTGAATGGTTGAGGATTTTTTCATCTAAACTGGTGTGAATTCAAATTGATAGAACAGGAGTTGTTTTTGCTGCTTCGACGCGGTGCTTCTTATTAGCCAGTCTTAACCAAAACCTCCATATTTTGCCAAAACCTCCAAAATGGCAAAGGTAAGACGTGTTTTGCCAGCTAAAATAGACTCATCAAGCACTGGCCCCAGTTTTGCCAAACATTTAATAAGTCCTGCTGAAGGCCAGCTTGTTTGGATGAGCAGGAATCAATCTGCATGTGAGATTAAATGCTTTCCTGACTCAGATATACAAAACATTCCTTTTCTGACAACTACAGCAGCATGAGAAAGCCTCTAATAAGTATCCAAATCACCTCAAAATGACTTATGATTTTGTTTTTCAATTAAAACTTACAACACCTACAAAACACGTGGCATTCGGTCTTTGCCATCACTTCCCATCAGCAGTGTTACCCCACCAAGAGAGGTGCCCCCTCGGGTGCCTCACCACCCCCTCTTTGTGGCACAAGCTCAGGGCAAAGCCCTGCCCGAAGTGAGTTACCGTGGGTGCCTGATCCCTGCTGTACATGCCATAGGTAACAAAGTCCATGCTGTGTTTGAAGGACACGTGCTCATGCTCGCCAAACCCGTAAACCGAGGTGGATGGCACAGCGGTTGTAATCTGCAGGTACTGGTTGGAGAAAAACAGATCAACCAGGGGACTGTCCCACCTGTGACAAACAGAGGGAGACATAGTTAGCTTGCTCATCTTTGGTGTGCATCATTTGAAGCTGACGTCCAGCTACTTATACTCTTCCTGTATTTTGGAGAGTAACAATATTAAAAAGTGGTGAGCTTTATGCAAGCTTCTGATATACTTAAGCTAACACACACTAAATTCATCTTGCAATGGCTGCAGACATCTCAGCTCCTTACACAATAAAACGCATCGGTATAATTTTGAAAAGAATGACTAAAATAAGAGAAGACACTATCTAAAATCCTATTACCAAAATAAGTCATCGCTTGTGCTATTTCTATGACAACCAACAGGGCAGGCTAAAAATTGTTATTACGCAGTGGGGTTCAGAATGCTTAATGAGAACAACAGATATTTGGTTGTTCCCAGTTTTTACTTTTTAATGCTTTGGATCAGGACTCAAACACTTTTGTTACCCCCACTTTATGCAGGCACCTAGCCCAGCAGAGTGACACCTCCCTCCTGACTGCTCGCACGGGATGTTTGTATTGCAATGGCTCTTCCCTCACCTCTCTCACCAGTTTAATGCCTTTATTTCTATTGAATCATCTGTGGACACAGGCTCACATTTTAATTAGGTGTTACATTCTGTTTCCTATCTCTAGTGCTATAATGAGCTGCAAGCTAGATGGGGGAGAACACAGTCAAGCTGTGGAGAAGTGTTTCATTAATGGTGCTGTGTATGCCATGAGTACCACATTTAGATAGCACCCTCTCGAGCCTTGTTTAACCATGAATTTGTTACAGCTAATTAAAATAAATGAGCCGAAGCCATAGAGCATAGAAGAGGCATAACTCTCCTTTTAATGGTCTTTTGTCAATGATTTTGACAAAATTAAATGGTTGATCAAATTAACCAGTAAATCGGAGCAGCGGAGGACGTGCAGGGCTGGTGGGGGAGCAGCGCTGCCCCTGGCTGCCACCAGCACCCCGGAGTGGCCGGCAGGGCTGGGAGGAAGAGCTGGGAGGAAAGGTTGGAAGGAAGGGGTGGGAGGGCTGGGAGGAAGGGCTGGAAGCCCACCAGAGCCTGGGCATCCCTGCGCTCCCCATAAGGAAGCGAGGACCTGCTCACAGGGATGCCAGAAGTGGTCCAAGGCACCCTCCTGCCTCCATGTGCAACAGGCAGGCACAATCCATCCCTGCAGTGCCCTTCCTAGACCAGCCCTAAATCATACCCATGATCTGAAGGGTGTGTGCCTTTTAGAAAAGTCTATTTGGCCTCTTTTGAGAAGCAAGAAAAGTAATAATTTGTATTTAACTCACAATTCAGTTGTTTGGCAGCAGCAACTCTCCCTCCCAACATCTCCCCCACCTACACGCAGCACTGAATAAGGTTGTTTTCTTACAGGAAGGCTAATGCACCCAAAATACCAAAATATCCCTGAGAGTCAGGCCCAGCTCTTGGCAAACAGAGGCTGCTGTGCTGTGGAGCTGCACGCCTGTCCGAAGGAGCTCCATCACGTCACGTAGCTCCGCTCTGTGCCACGGCTCCGAGCAGACCGCGGGGTTATGCAAAAAGCAAAGGATGCCAGAGGGGAAGTGCTTTGGGAAGAGCTTAAATATCTGTCCTAACTCATTGAGCACTCTCCATGATGTCTGTTCGGAGGACATGAGGCTTTGTACGTCCCTGGCACCCACGTTATGGCACTGACATTTCCCATCGTGAGCACAATTAGCGTTACCATGGCATTAAAAGTGCTCCTTCCACTCGGCCAGTCCCTCCTGCCCAGGAGGGGCACCAGGGTGCTGAAAAACCACAGCCCTGGGAGCAGACTGTCTGCCCCACTGAGTCCTGAAATGGCACCGAGAAACCCTTTTACACCCTGTGCACTCCCCTGGGGCACTGTCAGGAGCTCAGCTTCTGCACAGCATCCCCAAAGCAGTGCCCTGCTCTCAGCTGTGCCATGCTGCCAGCCACTGCTCTCCACCAGCGTGGTCCTTCTGCAGACCACAGCTCGATGGAGCAGCCACAAGCTAGATACAGCATTAATGATGACATTAAAAGCAGAGGTAATGGCTCTCTCTTCTTTTCTGGGCACCACTATGTCTCCTCCATCTGAAAAAGAGCGTGGACAGATTTTCCCCTGGCACCTCCTTCTGCCTCCAGTCCCGAGCTGCTGCCCTCGGGCTCTGCAATGCACAGTGGTGAGCTATTCACTACGTGTTTTGTTGGCAAAGAGAAATCGTTTAAATGAAAAAAACAATGTCTGTCATTCCTCAAACACTTGGAGACAATAAAAGGAAATGTTATATTTCTCCCACCTCCCCGCCTGCTGGTTTTAAGCAGATAGAAGGAACGCAACAGGAGGGAGCATAAAATGACACCGCATGCGCAGGAATTTGCATGGTTCTCCTCCAGCAGCCTTGCAAACCGTAACAGCGCTGTGATGGACAACAGAAAGGATCCTAAAATCTAAAAAAAAGCCTCTAAAAGCACAGCTGAGAGGTTGTTCACTGTCAGAAATGTAACCCCCACCAGCAGTTAAAGGTGGCCAAGCCCCTGCAGACGAAAATCCGTGAGAGGTGATAGCTGCACTCAGGCTCTCTGCGGGAAATCCAAGCCCTGCGGTGAGCCTCTGTGGTGGGAACCATCCTGCCCGCAGAAACATCAGCTGGGTGCCTGCCACCTCTGCCTGCTCGCTGCTGACCCGTCCTGTAAGCCTGACTGATAAAAGCCAAGGTTTTCCCCCAAACACTGTGTGCTATGCTTAAAGGTAAAGCTGGCTCTTTTTTTTTAACCTCATCAGTTAAAAAAAAAAAAAAAAAAAAAAAAAAGAAACCATTGATTCAAGACTGGAAAAGTCTGTAAAAATTAAAATTACTGGCTGGCACAAGTGCCACATCCAGCAGTCACCCCTCAGGCCAGCAGGACAAAAGGTAATGGCAGCAGAGCAGGGAGGCAGTTTTAAGGAGGATGGGCAGGCAGGTAGGTAAAATCCCCTGCCCATGTTGATGACTAACATCTTCATGATGTTTGAGGAGGATGACTAAAAGACAATGGTTTTCAGAAGTGCAATCATCAGTCCTTTGTGATCTGAACCGCAGCAGATGATTTGCCTGGCTGAAGGATTTCACTGTGCTCAAGTTTTCAGAGCGCTGACTCTCGCTGCCGAGAGCAAGCAGCTGCTGGCACACACGGAGAGGTCACATAAAACTCCCAGAGAGAGGATACTTGGGACAAACATACACTGCTTCATTAGGACATGCAGAACACATTATTTGAACATTTAAAATCATTTTAAGTTGGGCCAGGGTTTGTTTGCTTGTTTGTTTGTTCTTCCTGCTTTTTGCAATGAACCCCAGAGAAGAGAGCTCACTGCTTTAGGGTGTGAACACCCCCTCCTGCTCACTGGCTTGGAGAAAATGTCCTCTCTAGCATCTGCTTTTCTTGGCCTCCAAACCCTTTGGAAGCCACAGCCTTAAAAAAAAAAAAAGAACACCCAATATCTTATCTGTGTGTAATTCAGGTGGAAACTTCACACGTCTATCGGAAAAGCAGACCTCACCCTGCCAGAAGAGCTCAGTGACCTTAATGACTGAGAAGCACAGGCCCTGCGTTCAGATGCCTGGCCCTGGCTCACCTGGCTGCTAGGCAGCACCAGCTCAGGAGCCCAGTTCTCCCCTATTTTTCATTGCACTCAGATTTCTGAAAAATGTTTCCACTGTCTCACAACAGCCAGCCTGCTTATTAAGGTCTTGGGGAAACCCCAGACACTGCAGGCCTGTGCAAGGTATGCCAAGAATAATTTTTGATATGTTTTTCTTACTTTTCAGGTGATCTAATAAATAGGGGGAGAAAGTTCTTGCCAGCAACGTATTTTCCACAAACCTTTTTTTTTTTTTTTTTTTTTTTTTAAATGAATTGCAGGGTATATTTATAGCTGTTGACATAGTTTTGCTCTACTTCTACTGAATTCATCGTCATGGTATCAGAGCATCTCCTATAAGTGGCTAGATATATAATGCTTCATTTTTGTACTGAAAAACACTTGAATAAGTAATATAGCTACAATACATCTCAGCTACGTAACATAAATCTTAATGATTAGAAGACTAAAATAATGGCTCTTGTAAACCAGGAGCAAGCCCAAGCTACCCATGATCCACACAATTTTCTCCTGTTGCTTTCAGCAAAACCGCAGTTTAAGACAATAGCACTATAAATCATTCTAATAGCCGTGCCTATGTAAAAACATCTTCATGGTAAGTGGCATCTGTGCTTTCTAGCACAATCAATAAAAAAAGGCAGCTGAACTCTGCAGCAGCCTTTTTGGAAATGAAGGGAAACCTTGATTAGATTTTTGTTATTTGTGCCATGTCTTCCCAGTAGCAAATGAGGTATTCCTAACTCTTAATAGAGAGAAAAGAGCATTTATCTGGCTTGGGAAAAATGCTGTCTTCCATTATTCATATGACATCATGAGGAAAAGTTGTTTGGAGAACGGATATTAAAGTGGAGAATCAAATCAATAGCCCATCCTTCTGCAGCCTGTCTCTGACAATGGCCCATGCCAGGTATCGCAGAGAGAAGAATAAGATGTCACTCAGAGACAGCCCTGCAATAATCTGTTTATGGAGGAAGTTTCTGGCTGTTTTCATAGAATTAGCTTATGTTGTGAGACATGGAGACAAAAATAATTTTTTTGTAGAGATGATTTTTTTATTATGCACGAATACTCATCCTGCTAAACCTCCCATGTCAGCACTGCCCTGGGGCAGTGAGTCCCACAGAGTAATCACACACTGCAAAATTTGTATGCCTTTGTTATCTTTTGCTGTTTTAAAACAAACAGTTCCCAGCCTCTTACTCTCTGTTCTTAAGGAAATCTGAGCTTTCTTTAAGCCTTCATACCTCCTGCTACCTTTTCCAGGCGGTTGCTGCTGTTAATGGGCCAATTTGCCAAAACAGCTCTTCTCCTAGTACTATAGGAGCAGGGAGAGGTTCCCTTCCCTCCAGCCTCGACTGCTCCATAAGTTTGGGAATTTCAACTCCAGGGCAGGAGACACAGCTCCAGTCCTTGTCCCTTGTGTTCGAGATCTAAGACTTGGAGCCTTCAATAGGCTGCAGGCTTGGGACACATCCTCAGTAAGATGGAAAACACCTGGCATCTGCATGGGACTGGGTGCCATCCAACCCCACCAGCAGACCTGGCACCTCTTCCCTCTGGTGGCTTCAGATTGTTCCTGACACAGGAAGGACCTGCCTTGGCCCCCACTGAAAGAGTAGGGGGGAAAAAGATGGGCAGGATAGGATGGGACAGAGAAAATGAAAATGGTGGATGAGAAGGAGAGAGGCAAGAGGGAGGAAAGCCAAGAGGCATTGCCAGGAGGAGAAATGGAGACAGCCCAAGAGCTGCCCACCAGCAGCTGCTGGTCCCAGAGCCCCCAGCAGCACCTGGATCATTTCCCTGCGTGATCCCATCTGATCTTCACCCCATGCAGGCAAAGAGGAGCCTGTCCCCTGATTATCTTGGCGCAAGCTGAAAATGTAGTGGAACTTGGCCTTTTGTTCCTGATCCTGACTCCACATGAGGTTTGCAATCAGCTTCTAATGGCTATTCCCTGACATAATTCATTCCTCTCCCCCCTCATTGTGAATACACGGCCCTGGATTTATCCTGCCCTCCTCAAGCCGGCGCTCGGGTGGTTCAGCTATTGTGAGGGCTCTTTGCACATGGCTGGGAGAAAGGCCTGTAAATCAATATTCAGGGATATCTGCAGACTCCAGGACTCCACTGCTCTCCCCTACAATGTTGTGGACATGGCAATAAATCACTCCTCACAAGGAGGAGGCTGTGTGTGCACAAATGGCAGAGCTGGGATGGGCTTTTACATCAGGCAGACAGAGCAGGAGCTTGCCACCAGCTGTATCTGTCCTGTTGTCCCACGGCTCCTGTGTCTGCAGCACAGAATTATAGAACCATCCAGGCTGGAGAAGACCTTTAAGATCACCAATTCCAACATCAACCTGACTTAACGAGTCTCATTGCTAAACTATGTCCCTTAGTGCCACATCCACATCTCTTAAATATCTCCAGGGACTGGGACTCTACCACTTCCCTGGGCAGCCTGTTCCAGTGCTTGACCAATGCTCCATGAAGAATTTTTTCCTAATGTCTGATCTAAACCTCCCAATGCAACTTGAGAACATTTCTTTGCATCCTATCCTTGTTACCTGAGAGAAGAGACAGACATCCTCCTTGCTGCAAGCTCCTTTCAGGGGGTTGTAGTGAGCAATGAGGTCTCCCCTCGGCCTCCTTTCCTACAAACTAAACAACCCCAATCCCCTCAGCTGCTCCTCGTAACTCATTTTCTCGTCTCTTCACCACTTTTGTACCTTTTCTCTGCACACACTTGAGCAACTCAGTATCCTCAGGTGACCACAAGCACACAGGCTAGAGACTGTACTACGGCAAGGAGGGCAGACAAATGCACGTGTGGATTTTCAAAGAACAACCCTAAACTGCTCAGAACAGACTGCTTCCACCTGGATTATACCCACCATGAGGGAATTTAGCGTTTGTGTTTTTTCTTTTAGTGGGTCATCCAACAGTGCAAAGCTGTTGGTAGGAGACAAAGAGTAGGAGGAAAAGAAGGTGTCTGAGCACTTGGGATTGCTTTACAGTGGGAAAGCCTTTTCAGAGATGTTAGGCAGGTCCAGCAAGGCACCTGGGCCTGGCTGTTATTTTCCAGTCAACTCTGGTGTGCAGCTGTCAAAAGGGCCTCGTTTGTCCACTCGGATTAAGGATTGATTCAGCCGCTTGTTGAGATGGCAAGACCATGTCTTCTGGCTTCTTAAAATAGGAAAACAAACTCCCCTGGGCCTCAGGCCCAGCCCTGGCCCACCACAGAGCCTGTCGTTGGGCAGAGAGGGCTGAGCCAGCAGCCAAATGGGCTCAAGTGGCCCTCAGGCCGGGCAGTACAACCTGCCCCCTAATCTGAAAGATTTCCATCCACACAGCTCCTCTGATGGCTAAATCAGCCACCAGTCAGGATGTGGTGGCGTTGCTGCATTTGCTTGCTCTGACAGGACGGACGGATGGACAGACAAGCCAACGAAATGGAGGCATTTCTGCTCCTCGCACTAGGATTTTAACTCCAAGCATAATTCAGCTGTGAGAGGAACTGCTCCCTGCCGGGGTGTGATGCGTCAGTCTATAAGCACCGGCTGTGCCATTTGACGTGAAATAAAAAACCCCAGGAGCACAGAATTTCCCTTTCTCTAGGCAAAATCCTCTGTCTCTCTGCTGATGAGGATGTTTTATTAGCAGCACTACCACTGCTCAGAGGCTAAAAACCCCACTGACCGTGCCCAGTATTCACCCCAATTCCTTATTTCTGAGCTCTAGAGAGCCCAGAGCCAGCTCTGGGGGCACAAGGGGCCCCACATGCATAGGATCACCCTGTGTTTGCTTCGTAGAGAGCCCTTCCCTTATCTGGGACGTCCCAGATTTGAGGATGCCCTGACTGACCAAGGCCAAACCGTCGGGTTTGGGGTCAAGATAAGGACTGAGCTAGCTGCCAGCATTTCTCACTATGCAGGCACCTCCTCCCTCAGCAAGCCAACTAACAAGCCTCTGCAAAAATCTCTCATTACAAAGAGAAGAAAATTGGGCCTTTAACTTAAGCCCACTGTTTTCACAAAGCTGTTAAGTCTAACGAGGAATTAAATTATTTTTTGTTATCGGGCAATGCATAATACATTCATTTACAATAGCCCACAAAAAGAAAACTTTACAGAATTGGCTGTGACACCTCAAAAAAGAGACACCACAAGACTGAAATTTAAAAGGACAGATAGCTAATTAAAAATCCATTGCAGTGGTTCCATCTGCAGTCTCACACCATCTCAGAGGCTGCATTGCCTTACTTGTATCACACGTCTTAAGCCATCCTTACATTTCATGGAAAGATAATGCTTATATTTTTAGTCTGTTTAACAAAGAGCTTCTGGAAAAAAAATACATCTGACTTGCTTTTTTTCACATTTTGGGGGTTAAAATTTCTAATGCGTAAAATGAACGGCTTGGATTACAATGACCTGCTGGGAATGCACCTTGCAAATGCTACATCTGCACTAGCAAGGGGTGCAACACTAACAGAGCTGGTGTCAGGGTCCCAAGGTCACAAGAGGTGGGTGTAATCAGGAGATTCACCTCAAAATGTGCTCCTGATCTAGATTAAAATGCTAATACAGTCACAACCACAGCCTCCTGTGGGCAGTGCACACTTTGTGTTGTTTTTTCTCTTCTTTCTTTCTTTTTTTTTTTTTTTTTTCTCTCAAGGCCCTGATGCGAACGGTACCCATATTATAATATTCTGTGCATCTCCTCTGCCTGCCTGAGTGATGCAGTGGTAACCCTCAGCAGCATGTAACACTGTCATTTATCACTGCAGATGGCTGAAGGCTGCTGCCAACACTGCACCATAGCATCCCCAAACACAACTGGTACCTCTATGAGGACATAGGGAGCCTCACTTCCCAAAAACTCTCTTGCTAAGTAGCATTACACACTAGAGACAGGTTGGTGGAAGGCGAGAAACTGTACTGGTGGGGGGAGCTTGTGCTGAGGTTGTGTATACCAGTACTAGTTTGAAAAGTACCAGTACCAGCTTTTCTCACAGAACGATGAGCTAGACCCACAAATGCTGTTCCCTGCTCCCATTGAAACCAGTGGAAGCTGAAGGCCCTGTGGTTTTGAGCTTTACTTTCCCAGACCTATATCTGGAAGAGTGGCAAGAGAGTTGGTGCTCAATTTCTGGTGTATTACAACACCACAAATTTCATAAAATGGTGCTTCAGTGCTTTCATAAGCTGAGAATACCAATGCCTAAAGCTGTGTACCCAAAAACTGCAGTCTCAAAACTTATTTGATAAGAAACTGAATAATCTTTTCTGCATGTGTGTGGATAATTTCTCATTACACAGGCAAATACTCCTATTAATAATGAGAGTTTTCTAGGAAAAAACATAAATCTGGATTTATGCTGTTTTGTGCTTGAGCCTTCTCACACAGAATGACATACAGTAAAGCAGTAGGAAACAGTGCTTGCTCCATCACTCTTATTTTCTCCAAAAAACAATGCTCATAACATCTCGTACTCACAGCACTGTGCCGGTGCTCTTCCTCTTGATCCTGAAGTGCGAGGCATCATCTGTGAACTCAACATCGTAGCTGGTGTCCTCGGCGGCCACCCCTGGGGAGTCGATCTTGAGGGGTACCTCGAAGCGCTCTCTGTTGGGGTCGTAGACCTAAGCCAAGGTGAGAGGGGGCCCGGGCAGGTTAGCTGGCTTGCTAGCGTGCGTGGCTTTCTTTAAATGACTTTCCATTCCCCAAAATACTCACTTTAAACCTCAGCCTGTCTTTCGTCTGGAACTCCACATCTATGACAACAGGAGAAATGTCACTTCCAAACAGCGACAGCTGGCTGCGCTTGTTCAGTGTTACCCTGAAACAGAAACACGCCTCACTTTCAGTGTTGGGAAAAAACTCAGCTATTCTACTTCAATTCTTAAAACAAAACAAAACAAAACAAAAACAGTCAAATCATTGATTTATCAAGAGAAATAAACTGAGGTTATTCCTCCATTTGCTAAGACCTTCTCCTCATCCTGGAGGTGGTGGTTGGCTGCTGGTTCCAGCAGGAGCCCGAGCTGCCAGCCGGGAGCAGCGGTGTGGGTGGCACAGTGCTCAGCCATCCCAGCCACAGCACTGGCACCTTCCCCTCTTCCTGATTAATGGCTTCTCACCTATACAGAGTCCAGCAGCACATGGTAATGTTTATTTCATCCAGCTTTAAGGCTAAAAATTAGACGACTAAATCTCATATGGTTGACTTAGCTCTCCTTGCCATTAATGGGAGAAATACCTGGTTTCTGTGCACTGGTGGTGTGGGGTGAGCAGCTCAGTGCAGAACCCCAATTGTACAGGGCTTAGCAAAACACACCCACCAGCTTTTCCACCAGCCTTTCCATTATAATAAGAAACACATGGTTTTCAAAGCCAGCTTACCTCCAGCCTTTAGCTGTCTTCTCCGCGTTCCCGCCCAGGGAATATCCGTAGGGGCTGTCCTCGGGGAAGAAGCACCAGGGCGCATTGGGGACGTCGGTGGTACACCATGTGCAGCCCCGTGCCTCGCAGCTCTCCTGGGAAGCGCCGGGCTGGGGGTGGCAGTCCACCCGCCGCTGCACCGCCACGGCCCCGCTGCACTGCTCTGAGCTGGAGCCATGGCACTGGCCTAGGGCTGCACGGGGGGGAAAGCAGTCAGAGACCACAGAAAACCATACAGAAACAAGCGATGCGATCTGCTTTGGTTATACTTTTTTTTTGATAATTTCTTTTTCCTAATTTTGGGGCCAACGCCACAATTCTTTTGACTGAGATGACCTCAGGACAGCATGCCTACTCATGACTGAAACCAGAGGAGCCGCTTTCTTTTCCATGCCAACACAGCATGGTCTCTATTGTTCAGTGCTCAGAGCTTCAGGTATTCAGCTGAAGCATGACCAACTTGAACTACTCAGAAATACTCACGGAAAGTTAACTAGCGAGCTACCGAAACTGCTGCTGAGGTGTCACATCCGACGTTCTCTGTGTGCTTATTCTTTGCCATGGTTTTCACAGAGGTTATGTATGTATACACAGTTATAAATATGTAAAATATTTATAGTTTACTGGTCTAGTGGGACATGTCTCTGCCCATGGCAGAGGGGTTGGAACTGCGTGGTCTTTAAGGTCCCTTCCAACCCAAACCATTCCATGATTCTATGATATACGTAATTATAAAAATGTTGATTACATATATGTTTGTATTAGGCTTCATTTATATAAATGAATATATAAATTATATAAATACATTCTATAAATGCTACATGTGTGTATTATTAGTACTTTGTATTAACATTCCTTGACTTAATACAGTAATATAGCAAAATATCTTCCCTTACGGTAAAGGTAAGTTGTTGGTAGGACAAGAAAAGGGACAGATCAGTCGTTCACAGAACCAAAACCCCTTAATGAGGTGCTCGGCCCTCTCCTGCCCCCAGCTGCTGGTCCAGCCCTGCTGCCCCTACACGCAGGGAGCCTGCCGAGAATGGGCTCTGCAGGGCCGGCTGCCTTCGGTGCTGGCAGAATACCCCAGGGTCCTGGGGAGAGCAGGCTGCT
This sequence comes from Netta rufina, assembly GCF_964035555.1. Classification (NCBI taxonomy): domain Eukaryota; kingdom Metazoa; phylum Chordata; class Aves; order Anseriformes; family Anatidae; genus Netta; species Netta rufina. The sequence continues at coordinate 191,268,240 of NC_140123.1, forward strand.
TACTTATTTTGAAGTGTAAATTGTAGTCGTTACAGCAGTACTCAAAGATTAAATCTACTTGGAAGATAATTACTCTTTTCCACAAAATGACAATCACCTGCTTTAAACGTTTTATTTTATGCGGACTGGTGGGTACTTGGCAGCTTAAAACGTGATTGCTGATGCAGTTGGGACTTCTCCCCGTAAAGAAGTTTACAAGCAGATGTGCACAAGCAATAATTCTGGATAGTGGAAAAAAATAAAAGCATAAAACTGCAAATTTATTAGGAATTTGCATCCTCTGGTGCTACTGGAGTTCAGCTCCAAGTAGAGGATGGGAATGTGTGGAAACAGGAGCTGAACACTGGCTCCGTTTATCTTTTTAGAGAAATAGTCTCATCCCCACAGCCTGGTGCAACTAACTCAGCCTCACATCACCTGCTACAGGTGGGAACAGCACAAATCCAGTGGACCTTCACCAGCTGGCAGCTTGGCTGCCCCCTCTGTTGCCACCCTTGGGTGGGCTGGCTGCTTTCTGCCCAGCATTCACCCCTCAGCGCACATCCATCCCATGGGGCAGCCCGGAATTCTGCCCCCCTTGTTCCATCCAAAGCACAAAAGGAGCACCAACACCCCTCAGCAATCCCTAGGTGACTTATCTGTGTGGTAAAAATCAGTGAGTAGTCATCAACAACTGAATTAAACACTTTAGCCAGGGCTGGGGTAGCAAACCCTCTCCTTTTCATACTGTGCCCCTGAGGAAGATGAAGAAAAGTCACGCAGCTTGCAAGTCCCGTGGAAGTAGCTGCCAGGCCTTTGCACACTGTGCCCTGACTGTTCCTGCTTATCGAGGGAGAGATGGAAAGATTTCAAAGGCTTCCCATGGCCTTCTGGGTGCTGAGGTCCTCAAACCTGTGCAACCACAGAGGCTGAAGAAAATCATACTACAAACGCCACCTCTGCTGTCCAACCCATAGCTCCCGTGGCCAGAAGCACTGCTCTGTCTTGCATTTGCTAGCTAACATCTGGGTGGGTGAAACACCAAATAGAGTAAAACTATCACATTTAGCTGCCTTTTTTTTTTTTTTTTCTTTTCTAATAGAAATGAAATGCAGCATCAATGTCTTCATTACTGCAATCAGAGAATGTGACCGAACATACCCGAGCAGATTATTAACAGGAGACTTTTATCAACTTATTTCTATAATGAAATGCTTTCAAAATACTTCATAAAGATATTGTGAAGGAAGAAGCTAGTTCAAAGGAAAAAGATGCCCCTGCAGAGACCAAGAATACACTTCTTTTTTTTCTCCTCGTCACCTGTATGAAGTTTAAGTTTTCTAGGGAATTTTGAAACCAAGCAGGGCTGAGCAGCTGAACAGGGCTGCAACCTCCTTCTGTAATAGTGCAGGGCTCCTTCTGTAATAGTGCAAATGGGACAGCAGCAAGTGGAAATATATATTTAATTTTAAAGCCTCTGCATCGTTTTCACTGCTTTTATGGTCCGTGTTTGCATTTCATCTTCTACATATATTTGCAAATGAGCAGCTGAATTTAGTAGCAACTATGACTATCCGCTCCTTTTTCATGATAATTTCCATGGGATCAGGAACTAAAAAGAGGCAGCTTGAAAGATATCAGTGAAAAAGTATCCCCACTGTTGTTTTTTCTTTTTAAATCTTGACTTAAATTTTGTGAAATTGGGTTAGAAAATGCTGCAATAAGGCGTAAGCAAGGAATTAAATCAATACCATGCTCCTCTTAGTATTTGTCTTTACATTTTGGGTTCACCTACACATTTGCAAGGTACTTGCTGCAGAGATTCCTTCTTCCTTTATCTGGCAACTTAAAGGGAGAATAAACCTGATTCCTATTATTAGGCTCTGGTGTATGTGGGTACAAGCCACAGAAAACAGATCAGCACCACTTAACTTTCAGCAGCTGGTCTGGGATCTCTCTCTTACCGAGCCAACCCTGTTGTCTTCCCATAAAGTCACACCAGGTGGAGTTAAGCCCATGCTCTCTCCCTTTCCATGTGAGAAGAGGACCTCCTGCTCTCATAGCTCTTCTACTGTTACCAAACCTAGCTCTTGCTTTGGAAGACTATGACAAAACAGGAATACCAGACATTTACCTGCCAGCACAGTGGCCAAGAGCCAGAGACTCCTGGTTCTCTCCATGGTTCACAGCTGATTTCTGTGCGCAGCCTGTAGCCTTTTATACCAGGCAGAGCTGCGATAAGGATCCCTTCAGATTATTAATGCCATTGCCAATATTTTATCAAAGCTAATTCAATAAACTCATGCTGTTATAACACATGACCTTGCCTGTATTTAAGAACATATCTCAGCAGATAAGACAGGGCTAGTGACTAATTTGTCCACAAACTTTGATAAACATCTGAGTCCCAGTCCCAAGACTTTTCTCAGGATTCTTATAAAAAGCCATTTACCTGAGACTCCCTTCATTTTTTAAACAAATATCTTCAGAGTCCTGTGCTTACCTTTTTCTGATCCATCTTTTGTCACATATATAATTTTATACTAAAAATGAAAAGTTTGGAGAAAAGCAGCTGAAGAAATCTCCATTAAAACAAGACACTGGTACTGTGACCTTTACAAAATGACAATTTTCCTCCAATTATTTGATGGCAAGAACTTCCAGAGTACCTCCGTGTTGTACAGTAAGATTCGTTTTTAGGTGGGATGTCTTCCTGAAGGAAAATAAAAATCTTTCTATACACACAATTCTCTAACAGTCAGATTGGTGCCAACCACAAGACAGCTCATAAAACAAAATGTCTGTGTTTTCAAGCATTGCCAGAGAGAAGCATCTGCAAGTCAGACTGTTGCAACAACAGCCCCTCGCCATATGGTCCACGAAGGCAGAACAGCCTGACAGCAAGTAGTAGTCTCTTAGGTGTGTAAGGACTTTTTTTGCAGTTGAAAAACACAATATTCATGTGAATCTTACACCGTAACAAACTACCTAGGGTTCCCAGATGGCAGCCCTTAGTGTTAAGCTCCGAAGCCACGGGTCGCCAAGCTACTGGCCTCATTTGTGCCTCGGCAGAGGGTGGCCTTCATCTGGCTGGCCAGGGCACCCCGCAGCAGGCAGGCACAGCCTCTCGCAGGTGAATCTACTCTCCATTTGCTCCAAGTACTGCTGTGGTCCCAAATCACGTTGCACACTCATGCACCCTTTAAATACCCTGAAAGCATGATAGATAAACTGTAGCGATACCAATTAGTGCATATTTTAACTCCCAACCTGTACGTTGCCTAACAATACACATCATTTCTGATTTCTGCTGAAACTTGAGCTAAATGAGACTTCACCTCACAAGCAGCATGCATTTTCACCTGCTTTCAAGCTGAGCTGGGGAGGAAATAATTTCTCGAAGATGAGTAAGAGGCATCAGGGCTTTTCTTTGCTTGACACTGCATGTAACAAGGTAAGAGATGTGATCTCCTGAGAACAGGAGCCATCTGCTGCATTTCAGCTAGTATGAGGGAATCCTACTAGGGTTCCTAAGTACTATCAAAGCAGCAGTAATGCCTAACTAGCAGACAGAAGTGGGCTACCAGAACAACCTATGGGCTGCATTACTCAGCAAGCAATTCTACTGCACTACGTAAAATTGTGCGGTTTACACCTGGGGCCTTTGCAAGTGAAGTGAATTCTTACCCAGGAACTATGATTAAAAAAAAAAAAAAGTCAAAGAGAAATAGTTCACATTCACATCTTTATTTGTTGCCTATATAAGCTATAATTTACAGTCTTGTATTTTTTTTGGGGGGAACAAACAACAACAAAAAAACATCAAAAAAACTTCAACATCCAAGCACTGTGTCTGAATCTACATAAAATTTTAAAATTTGCAGAATTTACAAATTAATATTCAGAGCAGTTGGCTAAATTATACATCCTCCCTCAATATCCACACTCTAAGAGCTTTAAAAGTCGTACAGGCACATGATAAGATATTTTCTTTATACAACCATCTATTTACATAGCTTTTTCCAATACACGTGGTTCAGTTCTCAAAGTAACTGCCAAGGCTTGCAAAACAGTGTATTTAAAATACATTTAGCAGCATATAAAATTAGATAAAAAGGAAAAAAAACATTTTTGCTTTAAAAAAAAGAAAATGAGATGATAGAAACAAATCCATAAGAAAAATAGATTAAGATATATTCCTGTCGTGACATTACAAACACCTAGTCATTACAGAACGTAGGCAGAACACTAATAAAACATACCAAGTTATGAGCATTTTAGTTCTAGTCCTGAGCACAGAGCATACGTAGCTGCACAACTTTGGTCAACGAGGATTATATGCTAACATTAACACAGATCATATAGCATTTGCTGTTAGCAGGACACAGTCACATCAGAAGGATCTGTCACTAACAGCTTCCTGCCATCTTTTATTCTCTCTGCTTCCCTAACAACAGTGTAAGTGACCTTTAAAATCCTGAAACGTCTGTCATAATCAAAGGCTTATTAATAGGAAGTCAGCATTCCTGTGCTACCCTAAAAACGCAACACAGCTGATCACAATTGTGAGTGAAATACAGCAAAGCACTTTTCTTTTAAATATATTCCCAGTTATAATTTTAAGATGGTTTCCAGTTAAACCACAAGTGTTACTTACGCACACAAACTCAGCCATTATATATAGACATATGTACGTGATCACTGAGATACAAGAATGCTACCTTTTATTCTTAAATACAGTACGTGTTTTAAGGACAGCAGGTCTGGTAGAAGAGTTCACACTTATTTTTCAGTTCATTCCAGTCATCACCATTTACTTAACAGGCATGCAGCAAACTGCATAGAGTGCACCTCAAATTCTTTTTTTTTTTTTCTTTTTTTTTCCCCCCCACCATCTCAGTTACTGGCAAGATCTTCACTTGCATCTCCTGTATCTGAGATCTGTCCGTCTATCACATTTCGAGCTTTCCAGATCCTCACAGTCCGGTCACTGAAAAACAAAACCAAATCAAAACAGTATTAGACAGTATTAGAGTTAGATAATTACTATGGATAATTTCAGAAGGGGGAAAACCTTTTTTTTTTTTTTTTTTTTTTTTTCAAAATCAGGTGCTTTATTCAGAAAGGTACTGTTGTATAAGTAAGATTTCCATAATAGATATGCAAGGGTCTCCAAGAGAACTTGAAATCTATGGTATACCACACAACTAACAGAATAAGGTGCTTTTCTTAATCAAGTCACCTGAGGTTTCAAGTACTGAATATGCCCACTTTTACTGAGGAATCAAATATTCAAATCAAGGTGTTTAAAGGACAGTAGGACTGTCTTTTAATCTTGCAAAGCTCCTGCTAGCACTTAAGAAAGAAAGCAGGTACCATGGCTTTTCGAAAAATTCCTACAGGTCAGGAGTCAGCCCTAGCAATAACAGCTTAACTCAAGAGGCGAGTTGGTAAAATTCTCACTATTATCTAATTCTCCCCCGTCATCCTGCACATTAGCAGTCTTCAAACTGTTTTGATTGTGCACCCCTTCACTAAAAGATTTTTGAGCAGGCACCTTCAATACATGTATTTTTATTCATTTTGAAGTTACACACATGCACTTGTGAAATCCTAATATTTTCTTCCCCCGTCCCAATGTATCACCTTGCGCATTCCCTGCAGTGCACACACCCCACTTTCGAGACCAATGCTGTGTGTTATTGGCATTTAGGGGCATGGACCAGGTTTTTCCATGTCTGCTATGAAGCAATTTACACAACTGAAGATCTCCCAAATACATTTGCATGGGCAGAATTATAGCAGGAGCTACAGAAAAAGGCTTATAGAGAAGAGAAACTCACTCTGCTGCTGTGAAGATATGGCTGGAGTTAGTGCAGATTGCATTTATAGGACTGTCATGTCCTTTCATCTCCCCAATCTGAGCGAAGGTGTCCACATTCCAGAGCTTGAGGGTGCCTCCTCTGCAGCCGCTGAGCAGAACTGGAGCACCGGCGGGCAGCAGACTGAGAGCACACACCCAGTCTTTATGAGCATTAGGAACTTGCTGAAAGACAGAAAGCAGGCAAATCTTACAAGGATGAAAGAAATATAGACGAATGAGCACAGAATTAGAAATAATAATAAATAAATAAATAACAACAACTCAAAACCAACCCTGAGTTCAAAGCCCAGCTCCCATCCTGCAGACCATTAGCTACAGCACTCTGGACACATCCCAGCCCTGTGGCTTCTCCTTCTTTAGAACAAGGAGGGTGCTTTCTTCCTGAGGCTGCATCTACACTACGAGTCATCTAGGGTTTGTTTCTCTTTGATAAATAGTGCTACAGAACAAGAAGAAAAAACAATATGCACAACTGCCACGATGTGGAACAGAAATTAATTTAGGATAATGCTAATTTAGGGTAACGCTAAATCTGCATATGTTCAAATGCATATTTGAATGCATATTTGAACATATGGTCTCTGTGTATTTTTCAAGTCTGTCTGTAGAAGTTATAAAACACAAAAAGAAAATAATCCCAAACACTGCTCAAAAAATACACCAGGGAAACAGAAACTACACTTCTATATTTGCTTTCCTCCTTTCTTCTTTTCCCACTACACATTATAAATTGATCTGGCGATATAGCACTTCAAAAAGATACATCAGCTCTTTATTAAGGAAGGACACCAGCATTTCACTGCTGATTCTGAAAGCCAAATGGTGTACAGACTGGCTGAGAACAACATCCATTTGACACAAACACCAGGGAAATAACAGTTCAAGTTTACAGTCTTTTTAGGGAAGCTGGGCTGGCTCTTCTCCAGGTCAGCTTTGTAGGAACTCTTTTGTTTTGCTGCCTTCCTTACATTATGGAGCACATACAGCTTTCTAGGACCTTTCTACAGCTTTCTATTGGAGTTTATCTACAATACACGCTGCTTGGCATGTGTAGCACCAAGTAAAGTAGACGATGTCCAGATTCTTTCAAAGAGCATGATTGTTGAATGATTTTCACCAACTAGGTGAAACAAGGTTTTCCAAACCAGGACCTGATGAAATATTAACATTTATACTTTAAAGCAGCTTCAGCTCTATTTCAGGCTTTTTTGTAAGAACAGTCATGTCGAGGAACATCAAGGAGAGCGATGAAACCTGTGGTATTTAGACTCTTCTACCACGTACGTGATCAAGTCAAAATTCTACCTACACTTACTAAAAAATAACTAAGTTCTAGATGTAACATCTGCAGGACCACAGAGGAGCTGAGGTTGGCAGGGATCTCTGGAGATCATCCAGCCCAATCCCCTGCTCAAAGCAGGGTCAGCCAGAGCGGGCTGTTCAGAGCCAGGTACTGGTTTTGAGGAGCTCCAGGGGTGGAGACTCCACAACCTCTTTGGGCAACTGATTCCAGTGTTCAATCACCTTTACAGATGATTTACAGAAAGAAAACTCTCGCTTTCTTTCTTACATTTAAATATTTCCTGTATTTCAGTTTGTGTCCACTGCCTCTTGTCCTTCCGCTGGATACCACTGAGCAGAATCTGGCTCTGTTTTCTTTTCTCTCTCCTATCAGGTATTTATATATACTGACAACCCTCTCTTCTCCAGTCTGAATAGTCTCTTGGTGTCTCTTCACGCTTCTGTTCTTGCTTCCACCTCTTGCCTTTTAGTGTTTGAGTTTAGTCAAGAGCTCCTTCCGTATCCATGCAGGCCTCCTTTCACCTTTGCTTCACTTTCTGCATGTTGGGATGGAACACTCTTCAGCTTGGAAGTCCTTGAAAAATCACTGAAAAACTATTGAAAAACTATTCTCTTGGGCCCCTCCTTTCTCCAGGACCATATCCCAAAGGATTCTTCCAGACAGATCCCTAAACAGGCCAAAATCTGCTCTCAGGAAGTCCAGGTTTGTGATTCTTCTGCTCATCTTGTTTCCTTCTCTGTGCTATCATCTCATATACTCCAATCACCCCAGGGGCATATATCCTTCCCTATTTATCTTATATTTTTATTTATGTTTAAAATCTCTATTAAAGACATAGAAGGTTTATTTCTTTATTCCACATGGTTGGGAACTCTGCAAGAATACAGACTACAAGTAAAGGAAAGTACTTATTTCACAGTACTTAGCAGGTGCAAGACCACCTCTGGACTACTGGGCCCAATCTGGGGCCTCCCAGCATATGAGGGGGGTTGATAAACTGAAGCAAGTCCAGTTGTCCTCTGGAAAATATTTGGGGGCCAGAGAAGAAGGAGATGAAAAGGGAAATCAGTGTGTGTAGCCTGGAAAGAAAGAAGGCTGAAAAGAAATCTAATTGCTGTCTTCTCCTACCCAAAACAGGAAATCTAGTGAGAACAGTCAGATGTTTTTCAAGTGCACACAGCAAAGAAAGTTGCAACAAACCGAATTCTGACTGGGTACAAGTAAAAAAAATAATTCATAGAGGAGTAGTTAAGGAGCGCAGTAGGTCACCCAAAGCGAACTGTGCAATCTGTGACCTTGGAGACTTTTCAAAACTCAGCTGGGCAAGGCCTCTCTACTCAGCATTGGTGAAGCCACACTCTATTCAGTTCTGGGCCCCTTTTTCTGGGAAAACTCTAACGTAGGGCCACCAACATGATGTAGAGACTGGAGAACCTCTCCTTTCAGAGGCTGAGAGAAGAACTGAGGCTGTTCAAGCCTGGAGAGGAGGCTCAGGAGGCTCCATCTGAAGTACACAAATAACTGAAGGGAGGGTGCAAAGAAGATGGAGCCAGGGCAAGAGGCAGTGGGCACAACCTGGGACACAGGAGGTGCTGCCTGAACACCAGGAGCACTTCTGTGCTGTGTGGGTGACTGAGCACTGGCACAGGTTGCCCACAGAGGCTGTGGGGCCTCCTCCTTGGGGATCTTCAGAAGCTGCCTGAACGTGGTCCTGGGCAGCCTGCTCTGGGTGTCCCTGCTTGGGCAGGGGTTGGAGCAGCTGGCTCCAGAGGGCCCTGCCAGCCTCAGCTTTCTGTGACTCTGTAACCAGACCTAACTTCAAATTTGGCCTTGCTTGCAGCAGCAGATTGTGCTAATGACCTTCAGTGGACATTTTCACCTTGAAACGTAGCCTCCAGTGGCCACTTTCACCCTGAATGACCCCATGGCTAGCAAAACCAGATGTTTTCTAACAGTTAGCAGAGATTATTATATATGCATTACAGGTCTTATAGAATGCATATGTTATATAATTTGAATGGCAGTCTAAGGAGGAAACTTTTTAGAGGAAGACTGGGGGGAGGAAGAGAGATTCTAAACCCCTTCCTACAAAAAGATATTCTGTAGCCTGACCTGGAGCATTGCTTGTCATTAACGAGTTCTTAGTCCAAAATTTACCACCTTGTCAGTGACATAAGGATGTTGTTACCCAATGGTTCAAATCACAGAGAAGGGAAATGTTGCTTTCATTCCAAGCAAAACCAAAACAAAGCCAAACACAACAACAGCAAAAACACATACTCAAAACTAAAATGAAGCCTAACCACTTCATCAGGATTTCCTGACACTACACAGACTGAAGAGAAAAGTGAGTGCATTCCTAGTACAAAGATAGGTACATTATTGATTTCCTTCTCACTCAGCGCTGTGCCTTCCATTTTAGAAACATTAGTAAGTGAATAGTCATCATCTAAACCTGAAAATTTACACGACCTGAAAGGAGTTCTAAAGCGTGACTGTCACATTAGCCACATTATTTTTACGTTACCTGAAGAAGGTCTTTCTGAGCCAAATCCCATTTCTTAATTCCATTGTCTCTGGATCCACTAAAAAGGTTGTCTCCCATAATAGCAAGTGCTTCGATGCCATCATAGTGAGGAGGTTCAAAATTGTGTGTAGGACTCACGCTTCCAAGAGCCCCTTCAGTTACATCAAACATCTAAAATAAAAGAAATTATCAAATATGGTAAGCAAAAATTATCTGCTCTCCAACAAGCTTGGAAACAGGCAGCAAATAACTTAAAGGGAAAAACTTGGAAAGGTCTCTAAAGTCTTATTAGAGTCCAATGTATTATGATGGATATTAAACAGAAATTATCTAACAGAACCACCTCTTTCTTCTCTTCTGCCTTTTGCCTGATGCAGGAATGCTTTGCTGACATACAGAAAACTGCTCTGGGAAAATGTGCTACTAACTAGTTATGAAATGCACAACATCTTCAGAAGAAAGAGCCTCTCTATTACATGTCTTTGGCTAGGGAAACAAAGCTCACGTGTGTACAGAAAGCACAGTTCAAACAGGAAGAAGCATGGAGACAGCTGAAGAAATATATTTTTCTGGACAAGGTGTTTTGGCAAAGGATTCACACCATTATGTATTCATACTTTCCAGGGGCTAGACACACCTCTCTCCTTGCCTGTGCTCCAAAAATGGAGTCATAAAACAAATAATTAAAATGGTGTCATTTAAAGAATTGAAGCCATAACCAGCCCCATCAGCTAACTGTCTCTAGAGCAATAGTGTTAAGCAATCCTGTTTCATTTTGCATTGCAGCACGCCACAACTCACACAGTTAGACTAAGCTGAGGAGGAACAGATGAGCTGTAACTTTTAAAAACCACTACCTGCTTCACAAGCAAATGTCAGACTTCATTCCCTATTATTAGATCTTCATCGACTTTTTCAAATTAATAAGCTTGGCAGTATGAAAGAGACAGATTGGTGATATGAAAGAAAATCTTAACTGAGTTAAAGGTATTTTAGAAATTACAGCATTCAATTAACATATATCAGTTCAGTTGTAACAAAAATGTCCAATGATACCACCAGAAGAATTAGGCACTGAGATGACTAATATTCCTGGCTCAGAAAACAATACCACAGTTTTCTGTGGAGGGAAAGCAGTTTGCTGTGACCGGATCTACTATATCCAGTCCATCCACCTGTGCAGAAGAACGCAGAAATCCCAAATCATGGCACTGACCAGGAACGTACAGAACATTTGTAGTGTCTGAAGTGACCTGACTGTTCTGGAGGTTCTTGCAGAAGACCCACAGCACATACACACGGCCAAAACATCCATGGATATTCTAGTAGTGTAAGTGAAGAAGCAGGCAGCCTCATAAGGATTTAGGTAGCTTACCCACAGCAAGGGAGCCCACAAGGATGGCAGAATACAACAGACAAACTGCTTTGACTATTGACAGATAACTTTTCCCCAAACCATCCCACCCCCGGCTTGTCACGGGAGTCAGCTGTGTGACAACCTGACATTACATGATTGCATCCTGTTGGCTCACTGATGTCCTCCACTCAGTACTGTGCTAGGATGGTAGCTCCCAACTAACCCAATATTCTGAGCCATATAGAGAAGTAATTATTCCAGTCTCTCTCTGTGTCATCCTGTTCCCTAAGAATCCTCTCACCTATAACCATAGGGACATCCAAAGGCCAAACCATCAAGCTATGTACCCACCTCCCAGCCTGTCTTCTGAGGCTAGACCACCACACAGCCAAGAGTCCAAGAATTGCAGGGTAGGAACAGCAAAAAGAGAAAGCTTATAGCTCAGAGAGAGAGAGAGCTCAGGTTATGTCTCCCTGATGCACTCCCAGCTGTGTTTATACACCTTCTCTAGTGTAAGAGAAGTATAGGCAAATCCAGCAGGCAACACCAGAATGAAGGATAACCCTCCAAAACAAGCTAGGGTCTCTTGCTCATAAAATCTACGGCTTCACAATTCATATGTTCTTTGCATTGTGCGAGGTAGCTTTATGGAGATGATGAAGTATAGCTCCCATGTTCTCAGAAACATGCCCTGGTGGTTTGGGCACATTCCCGAGAAACTGGAGATTGTAGATTCAAATACACTCTGGCCGAGATAGGAAAAAGAAAAAAAAAAAAAGGAAAAAGAAAAAAGGAAAAGCAAGAGCCAGAAACAAAAAACTGACTCCTTACCCCTGAGTGAATTAATCACAATGACAAGAAGCAGAAAGGTGCCATAACCTCACTATGCTATGCTTAAACACAACTCAGCATAATCAAAGGGTGTGCTAACGAAAAACCCATAAGATTGGACAGCTGGGCTGTGATGCACAGGCCTTTCTCTCCATCCCCACTTTATAAATGGGGTAACATGTAAGCAAGAGCCTGGGCTAGACCCCAAGCTCTTTACTGTGGAGAGCATACAGAACACCTCTGCCAAGGCAGCTAGGTCTAGACTCCAAAAGGGAGGCACTCATTGAAGTAACATTTAGCCTGTGAAAGTATCTAAACAGCAGGTGTAACGTATCTTTCTCCAAGATTTCACGCTCCTGAAGCCCACCTTACTAAGGTGAAGAAAAAGTTTAACTACAGACAACCTGATTCACGTTGTTTTCATAATTGTTCTATCATGAGATTAAAAATGATGCTTATAAAGACTGAATGCTATTGATAATCTGATAGAATAATTTCTACCTTGGTTATCAGATTTCAGATACAGAGATGTGAGTCACTCCTGCTGAAGCCTGCATCCCATGCTGATGTGAAGAGTTAAAATAAACAGACAAATACTTCTGTTTTACCTTTATATAATGATCCTTTGAACCAGTGACAATAAGATCTTGCCCATTGGAAATTCGTTCCACAGTAAGGCACATAACAGGACCCTGGTGACCAGTTAGCTTTCCTGTAGACTGAAATCTTCAAGAATAAGAAAAGAAATGAATGAGGATTTATTTTTATTTTTCCATGTATCCAACATAAGCTATAACAGTTTCTGCCAGGATCTTGTAACAGTTTCTTTTCTCCTATGTCTTCACTAGTCATCTACTGGTTTACATACTCTGTTCCCCATACCCATGCATAAACGTGAAATGGAAATAAAAGTTTATGTTTAGGTTGAAAACAAAAACACAGTAAAACAAACAAACAAAGAAAAACTTTAAAATAGACTCCTTAAATTATTTTCTGTATTTTGAGTGCCCTCTTTAGGTGCAGGTTCTGTTTGGGAAAAATGCTATCTAATAATTATCATAGCCACACGTTATATTGCATTACATCAGTCAGTAATCATAATCTCATCTGCAATTACCAGTCAAGACTCATGCATCTGTCACCTTACTCTTCAGCACGTGTCTTAAACACAGAACCTTCATTTTTTTTCCCGCTATTATTTTTACTGAAACAACTCACCATAACCTTAACAACCAAGGAAATCAAGATCAATTCCATTATCTCTGTAACAACCATAGCACAGATTAGTTGATCCATATCTTTACCCAGAATATGGATATTACCATGAACAGGAAACACCTCCCTGACTTTGTTACACACACACGTGTAACCACCTAAGGAAGATTCTCTTCTGCTGATGTTCAGTACCTTTTCAGGTCCCACATCCTCACTGAGTTTCCAGCAGCTGCATAGAGGAAAGTGCCAGTTGGATTTAGTGCAATCTGATTGATCTGGTTCTCTCCAGCAGGGATAGTGACTGTTCTGTTAGTACTTGCTGAACACACATCACCAGGCATCGCCTGGCCTGAAGACCTGAGCACAAACAAGGAGGAGAAAAATAAATAAATAGAATAACTACATTATATTCTCTTTATATATTATTTAAAATAAAGCCTATTTACCTGAGCAAAAAGGCTATAAAGCCAATAATGAATACCAGAGACCTGATAAAACACATGTATGCAAATTGTTTCATGTTTTCATATATTGTCAATGCCCCACACTGACCCACCTTGAACATGTTAAAATAGAGCCTTCAACCCCAACAGTGTATTTGAGTTACACTGTAGTACACTATGGAATTAAATCTAATTTAATTTGAGATAAAGTTAAAGATTCATTCAAGCTCTTGGTATTCAAGGCTTAATATACTTACGTCAATGTCCGAACACACTTAGCAGAATCTCTGATGTCCCACACCTTGATATAGGATGTCGAGACGGTGAAGACCAGACTAGTGTAGTTGCAGTATTTTATAGAAACAACATTATTTGGATGACCCCCCAGTGACATAATCTCTTGTCCAGTTACCAGATTCCAGACTTTACAAGTACGGTCTAAATAAAGACAAGCAAAAACAAAAACAAAAGGTGGGAATTAAATAGAAAACTCATATTTTTTCAAAGCTCAATAATTCAAAAAAAATCCATACATTCAGCTGTATTCATACATATCCCCCCCTTTTGGCAGGCACTGCATAAAAATGGCCAAATGAAATTGGTCTTTAAGAGTACACATGGCATCATCTACCATCATCAAAATTAAGCAGGATGAATCATTAACTGTCATGTTCAAGATGTGCATGTTAGCTCCCAGAACATTTTAAAATGATAAAATCCCATCCCAAGGAAAGTGAGTAAAGATACAGAAAGTTCGGAGGTTGTGAGGTTTGGATGATGACAGATGAAGAGAAGAAGCCAATTTTACACTCAAGAATTCTTCATCAAGATCATAGTTCAGGAGAGAATGTGAACTTCGGGATGATGGAGGATTGACTGCCACAACAAATACAAAGTCAAGAAGCAATTCAAACTATTCAGTGCTTTAAGAGCATCTGAAAATTCCAGCGTAAGTGCCTTAGTCATAGTTTTCATTCAGTAGCAATCCAATTTAAATACTGCAAACTTTTGTGTTCTAAAATCCCAAATGCACTGAGGGTTTCAAGAATTTTGCAGCACAAATGGAGTCCACACAGGACACTCTCCTTGTTGCACCATGTCACTCACCCTCTATATTTTAGAAATACATTTTTACAGGTGTAAATACTGGGAGCACAAAGAACAAACTTCAGCTGTCAGCAGTTGTTACGGTAGCATGAAGAAGGTAAGCATACCAAGAACAGGTCAGCTGCTTTAAAAATCTCAATTGTTAAGAGCAAAGCCCAACATCCACAACACACCTGAGAGCTTATTATCATTACTGAATCGGCACTGGCTGTTACTGTTATGTGCTGTGTCTTTCTGCTTCAGCAACAGATTCCAGAAGATTTAGCTTTATTTAATTAAACAGCTGTCTACACTCTTCTATTCATGAGTAAAAGTGTACTTTGTGAAGTTTTCCCCTCCAAAATACATACAAAAAATATTCCTCTGTAAGTATGGGAAGCTAGCATATGACAAAAAGGAGCAAGTATTTACAACATCTGCAAGCATTCCCGTGTTCCAATAAAAAAAAAAAAAAAGAAAAAAAGAAAAAACTTATATGCAAAATAAATTAAAAAATTAAAGCCCTTTTTCCCCACGTAGCCACTGCATTTGAAACCTCAATACAAATCAACTAAGCAGCATTTGCAGAAGCTATAAATATATCGTCTTATTGCACCTGCATACAGTTGCACAAATTCTAAAATATTGAACAGAATTTTTAAGACCAAAAATTTGCCAATTCACTCTATCAGTGTCTCTTGATATTTTTAACAGACAGGTAGGGGAATAGGCACAGAAACAACATCTGAATGTTAGCAGTAGAAGACCTACAGCTGGGGGTGCTATCTCTTTGTCATGCAGAAAACGCCTTGAAATTTCAGAATGGACACGTTACGTGTAGTAGTGAAAAGGAGAGTGTCCCTGTCAGTAGGCACTAACTTCTTCTCAGCCACCACTCTAATTCACCCGAGCTTCAATTCTTCAAGGAAAATTCACAGATTATCACTTAGGCTCTATTTGAGAGAGCTTCCAAAGTTTCATGCATTACTAAGAACTTAGCGAGTACTTTATTATAACTGCCTCATATGAAAAGATTCAGAAAAAGAGAACACACAAAAATAAATTTTGAATGATACTAGAAAGAGCATTTATGAAAAATAACCACCGAGGTCCAGTTACATTATCTTCAAGTCAAACTGAGTGATTACAATGCAGAGTCAACAAAGATAGGAAGGAAATATTTTCTTCCAAAATGCTATTCCTATCAGATTGAAGAGCTTGTAGATTGTTCTACCCAGTAGGGAATTTAGTGTCTACTAAATCTAGCCCAACCCACAACAGCCATACAACTCTCACAGCCCACAATGGGCAGGTAATGAGATGCACATGGAAAGCAGAAAACAGCTCCAGCTCTGCAGAATGAATCTATTCAAACTCTGTAGGTAGGGCAGCCAAAATGTGCTAATTCCCACCTCTACCTCTACATCCTGAGGCTAATACTTTGCCATGTGAGCATCTGTTACCATGACTGGCTGCAGCTTAAAATTCAACAAATGCTAACATTGTTCTTGAGTGTTACCTTTTCCACTACGAATATGGAGCTAAATACTAAACAATAAGGTTAAAAATCTGTAGACAATTACTCTAAGTCCTTCTTCAGCTTATGTTGGAAACAGATCCTCACAATTTTCCACTGAGTTTACAGCACTAAGCACAAATTGGGAATTTCACAATAACCCAGGTTGTGAAATCAGCCTGTACAGGCAGCACAGGTGCATGAAGCTTGCCCAACCTTTAGATCCAGTGAAGAGAAGATCATCAGTTGCATCTACACAGAGCACAGCCTTGGCATGTCCTTCAGCTGTATAGATACACTGAAGTGGGGAAGATCGGATGCATTTTGAAGCAGGGAATGGGTTAATTATCCCCCTAAAGAAAAAAGAAAATGTGAGTTGGGCATAGTAATAGACACGGATCAAATTAATTTACTTATATGTAGGGGAAAAGTTAATTTCATTTGCTTAAATGCGAGGAATAGAACAGCTGAATGCCTTTCATAAACTATGCAAGGATTTTACTATTTAGCTTTAACGAGCGTGAACTCTGGGCTAAATAAAGGAAATCACAAACTAAAAGAAACAAGAAACAAAAAGAGACAGGATGCTGAGTGTTGGGTACATGGGAAAACCTGCAAGATGCTGAAAGAGCCAAGATGCATAAAGCTCCTGGGTTCAGAAGACCAACCACAAGACTGCAAATTGCAGAAGGACAGCTTAGTCCAAATAGCACATCTGAAAAATGCAGTGAAGGTAATGTACACAGACAATTCCAAAGAGAGACATTCCAAAGAACTAATTCCGGGAAAAATTTCACACAGCCACCCTCTATGGGCAAGCCTGGAGAACTGCTGCTAACTCGTGTGCCTGAGGAAGGTCCCTAGCCTGTACACAACACCAAACTTAAATGGCTATAAGGGAGGATAGTGAGAACACAGGTACCCCAGAGAAATCTTTCCAGGGTACGTGTAGCTTACTCTGAGGTGGTACCAAAAAGATTGTAACGCAGCCTGAAAAATAAATAAATAAAATGACTCTAATCCTCATAAAATAATAGTAGTGTAAAATCCCATGCGTACAACCGCATGCACAGTGCAATTACGCTTCCCCTTTTCTGTGAAGTGTAGAAAAGCCTACCCTGTTTACTTGTTAGATTATGCCCACAAACGTGCAATGTTAGATTGTGACCTGACCAGCTCACAGTCAAGAAACACAGCCACACTCTTCTGGGGATTACATTCATAATCATGAGAAACAGCCACTAAGCCCTATCTCATAAAAACCATCAGGCTTAGGAAAATGTAAAAATTCCATAATACTGCCCAGAAGAAAATTGCTACAGAATGAAGAAGTCTTTACTGATATGAGCTAACTTAGCGGCCTCGTTTATCTGGTATGGTTTTAGAGATGATGATTTTATGATTCTATTCTATGTAATTCATAACTTCCTCACTTTGAATAATACGTTCATCTTTCAATCTGAACCTTATGTAAAGTGTTTTCAAGAACACAGGAATAGACAGTTTACTATATTGTTATTATTTTAGGTGTCTGTGCTTTGTTTTCTAACACTACACAGAACTAACATTTTTTCTCAGTAATATTCTCCAGTGGATCAGGCTGCCTGTAGACTGCGAATTACTCCTACTGCTGCTCCCACCCACTCATTCCCTTGACAAACCATGTAAAATACATGTCCCAGAGCTATTTATCTACCTGTGTGCTGTGCTTTGAAATCTACAGACAAAACACGCTATGCTTGCTACAATGACTAGACAAAGCCACCAACACATTATTATTAATCCTGTGACTGCCCTTTTCTTGCTAATTTTTTTCACTGAGTGCCAAAAGCCTAAGCCACTGCTTGGAAACATGAGTAGGGACATTTATTTCATCTTTCAAACCACTATGCATCCTGTCAGAAAGAAATGGTAGAAACTATTTGTTTTTATTTACAGAATTTAATTTTTGAGTCACCTAAGCCTACAACTGAACAAGGAAAAAAAAAGACAAGCTTCAAAAAAAGTGAGAAAATATTTGCTCTTTTTCAAAGAAAACAAAGAGAGAGTGTATCTATGGAAAGGTGTACACCCTAACTCATTTAAAAAAAAAAGCAACCACCAAACTGACATGCTCAACAATGATAACGAAAACCCTAAAAAAAAGGGGGGGAGGGGGACACATGCTTGAGCAGCATTTCAAATTTTTAAACTTCTGGCAAAAGCAAAAATTCTACAGTGCATAAGTACCAGGAAAATTCATGCATCAAAATGAAATGCAAAATGAAATTTCCTAAGAACTGGAATAACTTCAGTGAGAGATGGCAGGAAAACAGACAAGAGAAAGAGAGAATACCTGTATACCTCCGACAGAGAGGAATCACTTTCATCAGACCTACAACCAACAGTGGTGGAATTGTGAGGAGAAAGAATAGAGGTATCAGCAGCAAAGTAAAGCCTCCGTATTAGAAGAACAAACAACAGCATGGCCAGTCCAGAAAAGCAATGCAAATTCATATACAGTATGCAGCATTGCTCAGGGTATACCTTAAATCCACGATAATATTAGGGAAAAAAAATTCATTAAACAGCTCTCTTGGCAGTGAGTTACATTGGTAGACTGCCTCAAACCAAGAAACTGAGTAACGCCCACTAAGCCATTTTTTATTTCCCCAATATTTTCTTACAAAAGTAAAGGTAAAGCAAAAGGAGAAGATGGATTCGAACTTTAACCTTTGGAACATAACGCTTATTGAAAATATGAAAAGGAAAAATCATTTCTAACACCAATGCCTGTTAAGTATAGAAGAAAGATGTAAAATGTTAATCTGAAAAATATAAATATTAAACATTAATAGCCCACTGAAACAGGAACAGCAATTTGGAGATTATCCTTACTTCAAGGTCCTTCACCTCTCGTTTTCAAGAAGAGTTTTAAAAATAAAAAACAAGAGAACACACAAGAAGAAAAAGCTCCCCCAAGACATGAATGTTTTCAGTATGTCATAAGATACCCTTCATTTCTAACTCAAATTGAACAGATCCAGCAGCTCCCTTTTGAGTTCAAAGCCAGTGCAAAGAAAATGAAAAAGGTTAAGTGGGAGTTAGCAGTAAGATGACATATCAAAGATGAAGAAGTTACAAGCACTGTTAAATTATTGCAAGCATTGCAAGCTACTGCTTGGTATGTGGCAACCCTGCAGACTGAAAGAAGACAGAATTTTTATTTAAAAAAAAAAAAAAAAAAAGTGGACAGAGACCTATTTCTCATCTGGCTATAGCCTGAACCAAAGGTTTATTCCAAGTTTCAGTTGTGGTTCATAAGTGCTGCATGGCACTATTATCAGTACTGAAACCTGCAATAAAGATTCTGTTCAACCCAAGGCGACTGCAATTTGGACAAACTCCTGCAGAAACAGATGCCTAACATCCCAGGAAACTGAGCTCTACTTCTAAATGAGGTGTTGATATCATCTGCTCCTCAAGATCACCTCCTAACGTGAGCCTGTTCAATAATTTGGATAATCTCTAAACAACTACATTCTAGCCGTTTCAACATCCTGCCCTCCAGGGTGCCATTGTGACAGTGCTCTGAGCTGGAATAACTGAAAAACTGTCAAAAGCACAATTTCCTATGTTGTTAGCCTAATTCTACTTTCAAGTGTAAGCACACACACAAATACACATATATCTAAAAATTCTACAGTTCTTTTCTGTCACAGTTTAAGGCTTTAAAACTACAAGTACCAAACATAGCCTAGAATGTAGGAAACAAGGTTCAGCAGGAAATTGTTTTCCTTAAATTTTTACAGCAGTTTCATGTAGGTTTTGAAGTATTTTATTTGAAAGATACATGAAAGCAGGAGAAATGTCTCCTCCCGTCTTGCAGGAGAAAGGCAAAATATCTAACAGATACTACACTAGTAACTTGAATGCACTTTGCAAGTCCCTGTTCGGGGGCTGAGGCTTTCCTCTGTGACTTACTTATCCTGCTGAACTGATGTGTTTCCCTGAGAAACAGTAAGACGGCTAAAAACATTCATTTCATTACGGGGCCGGCTTGGTGGGGAAGTAGGAGGTGACAGACTAGCCTCTGGGGTTCCAGAATCTGAGCTACAAGAAAAAAAGAACATCTTCTTTAACAGGCTGTGAATGGTTAGAGATGTTAAATGCAACATGCCTCAAATGTTAGATCCTCTTTTCTTAAGCAAATAAATAAAATTATAATGATGGCTACAGATGTTTCCCAGAGCAAGTAACAAAAGTTAAGATTACAAATGGCTTCAGACTGCAAGGTGGCAAAATGTTCAAAATTTGCTTGATAACAGCGGAAGCTCCAAGCAGAAAAATCAGGTATGTAAAATGAAGTCATATAACTGCAGTTCCTTAGAGAAAATGATGATTGTTATTTAATAATAATATTTTTTTTTTGAAAAAAAGGAAATGCTCCAAAGGACATTTTCAGAGCTCTGGTCCAGAGTTATTTGTGTGTACAAAATTACTTGGGAGGAATAAAAAAAATAAAAATACACACACAATGGTTGAGCAATAATAATTTCATTGCCAACAATAAAAACAACTATCCTAAAATCAAAGAAACAGAAAATACAGATTTATTTTTCAAGAAGATATACCCATGGTTTAAATTATTCCAGAGAAAATAAAAGATTCTTACAGTTTTTGTTCTTTTGCCTTTGTTTTTTCCATTGTTTTGTCATAGACTTTTCTCTTGGTTAAAGGTGAAGGTTCGGGTATCTTCTTCTCCGACAAAGATGGCTGTCTGGAACTGAATCAAGAGGAATCGTTATCTTACTTTACAGCATTTGTCGAAGTTGCTTTTCCCACATTAACTGTCATTTTCTCACTCAGAAGTACTTAATGTATTATTATTTCATCTCTTGAGACTATCAGATTTAAATTTGTTCTCACATTTTAATAATAAAACGCACCAGATGCATTAACTTCCACGGTTCATCAACATATCAAGAGAGACATACTGAAAACACACAGTAGATTCACTAATTCAATAATAAAAGAGGTTGACTAAAATAAATACAGTAGCTGGAGGATGTACCTCAAATTAAGACCACAGAGAAGACTGAAAGTCTAAGATCTAGAATTTCTTATTCCACAAATTTCACCTACAGTAGACCACTTATGGATACAAAGAACAGAAATCACAATGGCTCCTACAGATGAATTAAAACATTCACTAACACATTCCTGTTCTGATACCAAATTCACAATTGGGCTGTGAGAAAGTATCTTCCATTTACAGCCTGAAAATTTTGACACTGCTTCTCTTCTTCCTTGCTTTCCTTTCCTCCTTTGTCTCTCTAGCTCTTTCTACAAAATAATTCCAGTTCAGTCACTGTGGTCTTTATCCCAACTTTTTACTTCCCAATACAAATAACAAATGATCAAGAGTGCAATACTAATGTTGACATTCGAGCACTATCATTTTACTGGTCATCCAGATGATCTCCACTTTTCTGAATTCCTGCTCCTCACTAGCTAGACAAACAGAAAAGCCACATGTGCTTTGGTTTATGCTTTTTTGTGTGAATAGAGGTTGTTCCTACAACCAGCAAGACCAGAAATGCTTTCTAAAAGGGAGAAAGCAATTCTCAAAGTGCTTTCGTGTCAGACAACTTTACTAAGCAGACTAGACCCAGTGGGCAGGCACTGGCTTGACACAGTTATTAGCATCCAGTCTCAGAGCTCTACAGACTCATGAGGACTCTACAAATCCATCTGAGAACTTGTGGGCAAAATAGCACGATTTAACATGAGCCAGCAGTGTGCGTGGCAGCTCAGAAAGCCAACTGTATCCTGGGCTGCATGAAAAGAAGCAGGTTGACAGAGGTGATTCCCTTCCTCTTCTCAGCTCTCATGACAGCCCACCTGGAGCACTGTTCTGGGGCCCCAGCACAAGAGAGACATGGACCTGTTAGAACAGGTCTGAGGGAGGGCCACAAAGATGACCAGAGAGCTGGAGCACCTCTGCTATGAAGACAGGCTGAGGGATTTGGGATTTGTTCAGTCTTGAGAAGAGAAGGCTCCAGGGAGACCTTACAGCGGCCTTCCAGTGCCTAAAGGGGGCCTGCAGGAATGCTGGGGAGGGACACGTTGTCAGGGGCTGCAGTGACAGGGTGAGGAGCAGTGTATTTTTAACTAAAAGAGGGTAGGTTCAAATTAAGATATAAGGAAGAAATTCTTCACAATGAGGGTGGTGAGGCCCTGGCACAGGCTGCCCAGAGAAGCTGTGGCTGCCCCATCCCTGGAGGTGTCCAAGGCCAGGCTGGATGGGGCTTTGGGCAAGCTGGTGTGGTGGGAGGTGTTCCTGCCCATGGCAGGGGTTTGGAACTGGGTGGGCTTTAAGGTCCCTTCCAACCCAAAGCATTCTGTGACTCTACGAAAATGGAGAGCACAACCAAGAACAGCTACTTGACCAAACTGTCCCAAGTGATCACAAGCTCCCATACAAAGGTGAAGGTCCTCCCTGTAGGGCCTAGTGCCAGGAGTTGTGTGCAGACCTTATAGTCCCCCTAACTGAAAATAAACAAGGTCTTCAAAGACAGGAGGAGCAGAAGCAATAACTTCAATAGTTCTGCACAAAAGTGTAATGGTTAAAAAGAGCACAAACAGGAGGGGATGGTGGGTTCAACTCACTCCTCAACACCAGAGCACCTCTTTCCCTGCAGGGCCACGTACCTCTAGGCATATTTTGTGAAGAACATATAAAAGCAGGAGGAACATGACACACACTCTCCGTCTTTTTATGCTGTAGAAGTATGTATTTAGGAATGCAGAAGTCCTGCAGTCATAAGGCAAGTCCTATGATCAGCCAAATAGCTAGATTTTTCAACAAGGATAACAAACTTGAGCTTTAGTTTCCCCTGCCTTGATTGCCTACATGCCTACTGTGCAGCTAGTATGTTAAATAAGCCACACCAGAACCCAGAACCCAAGCTCCTCTGACTCGCATCAGTGGCCTCCACAGCCAGACATGGAGCCAGCTCCTTCTTGCTTACTCTCTACCTGCGCCTTGAGTGATCCATCTCTGGCTCCACAGTGATGGAGCTCAGAAGAGGGTGTAAAAAGCATGATTGTATAATGAATCCTGTTTGAAACCCTGGAAATTCAGGTAGTATAAAAATGTAGTCTTCCAGGAATGAACACAGATTAAAAAAAAAAAAAAAAAAAAAAAAAAACACACCACAGGTGCATCCTATTGATAACCTGAATGTAAAAGATGTAAAAGCACAAGATAGACACCTAACTACAGGTTTCAAGTATCCCTTTATATTTCCCAGGATATCACAGACACCTGAACAGAAAAATGGAAAATATAACACAAGACCTACAGGAGACCATCATGCTGTGATGGAGCTGAGGTAGGAGTCTCAAAGGACAACAGCACTGGCTGTCCCTATAAGCAGAATTCTAACCAAAAGTGGCTGTTGGACTCAGTGTTGTCTGTGTGCATTTTGGTTACTCTCTGAATCACCACAGAACTGAGAAAACCAAGGGGGTTCCACAGCAGTTTGTGCATATGCAGACACCTAACTTTGCACTTAAGTATAAAATTATCTGTTACTTCCAGAGAATGCATGTTTTGGATCACTGTTACCAATTCTACATCCCTGAATGCCACATAAGAGGCACAAGGGAGATAATGTTTATTGCAGGTAAGATGACACTTTGCCTCAGAAGAATGTAGCTTATTACAACAGATAACAAGCACTACAGGCCCAAATAAGAAGGCCAGATGTCTTACAAAGACAACCTTTTGTCAACAACAACCAGTGACCAGCAAAAACAGCAATACTGTTGAAAGTAGACTGAGCTCTGGTTATGAAAAAAGCCTTTATGTTACAGCGAGCACATCACTACAGACTGATTGTGGCCATTTTTGATCATTTATCTGCCAAAACATGAACAATAGCAAACCAAAATAAGTGAGGCCTGCTACTGACTGAATCGATTTACTGCAGCACGCTGTCTAATGCTCACAGAATACAGTGTTTAGAAGAGATCCGTTTTGCCTTGTGCAAGCTTCGCTTACACAAATGGATGCATTCTAGCAGATGGAGTGAGGCAAAAGGTGGTATTACCTGAGTCTTGGATGCCAGGCCATAACACTTGACGTTTTAAATCTTGAAGCTTCAAGAGTCCCTAGTGATCTCACACTAACTGCTGAAATAAGTGGGTTTCTTCACCTGTCTTAACCCCCCAAGAGCATTATTTTCAAGCAGACTCAACTTGTAAAATGCACTGAAGCCATCAGCATGGGTTAATAATTGCTGTCAGCAGTGTTTTACTGTTCATGTTTGCCACCTCAAGCACATGCTAGAAATATACAGTAGAAATAATACAAATTGCAAGTGTACATTAGATGGAGATTGCTGTAAAAACATTATGCAAATAGGACAGATGGATAGTGAAAGATGCCTAATTCCAGCATCTGTAACATGAAGATGGGTATGGGACAGTTTTTCCATATCGTTGAATATGGCAAGTGCATACAGTTTACGCATGAGTTTGCAGAATATAGAAGCTAGTACCTTAAAAAAAAAAAAAGGGGGGGGGGGGAGGCAAGAAAATGGTCTCTAGCAGTGAACGGCTGATAACCAGCAGTGATATTGGTAGTTTTAAAACAAACAACAAGAAAAATGAAAAAAAGCACACACTAGAGTGCACAAGACCTCCTGGCCCCAGAGTAAAACGACAAATATAACATTTTTAGTTTAGGATTTTAACATGTTTGTTTCAACTTTACACTTGGATGCTCCATTAATGTATAGACTTCTTCAGTTTAAGCATGGTCCACACAAAATGTCTCACAAGAAGATTTTACCTGACAGTTAGGACCACACACAGATACTATTACCACATTATTTAAAGTTTTTATTGTTGCTGCTTTGTGGTGGGATTTTTTGTTTGTTTGTTTTGTTTTTTAAACTCTGCTGATTTAAGCAGATTTCCTGCTATCTCCCTAGAAAGTGAATTTCCTATGGTATGAGTAAAACAAAATATCCAAGGTACTGGGTCCATTTTTCCCACTATTTAGAAACAAGGCTACAGTAATTTCACTATGACAGAACAACTTAATAGAAGCTTGGAAACAAATTACATATAACAGTGCATTTCTACCTTCTAGAGTGGTGATGGCAGAAAAAGAAGGAAGGGCTTTGTCAGTATTTAGTAAGCTTGAGTATATCAACCTCCCTTGTAAAGTTAAAATAACAGATTACAAGAAATTGGCAACATGCACTTCTAAGAAGCAAAGAATAATTAGTACAGCATGGCCAAACTTACATGCTGCCTATCTTAGAAGGTAAGCCAGATGGTGGGGGAATAAACTCTCTGTCCCTAGCAGCAGTATCATTTGTGTCAGCAGTCACCCCACTTTCTTGGGTTTCTGCAGCAGGTGCAAGAGGGCCAGGCAAAGTGGAGCCTGCAGCACTAGTGTCAGAGACTAAATCGCTGCTATCTGCGTACAGCAATTCCATCTGGGTAGTGGTCCTCCGGCGGGCCTGCAGACAAACAGAAAGCAAGTTGCAACTTAAACATTTCCTAGGATGTGTCAAGAGCGCTTACGTTTAAGATTATAATTAGCTGGTAATCAGCATCCCCCTCAAATCACTTGGCAACTACCTTTGGAAACTAAATCAAGGAGCTCACCTGTACCCTTCCAAATGATTTCAGAGGAGGCAAGTCAAGTTCAACAGCATGAAACATTGATTTGACAACTGTTTGAAAGGATATCCTTGGAAACCAGTTACAAGTGCCTATCAATACTACAAGAGTGCAACATTATTCTCCTAAGGTTTAACTAAATGAAATGTTATAAAGCAGCAGAAAAAAAGCAAAATATGAATTTAAATAACTACAATAATATTGGAGTAACTTCTTACACTGATGCTTCTTATGATGTAAAAACATCTGCTACTTAGTTTATATCAATTCAGAAGTAATTCAAGCCAAGATGAATTAATATTCACTCAGCATTTCAACAGTTGGAAAACAGCAGAGAACTTCAGAAAGGTGCCAAGCTTTATGCAACGTGGTCATTCTTGGAATTGACCATACGCTCTATGTGTTTAACCTGCTGCTGTGAAATTTAGACCAATTCCTCTTGGAAAGAAAGGCCACTAGGGAAGACAAAGGTCCAGCCTAAACATAGCCCTTACAAAAATTACGTTTACTTCATACCAACATTTTCAGATTAAAGTAACAGTTTACCTACCCAAAGAGCTGTGAAGCCAAGAGACACTATCAGTAATGAAACACCAACCTAGATATGTTCCTCTAAAGTCAACTGCAGTTCAAAGCATGGAGGATAGACTTGTACTTACTTTACAAATTTGCTTTATGCTCCTGTGACCACAGAAGCAAATCACAAACAGTACACGTTTCCAGTTCCCACTCCTGTTAATATTAAACTGCAGCCAAACTAGATATATACCTCCAATGCCAGCTTTAATTAAGAACCTGAAGGACAAACTTCTATTTGCTTATAAACATCCTTTACGCTCCTATGACCATAGAAGCAAATAATAATGAAAAAAATAGTTAAAAAAAAAAAGAAATCATGTTTCCAATTCCCCCTGGCATTAAACTGCAGCCTCAGTAATACTAAACTACAAATCTACTCCAGTTTGGAGTGCTAGTAATCTTCCTAAACTGTAAAAATTCAGACACGAGACATTGAAAGACAATACACTTTTATCATTGCTTCTCAGAGGGGAATATTAAGCAAAAGCACATCACATATGAATCACATGAACAGTGCTTCAGCTCACCTTCTGTATGTCTTCACTCATTAATGTCTCTCGAGCAATGCAATAGCATCCCCCAGAAACTGCCATTAAAGTATAAATTATTATTATTATTGTACTGCCTACCTTGCTTTTGGGTTTGACTTCACCACAAAGCTTCAAAAGATCTGAAGACAATGAACTAAAAGAGAAATTACAGCACAGTTAGCAAGAAAACAGCTGTATCTTTGCAGAATGTGCATTTTTTATTTCATCCTTCTTCCTAGGGAATTGGTAGGCAATGTGGAAGGAAACCACATCACAGGTATCTTCTAATGGGTACATAATGTGTTGCAAAAAGAGGAAGTGACAGCTTCCTTTCTAGAACCAGATCCAGTTTGCTCACCTTCCTTCCGTCCCGGGACTATGCAATGGGGCATCCTCATCAGTACTATCTTCCAAATTTTCTAGAAAATTACCAAAAGAATAATGTTAGCCTGTTCATCCACATCAGGACATCCAGGCTTTATTACTGTACACAACATTTCAGATAATGTTGAATGTAGATGAACGGCATATATGAAAGGTAGTCAAGAGATTTTCTAAATCCCTATTTGCCAGTCATTTCCCATTGAATCCTCCTGTTTTTTCTTTTCCCTAATTTATTTTCATTTTTGATTTTTTCATTCATAAAGTTTCCTAAGGTCTTTCACACAGCTTAAGGAAATCATACATCTTGGCATACAGTGCCAGATGTGGTCCTCTATTGTAGTAGAGCAACATGGTTGACAGAGAAATAGAAATTGTAGGAGATCTGGAAGAAAGAAAGAAGAAAAGCAAAGCAGATTAACTGCAAGACATCGAAAAAAAGATGCTAGTCAATGGACAGCAAGGATGCTTGTTCCACTTCCTTTTTGTGATCATCCTGCTCCAAGACAGAATCAAATCTGTTAAAATAAAATAAAATAAAATAAAATAAAATAAAATAAAATAAAATAAAATAAAATAAAATAAAATAAAATAAAATAAAATAAAATAAAATAAAATAAAATGCATTTTAATCTAGCTAGTGAGCTGAGGCTCAGCTCCAGTTTATGCAGAATGGCAGCATCAGCCTGACAAGAAGCAAGCACTTTGTTAGTATGTAAGCATATCGGTTTCAAAACAGGATGATGCCACCATTTAATACTATGGGCCTGCTTCTAAAGATACTAATTGCACTGAAGGTAACTGTGAAAAGAAGCTGTTCAGTAGAAATGCTCCTGAGGTAAAATGCATATTAATGCCTGTGCACAAAAGACAAAACCAGCATGCATGGCACACACTGTTACGCTATCAAACATCAGATTAGCATGTCTGCATGCAAAACATCAGGCTAAAACAACCAGTCCAGGGCATGTGTACAATCAATTCCAAACTGCCAGGAGAAAAAATCCTTTACTTGCATGCTATTCTAGTGATAATTCAAAGTATAGCTTAAGGATATGGGTATTAAATTCCTGCAAGTCTCTTATTTTTGAACACACACGTGAAATTGTAAGGATTAAATAACGTTCTGATGACATTCCACTAAATCTCTTCTTTATTATTAGAGATGCTCTAAGGGTATTTACTTATCTCTGCCAGAAAGCAGATACCATTTGTAACACACAGCATTAATACATTTGGTACCCACATCAAAATAGGTTTGTCCATGCATATATTTTAAATGCAAGTTCATGCTTTGGAGAAAGGCAGGAAAAATATATAATCTCCAGTTGAATTCTCAGAAGAAAGAATGAGAGGGAAAATGCTGCCTTCTTGTGTACACTAAATCTAAAAATGTTTCCTGAAAAAGCTTAAAACATACATCAATCTAATACCAGCTCCAACAATGCACTTCAGAGGTATTCAGGGTTACACTGTTAAAACTCATAGAACAGTTGTTTTTTGTTGTTGTTTTTCCATCCTGGGTTTGAGCCCACACTGAATCTTTCATATATATGTTATTACTGGGTGTCTTCTGCAGATAAGATCTGGAGCACTGTTCCCCCCAGCAAGGAACCAAAGCAACAACAGTAAAATAAATGCATTTTATTTCATTATTGTGATGATGTTACCTCATGCACTTCTCATAAAGGGCTTGTGATCAACTTTGGTGTTACTTGTAAAAGTAGAAAGCATGGGATTGCCACAGAAAATGGGATTTTACTTGTGGGCTCGCACT
The DNA here is from genome assembly GCF_964035555.1 of Netta rufina. Taxonomy (NCBI): domain Eukaryota; kingdom Metazoa; phylum Chordata; class Aves; order Anseriformes; family Anatidae; genus Netta; species Netta rufina. The sequence goes on from NC_140123.1 coordinate 191,297,329, forward strand.
CACATGACCTGATGCGTTGTAGTAATGGTTTTCTTGGGTTTATCTGCAATTCATCACAGGAAGACTGTGGGAAGCCCCCAGGTAAAAACCAGTGCACAAAAACAAGAAGAAATGCAAAGAGACAGAAGAGTAAGATTCTCCAGGAAGGCCTGAGCAAGAGGAGATGAAAGGAACAATAAGGTTAGCAAAAGGAAGTACTGCTTGTGAGGAGCAGGAGACAGAACTGCTGATAATCGGTAAGACCAGTGCAGAGCTTTGCTGATGGCTTCACGATGAGGTCTTCGTCCTCATGTAGAGACAACTGAACAGTGCCAGTACAATTTGTACTGAAATGTGCCACACCAGCACTTTTAATCCAGTGGAGACGACTTTTAACCTGCTCTTTCAAGATCTGCACACACACGGCTGTGAGCCCCAACCAGGAATGTCCGGCTGTCACAGGTGGGAAGGAAAAGCAGCTCCCACTGCTTCAGGAAGGAGTCACTCCAGCAACGTTTCGCTTTGTGGCCATGCTAACTCTTCACAAGCACGAAGAGTTCATCTGCACCCAAGGTAGGTGTGCATAAAAAGCTCGTTCTGTAGGTAAAAATCTGAGCCTGTGATGCAGTTCACTGCAGATCGAAACTTTTTCTTCAGGCTCCATTTGAACGCAGGTACGCAACTACACTTGGGAACACCCCAACTTCTTCAAGCCAACTGTGTTCAAGCGGCTAAGAACTTACAGATTGCAGAGCTGAAAGAAGGCATCAAGGGAGCGTTTCACAAGCAGCTGATGATCAGCACCATGATCAGCACCCTGAAGGTGCAACTACTCTGTTAGGGATGAGGCTGAGAGGTCTTCCCCCTGAGCTGTTGAAATTGGTCTCTGCCACCCACACTTCCACCCTTGGGAATCGTGTCTGACTACCAGGGAGCCCCTGCACAAGAGTCCCAGTCACCAGCCTCAAAGCCTCACTTCAACAGCTTCTGAACTGTGTGCAGCCCAAAAGGTTTAACCACTAGTGATCTACAAAACACAGACCATCAACAGTGTGGATTTCTGTGTGGACTGAGGTTAGTATGGTGTATTCAGTTTAAGGTACATCCAGTGAAGTTTCCTTCCTAAAAAGTGTTAACACAGTCCTGAGTGGCTTAAGTGTTTTAAAAGCCTCAGTTCATGCTTGCAAAGTGTTAAAAAGCTTCTTTAATGGTATATACTCTACAAAAATTTTCACAGTAGAGCTACCGTTTCAATGCATTTAACAAGTCTTTTCAAAAGAATGCTCCAGATGCTGTTAACAAGTGAAAGCCTGTCCAGAGCTAAAAGAAAATGCAGTGCTAACATCCTAGCTGGAGAAGCACTGCTCTCACAACAACAGGGGTGAACGCACACACACAAACACACACAAGAAAGGGGCTATTCTAGACAAACTACAATACTAATAACCACTGATGTTTCTGAGGAAATACTAGCCAAATGCAGCAACATGCCCTAACACAGATCATCAGCAGGTGTCATCTGTCGAGACACTGGCAAAGCTGTAATTGTTCTCACTGGCTTATACCTATGATGATCTATACACTTTAAGACAGTCCTGTACATATGAAATGTTTCAGATGCCTATGCAGACTAGCACAGGACACCTTAATGGGATTAGAAGTAACACTGGATGATACAAAACAAGCTGACATCAGGAATATTTCTTTCAGGTTTCAAACATAGCCAAATTCACGACTGGAAGTATAGGAGCTGAGAGAGTGAGTGTTGTTTTCTTCGGAATAATTTAGAAGCAACAACAAAAAAAGATTTATCTCCTCAAAGTTAGTGAAGTCAATAACTAAACCCAATCGAAAAAAAAAAGTGAGAAAAAAGCTCCATTCTGTAAAATATTTACATTACAAAATAAACTAGGTTAAAAATGAACTGCATTAAGAACTTTTTTTTTTTTTTTCAGAAAAAAGGTAGAATTTATCACAGCTATAGTGGTAATATAGCATAACATAGCCTTATGTAGTCTGAATATTAAAGGTTGACAGACAGTAAGTCATAAAATTGAAATACAGCTCTGCTTTCTGCGTTCACTTATGTACCAAACCTAACGTGAAGCTATGGGGGTTTCAGAAAGGAGGAATGCTCTGTAAGCTCATGGTAACGAGTACATTTACAGAGTAGTTCATGCAAACTTCACACACTCACAAATTCTAAGACGCACCAGTTAGTGAACATGAATGAATTAGTAACTCATGCAGCTGTACAGTACACAGAAAGCTAAACATACTTACCCAGCGGTATGCTATCTAGGTCTGTGTAATAACAGCAACAAGGAAACAAAAGCAACACTCCAATCAAAACATATCCATTTATAAATAGAAATAAAACATAAGTACCCAAATGTACTCTATATTTTTTCTTAATATCATCTCACGAGAAGTAGAATAGATGCCGTAACAGACATACAATGCCACTTTCAAAATCACTAACGTACGATGATTGAACAGGATTATATGTTTAGAATTTCACATTCAAATGTTAAAAAGACATCAAATTGTAAATGCAATCTTTTATAAAAATAACAGACAGATTATTTGAATTTTAAAGATCTCGATAATAAAAAGCTTATTTCCTACATTTCACTGCTGAGTGGATATACTTAAAAATGACATACATGCACATCAATTGTGAAATAGAGTTTAAATTTAATATGTTAAAATACAGCATCTATTCAGAAAAGAAACAGCCTAGAATGCCCAGTACAGCATGCATGAAAGGCAAACATGACATGCAGCTGACAGCTCAGAATATAAGATGACAAAATTACCTTGCAAAGCATGACCCAGCAAAGCATCAAGTTCAGGATTTAACTCAGCTTTCTCTTTCAGCATATGAAACAGCAGTTGGTTTTGAGTAGCACTAGTGATTTCGGTCTGCTTAAGGCGCCCCTCAAGAACTTTAATCTGAGCTTCTTTCTGAGCTGCTTGGAGACCCTACGAAAGAAAACAAACAAAAACAATGACGTTTTGTCACAACACCTTTGTTTAGAAAAGAAGAATTGCCCCAAATTTTTAAAAACTATGAATACAAAAAACACGTAACCTTTCTTTCACACCCTAAAGTTCAGATGTTAACTAAAAGATTAAGAGTCAACTTGTGATCCTCAGACTCTTCCTTGTAAATATGCATCCAGAGGTTAACTTGGATATGAATCCCAAGTATAATTCGTAGATTTCTCATGCTTATTCAAGACCAAAAAGCACATGAAAATTAACACCTTAATTTTTTCACACATCACTACAGTACCCTTTTATTATTATTATTTTTTTTAATCTATTACCTATGATACTCTGTAATAAAGCAAAATCAGAACAGTAATCTTTCCTACAGAATTACTCGTTGCACATGCAGCTTTTGCCAGAAGATCTCTCAGTCTAACTTAAGAGAGAATCCATTTTAAAGAAAATTCCCTAGACCCCTGGTTTAGTGGGGCTTTTTTAGCTGAAGAAAGTGTAGCCAGGGAAATTTAGAGGAAAGACTTTCCAAATAGAAGAGAATTTGAAAGGTGAAGGTACAAAGCATCTTCTGAAGTGCTTGCAGGATAGAAGATGACCAAGCGCTACCAATTAAGAAAGTATAGTACTATGGACAAAGATTTGATTCTTATTTTATCCGAACTAAAACAATAGGCATGTTTCAATAGACACATTTTGCATGTGGAAACAAAACAGAAAGCGTGCATGATCAATTTTGCAAGAAAGTCCTTCACATAATGCAACGTTTTACTGTTAATTGAAAGGAGAAATTGTTAACAGAGAAAGTCAGAGACTCCTCTCTCATATATCCTGTTGCAAGGAATCAGGTATGCATTCAACCCAACTAAGGGCTGACAAAACAAATTTTGCAAAAGCCAATGTGGTTATGGGAATTTTCTTCCCAGGTTTCTTCTTGTTTTGTTCTCAAACTTTTTAGACTACCTTAGTCACCATAGTAGTGAATCAAGAAGGCAGAATTAGCCACTGGGACTGGCTCAAAGTTCATTTCAATAGTCCCGAAATCTTTCACTCAATTCCGTGTCATTGAGCATGGCCTCCAAACACAAAGAAAAGAAGCCGCTAGAGCATGTGATACATGTGTGCACATGGTTATAAACTGCCAATTACTCATTTTGAAAGTATTATTTCCCAAAGCTTTAAGAAAAGCCCATCTTGCTCTACTCAAAAGCAGAAGTCTCACCAAAGTGTGCCATGCAACGTTATATTATCCTACCTTAAAACAATTGTTTTAAAAAAGGCTCACATTCTTAAGAAAGTCGCTGAGCTGAGCCAGTCTTTAAAGAGAACGTCCTGAGCATTTATTAGGAGCTTGTTGGAAAACATGGAAATACATTATTTATTTGATGCTAATTACCTCATGTAGTTCTTTTAACAGCACTATATTTTTGTAGAATGAAGTGGCCTCTTCTGGGGATTAACAAAACACCAAACGGGTTGAAGCTGACAATGGATCTCAAGGGCCTCCACACTGAGAACCAGCATGACTCAGTAGTGCTGACCTGCTTTGTTAGGTCTGGCTTACTTTCCACAGGTGTAAATTTAAGTTAGCCAGCCTTTCTGTCAGCACAGCTCTGCTCCTGATACATGGCACAGTTCTGACACACACACATTTCGCTTGCTACATTACCTTATTGATACCCATCGTGAGGAAGTGATCAAGCAAATATCGAGCTTCTGTCAAAGTGCAAGCATTAATCACTGCTGTTACATCCAAGGTCTCTCCCTCTTCCTACACGTGCACCAATAAAAGAGTCAGGTGGTAAGGAAAAAAATGCATTTTTGTAATTACTTAATAATTTCTTACTCATAGAAAATAGAAACAGTGCGGATGCTCCAGTATTGCCCAATTATTCCCTTGGCTACCTCTAAACTATGCCTGACAGTCTTTTTTTTCCAAACTATCCACCAAAATATTCCATTGTACAGACTCTGCAGCCTTCCAATTCTTTCATTTATTTCCTGTTAGAAAACTCTTACTAATCTGTAACTCATACACTTCCTTTCTAAGCTATTCACAGTGGATACAGAAAGAAATTTATTTCTTTAGTCTCTGCTCCCTTTGTGTATTTGAAGACTTCTCCCCCTAGTCTTCTCATTATTTTTCTTCTGATTATTCTCAGTCAGTATTAAGCACTCGGGTACCCTTAGGAATTAAGAAGTCTTTTGTGTTCACTATTTTATTGTCAGTATAAAGTCCTGTAACCTTGCACTACACTGTCCAAAATTCAAGAAATCCTGATGCAAATAAAACAGTAAGAGCTACTGGTAACACAACATGCTTTAATGCACAAATTAGGCCAAGGTGACAGAGGGAGAACTCAAAGACTGCTATGTAAAAACAGTGGTTAAGTCTTACAGTTCAGACTTCATATTACCACGCACTGAGGGATCTAAGAGACTGTATCTGGTGGCTTCCTCCTGCTAGATCATGTATGTTACGATGCACATTACAAATTTTCACATTTCACTGCTTTACATCAATCATAATAGTAACTTAATAAGGGAGGATGTCTGTCTGAGGTCAGTCCTAAACAAGCAACTTCAACTGAAAAGCCTCCTTAGTTACAGAAAGCCATTGTTCCATAATTGGAAATTTACTAAAGGGCAATAGGTAATAAAAGTAATTGACATAAATGCTAACATACAAAACTACTTATGTATATTTAAACCATATGAAAACAACACAAGGGACTAGAAGTATATCTACTGCTGCAGGAAGAGGATAAAAGCTGGTAACTTTTGGTCCCAAGAATTACATTAATATGATACCAGCAGAATAGAAGGCATCAATTTCAATGTTTAAACACTTTGTGTATTAACTTGCATTATGGTATCAACACTAAAACTCAGACCTGAAGGTCCAGTTGCATTTACATCCTTCATTTCAGGCTTCACTTAATTTTTCACCAACTTCCAGTTCCTTTATACAACCAAAACAAATTTTGTTTCTAAACAGAAACAGATTCAAGGCTAACACAGTTGTTTTTTGTTTTCAGTCTTTCCATTATTTCAATTAATATTTGACCTACCTTTGCTTCTTCCATTTGCATGATGTTTGCTTGGCAGTCAGAAATGCTGTCATTAATGTAGTCTATATTTGCAGTTAGTGATTCCATCTCTTCGTTTATATTTTGGACATTTCTATCTGCTTCACTGCCACCCCCATCCTTGATGAGCTTCTCCCTTTTCTTTGAAAGTTTTTCTCTTCTTTTTGTAAGCTCTTCACGTTGCTATTTTCCCCAAAGATATAATATGACATAAAAATTAGTAAACACTTAGAGCACTTAAGTGCCCTTATTCTGTTTTCTTTTCCTTCTTAAAATTTAACTAGCACGTCATTATTTTTATTATATTTTATTATATAATTTAATAAAATATAATATAATATAATAAAATTATATTTTATTATTATATTTTATTATTTCTATGTGAACAAAGAAATTTTACAGGTAAATATTTTAATATATTTACACATGATCCCATTAATGTGTTTTTCTTTACTAAGCACAGAAAGCCCATCTCCAAATGCTTACTAGAGTTAAAAGCTTCTTCATTGCCTGCAAGGGATTCCAAGTCACTTTGCCTATGCCACCATCCCAGCAATATATTTACAACAAATGTAAATAAACTACTCTTTATTTAATATGACCACATAGCCAATAGTCCATAGTAGGTCACCCACCGTAAGTAACCTGTTCATATCTGCCTCCATATTGGAAATGGTCATCCTCTGCATGATGATATCAGTCACTCTGCGTTCAAGTAACTGCCACTTCATCCTGGCTGCCTTTGAGGAATAAACTCGGGTTGTCACTGCTTTCCGCTGATATTTCTTTCTGTTATAAATTCAAGAGAAACATACAGCTAAGTCTAAAGTAGTCCAGGCTTGAAGAGGGAAACTATCAGGCCAGAATATTTTTCTGGAACAACTTAAATTTCTTGCAGAATTTCCTGCAGTTTGTCAAAATGCACCAGAAACCTATGTGCACCCTGCACTGAACTCTACTACACTTAAATTTATAGCATTTGTTAAAAAAAATGTATCAGCACTGCGGCATCTTGAAATTCAGTGCCACCAAAGAATCATTCCCTGTTTAACAAGAAAATGTGCTTCAAGCTGCAGTGGAAGCCCATCAGTAAAGCTAATGTATTACACTGGGTTTTACAACAAGATTATTGTTGAAAATAAGAACATTACGGGCCTTGGACCCATAAGGACATTTCTTTGAAACAGATTAACTGGATTTTGAAAATTTTGTGCATCTTAATACACTTTATCCTTTAATGTCATTTTAAATTATTCCACGCTTACTTAAGCCCACAAAATGAAAATTATATTTGGTAATGGTAAAATGACTGTTTTATGAGCATTACATGACAGCAGTCTGAAAAATACCAATGACTGCAATATGTACCATTAGCATGAATATCTGCTATAAAGCTCATGCAATTTCCAGTTCTCTTAAGAAAGTACTAAAGAGTTTTAATCCTTACCCTGTTCCATTTGTTGCAGTTACAGACAACGCTTGAACCCTTGCAACAGGGATTCTCATCTTCTGCTGTGCTGCTGTTCTGGAGCCATCGTGCTCAACTGATGAGCTAGAACTTGGTTCCTGAATCGGATGCTCAGGCAGACTCAGCTTTCGACTTACTTTTCCTGCTGCTTTATCAGACAGAGGCCTTACTTGCCGACGAAGGGCTGTGACCTGAAACAGAGCGAAAAGACACAATTACCCTGAAACTCCATTCTAAGTTGCAGCAACACAGTGTTATTCTGCTTTCAATGATGTGTTATTGTTTTACCACAGTACCTCTTCAGTTTTGCGACGTAAGATTACTTCTTGATTTCTCTTCTGAGCTTCCAGAAGCTTGAGCTGGTGCTGTGGAAAAAACAAAAGCAACAGATGATATTCCTTCCATTCTCTGCCACAATGAATCACTGTATTAAAGAAAAGAAAAGAAAAAAACAACAACTTTATACACTAATGTAAGTTTGCATAAATATTGTGACATGAAGGGTCCAGTCAGAATGGTTTCTTGCTCTTTCTAGGACAGAATGACAGTACATTTTTCACTATAGTTATTCTCTACCAAAAAGACCACTTGCATGCAAATAAGGTGATAGCAACAGTTTTGTAAAGATTCATTAATAAAACAACACTGATGTACATATTCAGCAAGTCTTCCATTTTCTGTTGCACTTATCACTTGAAGCTAGGAACAGAGTTATCACGTAAGTCAAATTATGTGCATTTTGACTGGCAAAACTATACAGGTACATGCCTGCCTCAGTAAATACATTTACACAGGGCACATGCTGGCTAATGGATGCGCATCTTAACAATAGCTACTTATTCCAGATGAAAGTTCTCTATCTCTTTAATCACCTCTCGTTTGCGTTGCTCCTTTTTAAGTTGTGCAATTTCTCTATTTCTTCTAGATTCAGTCATTCTAGCTTTCTCCTGCTCTTCTTTCATTTGTTTCATCAGGCGAACCTGTGAAGAAGTCATCACTTAGAAAAGCTGTTTGCACTGAAGTGCTATTCCCAGTCCCCACCATATAAAGGTTTTTTTTTTTTCCCTCCAAACTACCATCTTTCAGTATATTACATGCTTTTAGCAATTTCCCTTCTCCATCTAATGTGTCTTTTTCACTCAGTGCTGAATAACAAGTAATAAGCAGCACAAGCTTCTCCACATGTTTGATGCAGTAATATCCGTTCATTAATCCTAAAAGGGCTCCCCACACACATGTGCACACACGGGAATAGCATAGTCTTCAAATCTTTTCTGTTTTCAGTCTTTTGAGCAGCTGACAGCAAGAACAGAATTATCCAGTGGATAAACGCAGAGATGATCTCAATCCATCTTCCACTGAACAAACACTCATTGTAAGAGACTTAAAAATACTGAAATATACCTTAGTTTTCTTCATCTCTGTCACCTCCTGCTGCAGTTTCTTCAGTTGCTTTTCATATTGAGACTGATTCTTAAGCAACCGTGCATGTTCCTTTTGAGCTGTTTGAAGTCTCTGCAGTTCTTTATTCATGGCTTGGAGTTTCTTTTCATATTCTGACTTGATTTTTTTTGCCTTTTCTTCTGAATAGGTCTCTACAGAACCTAGAACAAAAGGGAATTCTTAGTCTGCTTTTGTTTACAATATTTTCATTTTGCCAGCCACAGCAGAAGACTCTTTCCTCTGCTTTTAGCATTTTTCACAATATTTGAAAAACGTCATTTGCATCTAGTTCCTGTCACTTGCACTGTTTCAAGATCTTTATCTTTTATGTCTTCCTGGGTAAGGGATCAAATCTTACTGCTTTCCTTCTGATTTCTTTGCACTCAGCAATAAATATCCAAATACCTGAAGACACAGATATACGCATGCTTGCTCACTCATACACATACAAGATCACAAGAACAGTCAAACCAGGTCCTTAGAGACATCAGGCCTAAAAACCACTTTCTGATGCTGATCAAAAGGGAAGGTCTAAGGAAGGATAAGGGAATAGCAAAAGCATACAGAGTAAATATGATAAAGTATATACACTATATTTTTAAAAGAAATAATAGAAACAAACCAATAAAAAAAAAACTTCCCCCAAACTTCAAATTATTCGTGGCTCAATTAATGCCACAATTAATTTTTCATCTTAACACGACTCTATTTAAATCTGTGGTAGCCAGTAAAACTTCTCTGCAAGGCCACTTTGATTTTCATTCTTATTTTAGGCAAGCCAAAGAAAAGGGGGAGGCTGGCACTAAAACAAACTTTTAATTCATGTACTATCTCAAGAACTATGTTAAAAAGAAAATGAGAGTTCCTAGAAAACTGAAAATGCTCATTCAAGTAAATCAAATACCTGTCAGTAGCAGTAATTTTTTTGAGAAAAATCAATTCTGATAGAAACTAGAATGAAATAAGTATGACTCACTAGCATTTTGGGTACAAACCTGTTTCTGTTTTCTGCAAGTTCCTATGTTTGCAAAAAGAGGCAAGGAAAGTGGCAAACAATTCAACCTGGAGATCTTACCATTTAGATTTAAATAATTTTTACTTCTTACCCAAGTTTTGAAGAACCTGATCTCTTTCAAGCTGCGTGTCTCGAATCTTATGTTGTAGCATCATTAGTTTCTCCTCATACTGTTTTTTCAGTGTTTGCAGTCTTCGCTGGCTGTTTTCTAGCTCGTCTATCAGTTTCTGCTTAATGGCTATTTCACAGGTGATATTTGCCAAGTCAGCCTGATAATTTTCTGAAATAAAAAGATATGGATAATTAAGATTTCTGTTAACAGAATGGTTACCACATAAATATGGATTCCCCCTGCAATGTTAAGGTCATTTCCTGATGTGTAGCTGTACACAGGAAAACTCTAAATGAAACACAATGAAGCAAGTGAAACCATTACTGAAATTCATGACAAAGTCTCCTCCTTAAACATTCTCCATGATAGAACTGGGAAAGAGGGAGGAAAAGATCTCTCTCATTGGAACTTAGTTGCCCAAATGTTTTAATTCTTTACAGTTAAAACTCACCATCAGCAGTCTCTCCTAAACTATAACTCCTAACTATAGAAGTTATTCAGACTGTGAGACCTGAATCACCTCAGGGCTGGAGAACAACTTTGATTTTATAACCTGCTGGGTTTATGATTCAAAGTCTGGCTGTTGCCAAACTCCAATGGGAGACTTTCCCTTCTCTAGCTCTTGAAAAAAATACTGCCAAAATCCTAAGAGAGTAGCTGTCTCATTCACATAAGTGGAATGAGGAAGGGACTGAAACCAGTCAGAGGGAAAAGTAAGGAAAAAGGATTAGCCCAAGGTTTATAGAAGTTTAACTAATTTATTTGATGAGTTGGGTCCTTTTTTTGGTTTAAGATTATGTGCTCCAGATTTATTTATTTATTTTAGGTTCTGCAAATGCTGCTAATTGCTTGTGACTCTCAAACAGGAAGCAATCAGCAGACTTGCTTTGCCCATTTGGCCCAACTCACAGGAGTGAATTGCTGGTAATGCTAGCTGTCACTCTAGCAATATTAATTTGCATGCCACAAGTACACCAGCTGTTGATGCTTCAACATAAATAGACACGACCTCTGCAAAATTAGGAAGGCTGACGGACTCCCAGCATTTCAAAATTAAATGTTACCCATGCCCAAATTAGCAAAATGGGAGCTGTCACTGTGGTGATTAGTCCAGAGTCATAAAAATAACCAAATACTTAAGCCTTTCACATCAGGTATTCTAACTAAAGAAGAAAAGTGTTGTTAAGCTCCTGATGGCTTCTCTTCAGTTTTAAAGCCAGTATTGGGATGCTTAATCAGATGTAGATTATATAGTTTAGCATCAAAGGCAACAAAGAATTCCCTGGACATACAATCCACAGAGTATTATTAACAGTGGGTTGACAACATGCTATCTGGGCTGCCTCAAAAAATCAAAAACAACAAATAAAAAGAATTGCAGATAGTGTTTGTACCAAAAATTCTACAAAATATTGCACTGATATCACCTTTTTCATCAGAGTCAGAATCTGACTCATCTGAGCTTTCAACAACTTCCATGTCATCTTCATCCTCATCATCTTCCTCTTCTTCCTCTTCATGATCACTTGCTTCCTGAATTTCCTCCTACAAAACATAGAGGAGAAAGACATTAAAACATGCCCACGCTTCATCTCCCATTTGCTTCCTATTATCACCGGGAAGCAACAATATTCACCTGACTCATTCCTAATTTTCTTTCTATAACCTTGTAAATCTGTACACAGAGAATAAATAAATCAACACAAGTACTTATAAATACTTACTGCTTCCAATTCATTATTCTCCCTCTCCGAAGTGCCTTTTTCATCTCTCTTCTCTTGCTCGTTATCTGTGTTGTCATCTTTAACACTAGCAGAAGAGGCACATACACAAAATATTCATAAACTGAAATGGCAAGTGCTTCCCATCCCCCAAACCTATAAGTTGTAATTTTAAATAAAGATGAAAAACAAAGTGCATACAAAGGTATAGATGTTGGGCATGGGTAAAACACAACTTCCAAATTCCCACAGAGCATAAAATAATGCTTAATCACTTTCAATCTTAGCTTACACAATATTAACGAGTATCACATTGTTTTAATCCATATTGCGCAGCAGGGACGATCAAAATACAAATCTTTGTAAACTGCAGAAGTATTCTTTTTGCATGGAAGTTGCAGTGTACCCAAAATAGCTTTTACTAAACACAGAAAAACGTGTGCAGGTGCAATTAACATTTATAGATGTTACTACACTCTCGATCTATAACAGAGCCTAACATGCCTATGATCATCTGAAATCTTATGCATAAACCCTAAGAGAAAATTTCCTAACCTATTGTACCACACCTACTCTTTGGATCATTTATCTACCTGGACATCAAGGGAACGCTCAAAATAGGCGTTGATTGATACAACAACAAAAAGAGTTGAGAAAGACTGAATTTTTGAAACAGGATTGCATCTCAAAAAGGAACTTTTCCCAACAATTAACATTGCATTTCAGTATGTTTCCATGCTTCTGTTTTTCAGAGTATGGTTCAAAATGTATTTAAATGCTAAGTACCTTTGTATTTTTTCCTCTTTTAAGGACCTGAACTGTGAACTGTAATTGTAACAATGGCTCATCAATTTTTATTGTTACTATTATTTTTAGAGTGCAGAGCTTAGATACCGCATGCCAATGTTAAAATTCAAAAATTGATGGCACTCTGCAAATTCTCGTGGACCAAGTATCAGTCCCTCTAGAATTACACATGCAAAACCCAAACAATCCCCAATAGCCAGGAAATTGTGACAGAACAGGGATAGACACAAGGGGAAGAGAGCACTGAGAGACCAAACTCTGACAAATCCAGTCCTCCGTGCTGTGACAAGACAGGTTCAACAGATTTGAGAAACTACTCAAATTTAGAAGTCACTTTTAAGACAGAGCTCTATTCTAAAGAGCACTGGTTACAGTGCTAGATGGTTCCTTCTGCCTTACTCATCACCAGTGAAACTGAATCCAGCTACAGCTGACGATGAGCAAGGCAGAGGGCATTCACTTTGATCTGCTGAATCCATGCAGCAGTGTGGAGGCTGGAAGTAAAAAGCTGACCCAGATTTGTCCAGAAAACAAATGCCAGACAAAAAACACTGAGCTTTGCAATCTTATTTCCACAGATTCTCATCTTACTCAGCCCACAACATGCTCTGTTTCACATGGACTAATAAGCTTAAATGTTAATAGATCGTAGCTCTAATCTTCATACAGATCAAGAGAAGTTCCCAGGTTCCCTTCTGCACACAGTACGGAGCTCACCACTACAGAGAACTTGTGTTCTGCTTAATAAATGGGAGAAGACAGGAGGAAGGAGACCCAGCAGCTCCTCCAGACAGAACCAGGATGCTTAATAGGTATACTACTGATCTGCAGATTCACGTCATCATCCTACATGAATCCAGTGTGGGTTTTTTCAATCAAAGTAGACAGCTGACAAATAAAAGCTCCTTTACTTTAGTTTTTAAGGATAGTGTGTTTCTCTTTTTAGTCATAGAGCCTTTAATGTAACTGCTCTCCATCTATTACCTTGGCTGAAATTGAACTGAAAGAATGGTCAAAGCTTCGGTAATGCGATTTCGAGAAAATCAAAGGGACTGTGAACGGACTTAACTGAAGTATGAAGGTCACATGCCAAAATTATTATGGTGGTATACTGCCTGCTATACATTACCTATTATATGAGCTACAGAACTTTCCTCCTGCCCTTCATCCCATACAGGACATGCAAGAAAGAAATCTACTTAGTTCTATAGCGGCTCCCAAAGGCACCACCAGCCCACAACTGCTTGCAATCCCAAAGTCAACCTCAACTCCACAACAGAAGTTTCCTCCTTGGCACTTGCTGAAAGCCAAAACAGGACAGAATTCTGAAAAGCTGAAGGATCTACTTTTGAGGTACTTATGAATCTACCCAACTTCTTTCCATGTATGACAACCACTTAATTGAAATTACAGTTAATTAAAAACCTGGGAAATATTCCAACCTTCTTTCTTCTTGACTGCTTTCCTCAAGTTTCTGTAGCCTTCAAAAGCACGAGGTACAGTATTGGAAGGCCAAGCCAATGAAGGACAAACCAGACAGTGAAAAGCAAAAGTGATAAGAAGGTAAAAAATGATATATGAGCTTGTGGAGTTTAAAAACGAAATTTTAAAAGATATCGTCAAGAGACAACAAGTAGTAAAAAGGCAATACATTTTGCACAGTTGGAAAGTAAATAGAAAACAAAGCAGCAGCATTTTTAGGTTATCTAATCTGTCACTGTCAACAACTGTAAATTCAAATTACACTAATGAAGTTTTAGATATAGAAAATATGTTTCCTTTTGAGAGTTATTTCTAACATGGATTCAAAAATCTCTTAGCTCTTAAAAAAAAAAAAAAAAAAAAAAAACACAAAGATACTCTATCCTCTTTTGCCACTTAAAATTGGAAGAACTGAAAAGTTCAATAAGTACTGTCACTGAAACAAAGTTGCATATCCTCAGCAATATAACAAGACAAAAATAATGCACTAGTTTTATTTATATGCTGATAAGATATCATAATGTAAAATACTAATGAGATTTTTTAGTAATATTCCAAATAATATATTCTGAATATAATTCATACCACCTTTTTTTCAAACTGCAATTTTTTGTTGTTGTTTGGAGTCTTGTTATTTGTTTTTAAGTAAAAAGAATTGCAGTTTATTTTCTCTGGGATTCAAAAAGTAGATGCCAGTGATTACTTGTTATTTAAAAAAATGCCTCAGAAGCAATGAGATGGATAAAATGTTAGTATTTTTACTTGTACTTTTTCCTCCTTAACAAATGGTGATGTAGCAGCAAAGAAGCATCTGGATGACTTAACAGTAGAGATGGCTTAAATTTCAAGAACTAATTAAATTCTCCATGTTCCCTTTATTTGGGAGTTTTGAATGTGAGCCTATTTCACACTGCCTGCTATCTTACTGCAGTACCAGCTAGGAGCTAACATGCTGAACCACATGGCATTTTATTGCTAATTTAGTTTAATAAAGGTTAGGGAAGTCAAAAGACTTCAAAAACTGTCAAAAAGACAGTCAAAAACTGTTTCC
This sequence comes from Netta rufina, assembly GCF_964035555.1. Taxonomy (NCBI): domain Eukaryota; kingdom Metazoa; phylum Chordata; class Aves; order Anseriformes; family Anatidae; genus Netta; species Netta rufina. Next base: position 191,312,502 of record NC_140123.1, read on the forward strand.
AATAATCTTTATGACAGATGCTTATTAAAGGCTACAGATATGAAGCAGTACATACCTGCTGCTCATTCAAAAACTGCCTCTTAGATCTTCAGGCTACCTCAGAACAACTTGGAGGAGTTGTATGTGTTTAAGACAATGCACCTTTAATCAAACATGCTGACCCTTAACCAGAAAATGAGCAGATCAAGAAAGGTAGCAGATGGGGTGGAGTGAGTAACTAGGCTTACCAATCCCATTTTAATTGGAAACTGCTAGTTAGACATCTTTAAAATAATAGTACAGTAAAAGCAGCTAAATGCCTGTAGAAAACAGAAGTAGAGCAAAGAATCCCTACCAAACCGCAGGGTAAATAGTCCCTTTGCAATACATTAGCACACCTATTGCCAATTCCTGAAATTTCAATAGGATCAAAATTTACAATGATGTAACCTGAACACAGGCTTTACATTTCATTAATCAGATGGAAGCACTCTGCAAATGGATAATCCCTCAAATTCTGTCATTTCCTAGCATCTGGGGAATCTTTAAGATGCTTTTATATCTTAGCATCTCTATCTTTTATAAGATAAAGATACTTCTTAGCAATTTAACAAACGCACCTCAGAAATACAACATTATTTAGCAATCTGCAGGCAAGCCATTGGATAGACTTAATCCATACCAGCACTTTGATAGCATGATCCCATTTTAAAGTACACAAAACCCACTTTGAAACATAGGCTGGCCACCAAAAGGGCTCTTCCAATTTCAAATTTTCTACAGTTCCCTACTACTTTTTTACTTTTGCTCTTTTTTCTAGTGTAGAAAACTTCCCAAAGTGTTTTTCTTTGTTTCATTCTTGGGTGTTTTGGGGTTGGTTTTTATTCCTGTTTGTCTGGTGGAGGGTTTTTGTTTTCTAAGTGAACATCTCCTACAAATAAGAGGTATTACCACCATCTTTTTGTTCAATATATTAAAGAACACATTCAAGCCTTGGGCTGAACGGAAGCAAGAGGATTCTGCTGATTTCATGTAATACTTCCACCCTCTCCTCAAGTTCCTACAAACATGACACACAAAAATCTATCTAAATCCCCATGAAAGTTTCCCAACAAAATGAGATGCAAAGAAAGAATCCAGTTATCATTAAAAGGAGTATTTTCCAAAAGAATCAGACATTCATATAATATATGGATTTATAGATAAGACCCCAAATCGCAAGGGTGTTTAGTCTCACTAACCCAAAGATACTTCACATTTCTACCACATTTCAGGCTTGCACCATTTTAGATTTACTTGCAGAAAAAGCCTGAAGGGCCATTAGTAGAAAGAGTAATAGAGTAGAAGCATGGAGAATTTCAAGAAAGAATGAAATATCTTTAACAGAATCATAGTCTTGGAGTACACAAACAAATCCTTGCTGTACTAACTGCTGTCTGAACAGGCATTTATATCGATGTCTATAAGCATTTTAGTAGATGAGAAACTGGATAGCAAAAAACAGCAAAGCACGATGTTGCAGAGAAGTAGGAAACCTCAAATTAAAAACATTCATAAAAGCAGAAGATAGAGAAAGCAAAAGAAGCCATTCCAAGAGCTACCAAAGAATTCCCAGCTATTCAGAATATCTTTTCTTCAGAAAGTTGTATCATTTTTGACACAAGGCAGAAAAAAAAAAAAAACATAATTTTTGTTCTTGAAAATTTCTTTTGAACTTCAGATGCTTAAAAGAATTTATGGAGAGCACCTGTGATTTTACTGTTGTGCAAAATTATAAAATATAAAAAAGTCATTAAATGGGAGACATTCATTCTACAAATACCATATACTTCATTGGAAGAAAAGATGCAAGAGAAAAACACCTACAAAATCAACGTGTAAAAGGGTTTGTAGACACAACAGTTCCAAAACCAAACCCACACACCAACAATGAATTTTAAATTCTCAAAGCTAAGAAAATAACACATTCCTTTACTAATTAAAAGTAAATAAATAACACTATAATTTATACACCACCTCTTCTTCTTTTTCCTTTCTTTTTTTTTCAGCTTTTCTAGATCTTTCTTGGCTATATCTAGAATTTCCATTGTCTCTTTTTCGGAAGAAAGCATGGAAGCAGAAAATGCTGATGGTCCACCAAAGTACGTGGATCTTGTTGAAGCTCTTGACAAGTTGCGTCGAAGATTTTCATTCACTGCTTCACTTTCTAATAATTTTGCTCTTAAAAAAAAAAAAAGACAAGTATAATTCTTTAGTATCTGTAACTGCAATGCATTATCTTCAGTTTTAAAAGAAACTGCAACACAAGGTGAAGTTTTATCAAATACAAGCATTGTAAATCCCTGCTCAGAGCATTTTACACAATGAGTACAGACATTGCACATGTATCATATGCATATACCCAAATGGACAAATATATTTATAGAGGGACACACATATATACAGATACATACAGTGCCTGCACACAAGTATATACTTTACACGAAAGCTGCTGCATTATGTATCTGTAACATTAAATGAGAATAGGCCAAATAATTTTTTTTGCAATAATGCAGCTCCAAGAATATAAATATCTAGGATGTTTAATACCTTTAATTTATTTTTTTTAATGAGTCATTTCTCAGTAGCATCATTTATACCTGACTACGAAGTTATCATAAAACAATGCTTTTGTGCAACAATATTGAGTCACCATCATCATTCATGTAACAACTGACATTTGTATTGTCTGCTTCATTTTAGTTTTCTTTGGCCAAAAACATCAGATAGTCTTTGAAGCTGAAGGCCCACTGTCCTAAAGCAATCCCCACACAGTAAAACACAATGATCAGTCAACTGAAGTATTTACTTGCTAACATTACTAGTATTTTTTTTTAATAAAAATGATTCAAATACGTATTATTTAAATACCTGAGATCTTCAATTTCCTTGATGTAATTATGAATCATGTTGCTAATTTCTTCATTTCCTTCTCCTTGGAGTGTGGGGGAAATAGTAACAGCATTAATATTTCAATAAAGCTACTAGGCACAAGGTACCAGCAAAGAGAAATACTCATGCACATTTAGATCTTATGATTGATGAAAAATATTTCCTCCTTAAGCTGAATTAATGGTTTTATTCCTGTTTGTGATCAGAGTTATTAAAAATAACTTCTTGTATTCCATTTGTTTCTATGTTAACAACTTTTAGTAATGGATGTACAATAAATCAAAAGGAACCTGACCAACAGTGCACAAGAAGAACAATGCATTTGTGGTATTTCATTGCTTGATTGTTCCATGAAGTGAAAAGCAAGCCAACTGTCACCCATCTGTGTTTGGGTCCTCCCAAGGCAAAATGTTTAAGTCTGTGTGTAACTAAGCATAGAATAATTCTTATCCAAAGGGATTATTTCACACTTCCTGCTGTTCACAGGACTACATGAATAGTAAAGTCAGTCCCAAACAATTTCTATCTATAGAAGTCACCAGAAATAGTAGAGAAAAGAGCCAGATGGGGATCTTTCCCTGCCAACGTAGAACCCATGCTACCTTTTCCAAAGTCAACTCTTTGTTCTAAGGGACCCAAGGCAACAAGAATATGTAACTGGTTTGAGTTCATGTACTTATGAAGTAACTTACACACAAGCATACACAACACACCCACAGCATACCTGCTCTGGCTAGCACTTGGTTGGCCTGATCACTCACAAGCTGTGTTACTCTGGCTCTCAGCGCATCAATAGTCTCTTGCATTGCTTTAATTCTAACACGCAGGTTGTTGTTTTCTGTTTGCAGCATGGCATTTTCATGAAACATGTCATTGATGCTTTCAACACCTTCTTCATCTATAATCCTTTTACCCTTGAGGAAACACATATATTATTACTAGTAAATGCTGACCTACACTTTTTTTTTTTCTTTTAAATTTAGCAAAGACAAGCCACAGATTACTTAAAATTCCACATAAATATTCATAGCAAAAGATATTATTCTCTCAAAGAGTTTAAAACAGTATGGATAGTTTTTAAAGCACTGATGTCTGGCCAACATCATTTGGATCCTGCCTGCCCAGCTCCATATTAGCCTGAAATACAAGTTCTTGAGGAAGTTAAGAAATGAAAAGTCAATCTGTATTAAATCGGGATACTCTCTCAAGTATAACAGAGGAAGATGATGCTATTTGGTAACCACATTTACTGCTGAAAGCATTATCTTTAGTTTAAATTTTCAGGAAGAAATGGGCATTGTAAAGTATAAGTATTTAGCTTATATAATTTAAAAATTATTTTTAAAACACAAATACTTCTAGCTCTCTATTCAGTTTTAAAGCAGTACATAATAACTGTTCACATATTCTTTCATGTGCCAATTTAAACTGTGATCGTTTTCACTTTGAAAGTGACTATTTTTCATCACTAAGAATGAGAGCATTTGGTAATGACTGGAAGTGCTTTATAAGTTAGTGTTATTACTCTTTTTTTTTTAGTGTGTGAAATGGAACCAGCCAACAGAAAACAAGCTGTAGAACTATAACCAGAAGAAGAGCAGAAATCCTAAAAGGATACACTTACTGTTTTGTATTCCATGAGCTCCATCTGTAGCCGTGTAATCTCACTGCGCAAAGCATTTATTTGTTGACTAGCCCTGTCCTGATTAACCATCACCTTGTTCTTGATGTTTCGTGCCCGATTCGCATACTTCAACGTGTTCAAGGTTTCCATGAAGTCTCGATCTGATGGGCTCACACACGCTATCATGAGAGTTTGACTGCAAGTTACAAACATAGATTAGCTTTACAAATCAAGAACAAAAAGAGTACAGAGGCTAACAGGTCTTCATGTGGAAGGTGAAAAAAGGAGTAGTGATTTCATGACATTTGTGAAAATTTTCTAGACCTAGCTCACTGTAGCAGGAGACTGGCAACCACAAAGTTCCAGCACTGTTAACACCTCGTATCACCCTAGCATAGTATAAGAGAGAGATCATTAATTGTTCTACATATAAAATTATAAAAGCAATTAACTGATGTTCCTAGAAATCTTTTTCAAATTATACTCGGTTTTCCTAATCCCATGTAAACTGAGATTAAAGTACTTAAAGGCAACCTGAGGCCTCAAACAGTGATTTGGATCGTGTTAGTTGCCAGGACTCATTAATTCATGAGGTGCCTTCCCACTTAATCTGGAAGCTGCCCAAACACTCATCTTCAGCTGCCCGTATGTGCCCAGAACGTCATAAAATACCTGTCTTCCACCTATACTTTTCTACTGAGATCCAAACTGCCTAAATTCTTCAGCTCCAAATATCTACTATACCAAAAGAAGCCCAAAAGATAGTACTTATCCTCGGTACACCTGGCAAGAAATGTATTAATTCCATGTTTTGCAACACCACTTAAGCTTAGAGCACTTCCATAAAAAGGAGCAATAGCTGAGCTCCATGCCCAAGACAAACAACCACTTTCTGGGCTCCTCTCCACCCTGTCGCCATCCCATCTTGGGATATACAAGGTGAGAACATGCTCCCTGCTCCAAGAAATAGACCGGGGGGGAAAAAAAGGAAAAAAAAAAAAAAAAGGGAAAGAAAAAAATGTCTTTCATTCCAGCCTAATGTTTTAGTTATTTGCTTGGTAAGGGGAGGAACCAGGATCACCAGGGTCCCTGGAGCACACTCGCTCTCATTTCACATCAGACAACAGCAGTTTGGAGGGGTCAGAGCCAGAACTTCAGCTGTAGATCCTAGCTTAATGGCACCAATATGTCCTAAGTTCTCAACAGACAGGGGAAAACACATATATAGGAGTTGACTGGCTCATCCCCAGCAGGCTTTAGAGGAACGTGCTTCTCTTTGTTGTACGTGGAAGTTTAGGTGCTTGTGTTAGGAGTGCACTGACTTCAGGGCAACGGAGCAGTATCTGCATTAGGCAGACTGGATCTGATCTTCACCTTCTGTAATTTCAGATCAAGAAAAACAAATTACTCCTTGAAACCCTTTGTGAGGCAAGCGATTAAATTCGCCTTACACACTGGGAAACTAAACTAAAAAGAGTAACTAGCCTGAGGACATGGGAAAGGTTCAGTATATAAAGGACTAGGTTTCTGCAATTCTCTCTCAGACCTCCTGTGCACCATTGCATCACCTCCCCAGACTTGTGGAGTTTAGTCATAAAGATAAGAACATGCTACATTAAGGAAATAATAATAATTCTGAGATCAGAACTACTTGTGCTTTCAGTTCAGAATTTGATTCCTTTTCTAAGCCTCAGACAACTGGTTCTGCTAGCTTTCTTAAAAACTGAGCAACTCAAACTCCACTTTCCTATCTGCATTTTGTAGTGGACTCATTTTTAAACACCATTCTACTCCTTTTATTTTTCCACTTCTTTAAAATGCCTCCCTGAAATCTAGGGCGTGCTCCATATTTTAACTTGAATAATTCAAGAAACATTAATGCTTAAATGCTGCTTCAGAACTGTTACAGAATTATATTTGTATTCTAACCTGAATATATATTCTATCTTTTAACCTGAATCACTACCAGCAAATCTTTTTAAGTATTCACAAAAAAGAAAGGATAATGTGGACTGTAGTACCTAGGGTGGAATTTGGAAAGCTATGGAAAAGACTAGCAGGAATCTAATCATCTGATTTCCCAGAGGAAAAAAAATGCATACTGATTAAAATTTAGCTTTCCCACAGTTCATTTGCTAAAGCATGGATATGAAATTATTTAAGTTGTGATACAATGTGCAACTCTTCCTTAACAACAAACTACTAATTTTTACCTGCCTTATCATGTATATTACATAAATAAAAATGAGGGGTGGGAGAAAAAAAATAACATCAGTCAGGAACAGAAATAATATATCTTCCTATCCTTGTAAATGCTCTGGAACTGCATTTACTATCTGCACATTTTACTGTAAACTGTGATTTCTCTTGAAGTACAGAAGAGGGAGCAGTTGAGCTACCAGACAAAAAGTGTTTTCAGTCAAATAAAAATATTTCAGTAAAAATGCAATTTTAGAAGCGGCTTGAAAAGTGACTATTGGCTGGTGTATTTGATATAAAATTAGTCAAGAAATGCTATTTGTAAAGTTATTTCCAGAAACAGCTTGGAAGTCATGCACTCGGTTTCTCCTGATTTTTCCCTATTATTGGGTTTCTTCCTCTGTTAAACACTTTTGAAAATCCTAGCCTTTATTTTACCCATTTTTTATGTGTCTCTGCTGCAATACTGCAGACTGTTACTGAAGTTATATCTCTGAAGAACAGAGCAGTGATTTAAAAGATCTCCTCCACTTCTCCCTATTCTTTTGTGAAACGCCCAGAATACTTCCTGCCCCCCTAGGACAGCAGATTAAATAGAGGAATAAACATACTACCTTGCTAAAACATACTTAACTATGGTCCCTTTTGTGTTTCTACATGTTCATAGTGCATATTGGCTTAGAGCTTCCAGAGCCCAAGCCTCTCTTCCTGGTCTCTATGCAATACATATACAGAGGAGGCTCGTACAAACCGTTCTGGTGACACAGTTGTTTGATTTTATTCATCTCTCATTCGACACCAGATAACTGGACATATCCACAATATCCTGAGATAGACAACCTTTATGAAAAGACGGCAGTGTATGTGCTAAGCTGCCTTGCTCAGCAACAAAGGGTACTTTGTGCAAGGAGAACTGGCCGCATGAAGCTCCCGCTCATGGTGATCAGAGCAGACAGCGAGCCTGTGCCCACAAGGGCAGCAGTCTGAGCTAGACAATCTAATTTGCAAATGTGGTTTGGGCTCCCTAGCTAATAGATGGCAACACATGCTGACGCAAGCCAGTGGAGATCCAGGGAGAGACATCAGCCAACAATAGAGCTTTCCTGAGAGGTAAGGCTGACATCAAAGTCAGCTTGAATGTCTCTGCAGAAATAACTCCCTGTTTTTAGGCCTTCATCCGGCTCTTAGAAGGCAAAGCTTCAGCAGCAGCCAGCATCTATGAAGACTTCACCATATGAAATGCAATTATAAATACAAATAGTAAGGGCACAGTATTGTTAATCCCCAAGCCTTAGCCCTTTGCATGCAATGCAGCCACCTCCATGGTAACCAGCACAAACTATGGCAAAGGGCTTGAATGAAGAAATACAACCGGATGATAAGTAAATAATGGGATAACTGCACGCAGATAACCACAACGCTACCTCTTGGGGAGGGAAAAGGCATGAGAAAAGAGACTGAAGGGAAATTAATGACAAAAAAAAAAAAAAATAAAAATCAAGGAGAGAACACAAAATTTGAGAAGTTAAAATAGCAATAGTCTGATGAAGTTCTCCAGGGAGAATTCTGGTGGTTTTTATTTGTTTGTTTGTTTTTACAACCGTATTGAAAGATAGACAAAGTCACCTCCTCTATGTTTCTATACTGGCAACAAATCAAAAGCTAATATTGTTTAGCAATTCAGGTTAAAATAAGCAACAAAAACATCTGCTTGAAGCAGAAGTCATCATGGCTTTAAACTATGCTGTAATTAATATGGTTATGACCCAATAACAGATTTAACATTTATGGTACCTATAATCTAAAGAGGAAGGATTTGTCCTTTACTTAGAAGTTACCACTTCCAGGTAACTCAAAGCCCCATGTCTAGTAAAGCAACAACAGCACTGAAAAGAATGATGCAAAAAGCCTCTTTAATATCTTTCCCTTGCGTTGCCAGCATTTCCTATCATAACAGTCATTTATTTTGGAACCTCCCACCAACAAACAATAATAAAGATAACAACTCTCTTTAAGGGTTATTTTACTTTCTGAAGATCATGTACTCATTCACTTTGATTCACAATGAAACATGCAAAATGTTCCCGTACCTGTTTCCCCCAAGGGAGTCCTGAAGTAGCCTTGTAAGCTTTGAATCTCTGTATGGTACATGAGTTGCCTTCTTACTTTTATCTCCCAATGCACTTATTACATTGCCAAGAGCCAGCTGTAAAACACCAAATTGTGTAACATGCAAGTTAGAATCAATTCCCAAGTAGTTTTAGTTTAAAAATCAGTTACAAACTCAAGCGTGTGTATTAGGAGGGTGGGAAGGGGAAACCACACAATTAACATACTAAAAAAAAGTATTTCTGAATGTTTTTACATTGGAAATCATTTGGAAATTTATAAATGTTTATCATACAGTCCAGTATCTTCAGGGACAAAGTGCTTAACAAAATTGTGTGCACTGTCTATTGATACATCAGTCACAAACTGAAGTTAGAACTACTTCATTTAACAAACATTTTGTTTCAATGATTATTAAAGCTCGTCTATTTCTCTAACAGTAGCCATGTTCTCTTTAAAACTGATCCCTATTGGGCTGCTTTATGCTAAATTTAGAATAAAACATGGAACATTAATATGAAAAAACAGATTTTACTACCTCGATGGATATAAAAAAAAAAGTTGTATCTGATGAAGATTTAAGCATTTAAGTCTTGCAATTATGCATCCATGGCCATTGCATTGCTAAAAAGTGGCTTATTTCATGTTCATAAACAGCTAAATATTTGGCTATAAAATTATTTTTAGATGTACAACTACATGTGCAGGATTTTTCACTTGCCAAATTAAAACACATTCCTCTAGATGGCGCCCTGTACAATCAATTCTTAACATAGTCTTGAAAATGGTTTTACTGCATCCAGTTATTGCAGAACTGCATATAGCACATGTTCTAAGAGTGCTTTAAAGTTTAATTCATCTCCATCTGTTTCCCAAAGTTGATTACTGGAATTTACTATAAAAGAGGGTTTTGTGATCATATAAAATATTACTTTTACTATGTTTGTTTTCAACTTTGGGCATTCTGTAACCCATTTTTGTTAAGGGTGCATTTGTTTCATTAAACCTCCAAATCGCTGTTGGCTTTGTGCTTATAGTAATGATGAAATTGAATTGAATGCTCTTCCATTGGCTACAAAATATAACCAACGCCCTGACTGTAAGAGAATCACTAAAAGTTCCAGTGTGCAGAATACATCTGACACTATACATTAGAACCAGGAATAAATAAATAAATGAATAAATCAAAGCTATTTAAAGGTATGATTTCAAACAAAATGAACTTGTGTAATTGGGTCTTTAAAAGAAGAATTGCAGAGCCTGCACACAGCCAAGCAGCTCAAAACAAAAGGTATGAAACCACAATCTTCACTGATAATCACAAGCACTACTTTTCAGTGTACTCATAATTAAAGTATTTAATAGCTAATTACAAAAATGCATAAAGAGCCAGTACTCAGATAAAAAATATGAAGTGATGCTATCAACTTAAAAATTTTATTTCTACTTAAAATGTTTTCCCTAGGGTTTTTTTACTCTACATACTAATAGAGTCAGAATTTATTCATCAGTTAAACTTGTTCATTGTCCATGTTTTACGTGCCTGTACTCCCTGCAAACTGCTTGCAATTTTCTCCACTTGTTTCGTTCTTGATGGAATAAAAAAATATATATTAAAAAATAAAAAATAAAAATGAAAAGTAAAAGGAACTCTACCAGATCTTTTAAAAGTTGGAGTAACTAACTAGATTTCACAACAGTTCTAAGTACTATAACTTGCTAGTTAGAGCCTAATGCAAGTCAGGAAACGTTGGCAAGCCAGAACCTGGTAAGAATCAATATATGCTGCATACCATTACATCTTACACTACAGGCCTCATTCTGCATATCATCTATTGCAACTTTAGGGATTAATTTAAAGGAAGTGATTCAGAAAGGAAGAGAAGATGTTACAAACAGCCCACGGAAATAAATTGTGTAATCTTACTAGTCCACAGTTGATGGAAATGCCTTCTTTTGCCCTTTCTCCTGTAGCTCCTGTTCGCTTTAACCTTTCAGATCCCGCTAAATCAACGAAATGGAACTTGGCAGTAAGAGTTTCAAACTCATTCATCTGAGAAGATTCAGATATTATCCTGTTATCGGTGGCATTATCCTGAAATAGAAGGAATCCATAAAGCTTAGTAAGATCTTTTGTATTAGTCTCCCACAAAGTTCAATCAACAATTATTGACAAGAATAGCTTTTTGTCACGTCCATCTCCTTCCTATTTACTAATTCTCTTATAATAGCAACAACATCTCTGTCAAAAAAAAAAAAAAACAAACTGTCTTTGTTTAGTAATATCTATTAATATATTCTTGAATGCATTGCTCTAGATACTTGTCAATATCAATTACTTCTAAGCATGGTCTACAGTTGATTTAAGGTGAGGAGGGGGAAATACAAGGAATATAATTTAATACAAGGAATTTAAATACAAGGAATTTAATTTAATAAATAAAATTCATCAGTAACGATATTATTATACACACACACCCCAAAATTACCAGACTTGCTTAGTTCACAACCCTTCAACCAACTTATTTTGATTTTATACCTCTATACCTCTCTAATCCCCATCAGTTTCTCTGTGGCCTGATTGTCCAACTTTATTTTAGGAATTATTTTTTTGGCCAGTTTTCCCAGCAGCCAGTATTCCATCAGCACTTCTGACTTGACCAGGAAATAAGGACAGCAGAATGAGTGTAGGAGAAAGAGGTTCCTTTCTTTTGTCTAGTAATTGGGATGACCAGCACTTCCATCATCCCTTGGACAGTGCAGTGAGTCTGCCAAGGAACGCGCTGCACCATGAACAGGGAACAGTTCCTCAGTCTCTTTCTTCATCACATCCCAAAACACAGCAGCAAAATTACCTTTTTATCATAGTCCAAGCTTTTCACTTGTCAATTAACTGTACAATATATTGTTGACTTTAATTTACTCTAAGTCTAGTTAGATCTATTGACATGAAAGCAATGCTGAAGAAGAAGAGAAGAATCTTCAAGCCAGACACTTCTTGACCTTCCTGCTCTGATACCCACCTCAGGGCAATTTCCACCTACCCCAGCAGCATGGAATAGGCACGTATCTAGTCAGTCTCATGAAATATTCACACAGCCCAATCTCCACTGGCTTGATTAGGAATTTCTAACACAATAAGCATGGTTGGTTCTGCTTTTTCTTTAAAAATAAAATAAATAGATTAAAAAATGGGGTATTCTGTGGCAACATCCTTGATCAACTAGCCTACAGCTCCCTCCGCTAGTGCAAGGAGCAGGACGTGTGGCTACAGACCAAGCCATTCGCACGGCAGCTCAACGCTTCAAGCTTTTTAAGCAATCTCCTTTTGTAGCAGTTTCAGAGACAAGATGAATTCAACTCCACTTCCACAAGACTGGACTGTCCCTGTTTTGGATACTTGGACAGTCACACTGCTGGCGGATCGCTCAGAGCAATGATTAACACGTCCTTTCACTCTCACACATCCAGTAAAGTCAAATGTACGTCCAGAAACTCCTGAGAGAGACATGCTAACAGCATGAGTGCAGTGAGAGGAGCAGTGTTTTGGTGCCCTGGCTGCCTGCCTGCCCCGCAGGACACAAGCACACAGCCAATGTCCTCATCCTTGGTGAAGCTGTTGCCCTAGTAACAAAGGTCTCCCAAAACTGCTGTCTACAGACAGCCACAAAGACAGAAACTTGAGCAGCATCTCTCCTGGCCACCCATTAAGGATTTGTATTAATTTATATTCTGGGAGCATTCACATCAGGTCCAGCCTCTGCTCTCCTGGGCACTGCAGGGAAAGGCAACAGTGACATGTCCTACTCCAGCCCCTGACGTTATCTTGCTTACATCTCCCAGAGAAAGAAAACACAGTTTGACACAAGGCAGAAGGTGGCTGCTTGCTCCTACAACACCAGCAGCTCTTACAAACCAGGCTGGGGCAGAAGAGAGTCCCCGGGGGTGTCCACAAGTATCTGAGCTGAAACATCTCAGCCGGTGGCAAGTGCCCACTGCAGGCACACTGCTCTGCAGGAAGCGATGCTCCTGGGTGAGATATTTGGGGAATGAGCCACGTGCACAGCTCTCAATAAAGCCTCTGAGCAGACAGTGCCACCACACAGTGACCAAAGTGCCTGGCCAGGCTCTGCCAGTCCCTCCCTGAGTGAGGAGACAGCTGTGCACACCACCAGGTCCCCAGTTCTGATGTGGGAAGCAGCAAGAAGTGTTTTTAACAGGGGTATAAAGCAGGTCTACATACCACAAAGGACCAGGGAGTGACACTCATTTTGCCTGCAAATGATTATCTGTAGTGTTAAAAAGAATAAAATAAAGAAAGAACCCACACCAAAATAAGCATTATAAACACATTGCACTGTTCCACATGCTTAAAAATGTGTTATCTATGCACCTAGTTACTTAGGAGTTAATGAAATCAACTGCATGAATTTTCAACACATCAAAATTCTAAATATTTCTCTATTTAAAATAAAAATGCTAAGCAACAGAACTGTTTTTTTCTTTGCTCCTTGCTGGATATCAATGCTTCACCTGAAATACCTCACACTTTCAGCTTGACTACAACCCTAAACCCACTAACTACTAAGACTTGGAAAAATGCTGTCCCAATTAAAGACAAATTATATTTTAACTTTGTTACGTGGGTATGTTGTAACTAAATACTGAAGAAAATGCTAGAGGAGAATGGGCAGGTTCATGTAAGAGGCAGCAGTTTATTGTTGCCTCTGGCTAGAAGATGGTTACATGTGCACAGATTAAATCAAATTATTATAACATTTAGCAAATGCGTTGAGCATGAAGCTGACTGTAGAAACTTTGGTAAGTGCAGTTCAGATCTCAGCTGCTGCCAAAACAAGATTCACATTTTGAAAAATGATTACAGCAAAGCTTACTAACAGCAAAGATACGTACAGTGTTAAATGCAGGACAAACTCGGGTTTGACACAAGTGAATGGTAAAGATAGCGTGCGACCGCGAGCTCTGAACGTTCATCTGAGTACTGGCAGTGGTTCGAGACAAAGCCCCCAGCTTCAGGCACTGCATCATCTAGAAGACAGACAAGAAATACATTGGATTGCTTGCAATTTACATAAAAAGTGTGCCTATAGCACTTACCAAATTGTTTTGGATACAAATAAGCTTTTTCTCTTTGCTATCATTTCAGTGCCAATATGCAAAGGGCACAGAGATTCTTAAATAAGGAAGCAAAAGTGTTTTTTTGTGGTTTCCAAAAGAAACCACTCAAATATTTGTACCCATCTTTTTACTGTCCCTTGGTAATAACATGGCAATCTCCCTTCCATTTGCCTGTGGCAAAAAATGTACAGACTTTCTATTTTTTGTCCAAAAATGCATAGTACAATAACATATGTATTCAGCTTTGCAATGCACAGACACTTTTTTTTAAAAAAAAAAACAAACAGCACTTTACCTCACATCAGTCATCATGCAAAGCTTTCCTGTCACAGGATAAAATATGAATAAATAAAGATTAAAAAAAAAAAATACAAGATTTGGGAAATCAGATTTACACACATGCCAAAAATTTCTCTCCCAGTGGAACTGCACTGTTGGCAAAAGTCTATTTCTAGAATTAAGAGGAAATTAATATCAGACATGATATTTAAGCCTGCAAAAAGCAAAGGAAAATTTTAGCTAAATATACAACTAAATTGTTTAAGATACAGAAGGTTCATGTTAGCAAGCATAACCTCTACTTTTAGCTGTTCATTTTGAACAGAATATAATTGTGAACATTTGCTTCTCCTGTTGCAGTTTTCTCTGGAATTAAGGTCTGAGAAGTGTTACCACCACTACATAAGGGTGAAAAATAAAAATGAAAAAATATGAAAGGTACGATGTTTATCAGAACTTACAGACAACATGTTTTGAACACATTTGGTATGCTACAGAGTAATTTATTTTCAATGGTTACCTCTGATTCTCCATTCACAGTTCGGGTCGTAACACCCACTGTATAAATTCCTCCAGCTGAATCTTCGTGGATTTTAATGTTTGATTTTTTATTCTTTGCATCAATATCACGTGTGGTATCAAACAAATCAAGAATTTCTTCATTGTAAAGCTGAAAGAAAAAAAGGAAAAAAAAAAAAAAGTAGTATTATGATAGGAAGGAATTCCTTAAAAGACTGCTAAATCTGTGCATGAAACATGCAGAAGGTTATAAAAATTCACGACGTCCCAAGGTTTTCAGTAAAGGGTGCTTTACAAGGACAATAGTATGATAAACAGAAGCTGCAAATTAAGTCATCTGCACACCTCACTGTTAGGATTGAATAGTTCAGTTTGGAAGGACCTTCAAAAATCATCAAGTCCAACTGCCTGACCACTTCTGGGCATCAACCACCTCTCTAGGGAGCCCGTTCCAGTGTGTGACCACCTTCACCATAAAGACATTTTTCCTTGTGTCCAGTCTGAACCTCCCCTGGTGCAGCTCTGTGCCATACCCACGCATCCTGACATTGCTCCTGACACCAGGAGCAGGGACCAGCACCTTGCACTTCATGTTATGCCACCCTAAGAAGCTACAACTTCTTCCACATAGTCAGTCAGACCTGGAAGAAAAGCAACTTTTTGCTAGGACCAGGCAATTCCAGTTCCCACACACTCCTTCTGTCACACTTTTTCTCATTTTCTCCCTTTTACCTTAATAATTCTGTTTCTCTTTTAGATTAAACCATTCCTCCCCCAGAATGAATTTAACACCTAATTTTTGTACAAGCTGCTCATGAGAAACACTAATAGTCAGTCAAAAAAAAAAAAAAAAAAAAAAAAAGGCAAGAAAATTAATTTCTGGGAAATGTTCTTTCTGGAGAAGTTCCAATTTAGCCACAGCACAATAAAAAATCACCCAAAAACATGACATTTTAAGGAAGAAGCTATCATATATATATATATATATCATTTAACCTTTGTCTAATTTAGATAGGGATTTCATCTGAAGTATGTCATTGTGGTTACAGTTCAGAATTACAGTACAACTCATCATGCTATTAGCACTGTAACATTCAATTACTGGGCTGTATTTTGGGACTCTTGCAGCCACATTTGTAAAGTTATTTTAAAATAAAGATAAAAATCAAGGAATTCAGACACTACACTTAAGTAGTACAGCTACTACCCCTTACACCACTGCTGTTGCAGCTGCCTGAGCAGAAATGACACTGCAGCTCCCGACATTCAAATTGAGAGAGAAAAGAACAGCACAGCATTTCCACCACCCTTTCTCAAGCCCCGAATCTCTCTAGGCAAACATTAGCCAGAGGAACTTGAACCTCTGCTTAAGGTTAACAGTGGCAAATCTGTACTAGTGCAAAACCAATGCCAGTTTGTTAATCTTTAAAACAGTTTTAGGAACATATGACTAGATGACCTAATTTACTTCAGCAGTAATAAAACCAACTGGTTTTTCTCCTTGGTAATATTTTCTTTTCCCCCAAAGCTACAGTAGACAAAGTTGCAAAATACTGAAGTAAATAATAAAAATTTATACAAACTCTTCCCTAAAATGACTCTCCCTGTCAATAACATTTGAGTATCAGGTTTTATAGCTTGGTAGTGAATATAAATGTTATAACCACATCAATTGATTTAAAAATAGATACATTGGCAGGAATCATAGCATAAAAGCTGGAAGAGATGAATGAGCAGCTGTTGCAGATCAGAAAATCACAAGTGTAGGCACAGCTACTAGTAAGAGAGTCTGTAACAAGCACAGACAAAGGGAACGGTTTTTCCACAGCACCGACCTAGATTTTCTCTGGGCCTGCTGAAAGAGGGAGCAGTGATACAGAAGCCCGATCCTAAACTACCGAGGATCACACAGACACACAAAATAATTATTTTTATGCTTGGTTTCTTCTGTCATGAGAGGAATCTACCAAGTCTACCGAACAGATTTTGAAGGCTAAAGAAATCTATGGGAAAGTTACACAAATGGCAAAGCACGGCTCGCTAGTCAAGGGTACAACAAATGTTTTGCTTTCGTAAGCAAGAATTCATAAAGAAAAGTTTATGAAAGAAACTTTCATAAGGCATTGTAGACAAGAAACAGCAATAGGCCCCATGAACAAATGTGTGGCATAGAATGGGATAAATGATGATGACAATTATTTCTACACTTCAAAATAACCCTGTAAATAAAGTTACTAAAAGAACTGGAATAAGATAAAAAGACTCTTTTCATATATTAAACAGCCAAAGCAAACTCCATAAAAAATTCTTTTGAAATCTAGAAGATTAATTCAAAACATCTTAAGAGAAAGAGTATAAAAGTAGCAACCAGAAAAAGTGGTTCATTTGCTTTCCAGAAAATAAATGAAACTATACACACAGATCACATTTACCTCTAGGAACTGTGCATTCACTTTAAAGTCTGGCGGTGGGAGTCCTTGTTTAATAGCAGCTTGTTTCTTTTCTTCAATACATCTAAAAAGATGCTTAACAGCACGTGATATAATGCCTTGTTCCTCTTCTGTTATGTTGACATCAAATCCAGTGCCCATGGTGTATGTTTTGCCAGCACCTGTCTAAAGTGAACACGTAGTTGTCACTAGAACACGATTCAGCGAAACAGTTTCTGAACACTTGTGTTAGATAGAGACTACAAAGCCAGGTTTTGTCATTTTTGCAATATTAATATGCACACAGACATTTCGAAAAACAGTAGATGTTGCACAAATTCTACTTTTTATCCACGGATCAGCTACAACACAGGCAGGGACCACTTCAATCTTGCACAACCTTTCCCCTACAAGCTTCCTCTAAGCTGCTTACACCCACCTCGAGTTATCATCTCTGAGGTCAAAAAAATAGGTAATGTTTTCAACCAAGAACGCAAATTAAAGCACTTACTTTGGGCATTCTTTACTGAAGTAGATCAAACAACTCTCTTAATTATGACACCTTAATATCTCAGGAAGAATATTACCATTTCTAGACAGCACCTAAGACTACAAGCTGTACCTTCACTAAGAAAACAGCTTAATTAAAACTGAAGTCCTATAGAAGACAAGGTAGCGTTGGGTTTTTACTTAATTAGTGGGTCAAGTCTAAGGCGAAGACAGTATTATGATGTTGAACATAATCTACCAAACTGGATCTGCCAACTGCTTTGTTTCACCATGGCTAGACTTTATTAACTAACTTTAGATAAGACATTTAACAGCAGTGAAATTCAGCATCCCGCTAAGATCAATTCCTATGCAATCAGTTCCTAAAGGAAAACTCAGAAGACAATAATGCATTCTCTATGCTGCACTCAATGATATTTCAGCTATGAGGGAAAAAAAAAACCAACATATCCTGCTTACTGAGGGGACATCTGCTCTCTAGGAAACGTTGTCAGACTTCAGAATTTGATCAACGCATTTTGCATACAGAAAGTGTGGCTCGAAGTTCTCCAGGATCTATTAAAAAATACAATACCTCCTTCTCCCAAAAGCATCTGAAAATGTGATGGGATGGAGAACTGCTCAAAAAGAATTTTAGTACAGCTTACATCTGCAAATCTACTTAAGTCACTAATTTGTATTGCTGCATTAAAGGGTGAATTCAGGAATTATATGGACTCATGCCACTTTCAGTACTATTATTAATTCAAACCTACCACGTATGTCTGCTGCATCTGAATTGCCATTCAGCACAGAATCTGTGCAGACTGCTAAACAACATCCTAGAGAATGTCTTGTTTAAAATAAAGCCAACAACAACAGGTTCGTGCATTGTGAAACTTAAGAGGAAGATTAATTACAAGAAAATATTTGTGTTTATTCCAAAATAAACACTTTAAATAAAATTGTAAAGCTTACTTGGCCATAAGCAAAGACAGTGGCATTATAGCCTTCAAAGCAACCTTCAATCAGTTTTTCTATACACTGTATATAGATTTCTTCTTGCTGCGAGTCGATGTTGAACACATAATCAAAAGTGAAGGCTTTATCTTTTCCCAAGAACACTTGTGGTTCCCCAGGTGTGACAGACGTACAAATATGGCATCCTTCAATCTTCTCTTTGGCTAGCTGTGGTCTAATTCTGTTTAAGAAGAGACAAAAAGAACCGTTAGAAGTTCATCATTAAAAAAAAGGAGCATACAAACAGTGTAAATAAGGAATTTGAAAATAATTCCTTACTGAAAATTTCTCAGTTTTCCTCAAGACAGGAAGCTTCCTGCCAACTGAGCCAAAAGTCCTGACTGTATCAGAGCCCTGCTCACACAAATATTCATGGAAATGACGCCACCTTCCCTGAAGGTTCACCTCCTAAGTTCAAGCTGACAACTTGCGCTCAACCCCAAATGTTTCTGTATGGGATGCGCGGCTGAAAAGCAACTTACACGATTCATTTCAGATCTTGAAATCAGACTTCCTAAGTTTACCAAGCTTCTTCCTGCATTCATTGTGAAAAGGAATTTTGACAGCAACAAAAACATGAAAAAAAAGGTTGAAATAGTAATTTGGGAGCAGGGGCTCCCAAAGGCTAGATGCTATCTTAAATGAAAGACCCCTTGCTACGATAGCAAGGAGAAGGCTTGGCATTTCTTCCTTTCCTTCCTTGTCACAGTAAAAACACTTCTATGTAATGCTTGGTTTCAGCAAAGCAACATATCTTCACAGGAAAAAAGCAATTTTTAACAACTTCTAAAGGTGTGTCCCATTCCTCATTATTTCCCCACTGAGACAAATTCCAGCTTTTATTTCAGTTCATTCAGTTTCTGATAAACCAGTCTGAGGAGCACAGCCATCCCAGACTTCTTATACTCTGCGATTTGACTAGTTCCTCCGCATCAATACCCCTGCAGTACTGTCAAATCTGAATTCATGGACTAGCCGGGACGAAAGCAGGCTGTGGAAGTCTGTGCCTTGATTTGCTTAATGGTTAACTACCAGGAAGAAAAAACTCTGCCCAGCAAAACAACATATTATTCCAGCTGTAATTAACTAATAATTTGTTTATGGAATTGACTTTTAACTTTTTTTAAAGTGTTTCCAAGTTCTCAAAGCAAAACTTACTTTAAAAAAAACATGCAGGCCCATAAAGAGAGCAGAGAAGCAAGGCTATATATAGGGGCAATAAAACATCAGTACAGCAACATACAAAAAATCACCGAATGTTATATATAAATTCTCCATTTAAATCAAACCTCAGGTACCTATATATACCTCAGCGTTTCTACTTTCAGTTACACAACGCTCAAGCTGAAGATCTGTATACAGAGAGCACACTTTCAAGGCATATTTCATACCCTGTGCTTTACAGGCCACGTCTATATTCGTGTTTGGTTTGGGGTGGCTGTGCTCTTTTGAACCAAAATGCCCCCGAGTCCTTCACTTAGCTGGTTCAGAGCACAGAGCACTTGCAGTGTGCACAAATTACACCCCTTCCAGAGGAAACGAAGCCAAAACCCTCCTCTCTGGGTACATGAAACTTCTTCCAAAAACCTAATGGGAACAGAAGGGTCCAAAGCTGCCTGCTGCCCTACTGCGGCCGTGCCAGCACTTGCTGGGTAGGGAGAGCTCTCTGCATGCTCTGAATGAGTGGGCTGTGGACCAGTTTGAATTATAGCACCAAAAATATATCTCAATTCAGGTTAGAAACATGCTGTCCAAATCACATCACCTATTTTATTATCATTATTATTTTTATTTCGGATTAGGACTTTTTCCACTCTGGGATGTGCATCTGTATCAGGAGTATTTTTCAGAATTTTTATTCTAAAATCTTCACTGTATCCCACTATATGACACTTCCAAGAACAATTTTTTGTAAGGTTTTCTGCATATTAATTGTTTTATAGATAGTAAATTGCCAGCAGAAGATGTGTCCCTCGTCAGCATACCCTCTAGTGTGGAGTTGGAATTAAGCAAACCTTTGAAAAACATCATTAAAGGAATGACTGTATGATGTGTAAAATAAGCATAAATATTCTAGAAATTGTATTTGCATGTAAGGACATGGAGTGTATAATATAGGCCACGTATTCTCTATTGCAGAATTATTTTTTTATTCTTTCAGTGAAATAATATGAAAAATAATTCAGGAGTTGCAGAGCTCCTTTGCTAGGAAACAATTTCATCCAAGTGGACTTGCATCCACTAATCACAAAACCTGACAAAGATGTACATAAACTTTTGGCAGTGCTAATTTCTTCTAAATTAAAGAACATTCTGTAATAAAGTAGCTTTTATTTCTAGGTAGCAAGAGAGGAATTCATCACATGCCTTTCCAAAAAAGCATCCTACACAAGTGGAAAACGGAGCAAACAAACCATTGCAGCACCCTGCCTCTAGCATGCAATGGGCAGAAGCTGCCAGCTAGGTGGGGTATGCTGCTGCTGCTTTAGTTTAATGCCTTGATGTCAGTCAGAGGGCAAGCTGCTTTTTCAGACTAAGCACTTATTCTTTCGCTAATCTAGTGAATTCAGCAGAAAGGCAATCAATTGTTCTTCCGAGCATGAACTCTGAGGGCTCCTGAAGTTCCAGAGGTACTCCTCACATTGCTTTCCAGTACAATGAAGCCAAAAACCTTCTATAAAGATCAAAATGAAAAACACATTCTCAAAATTAAGTAACTTTCTGTGCATCTCAATCACGCAACTTGCCCCCCAGTTCCCAAAGGCTTTTAGCACTGACTTGTAGAATGAAGTCTGACAAATAAAATCTAGTTTTTCTTCACATATCTTCATTGTTTTGTTTTGTTTTTAAGTTTCAAAATTAATTTCCTACATTGAGGAATTAACGCAGTTATGACAGGTGCCAAATAGTGTTCTCCCCTCTAATGCTAGGTAAAGGCTCTAAACGACCACAACGGGGAACCGTATGCAAAAAATATCACAGGTTTGCGTGAGTCACAGAGGTGACAGGACTGCCAAGCAAGCAGTTTTGATGCCAGCCCGCAAAGACTTCCCACGAGAGCCCTCCCAGTAAGGAGCCCTCCTAGTGAGCTCCCCAGCCTGTGAGCGGGCAGCACCTCCGAGCACCCTGCTGCCACAGAGCCCAGCGGCACAGCAAGCTGCAAGGGCTCACGTGTGGCCACAGCTGGCCTGCAGCAAGATGCTACTACAGAGACCAGCAGAGCTGATGGAAATTTCTGTCACAACCAGCAGCTTGTCCTGGGCGAGACACCTCCACTGGGATAGCACAGCATCCCTCCCTGACTTGCAACTAAAATTGAAGGCTGTGCTAAGCAAAAAAAAGCAATGCTGCATTAGGACACATATAGAAGGAAAAACAAAGCAAGATTCTCCAGGTCAGGGCAGCTTCTCCCTGAAGGGCTGCCTTCCCTGTACGACTTCTCTTACAGACTGTCCACGGCGTAGGAAGGTTGCACCCGGAGATCACAGCTGTGACAGGTTTGAAAGACATCTTTCCCAAAAAGGATGTACAGACGAGATCCTCACCCATTCCGTGATCTGTTCAAGGGATACTTCATGCTCTGATACCCATACAGCTCCCTTGGTAAGTTTAGCTCCACGAGGAGTTTAATGAGTGAGCACCAAATGTCTCGGCTGCAGCCTGGTTTATGAACTGTGTGAGTGGGTTACCTGAACGTCGTGGCTCTCAAAAAGCCTTTCCAGCTGCACTGAACGTGTGGTCTGGCAAGTCTTAGTCCTCATGCAGGTCAGCTTCTGCTCTAGCACTGCCTACAGGAAAATTTCCCCCTCCCTCCCCGTCCCACACATCAAATAGGAAAATGATTTTTCCTTCTGCTAACAGCCAAAATTTTCTCCCTCTCATGTCTCAATGTCAGCAAAGCAGGCAGCGCCCACACGTAAGATGTGAAAGGGTTCATTTTGGTCATCTCTATTTGCCCAGTTCCCAGTCTGGCAGTCTGCCACTGGGATTTTTCTCCAGGACCAATATGATTTACTCATTTCATCTTCGACGTGGCCCCACCTCACCTGTTTTTCAGGCCACTCTCTTAATTGTACACAATTGGGTGTTTTCTGCCTATTTCCAATCACATCTCCTTAGATGTGGCAGCTTCCCAAACAACATTTCACCTCGCATCCTTCCCTCGCCTCCTCTCCAAAGCAGGAACACACCCAACCCTTGTTTATATGTGCTTTGCAGCCTCCGGGCCACACACATCAATCTTAATCCCCTAAATCTATTCTGCCTCAGCACATCGGGACAAGCTGTCTAATTAGGGAGAGCTAAACTATCCAGTGGTGGCACTGTAATGCACCGTATTGTCCCGGCACTAATCTCACAGTAGGATAGGTACAAAACGTCGCTGCTAAGACATAAATATTGCATCTGGAGCCGATCCACATCATACAGGTCGGGGACTATAGCCATCACTGGGTCAATACCCTGCGTTGTGCAAGACACCGGGCTTCCCAGACTGAATTCCTGTTTAAACCAGATAATATCATAATATCCCTTTGAAAAGCATCATCTCTTGGTTTATTTCTGGGGATGGAAAACCGTCCCACTGATTTAAACATATATTTATTTATATGGCATACACACACACACATATACTTACAGCTACTCTCTGCTCAGTGAAGAATCTCCCCATTATCTAATTTCTCCCCCAGGAAAAATTATTTTGCATCTCCATGGGAAGCACTGCAAACATTTGGCTGCTGTAACAAAGGGCAACAATCACAGCAATTACTGTGTGCCTTCTCAGCACATGGACGTAACAGCAATAAGCTAGTAAGAGCTTCTGAGAGTGACCTATAAAGGGCAAAGAATCAATTTTTCCTTGTTTTAAAGAAAAGTCAAAAGTTGTGTATTGGAAAAAAGAAAACATAACAATGATGCCATGTAAAGTTCCTTTTTATTAAGCTCTGCAGTGGGGAAGGGCCTGCTTTCACCTTGCTCTGCAGAGCGTAACTCCACACATCGCTCCAATCTCACATAGCAGGAGGTAGGAAACAAACTGACCTGAACACCCAAGAGCCTCCAGTGCTCGTCTCTTAAAATGTCAAGCTTCATACAGAAAGTCTCACCTGTGAGTACGTGAACTATTAAATCCAGGAGCACCTACTAAAACTGAATGAGGTGCAGCAGGCAGTGTAACCCGGGAAACAAAACCTCTCCAAAACAAAGAAAAAAAAAAACTTCTTCCTGCCATTGCTTTGGCCTCGCAATTCCCCCTCCTTTCTGTTCCTCTACATTTATACTCATCAAATCAGCCCCATTAAACATACTCTTTCACCACAAGGAGGGCGTAAGGAAAGCCAGAGATTTCATCCCAGACACCTAGTACTTCTGCTTTTCTGTAGTTTTGCTAGCACGCACAGCTTGCTTGTTGCTGTATTTATTGGCATTTCAAAGGAGGCCACAGCTACAGCATGTGAATGAGTTCATCTCAATCAGCTGAACAGAATATTAATTATTTACCTCTCAGTGAGGTTTAAGGATATGGGAAAAGCTGTCCTGTGACAAACGCCAGGTCTACCTCTTACAGAATAACAATCATTAAGGTTGGAAAGCTCTCCCAGATCACCTTGTTCAACCACCCCCCAGCACCAATGCCACCACTAACCCATGTCCCCAAGCACCACGTCCAACCTCTCCTTGAACACCCCCAGGGACGGTGACTCCACCACCTCCCTGGGCAACCCGTCCCAGTGCCTGACTGCTCTTTCTGAGCAGAAATGGCTCCTCGTTGCCAGCCTGAACCTCCCCTGGCACAACTCAAGGCCATTCCCTCTGGTCCTGTCACCAGTTCCCTGGGAGAAGAGGCCGACCCCCAGCTCCCCACAGCTTCCTTTCAGGTAGCTGCAGAGAGCAATAAGGTCTGCCCTGAGCCTCCTCTTCCCTACACACAACACCCCCAGTGCCCTCAGCTGCTCCTCACAGGACTTGTGCTCCAGACCCTTCACCAGCTTCATAGCCCTGCTCTGGACATGCCCCAGGGCCTCCATGTCCTTCTGGTGCTGAGGGGCCCAAAGCTGACAGGCCCAGGAACAAGCCTACTGGTTCCTATCAGCAACCATCACCAGTTAAGCGTTTCTGTTCCAGTTGCCAGCCCATCTGAGCACAAGAGGCACCACCCCTCAATGTCCCATGTAAACACAGGCTGTGGTAACGTGAAAATGGCGGTCACGTGTAAAAATGCTTTTCTTCAGTGAGTTGTTGCTCACTAACCCATAGCACAGATGCAGTTCTGTAACGTACTTCTCAGCATTTCCAAAGAGGATTTTGGTAGCCATTAACACAAATATGTTTCCAAGAGCTGGTTTAGTGAGTTTTTGCCCTGCTTTTTTACTTCACAAACATGCGTGTACCAACACCCCAAGTCTTCATAACGAAGAAGTGTGACACTGTTGCAAGTCATTGCCTTCTCCTCCAACCTATCTTGTTTTGAAGTAATAACACAATGTTTTTTTTATGCAGTACTTTAATTTTGAATGAATGATGAACAACCAGCCCTATAAACAAAAGCATGAGGCAAATTCCAGGAACCTCTGGAACACGGTGCCATATCCGCAGAAGGATTAACTCTGTTTCTGGATGCTTTAATCAGCGCTATCCAGAGGCATCGATCGATCGGTACCATTAATACGGAACTGCACCAGACATAAAGCTATTATAACCTACAAAAGGCACGCTCACACTACAAACACTCAGCCCATGGGGATTTAAGGAGGTGCTGCCCAGCAGCCCTGAGCTGGCCCAGTCCCAGGTGACCCCCCCAGGGTGAAGGGGCCCCCAATTCCCATGCCCCCATGGCAAAGCTGCTCCCAGCCCAGGCAGCGAGCTTTAGCTCCCATGTGGCTGTAACTCTATCGCTCTTACGTAAGGTCTGGGCACCGCTCCCACCGGTGTTTCTCCGAGAAGTTGCCATGGCTGCTGTGTCTACCCCGAGCTCGGCGCTGCCAGCTTGTCTTACATGTGCCCAGGGCCCGGGGAAACGGGGCAGGGTCTGGGTGGGACTCAGCCGAAACTCACACCGCGTCCCTGCACAAGCAGGAGCGAGGCAGAGGTCTTGCACGTGTGCCAATGCCTCCTGCCTTCAGGTACCAGGGAACCTGCAGCCATGGCATGTAGGGATCTAGATGAAATTTTTATTTGCTGGCTGTGCTGGGGAATAAAGTCTTCCCGGATAACTCCTGGATGTAATCATCTGCTCAGAAGCATGGCAGATGATAAAGCAGAACATATGTGGTCCAGATTTCACTCCAAGATCTTATTAAGGTACTGATAAATAGGAATCAGCATCCCTTCGATCCACGTGTAGCCATTAAACACGGCCATTAAGCCAGGAGCTCAAAACACTCAGCAAAATCAGGCACTAAATTACCAAATGGCCTCTGAGATGTGATGTTTTTAATAGATTGCTTGTTTTACTGCAGACGAAAACCAAAAAGGCAGGCAGGATATTTTGTTTCAGTGCTGCAGACTGTCACTTCCAATTCCCGAGTAATGAGAAGGCAACAAATGAACAGCTGGAATTAGATGTAAGGGAGGAAACAAACCACTGCCCTAACTAGATTTGGCCCACTCTCCCCTGCTGCAAGCAGTCTCTACCTCTGTGGCTACTTTTTCTTTTTGAACACAAATTTAATTTCGTAAGACAATTACCCTGCTCAGCAGCTTGCCTCTGAGCAGTTCCCCGACCCGTTCAGTGCTGATTTTGGGATCATGCTGGCAGTGCCAGGTGGGCTCCTGCCTGCTCGCCAAGGCCCCGCACAATGGCTGCGTCTCCGGGCAGTTGCTATCGCCGGCCAGAGAACAGCCAAGCAGTCTGATTTCACGTTAATTCTTGTGCAATTCTCTAACAGTCTAGCAGGCTTTGCAACCCAGATGGCATCCTCAGGCTGACAGGCACAGTCATGTGCTCCTGCCAAGAAAAGAAAACCTAGGGGAGGGGAAAAGCCTAAGTCTGCTCCCACACACACCTCCCACTGCCCCTGCCCTCCCTGCCCCGTCCCTCGCTCCCACCGAAGGGATAAAAGCTCCTCCAGTGATCTCGTAGCCCTCTAATATATTATAGCCTTATAACATGAACGAATGCTTTCATCCAGAGCTCCTTCTTGTGTTTTCCCCTGGCCTAATTTACTCTCCAGGGAGCAGAGAAAGCCACAGCTTTCGAGAACAATTTGACTTTTGAGAGCGAGAGAGAGGGACCGTGTGGCAGGATTTGTGCAGGCTCTGGTTATTTCTAGTTCAAGGCAAGGTCAGCAGCGATGGAAAAGCAGCATGACAATAAGCTCCAAATGCCTGCCAAGCACAGAACTGGCATGCTCTGAATCCGAGAGCAATTGGGTTAGAGCTGAACTGCTAATGGAAGTAACATTTCCACGGCAAACAGATTGCTAAAAAAACCAAACTTGTTCTACTGTGCCACTTGCCTTGTTTTTTTTTCTGAATATTTAGTGTTATATGCGTCACCACCCCCAGAAAGTGAATGCAGAGATAGTAACACAACAGCACAGCTTGAAGCTACATCAGGGGAGGGTCAGGCTGGGGGTTTGGGAAAGGTTCTGCACCCAGAGGTGGTTGGGCACTGGGACAGGCTCCCCAGAGATGTGGGCACAGCACCAAGCCTACCAGCATTCAAGACTTGTATGGACAGCACTCTCAGACACATAGTCTGATTTTGGTGGTCCTGTGTGAAGCCAGGAGTTGGACTCGATGATACTTGTGTCTCTTTTCCAGCTCAGGACATTCTACGGTTCTAACATATTAGAGAAAATTAGATCTAAGCAAATCCAGTAAAGATTAATTTATGAATTAAGACTCAGCATACTTATGGTCTGTTACCAAGAAACGAAACAGAGCCATGCCTTCCTAAAACCAAATTAATTTCCTAGCAGACGGGAATACAGGCACACCTACACCACGCAATAAATCCGCGGGACGGAGATCAGTCCTTCCCATCCTCGAGTAAACACACTGCAGGGCTGAGATGACTACAGACACCTGATGCCCACAGAGCTAATAAGCCTGGAGAGGCTGTCTGTCCTCACTGGGGAGCACAAATAAGTACATTTAGAGATTAAGAAGCATGAACAAGTATTTCTGCTGTTACAGTATGGTAGAACAACAGCGCTCATACTGTGAGCTTGGTAGGCTGAAGGTCTGGACGCTGCCTTGTACCAAACACATCGACATTCCCCGAAACAGTCACGTCACTCACAAACATCTCCACTAGTAAGGTTTAACCCTGAGAATAAAGTCTTTTGCACCTCTTAAGAATGGATGAAAAAGGAACTGGACTTGGTGCTTCGGGACACAGGTTAGTGGGTGACGGTGGGAGGGGGATGGTTGGACCAGATGATCTTGGAGGGCTTTTCCAACCCTAACAATTCTATGATTTTAACTCCAGAAGGTGATAGATCATTTTAGCATTTATTTTTGAGAAGTATCTTCCAGAGTTTTCGAAAACCTTACCCATGCTTTCACCTTGCTAGGTCTGGGCATCACCCCAGGGGAATGAAATAGCAGAGGCATCCGAAGCACCTGGTTCAGGCACGAAGGGCAGGTCCCTTCCCTAGGTGGTCTGGGAAAGCCTCCCCCTCCAAAAGGCCTGTCTGAGGTCAAACTAAAACCTTCAGAGCCAAGAGAGGAAACATGGGAACAAGAAGGATTTGCAACCTAGAAGTTTACCCCAAGGAAAGCTGAGCCATCTGTGGCTCTAAGATTAGGTGACTGCTCCACACCACTGAAATCGTATCATCCATAGATGAGACGTATAAAGTAGCATCTTCATTTCATTGGTGCTGTCTCACATCACTCATTAGCACTGACAAGACTGAAGAATAGTTAAAAAAAAAAAATAAAAAATACTATTACAAAAAATTTATGGCAGTAACACCTGATGGTCACACTCCAAGAACACAAGGGTCACATAACCAAAAGGAAAGAGGAAAGAAGGGTCCTTTGGAGTGTCCTCAGACACTCAAGAACACAAAGAGAACAAGCAGTCAAACATATCTTCCTGCAAATAAGCTTTCATGAGGAAATCAATTCCATATGAAATGGAAGATTTATCTGAAAAAAAAAATACATTTTCTTTCTTCCAAAATTTAGCTTTAACAATGAAGTTAGCT
Organism: Netta rufina; assembly: GCF_964035555.1. Classification (NCBI taxonomy): domain Eukaryota; kingdom Metazoa; phylum Chordata; class Aves; order Anseriformes; family Anatidae; genus Netta; species Netta rufina. The sequence goes on from NC_140123.1 coordinate 191,341,376, forward strand.
CCTGCTCTGGAGCACGTAGCAGTAAGAAGTGGTTGAGCCAGGCTGCTGTTAACACCGTGGCCTCGCTGTTAGGCAAGCAGGGCACTACCAGGAAATCAACCTTTTGTAGCATCTTGCAGGTACACAACTGAGCACTTACCAGAGATTAAATCTGCTAAATAAGTGTCATTATACGTAACTTAAGATGAAAAAAATTAATCAAAAGAGCTTAAGGAGGGCTTGGTGAAGAATGCAGCCTAGCCTAAAACTGAGTCATGATAATAGGCACTGCCAATATTTTAGAGAGATCGTTTCCGGATATTTTAAAGAGTAGGAATTCAGCTGAGCTAAAACAGCACTGGCAAAGTGATGTGGCAAATAGAGGTTATCCAGCCTCAAAAAACTCTAGGTACTGGTGCTTTACCAAGCTACAGAAAGTATAGCGTTTATACAGGTGTAAGGGGAAGAAGGGAAAGGAACGAATAAGTAGGCTGAGTGCCTAAGAACCTGAACTCATCACAGAGTTCAGGGATTTGGGGGTACCTGGGGTTCTTGTAAGCCAGGGCCCAATCTGCCCAACACATCCAAACACGGACAGGAAACAGCACCCCACTCACACAGCAAATGGGTATGGTGCCAGCTCTCCATAAAGTACACTTGTAGCTACCATATAATTACCGGAATAAAATTTTATTAAAATACAATTTCATGAGACACATGGTTTAAAAGCTATCGCCCACAGCATCACAGGATGCGGATGAATGAATTAATGTTGCCCACAGATATTTTCCATTGAAGGTACAGAATTGATGGGGGCTCAATTCTGGCTCAATTTCTGGTTCACAAGTTGTATGCTTCTACTTCCAGGGCAATGACACCGTATTTGCACCCCCAAAATAGAAAGCTTTACCTGTAGAGTCAAAGGAACAATTTTAAATATATAAATATATATGTAATTAATGCAATTAAATGATTTATTTTAAAAACAACTGCATGCATTCATGAACTTCCTCACATTTCAAGTTACCAACACTTCCAGGGAAATCAAGACTGAGTGCCGCAAGCATCCTCATTAATAAGCAGCAAACAAAGCAATGTTTATTCACTATAGGAAAATAGAAGTTTGAATATGAAAGATGAAACAAGATCATGTAAGGCAAGATCATCCAGATGACCAAAAATCTCAGCCATGCCAACACCAGGCTTCACCCGGTTTCTTCCTGTTAAATGAATGCCACTCTTGAAGACCACCGTCTTTTCAGAAGAGCTTAGTTCTTAAAAAAGACACACTCCCTATTATTTTAAACAAAGATAAAAGGGTTTCCTACATCTGTGGCAAAGGATAACTCCCAGTTGTCTCTTTCATCCAGCTTTGCCTTTCCTTTTCGCTAAGACCCACGCACCACCTATCCCCCCCACACAAGTACTCTGCCAGCCCCTAGAGCTACAGGCCAGAAATTACTGCTTGTAGTACAGCAGACTTGAAAATTGGTTTTATTTCATTCACCTCTATATGGGATTATCTCCTCAGTTATATGTTCTTAAGTCTGGGGCAGTTGGTTGCTTTAGACCTAGAGCAACAGGTCCAGGAGTTACACTTCCCCAATTTCACATAACTCTAAATAAACAAAATGTTTTTGACGTGCTTATTATAGCTAAAGCTACAAGCCATATCCCAAGTAATTACAGTTAAATAATACCATAAAAGAAAAAGGAGGATCACATCAATTAAGAGAAAATTGCAAGTCATCGTTAATTATTACTGAAATGACTGCTTACCTAGCACTGTTAAAATAGCAACTAGATACTTCACAACAGGATAAGAGAGCTAAAAACCTGTGTTTTAGTAAGCTGCTCTGAACAGTGCCTCCGTTCTTATTTTTCAGTGTAACACGCTTGGAACAAAATCCATTGCATGACTTTTATGCCACTCCCTACTTAAAAAAAAAAAAAACTAAATAACCCACCAGTGTTGTATCCACAACACCCGATCCACTACGTTCCAAAGCAAACTGCAGAAAATTTCTTCATGTGTATTGTCGACTGTTTCTAACGAACAGAAGTTGCCCTGTTTCCAGACAGAAGGTGGACTGTTTAAGCAGTGACTGGAAGTCCTGAGCTAGTAAATCATAACTGTGCAGTAAGGAGAAAATAACCCACCCCGTTTAGTACTATCTATTTTTAAATTTGCAAAACAAAGGCACAATATTATGCACCCTCTTCAGTCCTTTTGGTTTAACTGTACGTTTTTATATGCCTGAATGGCAAATCCCAACTCATTATTTCCTTCACGTCTATTTGCAAGGCTGCAAAAACATCCACGTTAGCAGCAACAGCATCAAAAATTCAATACAAATTGAATCCTTCTGCTCCAACGCAGCAGCACTGCGTTCACCTGGCTGCTCTTGGTCAGCTTCGGATGATGCTTTAGAAGAAAGCCTCTGAAGTCAGTTGGAAGGCAGCAATTTGGGGAACTATGCTAGAAATGCAGTAGGTAACATTTTTCCATGCTGAGTCATGCTCTGAATTGATTGCTCAGTACAAGCTGGATGCTCTTTTGCTGCAAGCAAGCATTTCAGGCAAACGGGAACTGACAGTCCCCAAACTTTTCATCTTCATTTTCCACTTCCCAGCCCCCAGCAGTTGAGATATTTGGGAGTCTCTTGGTACCAATTCTAACATCACCCATTAAGTTTCAGCCAGGTGCAAAATGTGGCAGAACAAAAGATTATGGTCTGTAGTTAGCCCAAATGCACACTGATTTTGGATGGGGGGAGGAACTTTATGTGAAAGCCAGTTTCCACACACAAATTCACATCCCAGTGCCAGTGGGCAGCCAGCTCTGCCTCTGCAACATTGGCACCAAGGGACAAGTTGCCCTTATTTCACATCCTCAGCCCCTCACCCTCTCTGCAGCAAGTCATGCTGAAGGACTTTCCAGACACCACGTACACTTCTCACAGAGACAAACACCTACGGCATGCACTCAGCTTTTTGTTAAAACAGTTCTGGCAGAAAACTGGGAATTTGACACTTATTACCTGACTGAAGTTAAAAATGTGATGCTTTGGTATTATACCTACCAGTTCTCCATTAAGAGTTAAAACTATCCAAGTAGCTCATTGACTGCGATATCCCACATCACTTGAGCTAGCACTGTGGATACACTGTGGATAGGATCTAAAAAGCAGTAGGTAGGTACTTCCCTGCTACTGGTTCTGCTTTAAACAACTGAGCCTCACTGCTGGGCCAGCGCAGATGTTAAGTATTTTCTGCTTCACGTTCCAGCCGTAGGCTTAATTTTTCATTAAGGCTCAGATCAGCTTACAACTCCAGCCAGAACTATTAATGCAAGGGCACTTTGAAAACACCAGCCATCACACGGTTACTGTCGCACAGACTAAAGGCAATTCTCTCCATTTCGCTCTGCGTGCAGGGGAGGCTCTGCCCACGGCTCAGGAACAATCCTACCCCTCTGTGCACAGCTGCAGCCCGGCCGCGGCTCTGCCCACCTCCCGCAGCTCCGGCACATACAAAGCAGCAACACCTGATCCCGGGAGCCTTCTGCCTGCTCAGCTCTCGGCTGCAGCTCCTTGGGGACGGAAAGAAAGGTCTGTCCTGACAAGCTTCTTCAGGGTCAAAACGCAGCTCTTTGTCCTGAGTGAATTCAATCAGCATTTCCTGGCACGCAGTATTTGATGCCGTACGCTTCCCAGCTGCTCTCAGAAGCCATGGATGCAAATCACTTGGGGTCTGTCCACAGAACAGTTTGTAGCTGCCACATGCACTGCGGGTAGAACAGGCACTTTCAAAACAAGCATTTTTATAAAAGCTGGTACAAATCGCCTCAGAAATTTATGATGTCAGTTACTGTCTCCTTTGCAGCACATCAGGACCACAGGACCAGCTGAGATGGCTGGGGTCCCAACCACAGAGCTTGTGACCAAACGTCTTGTTCCATATGGGGGTGGTTGTCCCCCCGTACTCAGCTCTGGTAAGGCCACACCTCAAGCACTGTGTTCAGTTTGGGGCCCCTCACTACAAGAAGGACATGGAGAGGGCTACAAAGCTGGTGAAGGGCCTGGAGCACAAGTCCTGTGAGGAGCAGCTGAGGGCACTGGGGGTGTTTGGTCTGGAGCAGAGGAGGCTCAGGGCAGACCTTACTGCTCTCTGCAGCTACCTGAAAGGAAGCTGTGGGGAGCTGGGGGTCGGCCTCTTCTCACAGGGAACTGGTGACAGGACCAGAGGGAATGGCCTCAAGTTGTGCCAGGGGAGGTTCAGGCTGGCAACGAGGAGCCATTTCTGCTCAGAAAGAGCAGTCAGGCACTGGGACGGGTTGCCCAGGGAGGTGGTGGAGTCACCGTCCCTGGGGGTGTTCAAGGAGAGGTTGGACGTGGTGCCTGGGGACACCGGTTAGTGGTGGCATTGGTGGTAGGGGGTGGTTGAACCAGGTGATCTGGGAGAGCTTCTCCAACCTTAATGATTCTGTGATTCCTCTGAGCCCTTAACACAGGACAAGGTAAGAGCTCCTTTGACTTAAATTGGACTTAAAACAGCTCAGTGCAGGAAGGGAGATGCACACCAGGCTTTCCAGGACTGATACCTACTATACCAAAGTAGGTATTTTGCTGGGAGGACTATATGCATTCACAAGAAATGAAGCAGTAATGGCTTACTAATAGCACACAGAGGCCTAGGAAGGTCTTACATCTAGGGCCTTAGGAGGCTTTTGTAAAGGCACACACACAGAGTTAGAGCTGATCCGGGCTTTTTCCTCACCAGCCCGAAGAAGCCCAAACACTTGCTGTTACAGCAAGCTCCAGCCATTGCAGCACTGATGGCAATGAATCGGCCAAGTGCCTCCCACAGCTGTACACAAACAATGTGATTTCCACTCAGGGGATGAGCTCGGCTTCCACCACATCCTAACCACTGCCACCTCCACCGTGAGGCTCAAAAAAAGAACACAAATCCCATAGGCATAACAAAGGCCCAGTGTTTTGGCTAGCTCTGTTTCCATTTAAGATAATCTCCCTTAGCAGCATCAACGAAGTTTGATAGATGGGGAGAACAATGTAGAAAGCTGTTTATTCCAACATATCAGGTATTTAGAGAGAAAAGTGGAATGTTTAGGCAAAATTTCTTAAGATAATTCACATTTTAGACAGATTACCTGGCAGTATTAATCAAGGTCCTAAAAGAGCATTAGCAGATCAGTGCTATTCGTTTTTTTCTGGAATTTGCAGATCTCTGAATTAGTTTGTTATAACTCTTGCATGACAGGCTGCTTGTACAATTTCAGTGTCAAAGCTGAAGAGAAAAGTTTTTGCCCTGTTTTTACTTGTAATATTTGGCTAAGTCATGCTATTCAAAAAAATATCATTTGGTTTAACTGATTTCACTGCTCAGTCTTAAATAAATGCTAAAGCAAGGCACAACAATGGCAAAGGTTCCTTCAGTTATTAAAAAAAAAAATCTAAAATCTAATTTTAAAAAAAATAAACAGTTCAGCAGATGGAACCACCTTAAGATCCTCCCCGAAGTTTGCTTTCTCCCTAGTTTCACCTATAGACTTTGCTTGCCCAGGCCTTATCGCTTGACTTCTGTTTACACAGAAACACAAAACGCTGTCATCAGATGAAGCGCAACTGCAGTGCGGCCCTTATATAAGCCTCATCACATGAATAATTAGCAAGGCCCATGGAGAACTACAAAGAGGTTATTTCTCAACCATACTTACCGGAGTTAACCATTGCCAGGCCTCTGAATTTAGAGCCGGTGGCCTAAGAAGGAGAGCAAAACAAGTTGAAACTAAATGAGCCAGAGATTGAGAGCAGGGAGCGGGATTATCTGGAGCTAAGGAAATGAAAGGAGAGGATTTCCCTGCCGTGAAGTTTGAGGTCAGGACTGTCTACACCTCATGCATGAGCATGCCTTTAACTGAAGGCATAATTGGATTCTCAATCAAATCCCGCTGTCAGGTGTTACACAACACGTCAGATAATCTTATCAGAGTTCATAGATCAAAAATGTACAAACCCCACGTTTTCTCTCTATACACCACCCCATCACCATCGTCGGAACCTGGGGTACCTCAGCCACTCACTCTCACCTCGTACCCTGCGTTTCCTAGCAGCCAAGGCAAAGCAGAGCATTTGGGTTGTTGCCTCCCAGGCCATGGCAGCACTGGGAGATTGTTGACTCCCCTCTACAGCAGCAGAGGGGCCTTGCCAAGGCAGCAGAAATGCGGCGACACCGACTTGGCAGCTGGAAGAAGCAGGGACACTCCACCTCGAACCTGGTGCCACAGCGGGAACAACCAGCAACACTTGCTAGAACCACATTTAAATGAAAAAAGGATCAAGAGAGAACCTGACACTTAAAGGCCCTTGTCACCTACCTTAGTTAACAATTCAAAACGAACAAACTAGACCAGGGTTTGTAAACAAGTGAGGAAAAAACTGACCCAAAAAAAAAAAAAAAAAAAAAAAGATTTTCCTTTCTAAGGAAAAACCTACAACCCACATAAATGATTTCCTTGTGCAATCTGCAGCTCTCCTGTGATTTTTGCGTCAGTCACAAGCATACTGAACTGAAGAAGCCCAGTATGTGATGGCACATAATTGAGGATATCCAGAAAGATCTGTGGATTAAAAGAAAGGAACAAAGCTCTGGTTGTCCTTCTTGAACTTTATAGACTTCACAATAAAAATGAAAAATCCCTGGTGCTACACTCTCTTTTTATTCCTACCTAGCTGGAGGGGAGGGAAGAGAGGGAGAGCTTTGAGGGTCCATATCCTTTGGGAACAAAACATTTCAGCTATTTACAGATTAAATGGAGACATCCCCTACATTTGTGGTGCAAGTGGACCCAACTCAAACAGACATCTCCCCAGCATTCATACCAAATAAACACTCAGGAGATGAGCTGATTGATATTCCACCACCAGAGCTGACCCTATAAACAGGGACAGGTGTCCAAAGCATTATAGCTTAGTCCTGTACTGAAAGAAAAAACAAACACCACCACTAAAACAAGTTACACAGATTATTTAAGCAGTGCCAGCTTTGGAAGAGAGACAGCCAGTGACCCCGAACTGAGCATTTGCTCATGCTGGCACACACAGCTGGGGACGCTGCTGTATGGAGAGGGACTCTGCTCAAGCAGAGATTGGCAGGATGAGGGGATGGTTTTAAACTAAGAGGGAAGATTTAGATTAGATATTCAGAATAAATTCTTCACTGTGAGGGTGGTGAGGCCCTGGCACAGGCTGCCCAGAGAAGCTGTGGATGCCCCATCCCTGGAGGTGCTCAAGGCCAGGCTGGATGGGGCTTTGGGCAGCCTGGGCTGGTGGGAGGTGTCCCTGCCCATGGCAGGGGGGTTGAATTGGGTGGACTTTAAGGTCCCTTCCAACCCAAACAATGCTGTGACTCTGTGATACAGGTCACACATGGCATTGCCCAGCTCATACATCCAGACAGTTCCCAGTACTGGCAACAACTGTAGCACTGCTCTCTCCAAGATAAAAAAAAATAAAACAAACACCCTTGAACACAAAAGCTCTTTCAGCTATTTCTCCCAGCAGCAGGTTATAAGTTACACATCAAGTATCACTTTACATCGACCAACACCAGTGCTCACATGCTAATAAATCCATCAGTGGATGTTTTTGCCCACCAGTTTTTCTTTTGGTGCTTTCCCCATCTACATCTAAGATCTCCAGAGACAGAGCCTTCAGCCTCAGAGGACAACCAGACAAGGAGAATAGATTTCTATAATCCAATTCATATATTGCACTAAAAGTAAAGTGACTCAGAAGGAAAATGTCTCACAATGAGCTGAATGCATTAATACCTGAAACCCTGGGTTATGATACCTTAAATTCATGCATTAAACTGGGTGGCTCTGAGGGGTGGCATTCAAAACCATTTTGGAGGATCAGACATTCAGAAGCTAGAGACAGATCTTGTCAAAATGGGAGACAATGAAGCAGCCAACAGAGCATTAACTGTCAATGAAGAACCATGCCAAAACCCCACATCCCACAGAAAACAGTGAGAGTGACTTAAAGCCAAATGTACAAGATTTGTACACGAAATACAGCTATTACCTCTAAACCATGAATGCCTTAATGCATTAAATTCAAATTACAGCAGTGTTGCCTATTTTGAACAGAAAGTGGGTGAACAGTCAGGATCCCAGAGTTCACTTCTATGATCGGAATGGAAAAACACCCCAATGCCTCCTGATGCAGCTTTGGGGCAGAGGGCAGGCCCTCTCACACACAGGGCTGTGCTGCAGTGACCATCCCCTCTCTGCTGCGGGGGCACACAGGAGAGCTGCTGTCACCAAAAGGATGTTGAACATCACCAGCATTCTGCCCCACCTGACAGTCCTTGGTTGGGTACATGGCCTTCCCCAAAACAGTTTAAGCTAAAAGAGGAAATAGGCAAATATAAATTACAGAGTACACATAAAAATAAAAATAAAAGAGTCTTCTGGCTAGACCACGTCAAATTTCCTTGACATATCTGATAAGGCTGGTTAGTCAGCAGCATTTCCTAGTGGCAGCATGAGAAATCCGAAGTAGTAGATGTTGTCAAGGGAAGATGCAGATGTCAGGAGCTTCAAAGGACTTTCCCGGTCTCCCAGTACACGCCTCTGTGTCACACAGACTGAACTTCAACCAGACAGCTCGGACACGGATATCGGGCAGGCATCCAACAACACAAACCAAACTGAATGTTACTTTGCCCAGTGCTCGACAGTCGTTATGTCAGCACACAAATCCAGAAGGAAAAAAAGAAAATCAGACTCCTGAAAATTTAAAAATCCATTTTTCCAAGGACAGGATGAAAATGGATAATGAACAAATTATAACTAATTTCCTAAGAGTCATAAGAAACTGTTCCAAGATAAGTAACCAACGCTATGGTTGTATTCACAAGATTATCACACGCTTCATGTGATAAAGCAATGACTACTGCTTGCGTTGCTTTCCGACTTACAGGATATATGTTGAACAAACCAAAACTGAAAGAATGAAACCTGAATTGTCATGGGCAGGACAGGGAAACAATGACTATGAGATTGTTAAGGAAAGCAAGAGGATCTATAAAGCAACTAAACATTAAGCAGTGCTGGAGGTTAATTATTCTTGTTAGTCAGCTTGGCCAAAAGCATAAATGAGCTTAAACTGTGGCAAAGGTGCCTGCCAAGTATTCCCGCAGCGAGGAGAGGGAAGCAGATCGTTACCCTTCACTGAATCACATTGCAAAGGCCTCCACAGCAGCAACACCACATCTATCGTGACGTGGCCTTCAAGACCAGGGGTGGCAGGGACTAGACTTCAGAACAAAAAGGATTTATTAACCATGCAAACCAAAACAGAAGCCCCCACTGCTTCATGCTGGGGATGCTTACAACACGTTACCTCCCAACAGCCGCCATGTCATCACCACCACTGTACGCCCATCAGTCTGCCGAGGCCCTGCTATGTCCTTCGTACTCAGAACCCATCAGGAGAAGAGGCTGGGGTTCCTTTGCTGAAGCTCTCCCCCATGTCTCACCCTTCTCAAGACTATACATTATATGTTCAAGATTATATACTACAGTTCTTCAATACCTTGCTGGCTTTTAGCTCTTGCCTGTTCTCTTCCAGTACCTGCAAAGATGACCAAGACAACCAAGCCAATGTCCTTACTGAGGCTGTGCTGGTTTTACGTGCTGGGCAGCTAAACACTACAACCGCTCTCTCACTCCCCTTCCTTAGATGAGGAGAGGAAGAAGTAAAGCAAAGAACAACTCACGGGTTGAGATAAGGATCATTTAATTAAAGGGAAATAATAATAATAATTAATGATTATTATGAACTAAACAATTTAACTAAAGGGAAATAAAAAGGGAAAGGGGAAAAGGGAAAAAAAAAAGGAAGGAAAGCAAACAAATAAAACAAATGAAGGCTATGTGGAAGTGCAGAGGAAAGAAATTACTCTCTGCTTCCCACAAATGAGTGATGCTTGACCATGTCCTTGAAGCAGGGCCTCAACGCACGCAGCCGGTGTTCGAGAGGAGGACCAACGTTTTCCCAACGAGAGCCCACCCCTCCCCTCTTCTCCCTGTTTCCACCTTTTATTGCTGAGTGTGACACCACATGGTATGGAATATCCCTTTGGTTGGTTTAGGTCAACTGCCCTAGTGATGTTTCTCTCCTCACTTTTTGCCCACCCCCTATGAGGGTTAGAGAGAGGCCCGATGCTGTGCCACTGCTGCTCAGCAGTAGACACAACACTGGTGTGATAACACTGCTGTTCCAGCTACAAGTACAGAGTACGGCACTGTATGGGCTGCTGCAGGGAAAGTTAACATCCCAGCCTGACCCAGTACAGAGGCTTGAGAACAAGAGACAGTAGTCAGAAACTAAAAGGAAGAGACTTCCCAGTGTGGTGTAAGGAAAACATTTCCCCATGAGGACAGCCACGTATTGGCTGCCCAGAGAGACCAAGGACTCACCATGCTTGGAGGTTTTTCCAAGACCCAATAACTCAATAGAGCCCCAAGCAACACGGCCTGAATTTAGTTTTGAGCCTGCTTTGGTTGGAAGGTTGGCTCTGATGACCTCCCGAGTTCCTTCCATACTTGAATTAGTCTGAGCTTACCCTTCCAAATTTCCAAAGCTTTATTGTTAATGTGGACGTTGTCAAACTTCTGTAAGCATATCGTGGCCTCTGAACGGGATCATTCAACTGCTGAATTCAGGCCTTGGCACTGAACATGCAGCTCCACAGGATTACAGGCAACTGAGATGGAAAAGACCTTGAAGGTCTGAGGGTTTATTCACCCACTCTGCCTTGTGTACCAATATCAGCTATGTCCAAAGCATTCCTGGCAGTATCAGTTTGAGCTGGTTTTAGAAGTCTCTCCTATAGGCAATTTCACATCTCCACAAACAAACTGCTCCAGGACATCCATCCTTACATCAGTAAACAGCTCCCTTCCTATCTTTTACTTTTCTTAGGGTAAGTCAAGACTATTAACATTTATCCATTTCACCTGGAACATGAACAATTGATTCTCTTCTACTTCACATTTGCCTTTAGGTATTTGTTTTTGCAGTCTTCACTTCCCATCTCTCACCTTACGGAACTGGTCCTGTTTGCTAGGTGCCCAGTCATCTCCCTTCTCTCCTGAATTGCCTCTAACTGCAATTAGTCTGCATTTTTCCCAAACAGTGGCACCCCAAACTGAACACTGGACATCAGCCTACACATTATCAGTACATTGTGAAGGAATAAATTACCTCATGCCTTACATAAAAAGGCTATTTTCTCTGTATACTATTTTTTTTTCCTTTTGCCACAATGTTTGTTTCATGATCAATTTGTATGCATTATTTATAATCACTTGAATTCTTGCCTAAAACAACAGCAGAGAGCTCCGCTTGCCCTTTACTTTCAGTCAGCTAGTATCCAAAATATAGGCTATCACCACTTTCTGTAAGTCTCCTCTTCCTCCCCCAAAATGTCTTTGCGTTCATCAGTTGTTAGAGTTGAAAATCAGCCCTGGCTTTCGGGGCTGAAAGTATGAAACAAAGCACTTTCATCTGAACCTCTCAAGTGTAGAATGTTTCTTCCTCTCCTGGGCCTAGCAAGTCTTATTTGTTGACATTTAAAGAACAATGAAGAGCCCATCTGTTCCCCAAAGGCTTTGGGGAAAACAAAGATGAAACAGACCTACACAGCCAAGGCAGCAGGTTGACTAGATGACCAGCCAATGTAGGTCACTTCAGGGGGTATAAGCAGGAAAAGATTCAGTTTTAAGCTTTTGGGAGGACACACACACAAAAAAAAAAAAAAAAAAAAAAAAAAAAAAAAAAAAAAAAAAGGACAATTAAGTGTCAGTATAACTAAACATCAAATAACTTACCTGACAATACCAGTTCAGTCCTACCTCTGATCTGATTTTTAGAGCTCACTGAACACCAGCCAGACCACTTTTTGCTGAAGTCAAAGTTCTGCTAATGAATATCACAAGGGCAATTTCATTGTTCCTGAGTGACGAGCTGGCTGATTAGATCAGAAGCGTAAATCACACTTTTAGCTACTTAAGTTAAACAGGTGGCCTTCTCTCTGACTTACTACTTCTTCAAACTATAAGAAGTGTAACCTTTCTCTTTTCTGTCATGCCTAGGAAAAAAAAAAATATGTTCAGATATTTATTCCCTCTTAACCCTGTGTGAAAATATTTCCTGCTCTTTCATGTGTTTCAAACAATTTGCTTATAAAACACATTAACCTTTCTTAAACGTGCCAATCATTCACTCTTATAGTATAACTGCAACTAGAGAAAGAACATAGGGGAACAATCAATACCACCTAGTCTCCAGAGTAACGTGTAGAGATAAGACTTTAAAGAACAAACAAAATGAAAAAAACACATCCATGTTTATCAACATTGCTAACAAGTTACATACTTCAACATAATGTCCTGACTGACATTCATACTCTGCAGCTACACAGCTTTCCAGGTTTAAATGCCACATTAACTTTGGTGTTTTGGTTGTCTTCTGCTTAAGACTGCTATCATGGATAGAAATAAAAGGAGAAAAATAGTGAATGAAAATGACGAAGAAGAAATACACAGGTTGTTGTCTTCTGTCCCAACAAAGACAATAACCAAGTGGTTGGGCATTGACCCAAGACACAGAAGACCTTTGTTCAAAAACTCTGTATTAGATTAGTCTAGACAAACTAGACTAAGAAGCTTTTTTGATCAAAATCTTCCTTTATCAAAAGACACCAGGGCAGAAAAGAAAGAGTCAGACTTTGAGATGTCTAATGAGAGAGAAACATTTCCTGTCCGGTCCTATTAGCTTTATCCTTCTGCGTGTTCAGCTCTGCTAGCTGAAGCAGCATGCTACAGCCCTTTAACTCTTACCCACCTCGAGAATCCTGTTTTATTGATGTTCTTAAAGGATTGATTATGCTGAAAATAAACAAAAGGGGGGTAAGGGGGAGATAGGTGTCCTTCTAGCTACCGTACACAAGAGAAAGCATTGCAGGAAACCTGGTGTACTTGATGAATGGAGAATCTGCATTGCATGTAAAATATCCTCCCAAAGAGCTAAGTATTTATTAACCAGCTGAAGTACGTAGCATTCCTGCAGCAGTATAAACACAAGAACCAGCAGCGAGAAGGAAAAGTTATCTAGACAACAAATGCTTGAATCCATTTTTAAAACCAACAGTGGGAAAGCGCTCTTCAGCTTGAATGCTGAAGAATTACTGTGTGCAAAGAACAATAACATCAGAAGCTTTTACTAAGGTTGTGCTGCTCCCAGCCTCCTTTGTTGAAAATCCACAGTGAGACTCGAGGGATGTGTCATTCAGCTTTGTTTGGTAGAATTACGTCCTAAAGTTGCTTAAAGAGTGCACCATCCCAAACAGCAAGCCCAGCATTTGGCAGACAATTGAAAAGAGTTCTTCAAACAAACAAACAAAAAATAATTATTATTCCAGCAGTGAAGGATTTAACCAGATCTGTTGAGGACAACAAAACCAAAGGCCCAGATGGCACCCGCTCCTCACTCCCTATTTCCATACAGGTTCTACCTCGCAGATATTTTGTGCTCATCAATTGACTGGCTCCGAATCAGCAGCGTGACTGCTCCGCTTCCAGTAGCGCTAATTTACACACAAAACCTTGTTAAAACTGGGCTGTGGCTAATGCTGAGTGGACAACAAGGCTCACGTTTGGAGGCTACACATGGCTAACAGGGGACATGGTGTGGATATAAGCACTCCAAACCCGTCACCCACCCCAATTACACACGGATTTTTCCAAGGCAATGCATGTGGTTCACAGTGTAAAACACACACGGAACAGGCCTTCCCCACACATCGAAGTCACTGGGCCACCGACCTGCAAACCCTTTCACTGCTCTCCATTTGCATCTTGTTGCTATGGCAAATGCATCAAACAAGAGAACTGGCTGGAAAAAATAAGGCTGCATTTCTGCCTTTAGTCACACAGGAGCAGACGTGTCTTTCAGCAAAGTTTCACCAGGGAAAACTGGAAATAAGACACAGAGGATTACAAAAAAAAAGGAGGAAGAACAGGAAGAAAATGAACAATATTTAAACATTTTGAGAGTAGAGGGGAAAGAGGACACAAGGAAAAGGCACAGCTCGTGTAGTTACTCTTGCTGGACTTGTTCAGATGGTGTTTGATTTCTAATTAAACTTTCTTGTTCTCCAGTTCAAACAATACTTTTAACTTCTTGCGAGTATTTTACATGGGAATTAAATTAGTGTAAGAAAAAAAATCCTCTGCGCCAGCAGTCCCAGATGTGACAGAATACTGAAACTTTTCCTTAAGCAGATAAAAAGGCACCTCCAATGGCTTTAATTCCCCAGCAGCAGTCAGGTAACGCAAGAGGAAAGCAAGAATTCCAGCAGCCATCTCAGGCAGGGCAGCGAGGGCAACCTATAAAGCACTTAAAGCAAATAAAGGGAAAGCAGAGGGAGGGAGCGAGGCTGCCTCCATCCCAAGCACAAGGGTCATTCAACTGCTGTAGAAGAATTTGCAGAAGTCACACAGAAAAAAAAGGAAAATGTGAAGCTTCGAGGAGCTCAGTAATAAAGGAATGTCTGAGCCGACAACCTAAACCCAGACTCGCCACGGAGCATAGCAAAGGAAACATCACCCAATGGAAACTGGATTTTCAAATTGAACTAAACTCCCAAGTCTTCTACAAACTTTAGGAAATGCCAAGTTTAAAAACACAAAAATCAAGACATATTAATCTTTTGGCAAGGAAATTATAACGTGGAAAATGTGTGACTAGGTTTTCTTTCCCCTTTACAAGAGGATGAGCTTGTGTTTACATCTCGGGTGGTGGAAAGGCAAAGTTTATTTCCTAGAAAGCGAGATCACAGATTTCAGCCTGCCCCAAGCAATATCAGTTACGGCTGATCGAGTCAGATATGATGAAACCTGAATTAATTCAGCAGCAGATGGTGCTGTGGGTTTTTTTCCAGCTGTAATGCAAAACATATGGATGGAGTGGCGTAAAGTTTCAGTGAAGGACAAGGGAATGTTTGTTTAACTCACGGTACAAAGGGAAACATCAAAACTTACAAAAGATATGAAACCTGAGCTTTCCAAAAACAAAATCTCCTTTGTAGCTTTCCATTAACAGACTCCCTTTCCAAAAGAACTATTTCCCAGCACCTGACATGACTCAACTTTTAACTTTTATATTTACTATTTAATACTGTTGAGCATTTTTTTTTTTACTTTTTTTTTTTTTGACTTTGGCGGGGAATACTCGCATACTGCTAGACTGAACTTCATTAATACTCAACTTTCCGAGACATTTCGCCCCAAAAACTTTCAAACCTTTGCATAATTACAGCTGGATGACAATAATTGTCTAATAAAAGCTGCTTATTTTCTGGTGTGCAATAGCTGGAACTGTCACAGAGGAAAAAAACTTCGGTGCAATCAGAAATTAGTGCCGAGAAGGGGAATGGAAAAGGTGAAAAGGCAGACAAACAGTACATGGGGTGAAAAAAAAAAAAAAAAAAAAAAAAAACACAGAAAAAAGAAAAGGAGAACAAAAAAAAAACTCAGAAGAGAGCCAACTGGTCACGTAGTTCAAGAACTAGGGCCAGGGTAGGAACAAATCCAGTGTTTCCATAACAAATCTATGCCTCAGAAGGCTAAGGTTACACGGGCTGAACACAGCCCGTTTGCCTTATCAAAAGCTAACAGTGCGTCCTGATTTCATGCCACAAACTGCCTGATTGGTTGCTAAATTTAGGCTCCCAAATTGTATCAGTAATCAGCAGGCTTTTCTTAGAGTATCCCATCTCCCCTTTTGGAACACCAGAAATAGCAGTTTTTAATTCTTGAGCTCCGATTATTACTTCCCCTGTTATTTAAGACGTTTCCTGACGGATGCGGCACGCTTTGCGCAAATCATTTCCATGCTTGGCAAACACCAGGACTTCAGGGAAGTGAAGCGGCATTACGATGTGTTGCAGACACCCAGGGCGGGTGCAAGAAGGGCACTTTTGAGATGTTTCGGGGAAGAGCTGGTGGCCAGGTCCCACGGCTTCTCTACACAGGTGAGGAAGGGGGGAACAATTCTCCTCCTCTTGGCACGAGGGATGGAACACAGGAGAGATGCTGATCACAGCAGCCGAAGTAGCAGCACTTCTTATCTTGCCAAAGCAGGGAATAAGGCACATCTTTCACCAAGACAGCACACCCTATGCCAGACCCCCATTCCCTTTAGTTTCCCCAACCATCAGTTCAGGTCCTTCTATTGTCCACTCCACCCGAGGCATCACCCAGCCACGTGCCAATAGCCATTTTACTGACTGGTGGTCAGCTTCCAGAGCTATTTGATTTTCATGTAACTCTTTGTTATTTCTTCTCTTTTCATGTGGCACCTGACAAGGCAGCGTTACAAATCAACACTGAAGCTTATCATCTGCGTGTCTGGGGCGTTCAATGACTCAGAGTGAATCAAGCTCATCCTTCTTCAGAGGACCAGAAGACAGACGTTGACTACAGCGTTGATGTCTTCTGCGTAACAGGATGCACGTAACAGACATCTTTCCATGCTCCATCACAGAGAAGTCCTCCAAGCAAGCCTCCTGGTGACTTCCATCCATATGTTATTGCTCTCCAAGAGTTCCCTTGTTTAGCTTGCATCCAGAAGTGCAAGAAACCTAAGCCCAACTTTCTGGTCTGCTTAGACCATCACTGGTAGGATGCCCTAACCGTACCACTGCAAGCTACAAGGGCAGGCACTGCTACCTCTGCTGCTGGAGCTATTTCAAGCCCTGTGACCCCAGCCAAGCCCCAGATAGCTCGCACCATGACCCTGCATGCAACACGGACACGAACTGCTGAGATCCTCAATGTTACATGAGACCTTCACCTGCCCAGGAAACCTGTACACTGTACCTTGGCTGCAGACACCACTAACACGGCAAGACACACAAATTTGGATCTGTAACTGACATCTTTTCCTGGACTTGGTTCCAGAAACAGCTGCCCAACGTTTCCACCATCTCATAGCCTCCTCAGCAAAACCTTCGTACGCTGAAAAGACTTTTTGAAAAGCAAGACGGTAATTTCAGCTTTGCCAAGAGGATAGTTTTTCACATTTAAAAGAAAAAACAGCCACCTGATTAGGTGAATATCACAGGGGCTCTCTAATTTCACCTGAAAGCAGACACTACGCAGTCAGAGAAATGCAAAGAGCCAGGCTCTTTGTTGAAGTCGCAGACCATCATCAAAATCTGAGTCCACAAGTCTTTCAGAGGCGGTTGACAATGAAGAAAGAGGTTTTTTTCCTTAATTGGGGAATTTAACATTAGTTACTGGATTATCTGGCAAAGTATTTTGAGCTTTCATGCTTCACTAAACCAGAGTATTTAGTTCACCGCTCACAAACCCATTATTACACTGAAGAAAATGGAGAGCAATTAGCATACAAAATGATAGCTTAAAGGTGGTGTTAATTGGAAAGAAATATTTTTAATGGTGTTGTATACAATTAAGTGAGATAACCAGGTTCTGGGAAAAAAAAAACAATTTGCTAAACCATTTCAGTAATGTCTGTTCTTCAGCTTATGTTTCAAGTTTAAGCAAATTCAGTGCTGCAGCAGGTTCAGGGCAATACGCCTTTGAAATACCTCGGTTCAGCCACTACCACGTGGGTTGCAACCTAAAAGCTGGTCCTCCTGTCGAGCAAGCCATGTTCAGAAGATATACATATCAAAACAAAGACTAAATCATGGCAGCAGTGGAGATCATCACTGAATTAAGCTCAAGTTCCCCAAAAGAACTGAAGAAGGAGAAGAAAACAGAATGCAGGATTTTTTATAGCGCGCTGATGCAACTGGTCTTGCAACTCATAGTGTGTTATAGGACCTCACAAAATACACAACCAGAAGCAACAGAAGACAATCTAAACAGAGTTACTGATGGGGAAAGAGTAATTGTGCATGCTTTTGTTCATGATTTCTAAGCAGAGAAGGAGAAATCTTGTACATGAATAGTTAATCTTCCAGAGGAAGAAAGCAGACAGGAGGAAAGATGTAATCCCTCATTACCAGTGAACTATACTCAGATATAAAGGTGTTAGCTATACAAAGATATTACAGAAATGTGCCTTGCAACATTTGGGATTTGTTTTAAGAGCTACAGCGAACCATTTTAATCCAGCTGAGTGATGCTAATTCACTTTTACAAATTCTTTGCCAGATAGTATTCCTAATCTATTCATCGCACATCTACAGCCATAAACCTATTTGCACCAGTAGCTTTTATTTAATTCCTAGTTACAACAACCCTTTGTATTTTAAATGAACTTCTACATCACTATTATTTTTGGCTCGGGAGATATTTAATATTTTCTTCAAATGACAGAGCAGTCTGCTAACCTGCAACACGCCCTATTTTTAGAATCACACCTATCTCATATTTTCCTTTTTGAAAACACAGTCTAATTACGTTCTGGAATAATACCTCCCTGTATTTTGATGTGAAAAAGGGCTTCAGCAGCCACCGCTCAGAACAGCATCCCTCCACGCAGACAGCACTACTGCAGGCAGGCTTCAATGAACACCTGCAGCACAAGCCCCACGTTGGCGTGAAGGGCGGTGTTTCTCTGTCTACCCAAAGTGCCACTGAACTGTTGGTCCCACGAGCACCTACCCACAACAGCATTCAGCAGCATCGCCTATCCCTACAGCCTTTATCCCCAAAAAATGATCCACGCTCACCGCCTGCCTGCACAACCCAAATTTATCTAATAAGGTGAAATGGAAGCAGCAAGGACCAACCCGTAGGTACAGACCTTCCCCCACTGCCTGATGCCTTGTGGCACAATGCTCCAGATGCACCAGCATATAATTATAAATATCAAATACTCTAAATACCAGCATGTAACATAAAGAATCTTTTTGAAAGGAAAAAAAAAAAAAAAGAAGTCATCATTCAGCATTGCAACCAAAACCCAAATATTGACGTTTTCTACATGTGTGCGTAGGTATATTTCCTCTTATATTTGAATTATGTAAAGGCATCTTGAAAGCGAAGACATCCGTGGGCTAATCTGGAAGTTCTTCAAACAATGCAATAACATCTTCCCATAGAAAACCGAGGAGAGCCAAGAGTTCACTGATGAACACCAGATTTTTATCTCCGATAAAAGCGCAATTTGAATTCGCTGATGATTTAAGCTCCACTCCCACTACGGCTCCTACCGAGAGTTATTCATGATGCCGGGTGAGCAGCCTCGTGGAGACCCATCCATGCAATTTTAGGTACAAGGTTTATGAGGGGAAGAAAAAAAAAAAAAAGAAAAAACCCCTTTATCATCCTAGGCTGCTCCGGCAGAGCTTCGCCATGCGAACGGCTGGAGCCGAGGGGCTGCCTCTGCCCGATGAGTAAGCATTTGCAGCGTGTGGCCGCGGTTCGCCCCGATATTTTTAGGGTTTTATAGCTCTTTTTCCCCCCTATACACACACACACACACACACATACACACAGCTCGCTTCTTACCTGACCGCCACCCGCACCGAGCTCTCGTCCTGGCCGGCCGACATGGTGCCGGGGGGCCGGGAGAGCGGCCCCGCCGCGCCGGGGAGGGGAGGGGAGGGTCCCCTGTCGACGGAGAAAGACGAGGAGGAAGAAGAAGGACGAAGAGGAGGAGGAGGAGAAGGCGGAGGCAGCGGCTCCCCCCTCTCACCTCCTCCACCTCCCCTCTCCAGCCATTTTGGGTGCCCGAGTCGCTAGGTGGCGGCGCTCCTCCCCTCACACACACACACACACACACACCGGCCCTGGGCGGGGAGAGCCGGCAGCCCGCCCGCCGGCCTGTCAGTCAGTCAGTCTGTCCGTCAGTCAGTCTGTCCGTCAGTCTGTCCGTCAGTTTGTCTGTCTGTCCATCCATCTGTCTGTCTGTCAGCCCACCGGCCGAGGTCTGGCCCGCCGCCCTCCTCCCCCCAACCCAACCGCCCGCTGACAGGAATTTCTGATGCCGGCGGTACCCCCTGCCGGGAGACAAGCCCGGCTGTTTTGCCCAAAACAAGCCGCATTCCTAAGGGAGGCTTTCCATCAGAATAAGCCCTTATTTATTTATTTATTTATTTATTTGTAATTGTAATGGTATGCTAAAAACCTTCTGCTTCAGGTTGCTTGGTAGCAAACACTGCTCACTGCTAACCCCAGCCTCTGTGAGAGGCGGGCAGGTGAGGTCTGTAGGACAGGGCTTCTGGCCATCCCCACCTCTTCCACAAGCAAGCCCCCCTCATGAGAATAAATCCACCGTGTCATCATTACT
Source organism: Netta rufina (assembly GCF_964035555.1). NCBI lineage: Eukaryota > Metazoa > Chordata > Aves > Anseriformes > Anatidae > Netta > Netta rufina. Next base: position 191,361,721 of record NC_140123.1, read on the forward strand.
CTGCGTGTTTCTCCTCCTTGCTCGCTCAGCCTCCTCTATTTTTCTTAATTCACTCAGGGATTGGAGCATTTCCAGAAAGCAGCTGGCCTGGAGACTGCTGGACAAAACGAAGGTCTCCTGTGCTCTCCTGAATCACACAACACCCCCATGCACAGCTCCGATATCGATGGAAATCAGGGTGGTTTAAGCTCCGCAGAATATCACTGAGGTGTGCTGAGATAACACTTACTGGGAGGGCAGAAAAATGGGGGCACAGGTAGCTCAGGCTGCAGCCGCCTCAGGAACCTGGTGCACGCAGAATGCAGCCTGATTTCCCCTGGGCTTCCAGCCATATTCTCTATTTTATGCCATAGGCAAAATGCTTTGCTTCTAATTTTTTTTTTTCTTCTGCGATATTTTATAGATAACAGATAAAGTTCTCACAGACTAACTGTGTTAGCATTCATGCAAAATAGCTTCCAAATGAATGTGATGGAAAGCTCATAATTCAGGGCGTTTCCAGCTAGTGGGGCCTGAACACTCGTGACCGTGTTGTGCATTTACCTGTACTATACTGAACTATTTAATAATAGCTCCACAGTGAGTGGCTTCCTATAGCATATCATATATCATAATTTATTTACATCAGATTTACAACTCGAGCTAAAAATAAAGCTTAAGCAAACATGGAAAATACAAAGGTTATTGTGTTTTCTCTGTAATAGCTTTAGTAAAGTGGATACTTTCTTATCCAAATGTATCCAATACTTCTTTCCTGTTGACACAGCTACAGTGCTAATGTAACAGACACATTAAAGCCGAATTTGTCCTTGCACATCACTCTGCATGTGTTCCAGGCAGCATCTTTAGCTGGGTAGGCCCCAGCAGAGCAAAGCCTTATCAACCTCACCCTGAGCATGCGTACAAGCCTGCAGGTCCGCGCCTCCAGCTCTCCACAGCATGAGCCGTGCTCAATGCACAGCCGAGAGCAGCAGCTGCAGGAGCTGTCTGTGACGTTCCCAGCTGCTCAGACCCAGGATCACACTCTAGACCTTGCCAGGGCCATTTCTTTTCTACCCCTCCTGAACCCCTAGACATTTCTCTCAGCCTGATCACACCCAATCCTCTCTCTTGTGCGTTGAAAATGAATTTAGCAAAGTCAGTCTTGCAAAACTCTTCCTGAGCTAAGTATCACTCATACAGCTGGATCAGTATTTACATCTCAATCATAAAGGATTTGTCTTTATGACAAAGATTTTTTATCTGCATTGGGGTTAAACAGAAAATCATAAATATGGGTGTAATAACTAGTTTGGGTGGTAAAACTGTTTTCTTGTCATTTATATTTATTTTGGTCTTATAATATCCTGTTCACCTTTTCTATCCTAAAGATTTCAGTTCAATGAGAGACTCCTCTGAAAATAATAAAGCAAATTACACTTAACTTCTTGACATTTCATGTAGATTTCCTGTTCTGTGACCATTCAGATGTAAACCAGGAAAAAGACATAGCTCCTATTTCTTTAATGACAGGTTTTTCTCTGTATGTCCCATTTTGAGAAAATAGCAATCCTTTTATTTAAATGAACTGTTTTATTTTGGGTTTTCCCTATTCTTTGAATATAAGCAAGTATTCTGCGATACTGTTAGGTTGGTTGGCTCAGGAAACTTTAATCACTTCTGCTTTTCCTTTCTTATGATGTGGTTGACCTGTGCTCTCCAGCATGATATTCAACTCATGGGAGGATTAGCTTGAATAAATAAGGGCACAACCAGTCCCTTTCTTTCATTGTCTATACTGCCAATGATTTGTTTATCTTTAATAAAGCTATATTGTAACTCTTCCAGACTCATGAAATCTCACAGCTGAAGAATGAGCTGGGAAGGTGCCCTCTCCTCATGCTCCTCTGCATGCCTACAGGCAGGACCTGCAGCAGAGCCCCGCTGTGGGCTCCCAGGGACAGGCACCAGGCACGGCTGGTCACCCCCGGTCAGCTGCAGAGGCTTCCAGAGAGGGGACAAACTGTTAAACCGGGGAGTAGCCAGGGACTTTAAGGCTCCAATCCCTGCTCAGCACGTTGAGGAGGACTGCTAGGAGCATCACACCCTGGCAGCAGTCCCGTGTCACGGCTGGTACACTTTCACCCCTCCATTCTGCTCCGTGACTCAGTGCCACGAGCTTCATCCACTGGGCAAACAAACAAAGATCTGCATTTGGACGGGCGAGGGCTCTGACTGACAAACACACACGCGTGTGCACACGCACAGCTGCACAGCTGGGGAAGCTCCTCGTATTGTTCCTCAAGCGTCAGAAATTACAGAGCCTAACATCACGAGCTGTGCACGATCATGATGAGCAGCTCAGCAGTCTGTGGAGAGCAGTCACCCTCATGCTCCTCAGGGGTGATGTCCAAGCCCCAAGTCTTGGCCCTTGTAATGTTTGTGGCCATATAGGTTGATTTTGAAAAGACCTAATTAAAGAACTGCAAGACCACTTAAAGCGGTAGAGCCTTAACTTCAGATATTTTAACTGTGATAATTTACTGATGCTAACCAAGCCAGTTTAATCAAAGGTTCAGCTGGCTGGTTAGGGCCAGGCTAAGGGGGTTGATTGTGACTTTGAGCTGCTGGAAATACCCTTTAGTTCTGAGAAGATATTCTATTGATGGAAATAAAAGAAAAGTGCTAGAGAATAATGATGCTGAGACAATTCAAAACCAGAAGGATCTAGCCCACGATGTTTTGGCAGGTTTTCTTTGTTTGTTTGTTTGTTTTTAAGATTTCACTATACAAAACCTTATCAGACAACAGCCAGATATGCATAATACAGCTGTGATGTTCTCTAGTGCTTTTTCTGCTAAGTAGTCGAGGTGAGACTGTTTTATTGAGACAGGCACTAACAGTTGAAATTACTAATTTCGGGTTAACCTGTATTGACTAGAGCAAATACACTATGACTACTAGAAGACTTCAAGCAAGATGTGTGGGTTTGATCAAGTTAAACACTAGGTCCACCATGATAGAAGTCAGATATTCTTCTGGATACTGAAATGTTCATGTGCTATAAAAGAAAGGCACTAATGCCTTGTTCTGAAAATTCAGTATATCTTATCATCTGCATAGTTTAAGCTATCTTATCAAATTCTCTCACATGAAATAAAGAGCTGGGTTATCATCTTGTTAATGACTATTCTTCAATCCTTATAATAAATAAACCCTTTTTAATGGCATGTCATCCACAAAGTATTCTGTGATTTTGGCATGACACACTATGAAGCCTAAGTGTATATGCAGATATGACATAAAATGTACATTCTAATGATCTTTTCTTCCACATTCAGTCATATGACAGTTTGAAAAAAAATGCAGAGATTTTTGCTCATCATGTAAGCGATTATAGATTTTCTCTATAGTTTTTTCCATGTCCTAGTCTGTCATAATTCTATGAATTGTATGACCCAATAATTACTTGTATTCCAGCATCTTCTGACACAGGAAGGGTGACTGGACTGCCGTGAAAATGGGCTTCATGAGCTGTTGCTGATTGAAATTAAGTCAGCAATATTCACTCTTCAGTAGTAATCGCACCATTTTGTTTAATGAGCACTAAATTCTTCAGCACTGAAGTATACAGTGCTTCTGGGTTTCTTCTTGGCAAAGTCAAACTTCTGTTTGCATTTTCCAAAGGATGCCTTAGGGTGACATGAACCTTAGGCTTTTCCACAGTCAGCTTTTGAAAGATCTTCACTACACACTAAACTAAACTTCCAGAAACTGTTACATCTTGATTTTTAAGGACTTTCTAGAAGCAATTTTTTTCTCCTCTGACTGGCTTCTCTGTTTCAACTTGCAGGTCTTTGAAAGCAGTCAAGCTTACAGAAAACATTTCAAATGCTTTCCATTTTCTTCTCATCACTCACCAAGACTTTTGATCAAACAACAAAGAGGAACAAAAAGAGTCAAGCTGCTCTAAACTGGCAGGTAAAAAGGTATAACAGGGGGGGCTTTGGTTCCAGTAACCGTTGAAAACAGGTTGCTGAAGGCAACGGTTGCTTGGCTCGTGATGGGACAGGGAAGGTAATCTCAAAGCTGTGAGGAGTGCAAGAACATGTTTATATAATGAGAATAACACCAGCTAAGGAAAGGAAACAGGCTGGTTTAGCATAGATGGAGAGAAGATGGTACGGAGACCAGAAGGAATGGGGTGGAGAAGAAAGAGATCTCTGGAGTCAAAGCCTAGTGATAGCTCTGCAGGGTGGTTCCTGGAGATCAAGAAGTACCAGGAACCTCCAAAAGAAAGAAAAAAGGAGATGGGTCTTTTCCACCTACCTTCCAGGACATGAATGAATTGAAAAAGAGAAAATATGATGGAAAGAAACATGATTATGGGAACATATCTGGAGCTGAGAACAGGATTCAGTGGGGATGGAGTTGCTACACCATTGCTATTGATGAAGAAATAAGAATTTCTTTATGCAGTAATTTTTCTATGCACAAAAATTGCACTGTGCTAACCATAACACTGTTAACAAAGCAGTACAGTTTTTCTCTCCTCTTTGCAGCTCAGAGTGTTTGTGCTGTATAACAAAAATGTGCTTGTACCCATACACTTACTTCTCTTTCTTCGGGGCCCAAGTATTGCTGCAACTTGTTCTAGTAAAACCCTTGTCTACACTAAGATGATTATAGCAAGATAAATATTTTTATATAAATATACACATTGCATTGTATGCCACGTAGCACACATATACACTAAATCCCTACCAAACCAACACTGCTAGACTAGAAGAAGAAGTAAGAAAAAGAAGAGGGCTAAAATGTATCTCTCAGGAAATCCTCCCCTACGTGATCATAACAGGCACCACTCAAAAAAAGTAGATTTGTGTTAATGATGAACAGGCCTTTTATGTTACTGTGCTTAAAGAGTTTGTTATTTAACTGGGAGCCAGGATCGGCTTTCTTAGAGCAAAATTTTGTAAATTTACCCTGCCAACTGGAAGTCCCTTCAGGTATTACAGGAAGAATATAAACAATGGAGATGAGAAAAAAATAGACCAGCTGGTAGCCTTCACAATAATGTAATGCAATATAATGATTTACGATTACCCTGTTCAATCTAGCACAGTCTGTAGAATATATAGGTATATAAGATTATATCAAAGATATAACTCAAGCCTTAGCAGGATGAGGCCTTACTTTGGCTTTGAGGTATTAAATATCTCCTGAGGTGCAGCCTACACTTTTTTTACAGAGGACTCTGTACTGTGGGTCAGAAACCTCTGCTTCTAAACCTGATTCTTACCTTGAAAGAAACCCAAATGCTATGGGATCGGGATGACTGAATTTTATGCTTTTTCCATACTATTGGAAAAGTACTATTGGAAAAGCTCCAAAGGAACCTAGTACAAGGCCAGCTCTGAAAGCAAGCCTGATTCTTCCCCTTTCTCGTGTGGGGAAACCGAGGCAAGAAGGAAGAGAGAGTTGCAGATGCCGAGAGCAGGGATGGTTGTCAGAACCAGCATCAGGGCTGATTTTGGGGCCCATGCTAGTGCTGTTAGACCACACCTTAACGAGATGAATTATTAATACAAAAGCTGCACGGGAAATTCATTTCTGCTGCCTCTCACCAGAGCCAGCTGTTCAGACTTGAATGTGTCACAGTTGCACAACACCAGTTTTGCCTTAAGGATACAGTTACCCAACATGATGGGGTTTTCATAACAACCCTCCCAACAGTACCCTCATCCTTCCTCTGCCCTTCACCCTTCCTCCATCACCACCATGCTTTCAGTTTTTGGTCTGGACTGCGCTTGCGGAAGACACCAGAAGACAGGAGTCCCACATGAACACGGCGAGCACAGTGTTTGCAGTGGCCGAGCAGCCTCCTCTCAACAACTGGGCCAACCAAGATAGAAAAAATTAATTCACGTATTTAAACAGCAAGCATCAAAACCTGGCCCATTCCAGACAAAATCAATTTTAAGTCTTCCATCACCAGGAAAACGCTCAGATGAAATTAGTTCCAATGAGGCCAGGGGAGTTGCCTTTTTCCTGCAGATCCTACTAATGGCTGGTAGTAGAGGTAGGTCGGTGGCCAGTTTTATGATGGCCCTGTCCTCCTGTGCTGTTCTCCCCGGCCTCCTCCCATTGTAGGTACTCGCTAGCCACAGCATGTTTAGGCCCCGGATTGTGAGTTCACTGGGTTTGCACTTGTTTTGCAGGTTTTTTGAAGATGAAATCCTATTTCCTAATTGGCATCCTTAGGCATTACCGCAATAAAAAACAACAAATAGTAATAACAAAAAACCTAAGGACGGAAGGTGGGCGAAGAAATGCCTAATTGCCTACACAATACTGGGGCCACAAGCCACAAGCAGCACGGGGAGCCTGGGGAAGAGCGAGTGGGTGGAGCGTCACCTGCACAACAGAGGGCTGGGCAGGGAAAGAATAGGTCTTGCGAGACAAAACTGACTCTTTATTCTGATAGCATCATGGAATTTATAAATTAAGGGATGACAGCTCTAGATGAAGCATGGCACGAGTTGCTTTATTCCCTGTATGCGTGCAGCCTGGCTTGGCACCCTCACAGACTCGTGAAAGAAAAAAGAAAGCAGTTGCAACAGTGGTGGAACAAGCCAGGAGGTGTGGGAAGGAGTTCCCAAACAGGGAGCTGTGGGGTTTGCTACAGAAGGACCACTGCTATGCAAAAAGAACCGTGCCGTGCCACGGCAGCAGGAGCCACGGCCACTGCTCCAAGCCTTGGAGCAGGCAGCAAGGCCAGGAAAATGTGTGCTTCCAGGTCTGTGCTGGGCTCCACGCAGGCAGAGGAGAGGCATTTGCTCATCCAGGTGTCAGCCACCAGCCGAGCAGCCATTCCTCTCCTTCTCCTGGGAAAATACAACACACTGAGCATCATTTTCCTTAATATTTATTTGAAGTAGTTCTCATAGCACTCAATATGTGTATTGCTTGGGAATGCTTAGGCCAAAGGATAACATGCAGAGCAGTGGAGGACCAAATCTTCTTTCAATCTGCATCTCTGGACGGGGCGTGCAGGAACAGTTTGCTGCCAAAATGACCGAGGCAGGGCCTTGCGCAGCGGTGAGGAACTGCGGGAATCCATTGCCACAGGAGGTTGGGGAAGCAGACTATTAGCAGGCATAAGAAGGGATTAGACAAGATTTGTGAACAATGCCTCCATTACCAGCTAATAAAAGGAGCAGGCAGTTCCAACCACTGGGATCTCAGCAAACTGGACCAGCCGAGGAGGCCAGGTGCATGTGCTTGCATCTCCTGCTGCTACCCCTCGAGCCCTGCAACCCACATCTCCACCCAGGCAGCTGTGCTGGGAGGCTGGAGCCTTCCAGGCCCTGCTGGCACCTTCAAAACCTCATCCAGATGGCCAGAAGCTGTGCAGCCACCCCAATGCCTTCACAGGTGTTGGGCAGGGGTAGTGTTTTCGGTTATGTCTGAGCCAGCAGGACTTCCCTTAGGGTTTGGCTGGTTAAAGTTCCTAAATGGTGCTGCTCCCACTGAAGGAGAAGGCAACTAGCACAACGCACTTGAAAGAACAAAAAGGAATTGGCTTTAAAAGACATTCACTTGGCCTCAGAAAAACAATTCAATACAATGGGATGGAGGAACACACACAAAAATCTGTTAATACATTAGAAGTTAAATGATGTTTGGGATAGCAGCACAATGGCTCGCTCTCCACAAAGTGCCCAAAGCCAGCTATTCCCTCATCTGACAGTGAAAGAAAGAGTGGGCAGCAAACTACCCACGACTTTCCAGCTGAATCTTCTAACTCTGTTTAACTTATCATACCATTTCTGAACATCCCCACGGCCCTTCCCAGGACCTTTTCCAGCTCCACACATCTTGCCCAAGATCAGGGGAATGGACTGGAAACTGGAAACTGCACTCACAATTAGGTTCACCATGGATTTTTACTCCATTTTTCCCAGTACTTTTGCAACTCAGTCCTGAGATTGGGTTTGTCTGCTTGACAGGAACTGAGCTGTCACACATTACCCGTAATCTAACATCTTTTTCCCATGTGGTAATAACAAAAACTTTTTTTTTTCGCCCTCCAAAATGAAAGATCATTTTCTCCTCTGTCTTTGTGCTCTGAATTTCATTTAACGCAAGCTATCAATGACTCACTCTGTATTAGGAGCTCCTTCTAGGTCCTTTCATAAGGACTGAAGTTATTGTCTGCCTTTTCATGGAAAATAGAGATCTCAGCAAAGATTCTTGTGAGGCTGCTAATAAAAGCACTGACAGATTTGTACATTGAAAATATGAGGCTGTTTATAGAAAAAACAGCAGGAATGAGGAAGAACTGCAATGGCTGACAGACGCGTGCAAGGGAAAAGGCTTAAAATATCTCTTGGTGTATATATAGGTATACTTGGCTAAATAACAGCACAGAGAACATAACTAAAGAATACAAATACTTGGAGGGGATGAACAAAGGATGGATTCGGGTGGAACACAGACTATGACTGGGAAGAATGGAAAAGTAAAAGGAAAATATAGGATCTTGGGAATAGTCTTCCCCCGTGACCTATGTGCAGATGTGGGAGAATGGAAGTAAGAAGTCCCTCAACTTTGGGACACTGTGAACAGCCCTGGGGAAAAAGGACCTGAAGCAACAGCAGTGAGCACTCACAGAAATGCACTCCATGACCTGATGTATGTCTCCAGGCTCACAGAAGATGACTAATCAACACAGGAAAGCATTCTGGTTCACTTTACATTTTTGCTTATGAGTTTTCTGCTCTTTAAGTCCTGCTGTAGAAAATAGGACACAATGTCATTAAAAAAATAAATAAATAAATAAAAAAGGCAAGCCCATTCCTCTCACAGCCATTGAATATTAATTTCTTAGAGAAAAGAGCACCACCTAGTGCTGCTTGCTGATTGATGCTGAAGTGTCTCCACATGCTCTACCCACATGGACTGATTTTAGTGTTATCCCACAGTTTGTCCAGCCACGTTTGTCCAACCCTTAGCAGCAAGAGCATCCCAGCTCAGGATGGGAGCAGCTGGTTCATCCAGAGCTTGACATCTCTCAGCTGCATATGCTGAATAAGGCAGCGCCCTGGGCAGCTGGTTACCATAATTATGGTTATTTGGCTGATTCATTCAAGCCAGATTCTACCACCCTTACTCACCCAGTGGAGATCTGTGCTTCACTGATAAGCCTCGCCGCTTTCACTGGGGTAAAAAACATTAATCAACACTCACAAGACTTAAGGCTTAAGAAAGCAGAAGACCAGACCCTTGCACTTCAAAAAAATAGGTGAAATTCTTTGCATTTACCTTCTGATTCTACACTCAGACCAAACTTTCAAGCTTTTTTTTACAAAGGTGAAAGCTCTGACCTTTTCTTATTATTATTAATAAAATCTCTAGGAGGGAGGTCTTCAGAGAAAACATTGCTTTTCCTGAGAATTGCCCTCACTTTCATGAAGATAGATCATATGTAACATAATTATTTTTTCAGTATTAGTTGTTAAAATCCACTATTGCTGGCTTTATTTTGTTCTTTGGGTTATTAACCCACACAATGTTTGTACTCATATTTTCAGTCTTGAAAACCTTCCATTTTGTCTCACGGCTCCAGCTTTTCTGTCACAAAGTAATTAAAATTTCAGAAGAAGGGAAGAAACAGGTAAATCAACTCAGAATGATTCCGCATCAGCTATCGTTATTCATTATTTAAATAGCTCCAGACTTGAAGATACATGTAGCATTGGTTATGTGGGCTGATTTACATGAAGACGTCTATAGTAAAATGTCATTTAAAAGTCTTATTCCATTTAAATTGGTGAGTTTCCTAAGCGATCTTAAGGAGCCATGCTACCATGGCTAGATTCAATTTATCTAACAATGGAGTTATTTCTTCTCATTTTTAAATTATTCAACATTGTACCATTCATTTCAGCTGAAAGATGATGAAACTCAGCTATTCAAATTTCTTCCGCATCTTTTGATTTGCCAGACACAGTTTGTCCAGAGAGATTTTTATTTCTGTTTTATAATCCTCATTTTCACCCTATCAGGCAGCCTTTGCAAAGCATATTCTTCACCTGAAAATAAATGATCGATGTTACCTGCAGCTATTTCTGCCACATTGTACCCACAGATATCACTTATGGTCGTTTCTTACTTCGAACAGGATTTTTCTTTCTAAAATTTCAGGTTGCTTGTTTGGGATGTTTTTCTTTGTGTGAAAATTAAGTTTCTCTTCATATTTTATTTTTAATTTTAATGAATGGAACCTTGATTTATTCTTACATATTTATGCCCTTCCGAAGAAGTGACAGCAGAATTTGCCTGTGTCAGTATGTGTAATTGGATACAGGCACCGGCTGCTGAATAAGGGTGGTACAGAGTCTGGGTAATTATGAAATAATGATGGTCTGCGGCCAGATCATGCTCAGCTCTTGCTTTCTGCATGGGACATCAAGGTGCGGGTTGCCAAAAAAAAAAAACACAAACTGATTTGGGACATCTGTAACCATGCTGGTTCCCCGTCCTACTGGGCAGGTCTCAGGCACTTTGTGGGGAATGAGGAAAAATCCTGTACAGCTTCTGCCCTCAGTGTGCCCAAAACACACCGACTGCTGTGGCTGAGGCTGCGCTGATGCCTGCAGGTCACCGGTGGGTATCACCAGGGCTTGGTAAGGGATCCGATGTCAACGTGATGTCACGGTACAAAATAAATTGGCAAAGGCTGGCTTTCCTTTTGCCTCTTTCCTGTAGTAATGACCGTGGGGAAATTGGGAGTGTCTGCAGGGAGCGTTATCTCATTGCACGTGGGTTTGATTCTGTTATGGTGCTAAGCAATAGATTTAACATCTATTCATAGCTGCACCAGTGACAGTGTAATTAGCTAATTAGTAGGGACTAATTGTTAAAAACACTGTATTGCAGCTACACCAAATTAAATAGCCTGTATACTTCTATTTGGGAGAGTTATGAGTTCATGCTTTCGCTCCTTAGGAATCAAACAAACTCCCACGAAATAAAACCCAAACCAGCAATTCAAAGCAAATTTACGCTCCACTATGACTAAACCAGGGGCAATAAGAGACTGGCAGCTGCATAAAGGTCAGCTTTATGGCCTCTTGCAGGAAGCAGAGCATGTAGCTAGAAGCAGGTGAGATCCCTGCTGGCACCAAGGGGATGGGGCACATGTGCTGCCCTCCAGCCTGGCAGCAGGACTCTTGGTCCAAAAGGAAGCCAAAGCCACCAACCCAAATGGGCCTGGGCTGCCTTTACAGCAGCACCGGGAGGGAGTGAGCCCTGCCCAGCTCTGCCTGGTGGCAGGTCTGGAAAAGCAGAGGCACTGCCGGGGTCTGGGGAAGCAGACTCCCACCTCTTGTATGAATACGGCTGCGTTAATGCAGTTTGGGATGGTTGGGTTCCCTGGGAGACCTTCCTTTTCCCACACCCTGACACCGTGCCCACTCTCAGGAAGGTTCAGCAAGGGTGAGGCCAGATGCAGGCAAGGAACAGGAGTCCGGCTGTGATTGCTGCTGCAGGAGGAAACGAGCGACAACCATTTAAAACTGTCACAGACCAAAGGTGTTTTTCTTTCCTTTCCTTTTTTATTTTTTTATTTTTTTCTCCCAGACTGTCTATCTGTCTCTAGCCCTGGTTTTGTTCTGTGTTTCCAGCTAGCATATAATTACCATGAATTATACAGCAGAACAGGGTGTGTGCAACCGCACCTCGAACAAGCTGGTTCCCATTGGCTTGAGCAATGGCTGGAGAAGGGCACTTTCCCAAGCACAGCTTCAAACACGCAGTCTGGGAGGCCTGTGCAGAAAACTGGCTTGTTTAAAAACTTCTCCAAGTGCTGTATTGTACCTCTGGTGCCATTGCTAGCTCTTTAATTAACTAACCCTTGTCCCTCTTTGTAGCAAACACAGAAACATGAAAGCTCACACATTAGAACAGTATTAAAGTGATACAGATACTTGCTGTCAAGCATTTTTAACAAACGTCTGATAAATCCTTCTTCTCATGCTTGGGCAGGGAAAAATACCCACCTTGCAGACTTTGAGCCATTTCTGGATTTCAGTTTAGGCCTCAGACTATCCTGTTGCAGACGCCTTTCATTCATTCTTCAGGAAGGCATCCTAGAGGTTCAACATGCAAGGTGATTTTAAAATGCTGCTGCTTCCAAACACTAAATTAAATATCAAATCTTTGGCTGGCTGAAATGCTTCACATCAGAGCACTCTGGGAGACAGCCACCGAGCCCACCCACCTGGAAATCAGTGCTGCTGCTCAAGCCAAAATATAGCAAAACTTATGATCATTGGATAATAAGAAAGAGTATTTTTTTACATTATGAATATTTTTTTACTATTTATTATTTACTATTATTATATAACTATTGTTATATTATTATTATTATATTACTATTATTGCTATTACATTATTACATTACTATTATTTTTACCATTTATTATTTACTATTATACTGTTATTAGTATAATACCACTATTATACTCGTATTTATTACATGATTATTATATACAGAAATAACATTTAGTCTTCCACTTTATTTCTGCATAGACCTACTTGGTCTAATTTCCCAGGTAGGATAACACAACAAAGATGTAGAAATTTGTCTGAGAACCTCTCGCTATTTGTGCTTCTTGCTGACAAAGCAAACTGCGGGATATCAAAGCAGCTATCTATGTAGATGTTTGCTTGGGTGGTAGATGGGGGCAGGACAGGAAGAAGCCCTGGGGCTCCGTGGAGAACATTTCTACATTGATTTCAATTCCAATACATTTCACTGCTGGAGTTAAGGTTTCCAGATTGAAGGCCTTAAATTAGTGCTTAGGCTCTGAATTAATCTATCTGGAAAACCTGTGACCACATTTTGCTGCTTGCTGAACCATGGGACAAAGTCCTGCCTCCCCATGCTGAAGGGTATGATGGACACAGAGGCCTAGAAATATATCCTGAGGTAAAATATCCCTCAGAGCAAATTCAGAAGAAAATTCAGAAGAAAATGAGGTCTTCCTACATCCCTGGGCATGGTACTCCTGATGGGTTGGGCAAGCAGCTTAGCGGCCTGTACTTTGCAGTGCAAAGTAATAACTGGCAATGATAAATAAACCGTACACATACCAAGGTCCAAGATTGATAGTGAACAGCTGGCATTATGGGAAACTTACACTATAGGGAAATTTTGATGTAATTGTCCACTGTGGGTGTCTGTTCACACTCCATCTGAACTCCTCAGACACCAGGCAGACCCAGTGCAGCACCTCATGCACTCAGCAAACCCTCCCGAGAGCCACAGAGACCTTGCTCTGAGGCTGGGTGAAAGCAGAGGGGTTGAGGCATTATTGCCTTCCACTTAGAGGGCTGTTCCTGCCTCATCTCGGCCAAGGGGGCCGTTTCATCAGAATGACAGCATTCGCCACGAAAGCCTTTGTACAGCCTTTTCTGTCTAACCTCTAAGCTAGGAGGCAACAAAACTAGTCAAAGAATTGTACCTAGGGCACATAGACCCAGAACCCAGGTACAGAGCAATATACCTCGGTATTATTCACCACTACCCAGCTCACCCTTCAATCTTTAGCATAACCACATGTATTTTTCCAGGATGCTCCACTATGTGGTCTGGCCTTCCTGTATATTTTCTAACTGAACTACTACTGACAGCCTTTCTTTTAACCCATGGATTGTATTCTTTCAAATGAACCTGAACTTTAATCTGTGTTACTATCTTTACATACTGAGCTACCTTTTGTTGCCCAACATGTTTTATAAATTAATTTTTGGGTACCAAAAATGATTTATGTACTATGATTTACATACTATGCTGCAACCCCCTTTTTAGTTGCTAACAAAATCTTGAGAAATCTCTTCTGGGAGGACTGAAATTTTCCAGGCTTGGCTCAGTTCAAAGATATACACATAAAAGAAAATACATATATACATGCCTAATCTTTTTTTCTCGTTGCTGTTATATGATATAGACAGAGATAAAAGAAATTCTTTTCTCATTTTATGAAACATCAGTGTCACTATTGCTGTAATGTTATTAGGAAAGGCAAAGATCTGATGTTCTGCATAAAGCTCCAGCTCTGAATTATGCGGGAGTAAAACCATTCAGCATTTTTTGAAAGGAAAGTAACCCACACTCATGCTCACAATGAAAACAGGAAAATTTAGATTAGCCGTATCCTCAAGGCTCAAAAAAGAAAAATACAAAGATAAAAATATCCAATATTTGTTGTTTTGCAAAAATATCACTATATTCCAGCAGAGATTTTTGAGGTGGGGTGTTAGCAAATCTGAAATCTTGCCACATTCCTCTTCACCTGAGTATCTGAACACTGTCATTGGAAACAGATGATGTAAGATGTCCTCAGCAAGCAGCACCTCGTTTTGAAGCAAGAAGAAACAGGTTTTGGATCACCAGGGAAATGGCATCGAAACACCTCTGTGTCAGGACACCCAGGAAAACATTTCATCACATCCCATAAGTCTCACCACCCGCTGGCTGTAGCATGTGTGACAGCACGGCTCTGAAAGATATTTTCAGCACTTACTGACACGGTACACACAGCATGTCCCAACAGTCACACCACAGGCTCGTTTATCCCCTTGTCCCGTTTCTGACTGTTCCTCCTGGATGCGTGGGGCAGACTATGCCAAAAAGACACAGGCACCAAAAAAACTTTAACTGTGTATTTCCCAGACTGCAGTTTAGGAACTTTCCCGTCTTGCCATCGTGTTCAGGACACATTTCACAGCCACTGAGGCCATTGCTAAAGGTTTACACAGGTCTAACTCACCGCTGGCAATGCTGAGCGCTGCTGCGTCCTCATGAGGCACAACAATAGCTCTCAAAAGTCTGTATTACGGTGGAAATAAAGAGTAATTTCACATCAGCGCGAGCTAGTTGGCAGTCCACCAGCCTTTACACACCTCTTTGTGTCTCACCCACACAGCAGCCAGTTAGTTTGGCTGCTCTCCTGCTCTGGGGACAGAGCCTCCTCCTCAGGCAAAGGGGAGCTGGCTGCTGCGGGTGGCTCTTGCAGATGGTCCCCATGCCCTATACACTCATCGTGCTCATGACTGGTTGCTCACAGAGGCTGTGGGGTCTTCTTGGGGATCTTCAGAAGCTGCCTGGACGTGGTCCTGGGCAGCTTGCTCTGGGTGTCCCTGCTTGGGCAGGGGTTGGAGCAGCTGGCTCCAGAGGGCCCTGCCAGCCTCAGTTGGTCTGGGATTATAGAATTATGGGATTTGGGGATTCTGGGATTTGGGGATTCTGGGATTCTGTGCCTGAAGCCATGTGGTTGGCCTGGAAGAAGGCCTTGTCTTCTCACATGATGCGAGGGTGCTGGGAGCATGACCGAGGCACATCAGAACAGCATTCCCATGGTCAGAGTCCAATGTGGTTCCTGGAGGTGTTGGTGTCCCATAAGGACCAGGGGTTAAAGATGCTCTACAAATGGGTTCAAAAAGAAGCATTTGAACCATCTTTGGCCCAAGCAATGCTGATGAGCACTCTGTGGTCTTGAACCCAGCCATGCTCTAACGATTCCCAAGAGGTGCAGGCTCCCTGCGGGCTGGAAGCGCGGTGTCCCTGCAGCTGGAGGAGTGGTTTTCCACCTCACCCTGGCGGCTGGTTAGGGAGTGGGTCCCTGGCTGGCAGTCTCACCTCTGTGAGCTGGGGAGCGGCTCCTTAATCTCATTCTTGGTTGACTTCATGGCAGCCCTTGCGCAAGCCCCGGAAATACTGCCAGGCAGCTCTGTTATGTGAACACCCTCGGAGCTCTTCTGTGCTCAGCTTGAAACAGACTTCAAAGACGCACTGCTTCTGGCCTTCAAAAGCAAGTTGCTGCTGCCCCCAGAGGGGAAGCATTCCCTGGCTTCCCTTCTTTGCTTTTCCCTTTCCTCCGCTTTGCTTTCTTCCCTCTCCTCTGCTCCCCTTGCAGCCTCTGCTCCCTTAACCTCACCAGCATGAAATCAGGACTCACATATTTCTCCTTTCCCAGCTGTTTCCACCATGGCAGAGGACTCTAGCAGAGAGGCAGGGTGAATTGTCGGGGTGTCCTTGCCCAGAAACCCTACAAGACACCAGGCTACCACCGCTGGCCTCTGCCCTGATCCTTCACTGGGCTGAAAGGGTGGAGGGCTGAGATGTTCCCTCAGCAGAGCCAATCCTCACCCCTTTTTAATCACAAATCTCATAACAGTTGGATATTTTTCCTGGAATTCTAGTTCTGTGGAAGTACATAAAAAGGAGAAACTGGCACTGATTTATTTATTTATTTATTTATTTAATAGATGTATTTCTAGGTTCACTTCCAGACTGTAAAGCCTGAAAATACGAACCAGAGGCAGAGCCACGTGGAGCATGGTGAGGTGGGCACACATTGCCATCGCTGCGTGCCAGCTCCCCCATCCCGGGCACCTTCCCCAGCACCTCTCCTCTCCAGAAAGCCAGCCTGGATGTAAGTGAGAGTGCTCAAAATTCAGTCAATAAAAAGAAGCACAAACTGCTATTAATAAGGTGAAAAAAAAAATAAAAATAAGATTGTCCATAGTACCTGACCCCCTTATTTCACCATGGATGGGTAGGGCTGGGAGCATTAGTAAGCCTTTTCCTTCTATTTCTGGCTGTCATCTTCAAATTCATCAGTCTGCGGACAGACGGGCAGTGTCGGTGATCCCTGCAGTGGAGACCTGTCTGCAGGTGAGCTCTGACAGCCCCAGATCTGTTTTCTCTGCAAGTCTTTCTGGGCTAACCTCTTCAAAGTACAGGGGGGAAACACCATCTGCCTGGTGGATCAGAGGAAGAGCGAACGAGATTTAATTAAGATGATTTTGCCCTCCAGTCAGGTTGTTTAAAAATTAATTTCAGCTCTCCTTCCCCTTCAATAAAGCTCGTAAGCTAGAGAGCAGTGCACCCTGGACTATTGATTCTGCCTCTCCAATTGCAGTGACCTAAATTTGGGGTGCTCCATCCATGAGTGGGCGCCCAGGGTTGTCGCTGTCCTTGGATTAGCTGCTGGCTTGGATTAGAGGCAGAGTTTGACACGAATCCTTTAATTTCTTTTAAATGCATCATGATTCATTATCTCCGGCGGGATCCTGTATCAGGTGCATGAAGAAAGCTTAGTGAGAGGCAAGCTGAGGTTGGCTGATCAAAGCTGTGCCCTAGGCAACGTGAGAGTGCTTCCCTGCCTGCTGCATCTGGTTTCTGCAAAGGTAGACAGCTTCGGTTTCAGTGCTGGGATCAACTAGAAGGAAACTGAGATGTGTTTCATTTTTTTTTCCCAATATTTTTTCCCCTTCAGCTTATCAGTCATGTCAGTCCTACACAACAAAGAATAACTAAAGGCCCAGATCAATTTGGCTTTCATCTACACCTGTGAAGCTTACGTCATCTTCACTGAAGGCTCCGTAAGTGTGGCAGACAAGTTTTTGGCTAGCAGAACATCAGCCTGGCAGAGATAAAGCTGTGAAACTCTTGAGAAATGCCCTGGTTCCTGAGCCCTACCCAGAGCTGTGCTGATCGGGATGCAGATCTGCTCCCATTAAGTAATGCAGCAGGCAAACAACAGGGAAAAGAATTTGGGAAGGAATTTAGGATTGGTGAGTACTTTCGACTTCAGCTCTCACCGATTATATATGCCATGGTGCATTGCATAGTCAGCCACTCCCACGAGTTGCCGAGCAACTTAAAATTATATTCATACAAAACAAACCCCTACGTGCCTTCATAAGGCTGAGGGCCATGCACGGAGCTGTCATTTTATGTGTTGTGCCTGAAAGTAATGGCAATTTTAGTCCAGTGACACCAAAAGGAGTTGCAGGAGTTGCATACATCGTCATCAGAGCACACTGCCTCACTTTACAGGAGATGCTTGCCAATAAAATTACGCTGGTTATCCGCTGGCTTCAGTCTTTGGCTGAGGAGCAAGCCTTTGCAGCACTACGTGATACCAGTCTGCAAGCTCAGCAGTAACGTGGGCTCTTGCCAGTCCCTCTCTAGTAATCTAATCAGCGTCATTAAGGAAACCTTTTAAGAACGGAGATGCAGGGTGACTCTGACTTGGTTTGTGTAGCTCCCCTGACATGCCCAGTGCTTCTCCAGGATGGAATTGGGCTCCACTTTTCATCATAGTGTTCACATCAGCAACATGTTTCTTTCATGCCAGAAGCCCAGTGGGCTGGAGTTTTAGCAGCATTTTTCAAAATGTGTTTCTGAGGCTTAGCATTACCCATGAAACAGCAAACCAGAGACCGTGAGACTGCACAGGTCTCTGTAGAACTGTGCCTTGCCCCCGCCCAAGCACGCCGTGGATGAGGACAACTTCAAGCACAACAACACAAATGGTTTCTGCCCATACCTCATTCTTTAGAAGGACGTGCAGCCGTGCCTCTTCTGCCTCCACCCACAAGAACTCCAAAAACCTTGAAAAGATCAGAGCAGTCAGCTGGGATTAGAGCAGAAAACCAGACTGTGGCCAGTGTAAGGCATGTTGGGGCAGGCGGATGCAAACAGCAGAGGTCTTCTGCCCATGCTCCAGGCTGGCACAGCAGGAGCCAGCTCTGCTCTGGAGGCAGCCCAGCACCACATTTAGGGCAGCCCAGAAGTGGGCAATATAGTCCTGCATGAAAAGTCATCTCTTTGGGGTGGGCTAAACATGCATTCATGTGTGGGGCCAGCTGGGTGCCAGGGCAGGGCAGCTCGAGTCTCTCTGTGCTTGCCCACCACAAGGGCACCCTCCTCTGCTCCGAAATCTGTGTGGAGGAGTGAGGTGCACAGCTCCTCTGTGGGGCTGCCGATTCCATGGGACTCGTGGCTGGGTGACTGCTGGAAAGGTGTGGGCGGGAGGGGGTGTGCTGTGCCAGGAGAAGAGCTGGAGATGCTCGGTCCTTCGCAGGTCCTGTTCTTCAGACCGCTCCTCCCAAACTCCCCAGCAGGCTCCTGGTTCAGTGGAACTGCCCAAACCATCCCTGAAGGCATGGGTGGCTGCTCCCCTTGCTGTACCTACTGGTAGGCCAGGAGGGGCTGTTTTGGCACCGCATGACAGGAGCCACAGATGCCACCGAGCAGCACCCTGCTCCGGGCAGGCCCCTCCTGCTGTACCCAGCACCCATCTGAAGCAAAGCCTGCCCTGGCTTCATCCTGGCCCAAATTTGTGTCGCTGCAGCTTCCAGCTTCTGAGCCTCCTTTACGCCTTTTGTAAGGCTCTGAAGTGGCAAAGTAAATTCACATCTTCAGACATGGTGCTGGCAAAAACCACATGCTTTGAACACGGCCTTGCCCTTCATGACACACTGAGCAGGCCTTGGACGAGGCGCCCCCGAAGCGTGGCCTAGGCAGGAGCACGCCTGGCCCACCTGATGGGGTTTGTCTGTGATGTGTCCTGGGAAATCCCAGCCTTGATTGGGGACTCTGATAGGCAGACCAGGAGTTGAAGCTGAGAAGGAGAAGATTAATTCATATGAAATAAGCCTGGGTTGGAGGAGGAGGCCGTGCTGGTGCTGTAACCTCTGATTTCACAGGCGCAGGCGCTTCGGCGGTGCCCCCTCAGCACCACAGCTGCCTCCTCTGTACCCCAGAGCCACGGCACAGCCACCAAGAGAGCCCAGGGTGGTTCAAAGGAACATTTAGCAGGCTCATTTTTGAGAAGGAGGCATTTTGGAGTCTCCTTTGGAGCTATTCAAGGCCTGTCTGGATGCCTACCTGGGCAGCCTGCTCTAGGGAACCTGCTTTGGCAGGGAGGCTGGACCCGATGATCTCTGGAGGTCCCTTCCAACCCTACAGTTCTGAGATCCTGTGATTTCTGAATACCTTTAAAATTGACGATGCCACTAGTTTTTGGTTTTTTTTTTTTTTTCCCCGGCTGTTAATTAAAACCTGTCTCAGACAGAGGCACTTTTTAGCCAGTGACTCGAAGGAGGAATTCACCTTTCCTTCAGAAGTCCCTGGAAGTGAGCCTGCACAAAGGAAGCGCAGCCGTCCTCCCAGGAAGGCAAACCTCGCCTCGGCTTTCATCTCTTCATGAAATGCATTAATAACTTTTTTCTTTTTTTTCCCACCCATAATAACATGTGTCAAATGTCTAATAAACAGCGCCCTTCTCCTCTGATGCTCAGTAATCAGCCGCATGGCACATACACAAGTGAAGATTAGAGATGAGGCCGGGCTGGAGCTCTGCACCATGATTACAGCACAGGAGTCTGAGCAAGCTGGCAAGAGGCTGGGACTGCTCCTCCTCGCATGCTAGGAAATGGGGATTTTCATAATTCTGCTTCCGTGGCTACCATTTCATCCAAAATATAAAGGGATTTTTGGTTGAAGACCTGTAATTATTTAAGAGCTGCTTATGTTTACGCGTTACCTAACAATACTCTGAAGCACGTTATGAAAAGCAGTTGCATGCTTTTGATGAGCCCTTGCTAGGATTAGGAGAGGATTGGTTGTGCTTCGTGAGGATGAGCTCCACAGCTTTTATAACACCCTGGCATCGCATGCAGAAACTGATACTGGGAAGAGTTTGCTCGGTGCAAGGATGTCTTATTATGAGCAGGCACCTCGCAAAGCTTTCTCACCTCCGGCTGTTGCATTTGTTGCCTCCTGCATGGAGGGCACCAGCTCCGGGCTGGCTTGAAACAAAGCAAGAGCAGGGGATGGAAAGTGGGCAGGAAGGGTGGGCAGGGAAAACTCAGTGAAACCCATATAATAAAGAGAGAGATCTCCAAATCTTCTGACACAGAAACACAGCAGCTGAGAGAGAGGTCTCTAATAAACCCAACGTATTTATGGCACTTCATGGCTATAGATGAGGAGAAAAAGTTTGAGATAAAAGGAGAAGATATTGGAGGATTAGTGAATGTGATTATTTTTTTGTTATTTCAATGTGAAATAGGTTGGATTTGCATGAAAATTATGGTGTCAATTATAGTGAAAATGATTTCTGTTTCCAAAGACCCAAATTTTTAGCAAAATCATTATGAATCTGATCTACTTGAAATCTGGCTCTACAACGGAGCAAATATAAAACTTCATTTCAAAGACATTTCTATCTAACTAAACTTTACTATTTTTACATTATTTTTTTTATTATTTTTTTTTTTACAATTTTCATACTAAAATCAAAAAATAAATGAGTGTTTTTGTCTCTCTTGATACCTGTGTTATCCTACAAATGCTGACAGGGCCAGCCTGTCCCTGTATGTTTGATGACAGCAGATATGTGGCATCTCCATCTTTTCCAAATCCCTTCTTCTCCAGTTTAGGATTATTTAATGAACAGACACCAAGAAACCTACCCAAAGTAGGTTTAATTATTCCCTTTATCCCCTGTAAAAACAGAGAAAATAAGGAGGAAAAAAAAAAGCAAAGCAAAAAAACAAAACAAAACACAAAGCAATCAACACCCAACCTCCCAGGCAATTAAGCAACATTTTTAGTTTGCAAATGATCTCTCACTTTAGAAGAGTAAACTTCTGAAAGATGTTAAAAAGCCTTGTTTTTACTGATTTTTTCATTTTGATGCTAAGAAGTTGAAGCTGCACAGTCAACATAAAATTATCCAACAGAGAAAATTCTTTGTGGACTTTTCCCCCGCCACCTTCTCTCACTTCAGACTCTTCTTCGTGACAAGTTTAGCGACACGGTGGAGACTTGCACTCAAAAACTTACACTCAAATTCGGACCTCAGCATAACGAAAGTCCTGCTGGCTTTTGGAGTCCCAGATCTTGCTGTGCTTCAGCATCCTGTGCTCCTGACCGTGTGTCCTCCCCATGGAGTGCTTGCAAACTCCAAGGTAGTCCAGTGCTTTCCTCTTCTCCTTCCCTAATAGCAGGCTCTACTCTCGCTTGCCAGTTTAACCTGGAGCCCGCAGCTCTGTGCTTGGCTTTTGTGGCTCCAAATCTTCTCTCCTGGTGATTTTCAATCATGTCAAGGCATACTCTGCTCCCTGAGCCTCAGCCTGCACCAGGGCATTGCAATCCCAGGGGATTTCGCCTAGCTCTGCCCTTGGGTTCCCTCGGCCTGTTTTTTCCCAGACCTCCTCCCAGTCTGGTTTCTTACCAGGCACTCAGCCCGGGGCCCGGCTGGCTCCTCAGCCCCAGATCGGCCACCGGCCACAATCTCTCTCTCTCCTTTTTAATTACTCTCTTTAAAAACAGATTCTTCATGCAGACCAAACTTGCACTGGGTGGGTGCAGTGTTTCTTACACTTCACTGCTGCCCTGTCATAGACGGCCTCGTTTACATGGGGTTAAAGGCACTAATTTCAAACGCACAAAGCAAGTACCGCAGAATGAGCCCTAATCAGAAGTTAGGCCCTGTGAGGTGTTCTTCCAGATATTCCCCACTGACCAGGAATTTTCAGCTGTACCAGGCCTTTGAACACCTCTACTCAGCCAGCACATGGTGCCAGCTCTCTGCTGGCCTGCCCACGAAGCGGGGACACTCTCCAAGGAACAAAAACCAATGCATCTTCCAAAAAACCATGAAAGCCACGTGCAGCATCACCTCCCACCGCAGTCCAGCCTGTCTCCTCATGCTGTGAGGAGCCCTAGTGTGGTCCTACAACCCCCCAAAACCCCAAAATGTGCGTTTCTCATGGCTCACGCCCTGGACTTTGCTCTGTCAGTGCTCTCTGACTTGGCTGGACCCAAGCCAGCTCGTGGGTGGACACAACACCTACCCCTTGGTTCCCAACCCCGTCACAGGAACAAGGCACGGGAAGGGGTCCCCGGAGCGCACCGGCACAGCTCTCGCATGGGCCTCGGCTGCTCCATGCACGATTCGTAAGGTAAACTGCAAAGGCAAAGTAAATGCAACTTGTTTTATTTGAAGTTGGAATAAATTACAACTGGAAAGCATAATTTATTGCTTTATAAATTGTCTGCTCTCAAAAAGGCATTAATATCAAACAGAAACGAAACAAAGACACATTCGATTAGCAGTTCAGTTCTCTCAAGCTGTATGAACGACTCAGTAGGGTGATTTCACTCCATATACGACTGAAATCTGATCATAGGCTCATAAACTTGGCTTTGACATGCATTATGACAATTCTGACATACTGAGGGGCCTGTGGACGTGTTTGTTCGTTTGCTTTAGGATATCATTTTTATTGCAGTTTTCCCTAAACGTACACCATCGAATACCCAGTCCTTCATTCCTCACTTAAACACAGATCCCACTGGTTTTAAAAAAATCCTTTCAAGATTCTTACGTTTTTCGACTCCTGCAGAAGGAGGGCTTCCGAATCTAAAACACAAAATAGTCTGGTCCCAAAACTAAGAGAAAAACAAACTTTTCCTAGGTTAAAATACTGAAATCCCACATACAGAAAATGCTTGCTTCCATTTTGAAAACTCTAGAAAAAAAAAAAATCCCAGCATTATCTGCATGAGCTGATGTGGATATTTAATATTTTTATTGTATGGTTACTCCGTGATTGAGACTGGTGTGAGTTTTGCTCAACGCCTTACTTCTTTAGGATGCAGACCCAGCCAAGCCCAGTCTGCCCTGAGTGCTGGGGCATGAGAGGCTGCCCCGGGAGGCTGCAGACACCCAACACTATGCCACATCCATACTGAGAGTGGGATCTGCCTAGCTCCTGCTAGATGCACCATTTAGGAGAGCCACGATGTCGCCTCCTTGGCTTCCCAGGGAGCCACAGCTCCTGGAAGCCAGAAAGAGAACGGACACTGATGGCTAACTCTCTTTGTA
Source organism: Netta rufina (assembly GCF_964035555.1). Lineage (NCBI taxonomy): Eukaryota > Metazoa > Chordata > Aves > Anseriformes > Anatidae > Netta > Netta rufina. The sequence continues at coordinate 191,385,459 of NC_140123.1, forward strand.
CCAAGAAAAAGGATTCCACCGAGGCATCCTGCCCTGCTCTGGCCCTCTCTGGGAGCACTGCAACAGCCCCATGCTCCCTCGATGCTGGCTGCAGAAGAGCATCAACCTGAGCAATTCCCCGAGCGGGGAGCCTGCACCTCTGCTCTTGCTTCCCTGGCCATGTCTCAAGCAGCACAAAGTGAGCTGCCCTCGATCACACCAGAGGCAAAACTCTCTAGAAACGGAACCAGAGGCTCCTGTCTCAATCAGCATTTGGAACAAGCCAGACGTTTGCAGAGCAAATCTCCAGGGCAGCTTCTCTTCAAACCACGAAACTGACTTTAAGAAGAATGAATCACCGGCACGGAAAATCCTTCTAAAACTGGCTTGGTATTACTCAGGTAAATCCTATTTAGGGAAGGGTTTTATTTTCCTATCAGCACTCTCATGTTCTTTTCATGCCTGCAAACAGCAGAGCGGGACGCTGGGTTATTTTACACCCTATTACTGAATGGGGACGGCCAAGTCTATCACTGGATCCAAAAAACACATAGCAAACTCAAAGCAAAATACTATCACATTGATTCTAGTGCAATTCCAGTTTCCATTAAAATTTCATCAGTCATGATGTACATTTTATGCAGAACTTCATTAAAAAACAAACACCACCACCAACAAAAACTTTGTCCTTCTAAGCAGTGCCCTCAGAAGTTTTTGTTTTGTTTTTGTTGGGCCAGAACAGATGGCAGCTGGATCTCTGCGAGGCGATAAAGCAGATTTTGGGGTGCTGTGCTCACCAGTAACAGCTCCCAAGCAGTCAAGTGCCGTGGTGCTGAGCTTCGGTGGGGGGCTGGGAGCTGTAACTGGGAGCTACGCCCAACCAGGCCGATCGTTCGGTGCTCCTCAGTGTCCTCCTCATTTGGGGACGGGACAACCCTGCTTTAGCTCCCAGCCACACAGTAAAGTGCATAACAGTCGTTCCCCTTCCTCCACCTCAGCTCCTGCTTCGGGAGGACCTTTTGGAGAAGTGGTTTTGTGGCCGGGTTGTGCTAGCACAAAGGTATGCACAAAGGCAAGGGCAGGCACACGGCGCACACCTGATGCGAGAAACATAACTCAGAAACACGCAGGGCTTAAAATCATCAGTCATCTTCATGAACAGATTCTTGGCTGACTTCTTCTTTCCTCAGCAGTTACAAATTTGTCTTTGAAGATGAGAGGGAGGAAAGCTAGCCTTCAGGGGGAGGGACAAGCAGAGACACTCGCAGATTAAAACGCACACACAAGTCATCCACCACACCGCTGACCTGTGCTTTGTGCTTCACCTGTACTTCGCAGCACAACACCTTATTATTTGAACCTTAATTCCTCATCCCTTTCAGAGGTTCCCAGGAGCACTCCTTTCCGTGTCAGTGAGATGTCCTAGGGCACTCTGCAGAGAAAACTAATGAGAGCTGTCACCAGAACAAGTACAGGGTTGCATTCAAGCCACAGACTCCGGAGGAGCAGGACAGAGACCAGACTTATTCCAGGTTCTGGTGCAAGAGCCACAGGGGAACAGCCAAAGCAGCAAGTCTAGCACGCACAGTGAGAAGGAAGACAGCCTACTCTGAGATGTGGCTCCTGCTCTCCTATCTTTATTTCTAGTTCACTGAGTTTGGCCTCCAGCAAGGCACTCAGGCCAGCTCTGAGGTCTCAGGGAGTTTCAGTTCAGAGCCCTCCCGACTGACCGGGGACACCGCAGTAGCTGGCACAACCTGGGAGCAAACCTGGAAGCAGAGCTGTAACTGCTGTGCTCTCTTGCTTGCCCACAGGGAGCACGGTGCTCACCCACTCTAACAAAACATGGCAGGCAGCAATTAGTGGTTATAAAATGTTCTAGCTTTTCACAGCCCTTTGTAAGTGCCGAGCGTTTTAAGTGGCATGCCTGAGAATTCAGTGTAGGGTTAGAAGCCACCGTTCTCCTCTCCTGCAGCCCTTCCCATCACAAAGTGTCTCAGTGTCTATGCTGCAATTTTACCAACAGAGGAGCTGGGTCAGAGTTCCAGTGGCTGGATCAGGCCCCTGAAGCAGACAAAAGACTTAGTCAAGCCAAACAAAGTCTCCTGATGCCAGGCTCAGTGCTACATCCCCTCCCCGAGAGGTTATGAACAGGATACAAATAATTCCCTGAAGGATCTGATGCATCACCAAGGGCAAAGAGCCTCCGAAGCTGTGCACAACAGCATCAAGTACAGCACCTGTATGTTACATATTCAGCTCCATCCCTCTTTCCCTTGTCACAAGGGCAGTCAGTTGCTCAGACAATCACCTTCTGGTCAGCCTCTTACGTTATTTCCTACGGAAACGCGGGTAAAGGTGTGTATGCGACTCAGTAGTAGAACAGGAGTTTTGTTTTACACGGGCTGAAAGAATGCTTCTTATACCCAAGTGAGACTTTTGCATGCACTCACCCAGAAGCTGCCTCTGCCGTGCTCCATGCCTGAGCTTCATGCCAGGTTCGCCCTGTGTAGCAGGCATATCATACGCACACAGTGACCTGGTACAAGAGCACATTCTGCAGGCCAGGTCTCAGGCCAAAACTCACCTACAAGACCTAAGAGTGTTGGTAGCTCTTTGCAGTGAATTGAGCTTTCACTAGGAATTAACATAAGCTGCGAGGACTAATCTCATACTCTGTGCACTTGCTTATTTTCTTTTCACAGTTCCACCGCGTTCTTCCTTAATACTAAAATGCTGAAGTCTTACGTAGCATTCAGAGCATTATTTTTTTGCTGGCTGTGTTTCTCTATGCTCTAAGCCTCTAGCACAATGCATGCAAAGGATAATGTCTGAACTTGTAATGCTTTTAACTAAAAAAATACTTTTAAAAACATAAAACATAAATTATTTATTCCTCTTCGTCCATTTTTTTAAGCACTGAGTCTTCTCCCAGCATTTTACACAGTTCGTTCAGTCTCTGCTGCATTTTGGGAATTCCTGCAAGCTGGGACTCCAGTCTCTGTTTCTCCTCACTCAGCGACAGACGGACGGCCGTGTTCAGCTGCTCAAAGCGCCAGCCTCCTTGTCCATCAAACTGCAGCAAGTGACTGTGGTACTTCCTGCGTCAGAAATCAGAACATCAGTAATTTTGCACACATGTTTTTGCACGCAGTTTGGGTGTCTGTGTCTGTTTTCAGTGGCGTCTCTCAGGAAGATGAGTGTTGTCCAGTCCTGGATCACTGGTAAGACTTTCACAAGCTTTTCAGTGACTCATAAACCCAGGGCACTCTCCTATAAGGGGTTGGGGTGTTTCAAAGCCTGTCACCAGGACTTCCCTAGGCCTTCACCTCCAGTGACATTACAGATATCTGATCATAACCCCTGACCAACACTCCTCCCAGCTGCAGTCTGTTGCACACACAAATAATACCTTCTCTTCAGAGTAAGGAAAGGGAACGTGTGCCCCAGTGCATTCAGGCACGATGCACCTGATGCTGATAAAAGCAGCTTGTTCAAATTACACCCCAGTTTGTTCCCCTTCATTTTATAAGGTTGGGTAAATAAACCTCCAGTCCTAAAATACTGCAAGGAGCCAAATTAAAGTCTGTGTAAGAGTCACAGATCTTTTGTGTGTCAGGGTGTGTGCACTAAAAATATTCAAAGGTGTACGTGTGTGTGGAGTTTGCCAAGACCTGACAGGACATTTATCAGGAGGTGCAAGAGTTCCCTCAGAGCTGCTGTTACGGCTGTGTAATTTATCACTATAAATTATAGAAGATGAAACATGTCACAAAACAGTGATTAGAAATTCCATCCGGGGAATGTGACAGTTTAATAAACTCAATAGCTTATGACATGAGGCTCAAACGAGATTCAACTTCAGGCTTACATTCACCCCTTCTTTCATATTATTCTTTGTGACACAAAATGCTTAAACCGTCCCTCTATTTTTTCACCCGTAAAAAATAAAATAAAATAAAATCAGGAAGCTAAGATAGATGACTGAGACATCTAATTGCTGTGGTACAAGAAGGTAGCCAATATTTTGAATAAAAGAGCAAACAGTGCCTGGTATAATCATAAGGAGAAAGCAACATGCAGCCCTGATCTTTGTCTATACAGCGCAGTCCCTATGGAAGCATACCTGATGAAAGGCATTTGATGTTTATTTCTGAATACTCAGCACTTGTTTTTTACTTCTCCAGAACAAAGCCATCACATCCTATCTATCCACCTGCTTTTATCAATTCTTGATCCCCATAAGTTACCAGATTTCTGATAATTTCATTAATACTGTGAAGGCTACAAACCTTCCTGAACAGCATTAATACTAGAAAACAAGAAATGTCCATGGGAAACTGAACTCAAAGGTCATTCTCACAAGCTCTTTGGCAGAATTTCCCTCTGCATCATCACTATTTGTAGGTGGGATGCTCTCAAATACCTATATTCTTGAGCAGTGGTTTGAAATAATGCCAACTTCAAAAAATTTTAAATTAAAAAACCTTTTATATTTAAGTATAGTTTAAATCATTTTAAAAATACGTGTCTGTATTATTTTATTTTTCCTATCAGAACACCAATTTTTTCTTAAAATTTGGGTTCTGATCCAATTTTGTCATCAGCTTAAAAAAGCAAACAACCTGACTCTAGTAGAGACCAAGGACTTCAGAACAAATAGTCTCTGCTAATGTCAGCTTACACCATCTCATCTCCTTTTGCCCTTTAAGTATTTGGTTGTTTTATGTATTCATCAACTGTATTTACTTCCTTTGAGGGACTAGTCCATAATTAGCATCATCTCACTAGAACGATTTTTCTCAGAATTCTAGTGTTTATTGTTTGTTTGTTTTTTTTAATAGACAATCAAACTTTGAAAGCTCATGGGCCCTACAGATACAGGACATGACTGAAGTTATGTCATATTTTTGACACAGTTTTTATACGACATAAGTTTTAATATGGATGCATCGATTCCTCTGAAAGAACAAAGTGTAGGTGATTCACTTGCCATGTTCCCCATCTTCTCCCAAGCATTCCGCCAGACAGCTCATGGATCTCGTCATCTTTATAGAATAATCTGGTGAGAGGTATTATGGCTGTGGTGTAGTGGACTAATTAACTGCCCCTTAGCTACCTGCATGTTGCTATTTATAGTTAATAACTGCCACACATTTAAAAAAAATTAGAAAGAGGAATATGTATGTGTCAAAGAATGAAAGAAATCAATGTTAAATGCATTTACATTGCTATTATTTTAGACAGGTTATCTTAAAAAGTGCAGTAGCTATTGATTAAACAACTGTCCTAGTTCATAGAACAAAGGCCAATCTACGTCTGCAGAAGGCTAAAAGCAAGGACCATGACAAATTCTCGGAGATACTTACCAAAGAGAAGGTCTGTGTGTTATAGAAAGCAGGGATATCCCAGCGGCTTTCGCAGCTTGGAATATTTTTCCTTCAACATCAATGCTTACCGCGCTTGTGCATTCATCCAGCAGTGCATATTTTGGCCTTGCAAAAGTAAATAAAGAATGTAAGTCATCTACGTTTTGGACAATATTCCCACATACGATGTTTAATTCAGAGGACAAGAAGAAGAAGAGAGCTGTTTTTTACAAGCCAGCTGCCCCTCATTTGCAGCTGGAAGCTGCCTAGCACCAACTCCAAGTTCCCAAGCATTTTTTAGGTGCAGACGTGGCTTCCAGGAAAAATGAGTTTTATTTCCTGGTCCCTGTGAGCACACAGTGATCTAACTGCTGCGCCCCAGTTTGACCTGGTGTTACTTTGTTCTGTCAACAAGGCATGCTGTAACTACAGGCAACTCAGAAAGTTTCTGTTCACTGCTGGGTATGGACTGGGCTGCCTCTGCAGGGTTTGCAGTCTCCAAAATTAAAAAAAAACAATGTGGAGCTTGGCTTTCCAACTCCCGTAGCCTCTAAAGCAGTCATCAGACTGCTGCAATATTTGTAGGACAGATGTTGGGAAGGCATTTGTGCCCGATTAGATGCAGAAAAGAACATGCAGAAAATGTAACGCTACATTTCCAAAAGCAAATTTTAATTAAGAAGCATTGTCCAAACTAAAAGCAGAGATTATATGAGCAAATGACAAGGTCTGCAGTCCTACACAGCAGTCTAGCAGTAGGGCACACTGCATGGAAATCTCCATCTACAAATGCTCATACTATTACAGCAAACCTCCAAAACTCTTCCTCGTTTTCAAATATTATTTAAATAACAAACCCAAATGCTTACTTATGATAAAACATGCGAGCCATGCCCATCCTTTGTTTTTCTCCTCCTGATAAGACATCTTTCCAGTCCATGATGGCATCCCAGCCTTACAAAAAATGCAAACAAAACATGTCAGGACAACGTGAGCTGATGAAGGAAATACACCTTTACTTGCAACATCTCTGCAATCCCCAACCAAAATCATGAAGAGCACTTCCATTGCAGGAGAGACCTTCAGGGTTCTGGATCATTTCAGAAATACTTCAGTGCTTTTCCACTGGCACTCAGTTGGAAAAATGTCACAAATACTATGCCAACTTTGAAAGAGGAATTTAACTTTCTCCATCGTATGTTTACTGTTCACTTACCATCTCTGTGAAGAAACATCTCTGACCTGTGTGTAACTAACCATTTCTCTGTCACGTGTGTTTTACGGAACCATTTGCTATACCTCCTTGAAAGGAAAGCAGATTTGAGTGGAAATTTAAAAACAAGTTCAGCATGTAGAGAGAAAAAAAATCCATAAACAGCAGCATCAGATGACAATGTTTAGTGCCTGTATCCTCTCACTGCTGTGAGTCAGCAAACTCGAGAGAAGCACAGATGCAGACCCAGGGCTGCATTCTGTGTGCCCAGACAAGCAGCTAATGCACAAACCCGTGCATGCAGACAGGAGGCTTTTACATACAAACTTCCTGCTACCTTGTATTTAGAAGTGACTCACAGCCGTATAGCACTGGGTGTTATTATTTAATATTCTGCAGGCCTCCAGCTGACTTTTATCTTATCACTGTCAGCTGCATGCAGCAGGATGGGGATGTGTTGTTGTATCTGCAGACTTACAGGGGGCTTGTGAATTATAAAGTAGTGTCAAGATTTTTTTATAAACGTGTACATAGATTTAAAAAGCACACGTGTGCATCAGAAATACGTCACCTTTACCGATCCTACAGTGTTTCCTTAGTTTCCTTTCATTTCTTGCTTAAGGATCCCAGTGCTTCCCAGCAGCTGGCTCCCAGCAGAGAGGGAGCTGTGTAATGCTCAACTGGATCGCCACCCAGATCAGCTCTGGGACAGGGGACAGATGCACACAAGCTGTTTCTGATGATCAGTCCCAGATCAGTCCCTCACGAAAGCCACAGAAACAGCTACACTTCTGAAGGTGACATTCGAACTGCTGTTTATGTTTGCTGATGTTAAAGCTGAGAATATCGATGATCTCCAGGGCTGAGTTGTGATGGGAGCTCTGGATCTGAGCTAGGCTGTGGGTGGGTGTGCTCGTGTGCCCATGGAAGCGGCTCCTCTGCTCAGATCAGCTGCTTTATGAGTAATGGACAGAGAGAGAAGGAGGTTCATGAAAGGGCCGCAAAATGGGAAGGAAATCATAGAATCACAGAAGCATTAAGGTTGGAAAGGCCCTCCAAGATCTTCTGGTCCAACCATCACCCTGCTGCCAATGTCTCCCACTAAACCATGTCCCTAAGCCAGCAAACCCATTCTCTGATTTTCCTGAAGGGGTAAGAGCTAGCCTCAGCTCACCAGGATACAGCATTTCTGGGGTCACTTCAACTTATATTCTGACTTAATATTAGCATCTTGCCTCCTGCTACCTCGCTCCCTCTCTCAACTTCCCTGCTCACCCCTTGGAACGTCTTAAACAATAGACAAGGACGAATCCACTTTCACATCATCCCTTTGCCATTTCAAAAATTATTTTCTAATGTCTGAGCTATTTCCTCTGAACACTTAAGGCAATCTCACTCCCAATAAACTAACTTCCTACTGTGCATTAACAATAATGCATCTGCTTGTTTCTCTGTCCTTGCTGCTGGCATGGAGCAGGTCACGAAAGGACCTTAGCGTTCCAAAACCATCAGCCAAGTCAGGGGCTTTCAGCACCTACAGCTACAGCCGTTTTACAAATAAAGAGAAGAAATGGCTTGTCCATGAACGCAGCACAACACTCTCAGAGGTACCAGCATAATCCTGGCTTTCAGAGCCCAAATTCCTCACCAGGCTCCTTGGTACACACAGCCTTTGACTGCACATGATACGATGCAGATGCGATGAACAATAGATGCCACAGAAACGCCTTCTGCAACCAGGAAGACAAATAACACACGCAGTGTGCTGGGGCAGAGCACTGGTGACAGAAACACACACAGCTGTCAGCAGAAATTAGCGATAGCCTCATGACAGCAGCAGCTTGTTTTCTTGCAGGGTTTCTTTTACAATTCTTTTTCCTAAGTTTTCTGAAGGAAAAACAAACACAAAAAAAAGCTAAATTTGACTTTAAAAAAAGGATTACATCTGGGGTCTGTAGCACCATGCATCCTGCATCCTTGTCCATCATTGCACTTACATGCCAGACAACATCCAGATGCCAAAAAAAAAGAAAGAAGTTAAAAAGCTCCTTTTCCCAATTTATCATTTTCCAATGCAGCTCAACAGACATGGGCTGGAGGATGGTAGCAAGACAGGAGAGAGGCCACAGCAGCAAACTACAGCCAGGGAGCCCACTCCTGATGAACAAAGAGACGATCAATGGCATGAGGCCCAGCTCAGCATGGCACTGCAGGGATTTGTGGCTCTTTCAGAGCCACTGGAAAAGCCAGCAGAGCACGCCAGAGTTGCTGTCCGTGGCATTAACAAAAGCAAATCCAGGGCTGAAATGATCAGATGGAAAAATCTCGGCGAGAGGAAATGTGCTTGTCAGTGTGCTTATACGTGGCTTAGCATAATGGCTCCCTGGACAAGACCCAGAGAAATGACAAATGTGCAAAATAATGAGGAATAATTATAATCTGGGGTGCTGAGAAACCATAAACAGGTCGAACCCGTTCAGTAATGTCATCAGCCCTGAGCGGGCAGGCCTGGTCCTGTATCCAGCAAGCTGCTACACGCACTCATGGCTTCCCCCATGTGACAGGCTGCCACGAGCCTATGGCTCCAGCGCTGTTGACACTTGCTAAATATATGCAGATTTTCACAGCAGGTCAAAAAAGACATTTTATGGATACCTACTGTACATCTCCGTAGTATTCTTCAGACTTCTGGATGTGCCTTTTCTTCACCCATGCTGCATATAACCTTGTTTTCCTCATTTTGCTAGCAACTTTGCAGGTATTGATGGGGCACCTTACTGAATGCATTACTGAATGGCATTAATATCATGCACGCAAGTTTCTTCGGGATGACTCACTGCACCGATTACAATACAAGGTAATCTTAAATCATCAGCATCACCCCGCTCAAGCTTCTGCCAAGTTTTCTAGTATTTTACATGAGGACAAAGTTAAGGAGTGCAGACAGGCTGGAGGGCAAAGGTAGGCAGGGGAATGGCATTCCTCTAAACGCCGCTGTGGGATTCTGCAGGAAGGGCATCCTGGCCCCTGCTGCAAGGGGGGCTGCTGCCACGGGAATTGCACCAGATTTATGTAGGGCTTGGGCTCAGCAACGTCAGGAGTGGTGGTGTTGTGGGGGTGGTACTGTCGGTGGGGTTTCTGTTTGCTTGGTTTGGTTTTGGTGCATTCAGCTGCTACGGATTAAAAAAGGTTTCGTAAGGGTAACACTGAAGATAAATGCCAAATTGGCCTCTTTATTCTTCTGACTATTCTACTTACTTCTAATTGGGTCAAGCCTTATTGCTGCAAAAAAATGGGAATTTATGCCGTTGGCAGCGAGAATAATATCAGGCTTTTTTTTTTGGCCACTTTACCCTTGGATTTTGGTGACCCTTCAACTGATGCAATGTGCAAATAACTCAGCCAAAGACAATGAAGTCACTCCAGGACAAACACATTCAGAGCCAGAGCTGTGTAATGCTGGCTCCATCTGCCTTTTCCTAACTGCCCACAGGGAGCAGACTTGCACAAAACTGTACAGCGTGGTATTATATGTGTGTGGCATTCGTGGTCAATTAAAGCAACGGGGCCGTGCCCTGCGGACCTACTGTCTGGTAGAGGCACAGCACTGCAGGGGATAGGTGAAAGGGGAAGAGACAGAAAGGCTACGGAGGTGAAGAGGATCTAAAGAAAAAGGATTGAGGAATTATGTTTTGTTTCTGTAACTAGGTGATTGATAGACAGCTCCATTCTTGGATCGGTTTACGGAAACTGGTTGAAAACAGGATTGATGTATTGCATATATACCCAAGAATATGGATAACTAAAATTGGTTTTGTTGCTGGCTTTTTTTTTTCTTTCTTCCAGATGCTGCACATTCACAAAATGTGCACAATACGAAAACAGAAACTCACTGGGAATTTTTCAGCAAAACTTTTTCCTATTGGGAAGCATTGTTTTTTGTCAACCATCAAAGCAGTTTGCCAAAAAAAAAAAAAAAAGAAAAAAAAAGAGACTATTTGGGGTAAATCCTTTGTTCTGCAAGCTTTACATAGGACTTTTCATTATTTTGCAAACAAAACATTCAATTTCTAATAGAAATAATTTTAGTTTAAAAATCTAATTTTAAGTAAAAGACTGAAATAAAAAATAATAAAAATAAAACAGCTCTGTATAAACAACAAAAAAAATAATCAATTGTTCACTCTCAAGAAACATTTCTCTGGCTTGCTAGTTCAAAACCCTGAATACAAGCCTTTGACCCAGACTGGGGGAGCTCTGAAGAATACCTAAGTATATGAAATCCGTGTAACGTGTCGAATCATATGTCACAGATTTCCTGTCTCTCCTCCCTTTGCACTGCAAATGCCCATGGAGAAAAGTGACTAAGTAAGTGTATTATGGTCTTAAAAACTTCCTGGTATGTGGTAATCTCTCCCTCTGTTTTCCGGCTTTGCCCACTTGTGTCATTTTAGATTGCAGTCTACGAAAGTTTTTGTAACATTTGTTTCTGCCAACTTTTGCACAGTGCTCCCTTATCCTGACTGCAGCTTTGATACAGTACCAATGAACGTTAACACTGTCCTCTTTATAGATTGCTTCCTAAGTCTCACTTGTGCAGTTAGACAAGCAGAAGAGCAAGAATGGGGTCAGCAATAAAACAGGATTACTGTTCTTTGGCACAGAAGGTGGAGCAAGACTGATCCAAACCTGGGTTTTGAGCTTGGCAGCTCAGAAAACCAACCCGAGGCACTGGAATCTGAGAAGTGGAGCCCAGTAACTGCCCCATCATCGCTTACGTGCTCCAGCTGCAGGGTCACAAACCACAGTGATGTGCCTTCAGAGACCACTGGGGATATGGTTTTGGCTGCTGAGGACCACGTGCTGTTCATTACGCCTACAAGTACCAACAGGCCATGAACGCACACTCCGCCGTGGCTTCCTGCCACTTACATCTTAACTGCTTCTCCTCGTCCAGCTCCCCATGCCAGCACATCTGCTCATTCTGCAATCTGTACACCCCATGTAGAGAAGTGAATGACTCAGGGATACTAACTAATAGCTCTAATGTCAGTGCAGTGAGTACAGGCCTTCTCTGCAATTATTCCAATCACTGCGTTTAGTTCCCTGCCCCTTTTTTCAATCCCTGTGTCACAGTATCAGACTTGAATAACAACAAGAATTAGCACGATGACAGATTTTTATGTTCTACTGTATCTTGAGGGTCAACAGTCATTATTACTTTCTTAACTAAGAAGCATTAACCCACGACAAGATAAGAGTCTATCAACACGGCTGTGAGGTGGAGAACTATCTGTAGTCATACAATTGCTGCTGTAAATGATTACTACTCCCCACTCTAAAATCCAGTACACCTTCTGCCTTTTGAACAGACCAAGAGGCTGCCACGCAGGAATGGGAATTTAGACATTGCCTTGGGACTCTCACTGGCTGAGGCACTACTCAGTCATCACAATGATCCTGAGAGACTCCAAGCACACGTTACAAGGCAATGCACCCAAATGACTCTCTCAAAAAGGAGCACTGATGATTGGCAGAGTACATCACTGGTAGGGTACATCCAGCACTTCCAATGCCACCTCCCTGGAGGGGTTTGGAGAGCCTCCTTCTTCCCTCTAAATGGTACCAACTTTGTCCTATGTTTATTTTAAAAGTGTAATGTTGGGGATGAGGGGATTCAAACTAGATACTAGTGGCTGCTGGTGTGAACAACAGGAAGAAAATTAATGCTGTGCTGAGGGAAAGAAAAGCCATGAAAAGCTTCAGCAGAAGCCTTTAGCATTTCAACTTTTACTGTACCAGTGTATTTACACTGTCTCCTCTTTTGCACAGTTGGTGTAGTCAGTGACACTACAAGGTTTTAGGACACAACATTTTCTACAAATATGAAAGGAGATCTCATAATACCATGAAACGACTGGACTTTACAACAGAACAAGAACATTCAGCTGGGCATGGATTTGCTGCAGAGGAAAGGAGCAATTTAACTCCTCTCCCTCCATTAGCAGCAACATGAAGTTGTGCAGCTCCCACAAACACAGGTCTGGATCCAGCTTTGCGTGTTCAATAAGTAAAAGTCAGTCTCACTAACACACACACACAAATAATGGATTTTGTGAAGCTTTTTACAAAAATAAGCAGTTTACCTCCTTCTCTTTGAACTATGTGGTACAGATGAACCATTTGCAGGATACACTCCAGATCCTGATCCTGGTAGCCTTTGTCATGCATGTCTTCCACGGAGTCTGGATAGATGACCTGATCACGTAGCGTTCCAATGGACATATAGGGCCTGTGAAACAATACAGAGAAACTGGCAATCCAGAGCTGGCTCCAGGTGAGTGCATCTTGCTGACAATCTGTGAGCACAGTATAATGCTTTAAGCACCTAAAATTGGATTTATCTGTGGTTGCATCATGGGTGAATGTTTTCCTAAACTTACCTTAGGGACAACACATTGTTTACATAACAGCAGATTACAACATAGCAATATGGGTATTACTACCACAAAAACAAAATGACAGAATAAAAATCTACCTCAGAGCCCTTTTTGAAGGTTTTTATTTGCAATCAGGAGCTTCTTCTGAACCTCCACATTCCCTGACCTGGCAATCTCATCTGTCTTACTAAGATAAGCTGTCTCCACTTTGGAGCCAGGGCCTCAGTCACAGCCCAGTCCCTGAACCATGGGCAGTTTTCGCGTTTTGGGCTGTGCACAGCCCCTGGTACAGCCCAGGCCCGAAAAATTCTCCTAGTCTCTAAACAAAGTCATCCTGAAGAACAGTTTTACAGCTATTTAGATGGTATCAGGCCAACCAGGCTACGATAGCAAAGGCACCCTAAGACACCAGCTGCCTCCCACCCATGTATGACACCACTTGGTGAGCCTCACTCACAGGCCAACGGAGCACATGCAGGACCTCTGACACAGCTTTTGTTTTAGTTTTCATTATTTCCTAATTAGTAAGGGAAAGAAATACACAAATGCCAACAATAAGTGTGAAAATAGCCCTATCTATTTCAAGTGATCCAAATCCAGCTTCAGTTTGCAAAGGCCAGGTCTGTTCACACAAAACATAAAGGCCCCGTGTTGGTAATTCCCGTTTTGACCTGCCCCATCCCGTCACTAACACAGTGACTGTGGTACCACACCGGACCATGTCACCATGTATCAACCATGTTGGTGCAGTGAGTGGCCTGGATACTTTGTGAGGACTCACTGTAAGTCCTGGAGCTGATTTGACTGAAGCAGCTGAGATACTTTAGGCCAAAATTTGGGCTAGCCTAGGGAACTCTAATGCCTCCTGATATAATGTTGGTTTATGTACTCTGAGGGATCATTTTAGCAATCAGGCCAAGGATTGCTGGCCCTGGCAGCAAGATGAGGTGGCACCGCAGAAGATTGCCCTTGCAGCTTCTATCAGCCACCAGAACACTGAAAAGCAGCTGGAAAATCATGAAAACCATGAAAATCATGGCCCAGTGGACTGGAGGAAGAACATTCTGCAATGAGCTGTACAGGCAGCTCCGTCAGCCCTGAAGGAAAGGGCTCAGATGTCCACAGTCCTGGGAAGTCACCTGAGCTCCACGTGCTGATACAAACTGGCTTGTAGAGTGGTTAGCCAGAGTACATAAAGAGCCTGAGACACGGATATCTGACCATCTCTTCTCCTATGGTGTTCCAAGGATTTCTTGTGAAGGACAACTATTCATCCTGTCTCGGAAGCTGGAAACACCCCAGGAATGATTTGTAGGGTTTTGAGTTAAGAGGGGAAGGTCAGAGCTGAAGAACAGTCAGGCTTAAGACCCCATCTTGCTTTTGGTACCAGGAGTTAAACTAATTCCCTCGAGGTTCATCTGTCAAAATAACACTCGTCTTACTAAAGCTGTGGTGCCCAGAGATGATGACATGGAGGAGGAGATTGGGCCAGCAACGAGGAATCTTTCAGGCAGCTTGCTCTTGCCACAGAGAACAGAGACTGTTGTTTGTGCTGCAGACACAGTCTGTACCCACCTGTAGTCATGCTGCTTCCACCACCAGCTGGCTGAGGGTGGGAAGAGCAGGGAATCTGAACTGCTCGCAGACATATGATCATGTCTCTGCTGCAGGCAGGATGGAGCAAACCAGAACCACAAGTCAGGTACTAGCTCTGGTGCTCCTCTTTGCTCTGTCTGTTCTGCTTTGGGGTTAGTGGGCTGCTGTACGAACACCAAGAGCAGTGAACCATTTGTATTAATGGAGACACTGCAAGACATTAACTATAAACATGTAACTTAATGAAGTAACGATAACAATACTTTTCCACAGTGCTGTCCAAAAAAATCAACAAAAGTCTTTACTTATTGCACAGAATCCCAGAATCATTATTGTATGCAGAAATATGCATATGGAGAAATCACTTCATTTGCTCCAGACTGCTGCCATCTCTGGGACAGAAGACAGCAACTCCACCTCGGCTCAGAAAAGTTTAGATGAAGGATGTGCATAAGGCTGTGCAATTTACATGAAGCTGCAGGAGAGAGCAAGGAGGACAGAGTTACCTGTCATATAATTTGTCTGGGGATTAACACCTTACCCTGGTGAAGTATGACCCTATAATGACTAGCAGCTGAGATTTAACCTCCAACACAAGCAGGAAGGCAGTGCTCAGAAGCACCACACTAGGACGCTCGCTCCCGTGCTGTTTATTGAGTCAGCAGCACCGCTTCCTGGTACAACTGGATTTTCCTTGTGGCCTCCCATCTAAACGCACCAGTACTACCAGGATCACTTCTCCCCACCTAGTCTGTAAAACTGAAAGAAAAGCCCAGCCTGCAGTGGAATAGCAAAATCCATCAATTACTAACAAAGTAAAAGAAAAATGGTTTGTGGCTATGGGTCTGTCCCTGGAAGTGGGAGAGCAAGCTCTGCTTCCCCCACCTCAGAGGGAACCACTCACATCCCCGAGGGCACAATTCATCTTTCTTGGCATCTAGTTCAGGGCTGCAACTCTTGACAACAAAGAGAGGCAGCTCTGCGGTTGATTTATCCCAATTATTTTAGGGTGGGGATGAATTTCATCCTGGGGTTGTCTTTCTCCCTCAGTGGGGAGACAGTGCTTACAACTAGCTTAGGTAACTATCTTCTCATACCAAACCCAACTTCTCTACCCATAACTTGAAGACAATAACCTCCTTACCTACCCATGGATGCCACAAAGCCTGTTAAAAGTCAGATGTTATTATAATCGAGTCTACACTTGTGTGATAACTACACATTAGGTAGCAGAAGTCTGAGAAACTGGATACAGAAGGAGTGAAGTCTTGTCTTTGCTGGTAAGCTCCTTGTTAAAATATTGTCTTCATTAAATTTTTAGCAGTTCAAACAACAAAACCAGTCTTTTTGTCCTGAAGTTCTCCTCCAGTTTAATCACTGTTCATAATTGATTTCTTACGAAGTCTTCCCTTTCAGACAGTGTCTGGGTATCCAGCTCAAAGAAAGCATTCTTTAGACTCCAAAAGGCACTTCTGTGCTGTGTGGGGTCATGTCTTTGACAGTAATAGCTCTGCAATTGCTATCTTTCTTTTCTCTCTGACAAGAGAGCTGGTTTTGTGAGAGGATTTAAGCCCAGTAACTCTTTTTTAGAACTTCGGTGTCAAAAGTTCAGAAAGCTGAGAAAATGTACTGATTTTTTCCTGGTTTTCTGGAATTTCAAGGTATCTATTGGAAGAGGCAATTCTAGATCCTACAAACGGACCTTCTTTAGCCAGTTTGATGGTTTTATTGCATCAAAAGTACCAGTTTGGTGCACTTAAATTCCTAGTAATGAGCTGTCATTCCCAAGGGTTAGGAATTCTCCCTTGGAGCACGGGCTTGAAAGAAAGATAATCCCAACACATACTGCAATCTGAAGCCTGTAGTGTGAACGATTCCCCAGTGCCCTCTTAACACATGACATTGTGTATGACACTGGCAAAATACTAGAGAAATATAATAGGGAGGATGGAGATGTATTCAAAAGTTATTTTGGTCTTCTACACAATATAAACTCTACTGACAAAACTTCTAACCTGTTCTGACATCCATAATGCTTTAAAGAATTATAGCAACTAATCAATATACACTTTGAAAGTCTATAAAGCAATCTGAATGGGTCCCAGACCTAATTATAAGCACCCTGAAATAAATAAGGGACTGAAAATACATCTCAATTAAGTGGCTGGCGTCAGAAGTTAAGGGATTAGTCCAATGTAAGTGCTTCCAGGTACAGTCTGATGATCCTATCTTCCTTGGCATAGACCTTGATTAACATTTTCTACATGGAAGGTGAAGTCTAAAAACATGAGGCTTGTGATTCTGGAACCCATCTCCATGCCACTAAATCAAGACCTAACTTGCCATTTTTGCCAAGTCTGTTTGCAGTTAGTACTGCACTGTTATTCTAGTTATGTTGCAAAAGCTCTATCCTCTAGAAAACAACGTGTAATACAGCTATAAATTCTTGGCTGACCTATCTTTTAAGTTTCTGTCTCTGTCTGACAAGGTCCCTCCATAACATACCCAAGGAGGAGAGAGAAAGGGAAACACTACTCCTGAGATTCTCCATTTCAGCTTGGATATTCAAAGCAGATTGGGATGGTTTCAGAGTGCAGAGTGACGCTTTTGACACCTAAAGTAAAACACACTCCAAATGTAGGTATACCTATTCAAGAAGATAACACTGGAGCCCAAGCTCCAGCCGTGGAGATGCTTTCCTAGGAAACCTGAAAGATTGTGATGAGCCTGTGATTGCACTGAAGGATCTTCAATCCAGAAAGCTAAGGGCACAGCTCACACTGACAGATATGCCCAAATGCTCTTGAAATCCCCAGAAGGTCCACTACAGCAGGGACAGTGAAAAAAACAGTTTTAAGTTCAACACAAACCACAGTGGCTACTAGAGATGCAAGATGAGGGGGTGTATATCAAGCTAACAGTTAGCAAACCTCTTCCAAGAACTAGGTTCAGACTAAGTTCTCAGTTTTCAGGGAATCATTTTCCCATTTTTCTAGGCTACCATCCAGGCTAAAGAGGAGTCAAAGACAGGGCACCTTCTCATCTTCCCAATGAAGCAAGGAAATTGCTTCTAAGAGGCAGCAATCATGTGCCCAAAGATAAAATTATTGGAAAGGGCCTAATTATATACTACAGTGGTCAGAGGCCACGACTGGAAAGAAGGAGACTTTAGCACCAACCCCCATGAGAAACATCATCTACGTTGTTCCTTTTGTGTTCAGTGCTCTTTAATATGAAATGCAGTAAATGTCCCACTCCTTCAGTAGTGTTGTAAAACCAAATTAAAGAGGGTTCTAATCTTATTTAGGTGCCTGCTCTCAGGAGAGGGCTCATTATAGATGAAGGGGTTTAATGTTTAGCTCTCAGCTCGGCACCTAAATGTCCCTAAGAGGCAGGAGTTCATACATTCATCTTCAGAGATTCCTATGGCTTAACTCTAGGTGGCTCTCTGTACCTACCACATAGGTTTCCTGGATAATCCTCCTGAAGCCCTAAATCTCTGACTGCCTAGGGAATCTACCTGTATTTAAAACTTCCCTTCACCTTTCTGGTGCCAAGATCCTAATTTTTAGATGCTGTAATGCCTCAGCTGGAATCACCTCAGCAGAACTCCAGCTCTCGCCATGCTCCTGGTTTAAGTGAACAGTAAAAACTCCACACTTTCAACAGCAGCAAAGCTTGATCAGTGGTGATGCTCAAGAAATTCCAAGTTCCACTAAGTAAAGTGATCCGGGTTCTTTGATGGCATTAATGAAACAAGCAGCAAAGAGGCAAAGACAGCATCACCACTTTGAGAAATGAATGCTTTACAGTTGGGGTGTATCCATCACTTTCACACAGAGGGTGGTATCACTAAAGAGTTAAAATAGAGAGAATAAATAATATTTATCAAATAGGAACAAAAAGGAACAGGCTCAGTTTATTGCACTGTGTCTAGTTTAAGGGATTTTAGGGCCAGCTAAAGTTTCAGCAACCCTTCCAAAGACATAAATAATTGATTTCTCTGCAATATACTCTGCACTGAACTTTCCTCTCCACTCGCACAGAACTAACATGAACATCCTCTAAATATTTCAAATAGATCAGTTACCAGAGCAGAGTGTAACCAGCCTATAGCCATTAACATAGTTTATGGGAAATGAAGTGCTCAGAATTAAAGTCTTAGTTTTTCAACAAAATTAGGACCAAAAAAAAAATCACACTAGTCACTTTGTGGCTTCCTCTGCAAAGGAGCCTTGTATACATCTTCAAGAAAATAATCTGGGAGAAAATAATAAAGAGACAGATAAAGGAAGCCTCTAACCTAAAGCATTATTCATGCTCAGGTATCATCCCATCTGATGATTTACTTAGTCACCTTAGATCACTTACAATATAACTAGAACTGATCAGATGACATAAAAGTTTATGGTGAACAATTCATGAATTTATCTTCGTGTTCAGTTCATTTGTTTCTTCTGATACTGAGACCAGAAAGCACACAGGAACACGTGTATAATTAAAAACAAAGCCCCGGCAATTTGTACAAAATACAAGCAGATATGCAGCCTGAGATAATTATACCTCCTGCAATGAATTGAATCAACCAGCTTGAGAAAGGAAGGAAAAAAATCCCCTTAAACACTCCATTTTAGCAGGCCTAGGCTTTTCATACAGGCAGTCTGATGATAAAAGGATCAACTGGGTGCATGATCAGGAAGATCAACAAACTAAAGAAAGAACTTTAAGTTACTCTGGACAAGAGTCTGGCCTGCCAGTCCCACCAGGCATACCCCACCAAAGGGATGCTTCTGACCTTTATCACAGCAGTGTTACACAGTGAGCGAGGCATTTTCCCTCTTTTACAAAGATCCCAGCCTTTCCATGGCTTTGCAGCTCACCAGTGACACCTGACTTCAGAGAGATCAAGTGTAGGCAGTGAAGCAGCAATAGGAGAGGCTGCTTTTGCTCTGGGTTTCTACAATCCTTAGCTGCCCGTGACTTTGCTCTCCAATCCTCTGTGCAACACGTTGCTTTACACAAGGCAGAACATGACAGCACGTTAACACAGAGACACACCATGTATGTGGACATACAGAAAGTTCAAAACGCATTATAGCCATTTTATGAGCATTTTGTCACAGCTGACCTGGGTGGGCACTGTCTCGGGCTGTGCTGCAGATATAACTTGGCCTTCAGGCCTGTGCTGCACGGCACTTATCACTTGGCCCCAGCACAAACTTTGCTGACTAATCATAAAACAGCTGGAGGCAGCTCCTGCTTGGCACTGGCAGTTACGCCACCTGCGTGTCCTTGTCTTTATCTTGAAGCGAAGCAGCGTGTTATCATGCCAACATCCCTTTGCTTGACAGGAGAAATGATAAATGGAATTGCTTACTTTTAAGAAAGTCCTATCAGAACTCCAGAGACTGTAATGCCAACGAACCTTAGCAGGGATGGGATCAGGGCAGTATGTGACTAGACATCCACCTGATGCTGCAGAACTGGGCTCCAAGCACCCAGAAGGACATGGTGGTCACCAAGATGAGGAGGAAACTGGAGCTTCTCACATGTGGGAGAAGCTGAGAGAGCTGGGACTGGCCAGCCTAGAGAGGAAAAGGCTTGCACATGTTATCAACACTTATATATACCTAAAGGGAAGGTGTAAAGACAAAGCCAGGCTCTTTTCAGTGGTGCCCAGTGACAGGACAAGAGGCCATGGGCACACACTGAACACAGGAGGTGCTGCCTGAACACCAGGAGCACTTCTGTGCTGTGCGGGTGACCAGGCACTGACACAGGCTGCCCACAGAGGTGGTGGAGTCTCCTCCCTGGAGATATTGGAGATATCCAGCTGGATGTGGTTCTGGGTGACCTGATGGCCCTGCCTGAGCAGGGGTGTGGATGAGATGACCTCAGGAGGTCCATTCCAACCTCAACCATTCTGTGTTTCTTTGATTATCTATGCTATCAACTTATTCATTCCCATCTCCAGTAAGAGGAATTTTAATTAATGCCTAACAGAGTTTGAATGCCTTTCATACTGGGATCAACAACCAACACATTCAGTGGCGCACTGCAATAGTGAATCATCCCTCGGAGGCAGTCATTATAAAGCTCACCCAAGGAGGTCTAACCTTTTGCCTACATGAACTTAGACAAATTCTACCTTCAGTGTATGAGTTACTCACTCTTTGTTTTAACTTGTTGGGGTAGGGAGGGTTGAAAATTTGTGTACAAAAGCAGCTGATGCTTTTCCCTCTGGGAAGTGGGTAGTTCCTAGTGAAGTCTGCATTGTTTGCAGGAGAATGGAGAACAGGCTCACCATGCTGAATAAAACCTACATTTGCCTCGGAAACCATGGTGAACTGAGGAGGGAAAGAAGGCGACATCCTCAGCCTGCAGGCAGGCAAACACAGGACCAGACCCTAAGGAAGGTGTCTGAATGAGCAGATCACAGAGGCCAGGAGAGGGCTGAAGGTGCAGTTCACACTGAAACTGGGACACAGTCCTGAAACCCAGGCAAAAGACAGATCCTACAGTGCATGGGAAGGACTGCCACCTTCTCCTCAAGAGAGAGGTGCTGGCTAGGTCTACTATGTGGATACTTAAAAGCACAGGACTCTGTGATGAGTGCTAAAGTAACAAGGCGAGGAAAGGCCTTCTTCCTAGTGGAGAGGATACAGTTGTTAGTAGGGCTTTCAGCTGTCCCCCACCCCAAAGGTCAGCATCTTTTCATATCAAGCTTTTTATATTAAGCAAGGTTGGGTAGATCGTTTTGCCCCTGTGCTTCCCAGTTGTATGCTGCCAAGCTGTCTCCCATAATTTGACAGTATCAGGCATTTGAAGCATACTTTGTGATATTCCTAGGTAAAATATTATTGAAATACTATTTTTCATTCCGTTCATCTATCAGAGATCCCTTACTGAACAGCTGCAATGTAGGGCATGAAGCTGGAGGGCACTGGCCAAGCTGGACACAGTAATGGCACTCCTCTGCAGGACCTAGTCAGCTTAAATGCAACCACCAGATTGCTTCCTAACATACAAGCTCATCCCTACCACTCTTAAGTTACACAATGAGCTTAGGTAACCTATAAGTGACATTTTCCTACAGCACTGCTGTTAAAACTACGTTTTAGAAGAAAGTGAACTTTTTATCTTAGCAAAACGAACCTAGCACAGGTTGTTCTGCTGGATAGAATCTGTAAGAATCAGCCATGTACTTAGCTGCTATAATCTGTTTCATGACTTCGTATTTATAAAATGTTTGTCAAGCTTAACCTGACAATATACTACAAAAAAAATCAAAGCCTAATTTTCCCAGTTTTTAAATGAAGTTCCATAAACAGTCCAGCACATTGACAGATGCCTCGTAAGTGTTACAAGCAACATGTAATTACTGGTGCTGGATGTCAACTTCTGATACTCCAAATCCTATCAAAAGAAGGAGGTGGAGGCTGGAGGTATTGCAAGCTCATGCTGGCAAGAACAAGGTGTCCAAAATATGCTCTGAGAAACAGAGCAGATGATTGCCAAAGATCCTTGTGGAAATATTCCTGCAAATAGGTGTACTCACAGACAAATATTTAGCTCTGTAATGTTGAGGAAGACACTTCAAAAGAATGTAAATGGAGGAAGTTCTGCAGATTAGTGACACTCACTCTTGTGCAGGAGCCAAAAAAAGATTTATGTGCTTAATACTGAAGCAAGACTCAGAATAGGAGGGATGTTGCTTTGACTACAAGAATGGATTTCACCTTCAGGTTGCATACGCGTCATGGTATTTAATCAGCCTTGCAGCTGACAGCACTTTACATTAAACCTTTGTGTATCTGTCACTGAGGAGAAACGCGGTGAGTTACTGAATGGATCTTAATCCTCTGAATGTTTGATTTCTTTCATGGATCACAAATAAAAGGAACTTGGCTTGCACTCTGATTCAAGCGATCACATTGTGCGCTGAGTGAGCCATCTCCATGAGTCTGGAGAAGGAAGCCTCTGCATCCAGCTATACAAAAGGTGGCAGTAACAGAACCTGCTTCGACAGAAAAGACCATCAGTAGTAAGAGGTGATACTGAAATTTCTGTAAATAACACAAGCCTGGACTTCCCTGCTGATTCAAACCCACCTTCATTTGTACCAAGTGTGGTGCTGGCTTCTGCGCTGCAGACAACTGCCCGCTAGGAAATGGGCTGGTCTCCATACGGACCAGAAGTTGAGTACAGGTCAACACATCTTGGTTCCTCACCCACGTTTAGTCCTTTTGGAACCTCCCAGAAGCACAGCTTGCCCCAGACAACGCCCCTATCTGAAGGGATTGAGGCACCAAAACCCCAGAGCGTGTTTAAGCCCTTCACAAACATCAGTTTAGCTGTGGCCTTTAAGACAGATGTTGGATTCATGCAAATACATTTTAAATCTAAACTCTAAACCCCAATGCAACAAGCTGACTAATGCCTTCAGTCTGGGATTTCTGCAACTCCTTGCCTAATAAAAGAAAAGGCTTGTAAGCTGTGCTTTAATTAGCTGACTCTGTGTCTGGCCAGTAAGGAAGGCACCTTGCGTGTCTTGAGAGGGAGTAGCAGTTAATCCATAAAGCCATTTTCCACCTCTGACTATTAGCATAGGTGAATCTTGTTCACAATGTGATATGAAAAGGTACTGTACTGATATCCCTGCAATCAGTCAGAATAGAGCAAGATAAAAACCTTCAAACTCTACAGCTGTGAGTGAGCCTTCAGTGGAAACAGAGGTCTCCTAAGGATCCTGCCAGGCAAGGCTTCAGCTAACCTCCAGGCAGCAAGGCAAGAACTTCTCTGTTCTACATGAGGCAAGAAAGGACTCCCTCCAACCAACGTGGAGAAGCACAAGCATTTCTACCTGAGTCACGGCAAGATGAAGTAGGAGAAGCTGTGCCCTGGCTGAGGGGATAGTCAAAGGGTTCTCACAGATGCCAGGCCACTCATTTTAATGATGAGCAGAATAGTGTGTTAACCCGCCTTCACTTGCTTCATCTTAAAAAAATAAATAAATAAAAAGAAAAAAACAAAGTAGTAGCTAAAACTTCAGAATAAACCTGTATCAAAATTATCCTGCATAACTGAAGTACATTATCATATGTTTTACGTTAACACCATCTATCACAGGCATTTTTCTCATCTGTCAGATAAGTGGTGAACTTTGGAAATACGCATATTTAAAAGCAGTGCCATGAACTTGATAACAATAAGTATCACAGAGATGAAGTATGCAAAGGAGCAGATATCTGTACAGCATGACTCGAAATGATGGCAAAGTACTGAAGCAGCGAGTCAACGTGGTGGTACATCAACAAAATGCTGATGGGCAATGAAAATTGCCAGTGTGGAGTTGGCATGTGCAGAGTACAGAGTAATTCCGGCTGACCTCCACTAAAGGGATCATAAAGACACAGCTGTGGGAGCTGACAAGAGACATCAGGATGTATAAAATATAACTTAGCATTGAGACATCTGAGCTTATCTAAATGAGTCGAGGCTACAGGACTTGCACAGGCATATTAGCACAGCCTTTCACTTGGACTTGTCTTATCAACAGCCCACACACTAACGAGAAAGTAGTCTGATGCAGAAGAACTACATACATACACTCCATATGCACATACTTTCATGTTATATAGGGTACCTGGAAGTGAGCACAGCAATTCTGCAAGATGACATTGTTTAGGTAGTCAACAATTGTCTAGAAAACAAACAACTTCTAATTGCAGTGGCTGCTACTAACTACCCTACTGCCTACCTCCACGCTTAAGATAACTCTACAATTACATTGTAATTTGCAAGGTTTCACGTGCTTTTAATGTAAAAATTACTCTTAATTTATCACTTGTTTTTATTTATATCACTCAGAACTGAAATACTCTTGTTTGGTCTCGCCCATGTGATGAATATGCTTGGACTACTTGAGGCAAATCACCTCAGACATTTGGATTCCTCAGTAGAGCTGAGGAGAGAGAATGTATCTTAGTAGCTGATGCAGTTTTGTTTAGTAGTTGAGGATATTTTTAGAATAGAGAAGGAAAAACACCAGACAGGAAAAGACTTGCAAAGGATCTCATGATAAAACATCAGAAATAGAGCAGACATATGCAAAAACAAGCAGCTTAGGAGGGGCACAGAAACATTTAGTCCGCTATGTTCCATACTGCCCTAGCATTAACAGGGAGACAGCAAGATACAGAATCTTAAGTGATGTAGAACAAACAGCATTTGATACTGGTACCTCTTTGCTTGCCTCTGTTTTAGCATCTGACAAGCCAGGTATTGAAGGAAAGCAATATTAGAGCTCTACTAGAATGAGCAACAGAAAGAGAGAATACAGACCTAGAAGCAGAGAGTAGATCATTGAGGTTGGGAAAGACCTTCAGGATCACCAAGTCCAACCATCAACCTGACCTACCATGTCCCATGACCAAACCATGTCCTTTGGTGCCATGAACCATGTTCTTTCGTGCTACAACGTCACTGTCCTGACTGCTGAGCTGACCAGGGCTGTGTCTTCTATCAGAACACCACATGGAATTAGAGAGAAACTACACCTGCTGCTGGAGAAACACAACTCTCAAAAAATACCCAAATTACAGCAGAAACAAGATTGAGGGAGAAACCAGTGAAAATGGGCGTGAAGAATGGAGTGCTCTATGAATTTTGCTACTTTGCTCTACGAATACAAATCAGTGAATCAATCCTCAAGGAAAACAGAGAAAAATACTGATGGATGTGTTAGGCGTGTGCTGAGAAGTCTGGGGAGTCAGGGTAAAAGGTTAGGGAACCAACAGGGACCGCATGATATATTCCTCCATGCAAATCAGGCACATACAGCAGAAAACAATGAATAATTTATATCAATATCCCAACGGTGATTACAGCTTCACTGCAGCTTCACAGTGGAGAGACACTGAATATTCCTGTGGCGTTGTCAAGGTAACCTGCAAGTATGTAGGTGTAAAATTTTGCTGGCATTTATACCGAAAGGAGAACTACCAAAATGAGAACCAACACACGCAGAATCTGTGTTTCCTTACAACTGAGGAAGCTGAGACTTTCAGTTAGAGGGCAAGAAGAGCACAAGCGTGTTAGGAGGAACTGTATGCTAAAGCTCACTAATTCCTGTCGTCCCATGTTTAAGGTAAATAGAGTAGGAACAGGGCACAGCTTGGGGAAATCAGACCACCTTCACATATGCTGCTGATGTGTTATGAAAATATGTTATTTAAAATAATGCTTCTGAATTCTGATTTGAATCGTGATTCCTTACCAAGCAGAGCACCCCCAAGCATTCCTCTTTTCTGTCCTACCACCTTCTTGACCAGTTAATTAAGAGAGTAACACAAAGAGGTGATTATCTCAAGTGAATTTTACTTTGCAAAGGAGGAACAGCTAAGTATAAGAAGAGGTAAGAGTATATGCTCTGCTAGTCACTGAGGCTCTAATGAGATGTGATAAATCATTAAGCTGTGATGATTAGGGGACTGGAGCATCTCTCCTGTGAGGAAGGGCTGAGAAAGCTAGGCCTGGAGACAAAAGAAATGAGAGGGGATCTTATCTTAAGGGAGGGTCTCAAGAGGATGGGGCTAGAGTCTCTTCACTGGTGCCACCTGATAGTACAGGAGACAACGGGCACAAACTGAAACACAAGAACTTCCAGCTGAATATGAGGAAAAGCTTCTTTACCATGGGGTGACTTGAGCACAGGTTGCCTAGAGAGTCTACAGAACCTCCTCCTCTGGATATATTCAAAGCCCACCTGGATGTGATCCTGTGCAAAGTGCTCTGGGTGTCCCTGCCTGAGGAGAAGGGTTGGGCCAGAGGGCCTCCAGGGGCCCTGTCCAACCTCAGCCATTCTGTGACTGTGACTCTGTGACAAATCATTCTCATCATACCATAACATTAATCCATTCCTCAGAACAAGCTGCGTTTGTCACCAATATGATGCTGGACTGCTTAAAGGGAAGACAGAAAGTCTCCCTCCCTTTCGTCCACCTCTTTTACAGGCGCATCACAGGCAGTGGCAGTCATGCTCACAAAAATCCCTGGGCTTCTCTCTCCCTGCTCCCCAAAAGGGCAGTTTGTCTCATCAATATCCATAAGAACTGTGACTGATTAAGGCCAAATTCTACAGGCCTTGGCTCTGTGTAGAGGGGAGAAAAAATTATCTAATATGATTTCAGAGAGGTAAAATGAAAAGATGCAGAGTAATGATGCTAACCACTCTAAGGAGAGAAAATAGGGACTCTTAAGGCTCTGTTTTAAAGCCTACATAATGCTAGGTAAAGCTAACTACAAAGTGTTGGCACTGGTGATAAACTTTGGAGCATGCAATGAGATAATTCACTCTTTAATAACTCATACCTCTGTGTGTAGCCTTTGAACTCGGCAAAGACATGGTTTCCCACGCATTTTTGCAATGCTACAAACACTGTGATGTTTCGAGCAGAGATGAAACAATAACCTTTTCAGTGAGCTCCTATTTACTGCGGAGTATTTTGTGACTTAGCAGTCACTGTATTTTCCACCAGTCCCCATGTGCAGATGAGGTTAGTGCATACGACTTGAAGAGGCCAAGAAGGCTGATGCAGAATTACGTTCAGCCACAGGCAGAGATGAAGCAGCTCTCACCAGGCTCAGCTGTAACGATATTGATTCACAGAGAGCCATCTCCCATGTCCTTGCAACAGAGACACATACACAATTACACATGTTGTCCTAATTCACTGCTCTAATAGACATCCATCAACCTGAAAGCCTTTTGCTATGTCCCAGTTTCGTTTACCCATCAAATGAAAGCGTGAGGTAGATGATACCTCACCAGGTGATACCATCTTACCACCTCCCAAATCCTCTTAATCTGGAGCCCAAATTTTCTCTAAAGTAACACTGCAAGATGTAGATGATGAAATGGAGGCAGGGCACCATCTTTTCCAGTCTGCAATTTTAAAGTTATTTCTAAACAAACAAACAGAAAGTTTTGACCAAGCAGCAATTTGTACAGGGTTAATAAGCAAAATGGTTGCACCAGTGTGAACTTCCATCATAAGCTGCTTTAATTTCAGGACTTCACAATGATTTAGTAACCACTGCAGAAATTCTATATGTAATTTGGAGCCAGGGACAGACAAAAAAACAACAACTAAATGTGTAATTTATATAGGCCACAAATAAATGAGCTGTTAAAAAAACACTTTAAAGTGGAATAAAGGCAACAAAAATTGCCAGGACCACATAAGGCAATCTCCTGAAATGTATAAACCTCAGTTTAAAACTGGATCTCCTTCAAGTCTCTCCTTGGTGTCTCTGCTCTGTGCAGTGGTCTCCAGCAGCTGTTTCAGACTTGTGCACCACCTTGAAGAGTGCTACTCCTTCCCTCCCCCAACCTTGAGCACAGTCTGGGACCGTAATTCCCAGACGTTTCAACAAACTCCACCTGTTTGGAAAGAGGGTGGATCCAGACCCTGCCCTTCTTCCTCAGCTGCTCAAACCTTTCATCAGATATTCGGCAAAGGCTCTCAAAGCCCAGCAAGCAAATACGTTGAGCAAAAAGCAGCAGCTCAGAATCCTCAGAGTCATCTGATGGCTGTCCTCTGCCAACCCCTTCATTGCACTCAGTCACACTGACCCACAAATCCCTCCACGACCAAGTCTCACAGTCCCTTTCGAAATACGAGGCGCTTAAAAGCGACGGGCCATGCTTCTGAGCCCACAGAACCCACACCGAGACAGCTGAGCCCTCCACCACAGCAGACTTCAAAATATTCAGCCACAACGTGGGGCACTCTTGTCAAAAGAGCCCTCTCTGTCACTAACTGTTGCCCTCTGAGAAGGAAACACCCCTAAAAAATCTTCCAGGAGTGCAGAGCTCATGCAGAGCCAAGGCATGACAATGTCACTCGGATGCACCCTTTCTCCTGGGGATGGACTTCATGGGATTGACACCTTCAGGGTCCCCTGCTAGGGTGATATGCCAGTCTCCACACGGCTTCAGTCACACAAGGCTGCAGAGATGCTGGCTGAATCTTGGTTTCTGACCAAGAGATCTGAAATGAACAGGTGTGCTGGAGCAAACTCCTCCAGCACCCCAAAGTCAGAGGGAACAGCTAAGAATGAACCACGTTTATGGAAACCAAACCCCAGCAGGTGGGATTCAATCTCCTCAACCAGCACGACGGCAAATCTGCCCGAACACCATGAGTCTACTGATTCTCTGAGAGTAAAGGGGACATCAGTGGGGAGGGCTGAAGGCCTCAGATGTTGCTCTGGGACAGAGATAGGATCACACAGAGAACAAAAGTGGTTGAAATTCAAAATTTTCTGCAACAGGAAAACACTCAGAATAGTTTTTGTTCCACCTATGAAAAATAATGACTTTAGAAATGTCTCACACAACAGGAATTCTGAAATACTGTTCTGAAAAACTTAATAAAGCATTTTGCTCCAACTACCTGAATGAAGCCCTCAAGCTTCTCGGAAACTGATGACTCAGTGTTCAGTCTGTCCCACAAGGGTGATGCTAGTGAACGTTGTCCTTCACATCTCTTTAGTTCTGATTTCTCTACAGAGTAAAAGCTGGCCAGGTCACTTAAACCAAAATGTCCACAGCTGGTCACTATCTGCAATCTTTGATTTCTGCACGTGTGATGAACATAGCACCAGACTTCTAGAAAAGCTGAGCATTCACAAATCCAGCTGGAATTACCAGATCTTAATAAAAAATGTGTTATACATGTAGAAGACTTGAATAATCAGTGAATAAGAGCCCTGTACATTTCAAACTGATCAACATTAACAGACACTTCAATAATATGGAATTTGATTTCTGCATGCATCCGTCAGTCAGGAATAAAAAATTGGGATTATAACTCTTTCCAAAATACTAAGGAAAAATAGTTTTCCACAAACATTCTATCCTCTGAAAATTACAGCTAATTATTACTCAGAGCTGCTTCACACTAGTCATTTTGAAGGTAACAGAATAAAAAAAGATTATGTCCCAAATGCCTTATAACAATTAATTGAAGAGAATAAAAATAATCAGTCCTATTTTGTAAGCACCTTATAGACACTAATGTACTTAATTAACCTGTTAGTTTTATGTACCATCTTATTTATATCTCCCTTATAACTGCAAGCTCAGAATGGCAGATACCCAGTAATTATCAACTTAAAACATGCAAGTAACTTTCTCAGACAAACATATGATGAAATATGCCATGCAGTATCTTTCTACACAAGTTTTACTTCTTGTTAACCATGATTTACGTACGCCACTGTACCTCAAAGAGGAGACATTTGTGCAGGTATAAACCTGGGACAAAAAATAAGAATTAAACTGCAAAGCACTTAACAACTTGCCATAAACTCATAATGCTGTGGTTCTTGCAAAGGTGTTAATGAAAGGCTGTACTTCATGAAGACACAGGTGTAGAAATCTATGGCTTTAGAGCTAACATGAGAGCCATAAAATAATGGTACTAAAGAAGAAACCTCACATACTTCACCTTCCAACTCCATGTCTCTATTTCATAATCAAGTCCTCTTGATTTTTTGTTAGGAAGACTGCGTGTAGATAGGTAAAAATATATGTACAATTTACTTTTGTTGTCTAACTTGAAAATGAAATTTATTTTCTAGGCAGTAGCATTCAAATAACGTAGTGCTTTGTAGGAGAGTCTAGAACATTATATGTGATGTACCATGATTTCAAAATTTTCTCTGGGTAGAACTCCGATGACAGTAGCTGACAGTAAATTATACATAAATTTGAAAAAGTTATAGATAAATTGTCTGCATTACCTTCAACTGCAGCAAGGAAAATCTATTCATCAGTTAATGTTTTCCATTCAGCTTAATAACTTGTACTTTTTAAACAAGACTACAAGCTGTGCCATGAATACTTCTTTTGCCCATGGGAAGAAATGAACTACAGAAAGCAATCAAAGATTCTCAGTGTTTGATTTTGCTTTCACAAAACAACCTAGTTAGAAGTCTCTGAGGAGATATTCAAGATCAACTGCATTAAATTATGTCCAATAGCACGTCAGAGCACAAACGAAGCATAAAAAAGCCGTTTCCCTTTAGTGAAATGAACCTACATTATGAAAAAGGCAATTTGCCGTTAATATCGGATTGGATTCTTGTCTTGCAGTGTAAAAGCTGAAAAGCTGAAGTTTTTACCATTATTATGAACAATTCAAAATTTGGGAACCAAAACATTCTCAGTTATTTTAATCTTTGATTTTAAAATGAAATCAGAATTAAGATTAATTAAGTCTATTTTAAGTGAGTTTCAGATTCTAGTCAGTTCCCTTGATCCCTTGATTCTAGTCAGTTCCCTTGATCCCAATCATAGAGGACTCTTTAGCCATCAGGGAAGCATAGTGTCCATCACAACAGTGTGTGAGCTATCCCTTCTCAGCAACTAAAGGTTTGCATCAACAACAAAAAGTACTCTCTTCTTTTAGCTCTCTCGGTACAGCTGAGGTGGTGCTCACCACCTTATAACCAGACTCTAGATATCACAGATGAGAAATATGAGAAGCAGGGTCAAAATTCATATAACCAGAAAAAAAAAAATGGTATTACTTTGAGCAAAACACATACCTTTGTGGTATATAAAACATATGCTGCGGAGGGGGTTTGTAGAGAACTCCTTCATACACAGGCCACAAACCGCTTAGAATTCTGAAAAGCGAACTCTTTCCACAGCCATTAGGACCAGTGATTAGAAGATTCATGCCCTCCTCGACCTACAATAATAATGAAAATGAAAAGATGTCACTGTGCAGTAGCTATGACACAAGGTGCTCTAAGAACCCTAGAGGGAGGTATGCAAGCATTTATATCAAATTATCAACCCTTTTCATTAATCACCTGTACATTTTTTTATGCAAACATTCTGGAAACAGTGGAATTAACTATAATAATGAAAATAACTTCTATAATGCCCGAGTGTTTCTATATGGTATGCTCATTATATCAAAAGATCAATACATCACAGTCAAAATCAATTATTCTAATGTGGATCAGGTCCAAAGTTACTGATGGCATACAGAGCAGTACTATGCCCATCACTAATACTAATTTAAGCTACGCAAAGATCAAATGATTTGGAAAAATTACTTCATGTTGTCCTTTCCTACTTAATTAACAGTGTTATTTTGGGTGCAATACACTTGGTTTTATTCATTTACATATTAACATGTGTACATAGGAGTATATATTTATGCATAATCACGTCAATGTTTTATATAAATATACTGACTGTAACATTACATTTTTTGTTGGCTTTGTCTGCTAAATAAATGAATAAATACTGACTGCTGAACAAATAAATAAATAAAACTGTTTCCTTGACTGTAGAGTTGTAATTTTACAATTCTGAAATTCCTACACTGAAGCCATAGGAAGCCCTGCTATAAGTAGGCCCCTGTCCTTCTAGCTTCTAATGCCTGTACTGCATAGAGGTGACAAAAGGAACACTCTGCTTTAGCTAAATTAAAGGACCTGCTGGAATTATTCAAGTTAGCGTTCCGGTAATTTCAACCATTTTTAAAAATAGTAACATCTGCACTGGTACATCAGGATATGCATGGGAGTAATTCAGTAAAGGTCAACAATTAAAATCACAAGCATGTACCGAGTGTTATCTGTAAAAGCTTTTTAAAAACAATCCAAGTTTTTTACAGAATAAAGACTCCACTTTTACCAAGTAAAGGCTTGTGAACTATACTGTCAACTATTAGTTCTGCTCTTTGTGATTCAACTATTAGTACTGCTCTTTGTGATCATCACCTAAAGCTAACTACATACTACATTTTTTCACTGTTGCTGTGAACTCAGACCTTAAAAGGAGCCCATGTAAGTAAAGCATCCCAATTTCACCAAGATTAAGTAAAATGGATGCAGATTCTCATATATGCTCTTGAAAATCCCAGGTCTCCTTTTTCAGCTGTCAACAGCAGCAGAAATCCTCTCTTCTCCTTCTTTGAGCAGGATAAACTACACATGTCTGCCTCTGTCGAGCTACTATGCCTACCTTTCTGGACTTCCCCTTTTATCCATATGCTCCTCCAAGTACTTAACATAAGGTACATGAATTCTGTGCTGTTTATGTTAATGGGATGGCAACAATCAGAAGATTCTTGCATATCGTCTTACTTTGAAGTTTAGTCTGGAAACCACCACATCGCCATTCGGAGTAATAATAGGAACATTTTCACAAATAATTCCATGTTCAACATCAATAACTTTTCCTAGAAAAAAAAACACAACAGCAATGTTTAATGTTTTTGAAACCTCCCATTAAGCAATATCTTGCAGCCTTTGTGCACAGCTGAGAAGTCTAAATTGGTGAGTTTCAACTTGAATAAAAAATCTGGGCAATATATCTTAGGTGGTCAGAAAGACACGGTAGTATTAGCCAGAAGTGTGTCATGGATCCAATATTTCATTATAGAAGAAATGCACAATATGCATTAGAAATATATAATTCACTATAAAGAGACATTTATTCATATCCTACCTGTACCTGTTGTATTTTGTTTTAAATAGGTGGTCGTTATCAATCAGTAAAAAAGTTCAAGGATAACCTTAGACACAGGCAGTCTGGTTCACCACCTGTTGGAGATTTCATTGGAAAATGGAATCTCCTTTAGCTACCTGCTCTGAAACTGAAAGCCCAGTTCAGCCTCCTCCAGCAACAAGAGCAATAGATAAAATATTTAATGGCTTGCTTCCATCTCTTTTTGAAGCCGCAGACAGTGTAAAAGTCTCTAAGTATTTGTGGAAACCTCTATAATATTATTTCACTCCAATAGCTATATTTACTATCTGGGTTAGTGGCAAATTTAAATATACAACACCCATCAGACATTTGGATGTATATAACACATGGACTTGGAAACAAATTCTTCTGGGAATAATTAAAAAATAAATCAACTTTACCTTCTTGGTTGCCTGCAGACGGATTTGTCTCACAGAACCCAACAGCTGGGTTCCAAGACAAGTACCAGAAATTACGTGTAAGATGCAAAGAAATAAAGATCTCCCTCTGTATTAGAAGGCTGCACATTTTAAAACTTGGACTAATCTGAATAAAGAAAAAATGAATTAAAGAAAAGTTGAGTTTATTATAAAGGGATCTGGTAGTTTTCCCTTCAGGTAATGTAAAGTCTTAGTCTTCCTTTAGGAGGCTCTTTGTTCAAGTTCATCAAACTTTCTCAAACTATAACGAAATGGGCAAAAATTTGTGTGTCATGTATCAGCCCAAATGTTCTTTTTTTCCTAAAGTAAGTTCTATTTATAACAGTTCTGAGGTGTTCAACATGAAATTATGGAAAACAAATGTGCTTTGCTATTGAAAAAAAAACGCAGCTTTATCATAGCAGGCTCTACTGCCTTCAGACTCCTCAAAGGCACCTGGTATGCAACTGAGAGATCAACCACATCACAGATTTTGACAGATTTGGCCAAGACATACTTCTGTAAAAGAGGGCCGTACCAGTCACTCCACATGCATACATCCACTGGAGTAAGCATTTATTTGCCTATATGAAGGATAATTTTCTGTGGAGACAATCTCAAGCAAATTCTGTAAGTCATGCATATTTTTGAGCACTTGGGTACAGGAGAGAAATTGTAAATAAATTTTAAAAAAAGGCTATGATACAAAATAGTAAGCCAAGTGAATATTAAGAAAACTTAATTCTCATTTCCCAACTTCAGAGTGTTGGACTGCAAGCTTAGCGTGCCTTTAAAGCTTGGTGTATGTATATAATCAGAAATACAATTTGCCAGTACTTCTGCAAGATGTACACCAGGATATTTCAACTTGAAAATTCTGAGTTGTTAGACATGCAACATATATAGTGGTATTATGGTCTGTTAAAATATTCTGATGTTTTTCCTATTTTCATACTGGTCTTATTGACAGTAGTGAATGCAAGGCACACAGCACAGGCATTATTTAGGTACAAAAGTTTACCTTTGATTATTTAAAAAGAATACATGTTGAAAAAGCCTTTGGAGAAGCTGAATACTACAATTTTTCTTTTCTAACACTGGAGAGGTACACGCTGTGAGCACGTGTACTTTTATCCTCACATAAATCCACTCTGCAGGGATTTCTGAAGTATCAAGACTGAAAGACAGGAGGAAAACCAGTACACAATGGAACTTGTCATAAAAATAATATGGAACCTGTGGCCTAGATTCATCTGGCCTAAATTCCATCTAAGTCCTTGTGTCCTAATGTTTTGCATTGGCTAGCTGCCTCTGAGAGCCTGCAAGCACTCGGTAGCAAACACTAGTCACTGCAACTTAGGAGGAATTCAAGCCAGATGAAATGTGCCTCTGTGGAGGAATCAGACCTCAGGAAAAGGCTGTAGAAAAAAAAGGAGCAGCGTATTACTGTACTAAACCAAAAGGGAACACAAACAGCATTCTGTCACACCCAAATGTATTTGCTTTTGTTTTTAAAATACATACCTAAAATGGTCACAAAATGACTTTGTTGTTCCAAACGGACTAAAACCCTTTTTTCTATAAGATGTCATTTCTTTCAGTGCCAGCCAAATATTACCAAGATTTACAAGATTAAGACATCAGCTGTTTCCACAGCTATCTATTATGCTACATCAGACTGTTTGTTTTGAAGAACCTTCTCAGAGGACCATTGAGAAATTTGTGCTGAAGGGCAATGCTGTTGAAATTGTAAAAAAAATATTTCATAAAGAGCATTCTGGTGCCTTCAACTCAATTGGTATTTTAGTTTTCAGAAGCCAGAAGGTGGGAAGGAGGCTTTCCAACACCAAAGAAGAGATGGAAAGCAGAAGGGGGCTGTTGGGAAAATTAGGAAAAGCTCGTTGCAAAACCTGTATGACGTACCTCAGAGAAAAAAGGAGAGAGATGGTACAGAGACAGTGCTTTGAGGAGGGTGCAGATAGAAAAACAGTGGCACTAAAAGGATACAGGATAGAGACAGGAAGAACTGAGGAGGACCTGCATATTGATCAGATCATTTGGGAGATGGGGGCAATGGTAAAGTTACCAGCCCATTTTCAGTTGACAATTCCCACTAAATGATGAAAAAATGAGCAAAGGCTAATAGTAGCTGAAAACAAATTATTATTATCCCTTCTACCCCAAACAAAACAATGTGGTGTATGGGGATGAAAATTAATGTTACAGTCTCAGTTTTCTGGGGAAAAAAAATGTCAGAGGAAAGCAGGCACTGTTCCTGTAAAGATACTAATACCACCAGCACAACCACCACCACTAATGGTATAGTTGAAATACCTTTTTCACTGAAAGTTTTCACAGAATATACTTGAACAATCTTTGTGGAAGTGTTTTAGAAAAGCACTAAATAAGCACAGGGTTACAAAACAGCAGGAAGATAGAATAGAAGGCAACATGGTCTCTGGAGGCTGGTTTGCTGCAGAAACAAAACCTCTGTTCAACTACGGCCCTGTTGTACCAGCCAGGAATTCCCCCCCGAGAAATCTATAAAAATGTGACTTAATTACCCTTGATTTCTAAGGGCCCATTGATGTGTAACTCTGTTTTATCTTCATTTTTACTGTTGTTTTCAGACTCCTGAATAACAGCAGTTCTTTTGTAGATGCCTCTCTTCACCTCGTCGAAAACAGCAAACATGTTGTAGACACGGGCAGTGTATCCTGCTAACTCAGTAACCTGCAAAACAGTAAATGCTTCATTTCAGTTACACATCCCAAATTCAATAAATTAGATGCTTAGCCAAAGACTCACAAAAACCATTTCCAGCTATTCTAAGTCACTGCTTCTCAGATGTTATTCTGGAGGGATCAATGATGCATCTTTCGTCACCTATCAATTTGCCTCCGTTGAGATTCTGTGCTAGCCCAAACGCCACCCACAGCTCCTAACAGCCAGCAAACACAGTTTGAGGGGGATGGATTTCAGCCAGTGTAATTTCCTATAGCTCCAGTAAATGAGGAGGTTGCAGGGACTGCTCTTTTCCACTGATCAGTACAGACTTCAGCCTGTGGAGAATAGCTGTTAGGTAGCTGAAAATAGCCTGTCATACAGAAGAAAAACAAAATATCTGCATTTCCCAGGCAAATAAAGGCCAACAGCAGTGAGAAAAATATACACCCATAATTACTCGTTTCCCTGTGTTCCCTAAACCCCCTGTGTGACAGGCGTGCTTTTCCTTTGTAAAACAGGTAGCACCAGGGCACACGCTAATGTAAAATACAGTACAGAAATGACTCTCCTATCAGCTGCATGCCAGAGCACCAGAGCTAAATCTGAGACCCTGGATTACAACTGGGAATTTTTAAAATGGTGAGGTCTCTTAAAGGGCTTCCTCATTTTTAAAATCCTTTTATCTCTGTTACCACCTGGTGAATACAGAAAGAACAGGTCTCTGGTGCTGATGGTTTCTTATTCACAGATACTGACACCACCAAGAACGCCCAAAGAACTGCCCCCATCTGCCGGCAGCAAAGAATTAAACCTGGGCATCTTATTATGTAGGTATGATTAGATGATTTTAAACAGGTAGATTTTTATACTAAATGCAGAGAACAAAATAGGAAGAGCAAGATACAATCCTGTGCAAATTTCACTGTTGGTGCAAGATTCAGAAGTGAGTACCAGGCAGGGCCATCACGCCACTGGAGATGAACTGGCTACAACATCTCAAAAAACTCAGTTTCAAGAAAGTAATCAGCCACTGTTTCAACTCCATCACTTGGACATTGTCTTGCACTATTGGTAAATGCATTTACAGGTGGGAAAAGTACTGGGCTAACAGCACCTGAGGCTGTAGGAGCTGTAACATTGTTCTCCACACTGTAGCCCTTCTAGCACTGAATTCAGCGGTGAGCCTTCTAGCAAATAGCAGTGACGCTTGATGGAAAAAATCCTGCATATGATGAATGAAATGTGCACCAACGGCACCCCACAAGAAATATAACTTGTAGTAAGTTTCTAAACCACGATTCTACAGCCTCACTTCGTCAAAACATGAAGTACTAACAAAACTATTGACCTGCAAACTGAGCAACACTGACTGGAAGAAGGCTGCTGTGGTGGATCAGGTGGGTAAGAACTGGAGCCTCACTACCACTAAA
Organism: Netta rufina; assembly: GCF_964035555.1. Lineage (NCBI taxonomy): Eukaryota > Metazoa > Chordata > Aves > Anseriformes > Anatidae > Netta > Netta rufina. The sequence goes on from NC_140123.1 coordinate 191,423,191, forward strand.
GTGAAATGAAGCATACTGTCATTTTTTGGAAACTGCCTGAATTTCTGCCGTATTTCTTAAAGAAAAGTATAAATGTAAAATTAAGATGGAAGTTCTAAGAAGTGATCTTTGATCACACACTGCCTGGATTAAAATTTCACCACGTGGTAAAACAAATGAGTTTGCTCAGCTGTTGCTACTACTTTGCAAGGATTTTTGTTTCCAAAAAATGAAACCACAATGTTTGTAAGTCCCCATGTACATTATATAAATGACTAAATTATTGAAAATAAAGTAGAATAACATCAGTGCATAATAGGTTATCTGGCAGTCTCATAAGAGCAGAGGTCAAGAAGGGACACAGCTATAGCAGCATAGGTCAAAATCACAGTCCATTAGAGAAGAACACTTTGTGAAAAAAAAAAAGAAAGACAGGCTCTGGCTTTGTCAGAGACTGTGTTTGAAGGCGCCAAACTACCTCTCCTCTCCCAATTTAAAAAGCTGCAGCTATTATGGCTGGATTCCAAGTAATGGAATCCATAGTCTTTGATTAGCTGCCCAGCTAATGTGTGCCTCCTCCCAGAAAAGGGGTTCCCACCAAAAGGATGAGCAAAAACCAGCTAAACAAACACAGAACCAAATGTAGAAGGGAATGTTGAGGAGAATGACACAGCTTTTCCTCTGCTTAACAGTCTGCACCTACAGAAATCCCCCAGAGAGAACACAGATGAAAGTCCAACTTGACTAGAACTGGGGTGTGAGGTCCTGAAACATCTCTGATCCTCCAGATGAACATCCTGTATTTCTGGGCTACCTGCAGTCCTAAGGCGGACCTTTTTCCTGCTAAAATTTCTCTACTTTGCAAAATTATTTCAAATTCAACAGGTTCAGAAAATACTAAAATTGGCTTTATGGTTTAGGTGGTCAGAAAATAAGAATTCAATTATTTTTTGCATTTTTAATATTTATGTATATATGCATGTATGCATATGCATAATGCATCTATATGCATTTTTTATAATTATTCAATTATTTTTGCATTCCATATACTTTTCCTACAGGAGGACAACCTGAGCACAGGTCTGTGCTCTGAACAGAGGAATCGGAACCCTTATCACTCAGATTCCAGGAACTGTACTCTGATGACACCTGAAGACAGGTACAACAAATTACATTTATGTGTTGCATCATACTGGCAGCTGTGCACTTTTGACTCTTTGTGGACTTAAATCTAAAGACCAGACTTTAATCATTTCAAAGATCTCCATGGATTTAGTTGCAGTAGAATTTTCCTTAAAAATAACATACTTTCTATTGTTTAGTTTTACATTAGATACAAATCCTGTTTTGCTTTTCTTTCCTTTCTGGTTTGCATTTGACTGATGTACGATACCTCTTTGTATGAAGACATGATCCTTTCAATAGCATCTGCAGCAGAGATCAGCAGGTTTCGTGACGTGGTAAAAGTTTCTGTTCTTTCACTAACTGTTGCCTGTTTCTGGCCATCTTCAATCTCTAAAAGTAAAAAATTAAAAAAATGTTAGATATTCTTCTGAAAGTTCTCTCTACAAAATAATGATTAAAACATGAGCAATTATAAAGCAGCTTTTAAATTAAGAAAAATTTAACTCTACAAAAAACAGCCTTTGGAAAGATTTGGTGAATGCAATTAGCTTAGATAGCTTGGGAACAAAAAATAAGTGGGAATATAAGGAATTCATCTTCTTATGCAAAACATCCTATTCTTTTATACTGTTTGTCTACCTAAATAATTTCCTTTTAATACATAATGATGTAAGTTAAATTTTTCAAAATAGCAAAAGGTGAAACCTAATCTGAAACAGATTTCTGATAGAACGTTTACTGGTTTTGCAATTATTTGTTTTCAGCCTTGTTTACTCACTTAAAAAGAAACATTCATACTGATGCAAACTTGGCAACATGGTATTTCTGTAAGAATGCAATAAGTTATTCTATTATTAAAGGCATGTGTTTAAATAAGATATTTCTCTCTGAAAACATAGCTTCTCTGTTCATCTGACCTAAGAACAAGAGAATAGCAAACAGTATTTTTTTTCTTGGTAGCTGCCTCATTTGACTGACAAGATCAGGTTGTAGAAATCTACTGTCCAGAAATCTGCATGCAGTATCAAAGCCAGATGTATCTTTCTGTCCTCATTAGATACTTCAACCTAAATGTGTATTTTTTTCATTCACACATTCAAAAAAGTATCCCTATAATTACATCTGAATCACTGAAACAGTCTATAGATTATTTACGGGAAACTTTTTAAACTTCTCATTTAATACATTTGTTCATATACACTATATAATCCTTTTTCTGTCCTCAGATGGTCTTGTAACTTTTTAGCAAGTGAGATACTTGTTCCCATTTTCTAGATTAAATTATACAGCACCAGTACACCATCAACTAGTTGCATGTCATGGAGCCACCTGGAACACAATGAGAGGTATGATTTTTTTTTTTTTTAAAAAAAAAAAAAAAAGACAGGAAACCTCTTGCAAAGAAAGGAGGTATTACAAAACTCTTGCCCATGCAGTTCTCACTTATTTGGAATGTCATTTTCACTCCAAGAAGAGTAATCTTTAGTTAATTCATTACTATAAACTAAATTGAAATTTGTTTCTTCCTTCTCAGAGAACCAAATTTTACTGGTCTTGTTGGGAGTACAGCCCATGCAAGGTATGTAGAACTACCAAAAATATGTCATTTAGGAACTGCCCATGGCTGAACTACACTGATGCTGTATTCCTCTTGGATGAATTTATTTAACACTGCTTCCAGCACCCAGGCTAGCTCATTTCGAAATAGTTTGGAGATCTCTACAAACCACTGCATCAGCCATTTCAGGCATAATTCTGGGGGTATTTGACAAATTAAAACTACAAGGCATTTATGAGCATTTCACTGTTGTGAAACAGTCTCTAATATTATATGCCTAACCCACCAAGACTGCTTTTCTCTAACTTTTTTTTCCCCAAGACATTTTTCATACAGCTTGCCTCCTTTGTTTAAAGTGGGGCACTGCAACAGGTCAGAGAGGTTATATACGCCTGAAATCTCAGGTCTGATCATGATACTGGTTTTGATATTTGGTATTGGTACTTTGATACCGATTCTAAAGCAATGAATCCAGCCCATCTAGTCCTTCAGATCTGAACCAACTTGCTTCTGACCTGCTGAGACACGAAGCACTGTTTTGCCAGCTAGATCAATGTTCGATCAAAGTTCAAGTCTGCTCAATTATTTGAATGGCTGTTATACTTCCAGCTGATCTTGACGATGTTGATTTATCATTAATAATGTGTTTATGAAGCATCATTATGATATGCCTCAGGGCTTGATAATAAGTTCTGTGCTTTAACATTTCATGTTGCTGGTAGCAAATATTCTGCTGCTTTACAGCATGAGCTATCTCTGTGTCTTTTTTCTTCTCCCACATTTGAAAAGTACTTATCAAAAGAATATCCATGAGTAACAGGAATGTTATTTAGTTTTGCAAGCACACAAATTAATTATTGCTCTTTTGTTCCATACACTTTCACTGTGGCTTAATCCCTGCAAAGGACATTCTTTTTCATTTTTTAATTCATGCTGTTAATACAAGGGAGATACTCACACTGTGTGGTCTTGACTGTACTCATTCTCATGCTAGCAGACAGACTCTTAAACTGATTCATCACTTCTCTGTTGTGCTGAAAACCTTCACTAGTTGCATGAAGTGAAATGCCTTGGTACGAATTAGTCTGTTGGGAATAGGACCTCCTGGTATTTTTGAAGCTGTTACCCAGATGCCAGCCTTGGTCCTGATATAGTGCCCTCCTGAGCCATGTGACGGCCAGTGGCTCAGGCAGCTGAACTCCCAGCCACGTGCAGGCACAACAGCAAGCCAGCTAAATAACGTGTGGGCAGGTTAAACCAAGCTTGCCCAGTTCAACAGCCCGGATTTGGAATGTAATGACCAAGACCTACACTGGAAACAATCCATTCATTCCTGGTTAAACGTATCAAACGTAGAATGCATCCTTCTGCTTACACTGTATCATCTACACTTAATGAATCCTAGAAAATTTGTAATATATTCTGTGGTTCCAGTTGTGCATAAGGAAACCTTTTGAAGCAAACTCCCTGACTCGTCTCTCATTACCACTCCCTAATTACCCTTTTTTTTCTGCTCTCTTGTTCTTATACCATCTGCAATAACAAATTACTTGAGTCTTGTATCACTTCCTGGGAAGTTGTGACAGGATGACAAAAATGATGCCATGCCGGCCTGAAATATGAACATCATCCCTCTTCCCTCAGTGAGTCAGGGGAAAACAGTGGTTCCTACCAGGCCAACATGTAATAGAATAACTAATTGTAATTACAGTATGGTTTGTGGGATGAGGAGATAAGCTCTCTAGGAATGTGAGTAAGTATCAGTTTGTAAAATAGCGGTAGATGTTGCAAGAACCAGCATGCCATCCCAACCACTAGTGAACAGGACTGCGAGTGTCATTACAATCTCACGTCACACCAGTATCCATTAAGTCCTGAAATCATGATGTTTATCAGGTCTATGTTTGAAGCTGTTTCTTTTGTATTGTTCCTTCCTCAGCTGACTTCCTATGCCTGAAAGTTACCCACGAGGCATGGATCTGGTAATAAAGTCTGTGAACAGTAAATAAATCTGAACAACGTTTAAGGAAAGAATAGTCTTTTGAGGAAGTATCAAGGAAACATTTGGAAATCAGTAAAAATGCTATTACCGCCATCCGCAAATCCCGTTGCAGTGATGATGGGCACAGCGACCATAATCATACCACAGCTACTCCAGACGTATTTCATCAGGAACTGCTCTATCATGATGTACCACAAGCGTTTGGATAGAATGAGATTCATTTGATCCGTCAAAGACTTGTAGCTTTTTTGCAGTTGTTTCAGTTCTACCTACAGTTAAAAAATAACAATAAATAAAACATTTACACAATGCAACAAAGATGTATGTGCCATACAAGTACATTCACATATCTGCAGAAGCTAATCAATTATCCAGAGTTGTGGCTTTTAAATCTCATTTTCTGTGTGCTACTTCATCTTCACAGTGCTGCATTCTCACAGCAAAAGTACACAGCTTTAGGGAAGTCAGCAGACCTGGCTCTTATTTACATCATTGTCCCTGGATGGCCCACTGGCAAGTTTTCAGTTCTTTTAAGATCTCTGATACACGCAGGAACAACATACCAGGCAGTCACTATAGCTGATACTAGCAAAGTAAGATTGATTCTACATCCTTTTAATGAAGATGCGGCTGTAGAGTTTCACAGCAACCAAAACTTCCCAAATTGGAAAGCATTTGGGGATCAATTATCTCTGACTTGCAAGGACTCATCACGGAAATGCAATGCTTCTTGTTTTTGTGAGCGGTCTAGAGGAAGAGAGAATTATCCCAAGAGGTTTAACAAGTCAAAGATAGTTCCAAGTCAGTGTGACATAATGCGTTCTGTTCGAGCCAGTATACGTGGGAATAAAAGAAACTGTTTAATGTAGCTGCACTTCAAACACTACTACGGGCAGCTTTAGAGAACAATTGCTTCTACCAAAACAAACCATTTGCATTATATAATCGTTGCTAGCACTGAAAGTGTTAGTAATAGGTCAGGCTAGTTTCCAGTTTTCATTTTCACTTTACATGACACCACTTGTTTTTCCAAATCATGTTGGAAAGCTGCTACAGCCAAGATTCACTTCCAATAAAATATGAAGAATTGCTTAGTAAGGTGGCTTTAAAACAAGCCACTAGTTTATGTAACTGCAACTCCTGAAGTACTGTACTTAAGCTATTTTAAGACTCTGATGACTACATCTTTGCTTAGCTATGTAAAAGAGTGTCAAAGGTTGTAGCGATCTCTACTATCACTGAGTTTTTCCCTAGACTTTCCGGTGTGGTTTGGTTTTGATTTTGGCAGCATTAAATCTGGTAGCTCATAAACAAGGAAGAAAAAAAAAAGCCTGGAAGAGTTAAGCAGAACACAATGGGTGGGGGAAAAACAATACCCACGATTAGCTTTCTAGAAAGGCATAGGGTACGGCTGCAAAACAGGAACACTGTCAGAGCATAAGGGAGCTACGCTCTGCTCCCCCCAGACACTGCCTGTGAGATTGCATTTTCCTAGGAAACGGGAAGTGCTAGCTGTAAACAGGTTTAAATGTCAGAAGGACTCTAAGTGCTCGGAGAGGGCGGCAGGGGAAGTCGGGGTCAGCTCGGGCACTGCAGGAGCAAGCCCAGCACCCTTGGATTTCTCTCCTCCTTACCTTGTGCCCCCGGTAGAAAGCGATCTCCTCCACGTTGGCAATGATGCGTGAGTGCACGAAGCGCAGGTAGCCCTTCTTGTGCGCCTCCTCAGCCACCAGCTTGCCGAACTTGGGCGAGCAGGCTTTGAGCACACGGGCCGTGGCGTAGACGACAAGCCCGGCCAGGACCGTGGGCCCGATGGGGTTGGCGCCCCGGGACCGCGCCGTGCGGATGAGGGTGTAGGAGGTGAGCATGACATCCAGGATGGGCTTGGTGAGGTTGGAGTAGAGGTGCGCCACTGACTGCGAGAACATCATGATGTCCTCGGTGAGGGACTGGTCGGGGTTGGCCAGCCGCCCGTCCATGCTGATCACCTTGTAGTAGGTCTGGTTGGCGAAGTAGGTCTCGTAGGCGCGGTGCACCAGGCGCGTGCGGAAGGCGAGGGCCAGCTTGCACTCCAGGTAGCGGATGGTGCTGTTCACGAAGGTGGCCGGGATGGCGATCATCAGCCATTTGACCAGCTTGATCACGAAGCTGCGGGGCTCCTTCTCCACGATGCTCTTCACGATCTTCCCGTCCAGCGCTGCCACATAGATGGAGAGGAAGGTCCTGGACACCAGCGCAACGGAGTGGAGGCACAGCAAGCCCAGCTCGGCGCTCACCAGCTTGGGGAAGAACAGCTTGCGCAGCTCCAGCAGCTGCCTGAAGAACTCCGCGTTCACCGCCGGGGGGGCTCTGCCGGGGCAGCCGGCTCCCCGCGGCTCCCCCCGGCCGGCATCTTGCTCGCCCGCCCGCCTCAGGCGCCTCCGGATGACGGGGCAGAGCAGCCGCAGCCCGTAGGCGGCGGCCAGCAGGCACGCAGCCCTCTTGGCGGAGCTCGACCGGCTCCACTGCACCCTGCGGGCCGCCTCCTGCAGCATGCGGCTCATCCTTCCTCACCCCCCCCCGCCACCCTCCTCTTCCTCCTGGCGGTTCACGCCCGGCGGCGCGGGTCCCCCCGGCGGTCCTTCATGGCGCTGCCGCTGCCCGGCTCCCCCCTCCGCGGCGCCGGCCGACTGAGGGCTGCCTGCCCCCGGCCGCTGGGCTCCCGCAGCGGGCGGCCCGGCTCCTCGCAGCCCGCCCCACCGCCCACCATTGGCTGCTCCGCGCTGGGCGGCCCCGGCAGCCACCCGGCCGCCGCCGCTCGTCGCCGGGGCGGGGGGGAGCGGGGCTCCGGGGAGGGGAGAGGCTGAGCCCGAGGCGGCTCCGCCGAGCCCGTCCCTTCCCTTCCCTTCCCTTCCGCCTGCCCCGCGGCGTGGCGCCGCCTCCGGAGCGGGGAGAGGCGCTGAGGGGGGGCGGCGGGGCCTCCGCGGCTCGGAGAGCAGTGAGGGGGGAGCGGGGAGCGCAGAATCACAGGATCGTCCGCTTTGGAAGAGACCTGGAAGGTCACCGAGTCCAGCCTCTGAGCTGACACTAACCAGTCCTCCACTAAGCCATGTCACTGAGCCCGACATCTAAACGTCTTTTAAAGACCTGCAGGGATGGTGACTCCACCACTTCCCTGGACAGCCCATCCCAACGCCTCACAACCCTCTCAATAAAGAAGTCCTTCCTAATATCCAACCTAAACCACCTCTGGGGCAATTTTAGCCAATTCCCCCTCGTCCTGTCACCAGGCACATGGGAGAACAGACCAATCCCCTCCTTTAAGGTACCTGTGGAGAGCAATAAGGTCGCCCCTGAGCCTCCTCTTCTCCAGGCTGAAAAACCCCAGCTCCCTCAGCTGCGCCTCATAAGCCTTGTTCTCCAGACCCCTCACCAGCTTTGTTGTCCTTCTCTGGACTCACTTGAGCACCTCCATCTCCTTCTTGTATCGAGGGGCCCAAAACTGGACACAGTACTTGAGGTGTGGCCTCACCAGAGCCAAGTACAGGGGGAAGCATGCAGGGAGCCCTGCAGTATTGGAGGGAGCTCGCCAGGCTCCCCACTGTGCCTTCCCTCACCTCAGGGCTAAGGGAGAGTGGTGTCGGGCTGTGGCAGTGCTAGGAGATGGAACCAGCTGCCCTCAGCCCTTTGGTGTGGTGTCTGGCCACGGGAGCTGGCCACAGCCATGCCAAGGGGTTGGCAGTAAGGGCAGTTGTTTGTTGGTTTGTATTTTCTCGCTCCCAAATTCCTTACCGCTGCTGCTTCACCTGTTTGGTTAAGGTGGTGTATCTGAAGGCACTGAAGGAAGATCAGAGTCCTTAAAGAGAGATCAGAGTACTTAAAAAATGACTTTGTGTTCTTCACGCTTTAAAAATGAAGTGACTGCGTCTACCGGTATATCACAAAGCATCATTTAAGATGTGGGAGACAAGCAGGTTCAGAAAACTTGCTACAGGCATTCAGAGGAGTCCAGCCTTCCCCCAGGCATGCACTGTGAGGCCACGTAACCTCGCTGTGACTCAGCACACGCAGAGTTAAATTAAGTCTCATTACTGATATAAAACAGCCCTCTTTGGACAGAGTACAATGATGATGTTTAGATAGTAAGGCAAGCTTCGGGGTGAAGAAATAGTATCTTTGATTTGAGAGAGACAGCTTTGCTTATCATAACCTCCAGGTGCCATCCAAAACACCCAGCATGCCAAGGCCAGCAAGACATGACCATGTAACATCCATTGCTCGCTTCTTCCGTGGGAGGCTGCCCAAATCGTGTCCACAGTGGACTGAAAAGTTAGGTCAAGAAGATGTGGAGTAATCCTGGGACTTAACAGAATTTCTGCTGGTGAGGAAAATGGTGCTCTAGGTGGCTCTGCTTGGCGGGGGATAAGACCTGGTGGTCTCCAGAGGTCCCTTCCAACCTCAACCATTCTGGGATTCTGTCTGGACAGGCTACTGATCTGGATAGAGGTCCTTTTATTTTTTTAAAGCATAATTCAAAGCCAGGAAGATGTCAACATCTGAACTAGAGCAGTACAGCTAACTTTCAGTTTCTAAATAAAAGTAGGCCTGGTTTCGCCGCTGATTACTTCGTCAGTAAAATAAAAAGGGTTTTCAGGACAGGAAGATATTGGCAAGACACAGTGGCTAAGAAATCGTCTTGTTTAGGATTTCTTATTTTTAAATCCTGATCTCCAGACTTCACATTCTGGCTTGTGTGTATCACAGCATGCTCTTAGGGCTGTGTTGCCAAACCACAGTTATTTGCAATATTTCATTACTCCAGCATTTTCTTAGCAAGGGGAAAGTTCACAGATCTTTCTCAGTTCTGCATATCTGCTGACCTTTTGCTCCACAAGATCTTCTGATGACTTGGTAACAGAGCTGCAAGTGCAGACGTACACCCACAGTCAGATCTTTGGGAACATTTAGGTAAAGCAAATCTGACTGCAGTGTTTCAGTCAATAAAAGCAATGTATTTCCTTCCTTTGATGAAAGTATGGAGAAAAGGCCAAACTTGTTTTAAGTACACCCTTTCTTCTGTTCTTGCTGCCTCCAGGCTTTTTCTTTGCCACAGTCCTGCTCTGTAATCCATAGACAAACTACTTTGTGCGGAACATGGCCTTAGCTGGTAGAGTTTTTTGTAGTGGTGAAGGCAGCAATTTTACTATTTTTAGGCATAATAAAATTTCTCACTGAAATTTCTTACTGAAAAAAAACAACAACCAGAGATGCCGCAATATTGGTGTAGTGATCAGTTCTCGGTTACCTCCACAATTTCTACTGAATTTATTTAAAAACTGTTAAAGGTAAGCACAATCAAGTACTTTGAGTAACTGAGGCTGGGGGTTTGGAGGGAAGTTGGTAGCAGAACCAGAATATCTTTTTTCTCCTCTCTTAAGGGGAACTAGATGTTTTTTCTTAATGCCAAATGATTGTCATTTTAGTCGTGGTTAGTTTTAAGCAAACACATTAAAAAAAAAAACTGAACTTCTGAATATAGGAACCAATAACTGAGAAGATAAGAGGATTTTATTCTATTTTTATTCTTTTTTAGTATTCTGTAATAATTTTTCATTAAGACAATTTCCAGCAGAACAGAGTGCCATAATTCTACTCCCAACTACACAAATAAAATTATTATCCAAACAGTGCTTCTGTGATAATCAAAGTAACAGAGTCACTGTATATAGAAACGATTTGTGCTTGGATGCAACCACTTTCTTTGGAGCAGAAATGGAAACAATGCATATCAGGCTGACTAATCTCCATGAATATTTGAACAAGTGGGAACCAGCATGTAATCACAGCAACACTGATGCCTCTTTTTTCTCTGGTTTTATGCCCATTGGCTCCTACACCACCACTTCATACAGGGTTTTGTGACTGCTGTGGAGATAGAGGCATTGGAACATGCAGGTCATGTAAGATCTCATCTAGCTTACCCAATGATCACTTTTTAATACTTTTGATTTAATGTTTGAAAAATTAAAATGTGCAATTTTTGAAGCAAAATGCCCTTTACCGGATGACATACATACTCCTACCACAAGGTCCAATGGCTATAACATCAGTCTTGGCAGTAAACTGGATTTTCCTCACTACTTACAGAGTTACCCAGTGTGCAATAAGGAGATACAAAGTGGAATAAAGGTACTGAAAAAATAAGATAAAAATTACAGATTTTGTATCATTGCTATTTGAGATATTTAAACACATGTGGAACATGAATAAAGTACGTAGCTGTTTATAGGTGGATGAAATACATGTGAAAATGTGAATCCATGCAGTGTCCATTGTTTTCAATTTTGTACTAACACTGAACAGTAAATCGTTTTAAAAATACCCTGTGTAGTATACTCTAATATGGTGAGCTGAGAACTTCTGGATTTTTTTCTTTAATTTTGAGCTGTATGGCTACATAGTGGTGTGGGAGTAGTAGGCCTCAATTAGAGCCAATTTCAGCAGAGGACACTCGTGCAAACCCTTACTCAAGTAAATACCAAACTGAAGCGCTTCCCAAGTTTCTGTTGACTTTACTGTAATCACTTACATAACGATGGAAATACACCTAGAGATTTAGTTTGCATCATCACGGCAAACCAATGACCAAACAGGCCTTTTCATCCAGAAACGGGGACAAGACGTGACATTTGATTTTAAAATTGCAGCAGCAGAAGGTGACTGCTTATTATGCCAGCTTGGCATAACATTGGCTGTAGTCATATACCCTGGTAGAATATCCAGACGCTGCAACTTGTTTGGGATCTGGAGATCTAAGCTGAGCAAAAAGCTTCAATTTTAATGTGACAGATGTGGGAGCTCGCTGAAGAAGCGTCCCTGCGGTTAGGCTGACCTGATCCTACTGAGCTGCTGGTTCCAACTCTTCTGCTCCTAATCGGGCAGTGTTGTACCCAGGCTGGTCCGAGATGTGTTATGGCAAGAGGGGACAGAGGAAAGGTATGGTCCTGCTCTGTTGCTTGATGGCTGTTTGTGGTTTGAGTGTAGGCACCACAGCGATGGTGCAAATGGGGAGTGCAAATTACTGCATGAGTAGTCTCTACCCCTTAGTCTGTCTCCAGGGAGATACACGCTTGGTGCTGTAGATTTAAATCCTGCATGACTTGAAAGTTATGAGAATTTATCCATAAAGGATTTGAGTCGTCTGGCTGACAGCGTAATCCATAGCGGACCAATTGCACACAGTTCCAATTAATGAGAACAGCCTGATTCTGGACAGAATATGCCTCTAGAAAGAAGTGTAAACAAGTCATTTTCCCAGTAGAGAGAGATAGAGAGGGAAAAGGCCAAGGATATCGAGGGTCAAGGTCAGCTGCCCCAATCACAGTGAACTGCTGACTAATGACACCAAACGAAGAATTACACATTTAATACTAAGGCTTTAATACATAGAAACTTTGACATCTGAATTTTTTAGACATACTTCTTTTGTTAAATTTATTTCTTATCTCATCCAGCTAACTCAGCTGAACCCAGCAATTCCAGAAGAACACAATTGTGCTCTTCAAAGCCTTCAAAGTCTCATATATCTTATTTATGTTTTTCATTTTTTGCTTTACAGCTCTAAAGGTTTCTATTCTCAGATCATCTGAGAAAATGCTCACATTTCTGTATCAAACCTTTGCTCAAGTGCATTGTAAACACTTCAGCTACGTGCCAAGTACAGGTATAAGTGGTAAAATCATGTAACTGGTATCATTCAGCAGTGGTTATATTGCTTATCTTGTTCTGCTCTGCAAAGGTGCAGGCAGGATTGAATCCACAAAAATAATCTATCCCACTCACACATCTCAAATACTACATTTGCTGCCATCCTTTCGTCATGCCTCAAGAATTTATCTTAGGGGGGTGCAGCTGGTACACAGGACAACAGAAAGATTGTCTGCTGTAATTTGTTTATTAACACATATTTGGGAGACTTCTATGTATTAACAACACACAAGCTGGTTTAGACCAGTGCTCCACCTAACACAGTATTTTGTCTCTATCAATAGCTCTAAGCAGATACCCAAGGAAGAGGAGGAATTGTAATTACACGTGGTGCTGCCCTCTCCTCCAGCTTCATACTCTAACAACCTCTGGCCATTTTTAGCTGTGTGAATTTCATGAGACTGTGAGGTTTTTACTATTAAATATTCCACTCTTATGCTTTTTGAGTCTCTCTTGAGCTCCTATAAACTCTTCCATAAATAATAACATCCCCTGGTAAGTATTCCCTCAGCTCTACTATCCCATATGTGAAGAACAAACTTTCTGTTTGTTTGGACCCCGGCTCCCACAAGCTCCATTTCATGGCCACCCATACCTATTCTGGAAGAGGCATTCAATAACAGAGCCCCCTCTCTCTAACTTTTCTATACCACTCAAGAGTTTGTCAGCCTGCGTCCCATATCCCCACCTTCTTCCCAGCCCCTGAGTGCATGGATGTAACTAAATATTCCCTCTACTTTTCTTTCTGCCAATGGCAGGACCTTCCCCATTATTTCACAGCTTCTTTCTTAAAACCTTCAGATTTTTCCTTAAAAAGCCCATCAAGGCTATAGCAATTACTCTTTCCTACATGTGTATAAGGCAACACTTCTAAACCCAGAAGCCATATGCTGGCTCTTCACATGTTGGCCTATATTATAGTTTCTGCTATTTTTTGTGATACAGATGCATTTTTCTGGATTGGCCCAGAATCTTTTTGTTTGTTTTTTAATTGTTTCACGTTTTCTAGCCTCTTGTCTCTAAAACCGAGTTTTAGCTGGCTCATTACACGCTGCTGTATATGTAATGAATACCATTTTGTCTTGGTGCTATGCTAGTGTTCATTATGTCTTATTGTCCTCTCCTATTGTTATTTCCACGTTGACCAGTTCCTCTGCTAAGTTCCCTAGAAAGGATTCCTCCATAAAGTTCTTCCCAGTTTCCTCATTTATGAATACCATTGTAAAATCTAACTTAACTTTTCTTTAACATCCTTGCCTCCCGGAGCTTTTATTTTGTACTATGGCCATCAACTGTCCCTACAGACTTTCTAACAGGTTTTTGCTCGTTTGGAGTGTAGGAAGAATTACCTGGTAGTTCAGTGTTTTGTTGTTGCCCAACTCTTCTTGGCCTAATTATATTTTTGTGTTTATCAAAGTTTAGGTTCCCTTCTTTTGAATGTGGGATAGCTTTTTGTTGTGGTTTGAACAGCTTCTTTTCTACAAGTCTGGTATCCTTCAGCTTTCTCCTAGCCACATGTAAGAATTTAATTCTTTTAGCTCTCGCCCCTAATTTCTTTTTAACAAGCTTCACATTGTTCCCTTACTGGAGTTTAGCACAACTGTAGAGGATTCTTTGGCCTTTGTTGCTCCTTGTAGGAATGTTGTTTTTTTATGAAGTGGGGATTCCCCTGTAAGACTCTGAACCAGTTCTTGTGCATTGTTCTACGTCAAGCCAAGGACCGACTGCGCTTCATCTTGAGGGCTCATACTGTGAAACATAATCCCCTGATCATAATACCATTTGAACTTCACTATAAGAATCCCAGTGCTGTTTTTTACTGTTGTTGTTCTTTTATTGTTACTACACATTTATCTGCTTAGCAATCCTTTTCTTATAATCAGCATTAAGCTAGGACGCTAGTAATGTCACAATGCAAGATTCATAAAGATACACAAGAACCATGTGGAGATAATTCAGATAAATTATTTAGAAAGACATCTTTCTTCTCTCTCACTCTCTCCAAATTTTGTATAAGCAGTGTCAGGTCACTCAAGGGAAAGATTGAAAGACTATCCTGCTTAGGGAAAGAAGAGTATCCAAATCTTCAGGATATGATAATGCTGTGGGCTGCAGAACACACTTTCACGTGATGCAGTTTCACTTCATTTATCTAACTGAAATGCTGTTTTCTCTCTGGGTGTTGGGACAGTGTAAGAGCCTAAAACATGCTTTGAGTCATCCATTGGAAGACTCCCTGTGTCTTATTTGATTATACAGAAGTTCAGTGAGGATTTAGTCAAAGGTGGGTGCCGAAAGTTGCATGGTCAATCTTTCAACACAAGCCTTCCTGATGAAACATGGTCTTCCATCAGATAGTACACTGGTTTGGACAGCTTTGCAACATTGCTTTTAACTAGAGCTTATCTGATAATGAAGCAGCAGGTCAGAGAAGAAGACTCAAGTGTTGTAGGACTGTAGCTGCTTTATTTTAGCAACAGCTGGAAAGCTGCTCCAAAGAAGATGCTGCATAATACTTTCTTAACAAAGAAACACGAGATCTAGTTATATTGAAGAGTTAAAAAGTTAGAATGTTTTTGTTAAAAAGTTAGAAATACGGGAAATCTTCAAGGGTCTTTTCTTCCTAATACTTCAGTTCCTGAAACACTGAAGAACTCTACTTGTTCTTTGTTTACTTCACTTTCCAGAGCAGTTATTAGGCTCCATGAACCTCATTATTGTGACCTTTTAAAAATAATGTTCTGCAGTTTTTTGAAAGTATTGCATCACTCCCAAACTCAATCAACTCTTGTAAATTTCTAATGTTGACAGTCAAGGTGCAGCGTTTAGCCATATGTGTCTCAGGTCTTACCTCACAGTTTACTTTGCCTTCAATGAATAAATAAATAATTCTTTGTTTTACAACCATTCTGATTTTTTTTTTTTTTTAGCTTTATCTGCAGAAATTAATTTTGCATTAAAATATACCTGTCTGAAGCTGCCACATCACTTTTCCTGGATTCTGCTTCTGTTACTTACCAGATTCAAGAAATCACACAGAAAGAAAAGTGTAGTGCTTTAAATCCAGATAATGCTGTGGAAGAAAAAAAGTAAGGGTGGCACAGAAAATATCAATACTATGTTAGAAAAACAAATGTAAAAGGGATTTGATTACGCCACACCTGAAACTGTCTTTTAGAAATAGTATTAACAGGTTAAATATTTACACTAGGTGGAAATACAAACAAAATGGAAAGGATTATTTCAAGTAATCAAATGAGTTTAATCTTCCAGTGTCATCTGTCATAGTAGCTGTCGAGTTGCGCGTACATGCAAACACTTCAGATGTATATTTTACACTGAACATTTTAATGTAGAGTGCTACAAGAAAAAAAAAAAATCATGTTAATCATAAATATCTGGGATATCACAATAAACAAAAAACATTCTGTCCAATAACTTTATTCAGTTTAATTGGTAATATTTTAAAGAAGCAGAAGACGTTTTCACTTTCCTAATCCTATAACCATGGGTTCTATAAACTCTTATTAAAATTAAAAGAAAGAAAAAGCTTTGGTCATATTTAATAGTAAGCTCCTTAAATCTCTCTGAGCACTCCACACATTGTTGTACCAATGGCTATCCAGCATTGACACCTCAAAAACGTTAAGCGGAAGATATCTCAGCAAAGGAACACCTCAGGAAAATATTTATATCAAATCGTAATGGTTGTTTTGTAAGTGGCAGCAAGTTGCTTCAAGGAGGAGGGTGCCTGCTAGTAACAAATACTCACTGATTCCCACCTCACCCCCAAAATACCAGAGGGTGGTAGGGTGGGAAGAAGGGTGCTTACCTCTTGCCCTACAGATGATGCCAATTGTAGCTGTGGCACCACAACATCAGCAGCTGTGTAACCCCCTCCAACAGCTGCGAATTTGATGCACATGGTACAGCGAGAGGACTGTGACTCCCCCACAAAGGGGCAGTGGTTTCTGTCAGCGGCCTGTATGGAAATGGAAGCGGTAGAGGAAAGGGGTCCGTGGTAGAGGAATGGTGGCAGCAGGCAGAGCTCATCCCTGTCCTTCTCCTCCTGCTGTCTGTCCCTGTGGCACCCTCTCCTTCCTCTCTGCTGGCACTGGGCAGCCTGGGAGCATGGAAGGCAGCTGCCCTGTTGCCACCGGGGAGGAGGCCGCCACCAGTGGGCCCTGCGCACCCAGGCGGGCGGCACATCATCCCTGTGGGGGCCATTGCCTGCCCTCCCCATCCCCAGCCCTGCACAGAGCAGCCTCTTCTGCTTCCTCTGTGGCTGAAAATGAACTGGGTCGGAGGCAGCCGGTGAGTGAAATATCAAGAGCTGCCAGAAATGGCTCCCGTTGGAGAAGTGGAGCTCTGCGTTTCAGGCCTAGTGTCCGTTCAGAGACCCACAGGGCCATGGGGTGTGTGGCAGGCCCCATGCCCCCTCACAACAGGGCATATTTCAGAATCACTGAAATATTAAAATAATCACCAGTAGACCGGTAACATTAAAAAACAAGTATGTTCAATTATTGAATAAATAATTCAGTTTCATTGGGTGCCAAAACACCTGCCTATCTATTAGAAATTTAAACCTCACAGGTTCTGTCAGCATTTGAAAGTAGCTTTGCTAAGCACCATTTTGTAGTCATCCTGACAGTATATATAGAATCAAATTAAAATAAGGCTTTACGCAAAATAAGGCTTTCCAGAAAAATGAAGTTTCTGAAAGCTGCTGTGGTGGGTCAATCTTGGCTGGCCACCAGGTGCCCACCAAGCCTTCCTCTTACTCCCCCTCCTCAGCTGGACAGGGATAGAAAATCCAATGGAAAAAAATTGTGGGTTGAGATAAAAGCAGTTTCATGAAAGAAAAGGTCATATGTGGAAGCAAAAGAAAATATAATATTCTCTACTTCCCATCAGCAAACGATGTCCAGCCACTTCCTAGGAAGCAGGGCCTCAGCACAAGTAGCAGTTGCTTTGGAAGAGAAACACCTTCATAACAAATGTCCCCCTCCTCCTCCTTTCTCCAGCCTTTTATTGACACCATATGGCATGGTCATTTTGGGTCAGCTGTCCCAGCTGTGTCCCCTCCCCACCTCTTTACCCCCTGAAGACTACAGCCTTTGGGCTTCTAGTTCTCAAATAAAAGTGCTAATCCTATTGACGTAAACATTGCAGCTGTATTCACCACATTCACAATAGTGACCCAGAGCTCCTATTTTATGCAGCGTCCTGCAACCAATCAATTTAAAACTATGCTTAACAAGTGATACATGTATTTTAAAGTATACCTGTCTCCTGTACAGCACAAACAACAGCAGCTCAATGAAACTTGTAGTAACAATCTTATTTATTTTTATTACAAACACAATGTTCACAGTATGCTGTAAAGTTCTGAAAGACAGGAAGTTGTGCTGTGCTCCTTTGCTTTCTTTGCTAATGTGCTTTTGTAACTGTGTTGCAGCATGACGTAGGAAATTAGAAGAATTAAATATATCGATGTAGATTTTATGTAATGTTTTACGAAATTAAGAATTCATGATTTCTTGCATTACAGGTTAAATGCCTAAAAGCTTTTCCTTCCGAATTATCAATATATTTGATAACCTTTCCAGAGTAAATCAGAATCAGTCCAAATGACTTCAACAGAGTTATATTGACTTTACTACCTGAAGGTTTGATCCATTGTAACAGAACAGGATAATTTGTGCCCAAAATTCTTAATAACATTGATGTGTAACTCAGGCCATGACTCAAGATTACACTCTTACAATTAAAAGAATAATTATTTGCATCTTTCAGGAGCAGAGTCATATTAAAGCAGGAAAGGAGAAAGCAAAAGGTAATGTAGTAAAAGGTAGTGTAACACTTGTAACCTGTTTGCCTGACTGTGCTTAGCTTTTAGAAC
Organism: Netta rufina; assembly: GCF_964035555.1. Taxonomy (NCBI): domain Eukaryota; kingdom Metazoa; phylum Chordata; class Aves; order Anseriformes; family Anatidae; genus Netta; species Netta rufina. The sequence continues at coordinate 191,441,506 of NC_140123.1, forward strand.
AGAATTAATTTCCTAGGTTTACTACACTGAATTCCAGCAGGAAGAGGAGGTAGTAGGAGAAGGCATGAATGAATGCATGAATGTGCCCAATTTAAGTTTTACTGAATTACTTCTGTTACTATATTTTGGTGGTATGTGCTGACACACAGGATTGTTTCGAGCCTCACAGCGACAACCACATGGTCAGCTAGCCTAACACGTATACACAGCAGTTTTTTCTGTGCTACGTAAAAGAATGTTAGGTTCATTGATGTACTTTATTCTGGCACTCACAAAAGTAGGCCAACTTATTTGTATTTTAAATCTGAAAGCGCAATAATAGAATCAAATTTATGTATTTATATCTGGCTTAGCAGAATACATTTCAAACAGGGAAGGGGAACAAAACAGTACAAGAAGATAGTTATAACTGTAGTAGGAGAAGTCAGTTTTCTCCTCAGCAGCTGGGAAAAAAAGAGAACATTATAGGGAAGCCCCACCGTCAATGTTGGTACCATCCAATGCCCAGAGCAGATGGACTGGCATGTACAGGAGGAGAAATAACAGGCTGATGGTATGGAGCCAGTCTCTGAAATGAAAACTCTCCACCTAAGAGACAGTGAGAGATCATTGACATCATTGCCTAGTCTTCTGAAGGCCTGTGAGTACTCAAAATACTTGTTTTCTCAGGGAGTCATTGGTCTAAGCTGCATCATTTACAGCTATGCAGTTTGCTTCAGAGTAGGAGAGAAAACAGGAAAGGATCCAAGTAATTTAGTACTAAATTGTTGCACACAGTGGTGTTTAGTACTAAATTAGTGAACCCAATGGTAAGTTTGTAATTACTGTTACACAATTAATAATAATTCAGTAATTTAGAGGTGATTCAGTAATTTAGAGGTTTTTCTTCTTTACTTTCTCTCTCTCTCTGTCACGAGACCTTATTTATTGTGCCAAGGAAGACAAGTTTAGAGAACAATACACTGTTTGTTTCAATATAGATGACCACATGTATGTGATCTTGCTGATTTGTTTGCCTATTCATTTATAAGCTGCCTAAAAAGCTCAGGTTTAATTTTTTTTAAAGACTTTTTCCTTGCAGGATTTTGATATGTCTTTTATTTTAAAGAAACACTTTTAATGATCATACTTTGACTTTATTCAAAATATATATTTATATTTATAACATGTTATATATATATTATATGATACTATATTTATTTATTTATTTATTTATTTAGATTTATTTTGAATATGACCAAATTAAAATAGCAATCTTTTTCAAGTTAATAAAAATAAACTAAATTATATAGACAGAGTGTGTGAATTTTGAGAGATTTAATCATGTGTTTTTATTATTAGGATTTTTTTCAATATAATTATATATACTGCTAAAGTGTTATGAAGTTTCTGTCAAAAACTTGTTCTGTCTTTTTTTTTTAAAAAGGAATTCTTTGAAAAGAAGAGACTTAAATCAAAGATGAAGCTTCTGGAAACATCATCTCCTAAAAGTTCAGCAGTCAGTTTAGATCTTCTCAATCTATATGTTGTTAACCAAATATCAACCAAAAAAGACAGCACTGGTGAGTTTAGTATAACAGTGTTCTGACCTCACACTTAACCCAATCAGTTATCCTTTATTATTACTACTATTATTTCAGTTCTTTTTCCATTGCATTAATAAAATAAAATAAAATGTTGAAATTATAAGTAAATATGAAAATAATGACTGAATAAAAAATCAGGGCCAAATTATATTTCCAGGAACCAAATAACCTGGGCTACTACCTATTTCACCTTTAAAGCCTTGTACCCTTATGCATCTTCCTCATTCCATTCATTAATTTTAACCTATAACCATTTATTTTTCATTTTGTCATTAAATGGGTCTCCATTTGTATTCCACTGCCTGATTAATAACCTTTTTTCTTTTTTTTTCATTTGGAATAGTCTTTCAGTTCTACCCAGAGAACTGACAGAGAGCTTAAAATCTGTTATTAAGATCCTAAAAAATCCCTAAAACTTAAGTCCTACCTCTTATCCTCTGTAAGATATTCATAGACTAGACTGGGAAGCACTTGCTTTTCCGTGCTTATAAATATTAGGAGGTGACTGAACAGGGCAAAAGAGCCTGTTCATACACCACAGTTGACCATAAATAATTTTATGCTATGCTAACATATAGAATAGAGCTCTTACATTGCTAGTAATAAAGAAAGAAAAAAAAAGGGGGGGGGGGGCTTTAAATAGATTGCCTTTCTCCAAGTCCAGTGCTGACATTATAAATGTTTTCATTACAGTGAACCAGAAGAAGCCAGTTCACATTGATATCACTGGAGACTTAAAAGCTCCTGTTAGAAGGTACAATCTAGAGCTTCCCAAGTCACCGCTGCATAAACAATATACAGAAAACTTAGACCTCATCCAGAACAGGTACTTGTATAAAACAGGCAGTAGTTAAGCTACACTGAAGTTCTGAAAAAGGTGTTTCATGATGTACTTTCATCTGCTTTCTAAAAAATTAAAAGGAGTTACCATTGCAGTGCAGAGGAAAATAAACCTGGTAATGATCTATTTTTTGTGTATATATTAACATGAATGGAAGGGTGTCACTTTGGGAGCAACTGGATAACTGGGAGAAGAGGTCTAGGCCAGTACTATAGCACAGGAGTGTGGAAAGAAAGACTCATCTGAAACTGACCAATCTCCTGAGCGTTTGATTAACTGATTGATCTCTTTTATGCTTATGCTCATGTGTGTCCTGACTTGAAAGGACTGAAAAAATGTATATTTGGGGTATTAAGTAAGCATAAATATAGTATTCTAAGACAAAGAAGTTTCATGACACCTTCTGACATTCCAGTGATACTCCTATAGTGAGAGAATAAAGAAACATGTAAATTCAAAACATGAAGCTGAGTGATTTAAATATATACATATACATCTTGACTCATGTCAGATTGTTCATGCGCTAAGTGTATCTCACAGAGCAGACTATTCAAACAGCATCTTCCACTTACAGCATTTTCCGATTCATTTCAGACACCCTTATGTGACTGATTCATGGACTTTATGGTCAAATCTGCTTAAAATCAAGCCCTTTGTAGACATCTGGAAAAATATTGTTAAATTTCTTTGAAATTAATACTCTAGTTAGGATGCTTTAATCTTACAAATCTCATATTTCATGGGCTGTTTTTATTAATTTTACAAGGTTACAAGAGCAAGTATTGGACAGCAGAAGGAAGCATCTCTTAGAGAAGGGAAAATACCAGCATGATGTAAGTTTATTGTTTTCACTGATGTCAAAGTAAAAATATGTACTAATAACTGTATTTTTAAGTGATTTTTTCAGTGATCAAATCTCATGAATACATGTGAAGGCTTCTTCCTTAAGTCTACAATGATATGTTATTTCACAGTCATGTTTTATACTTATTCCTTCTATTTCTCACATATATAATGAAAAGCTCAACTTGTTTTAGGCAATCCAAAAATACTCAAGAATGCTCTAAGTAATGCTCTAACTAGTTGCAAAGGACAGAAATTATGGGAAAGTAACTGAGGCCAAGATTAGGTAAATTAAATACAATATGCATAACATAAATTGATGAAATGTGAGAAGTATATGCAGAAGTGAGTCTTTAAGAGAAACTTATGTACAAGTCTCAGTGGATACAACTGGGAAGTTCACACTCTTATTGAGGTTAAAGTGCATTTTCTATATTAAAATCAGGATTTGTTAATGATAAATTCCAATGCTGCGTTAAAAAAAAAAAGTTAGAAGATAGTTTATATTACTCAAGCTTGCTTGATAATATAGCTCCACTGACTCCTGCTGCTTATATCAGAAAGGATTCTGAGCAGAGAGCAATTGCTCACTCAGTACTGTTCCATATCTTCTTTGCCCTTTCATGCTTTCATGCTGCCAAGCCATCTTCTGATAGAAAGATAGATGTGTTCCTAGTTCCTCTTGAGTGGGGAAGACTTGCTTAGCAGGGGTGAAAATTTATCCGTCTAATGTGTTTCAATCAAGATCACCATGAGGTGCCACTGCCTTTTTGGATATCGCATTAAGTCAGCCTTCTTTTACTACCCTTTTTCTTCTGATGCTTGAAGATATAGAGGCCATATTTCAAATTCAACGTGTCCAGGAATAAGGAATCAAACTGACAGCTAAGTTTCTCCCCAGACACTACCAGAATGAACAGGTTTATATCATTTCATCAAAACACATGCAGTGCACACACAGAAATTAATGTATGGACCAAAGAATAAAGGCTAAATCATGTTTATTGAAATAAAATGTTTTAAAAAGTTTTATGAGGTAAAGTGTATCCCATTAAAATAATTGTGTTATCTCTGCTTTATTAGGCAGAAAAAGGGGCCATAATACTCATAATTTAGCTTTCTAGAAACTGGTGGCACAAGGATTTTGTGCAGGTTATGTACAAAGCTTTTGCATTGCACTAGTTTCTTGTATAGCTGTCACTGAATAAACTGGATTACAGGCAGTGCTTCCATGTAGCCGTGGTTGCAGAAGCATTTAATGATTTTTTTTCTTCAAATTTCTCCTGTGCTTGAGATAGCATCGTTGGTCTCACAACATGCTGGAGTTTTCTTCATACTGGAGTGAAATAAGTTTAATTTTCTACTTAAGAACCAATTCAACAGGTCATTTACCTAAAGCTAAAACTGTATTTATACCCATCTCCCCTCAGGATAACATTTGTGTGCATGCTTCAACTTCAGTAGGTACTTAAGTGTTTTCCTAAAATAAACACTTACTACTTTATGTTTTTAATTAAAAAATCATATCAGAATACATGATTTTTTTGTCTTTTTTTTTTTTTCATATGTGGAAAGAGATGTAAAAGATATAGAAAGGTTTGATCTTTTTGAATTTTATGCTTAGATCAAAATAGGCTTAAATAAATTAAATCTCTTTGCTATCTTTTATCTAGTTACCACAAGTAACAGAACTATCTTATGCTGACTCTGGTATGGAACATGAAGACAGCATAGCAACAGCTTTTAGCACCTGTCCATTGTCCCCTTCTGTTTTTTGGTCCTCCAACTGTGCACAGTTTTCAGAAGAAAATTTCAATACAAACCTAATGGGCAACCCTTGGGAAGAGACCTATGAAGATAAGCAGCAAAACCAGGTTTGATTAATATTTTTCATTTCCTCAGAATTATTTTAAAATAAATTTCATTTATTTGGGGTATAGAATTAGTGTAATGTTGAAGCTAGTTATGAACAAGCAACATTTCTTGTAGGCTAGTGGCAATGGTTATTCTGTGTATACATTTCTGTGTATATATTTCTTCTAGTGGCATGAAACAGACTCAATTTGAGCCTATATTTGTCGAACTTTCGGTGTTGCTGATATCTGCAGGAAGGAAGTTAGCCACATACTGTGGCTGACTTTCATTTCTGGCTTGTAACATTGCTTGAAGAAACCTGAAGTATATTATTACAGTTATAAATACAGCTTTCTTGAATGTACCGTTAGTATAAATGGGCGTCGTATGATCACAGGTGATCCCATGGCCTAAGGAAACAAGAACTTCTATAGCTCTGTCATCAGCAAAAGAAAACCAAAGAAAATGCTGTCCACTGCTAAACAGAATCGATGACCTACTGACAAAGGACATGGAGAAGTCTGAGGCAATCAAGACCTACTTTGCTTCAGTCTTTTCTGGCAAGGTCTGCTCTCTGGCACGTTTTCAAGCCCAGTGTTGGAGAGAGACATAAAAAACAGCAGTGAAGCAACAGGTTAAGGAATCCTTAGTAAGCTGGACACAAACAAATGCATGGGACTGGACAAGGTGCATCTAAGTATACTAAGGGAGATGGCTGCCATCACTGCAGGGCAGATGCCCGTTATCTCTGAAAGACTGTGGTGACCAGGACAGCTTCTCAGCGGTAAGAAATACACAAAAGTTATGCCCATGTGCAAAGAAGACAAGCACAATCCAGGAAAGTTCTAGATCTTCAGCTCACCTCTATCCCTCACCTGTTACAGAACCAGACCTCCTGGAGGTCATTTCAAGTTGCATGAAGAACAAGAAGGTGACTGAGAACAGCCAGCATACATTTCCCTTGGCCATGCTGTGCCTGACAAATCTGATTAACTGTGATGAAATGACTAGCTCTATGGATAAGGGTCAGCAGTGAATATTACTTACTTTGACTTTAGGAAGGCTTTTGACAAAGTTTACCTCGTGGGATCCTTGTAGCAAAAGTGGGGCGGTATCAGCCAGAGGAGTGGATGATAAGTTGGGTAAAGAACTGCCTGTACCATCATGCTCAAAATAATTATAAAGACAATTATTTTATGTCTAGTTGGCAACTGGCAGGGATGCCCAGGATTTAATAGCAAGTCTGATATATCTTCATCAGCAATTTGGATAATGGGACAGAATGCACCCTCAGCATCTCAGTGTGTTCATAAATGACACCGATTTGACAGAGTGGTCATTACAGTTGGAGGGCTGCTGCTCAGAGGGCTCTTGACTTGCAGAAGGCCAAAAGAGACTTCATAAAGTTCAACACAGACAAACGGAACTTCCTGAACCTCAAAAGAAATAACCCCACACATCTGTGTGGGTGGGGGACTGACTGAGTAGGCAGCAGCTTTGCAGAGAAGGACCTGAGAGTGACTGAGCAAAGAGGGTTTGTATAGCTTGGGAAAGAGAAAGCTATAAGGGGATGAGGTAGGAAATCAGACTCTGTCTTCCAGAATCTAAACAGAGTTACAGACAGCACAGATTAAGAGGTGCACAGTGAAATGACAAGAAATAAAAGTCACAGGTTTAAAAAATGGAAATTCTGCTTCTATAGTAAAAAAATGTCACAAAAATAGCTGAACACCAAAATAGGTCATCTAAGGAGGCTGTGGAGTCTCAATCCTGAACAATCCTGAGCAATCTGGACTAGCCTTGAAGCTGTCCCTGCTTTGAACAGAAGGTTGGATTAGATATCTCTTGAGATCCCATCCACACAGAATCACAATTCTGTGATTCTGTGACCTTTGGTGGAATGTCAGCTTTTTCCAGTCTATCCAGCTTGTCGATATCATGGGAGCATGGGATGCTTAAAAGGGCATTTTGCATGCTAGCAGTGATATGTGAATACGGAAAAGTATGAACTGTATGGAACTCAGTTGGGCTGTAATATTTTGGCCTTTACTGTGAAGATAAAAAGGAGTAAAACCAGTTGGAAATCAGGTATATTGTTTGCAAACCCAACTTTAAAGTTTAAAATGCTATAACTATTCTATAAATTCAGAGTTTGACAGTTTTGATCATTTTCTCAGCCAGGAATTATTTCGGATCAAGACCCTTGGCTTTCAAAACACCTGAGCCAGTGTATTTTAAGGAAGTCTGATACAGCGCCTCCGGAGCTGTTTGAGCCAGTGCAAAGGTAGGCAGTGATCTGATATTAGAGAGAGCAAAAATCACAGTGAAGTAAGTAAGGGCAATACCTGAAACTTATTGTTACTTGATTTTTCACATATTTTTAGTGCTTTTAAAATAGAAAGTAAAATTAAATGAGAAGACCAAACATACAAACCTGTTTAGATTTGCAGAGAGGCAGCAAACTGTGATTTTGGTAGGTTCTTGGAACCACGGTCTAATTTTTGCAATGTTGTAAACAGAATGGTATTTCCCAATTCATCCAGAAGCATGGATTCACTGACAGGCCAAGGAGAGGGGAGCAGCTGCCACTCTCATTAGTTCTGGGCACTGTTGCAAGCGCTTTTCTGATGACCTTGATGTTGTAGCAATTGAGCAACTTCTCCACCTCCACTGTTTATATTTGGGATTCCAGGAGCAAAAAGATTTACTCCCCTTCTCTTTCATATGTGATTCTACTATATATTCTACATATATTCTATATATTCTACTATAGCTAGAATTTAGAATTGATTCATAAATACTTTAATGAGAAACATAGTTTGTTTCTAAAAGAATAGACAGAAATCTAGAATTGCTTTCTCTTTACATTTGCTGATTAAAAATCTTTTAATCACAGAGGGTTTAGGGCCAGAGTCATTGGTACTGAACAGTTTATTTCACTGAACGGTTTCTTTCTAGGCATTATTTCTTTGTATCTAGGCATCTTACAAGGCTAATTTTCTTTTATTCTTTCTATTCAGTAAGTCTGCTTTCTGACTGAAAGTTCATATCAGTCTCTGGAGAGAGCCATAAAAAGACCATACACTACTCTGCAGTTCCTGAAATATCTGCACTCTCTTTGACTGGGGGGTCAAGGCGCTGGGTAGCCCACTGACCACAATACCTTGATGGACACAGCAGTTTCCAGTCTTAACCACCCTAACTTTCTCAATTTTCCTAGCTCCTCTTAGCTTTCTCCAGCAAAACCTAAAGTTAGGACAATGCTCACCTTGCTGTATGTCTTGGTGACTTCCTGATGAATACCTTGATGTTAAAGCCCTACATAATCTTACATTGCCTACATCTCCCTTTTCATTTCTCCACAGGCCCTCAGGTCTGCACTCTCCTCAGTCACGGCACCTCTCACAGTCTTCCACCCACTCATGGCTCACTGACAATGTGAAATCTCCTTTCCAACAGTTCTTCAACTCCATTTCCATGTGCTTTCCTTATGTTTTGTTGTTGTTGTTGTTGTTTGTTTGCTTGCTTTTTTGCTTGTTGTTTGTTTTGTTTTGTTTTGTTTTGCTTTTCACCCATTATATCAATAAATTCCTTTACCTTAGTAGCTGTCAACTCTCCTGGGAAGGACGTATCTTTCACAGTATGTGAAAAGTATAAACTTAAACAAGCATTTAACATAATTGTAGCATACTGCTGATGGAATAGATGTGCACACATCTGAGAGCTGTGAACCCTCAAGTTCATTAAATATTAACTAAAAATTGTAGGTGTCTTGTAAAAATAAGTCTTTCACTCTGAGTAGTGCTTAGCCGTTTCCTCATCTACTGTTATCTTTTACTTAGTATTACAAAATGTTCAGCTGGAATTGCTCCACAAAATGTTTTTACCTTCCTCAGTTGTATCCAACCTTCTCTAGATACAAACTGTATTATGTTTAGTCTTTTACAACTGATTCATGTGCACTTTCTCCCTTAAGTTCTCTAGGATCTTTTTCCAGTTCCAAGTATTTTCTGATCAAGACATTCTTTAATAAGTTTTTTCTTTAATAAGTTTTTACTTTACCACATTTCAATTTTCAAGTTCCACTGATAGCATTGTCTTTTTATGATCATTTTTGTTTTATTTTAATAAAAGGCATGTTTTGAATGCCCATGGCCATTTCTGCTAATTCTCTGCATATATAAATCTCTTAACTCTTCACTCAGATTTTCTGAAATGTCAGGCAAGAGATCAAACCTAGAAAGAAGTGACAAAATGTTAAATTAATATCCAAATAAGTGAAAGCATGATAGCTTTCACACTAATGATAAACATGATAGCATTCTTCAAAACCACTACTACCAGAAGTGGGGGAGGGAAGTATGGGCAAAACAAAATGCCTGACTGGCCTCCTGACTGTAGAGTAGAAAACCTTTGTGCTTAATTAGGATTACAGACCTCAATTACAAAAAAAAGTTGTCTTGCTGAAGAGACCAGGAATTAAGCAATGCTCAGATCTTGTAATGGGCTTTCAGTGCAAGAGTGAACTGTAGTCTTGAAGAATAAACGTTTTATGAACTGAAGAAGCTGTCTACCTCTTCTTTTTCTTCTTTTTCTTCTTTTTTTTTTTTTTTTAATTCAGAGTGGACTTCTTTGGTCAGTTGAGTGGAGCAGCAGTGACATACTGTGGCTGATTTTATAAATCACAGTTTCCTTCTCAAGGATATTCTCCATGTCTTGGCACATTTGGAGATAACATAAAACAGAACTCTGTTTAAATCAGCCTTACTTTAATATTGAAATAAAATACAGGCACTCTTTCAGTGGAAATAACATACACTCAGGATAGAAGCAAGTGTGTTGAGAAGCAAAGTCTGAAATTTTTTTATCAAGTTGATCATTTGTAGTGTTAGCAGTTAGCATTTTGCTGATTTATATACTACACAAACTGTTTTTTTTTTTTTAATTCCCTTCCCCCAAAGGCTGGACTATATGAATTCTGCCAGGAAAAATCCGGTGATAATGGCCAGTAAAGAATCAGAAAACAGTGAAGGAATAAAAGAACCATTGTTTGGTGTCGTGAAAGAAACCACAGAACTGAAAGCTCCCCAGCATGAAAGTGATTGTCCCTTTCTGGCACTGTTTGAAGATGAGAGCCAATCAATCCATAATACTCCTTCCACAAGGCATTTTAATCCTTTTGTTAACCAAAGCAGTACTCCCAATTTTTTCATTGATCTTGAAGACAGAAATCAAATGACCAACAGAGATTATACTTACGATACTGGAGAAGCTCATCCTGCAATTAAAGCCCAAAACAAATCCGTAGACAGGCACCTGAAAGGCATTTTCACAGCTCCAGAACAGGTTTTGTGTAAAAATAACAATGCATCACTTGCAAGCTACCAGAAGGGCAGATTTCATAAAACCCACCTGCAGGACTGTCATGAGGGACAGCACTACTTTGTATCATCTGGAAACAAAGAAGAGCCTTCGATATTTGAAAAAAATGGTGAGTGTCAGCATTTTAGGGTCATATGTTCTATGTTTTATTCTTTTAGACACACTTTTATATATATATACACACATATATATATATATGTAGGTGTGTCTGCTCTGACCTAAAACAGGTTATGAATCTTTGTGGTGCCGCAGTTTAATTTTAAATCAATTACTTTTAGAAACTGACAGTAGATATTTTCAAATTGTATTTATGCTACTGCATTTTTAAAACAAGATTTATTTTTGATTTTAGAGACGTTTGCTTATTATCATGATCAGCAGACCAACTTAAAGGAGAATGTGCAGAACTATTCACTAAACAAAAGGTGAGTGCAGTAAAAATAGTCCATCTATTAACTAGTGACAACTGCAGACATCTTGCTGAATTGCAGAAACCCTGGCTAAGAGGACCTGAAGGCATAATTCTACACAATATTACTGAAGGCCTATTCCAGTGAAAATAATAGTGAGAAATGTGAATAAACTTACGTGCATGTAAGCCCTTTGTACATCTGTCTGTAATAACTAAAGAGGAAGATTCCCTGCAGTGAAACTGTTGTGATTTTGTTCTCTAAAAGACCTTGTCTCCTTTCACTGACTACAAAGGAAATTAGTGTCTTCCCTCGGCCAAAGTTAACACATGTGAGTGCCCTGCTTTTTTCATCAAGATAGTTTTGTCACAGACAGATACATAACAAAGCAGTGCTGTCTTCAGTCATCTCATAATATATTTTGGATTGTAACAAAAGTGAAATTTGTTAAAAAACAAAAACAAAACAAACACACAAACCAAAACAAACCAAACCAAAACAAAAAAACTTGGTGTAAAATCTCAGGTTCATAACTTAATTGAATTATCTCAGTTGTGGGAAACATTTCATGATTACCAAAGACAAAACAAAAATTGAATGCAAAGAAGTCAGCAGTAGTGACTTTATTTCAGAAAACAATTAAAACTACGGGGGAAATCACTTTTCAGAGAACTCATGTTTGCATCCCTCAGAGATGAGCCTGTGAAAGAAGCAGTCTGGAAACAGAATCAGCTCTTTGGATTTGAAGAGGTAACTTTTTAAAGATTTTTTTTTTTTTTGGTGTTACCTACTACTAAAGTGCTTGCACCATTCATTTGGGGTGAAGAAGGAATACCCACAGCAGTTAGAAACTGAATTTAGCTTCTCTGAATTAATTTACTTGGAATCTTCTTGCTTTATATGAGGAGTCCAGAAAGAACAGCTTCCAGTTAAGTGGTTCAGCCAGTCCTTTCAGGTCCCTGATTTACATGGTTTGATTCACCCCTAAGCCGATGCCTGAAATGCATTATAGAAGTTACTCTTTACCCTAAGGTCCGATTCTGTGGCAGGGTACAGAGGTTATATGCAGGATCCTTCAGTATTATAGTGGAGCCCTATGCCATCATACATATAAAATCCGTAGATACTTTGCCTGTAGCAGTCACTCAGGTGGATATGGTGTTGCTCAGGGGTTTTGTACCCCTTAGCATAATCTGCAGGGAGTCCTTTATGTAATAGAGAAACAGAAGGTTCCTCACCTAACCTGAGGTACTGAACCAACTGAGCCCTCGCTATTAATGCCTGTTTTCAAAAGTTTGCAACAGCACAAGAGGAAGAATGTAAGTTGGGAGTGAGTTCAAACCTTCACAAGATGAAGAAAGGTTAGTACCATTTATATATTATTAAGTCAAAAATCAAAATTTTCTCTATATATGAAACTGAAACTTACTTTTAAAGCCAGGGAGAAGAGTTTTCATCTTTGTAGGGGTTTCATTTGATGCAGGTTCCTATTTTTGATTCATGCAGCACTGTATAGAGACCATTACCAGGTAACTAAGTATTAGCTTTTTCCTGAAGAGAGAAATTCAGATTGCCTTCTTTCTGGTGAGTATTAGCCACATATTTTTCATTGTCCCATATCCTCCAAATTTGTCCCCTAAACTGAAAAGCCAGCTCTGAAAGTAGGGTTAGCTTCAAAATAAATAAATAAATCCATGAGAGAGGTCAGGTGTGTTGAGCTGAACATCACAACTCCAGAAACATCACCGTCTTGTAACAGGGCCAAGTAAATGCCAGACATTGTCTTCCTTTCTATTCCTGCAGATCTCCACTGGTGGGAAAAAAAATCTTGGACAAGCCTTTTATATTATTTAATAAGCTCATGAAATTTTTCTTGTTTCATTTTACTAGTCTAGCCTTTACCAGTCTGTAGTCTCTTCCACCAGACTACGCTGTGCAGTTCAACATGTGCACGGGGTGAGGGGAGTCAGCAGAGAGATCCCCCATCCTTTTTGCTCCCTCAGTAGCTGTATGGGTCAGCCGTGCTGGCTGTATTTCAGAGCAGAAGACCTCTCAGGGTCCTCTGAGCGAAAAACATGAGCATAAACCCACATAACTTGTATGGTAGCCAATGTCTGCAAGGTTTCTGCTGTATTCAATCCATTCCCCTGCCCTGCAGAACCCCTCCTCTTGGGTAGCACAAGGCTGCTGCCAGTGCAGATTAGCAGCTTAGCTTTAGCTTTGGGCCACCCGCCTCGCACATTCTGCTGTGATGTGCTGTCTCGAGAGAAGGAGAATTGACTCTTGCCATATCCCAGACTGACCTTGCTAGCATGTTATTCCTGAAACGGTATCTTAAAGCTGCTTCAGAAGTAGTAGTTATGCTTAATTCTGCATTCTGTGCTTGGGAGTTGGATGTTTGGGGAATATTTCGTGAGTAACTTTTCTTTGTGTTTGAGCTCAAATTTCAGATGTGGAGTCACCACTCAGCAGCCCCTCACCCAGCTACTCGCCAAGACAGACAGAAAGCTGCTTCAGCTCTAGTCCTGACATGGTGAGCGCTGCTCCCTGATGAGTTTACAGGGGCTCATTTGAATGATATCTGTATGTCTGGGCACATCTAAGGGTGGTTGCAGCTGGAATCTTATTTATGGTTTTGTTTTGTACAAGGCAACTTCATATGTGAGCGAAACAAGAAATGATTAGATGTAAATTTTCCTAAGTAGTTAAACAGCCCCGTGGTCTGGTCTCTTGACAATACCGAGCCTAGTGAAATTACAATAACCCAACTGTGGAAAGATGCTAAGCAAGCTTCTGCTTTCTTCCTTGGGGTGTTGCTGCCTTTAAGTGCCAGTAAGGGAGGAGGATTTGACACCGTGTGTTTTTTCAGCCAGTACTAAACAAAAAAGGCCATAATATATAAATAAAAAAATCTGCATGACAGGAAAGATCCACCTTACCCACCTTTCCAACAAAGGCCAGGCGCACACTCCGGCAGGAAGAACACAAAAATCCAACAGACACTTCTGGCCTTTCAGTTTATTTCATAACGTAATTGGGGGTTGATTGTTAACTTAGTTATGGAACTGCTTTAACAGTTACTCACACAGTTCTGTTCATACAGTCTGAAGAGGAAGACACAGCCAAGAAGAAGTATGTGGACAAACGGTGTTACCAGACAGGCAATGCCAACACCTCCGGCTCAGCAAGCAAAGAGACCCCCAAGGCCCCTCACAGTGGACCTGAGCCTCTCCAGCACTGCAGGAGTTTGACCAGGGCGGAAGACAACCATCTTCAGCAGAAACACACGACTTCACATGCCACAGAGGAGGCAAATAAAGACCAGGCTGCCCCAGGTGAGGGCGGCTCCTTACACCAAACCCGTAAAAAAGAGCACGTCAGTGCCAGTACAAGGCGTGATGGTTGGTCACAGACTGAGAGCTGTGCCCCAGAAGCAGGGAGGGTGGATGTTGCCACCCAGTGTGACACCGTGCGGGTGTGCAGCTGTGGGAGCTCCCTCCTGTCTGCCCGCAGCCCCGAGGGGCTCCCTCCTCCCGGCACCACTGGAGGGCACAAAATGCCAGAGCATGAGGCAATGCAGCCTGCAGGCACAGGCAGCGCAGCAGGAAAGGCAGCGTTTTCTTCTGAAGCCGAGTATCTGAGTTTGGCAGACAAAACAACTCTAGAGGTTCTGAACTACATCGATGTCATGAAGGAGAGAGAAAAGCAGTGAGCAAATAGAATGGCCTGTAAGGGATACTGAAATAAAACGTCCAAGTTTGTCTTGTTCTCAGTAGGTCTAATTTAGTTGTCATATCTTGATTTTTCTAGCCTGGCTAGACAAAATATTGTTGTTATAACTTATTGTTGTTACTTATACATTATTACTTACTTTGGATCTCTATCTACCTTCTCCAACTATGGATTTCTGTAAATCTCCGACTGTTAACAATGATTTTACAACAGCTTATTGAACATAAACCTTAGGAACTAGATTTGCTTTCCCACCATATACCTGTAGGATTGTGTGTTTTGAGGATGATTTTGCTTCTCAGGAAGGTAGTGGAGAGATTCAATTTCACTTCAAGACACATGACTCTTAGTTCAGAACTACTGTCTGATTTTTACCCATTTTAACAGGCAAACTAGCCTTTGCCCTGTGTTTGTACTAAATATAAAAACGAAAACATAAAAGTGACACAGAAAATGCAGATCTGCACACATAAAATAAAAGGTACTTTTAAAGGAACTAATTTATTATTTTTTAACAAAACAAACAAACAACAACAACAAACCCAAATGCTTAACCTTCCTTCCACAGCAGTCTATTGATTAGTCTCTGTTAATACTGTTAATACTGACTGTTAATACTGACAAATCTTTTATGTGTTTCTGTGTTTTGCCAGCAGGTTGAAAATATGAAATTATTTTTTTTCCTTATTACAGTATTCGTTTGAAGGTTCAAATAACAAATAAAATTTCCTGATAATATTGTTTCTAGGTTATATTCTTCCCATTTAAAATAGTTCCTAGTAAAGATGACTCGCTGTGTTGCTGACACCTTCTGCTTATATTTCCATACATCCTTCCATAAATGCATGTAAGCTATGTTTCAGGCTAGTCCTTACACACTGCAGGTCAGTTTCTTTTATTTCTACTTTTTGTAATGAAAGGTCTTGTGGATGTTGGGATGTGTATCATCCAGCACTGAAAAGTTCCTTCACCATTCTTTGTCTCAGTTCTCATCATCAAGCCAACGGCTGTGTTTTCTTCTGGGTTTTATATTTGAAACCAAAAAGGCAATCTTCACTGCTGAACAGTTTGCAGGTTTATAGCTACACCATGTTAAAAATAGCATCTCTCGGAAATGTCAGTGGACTTTTCTTCACTTTGAAGAAAATAGCATTGTCTTTTATACATAAAAATTGCATACACAGGAAGTGGCTTCACAGCCGGACTTCTGAAATGTGGAACTATCATTTAGCCAATTCACCGCCCACTTCCTAAGGCTTGACATAAGCGGATTTTCTTTTTTAGGTTGCCTCAATTTATTGTCAAAGCAAGCTCCCTAGTCATTTCTTTAGCTGAAACTGCAATGATCATCTTCTTCACAGGGGGTATAATTTATCTGAATAATGCTCGTGATTTGCTGAAAGCTCAGCAGTTACCAGTATTTTGTGAGGCGCAGTTGTTCACTCAGCGTTATGAAACTTGCTCAGACTGTGCCACACGAGCCTGATGGCTGGAATTAGGACATCTCCAAGGCAAGCATTGTCCCAGCTACACCCTGTACATCACCTGGCTGAGTCTTGCAGTGAGTGAAGCTACCGCAATTCGGGCAGATACATCTGATCTGCAGGGCGAGGCAGATTCCCAGTCTGTTCCAGTGAACCTACTGGGCAAAGACAGCAGGTCTGAGCTGGGAGAGGAGGACTGGTAGCACTGCATGGACCAGTGCAGGTGTTTCAAAGGAAGCAACACCTCCTCAGTAAGCTACTTCTCACATCTCACACAATTTAGGGCCTCTTACTGGCTGTAGCTTATTTTCTCCACTGCACTGATGCCACCATAGAGAAGCTTTTAAAATCAGCCAGGTCTCAGGCTGGATTGCACCATTTCCCAGTAAGGGCTGAAAATATGCAGCTTGGAGCCAGACACAAATTTTCTGACTGCATGCAAGAGTTGCACACTTCTCTCTAACACGGTAATGCAGCACTTGGGTTATGTCAATCAAAGCAGACCATCATGTTCCAAAGTCTTTGGCTGAGAGCCTATAAAATCCAATTGCTTTGCAATTTTTTACCTGTGATTACAAACCAAACGCAAGGATAAAAACTATCTCTGTAGTGGTATGTGTGCTGGCAATGATGATAAATAAACCAGCATGTTCTTTTAAGCCACTGGAGGAGTATTTTAAAGTATTTATGTGACTGTTATTGCATTAGAAGAGCACCATGCCTCCTCCTTATCTCAGTGTCAGTCTCCCACTGCGCTCAGGAGCTTTCTTTCACCTCTGATTTCTTGTGACTTTTGGAAAGAGCTGAGCTCGGTTTGGCAGGAGTCTCCTCTGTCTGGAGTGGCAGCCTCCAACCCTGATTCCTTCAGGTGACATTTGAGCAGTTGGTGCTATTTAGCCACCAGTACTATGACCATCACCCATCACACACATCCCGTCATCACAAGCTTTCTCTGAGGCAAGGACAGACACAGAGCTGTTCCTTTTTCATCCATAGTAATCTTGCTAGAAGAGTGATGAGCCTCTGGGGAAGCCACAGGAATTGTTTACACAGCAGTTGTTTAACTGCTTTCAGTGAGAATCAGTTACAAAATGAGTTTTGCTGGGGAAAAGGACAGAAGTGTACCTGTAATTAACCAAAATTAATTTGTTAATTTGTTGTATTGGTGCTTGAACATTTACAAATAAATATGGATGGAAAGACAGCTTCTCTTACTGAAAATATTACCCCAAGCTTCAGTCCTAAGCAGTTTTCATGTGCAGCTGGTAACCTGTTTTTCCTATCAAACCAACTCTAATTACAGTAGCGTGCAAGGTAAGGATTCAGACAAAGTTTTCTGGGCAAATGCCACCAGGACCTTCATTGTGTTCCTCAGGCAGTGTGTAGCTGGGCATTGTTATGCCAACAGCCTCTACGAACTTTGTAGAAATCCTGATTTCATTTTTGTGAAGGATTATCATTGTGAGAAATGAGAAGCTTAAAGTCTTCATACAAGTGATTATTTCTCAGGTGGAAAGTGTTTGTGAATTGGCTTTTTAAGGGTTTTAGCAGAGAGCTGATTTAGAAAGAATGAGGTTTTCTGGAAAAAGCATTAACTCTCTGCATCCAAATCCTCCTCCGTCCCCAACAAATCAAATGGCATTTCTGCTACCGTCCTCTGACAGGTTGGAGGTGACAGTCTGAGTCAGAGCTGGCTTTTCCAGGGCTGGTGATGCTGAGCTCCAGAAAGGTCGCACGACTCTGTGAGCCAAACACCATCCTCCCTCCCTCTCACCTAGCCACAGCAGCCTACGGGGAGCTCAGGTGCAGCACCCAGATGGCTGCAGAGGTGCTGATATATCAGGTGGGTGCAAGGGGATGGGGAATGCTCCTCCAGAAGACATCAGAGAAGGTAAGGCAGGAGGCTGCAAGGGTGCTGTTGTACTGTTTGAGGGTCAGATTAAAACATTTCCAAACCAGCTGTGGTTGTGCGAGCTCACCCAAGCCCTGCTCGGATCGGGGCCAGCTGGAGTTGAGCTTTGGGCTGCAGCAGCTGCGATCACCAGGCACCCAGGGAGGAATAAACCACACCAATGCCCTCAGCACCTCCCTGTGGCTCCCACCCACCATAACGTAACGTGACATATGGAGAGCATTTAAAAGCTGTCCCATCCACTGCCAGGCTGGGGGTGGCAGTCATCCTCCACCCAGCTTATGAAAACTTTGCTTGCCCTTAATTCCTTCCCACCACTCCTAGCCTTGGTCCCTGCCTGTGAGAGGAGAGCTGAAGGGATGCCAGTGCCAGCCCAACTCTGCAGCCACCTCCCCCTGCCCCAAAGGTACCCCAAAGGCCAGAGGACAGTGCAGAAGAAGCTGTGTGGCATCAGAGAGTGGCTCTGGCTGCAGCCATGTCTTGTGGCAGCCCGGGAATGGGGCACGCTGTCACATCAGACATCCTGGACAAAACAGGACAGCACTCAGATGGGGGTTGATGCCATCCTGCAGTGAAAAGATTAAACCAAGCACCAATTTAGCAGCAAGGCTTACTCCAGAGCATCACTTCCCAGCAGGGATGAGGCCACCCGCTGCCGGCCACTTTGGGGATGGAGAAGTCATCTTGTGTTAGCAGGGTGACACGTTGAGGGGGTTAAAAGGAACCTCCTCTTCTGTTGTGATGCCAAGCAAGTGGCAACATGGAAACAGGCTATGAGCAAATGATAATGTTTGGCTCCATTTAAACAAAATGCATCAAAACACACTGCTGTGCAGGAGGATGGCTGGAAGTGCTGGCAGGGCTGGCATGGGGTGCTGAGGGCCCTCCCTGTCCCAGTGCAAAGGGGAAGCCAGGGGCAATCCTCTGTATGTGTGTGGCTTTGGGAGATTAAGCGCTGACCAAATGCTGCCGTGCCCAAAAAATGTCAAAAAAAAAAAAAAAAAAAGAGAGAATAAAATAAATAGAGAAGAACAAGCTTATGGAAATCTGAAGTCTAGATAAAAACACACGGTACAGAGAGATTTAGCCTGTTCAATCTGTTTATCAGAAGGAGATTGAAAAGGAAACCTGATTACTGCATGGAGGAGGCAGCACAGGGAGCTAATGCAGGGACTACAAGGCTCCGATGCCTTCGATCTGCCCCTCCTGGGCTCTGGCAAACCTCTGTGTGCCGTGGTGTGGTGGCAGCTGCACCCCAGCCCCACGCTGCCCTGTCCCTGCTGTCCCTACAGCCTGAGAGCTGGGGGCTGTGATGGAGAAAGAAGGGGGGAGCCACATATTCTCCATGGCGCCGTGTCCCCGTGCTGTCACACCGCCGGCCTTCCCTTGTAGCCCCCACCCCACTTCCTTCCCCACCTGCTTCCTTCCTCCAGCCCCTGTTTGGGATCTGCTCTTTCCACCCTCGTTTCCTCGGCAACCTGAGCCGGTCTCAGTTTCACATCAGGGCTTCATCTCCACTAACCCAGCCCCTTCAGCCTGCTCCTGCACCTCCAGCCCTGATGGGCCCCAAAATGCTCCTCACTCCCTCAGACTTGGATCTCCCCGACCCAAATTTCCACCGGGGACGGGCAAATGGCTCAGTGCTTTGCTGGAAGGGGGCATTCGTTTGTCCTTCTCACACCTGGATTCCCCGGGGGCTGGAAAAGCCTCACCCTGCTGTGGGGGCAGCCACCTGGCCCTGTTCTTGTGACGAAACGCACCCCGCATGGTGCTGGTCTGAACGCGTGACAGGGCTGCTGAATGCAGGACTTCTTTCTCCATGCCTACCCTGCACATCTTACAGAGCCGCGTGAGATGCCCTGCTTTGATTTTTCAGCATTACGGATTCTGTTAGCACTTCCAGGGGGTATCAACGTCCCCCAGATCAGTGTGCTAGCTAAGTCAAAGGGCTCGCTTGTGTGCCAAGCAAATGGCTGCTTGTATCCTCCTGAAACCCAGACCCAAATGTGTCCTAAAAAAACCAACTAACCAAACCAAATCCTGACCTCTGGAGCCCTCTCATCCCTACCACGGGGAGCCCTCAGGGGGCTGTGGGGCAGCTGGAGGGATGGTGCTGGGGGGCAGTCACCAAGATCTCTCTCCAAAAAGCTCAGTGCCACTGCGTTGGCCGCCACCATGATCAGCAAAGCAGGGTTGTTACTTTTCACCCTGTCTTTAATTCCTGCTGGTGCTTCCTCCCACCTGCAGCAGCCCCAAAGCAGGCCCATGGTGCCAGGCCCGCAGCAAAGGCCTCACAGCACCCGGGGGGTGGCCTTGGTGCAGATGTGGCAGCACCCAGCTGTGATGCCCAGGGGCCAGACCCTAAAAAGCTGACAAAAATTTGGGAGCAAGTGCTGCTGGATGCACATCAGCCCAGAATCACGTCAGCAGGATTAGATCTATCAGGAATTGCTTTGTGAGAGTAGCTGGCATGAAGAAAGCAAAAACCAGAGTGTTTGACAGCAGGGCCACCAGCTTTTCATTACCCCACAAAGCAATGTGTGGTTTTGGTGACAAGTAATCCGAACAGCAGCCATCCGTCACCTTTACAAGCACTATCGGCCAGAAACCTAAAAACATAACCTGTCAGAGTAACTGATTAGCCTCCTCTCCCCATCCCGGAGATAAGATCCAGCACCGATAGTGGCCTGCCCAGCGCTCTCCTTGTGCCTCCATCTCCCCACCAGGGGTGGGGAGCCCTCTGCAAGGGACTAAAAGGCCACACAGCTTTGTCAGGGGTGATTCTGAACTTCCCAAGGGCTCGATAGCGGGTGGACACAGCAGGGAGGAGCAGGACCCATTTCCACTTCATCTAGAGGATCTCCCACGAGGGTCTTCACTCAATTTTCTTAATAAAACACACAGAGCTAGAAACAATCTGTTTCTGTCCTTTCCCCCATTGGTAATCAAGTCTGAATGCACAAACTGCTGCCAGAAAACTGCTTTGTGTTTGGGTAGAGGACACTGAACCCCTGTTGGTGGATGTCAGGATGCGCCAGTAGTGAGCAGAGCCCCCTCCAGCCCCAGCCCCATGCTGGAGTTTGCTGTTCCAGTGGTGTGTTAAGGAGACACTTGGGCCACCCGTGCCTGTGAAAGGCCACAGAAGGCTTTTCAAAGAAGTGCATAAACCCCATTTCCCTGGTCATCCTTCACCTTGGTACTTGTCATCTGCCGCTCAGTGTGAGCTGTGGTTAATTACAGCCTTTAGCAACTCCGTCCCAGTGTGCCAGTCTCTCTCTGGCTTAAAACATATTATTTAAGACTACACCAATCATATTGAAAATTATTCTTCTCCTTCACTTATCTCAGGCAAGCCCATAGCCTGTTTTAGCTCATTTTTCTGGGCAATGCCATTTTCCATCTCTAAAAGGCGACCTGAGTACCCACACAAATAAAGCATCGAGAAAGATTCTGTAATTAAGTATCTCACCTTTTATTTTGTTCATTTACACTTCTGGCACTGACAATTCTTTGAAGATATTTACTTTTATGTAAAGACCAAACTTCATTAAAGCAATCAGAAGAGAAGTCAATTAAATAATCATACATCACTGAAGTTTCAGAAAATGTACAACACTTTCATACATTATAGGCTTGACTGGTTGCAAAAGGAAATGGCACGCTCGACATTGTTAAGAAATAACTTGGACAACCTGACAATTAGTTTTGCCAAAACCTGTTTTGTACTGAACACCATACCATGTGTCCTGATGGCACCATATGCATGTTATTACTGAACACAAAAGTATTTATTTCTATCAATTTGGTCTCCAATAATGTCCCCAAAAACCTTGAATGGAATTTGCTGCAGAAAGATCCGGTTGATGCTTTTGTAGGGTTGTGAGATTCCAGATGAAAAGCAGACACACGACTCGTGCCAATTCCCAGCTATGCCCCGGACCAGCAGGACACCCGAGCACATGAAGAATTTCAAGAATAATAATTCTAACAATTTCATGGGTACTACTCAAATACTTAACATCACACAGATGGCAGGCATGTGCTAGGCAGGAGCTGCAGTGTAAGGTGAGGCTGGAGCCCCAGCACCACAGAAACACGGCACTTCTTTCCCTGCCGAGCATCCCACCTGCCAGATGAAGTTTCTCCTGCAGAAGTCATACATTCAGTCCTCTCCGAAGTCTGTGTAATGTTTAAGGCAGCAAGAGAAATTTGCCTTTACTTTAACGCTGACGTTAAACTGTTTCCTTTAGAAATACATGGACATTATTCGTAATTCATCAGCGCTCCCCTTATTTATACAAATGTGATGAAATGGAAAACCAAATTTTGAAAAATTGTATCTTAGCAGGACTGAAGAGTGTAACTGAACCATAGTTGAAGCTTTATAATTACACAAACCAGGTCATTCAGATGTAACACACCGAGTAGGAACAACGTGAGGGATCTGGGTGATCTCTGGGTTCTTGAGGCCTGATTCTGGTCCAGCTTCCCCTGGTGTGCATGAGCTCTACTGAAGCTGACAAGTGAACGCCTCCAAGGAGAGGCATGGATAAGATTGAAAACATGCCGCTGGTTCACACTAACAGGTCATCGTGGCTAAAGTATATGCTCATATACAGAACTCTGGAACACCATTAACACCCATTTACAAAACACTACAGTGATGGTTATTGGCACATAAAAAACTCCTCCTCTATATGAAAACATACACAAAATAGATAAGAACTGCCATTTTTTTTTCAGACTTTTAAAATCTATAATATAGTTGCCTTTAAGGAGTTTTTACCCCCAGTATCACAAACAACAATATTTCTTTAACAATGTTCACCTAGATTTTACTGTGCTGACGTTTTTAACACTGCCACAACCTAGACCACTTTGTGGATTATGCTTAACTGTACTGTACACAAGGCGATGAAGATCGATAGAAAACCACTAAGATTTTTGCACAAAAATGTGACTTGTTAAAATCCAGAGAACAATCGAGTCACTTGATAGGCAGCAGCTACATGTAAGCTGTAAATGTTACCCGCAATAAAAACACATTTTGCCATAAAGCACATATTGTGGAATTATCTGCTTCTGGCCTGGTACACAAAGCTCTATTTTCTTCCCAATGCAGAGGAATGGGTTTTGGTTAGCTTGACTACCTCTGAAAAAGTGCACAGATATCTTACTCTTTAAAGTGCTTCGCAGAACCCGCTCTTCTGTCTTTATTTCTACTCTGAGACCTCTGTACAACAAAGACTCTGCCCCTTCCTTGCCTAGAAATGTTTGGCTAACAGAGCCTCTTCGGCAAGTCCAAGTAGACTTCCCAGACGACCATGTTGGTGTAGTGTTAACGTTGAGACGTGGGAAGTTGGGTATAAAGCTGAGGAGCACATGGTCTAGCTTTAATTAGCCCGTGGAATGGCACCCAACACCCTCGTGTCCAAAGGGAAGACCCTCGCTCAGGGCTGGGGCCTTGCAGCTGCCCTCAACATCAAACCTTCTCCTGAGGCCCAATCGGAGGACTTGAAAGGGCAAAAGAGATTTCACAAAGGAAACTAAGCATTAGCTTTGCAAACTCTATTGCCATGTCCTCACCCCCTTCCTCCCCTTGGTCTGCCCATCCCCATTCCCATCCACAGGACCACCTGTGCTGAGCACCTGCTCTCCAGGCCCCACCTCTGGGTCCCCTGGTCCTTCTGCCTCACAGGAGGGAGGTCACCGACGGCTCCTTTCAGCTCTGGCACCCGTCCCTACTCAAACATGACTTTGTGGAGCTGTCAATGCATCATTTCTTCCTTCCCCGCTCCCCACCCTAACTCCCAATCTGGTGAAATGCTGCTTTTTCCAACTCTCACAAAAATAAATCAGCGCTGGAACAACGCTCCTTAGGACGTATCCTCTCTTGTCACAAGATGTCTGACGGGGCTGTCACCGCAGCTCGCTGGGTTTCAAAAGTTTGGGAGCAATCTGAGGCGCATGCAATAGTGCAACTTCAGCCCTCCGAATGAGTCCTAGGGGCTTGATTTGTTTTATGTTTATTTTCAAAACAGGTTTGTTCCGCCTTTTAAAGCCTGATTTTGATCAACAAAGCGACAAGGGGAAGAAACTAGTTGTAAATTACCTCACCGCCCACCCCAACACTTAACGATTTAACATGGTTAATAAACTAGTATAGGTGAATTAAATTTTAAAAGATTAGAAGTGCATCAGGAATTGTTTCTTTTATACTCCTCTTAGGCCAAAACCTGTAAAGAATCAGAACTACTAAAATATCTCAAATTGCTGTGCGCAACCAAGACGGGATTCATGCAAAGCTCTACCAGCATCATTAAGCTAGCACTCCTGATGCACAGAATACCTGAATGAAATGTGCAGTCCTTGTGAAGAAACCATTTCACATCTTCTGCAGAAAGCTTTCAATAGAATGATATTGTGCTTAGACACACTATTTATGCTACTTCATAAATTTAAGAAATTATTCAGCTTTTTATTCTTTTGTCTGGAATGTTACTATGTCTACCCCTAGCAAAATCTCTTAAAACTTAAAATATGCACAAATATAAAAAATCTTTGCAAAATAGAAACATTTATTTAATTTTCTCCATACATTATAAATGTTCACAGATTCTAAAAATAAAACCCTAATTGTGTAAGATTAATTTCAAGTATTTGACCTCATTTTTATGATACATAATGCTTGGTGCCAGGTTGAGTGTTTCTAAGGTGTGGAATGTTTTCTTTGTGTAAAGCAACCTTTGTTGTCCTGCTTTTGGCTGGGATGGAGTTAATTTTCTTCCTAGTTGCTGGAACTAGCCAAAACCAGGACACAACCCTAGGAGGAAGACTTTAACCCAACTCTTTGCAGGTGGGAAACGGGTGACAGCAAAGAAGCCGATATTTTTTGCACCCTCATAACCAGTAGCAACTGGTGATGAACTGGTGATGAACAAAATGGTTGTGTTTTGATCGCTTTGCCTCCAGAAAAAGGGCACGGGATGCAAAATTTCAGAAAACTGCTTCCAGTGAGACTGATTTGGTGTGAGAAAATGAGCCTAGCGCCGCACACAATCCCATGCTACTTTTGAGAACATCTGTGGAACAATGCTGGCAAAGAAAGATGGTCTGCTGCTGCTAGAAAGCCCCAGCACTGCCTGAAAGAAATAAAAAGAGGCTGATCTTGTGCCAGCGATCTTTATGGGGACTTTGTTTCGGTTATGCCACGGAAATGCTGTGGTTTCCTCTGCCTGTGGACATGAGCACAGCTGAGCAGGGGGTAAGCGCTGGAACCAGGAGCGCAAACCACTTCCACCAAGGGACCTGCAGCGTGAGGCGTGGGGTCGTTTGGGGGGATCAGAGCTGTAAGGCCCTCTTCTGAAATGCCAGTAAATGCCCACTGAAATCTGTCTCTGTGTAGGGCACCAGGTGAGCACAGGGCGGGCGTTAAACACCTCTTCACGTGCTGTTCTGGACAATAAAACTGCTCTGAAGAAGGGTCTTCCAGCACATGGGTTTTCACCCTGAATTCACCCTGATTTTTTTTTTTTTGTCTGTGCCAAGCACCCCTTTTCTCCTGTTAGCTACTGCACCTTCGGTGGAGGCTCTGAAGAGTGCATGCAAGGCGCGAAGCACTGTGCGCTTATGGGAGAGGGAAGATCGAGGGCTTCGAAGTGCAGCCCCCTCGCCACCAAGGGGAGGGAGGTTCAAGGTCAGTCAGCTCCTCGCAACGACTCATTTGCAGTTCCCCCTGCCTGCTCTGCTTTCCCCTTTTATTCCCAGTCAAGTTACAGAAGGATGCTCTAAAATGTTCTCTTTCTAAAAATACTTCTGTGATAAACGAAGTAAAAAAGAAATTAACCCAAAATATATCCAATCACTGAAGTTCAATAATTCGAGTAAGAAACCCCCCCATATAAGATCAGATAGCGTAGTGTCAGACTTCATCATTACAATGAAACCCCACAGATTACCCAATAAAAATAACTTAGTAACAAATGTCCAGTTTCATTTTGACAGTACTCCTACCCTCAAAATATTTTTCAACCTTAAAAAGTGCACAAAACATATCTATAAAAGCTAGAGAACCCAACAATTTAATCTTAAAAAAAATAAAAATAAAGGTATTTTTACCAAATAAATGGGGAGCAGCCCACAGGCAGAGGAAGCTTTCCACATTCTTTCATGAAGCAAATGTTTCAAAGATAAAAATTTGAGTTTTCGATGCTTTCAAACTCACATCTCTGAAGAATTAAAGCAGTGAAAGGAAACAGGAGAAGGAAAAAAACAGTATTTTTATGTAGCTGCATAAAATTCAATTTGCCAAGGCAAGCAATCATGGCAGGTGAATAAAATGCCATTAATATTTTCATTACCATGCTAAAGGCAGCCAAGTTGATTTTTGTGCCTGACATTTTCTTGACAGTTTTGCAATGCTTCAGTAAGGCAATTAATATGAGATGTAGGCTTCTGCCCAACACGAATATTTTTCTTTAGATCCAGCAAGACACTGGTTGACTAAGGGCATTTGAAGGAAAAATGTGCTGGGATTCACTTACTCTGCATATATGAAGATAAACTGAAGGCAATATGATTATTCATGAGCAAAAGCACAGGAGGGATGACCACTGTGCATTTTGCAGCAGAAAACCTCTCCCCTCCTTCTATATCTTTTAGCTCATGAAATTTTGTGTTCAAAACTAGGCACAAACCCAAATGTTCAAATGCGAAAAAGGAAAACAAAAATCGTTCATTTCCAACTAACTGCAGCCTCTGTGTTGTCCATAGCAATATGCACCAGCTCATTTGTACACGCGGCCACATGCTTAGCTCTGTTTTCCTGCTACTGGGATGTTATTTTTGGCAGTGTATCTCACAAACACCAACTACTGATCGTAGTGTGTCCTCAAAGAGCAGCAGTGGCCAGACGGCCTGGGATAACACAGCCTCAATGCCACCCTAGTTAGACACCGCCTAGGTGACTATGGCTCTCTACTCGTTATCTCAAATGAACACAAACGCAATTCTGTTGGGGTAAATTTGGGCAATGTTCCCTCTGATAGACACATCAGATATTTGTAGTTTCATGATCAGATAAACCTTTTAAATGGTTACCATTACAGCAGCATCATTCGTTGTGTTACATAGCAGAGCTATTTGCTAGGCTGCTATGGGATGGGGATCGGACAGATGTTGGCTACTTTCTGATTAGCTACTGCATGATTTTAATTTTTGTCAGTATTGAAGATAAGGACAACCACCGATCACCTATATAGCCTTCTATATTCACCTGGTACAGTGCACTGTACGAAATACCTTGTGATGGTGTGGGATTGCACACACCTGGTTGATTTATATAATCGTGGAATTTAGTCTCTGTTGGAAGCCATTGCTTTTTGTTATCAAGAAAACATGAGCATATTGATTTCCTCCCAAACGGAGCGTTTTTGAACATGAAGGCATTTTTAACTAGACAGTAGAAAGGAGAACCAGACCAGAAGCAGGGCAGTGAGGTCACCAGAGAGCTGCTTTTCCCCCAGAAGGCTTTTAAATGATTAAATACATCAGCAGCTGAAAATTATTCCACATCAGAAGCATCATTGTCAGAAAGATGGTAATTACTTCCCTTCACCCGAATATACTCAATATACCTCCCTTCATCAGAATCTGACATACCACATGTACATAGCCTGTTTTCAAACAAAGATTCAATTTCCTCTAGTTTTTTCCCTTTAGTCTCAGGAAGGCAGCCATAGATGAAAACGAGTCCCAGGCCGGCAAACCCTGCGTAGAGGAAGAAGGCTCCTGCAATGTAAAACAGTACGCACAGTCAGTTACAGAACATCCCATCCCCTCCTCTGCCTCCGTGCAGGGGAACGGCAGAAGCAGCAGGCTGTGGATATCAAAGGGGCATGTAAGAGCAAAGGGGGGGACACCACAAGCTGCTTGGCTGTGGGTGTAGAAGACTGCTTTACTACATCACTGCAACAATTAACAAAAGCAATTTAATTTAATATGGAAGAGAAGACTCGTCCTTTTTTTGGCAAGTCATTCTGCTGTTAAGATAAACAGCAACTAGTGCATAGCCAATAAAAAAAGCAGATATGGAAGACAAGAACTTTCTTAGTTATTCTTAACAGCAAAGGAATCACTAAGACAACTGCCAAAGATGAGAAGTTTCAGCAAAAAAGAAACAGGATTAAAACAATGTTTGTGACTCTGACATCTAATTATTACTTATAATTCCTCTGCAAAGAAAACTGGCAGTGAGAAAGAGCTCATCCCCCCCTGCTACCCACCTCAACTAGAGGGACAGAGAAAGGACTGAAGGACCAAGAAACATTTACCTGCCATTTGTTTCCAGACCAAAGACTCTAAGGAATGACAAGTGCTGCTGAAAGGCTCTGCACTAGTAATGTTATGAAGGGCACAAAAACTCAGTAGCAACTTAATGTAATTTAAATGACTCGTACTGGAGTGGCTGAGCAGTAATCTGACCATCTCTCCACAGGCTTCAGCAGACAGGACTTAATCAACAGCTGGGAGCAGGACGATAGCATCTTCAGCTACACGGCTGTTTCTGCAAGGACCATCTAATAATGGCCTTGGATGCCATCGCGAAATGGAAAATTGCTGATGCTGTCTTTTTAAGTGGAAGACAGCATTTTTCACCAAGCCAAAATGTATTTTTTTTTTCCAGCTTCTCTGCTTTATGCAACTTTCTAGATTTTCCTTCAAGGACAGAAAGAAATGTTTCTTATGAAAGCAGGATCAAACTCCAGGCAGGTCATATCAGGTCTCTGGTTTTACTAGACCACAGTTAGCTGAGAACACTGCGTTCACAGTTGGAATTTTACTGCAAAAACAACTTTGAGTCCCAGAACCCAAACAGAAGAAAATCTATGCACCAGTGCCAGCACAGCACCCATGGACACACTGTTTCTTACCATAGTATGTCAAATATTCAGCTGTATGCAGAAAGGTCAGTGACACGAGCACGTTGAAAACCCAGTTGACTCCAGATGAGCACGCGTTTCCTGTACTTCTAGCCCAAAGTGGGTAGATTTCAGAATTGACAGTCCAGGGCATGGGACCCATCCCTAAGAATTAAAGAAAGATCAACCTCAACTTAATGGCTGGACTGAAGAGCAAGTTTAATGCGTAGCCTCACCATTTGACATTTTACCTTTATAATTTTTTACACTTATGCGCAAAAACAAATGTTTGCTTACCAGGTGCAAAGAAAATCAAGTACAAAATAAGGCCCAGAAGTGCTGTCCAAGAGTACGGAGTGGGGCAGAAATTGTATGCCCAAAACAAATCTTCCTTTTTGAATACAGTTTCATTGGAACACCTGAAAAATAACAATAAGATCCAGTATTAAAGAATTTTCAGGGAAATAGATGACATCTCAAAATAAACATGGCACATAACATCGTATGAAAAGCTGACAAGTGTGAAATTAAGAGAGCAAAGCTCCACCCTGTTTTATCAAGAACTTTTGAGCCAAATACTACATTCAGAAATGTACTTTTTCCTGTGCCTTACAGATAACATTGTGCTTGATTGTGTGGCCTTAGGAAGAGCACCCAGTAGCACACTCCTGAATTTAAACATTTGACCTGTATCTACTCCTTCAAATGCATCGTCTTTACTAAGCCAGCAGTCATACCAAAGCCAATGAGGCTGTTCACATGAGTATCACACAGCGCAGCAAGAGCTGCAGCAGCAGGACTTTGAGCTCAAGATGCAAGAATTTAGGTCAAATGAAAGTTAGTCACCGTTAGTCACTGACGAGCTGTACGCAGTGCATGGTGGGTGTAACGAGTAAAGTCTATGGAGTGTGCCACAGCCAAGTGAAGTTGTACAGAAAAGAGAAATAAACTTTTTTTTCTTCACAGTGAAATAATTAAGAAGGCGGCAGTATTTCTAACTAGAAAGTAAAAAGGAGAATAAACAGAAGTAAACAGTGCCTGAGCTACTAAAAGAAAAAGTGATTTCATTGCCAGGACTATGCAGAAATTGCATATTTCTAGGAATAGATATAAAATCATGTATTTTCATCTGACTGCTAACAATATATTATATTTTAAAGGGATACTTGCAACTTAATCTTTTTGTTATAAATCTCAGTTTTGAAAATTAGCATTTGTCTAAATGGACAAGTTATTGCTGTAACTAGAGAAACTTCAGCTGCAATCATATCAATTGCTACAGCTGAAAAAATGTGCACTTCTGGGAGAGCAGACTTAGGCAGACACCTCCCTTTCATATGCAAACCATGTTATTTACTTGAGGAGCAGAAATCACAGAGCGCTGAACATCTGCCTGGACTACAATTTCCAGATTAGCTGAGTATGTATGTGAAGGATTTACCCTCTCATCTGCACAAAAACTGGAATGAAGCCTGCAATGGGTGATAAATGATAGCTGGACAATGAAAAGTGAGATGGGGGAGCAAAGACACCCTGAAATGCTTCAGGGGACCGACCACTGCAGTTGACTTTCAAAAGCAAGTTCCAACCAAACATTTCCTCTCCAACTTTTCTGTTCTGCAACAACCAGCTGGCCCCAGGCTGAACTCATGCTAGTGAGCACTGGTGGCCAACCCACCACGTGTTCTGGGGCAGAAACCATGCTCATGTTGGCACGAATGTACCCATAAAACAACATTTAAAGCAGAACACCACTATGAAGTCCTAAACCCAGTTTCAGGACAGCTGGAAATCCAGAATTCAAATACACTTAAAAGGGAGGTTAAACCAAGAAATCCTGGAAAAAATCCATGTCCAAAACCACAGACAAACCCTTGCAATTATCTCATTCAACACACACAGATACAGTTTGGGGGTGAATAATACATGGACAACAGAGTTCAACCAAATACCCCTCAAAAGATGTCCCTCAAGCCCGAGTACAACAGGCCCGTGGCCTCAGCTGCCACCTGGCCACCAGATCACTCAGCAGCCTAAGATGCTGGCAGCTGCCAAATCTGATATTTTCACTATCTCTCAGCCAAAAGTACAACTGCCAGCCTTGTTATTTCTTCATTGTGCTTCTCTGTATTGCCCCAGGTTCTTTCTTATGTCACTTTGCGCTTTCACAGCTTAGCTTGGCATCTCTTTTATGTTATGACAGCTAGGCCGGGATCACTCCCTGTTGGCGTCCACCTGACACTTCAATACCGCCCTACATTTCTCTCATCACAGATGGCTTAAATCACTTTTGCGCCATGTCTCAGATACAGAAGACTGAACTGTGCTGGAGAACTATTCCTCTGTTTAAGCCAGCAATTCCTTACACATTAAGAAAACAATGTCTGCAAGATTAATTACTTAACCCCTGGAGATGGCATTGCCGCCTTCCATCCCGGCCTGCTCTGTATCTGCACCACTGCGAAACCACAGGATTGCTCAATGTCACACATTTGTACAACTGCACATTTGCTTCTTTGCTGGTACTCTAATTTCATTTGCAGGTGTTTGGTAATGAATACAAGCTGATTAGCATTTTAAAATGTCTTGATGCTGAAATTGGTTTCTCCAGTTGGTCCAGCCAGATCGGCAGCTCCTCAGAGAAGAGACTCACGCTTTCTCTCAAATGTTGCTGTAAACAAAGACGTACTTGGTTTATTATCTTGCATCCATCTCTATCAGTGCAAACCAACCTGCTGATTCATACGGACACAACCGCAGGGAGGTCTGGATGTTTCTTTCCCCCACTACCTCTCCCAGATGTGTCCTACTTTCGACAAAGTAGAACACAAAGTACATAAAGGAAAAACAGATGTCTCTAAAGCCTCCTATTGCCGAAGCCACTGACTTCTCTGCTGTCTGACAGCAACTGAGAGGAAATTCAGTCGCAAGAAAGCAGATTCAGGACATTGAAACAGGAAAAATAGCACTGAAGACTAGATTTAACAGAAACCTTGCAGCAATAAGCTTCTCTGCTTTGCTTATCCTTTGGTAGCAAAATAGGATGGTACACGGAATAAAAGCAAAGATATCTGCATTTGCTGGAGTTTTGTAGTTCTGGATATGTAGAAAAATAGTACATCGCCAAGACTACATGTCTAAGGATTTACTTAGGCACTGTCACTGTGCTAATTCTTGCTGCACTAGCAGTCCTACAACTGCTATTATTTTGCTAACAAATACATTAATAATGGCTGTATAATATCAGATAAAATTCTGAATTTGGTTCTGTATTAAGGGAGCATCTATGATAGAATGCAGTCAAGAAGCTACTGATCTCTTCACCAGCTGAAAAGCACAGAGAAAACTCCATGTAAAGAACTCACGTGAAATTATGCAGTCAGGTACCACCCCAAGGAGTGTGTAAATAAAATGTTCTGGGTAATTAGTACAAACTGTGAAGAAAGACCACATCATTTCCTCTGAAATTACTGCCAAAGTGAAAACACGACAGAATTACGTTGAAAATCTTTACCATGAATTTCTTTCATTATGTATTTTCCCCAGACGATTTAAGAAGCTCATCTGTCATAATTAGTGAAAACCCAACTTTCTGACAATTGATGTGAACAATTCTACTGACTGGAAATAAATCAGAACAGCAGCAGATTTCTACATTATATGCACTATATATTTGGTTTCACAGTCA
Organism: Netta rufina; assembly: GCF_964035555.1. NCBI lineage: Eukaryota > Metazoa > Chordata > Aves > Anseriformes > Anatidae > Netta > Netta rufina. The sequence goes on from NC_140123.1 coordinate 191,474,157, forward strand.
CAGAATCCATCCTTTCTCAGACGCAGCCTGTAGTTCAGAAGATCTAAAGCCTTGAACCTCAACTCCTAAATTACTTTTATACAGCACATTAAAAAGGTGAAAGAAGGGTTGTTGCAGGTTGTCTAAGATGTTATTGTTAATAATAAGAGGATGAAACAGGATAAGACCAATTCCTTGATAATCAGTCTAAATTATCCTAATACTTGAGCCAATTTAGAAGTAGAATAATTCTCAAGTACAACATAGAAAACTACAAACTAGGGAAACTGTTAGATGTTAAGGCCATGTTAGCACAGCACAGGAAAGCTGATTTTCTTGTCAAAATTCCATTAATTTTTACTTTGCTGCAGAGTGAGGACTGTGTCTCTAAAGATATGGCTTTTGTTGGAATTAAATGTTTCATTCTGAACAGTTCATATATTTTTAATATGAAGGTTACCGACTTCTCATTGTCTTTTATGTCCTTCAGAAGCATCTTAAATGGATTTAGATCTAAAAATCCTAAAAGGTCAAAATTCAAATCAAATCAGACTATGGAAATAAATTACTTCTAAAGAAAATCACTAGCGTTATCATTCATATCCCTAAAAAGCTTGTTAGAGCAGGCTTATTTCAAAATTACACATCCTGCTCTGAGATAAATTTTAACATCGGGGTCTGATGATACATAAAGAATTTAGATCTAATTCACAGTTTTACTAATCTGCTATTTCTTTGTTCCAACAGGAGTAAAATTACTTAAGGGCTGTTATTATGTCAGACTTTTGTGTCTGGGTTATCCAGATGAAGATAATTGACAATTTATCAACTTAGTCTCTGGTGTAACACCAATTCAAGGGATTTTAAAAAATCTCTGTGAAAGAGATTAAAAAAAAAACTCCTTGTGTAGGGTGCTGACTTTTATATCATGTCAGTCAGTCAAAATGAACAATATAAATTTATGTCAAGCTTATTGACTCAGCTTTTCAGCAGAAATCTGGTCATGGAAAGGACAGAGCAGAAAACAGACCTAGTTAAGAGTAACAGGTTCTAGGACTACGAAAGGTTTTTATGAAAGATGTTTGAGGAAAATTAAAATTATTTTTCCACAAGCAATTACTAGTTCTGTGGAAGAATCTGTTCCTTGACATTTGGGTTAGTTCTTACAGTTTCTCTGTCTCTGCTGAAGATCTTGAGTTGTCTGAACAGACCTCTATCTTTAAATTACTTAAAGGAGATAATTTAGTATGGTTACAGTTTAATTGTGCAATAATTTCATATTAGTCAGACAAGTAACTAAGGAGAATTTTGGAAACTGCCTCTATAGTGTCCATCAGGTGAAGCTTGGGCTCAGGTTGATCCAAGATGTGCCTGGAATTAATATTCACTGGCTCTAGAGTCAGGGGAGTTCACAGCTACAGGTTCATTCATCTCGCTTCTCTAATCCACCAATATGGAAAAAAGTGACAATAGCATAATCCATAGAAACCAGTGAAACTGTAGGGTATAGTTTCACTATAAATCAGTATATTCTGATTTGAAGAAAAAGTTCTGCTCCTTACAGCACCTAATTTTATTTATCTGTATATATATACACATATATGGCAAGATGCTATCTGAAGTCTCAAACAGTGTAACTCTTTCCTAAAGGCAAACAATAAATTAACTTTGAAACAACTAATAGCTGAATCAAAACTGCCTCAGGGTCCCCTAGTTACTGGACGCTGTGCTTCAGAGAAGAGACACTGGAGATCCATGACTCTCTGGACAAGTTTGCATCCAGTGCTTTGACTTTGTAGTTGACATGGAGAACTAACTCACCCATTAAAACAAATGTTGCTAAAAATATGCAGGTGAAACTTCTTATGACAAATGATGGCAGTTGAAAAAAACAGACAGAAAAGCATAAAACAGATGCAGCCTTGAAAAATGTACTCATAGAATTTAATAGTATTCACCTAGACATTACTTAACCTTCATTACATAAAAATATCATCAGCATTTCGGGACATTTATTGCAGCCATTTGCTAACACTGGAAATGATTTTTTAAAACATTAACATGCAGTCTAAAGTCTTGGAAATGCAGTTCAGTTTACTGCAAGAAAGCTCCTGTCAAATGAGTTTGCCCATCAGTGAAAAACTGTCTTTATCACTGTGAAGCCCACTGCTATAGGATCTGTCAGTTAAGCATGTAGAGCAGTGAGCAGAACTTGAACAAAGAACTGAAACCACAGTGATTTAATTGGACAATAGCTGCAGTAATTGCCACTGTCCAAAATATCTAAAAAATCTTATATTCAATAAAAAAAGTAATTTCTTTCTCCATGCAATGCATTCCATGCCAAGTATGTTTAGGAGCAGCTACTATGGCTAGCACAATGCCAACAGAAGGATGTTCTCCTTGGGCTGAATGACTGGCACTTCTTATCCTGCATCTGGGAGACTGAAAGCAAATATTCAAAGATCAACTGAAAAAATAATAGAGAAGCCTGGTCACTTTGCACATTTCAGAGCCACAGAATTCAGAAAAGCCTTCTTTATTGTGTGCTATAGGATGGGAATTTCTAATAGTGTTTTACATTTAAATGAATATTTCTTACAGATCTGTGTGGAGACAGCTAACAGATATAGAAATAACCATCAGTTATTCACCATGACCACCTCTTTCTGTATTGGCTGTTGTCTTCTGATCATTCATTTGACTTCTTTCTTACAAAGAGACTGAGACCCTACAGACTGCTAAAATCTAAAATCAATCATAAGGAGTTTTTCACTGTAACTCATACACACTGTTAAGGTAAAAAAAAAAATACTTAATATTTATTGAAGCAGAAGACCTTACTGAAATAACTACTTCACAGAAATATTTCTAAGACATAACTGCTTTCCCTCATGCCTCTTGGTCTTGTCAGAAAGCACACCTGCATCAGATTCAGTACTGATTTACCTGTTTCTGACCACCTAGACACAGAAGCACATGCTTTTAATACATATGTGCAAAAAAAAAAAAAAAATAAAAAATAAAAAAATTGTTAAGGACTTTTAATTCAAACATTTGCATTTTCCCCAACTGAGAATTTTTTGCTTTGCAACTGCATCTGAAGCTGTCCAGTAAAGAGAGTGTCAGAGCTATTCTTCAATGTGAATAGACTGAGACTACCAAATGACTGAAAACAGGACCAATTTTTTCCCATGAGAAATAACTCTCCCGTATTCATCACACGAAGAGGGTTTTTAACTGTTTGCCATGCTGGCTGTTTCAGTATTTGTGTGACTACTTCTGAGCCGAGGGTGGGCAGCACAGGTCCTGCATCTTTTGCCAAAGGAAGCAGCTCGGCTGTATGGCAGTGTCCCTTTGGGTGCTTTGTTAGCTGCTGGTCTAAGCCAGCAGCTTTTTGTGATTAAATAACTCAATGCCTGATGACAGATGTTCAGTTTTGGATTTGTTTTGGGACTGGAGGTTCTCTTTAATATTGCAATCCCATTCCTATCCTTTCAAAGTTCAACTTGCTTTAGACTTCATTTAGACTTCCTTTAGACTTCATTTACACCACAGTGCTGTCTTCTGAGCTCTGCTGGCCTCCTCCAGGCTGCTGGCTACAATTGTCCCACACTGCTTTCAGGCCACAGCTGCTTCAAGCTTCATTTTCCATCACATCTACCGGGGACAGAGAGAGGCAGACCCTTGGTACCTACTGCACCGTTGTCAGGCATGCTTCTCTCATCATCTGCTCTGCTCTCCTTGCCTTGACACACAGACTCAAACAGGACAAGGGAAAATGGCTTATATCTGACGTTAAAGCCCTCCCAGCTGAGATACCGCAGCAGCTGGTAGCATTTGGTAGGTACACCCATAAGCCAGTCTCAGATATGGCACACTTAAAAACTAGGAACAGAAATATGTGAACACACATTTTTTGTTACAGGACACATGATTACCTTAACCACACCATATATATTTGATTTCGTTTTCTTCCTGAACTTTTTTCCACTATTCTGAAGTAACAGATGGTAATAAAATTGTCAGGAAGCATCTGACGTACCTGTGTTCAAGAGAGTGCCCCCTTCTCGTCCTAATTCTGATCCTGATCGGACACACTCAGTTTCCCCCAGCATAAATTAAAGTTAACTAGCAATAATTAAATCGTATGGTTTCATAATTCTGTCATGAACAAATCATAAATAATTCAAATATTACATTAATAATGCATAAACTTGTGGGGGCTCATACAACAACTATGGAAAATAATCATCATCTGTTCACCTAAACAACCTGCAGTCATGCCTGCAGAATTTTAATGGACAGAATTAAAATTAAAACCTGATCAAAATGCAAACTCTTAATTAGATTTGAGTATAAGCATCTTAGCTTAACATCACTGTCCTTCATGCATTTCTACCTGTGCTCATTTCAGTGACTTCAGTCATTACATAATAGGTCAGAGTTTCAAAATACGGTAATATCCTGTATTTCTAAACATCAGACACTTTCAGGTACCAAATAACTGATGGTACAAAAGTAGCTGCTCAGTCAAGAGACAACAATGAAGGAGAAAAAAAATGAACAGAAAGATCATAAATCAACATTTTGTGCTTTTTAAAGGCTTTTTTGCACTTTCTTGCAGAAAAAGGCTTATAAAAATGTTTAAATATGCATTTATAGACAATGCACATCTTAAAACAATACTTTAAATATAAAACTCAAATATCTAAATATATTAGCACACAAACTGAGTGTACAGAGGTCCAATCTATAATAATATATATATATTGGATATATATATATATATATACAAGTCTAAGGCTTAAACATCAGGCAGAAGGCTTAAACATCAGGCAGAAGGCTTGGGTAACACCCAGCTAAGGGATTCACAGGTTGAAATCATAGCTGTAAAAATCAGATGTGGTATTCTCAAGTTAGGAAGCCATGACACAAATGTATTCTTATGTATACCCAGAAGACTATTTTTAGGGTTTGGAAAAGTAAGATTCAGTGACACCTACAGTAAGGAGAGATGACTCTTAAGATGGAGAATCAAATGCCAGTGTATACAATCAATAAACAAGAGTATTATCTGGTAATTATTTTGGGATAAATTCTTCATAAAACTTAGTAAATTATTTAAAGATACTTTTTTTTTTCTTTGTAGTCACATAGAGATGCTTTTGTTTCTTTAAAATATATATATACATTCTAAAGAGCTTTTTCCCAGATGTATGACTCACTTATTAGCTTGATATGCTGGTATTTAGCTGCAGAAAATATTCCTCCAAAATACCAAACAAAGCTTCACTGACCCTGGATGTCACACAAGGTCAAAGTTGCAGAAAGGTGACGCTATAGAAGAAGCAAAGCCCACATCTGCTAAATGCTTTCGTAAGAAGAGAAAATAACATATTTTTTTGCAACTTTAAAGATCAATCTGTGTATTTGAAAGCTATAAAAAGGAGTATGAACATGAATCAACTAAAGAGTGCACTGTTTCAGGTATGGCTGAGACAGTGGACAATATAAGATTTTTGTCCTTTTTCCCCTTTCATGGATATGCTCTAATGATTCACAGTCATTGACATTTGTTTACTTTAAAGACCAAGGCCTTCAGTAATTTTTCCTGCTTTTTAATTGATAGAACAAAACTTGTTCTCACAGCACTAACCTTTTTGGCAGTCCTTACTGAAATATATGCATGTAAACATTGGTTTTGTCCCATTTATTGACAGGCATATCTTGCTGCTAAAGCTTCTGCATCTGCAAGAGACTGTGCCTGCTGGTACATGAGAATTTTACCTGTCTCCATGAATTTTTGATTGAACAACTCGACTAACCCAAATCTTTTATCACTATTGCTCCATTATGACAGATTCTACCATTTCTTGCAGCTTCCAAACTAATGATGTGCATGAGGACTTCAACCACTTCACAGAGAAATGTGGTCCATCCAGCACAGTACCATAGCCAAGTTATGAAGCCTCCCAGATTCCAGTGCTATATTTAAAATGGTCTAAGCTGATCTCGACAAGGAGCAAGATCCAGTAAGAGAGAAATCTTTAGTTTGGTCCTCAGTCTTATACTGAAGAATTTCATGTACTAAATGGTGTAGTTTTCACTAATTCTTTCATCCAAATATCATCAAGTTTTGAAGAACTTCACCGGGGTGCAAATAGAAAATAATGTTTAGACAAAGTGAAATGCTCAGTTTGGGTAAATACAGTGGAAGCAATACAGGTTGCTTCCCGTGAATGGAGTGAAGAACTCAGCATGATGAGGCAAGCCCCTCTGGTAGAGCATCTTAAGCACCACGTACTGTTGTGCAGGGCTGGATGGTGACAGGACGCGAGAGAAGTGATGTATGAGATGGGGTTGGGGCTCACATCATGATTTGCACATGAAGCAGCTGGTGGGACCTGAGCTGCTGCCACCTTGATGACTGCCACTAGCCCCCCTAGCCCTTCTGGTCCTGCTCAGAGCAGTCAGGACTGAAAAGAAATATCTCTTCTCATGGTCATAGCCCTGAGAAAAAGCACCTGGGAACCACAGAATCGTTTAGTTTGGAAAAGACCTTCAAGATCACCAAGTCCAACCATCAACCTGACCTACCAAGTCCAACCAAGTCCAAGTCCTACTAAACCATGTCCCCAAGTGCCACGTCCACACATCTCACAAATATCTCCAGAGATGACAGCTCCACCACTTCCCTGGGCAGCCCACTCCAGTGTTTGACCACCCTCTCCATGAAGAATTTTCCTTAACGTCCTATCTAAACCTCTCCTGGTACAGCCTGTGACAGCTTCTTCATGTCCTATCCCTTGTCACCTGAGGAAGGAGACAGACACACTCCTTGCTGCAACCTCCTCTCAGGTGGTTGCTCTCTACAGAGAGCAAAGAGGTTCTCCCCTCAGCCTTCACTTCTCCAGACTAAACAACCCCAGTTCCCTCAGTCACTCCTCATACATCTTATTTTCAAGTCCCTTCACCAGCTTTGATGCTCGTATCTGCACACACTCAACATCCTCCCTGTAGCAAGGGGACCCAAAGCTGAATGCAGTACTCAGGGTGCAGTCTCACCAGTGCCACGTACAAGGGGACAATCACTCACAATTTTTAGTATTAACAGGAGCACAAAGCTATCTGTGCACCACAACAGCTAAAAGGTGTTGTGGAGGCAGTCTGGAGACCAAGTGAACTGTTTATTCATTCCTGGCCATAGTGAGGGTTGGGAAAGACTCATGGACTCCTTGTGACCCCTGAAGATGCTTCACAGCTTGCCCAGTGAGTTCCTGGGGCTATACAGAAAAAGCTCACTTCTTTCTAGAAGTGCTTTCTAGAACTGCTCCAGCAAGGAGCGCTCACACGTGCGTTCATCCAGCTGTTACTGGCTTCCCTTACTTCTCAGAAATGAGCTGCTCATTAATGATGTGGGAGCGATAATTTTGAGTTGGAAGAAGGCTGTCTGACACCCCAGCGGGGTCCTGGTGCGAACCTACACCATGCTGTGGTTTCTACCTGAAAACAAGCAGATTTGGGCACTCTCCACTGGCCTGTCCCACGTTATTATTTGGTACCTACTGGTGCCTGCAGACAGGCAGGCTTTATTCTGTTCCAGCTCCTTCAGGAAAATGGTGCTCAGAAAAGCAGGGCCTGTATGTATCTCGGTGTCTGTGAGAGAACAGCACATCAGATATTTCTCTGCTGTGCAAACTCAGTGCTGTCTGTCTTACCCTGGGGCGCTTCTGCTGCTCCTGCCACACGTTTTTTGTCTTGTGGATATTTGGAGTCATCACTGGTTTTGCAGGTTTTTGGGAGCTGAGGGAGAGTGCACAGGGTTCTGTATGGAATTACTGACAGAAACAGGGTCACAGAGCTCAGGAATTCCTGGTTTCTGCTTCCATATGTAAAAGCAGTTAGTCTCTTCAATTCTATCACCTTGCAGCATTAATACTTAATTACTGAAGGAAATTGATCTGAGAATTAGGATATAAAATGCAGCATTTTAGAATTTCATTCAAGTTTACTATCAAATAAATCCCTGCATGATATTTAATCTCATTTGCGTTTTTTTTTTTTTTTTTTTCCATCCAATTTTACATTTAATTTCCCTCATAATTAGAATTGTAAAGTTCTTCTGGTTACAAGTTCCTGGTTACTGGTGCTTCTGTGAGCAGACCCCTCTTTCCTACTTTGTACGAGGACAGATTGCCTTGGGAAGTCATGCTGGCACGGGCTAAGCACAGGGCCCAGCTCTGAGTTTAGAGGAGAAGAGGGAGAGGGGAAGGATTTTTAATCTCTGTGCAAAAGGGTTACGCTTAAATATTAATAAAAATATCAAAAGCAATGACTAATCTGTGATACTCTCTTAAAACTTCTCCTTTAAAATATTAACAGAATAGTGTGGAAGAATTGCTAGCACGATGGAACGAAGTCTGTTCTATAAAACACAGGCAAAGGCCAGCTGCACAGAAAGAACAATATGGACCAGCATCTTTTATTCCATCAGTCAAGGTGCCACAAGAGAGATCAAGGTCAACATTTCAGACATCTGAAGCTGAGTAAGACAAATCCCACCCACACTTCTTCATCTTCCTTGCACTTACAAGTACTCTTCGTTCACGTTTGTGCTGTTCACAATGTGTCAGCAATACCAGCAGTATTGTTCAGATGAATGCCGTCAACACCTTAAAAGTATCTCTTCAGTTAGAGTTGCCTACAGTAAATCTAAGACCCTGGTCAGAAAAGACCAAAGACAAAGAAAGCCAGGGTGTTGTTGTAACTCAGTCTGAACGTGACTTGACAGAAATATTGACTGGAGGTTCACCTCCAAATGAAATAGGTTCTATTTCAGTGTTATAATCTTATCTTTCTGAATGCTTCTAAACACTCCAGCAAGCAATAAAGAGACAGAAAAAATCATATTGCTTCTAGTTACCCCAAAATTTTAGATGTGCAAAAGAATTGTGAAAAATATGCTTTTGTGTTGAGATTTGGTATATGAAGTTAGAAGTGAGTGGTGAGACTTTGCTGTCAAATAAATAAAAAATCCTACCCCAAACCCACAGGTGGGAAATGCTGGCAAAATTATACTGAGTTACAGATCTAGCACATAAAATTTTTATCCTTCTGAAATTTCCACTGAAGAGAAAAGCAGAAGGGTAAAAATACTTTTCTGAATCTGCTCTTTTGTTAAACCTGGGCAGAAGGACAAAAAAGTAAGGACAAAAAGCTTAAAGCACAGATCAGTATTACGTGTATTAGCATGCCTTTTTTAGCACTTCCACACTTTATTTTGTTTCTAGTTACTGACATATATGTGGAAAAATTACATGTTAATAGTTCTGGTAATAATGTTTTGTCCAACCTGCAGCTGAAGTACTGAACTGTTACGTTCAATTGCTGTAACCATAATTTAGAAGCAAGTCTTGCATTTTAACTATTGCCAGCAGCAGTTTTTCTGCCAGTACAATCAAAATCCATCTAGACTAAGAAATGAAGACCTTGTGTTCTTTCCTTAAATAAATCGTGGAAGAGCATTTTTTAAAACTAGGTTTTCCCTGATGCCAGTAGGTGGCAATGTCTTTGCCCTAAAAAACTCAGAGAAAATGCAGCTTCATAAGGTAAAAGCAGGCAGCACATCCCTTCCATACAGGGGGTACTGGGGAGAGTCTCAATTAAATTAACCAAGGGAGCTATATGAAGAATGATTCCTCAGCTGTCAGTCCTGGTCAATGCTCTGGAAATCATTAATTCTGTAACTGAAAATGGAGCCCCAAGGAGATTTTTAAAAAAATACCCAAAGACCACTTATAACAAGGCAATTATTTTACATCCCATTTGTGAGAGCAGCCATTTAACATACAGTGTCACTCTGCTTTGATTTGTGCATGTGGGTACAATACCTATGGCAAATGCAAGGAATTTTATAAAATACAGAAACTATAAAAGGTTACACTTTCTCTAGCTTATGATGTTCATAAACGTTGCATACCGAGGCTCTCATTATTACATTAAACTCAAATTATGGTATCTGACAGTAGAAGAACTTAGCAGAAATCAAAATAATTCCTATTTTCCTTGGCCTCTGACAGATAAAATGAACTTTACATAAATAAGTGCTTTTTAACAGCGGTTATTTTACCAAGAAAGTGTGGTAAATGGGCATATACATCACCCTAATCCCAGGTCTTAAGGAGTAAATAATCATGCAAAACCTCAGACTTCTCTCTCATCAACTGGGTTAAAGGTTGGACTTGATGATCTTTGAGGTCTTTTCCAACCTGAGCAATTCTATGATTCTCTGACCATCATCTGTGCAAAGCTATCATGACAAGGGTGGAAAGCCAAGGGGAAAAAATAGTCCAAACAGCCTACAAGCCAGAAGTGCCACTGCTCAGCAGCACGACCTGCTCTCTAGCAGACTGCCCATTTCCTAGCTGTATTAACAGATACGGCAGGTTAAAGTAAGGTCGCAACTTTAAATCAAATGAATCGATAACTCTGGCTCATCTTGTGCCACGGAAGGAGTGATGGTACCTTCTCAAGGAAATGACCCACACATGCAGACAGCACATACAATAATTTATATGAATTAAAATCATCAAGCATCCTGAATTATTCAACAGCCCTAACGTAGCAATGTGTTAATTTATTTTCCCCCAAAAGAAAAAAAAATAAAATCCTCTGAATAAGCTTTCATATTATGAAAAGAAGGGAAGAGATCACAGTTCTACTATATCAGATGATGTGATTGCTGAAGAATTACTTATTATGGAATAAAGGTGGGTAAAATAAGGACTTTGCATGCTGTTAAAGGTATAAGCTCCTGTGAGGAGAGCTGTTTTTGACCCCGGTGAATGTTCTTTATCAATAAAATTCCCCAAGAAATCAGCCTTTAAAACGGTCTTTTTCCTCAAAAGAAAGAAGAAAAAAAAAAAAGAGAGAGGAAAAAAAGAAAAAAAAAAAGAAAAATTATATTTATTAAATTCAATTCAGAGTGTAATAACCTAAAAAATCTGTTGAGACAATTTTCACTGAGGATTTTATTTAAATCTGAATTTCAGAGTCATTAGTGAATACACAAGAAAAACCTCTACTGGCAGTATTCCTCTCTCAGAAAAAAAAATATAACTATAATAATCCACGTGCTTCAAAACTTGAAGCTCTTGCCCTTTTGCTCTGTCTCCAAGGCAGAAGGGGAACTTCCCAGCCCTCTCCCAGGGGCAGCTCCCTGCTGTGCTCCCAGGAGAGGCAGCAGGGTGAGGCAAGGCCTTTCCATCTGCCCCTGCAAAGACGAGCAGCTGAAGAAGCTAATTAGCAGCAGGCTCCTACAGTCGAGAAAAGATCCTTTCCCCCAATGTACGTTTTGTGAGAGGGCAAGAAAGAGGCTGCAGGAATTATCCCTATAGTCTAAGCACCTTGTCATGAGACTGGCAATTCTCTCATGGATGCTGGCATGCTTTTTCTTCCCTTTCCTATCCTATCTATCTCCTTTGTCAACTGAAAGCTTTTTAAATGGGAAACAAGATTATTTCCCTTCTAGTCCCATCTCAGCCAGCGAATGGCTGGAATAACCAGAATGCTTTCTACTTCAACAGGATATGAATTCAGATTTTAGACGCTGCAGCATCTTCTTCCTTGGACCACTTTCAAGCAGTGAAGAGCAGTGACTCAAACATATTTTCCATTTAAATAGCTGTAACACATTTTTTACTGACATAAAGCAGCATTTGGGAATGGTTTAGCACAGGGGCCACTTTTGCTTTTCCATTCCAGTAGCCTCAGTGCTTTGCCATTTGAGTAGTAGCTACAGCAACTAACCCAGACAGCTGTCAGGATCTGTCTCTTCCTTGTTTTTCTTTCAAAATGCCTCTTAAATAGTAATATAGACTCAGATCTGAAAGCAGGGTTCACCAGCGACCTGCAATATCTACAAGCAGGTAGAGAACAAATGTCCAAATGGCATTTCAAACTAAGCAGACCTGCTTTAAAATCTTATTTTGTGCTGGATGTCTCCAACAAATAAACGTTTTCTTCAGCAAATAAACTAAATGCTTCCAGAATCAGAACTTCACAACAGGACTGACGAGGCGTGGATTTTGTCCTTCCTTTCCTGCATCCAGAATTTGCCATTGGTTGAGTAGATGTAATGAGTAGGAGCTATTAATAGTAATTCCCAAGTAATTACCCTAAAGGAACATAAACAGTTTCGGTTTAGATTATCATGTAGCTCCGCTTATTATTTCAGACCTAAGATACAGATGCAATATACAAAGGACCTTAATTGTTCAGGCATTAGATGCAGTCAAAAATCTTATAATTTCATAAAGTGAGATTATAAAAAAATGCTCCCCCAACATTAAAAAGAATCATCAAAGGATTGAATCTTCTGTTAGGGTTGCAACAATAGTCCAACCTCATTTAAATTATTTAAGTAGATATTTAGATTTCACCATATTTTTAAATGCTTAAAAAGATCTGATCAAAGTTATCAGGCCCACCATGTAATAATTTCCTTTTAAAAGACCTTAAAAACACAGTGCCTTAAAGATTTGAGGGGGAAGAGTGGCTGAGAGGATCAGAACATTAAAATTGAATCCATTTTGCTACCTGCTCCTGTGTCACCGAGAGCACAGGCTTCATCTGCGGCTGAGGACGCAATATTCTGCATCACCTTATCCTGTTCTTCCTATTTGCCCTTGGCCATTAGCATTAAAATAAGCACACAAGATTTCTGAAGTTCCTCCTCTGCCTCCCCAGCTCTCAGGAATCACCCCTCTCCATCCCACATAACCACGGTGATTACGCCAGTGCCCCCCTCTCAGAAAAGACCTTGTTCTTAGATTTTCCGCCGACAAAGACTGTAATCAGTTTCAGACCTTTCTTTCATTTCTGTTTCCACACACCTCCCTAGCTTACATTAGGCATTATTACCCTGAAGGATGTCCTCCTAATCAAAGAGGACAAAGAGCACCGTGTGCCGAAGCCCTGCTGTTCCACACTTCCATCCTTACTGGCAAATGGTGACTGTAATCAGAATTTAATTCTATTTGAAACTGCAACTATTTTGTTTTTCTTTCTTAAATGATACCTGGAGGGAGAGGGGGGGGATTCTGTGTTCTGGCTCCCAGTGCGGTGATGAGTATTTCAATTTAGTAAACATTTAGCATGGTCCAGACAGAAATTTTACTAAGACTACTGGTTATAATGACAGCTCTTCTCAGCAATGCTGATGTACACACAGATGTAAATATTCTGTAGATATTGCCAGTTCCCTGAAGCAATTTACTCCCTCTATCACATTTCTACTTTACAAATGTGAGAACCACAATCCTATGCATAATCTTTATCATTCTGAAGACTTTGTAAGAGAAATACGAGTTTCTCTTCTAATTGCTGGTGAATTTGGTAATGCTTTTCCATACCATTTTAGAAAGATTCCAAATAATCACTTCAGCAATAAAATCTTTCACCAGCCCCTCCTGCATCACAGAAGAAGCAATGTCTACACGTGGACAGAGGAGTTCTTCATCCTTGGAGCGCTCCCTGGTGCCAGCCTGCCCATGGGAACAGGGGAGGTTTGTACCTCCCCGCCCAACCAAGTCCTGAAAACAGGGTCTCAGTCTTTAACTGAGCGAAGACACACACATATTTTTGGTATTAGTAAAGCAGTCACAGCAACTTTTGCTAATGGACTTGTCTCACTGCAAAAGCATCTGCAAAAGATAGCAACTAGCAACACGAGTATAAGGAACTTATTCACGTCTCTTCACTTAAGCAGCTAAAGGAACCTGATATTTCCAGAAAAAATCTATCATTGATCCAAAGAAAAAAGCATTCTAATAACTTCTATCACTCTCATCTGCTATGGATTAGACAACAGGCAGCTCAGTATGGATTTAAAACTCTCCAGAATATTTACAAGGCTGTGACAGACTGGCACGTCCCCCAGTAGACATAAACCAGGCTGTGGTCTGAGAACCCAGCTAATGAACTCCTCTTTTTTCTTGTAAACCACTGGAATCTAGTCAGCATCCAGGCTCGAATGCTGAGGCCATGAGGCACATTCCTGTGGTGGAAACTCTCCTGAAGGATTTAGCTGCCACATCAGTTGCCTTGCATTGCCCATGCAGTTTAAACCCAGTTTTCCCCAGAACAGGTTTCTGAGGCACAGCTATGCAAAAAATGATGGACGTGAGCAACAGGCCCTGGTGCTCATATTTCACCTCCATACCCAATGTCCTCGGCGAGGAGAATTTTATATTTGCAAAAGCCGGATTCTCCATCAACCATTAAACTCCCATGGCAGGAAGATGTTCCCCTAACGAAGTTAATAAAAATGGCAGAAGAAAGCAAATCACTCAGCTCTTCTCCCTTTATAGATTTCTGCTCCCAGTCGTCCTCCTCAGGGGACTGTGGAGACCTGCCAGCTAATTTTGTGGACAGGATGGCTTCTAGGCTCGCCTCTGATCTGCAGATGATGTTATTATTTCTTCATCATTGTTTACTGTATAAAGTCAACATCTTTCTCCCCAGAGGGAGATTGCTCAGAGTCGCTCATGAGAGACTTTTAGCTCGCAGTGGCGGGTCTACTGTGGTCCTGACAATATCCTCATGTCAAGGTTAATGTCATGTCAAGGCACTATTAGTCGCTCCTTTCCTTCCACGGTCATTCATTCAGCTGTAAGAATATTAATGTCATTTAAAGTTTCTTCCAGAGCACTCTTGGCTGGCCTCTAGGGTTATTGCAATTACACACAGGGAGAAGTTTCAAGGTTTCTGAGAGCACTGGGGGAGTAATTGAAGTTGTGGGGAAGAACTAGATCCTGGTTTATGCTGTGGAAGTGCAGAATTGAATGCAATCTCCTCCACATCCAGCACTAAGAGCTGACTCTGCTTATGACCTCTGCTGTGCCACCCGAGCTGTGTATTGCAATTTTCCCATCGCATCCCCATCTGTAACACCAAGATAATGCTTTTTTTATCAGCTCTGTGGGGATTTTATAATACGATGTTCATGAAGAGAACAGAACTGCCAGCTGTCCAGAACTGCCAAACACAAACTTTTGCAGACCTCGGAAAACAAAGTCCCAACACAGAACCTCAAATAACACCGAGAGAGAAGATGCAGCTCTTCTCCTTTTATTACAAAGTGAATAATTTAAGGATATTCTCGCTTACTGTCTTGAAACCATCCTTTATATGTCCCTGGGCAGAGCTGAAGGCAGCCAGGTTTGCACGTCAGCCGTTGTTTGTTAACTGATTCAGTGATGCCACGGGCTGCGAAGCACTGACTGTGCCGGTGAGGCAGACAAGATGCTCCTCTGTGTGTTATCCCAGTGTGAGAGTCAGGCTTATGTAACCGATTAAATAACAACAACAAAAAAAAATCTCTTCTCTTTGCCTTACGTGTATGATCTCGCAAGTGTACCAGTTGTGCACTACCCGTGCTGCTTCAAGGCCAGGCTTGGACTTGGTCTGATTTATTCTCACACTATTTCCATGGCATCCTTCCTCCCCTGGGGCCACTGCTGGCCATGGAGTTCTCTATATTCAAAAGAACCAAAATGCTATATTCTTCTTGAAAAACATTTGGATGGTCTAATTGTCTCCCTTGGTTCCTATGACAACCCACAGCAACATAAACAGCCTTGTTGGCAGCCACAGGAGGCTGAAATCTCTGCTCTTTCCCCTCCTTTTCCCTTCCTTCCTTTCCCCTCCTCTTCTCCATAACTTCTCAATTTAGAACATACTGTAACTGAATAAATATGATTAACAACAACAACAAAAAAAATAGAGGTGGTGTCTAGTACACAATGCTGGCACTGGGGAAACTTCTTGCAAATAAAAAAGCATTACTGTATTTTAAGATAACAGTCAAAACATTGCCTGTTATGTCAGCGTTATGGAAGTACCTTGGGATCAACTGGGAAGAGCAAAGCTATAAACACACAAACAGAAGGGCTTTCTCTGTCAGCTTGTGAGGCTGTAGAGTGCTGTGAAAAATACAACGAGATCTCTCCTGGTGCCTCTGAGCATTTCTCACCTGGCTGGTGGGTTACACACCAGGAACAGACAAGCCCCTGAGTGCATGTCAGTGTGGTTGGGGTTACGATGGGTGCAGTTATGTGGCTGTACATACATCATATGATGTGACCATATGCACCTGTCCATGGCTGCAGCTCCCATCTTTCCAGCATGAAAAGAATAAAGCAGGCTCGAGCACAGCAGCAGAGAAACGCACTGCATGGCACCATTAACACGAGTGCAGTAGAAGCCATTTCTCTGAACCTCCCACAGCATGGAAGGCGGCCAGAGCTGCTGCTTCTGCTAATACCCAGGCAAACTGAGGTCCAACAGATCCGAGACAAACAGCCCAGGTCTTCCTCCTCCCCTCGACAAAATTTCTGGCCAAAGAAATTGGCCAGAATTAATTCTGGAGGTTTTAAGACATTAAGACACATTCAGCCAACCCTGGATGGCATTAAACCAGCAAAATACACAGGAGGCAAAATACAAAGAGGCTGCATGTGGCCCTGCATGTGTAGCAGATGTTCACAAGTCAGAAAATCATCTTTTAAACCATTAAATTAGTTTCTGATCATAAAAATGCCATGTATTTTTAAATACCCGCTGCTGTAAATCTAGCTTGTGACAACATAACTCTGAAACGAAGGGGTTGCAATATCTAGCATCGGCGCAGTCGTAACTTCTTCACCAGTGCAGTTGGTTTGCCTTAGGCACTTGTTCTCCCTGTGCTGGCAGAAGGACACAGATCCCTGCTGCTCAGAACAAATGAAAATGTAACTACATGGTTTTCCCTGCTGCAGTCCTCTTGGTTGTAGAAGAAATCCTCTTTGTGGGACTGATTTTGCTGTGAAGCAGAGTCAGCATTTGAGGAACCAGAAGTGAGGGATATGTTGATGTGAACCCTTGTAAGTCAAGACCTGTGGACTATTACGTAGAAGTACACGTATTTGCAAGGAGGAGAAGGAGGGAAAATGCATGCCTGTCCCACAGGGTGTGGAACAGAAGGTACCACCTGGTGCTATTTCACAGCTTGAAGGACCAGCTTGCTAGAAAACTTCCTGATTACACAGACCAGGTGGAGACAAGATTAGAAATTCATGAATTAAACACTAGAAATGGGGATGAACACATACTCTTTGGAGAAAGAAATACAGTTATTTCATTGAATTTATTTCTCGAGGCAGGAATTTTACTCTAATGACTACCAATATAACAAATTTAAAAGTGTAGAGTTTTTGCGTGAAAGACTTTGAACAAGGTCCTTATACTATGGAATTATTGTACAAGATGTAAATATTTAAATCTGCAATTTGAAATGGAAGTATTTCTTCTTTCCTATCTAACTTGCTCCAATAGGCTGTACAACAAGGAGCCGTGAGACTGAATCATGAATATAAACGGATTTCTGATGCCTACATTTACTACATGTTATATAAGACTGCTTAATAAATAAAGTTTGACTCTATCAATCAACTATCCGTAACAAGTTTATGCTTCCATTTATGTCATAGCGCATGCTTTTATGATTTTGCTAAGTATAGACATAGTACTCAAAACTACAGCATATATGAAATGAATGTTGATGAAGACATTTGTTACTAGACAAACGTGAGAGTCCAAGTGCTGCTGAGCACATCAGGGTACTAGGTAATATGCAAGGTATGTACAACTGAAGACAGTCACAGAATATGCAAGAGGGATGAGCTATTGTAGTCTTCACAGCTACTTATTAACAAAGAGTAATTGCCACAAAATGATCCCAGTACTTTTAAAATAGGATTATGAAGGACACAAACTACCCTCTTCTGCATATAGAATGAGCCACGAGGCATAACACCCTAACAGTATTGAAACCAAAATGAGGGCAATTTTAGAGTAATTTTTAATTAACAATTTTACAATTAGTGGATATCTCCATACCTTCCAAATTCTGCCCAATATGACTCACTACCACTAAGATACTTGGAATTAACTTCTGAGAAACACATATGAAAAAAAAGCCCAAACTACCACACAAACTTTTGCATATTTCCCAAGTATGTTTATGATGCGCAGGTGGCATAGATAAGGTTTTATCAGCAGTAATTAAACATTTATCAGCAATAATTACACGATTCATTTATGGCATTCAACCATTCTTTAAAATATCTTAGCCCTGATCAAGTTTAAAGTATTGATAAAGAAAGCCCTTATGGGACTTCAATCCATCTCACAAAGTCATTTCTTAAGAACAGTCAGTATTTTGGAAAACCTGAAAACTGCTGTGACTTCACAGGGAATCATTGTGCTGCCTAAGAAAAAGAGGTGTGATATATTTTGCAGTTATGTTGGAGCTTTTTTTCTGTGAATTCACACATTTTTACACCCCAAGTGCAACGTACACCACGATGCTCACTTTAAGCCCAGTACAGAAATCTGTGCCTGCAAAGCATGCTTTTGGCAATTTGTACTTTTCAGATTTTTATAATTTTAGATTCTTCAGCAGAGTAATTAGGTTTCCTTATTAGGCCAATATTAAAAGTGTAGCTTAATTAAAGCATTTTAAAAGAAAATTAACTCAGAAGGCTTTAGATGTATATCTAGGGAACATGCCACTTCAAATGAATGGAAACCTTAGGGAAAAGTTAATTTAACTAATCGCTAGTACACTTTTGCCATACTTTCTAAGGGGCAGAGCTGGCTGCACACACCAGGGTCAAGGCTTTTATTTAGAATATTTGTTAGAATGTAATTACCCATTCCTTTACATAGCTAAGGATTTCTTCCAGAATATCCTAAGAGTAACATTTTGTGTTTAAAAGTGTACTCAATAGTGCAAAATACACAGTCAGTAGATCATAAGACCAGAAAATCTTGAAAAGTGACATACCTGCCCCAAGCTGCTTTCATTGTAGAATCTTTATCAACAGGGATGCACGAGGACTCAACAACACTTGATTTATTCAGTTTGTAGCAGAGACCACAGTCTGGATCTAACATACATCCATTACAATAACTGAAAGAGAAAGAAATAAATACTTTAGGAAGACTTTATTTATTTGTACGTGTCAAAGCCAAGAGCACCACCTAATCATTCCTGGGATGCACATAGTCAAGCTGTCAGTGTTGGAGACAAGATAATAGAAACTACCCAAAACAGAATACAAATAGCTTTCTCCATCTTCTGTACCACGTTTTGGCAAAGGGTGAGCCCAGTTGCAAAGCTCCCAATGAATCTTGATCAGGCTGCAGGAGAATTCACCCAAAGAATGAATTTTAATTTAAAAAACAACAGCAGGATTTGGGCACATATGGATGTGGGAGTCAGTTTGAAATTATGACACCATGCGCCTCCGTGTGAGAACTCAGGCACTGAATTCCCATTATATTTAACGGACAGAGTGCAGTCAATTCACATACAGGCATCTAGTGCCCAAAAATACATCCTGCCTGCCCTTCATGGCAGTGAACAGTGCTCTTGAAGATCATTCCTGCGCTTCATACTTGCCAGCTCCATGCAGATGTCTCAGATTGCCTTGGGGTTCTCAAAGAGGAAGAAATGCTTACATTTTAGGCAAAGTTTGGTCAGTGCAGTCTTGCGATTGACTCAAGTGACAAGGCAGTAAACTTCTTCAGACTCTATTGACCATGTCCCCACTGACCCTACTGGGAGCTTAGGTGCCAAAAGCCCTATAGGTATTTCATTTAGGTATCAATCTAAAACCTACCTCAAATGGAGTGGGATTCGGGCATGTAAACTATGAAGACATTCCAAAACTTTTCATACAGTGCGAGTTATCTGAAAGCTTCTGGCACAATCGTCCACAGATCTTACAAATGCTCAAGACCACTGATACTGTGGTTAAACTACCTGAGTGTTTAGCTTCCAAGAAGCCATCTGAGACTTGGAGATACACTCTTATCAGTAAAGTCCCTCATAAATTCTGAGGGACAACTTTAGGAGTTAAAAATAAAAGCATAAGAAACTTTATAACCTGGAGCAAACTTGTAAATTTTAAATTAAAATTAAACTTTGAAATATATTATCTGGGAATGTATAATTAAGGTGACCAAAATACCTTCAAAATGTATACGTGTAACAACAAACCCAATGAAATAATCCTAATAATTCTGAGTGTGCATCTATAACAATGACTCAGTGAACAAAGAAATAATCTGCTTAAGTAACTATACTGTTATTAGCAAAAGTAAAAGTAACTGCATAATGAAGTCACAAGAAACTAAATCAGAAAAGCAGATTATACAGATTTTAAAAGTCTGAAAGCATATTTGACATCTAGACATTTCAACTTTCCTTACTAAGATGTTTCTAAAAGTGGGATAATAAGGTCAGTTTGTGTGGTAGTTGGCAAGAAAGAGTCTAGGAAAGCATTAAAAACAATGTATTCCTTTGAACCGTGCATTTTCCCACTTTTCTGCAGTCTAAGAATGTTGTACTCTTTAACACTGAAGCTTTCTAAATTATCAAATTATTGCAGAATTTCCAGATTGTCTGCTCTTTAGAAACTAAATGTATTTTAAGTATACCTCCCTCTTCCATAAATGAGAGATCAAATCCAGGTTTGGAAAGCTTGCTCTTTTTTTTTTTTTCTTTTTAATTGGAAAAACTGCATTACATTAGCTCTTATTAATAGAGCTATAAACTGCAGAAATAATTTTTTATAATGGAGATGAAACAAAACATTCATGCAGAAGTTGATCATATCTGACAGTAGTAAGCATTTCTTTCTTCTCTCACAAGCATAGATGAGAAAAATATAACCACAATTATCAACTATGAAAGGAAAGGACCACTCCAATATTATATTAGAGAAACTTCATTGCATTTCATTAATCAATATTAGGACAGCAATGGACAGCGAGCAACACAGTTGACAGGTACAGAAGACAGCACATAAAAAAAATGTATTTTTTTATTTCATAAATTTTTAATAATCTATTTTATATTTGATGGTAATTTATGCTAATATGTGATTTTCATATCGTAAAACACCTTCCAACCAAGTTATGCTGTATATCAAAGTATCTTTTAACAACATGAATTCCTAAAAAGATTCAGGTTGCTAGTACATGCAGCACGCCTTCCTGGCACGGAAAGCAGCCACTTCTGAACACTGCACGCTATCAAAGGAGGTAGTGGATCTTCAAGTCAACTATATGCAAATTATATTTAATGTGAACATCACGTGCAAACCATGACACATTGAAGTGTCAATTGTAGGCAACAACTGTCTCAGGAAAATTTCAGGATTCACGGTTCTCTAGATGTATTCTTCTTGTGTCTTACTTCAAGCAGGAACATATTCAAGTAAGCAGCACCAGCCAGAACATCAGCAAGGCACGAGAATGCAGAGGAATGACAATTAGACATGATGATGGGTATCGCTCTGATGGTGTTGCCCAGGGAGAACAGAGCAGGGACAGGATGCCTCGTCATTTACTTCAGTGTCCTCACAAAAATCGAAGCATGAGATGAATGACAGGACTAAACTGTGCACTCTTTACTGTGTCCTACTGGGCTCACTTTACTGATAATTCCATAAAACCACATACAGAGCTGGGTACTGGTAACCAGTCAATTGTGAAGTAGAAAGTATCTCATTTATTCCTCCTTTCCCACCCGGCAGTCCAGTAAAAAATCAAAAAATGTGACTATTGATCCCAGTGTCTGTCTATAGGGTTGTTAGTTCAGCTGCAACTCAGGCTTTATTGAGTATGCACAACTGTGTCTTGCAGTTGGCGTTCGACTTAATAAAGGTTGCTGCATTTCATGTGATGCCAAATGTCGGAGGTCACAGCTACTCATAACAGCTAAAGTAATTTAAAATTATTATTTTTCACAATTTGATTATTTTCCACAGCTTTTCTGAAGCTTGTCTTTCAGACTGAAAGTCAAATGACAAATATTTAAAAAACCCTTTACACTTATGTTAGGATTTTTTTATCGTTAGCGATATAGGGAGTTCAGGATTTGGCTTCAGAAGACAAGACCAATTTATGTCAAAGGAAACAAACCTAGATGTTAATATACATTAAGACTTAAAGCACTTCCAAATCTAACTCCCAGCAGATTTCGGCGAGGTTGTTGCTGTCCATACAATCCAGCTTTCTTCCGTGCTCTGTTTTAGCACTGATATCAATTTTTTATGTTGATTTGACAAGGCAGATTGTCATCACTTCTTTCCAAGATGGAGAACAATGGGTTTCTTTCCTCCAAAACTCCAACATAGAATCAACACAACTGTTTCATAAAAAAGTAAACAAATCTGTATCAGTTAATAATGAGCAATGGCTGCTGGAGACACAGACTGAAATAAGCAGGGAATGTTGTTTTTTGAAAAATAAGCAATTTAAAAACAAAGAAAAAAAATAATGTGCTGAAGCTGCTTGCTCTAAATCTTTTTCTCCAAAAATTAAAGTGGAAATAAAACATGTATTAGTTTGAGGCTTAAGCTCTTCTTCACTTAAGCCCCATTCCTACATGTATTTGCTAAATAGAAATATTTAATCAATTTGACCTTGGTCACATATTCTCACATATATGCTCAGAGTGATGTAGACAAATCAGGATGCACAATATACCAGGGAAAGAAATGCACAATATAATACTTACTGATATGTAACTATCAACTACAGATCTCCTTCCTGTCCTGAAATGTACCTTCTTATCAGTGCTACCCAGATATGCCCACTATATGTCAGAATAATGAAACAGAAAATAGAAATACTGCTACGTATTCAAATGTACACTGCAGATCCATTACGGCATTGAAAGGTCCATACCAGAATAATCCACGATGTCTATGTTAAGAAGGATATTTGCATGCAATTATAGGAAGGAAATGCGTTCCTTGCTCTTTGCACTGAAATATTGATACCCATGTTAAGGTTACGAGGTAGTGCCTTGCAAACAGGTTCCTTTGTCAAGAGCCAGCTGAAAATTCCCAGACAGGATGGTTCTCAATCAGCCTGTCAATTCATCAGGACTGAAATATCTGGCAGAGATGATTTGATTTTGATGAAACCAGGCAGCATTGCAGCAGGAAGGTTTTACAATGTGCCTGGCTCCCTCACAGCTGGGCTCCTAGGCAACACAAGAAGGCAAGTGTCTAGACAGGTGCTTCAGCCTGTGGAGAGGAGGAACAACAAATAGAGAAGGCTCCAGAGGTCCCAAGATGTCCAGCTTCTTTGCAGCTCAGCTGAACGAAGTCTACAGAACAGAAGCCTCAGTATCCCGGCTCCTCAAAGTACTGGGAAGTGCCACAGAATGGGATTTCTGGGATCCTGCTTCATTATCAGAGCACGTTTACTGATAAGGTGATGGACAGTTAGGAGAGTAGATATCCCCAAGCCTGCAATTCCCCACTCTGGCTGCCAACTCAGTCAAGGCTCTTATATTCTTTTCATCTGACCAACTGGGAATATCTGACATTTAAAAAGCCTGACAGCACTAACTTCAAGTGCTGGCAATTTCTTGTCAGCCCGAGCACCGCCAGCTTTCAGGGCGCATTGCTCTGGAGCAGGCTGCCCTGCAAACATTTTCTGAGGCTACAGGTTGATCCCAAAGATGACAATTCCTTCCTCTTTCAGAGAGAACTGAAGTGTACAGATGTATTATTAATCGGCTAAGTGGACCCATCTGGCCTGATACTGAAATTTTGGTTTCCTTCCTTCCTAACAGTGCAGCTTAGTAGCCTCTGGTGCAGTCTCTAAAAAGACTGAATAAAATCTGTCCTGCTGAAGTGACCCTCCAGATGCCAATGAAAGGTTCACAATTGCTTCTCCCCCTGCTGTTTAGAATACTCCACACTTACATTTGGATTGCCATTGTGTTTTGTGCTCTACATTTGTAAAATGACCTTGTAAATACAGCTTTCCTGCAATTCTCAGGGGTCTCTTAATTTGAGCTGCAAATTGCACCTTGCCACTTTTTGTTGAGTGCTTTAGTAGTAAGAGACCTTTGTCCAATGCCTTTGTTCTGTAAGTGCTGCTGCTCTTTCTGTCAGATTATTGTATATTTTTTAGGCTGAACCTTGATTTCTGAATTGTTAATTTCAAGCATTTATCAATTTTCACTTTTGCCTCACTTCTAGGAACCTTCAACTTTGCCTTATGCATTTTGTTATCCAGTTATGGAAACTGTATTAATATATTCCTATCATCCACTTACGGAAATACAAACTGAGCTTGGTAATATATTGTGGACCACATAGTTCTTTCCCAGAATTTCCTAATATCGTGCTACATGGGTAGCAAGAAGAGCCTCTCAGAGTAAGAAGACATTCACAAAGAAGGATGTTTCATGGTGATGTGTTCTTTCCACTTGTATCGGATTCATCAGTCGCACTGAGCACATGCTGCACAGTCAGCCTGTGTATGTGAAGTAGTAGCTAGGTGTGAAAACTTGATATACTCACAACATGTAAGACATTTTGCAAGTGCCTTCACCAACTGTCTTCTCCATAAAAGAAGTTGCACTGTTGAGTGCCTGCCGAACCCACCGCTCCTGCTCTGCATGATGCAAGTTTTCATAATTCTGAACAAGGTTTTCCTCGTAGAACTGTGGCAGTTCTACATAAAATATCATCTTAGGCAGGAAATGCCTGATGTAGGGACAGAAGGGCCTTGCAGTATCTTTTGAGGATTAGCAAATGCCACCAAAGAGAACACAAACTGCAAATCACCACGGGCTGGAAGGCAATGTCACTTTGATTGTGCTCTTTTCTACTCTTCCCAGCTTGCTGTTTGTCACACGGGAAACATGTTCTAGGCTAGATGGATCTTTGGTCTTACCTGGCATGCCCTCGTGCTTACTCTTTGCTCTCAGAATTGGTTATGCACACAATCCTCTACCTTCCCTACTTAATTTTTATACACAAACTCCAATTCAGTTAGCTATTAGGACCTTGTTCAAAACAGTCTCATGCTTGTGTTTGAGGTCTAGTGCTGTTTGCACGTGCTTCACTGCACCTCATGCACGAAATCAAGTACTTCCTTATTCTCCTGATGATTCCTGTGTTGCTTCCAACACTAACCATTAAATTCTGATTAAATATCACTCTGCAAAGTATATGGGGGATGCTTTAAGTAGTTAAAATGCCTGGGAACTGCAAGATACTACTTCAAGCTGTCATATCTGGGACACAGGAAATACGATATTTAACAAAGAATGAGAAGAACCCAGCAGGACTTCAGGAGCACTTTACTGCAACTGCAAGAAACCAAACTACAAAAGCTTGTTTGCTGGGCTCTACTGACAATCCTTTAGGTAACGTGTGTTTCTGATCAATGATGCCCATTGGGAAGAGCTACCTTTTATAATCACAAGACTCACACTCTGCGTGCCGTTCTGTATCTCACCACACAGCTATTTGAACAGATCTAAGTCCCAGTTACATTCCTGTACAATCAACGCCTCGCATCTTCAGATCAGGCTCCTGCTCCACCTAGTCCACTGAGACTGTTCCTTAGTGACCTGTTCCTAAGAAAACTTTCGGATGAGTTTTAAATACTTACTCTTCTTGATATGCCAGCCACATCTGAATACATTAGTTCTCTCCAAACCTTCCTTAAAACCCTCTTTTCCAGAACTCTCACGCCTGAAATAAGCAAGATGATTTAAACAGAGCAACTGTTCTCAGCTTCTTGGTGCTTGCTGCTTCTGCTTTAGGCTTGAGGAGTACTCCAGTGGCTCATCCATTTTTCCTACCTACAATACTCCAGTAGAGGAAACTGCTCTCTACAAACCTCACGTTGGTTAAGTGCTTAGGTCCTCACGGCTACATCTCTAGTACCATAAGCACCTTGACAGCAGACTGTGTGCTGACGCTGACAGTCCATAAAAAGCATCCTGATCTACTTGTACATAAGTATCAATCATCCGTCTTAGATTTTTTTTTTTCTGAATTTATACTTTAGATGAGTAACCCTTCAGATTTTTGTATTTAAGTTAATTGGGGAAGTTTTTTCCTCAAATTCCATTCAAATTAAAGGTGCTTGTAACTGACATAGTGCTGCCTGTTCCTTATGATTTTTAATTTAAATGACAAGTTTTGATTGACAGGAATAAGACACCAGCAAAAGGAAAAGCATCACCAACCGATATATCCTTACTATCTACTTAATAAATTTCATGACTATATTGAGATCACTCTACAGTTCTACAGCATAAACTGTCTATCAGAATCTTAATTACATTTCCTAAGAGCTAGCAAAATTATTCTGAAAAGTTTCTCTCTTTACATATTCATAATCTTCTGAACTTAATAGCAGTAACACATTACTATACTTATTATTGCAATCCTGAGTTATCAGAATGACCAGCAGATCAGCCACTTTGACACTGGAAACATAAAATGAGAATCATATTATAAAAAATACTGCTTCTGTGATATAGCAACAGCATGAAGAATCCTGATGTCCAGTTGGCAGATAACTCAGATTTTTAATGAGTTAACTAGGAAAAATAAAGTACAATAGCTAATATACTCACTCTCTCTATCTTAAATGCATTATTAGTAGAGTATTTATTTACTTGATGTATATTAAAGCTATTTAATACAGTAAAACCAGTTTTAGTTTCTGGGCTGAGCTTTTCATTCCTGGTCATTATAAAACATTTTTGCTAAATTCATAAAGAAAATACCTATTTCTGCCTATTAGCTTCCTCGAATATGATGTGTATCAGCACTAAGCACTGGTGCCTTCATCTCAGTGGTGTGCAAGTACATGGTCAATGAGCTCAGGAACACGAACCATGTGAGGGTGACTAATTCAAAAACAAACAAGAGAAGCCTTGTGTGCCCAGACCAGCTGCTGCTGCCTGGATTGTTTTAGTCGAACTCTGAAGACAATCAGATGGGGAAGGAACCTGAGGAAGTTCTGTACAGGTATCATTTCCCTAGGGTATGAGACTCAGGGTTAACCTGAGATCAGTGCAGAAGATACCATTCCCACATCGCAGCATTACTTATGCAGCACAAGTTCACGTTATGTCTTGCACAGCTGACCAAATCTGAAGAAGTACAGTAAAAGAGATAGACACTTGAATGAAAGAAGACAAAAAGACCAAGAATACGAGGAAATGGGACGATGGCTACTGTCCAAAAATGGATCATTTTCCAAAAGCAAGGTGTGGATGGTCACACCTTTGATTTGTTGAAGATTGGGAAAAGCCAGAACATGGTTACTGCATGTCCCCTAGACTTGACCTCTTTCTAGAAGCAGGCAAATCCCACATAAAAAAGGAAACATGTTTATGGAGCTTTGAGCAGATGGGAAAACAACTGGAATAGCCAACTCATATCTTAATTTCTCAGATGGCAAATTTTGGAATTGTGCTGTTTTGTACTCCTGAATTTACCTCTGAATTTCTTTATGGCTTTGAGGATAAGGGACCACAGGTATCCTTTTAAGGATAACAGACCGCAGCTGTTCTAGTGAATGAAGATCAAAGAAAGGTGGTCACACACTGCAAACACCTGTACCTTACCCGGGTTGAGTGCCAAAATTAAGTTTGATTTAAGGGTGGTACATGTGAGAGTGTTCACCTTGCTTTTCCACAGTGAGACACCCACCCAGGTCCACCTGTGAGGATGCAAAGAGACTTTTAGTGCTCAAGGATCCTGCTGGATTTGCGTTACTTCCACGATGTCCTTACGAATAAGGATTACATTTGATTTTTTCATGGATATACATATTATTTTTTGACTGTTGCTCATCTATGATATTTCACCTCTTTACACCAAGTGAAAATGTTTTACCTGATATTTGCAATGTGTCTTATTGGTTTGTTTTCTGAAAAAAAAAAAAAACACAACACATATCTGTTTGCATGGCACGGCTCTTTCAGAAGGTAGTATTCAAACCCTGGGTGCATTTCTCAGAACAGTGGCTGTGTTCTTCATTTGTCAGTCTGTTCTATCTTCATTGTTATTCCAGCAGCAGAAATTAATCTGTGCAGAGGAATATGGATCAAGGGAACAACAAACAAACAGACTGTTTGTAGTAGCTCTGAGGCTTCCATTATGGACACCCACGCTTACTCTAACCCAACAGATCTGCAAACATACAAAGCATTTTTACTCCGCACAGTATCACCAAAACTTCTGTCAGCAAAATACATTTTGACAATGTTCTTTTTAACTTGTAAATACGTTTTGGCAGAGACAAAGGAAAGTTATAGTTAGAAACATCCCCATATTCTGAGCTGGCCATGCTGCATGCATGTTTAGAGATTTCTGAGACCTCTTCAAGGCTTGCAAGGTATAGTGCTAAGCAATGTAAGATACCAGCAGTTACACCAAAGTGAGCTAAAACATGGATAAAAAAGCAAGAGGCCACTGCCATTAACTTAACTCCCCCTACACGTTCACTTTTATCTTTAAACTAAGAGAATTCTTTCTTTTTCAAAATACTCCCAAATGAAAATATTTAAATTATTTTATTGCTCTTTGTTAGACCATTTGATTTTCTACCATATCTGCTTTTGCTCTCTTCCATGTCAGAAATCATGACAGACTAAAGCATTCCAATAACTAATTAAGTAACATGCCTTCTCTAGAACTAATTGCTTTAATTTTTCATGGCTTTGTCCAGAAGAACATGCTGAGCAAGCCATAGTGAATCCAAATTTGACTAGCTGTGGTTAACTGGAAAATGAAAATTGTGTCAAATAATTTTCTATACTCCTTAAGATGAACTAGTCATGTTTCTTCTATGCAGTTTTATATACTGTTTCAGGTTATATAGTCACCTATGTTCATTAGATATCAAATAATGAGTTCTGAAAATGGTGCATCAGCTGTCTACAGACATCTCATCCAAACAGTTAACTTAAGTCCTAGGCAAATCCTTTTGACATCTTGCTATTAACATCATCTTATTCTTAAACAAGAACATTTGAAAGCTTTTTCCACCTTTTCATCCTTTAATTATTTTGCTCGCCATTTGAGGAAGATGAATAGGCACATTTCAAAAATAGCAATATAGGTGACACTGCAGTGGAAAAGAAGGAAAAACATAGTTTTTGCAAGTTGCAATTCTCGTATCTGGTAGTATCTAATGTTGGAGTTATTAGCATCTGTTTACACTCTTTTGAAGACCTTCCATCCCCTTCCCAGGGTCTGTAAAATTTCACCTCCTTAGAGACAATGTTCTGTCATATGTGAAGCCATGAACCATATTTCTAACCAATACCTCCAAGAAACTAGATGCCTACTGCTCATTTCTTGATATTTATGTCTACAACCAGCACATGCAAGACGGATTTTGAACACAAATAAAAATTTCTTCAGCCATGTAGCCACTCTTCTCTCAGTTAGGGCACTGGTGTTTTCCAGCATAAGAGCACTCACACAAGAATAAAAACACACAAAATATAGAAAACAGCACGTTCCTAACACCTTAGAAGTAATATTATTTAAAACCACAACTGTATACAAAAGCAATGTTTTACCCACTGTAGAAAAAAAAAGGTCCAAAAATCACATTTGCTTGTAACTACCATTGTTCTAAAGATTTATTATTCTTATTATTTTTCTCAGTAAAACAAAAGGCAAGGAAAACATCTTTTTGACCAGTTCATAGCTGTTATATATGACAAATCTATGAGTGGACTAATAACAGCATGTATATTTTACAAGTTACTTTTAAAATATTCCAAACTGTGTCTGCTATAAACTGTAGCAGGTCTGATATAGCAGAGGAGATCTCAAGTGTCTAGTCTGGTGCTTAACTGCCTTATTTAATCCAAGAAACTCCAAGGGATTATTCAGAGCATTTAAGGAAAGAATCTAATTTTCTCTATTGAAGAAAGTAAAGATTTTAACTTTAGGTATTTAACTTAGTCCCTTGTACTGGACTGTGAGAATTCCATTACTTGCATGAAGTTGTAATACCCAATTAACTGGAAAAAAATCTTCAAGAAGACTGGATGAATGATCATGAAATCTCACCTGTATTTTGTGCAGGTAGAGTTTTGATGTGAAGGATCTGGTGGATTAAGTGTAACTCTTGGCGAGACCTGAGCTGATAGCAAAAATCCCGAAGCTAGGATAATGAGTGCTACAGCAGTACCTAAAAATACAGATAAAGAACAATGTGATACTCCTCTCCAGAGAACATGAAATAATTCTCTATTGAACCGAGCTATGCTCGGGAAAGCAAGGCACCCCATTATTATGCATACAGCATTTGCAATTATGCTGAGCAGTTGTGATGAGAATCTAAGAAAAATACCCTTTGCTACATCCCCATCTTGAAACGGGTTAGATATTAAAGTCAAGTACATTCAGTTTAATGTCCAGATATTAAATTAACAGGTCAATACTATTTTGTGGCATGTGGAATTGAAGACTGCATGAATGAACTGATATATTCTTCTCCAGTGTTGAAAATAATGCTGTAAAGGTAAAATTTAATAGCAACGTTTAAATCATCACACTTCCTCCCACTACCAGACTCGCAGGCTTTCCTGTAAAATAGAAAATAGCATCAGCTGTTTCATCAACTCTTCCTGCCTTTGTGAAATGAGAGAAATTTGACTTTTATACAAATGCCACCAAAATGTGCAACTGCAATTTCTGAATTTCTTGTTTCAAACAGCACACATAACAAATCTGCGAGAGAAGAGCCCCCTCCTTAGGGGGGGGCTCCTGACTCCAGCAAATTCCTTGTGCATGGACAGGATTCATACTTTGTAAAACAGGTCATTACTAGAGCATTACACAGTTTTTCTACCTGATTTGTCACACACACACAATATGCTGTATCGTTTTAATGAAATTAATATAATTTATCACTATGAGTATTGCAGCTAACCCAAACTTGGACATCTTGAAACATTTACATCTACATTTGCTACAGGATGAGGCATCTAATTCTATCCCCTATATCTATTTGTATACTTGCTACTTATGTGGCATATTTTGGGAGGTCCCACAGACTGTGTATATCGTGATGTACAGACAAACAACACTAAAAATATGAAACTAGTTATAACTTCATTTGTAAGTTAGTTTCTGATTATTTAATGACGTTTCCCTTACCACACAAAAATAGACTCAAGTACATCCCAGTTGGAAGGCTGCACACATTTAGAAATGTGCAATGACATAGCTTAATGGTTAAGGGCAAATGAAGAATGCTTTATTTAATTAAAAATACTCCTCAGCAACCCTTTGCTCTGTATGTTAGAAATTCTCAGAAATGCATCTCTACAAATCTTTAAAAATGCCACTGCATTAAAAATATAGCATATCACTCTTGCCACTCTTTAAGAAATTATTCATTCTTGTACATGTTTTTTACTTGTTGGTTTTTACTGTTTTGGCAGTTTTGGGGCTGGGTCAGGGATGATGCTCTTAAAGGGAAAAACATAAGTTTCCTAGCAGGCAAACCCATCAAGTGTATGATTATTTTTTTCTGAGGAATAAATAATATCTTAAGCACCAAGATACCATGAATGTGTCTGTGCAGCAGCCATGGCTAATAGGCATGAATATGCATGAACTGAAGATTATTGGACCACACATTTACCTAGACAGAGGCAACTAAGATCTTGAACTCAGTTACAAACTACTTGTGAGAAAGCACCTATCCACCATAAAATGTAATTTCAATTTATTTTAAATTGGGTTTTGTACTGCTATGACTGCTAGGCATGCTGACAATCCTAGCTTTCTGGGCAGGAATGATATTGCCTGCATGATATTGTACTAGATCTACTGTACTTTCTGTATTTACTGTACTTTCAAAATGCCATAAACCAGATCGCAACATATATTTAGACGGACCTATAATCTTATTTATATTCATTCTAAATATGCCTTGTCTGTCTTTCAAGTTAAACAAACACACTAGCACGCAGTTACAGTCCCTCTGCAAATGTTTTATTTCTTCAGAAAAGTACAGAGTATATAAAACTGGTGAATGAAGCTTATTATAGGTTGTCATTCTGTGGAAAGTTTGTCTAAGATTAACAAAAACATACAATTACAGTATGCCATTAACTGAGATGAAAAAAAAAGGTAAATAAATAAATAAACTACCCAAAGGTAGTTTAGATCCTCTCTGCTACAAACAGAGATAAAAATTGACAAATGCCCAACTAGCACCATGCTTTCAAATTGCCAGTTGCTGAAGGAGTAAAAGGAAAACACAAATAAAATGGATGCTGCAGTTGTGCCAAACTCTCCACATTTCCCAGTGAACAACTTTGAAGAAAGAAGAAGAGGAAAAAAAAGATGAAGAACTGTTGCCAAGATAAACTTGTAGCAGCCAGCAAAGGTAGTAGTTTTGCCCTCGTTTTATATAATGGGAAATTGGAGCATATACAGCTTGTCCAAAGACCAGAAAAATAGTCGGTGTAATAACTCCATGTGAAGGTCAATTTCCTTAGAAACACAGACCAAAATAGGGCATTAAAATGTAAGTTTATCACATGAGAAAACTCACTATTGAAAACAAACCCATCAGCAGATTCAGTAATTATAATTTTAGCCCTTTTGCTGAGTAAAGCACATCATACTCACCACAACCTAAGTCTGTGTCAACCCTTGCATAAAAAAAAAGCCCTCTAAATAGCACAGAGAGATGACATGATTTCATTATTGTTATTATTCATGTCTTATTTTCCTAAAGCAGGGACCATAGGATAAAGAGCACTGTAAGAACACAGCATGGATCAAGAGATGCTGCAGAGTGACAGTGGGCCACTGACCACAGAACAAAGAACATGGATATTATTAATAATTACTTTGTGTCCAGATATCATAAACAAATGACCTTTAACTGCATTATTCTCCTTTGTTAGTTCTGTGCCTTTTTTCTATCTTCTCATCTGTTCCATGACTCATGCTTTACAAGACACATTAGCATCTACATTTCAAGCTTATAACCTTTGAATATGTCAATGAGAGCCAGAAAGCAAGGAGTTCTGAGATTCTATGGAAAGTCTGTGTGGAAATGAAACCTATATGATGGTTCCAGATAAGCAATGAACCCCTGAGGGGCTGGCCACACATATGAGGTATGAGGGCCTAATGTGTAAATACTGCATTCCAACAGAGTATAAACGAGAGGCAGCACCCACAAAACAAGTCTAGGGAGAATGTCATGAGGCTTGCACTCCCCAGAAAGACATGAAAACACACATGTACCACAGGGAAAAGGTGTTGGGTACAGGGAATGGTACAGGAGTCTGTATAGGACTACTCTCCTGTTGTGACCACATTTCTGAACTCAGATCACAAGTTCAGGAACCTAAAAACACTTTTGGATTCTCAACTCCAAATCAAGATGGTATCAAATACAGGTTCAAAATAACTTAAAAACACCAAAGTGACTCCAAAGTGCATCTTTTAATTCACCAATTTGGGCAACTGTTTGAACCACAGACAACACTGCAGCCAGCGTTGGGCCTACACAAATGCATTCCACCACTGTGAGCGCAGACTGGCTGCTGTCCCTAGGGGTCTGCAGATGGGCAGCGGCCTGGCAGGTGGTCCCCCCTCTGCCATGTGACATCAATGGCAAGCTGATGAGATTTTCAGATGTTCAGCCAGGGCCAGGGACGTGCTTCAGCCAGAACGGGCACTTAGAAGGGCATGGGCCAGGTAAGCAACAGGATGCTGCTGAGTGCAGGCAAGACTGCTAGCTCTGCCCTTCCAGCTCCTAACAGGTGGCTGCATCACCGAGTTACAGTGTTTGAATATTTGGACAAAATGCAGAAATTCAGAATTCTGTGATTTTGTCCCTCATGCAAGAGACCAATTACAGTCACATGAATGCAGGTAATGCACTGACTGTATTGCATTTGAACTAACTGCAAAGAACTGCTTTACTTTTTAAAAAATACTTTGATGGTTGTGTGATATGCTTTCTCCAGTAGTTCTTAATAAAATGTTCTGAATTCACATTAATGAGCCAGAAATTGCATATCGCAGATGTACATGAGATCTAAAAACTAACCAGCTGTGAAGTTCCAAGCATTTGATTCCTTACACCAAAACAAACAAACAAAAAAGTATAAAAAGCTAAGTAAAGGCATTATCAAACATAGCTTGAAAAAGAAACTGCACGTGAAAAAATAAGATGCTAAACCTCTATTTTTATAACTAGCTCTTAGCAGTGGTACTGTATTACTGTTCTTGAAAACCTACAGGATTTCAGCAAGGAGACAGGGGTCAACATCATTAGTTTGAAGAGGATTACTTTGATAAAATTAGCACTTGAAACTTTATCTTCATTTTATTCGTGTTACCATGAGGCCTATCCAATTCACTCACGAAGCACTCACCTGTTAAGCTGCCAAGCGTGAGTTTCCGGCGACCCATCCTTTCAACAAGCCAGACTCCCACGAGAGTGAAAATGAAGTTTATAAAGGCTGTGAGGGCGGCCAGCCAGATCGCCAGCCTGTCGTCTTGAACTCCCGACATCTGCAAAATGGTAGCACTGTAGTACCTGTAAGACAGACACCGCTGATTTGAACTTGGCTCATATTGTACTTCCTGACTGTAAATCAAAACAAATAACAAATATCAAGTGTGACCTCCTGCATATGCAGCCCCACACTGACACCCAATTACTCTGGGAAATCAGACATCACCAAGGCACAACTTGTGCTCGACTGAAGTTTTGGCTGAAGGACATCAAGAGGCGAATTGCCATTGCCTTGGCTGTTTGTATTTCCAATGGTCAGTCACGTTCTGCTAGAAATGGGGTTTGCATTTTTAATTTAAATAAATCCACACAGCCACTGCTTTGTGCTCTATTTTCTTTCTGCCAAAACGTGGGATTTCAGCACTCAGTGTACTGTCTAGGGAAAGACAGCTCAAAAATTGAATATGTTTTCACTCTCATTAAAGGTCACACAGAACTAATCTATGGCATCCAACACGTTGCAAGCAATCCTCCCAGACTCCCGGTTTTAGGTTTTGCAGCTTAAATGCCCTGCCGCCAGCTTGCCTGACACTCTCCACTGCATTACTTCTGTCTAGCCAGAACATGATCGTTTTGAAATGCGTTAGCACCACGTTGCAGGAATGTGAATCTGCACCAAACAGGAGAGTTTGACAGAAGTTTCTGTTTAATTTTAAAATGAATCCACCATTCCACACAAACGGGAACTCATAAATAACTCAAATGAACAAAATGAAAAGAAAATATAAAAAAAAGGAAGCCTTCTATTGTTTTTCACAGAGATCAGATGAATACAGATATTGTGCCTGTGTTCTCAGGGAGAGCTCAATAAACCTTCAGGAAAACACGCAAATAGCTTTGTTCGTGTTGCATAAGCACTTTCCATCTTGTTCTGTTAATTTGTGCCGTCTGCAATACTGAATATTCAATCCCTCACATACCTAACAGCCCATTGGTTTCACGCAGTAATAACCATCAGAAATGTCAAAGCTTGGGTTTCTTTTTTTCCCTTGCTCAAAATGCAGCTTGCTTTAAATGCCACCCCATTGTCTTAATGCCCAGATGTGTTGCCCTTGGAAATTTTAGCATAAAAAACATGGGGACCACTAAGCATAAAACATTTTTATTTCAGACCAGTGATGGACGATGATGGACATGATGGACATGCCCATGATGTACAACAGGTTCAGCTGACTGCTTGTGAAAGCACCTGAGTCAGTTGAGACACTACCAGTCATAAATTATGACACCGATGGCTGGATGTTACTAACTGCCCTGTATGCTGGGACAAGGTCTTTAGCTCCTCTTGGTTCCCTTCCTCAGCTCCTCTTCCTCACCAATGCTGCCATTTGAGGCTATACAAGCAACTCCTGGGGTGCAGCAGGAGAGGATCCCCAGAGTGAAGCTGCTGGCACTGAGGACTTGGCGTCTTCACGTCCTCATGTTTTAGGCCTGGCTCCGTGGATGACCTGCCTTCTAGTCGCTGGAACATCTCTTCCATGCTCGTTTTGTCTGAAACAAAGAATTGCATCCTCCGGGATCACTGCAGCGGTGTGAATCTTGGGGAGATGGAGATTCACGAAGCATAGACGTGATTGGAATTAAAATGCTAATGTTCATGCGCCCTCACTTCTTAAGGCTCTCTAAATTAAATTGCTAACTGCTTGTCAAAACTTACATCATACTGCACTACTCCAGTCACCAAAAGCATCCAGGCAGTCTCTGATCTCCTAATACTGCTTTTCTTTTTCTTCTTATAGGTAGAAAAATAACAACAAATGTCAAGACTTGGCACGCTGACACCTGCTATGAGACTCCTATTTACTTCAACCAGACAAGGCTTCATGCAGCCACTTTT
Source organism: Netta rufina (assembly GCF_964035555.1). NCBI lineage: Eukaryota > Metazoa > Chordata > Aves > Anseriformes > Anatidae > Netta > Netta rufina. The sequence continues at coordinate 191,510,434 of NC_140123.1, forward strand.
AGCTCTACACATCTAAATCTTCTCAAAATCCAGTTCTATACTGTGAAGCCAGAAATTGCCAGTTGTCAGCAGCACTGCATAGTGCATTGATACTAGATAGTTAAAAAAGCAAAGAGTAAAGAATCACTTGAAAGCGTGTCGGTCTACTTCCAGACCCATACAAACAGGTACCTTCCACATCCAACGCAGCTCCAAGTTGCTTTTTGCACCCGCTGGTTATATATTCTCAGCTAGAAGCTCACCGTTTATCCATAAATAAACAACATATTTCACTTCTGAGGAAAACAAAACAGAGGAATTTATAAACTGAAAATCCAAATGACACGCTAACACAGCTTGGCTGCTGGGCAACACTGGAGATGTTTATTATGGCATAGCAATCCAATTTCCAAAATTTAGAAGAATACTCGCATAGATTATGATAAGCACTAAATACGAACATTTTTAATACCAACCTGTGCAGCCCTAACGGCCTATTAGTGCAGTCTTTTTAATTTCTTCCTGACAGGGAGAAAAACTGTGTGGTAGAAAAAGGTCAGGCTGTGATATTATACAACCACAGTAAATACAGCAGCTCCTATGGGGAATGCAATGTCAGTGACAAAGTTTGGCAGCCCTAATTTATTTTCTAAAATGTAAAAAAAATGACAAAAGCACGTGCATCTCCTTGGAATTTTAAAGCTTTATCTTTATCTTTCAAAACAGATAAACACAATTACAAAACCACACGAAGTAGCTGAGTCAGATAAATATAAAATATTTTAATATGGATCATCCGCAAGGATGTCAAGACTATAATGTTGCTCTATCAAGAACAAAAAAACAACTGAGGCATTTCCACAGTAAAGAATACCCAGACTAATCTTTCTATGACATATTTATACTGAAAATGCGCAGTATAGATTTGAAGCAAATTATCGCCCTCACTTTCCGCCCTCGCCTCCTGTAAAGAGTCAGGATTTTTATAAAGTGACTATGTCTAATGTTTGCAGAAATGGAGAATGCCCCCTTAAGGAGGTCTTTAGATGATTCGAAACACATCAGGCCCCAGGTCAGCTCATTCAGCAGCAGAGGAGATCATGCCAGGCTTGGGAGCTCTCAATCAAAACCAAAAAAAGCTTGTGGATAAGCTGCCAGGTTGTCTGCATCACAGCTTTGATTGCCCCAATCTTTCAGGAGGGGCTGCTCCAGCCCATCTGTTATACCTGACAAAGTTTCTGTCTAATGATGTCAGCTTTTTTGGACAGAATTTGTCATTCTTCTAAAATTAATGAATAAATCTAAATAACCTAGAAGTACCTTTCAACATCTTAAAAGCATTTATTTTACATTGTTGCTTTTAAGAAAATGAAGATATAATACCCTGGCACGGGTTTGCAAGGGCTTGTTGAATTTTTCTAGCACAATACTTTGGAAATCACTGTCCAACTACTCAAACTACTCGGTCCAAGAAAAACAGTCCCCAGAGATAATGAATCCCTCCATCTTTTTTGCAACTCAGTTGAAATAACACAAAGCGAAATGGCAAGTAGTGCCAGAGCCAAGAAACAAATGATTAAATGTTGAAGGAGTTCCAAAATGGTGGCAATTTCAACAGATGTACACACTCTTTTTCTGCAATTGTGCATGACCTCTCCTTGTGCTCTATCAGGTCATTTAATGTCACAACTACCGGACTAAGAGAAAGAAAAGTAATCATAACAAAGCCAACCCACATTTACAAAATGGTCTTGCTTCTACACCTTGACATTGTTTCTCTTCTTTCTCTCTTTAGGGAATCCTAAAGCTTATTGCCACCAAGTTTGATGATTTCCAGCACAGGCACTGCACTGGACCAGGCACCAGGCTGCAGCGCTGCACGGACAACACAGTGAGGGCACTGCAGCATCCCCTGCCCCACACAGCTGTGCTGTCACACCCAGGGCTGTCAAAACCTCCTTTTGGCTACAGCCCCAACAAGAGTGACCTGTGCTGCCAAGCAGAAGACAAAGTGCAGTTATTTTTAAAAAATAGCTGTGTTTTATTTACAGCATTCATACAAAGTCTTGCTCCCCAGCTGACTTCTAAGTGGTGAAAGGTTCAGGGGGGAGGTGGCAGGTCCACCATTTCTGGTGTGGACACTTGCAGGCTGGCCGTGTAAGTGCTGCAAGGAGCCATGGAGCAATCTGCCCAGCCAGGTAGCTCATTGCTATGGGACTATGCCAATGCCAATCAGGATGCTTGTCACCATTTGGACAGATACCAACCTGTCAGAAGAACTGAGGGTCTAATGCTAATTCACATTGATTCAAACAACAGTGTTTAACTCAAATTTCAAATGTTCTGACTTATTCTGTGTCTTCTTCCTATTGCAGACCATCACACACCCCTGTAACTACAGCCGTAACGTTCTCCAAGACAGCCTGTTCTGATGCATGCTTTGACTATATACATCTGGACAAAGATTAGGAGAACAGGTAAAGCCATCCATAACATTTCACCTTCAGGTGACAACACATCAAGATGGTTTTACACATTGCTAACCTGAACTGCAACAGCCCAACAACTGGGATAGCCATCATGTGCCACACAGAATCTCTGCAGCAATAAACACATGGCTGGGGCTGGCTTAGCATCCCACATGCTGCTCGCTGCAGGGGAAGGAGGTGGGGGAAGACCACAGGCTTCCAAATGCAGGTCCTGAATCACTCCACTGACTCAAAGACCTGATGTGACTTTGTCCGTGATACACTTTTGTTGAATACTGAAAATGAACTTGAGCAATAGTGCTACTGTTATTAACTGTTTTTAACCCTGCAAATGTACCTGCCTTCCTCTTTTGTGTGCAGCTTGAGCCCAATAATCATATCATGTCTGGCATTTCTGAATATTCAGAGGCGTTAAAGAAAGAGCAAGCACAAGCCAAGAAACTCCCATTGGAATTATTGCTACTGGAAAGAGGCCAAGCATATGGAGTAACTGCAGGTTAGTGAAAGATGGGCTGTATGAGCTAGAGAACAACTTCTAGAGCAAAGCAGGCTTATGGAACAGCACACTTGCATCTGCCTCTCCCACTTGTTTAGACCTATGTAATGAAAAACGGTTAATCTAGAAAGTTTAAGCTTCCATTTTCATCACTAAAAGCCTGCAGGATTACGACAGCTTCACCAATGTGTTAAACTGTGGCAACTCATCTGTGCAGATGAACTTACAGAAACAGCAGGAGAAAGCAAGGGCAACATATGGGAAATGAGATGTCAAAGTAATGGAAATGAAAACAAGATAGGAAGAAGCTGGTATATCTGGAAGGAGCCAGAGACAGCATATGTTCCCAGCGTGGCGGCTCTCAGGAAGGAGGGATGCTACGGCCCTGCTAAGCACCATGTGAAGCCTGGAGAAGGGAAACAGGCACATTGGCAAGGTGCTGCAGAAACAAACAATATTCCTTTGTTAGACTTGTTTGAAATAAGGACTGCAAAGCAATATGGCAGCATTTATTGATATAATTGGAGCGTTGGATTATGTGATTCTACCTCCCAATTTCACGTCCCATGGCAGTGACAGGGGAGATGCAGCAGTTTCCACTCACATGCAGAGGCTGCACTCAGAGCAATCATGGACACCAGTCTGGAGACCTGGGTAGGTATTCAAACTCTGCTACATTTCCTATCATGTCTGTCTAATCCCTTACCTTGCTTTTTAAACGTCCCTGCTGGAGCAGGGGGTTGGGCCAGATGACCTCCTGAGGTCCCTTCTGGGCTCAACCATGCTGTGATTTTGAAACATTGCTTTGCACAATTAGACACTGGTTTGGTTGGCTCCTTTTTGCATTCCTATAATAAAGCTAGTAGTATTAATATCAACAGCAGCACTGATATTACAAAACACATGAACGCAGACACAGCTTTCAGTGGGAATTGCCTTTGTCAGACAAAATGTTTCAGATGCTGAATTTCTTTTGGCTATGAATAATGAAAATGGAAAGTCACAGAAAGGATAAGATCTAACCTCATCTTTGACATTAGGCATATAATAAAGCTGATCACAAAGGCTGTAAAAATCCATTTCATCACTTTGATTCATCACCATTCCCAGGACTACTGTGTTAATCAGTTTACAGCCTTTAGATTCCTTAAAAAGTAATTTCCCTTTGGTCTTTTCTATGCAACAGATCAATGGCTCATTTAGGTTACAGAAACTCAAGTAAGTTGGGAAAAATATTATTTCCTCCTTTGTTTCTTTATCAAAATGAGATATACAACTATCCAATGTTATCAAACACTCCTCTTATAGTCATTAAAACATTTACTTTCTGTAAGCAAGGTGTGGTGTTGTTTTTTTTTATCATACACTTCAAAAGAACAAAGTGACATGCCTGCAAGAGACCTCTTTGGTCATTGAACCCCTTGAATGTACAGCTAACCACCTCACAATAATAGCTTTTAATGAAATAAAACTGTTCCATCTTCAAATAAATTGACTTTTCCTGTCCCTGATAATCCTAATGAAAAAAGGTTTGAGACATCTCAAATTTTTGGTTGATAAAAACTTCTTCTAACTTACAATTTTTTTCATGGCAAGGTCACACATACATTCATTCATGTGCCAAGATCGTCATAAAAAATGAAGAGATTTTCTTCCTCTGAGATGTTTATTCTCTGATTTTAAAAAGCAATCATAATTTCTCAAACACCTTTCTGCTAGGTTAAGTGAGCTACTTAGTCTCCTTTTGGAAGATGAGTTCTCCAGTCTTCCTGAACTCCCTTTTAGCTCCATATTGCACCATTTTTTACTTTTAATTTTTTTTTTAAATGAGGATGTCGATAAACATATAGCAAGAAGCACTGTAACATGGTTATAGCAATGCTTCCTAATACCTCTTGGATCAGCTCTCCCAATATAGACATTTAGCAATACCAACATAGCAGTAGGACAGAATGATGACTAAAAGAGCAAGCCTCTCCTCTCCATTTCCAACTGGTGATATCCAGATTTCTACAAAAATTTTCTTAGACCTGAAGATTTATAACCTTGTACTCTGCTATTAAACTGAATCTACTTTCAAGAATTTAACTGCTGAGAGGTGATACTCTGGTTTTCTGCTCCTCCCATTTGATATTCCCATCTTCCTCCTGTTGAGACCTTCCACCAGTGTTTTTTTGTCACTGAACTCCTACTCATTATCAGTGTATTCCTAATTCAACAACCATAATATTAGTATATCAAATAGTTCAGATCATGGCACAAAACCACAAGGAAAAGCCATTTAATTCTTAAAGCATCAAAACATCACCTCTTAAGTTGAAAAGGGAATACCGAAAAACCTCGACAACCCCTTGGCAGCCCATATGGTGGGCTATACAGTGACAGATGGGGGTGAATTTGCCCACCCACAGCAGTTCTGTCAGGTCTTGTATGATTCCCTCACAGTCTCTGCTCTCCTCTGATCCAACCTGATCGTAAACTTTTTACTCAACCTCTTAGTTGATTTTTAAAATTATGCTGAAAACCTCTTGCATGAAATGACATGACTTGATTGCTTCCCTCTTTAGCATGTACACTGTCTTCCTTCAATTCCTGTTTTGAAAAAGTACCTCACGACCCACACTTGTGCTGTACTGCAGGCTGGCAGCACCCAAAATAACAGGATTAACTTATCTCGAGGTTCTGCTCTGCACAATGCAGTTTCAGTTGCTGGTACCTCCTGCAAGACACTGCTGTCCTCTAAATAATAAAAGCTACCATGTCTCATAACTATCAGTAAATCTAGTTTCATCTTCTGCATTTGAAAATCACAGAGAATATGAAAAATGATATTTACACAAGAAAATATTGCAAGTTTGAATACATATTGTTTGACACACAATTATATACCTACATATACAAACTTTGTGGCTAATTTATTCTCAACCACAACACATCCTCCCATGATGAATCAATCACTTCAGCAGGGCAGCAGAGGACATCTTGTCATATCTATTGTTGTCTTCCAAAAGTTGCCTAACAATCATTTCAATCAATTATGACACTTTTGCTGTTTTGTGCATGTCGCTGGCATCTCTTGTGGCAGAGATGAGACGTGCGTGTATGACAATGAAGAAACAAAAAGTCTTTTATAATCAATGCACTGGGTGTCGGTGCATTGATTGTAGAAGTGCTTGACCACACCTTGTGGAGAGAGTGGTCAAGCATTGGAAGAGGCTGCCATGGGAAGTGGTGGAGTCCCCATCCCTGGAGGTATGTAAGAGATATGTGGACGTGGAAGTAAGGGACATGGTTTAGTGATGGGACTTGGTAGGTCAGGTTGATGGCTGGACTTGGTGATCCTGAAGATCTCTCCCAACCGAAATGACTCCACGATTCTATGTCAGTAAGACCCTTCCAGCTCTTTAGCCCCAAAGGCAACTGGACTTAAGCTATGATACAGGACTGCTGGAAACACATGGGCATCCTTTACTGTCAGTATTAAAAGCCAAAATATCTATGAATCAGATCCTGAAATCACACTTAAGTCCTCCAATTCATAGCAGATTCTTCTGATTTACAGGCTGCCAAAGACTTAAAGAGCGCTTGAAGGAAAAGGCTGCTGTATTTTCCAAAAGTCTGTACTTGATTTTCAAAAACAGTGCCTGGGAGGCAAGCTGGGGGAGTGCCATTGTATACTTACATATTGTAATTACATCTTTGAATTCCCTGTTTAGCAGTAATAGCGCACTGTGTTACGAATGCTTTCAGCATAGAGTGAAATGACATAGTGACTGTCTTATTAAAAAAAAAAAAAAAAAAAAGTTAATTTTGATGATAAAAATCCTTAAAATTTGGTCCTGTTTGATAGAAAACTCTTTACATCATCCATTAGGTTCTCTGATTCACCACATGCTATGCACAGGCAAGACACACAAAGGTTTTAAGGATTACCATTTAATTATGTTAAAAAAACACTGGATTTTTTATTTGTTATTTTTTTAGTGTGTAAAGAGACTAAATTATATAGCTATTAAGCAAAGTGAAAGTACCAGTGTTTGACAGGGATTAAAAATGCCTTCAGAGGCTTAAGATCACCAGGATACACAAAGGAGCATTCACTTTCCTAATTTAATGGGATTCTGTCACACAGCTATTGGGTCATTTTAAAATACTGTTGCAGTATCTGCTGTGAGATTGGGGAAAACCCATTTCCATTTTTATGCTTATTCACCCTGCTGCACCAGGTGCATCTCTGCACACAGCCACACTTTTTAAACTCAGTTATCACCCCCTTTTATGTGGGTCTTGCACAGACGTCACCATGAGAAACTACAGGGAGGGAAATTGTTTTCTTCTTCATAACAGAAAAATGGTAAGATACAAGGATTTCAGACTACTATTTAAAAGGAAAAAAAATAAAATACCGACCCTCAACCTAAGTCTGTAATTGACAGAGTGCTCTGTAAATTTGAGGACAGAAGCCTGTAGTCAAACCCATTAAAGAAATGGGTTGAATTTAATGACAGAGTTAAACCGAAGTTTCCAGCTCAGGCAGTGCTGGAAATTAAATGAAAGCACCAGGAGCAACAAAGTCTTGACCTTCCTCCTCTTCCCAAAATACAGATGTAGTTTCCAGAATAGAATGAATAGGCTGCTCTCTGTAATACCTACAGCTTAGCACTGCAATGAAGAGCAAAATGTCAACATTGTCATCTTGTCTTTGGTACTTTCACTCAATGTATAAGTGCCTAACTTCAACAGAACCCTTATGAAGGGGAATCACCACCATCATCCCTATTTCATAAATGTAGATCACCAAGGCTTTTGGGAAGAGGAGAAAGACAGATGAGGATTTGCAGTCATCCCCCAGTGCTACCTGGACCAGAATAATGACACTCCAGAGTCTCACTGCAGATAAGTGCTCTCTGCAAATTAATAAGTATAAGAGCAGGGAATGAAAATCCCCCAGGTATTTCACAAAAACTACCTCATTCAATTACTCATTTATTCTGATAACTTCAATTTAATTTAAATTATGTTTAATATTGTAGGATATTCTAATGCTGGAAAGCACTAGTGCCTGCCATAAGGTGTCTGGGATCCAGAAAAACAAATCAGTCCTCATTAAAATCAATAGACTTGCTAAATGTACAGAGCATTAACAATATTTAAAAAAAAAATGGGAAGGGAAGGGAAGGGAAGGGAAGGGAAGGGAAGGGAAGGGAAGGGAAGGGAAGGGAAGGGAAGGGAAGGGAAGGGAAGGGAAGGGAAGGGAAGGGAAGGGAAGGGAAGGGAAGGGAAGGGAAGGGAAGGGAAGGGAAGGGAAGGGAAGGGAAGGGAAGGGAAGGGAAGGGAAGGGAAGGGAAGGGAAGGGAAGGGAAGGGAAGGGAAGGGAAGGGAAGGGAAGGGAAGGGAAGGGAAGGGAAGGATGAAAAGGAAAAGGAAAACACAGAAGGAAAACAGTATATTAATAAATGCATCACGAAGTGTTAAAAAATACATAATTTTAATGTTCCTTATAGAATCTGACCTTTCAGTCATTTTTCAGTTAAGAAAAAAGAGGATTAGCATGGCAAAGTGCTACTCCACTTTCACAGTGCTTCTTTTCAGATAGTACATCTTCAAAATGCTGCAGCTCTAATGCTTTCTTTCACCTCCTTGCAGAGTCAGATTCCCTATGTGTACTCTGTGGAGCTTCATCTAGGGTGGCTCTAGTAACCTCAGCTGGTGGAGCCTCCTGTGGAAACCATTTTACACTACATTAGATAGCACTGACATAACTGCCATAAGTTACCTCCCTGGTAGATAGAAGCTGGAGTATCTGAACTTTATTTCCTTTTTTTTTTTTTTTTTTTTTTCTAATTACAACAATGTATTTACAATCATAACTTCAATATATACACAGACGAACTGCAAAACAATGTCAGCTTAAAAATAGCCCTTTCCTTGGCTGAGATGCATGACATCAGCCCCAATATTCCCCTCCACAACAAACTCATTAATATACATTCATGGGCCTTCTTGTAGAAGGACACAAGCACATTGCTGCTTGGGAGAATGCAGCTGATGCAGAGTGATTAGGTAGAGCTAGGAGCTCACAAATGATGTATCTACCATTTTCTGCCAATTACTCACAGAACACAGTACTGCACACTCTGTAGATGTTGCTGCACCCACACAGCGAAGGCGGGTGGTATGTACTTATAAGCTGGAGAATACACATTAAATAAATGAATCTTCCAGCCACAAAACGGCTATTTTGCCATTAATTCAGCCTTTTATGGTGTAATGAAATATGATGCAATCTTTACAGATGGGATCACATTATTTCACATTACCCTCTGGTTCAGGCCCATTTACTCTGTGACTGATTCCTGCTTTCTGCCCACGTATCCTGCTGCCACCAGGCTCAGGCCAGCTCCTGCCACTTCTCCCACCTCCCAGAAGCCCTGTCAGGATCCTGCTCTCTTACCATCCTTCCATCCCATTCCTTGCACAGTTGATTATTTCTGCCATCTCATTTCTGAGTGCTTCATCTTGCACATGTGTTTTAAAACATTATGAATCTAAAAATTCACAGTTTTAAGTATTCATACAGCACCAGAAACGAGGTATCTTTGTACATCTCCCAAATCTGTAAATGTCTTCATTAAAAACCTCAATCCTCCACATGTGGAACTCCATTTCTATATTGAAATCACACAAATGATCAAAATAATTTGTCTATGGCGTAAAAAAATAGTTAGTATTCCAGTGACACTACAAGTATTAGTTCATACGTGAAATCTTATTAATATTCTATCCTTTTGAATTTTAATTAAAAGCTGTTGCATTAATAATGTTTATCTTGCACAGCTTAACATTTTTAGAACTCAGCCCACGAGAATGATTGCAATGAATTCTTACTAAGAATCAAAAAATTGGTCTAAAATAATCAATGGGTCATTGCAATATCTTCCAATCAGCAAGAAAAACTCCAGATGGCCATAATAAAGCCTTTGTGGATAACAAGCTGTTTATTTATTTATTGTAAGAACCTGACTGACCATCTAACACAGATCTCCTGAGAAATTTTAAATCTAAGTCTTGTCTGTTTTGTAGAAATCAGTCACTTAGTGCTGTATTAAGCCTCCTTTCTTTCTGAGGTCGCTGACCTTGATACCAGCATCAATTTTAAAACTGATGAAGCCAGCAAGTGCTCTTCAGCTTCCTTCCTCCTCGCCCTAACATAACAACTATCAGGGACAGGTGGCCAGAGACGATGCTGCTCTTGAGCATGGAGCAGCTAGGCAGCTCCAAAACCATGGCAAGTCTAACTTAACTACCGTAGAGGCTTTGGGTTTCTTTGGATCAGGAAGAAAAGAAAAAAGGAACTCCCAAGCATCCAGCATTGCTATATTGCTACGGAGGAGCTCTTAAAGCCACCATGGTCACCCTAACACACACCCCCAGTGATGTTGGAATAAAAGGCAGAAACCTACTTTGAGAACTTTACAGTAAATGCACACTTTTCTTCTCGTTCTGAATTAGTCTATTACAGCACCACTCAATAAAACTTAAAAAAAAATTATTGGCACCAATCCCACAGCCATTCAGGGAAAACTCCACGCTGAGCAATGAGGAGTAACAGCATGCATATGTGCGTATGAGAGCACCAGAGCTGCACTCACTACTGGGCACGCTGCCCTTACTAGTAACAATTTTGAGCATATGTCCTATGTAAGAAAAAAATAAATTCTGGGAAATAACTGGCACAAAAGTCTTCCCTGGGCTCAAACACACAGATGCACCCATATTATCAACACTCATTCCAGGACTGTTTAAAAAACAAACCAGAAAGAGTAACTCTGCTGTGACACCATCTCAGCTCACTGCTTGTGGTGGCAGATCAGGTCCTTTTCTGGAAGACAGGTTATGGCAAAAATATCCAAAGCCAACAACCTCTGCTGACCATTCTACATCTGCACCCCGGAATTTATATGTTTGGAGGTTTCTAGCACCAAATACCATGAAACTGCAACTGTTCAACACCTTTAACATTCATGCCACTCGTGGTGCTTTAATTGAGATTTCTAAATCCAGTCTCAGGTTTTAATATTCATACAATCAAATATTACATCTGTAATATATTTCAGACATACGCTGCACATAGTCTAGATCTCAACAGACTTGTATTTTCTCCTTCCTTAGAAAACAAAATTAATTGCACAGCAAACTTAAATGTGTGCAGTGTGAATATTAATTTGGCAGTGTCTGCTTCCATCTCAGTATTTTCTGTTGTCTTTCATCCCATCTGTTCCAGCAGAGAAAGGAAAAATCATGGCAGACCCCAGGAAAATTCCTTAGAGTGACATCATCAATATACAGACTTTTTTTCCTTTCGTGTTCAGGATGGATAATACCACTGAAATAACATTAACAATTGAAATAACATTAACACAGCACATAAATGACAATCAGAAAACCAAAGGTTTTGATTTCTGATGTCTGAATGATTAATCTACCTGCATGCATCCTCCAGCTGCTGCTTTTAAAATTTCTTCTTCAAGAGCTAGGTCCATACAACCTCGTTTTTTACCTCTCACTTACTACAAAGCAGTCTGTGAGCATCCCAAGTAAGCGGTTCTGCTTTTCTTCCAATAAAGAAGCAAAACATCGTTCTCAATTTCTTCTGCTCTAACCTAAGATTTTGGTTAAACCTCTTCCCACCCATGCTCCAGCCCTCCATTTGCTCTGTGGAGATGCTCTGCTCACAGCACAGGTGAGAAGTACTGGATTCTATCTCCCAAGCCAAAAAGTTTTATACAAAGCATAATATCACCAGCTGGGAAGACCCAGAACAAGCTTGCCTTGAGAATCTCTAGAGAATTGCCCTCTCAAGCTGAGTTTATTTAAAAAAAATTTGCACCATCTGGTGCATTATGTGCCCAAATCACCAAGCCCTACTGCACCTTAAAGTGACCTTGCTGACCTCTTTGGAGAAAGACCTGCCCCAGGTCAGACACCTCACTCTAGATGGAAATTCATGCCTGAAAACTATAAGAGGAGGCAAGTATCACCCCACTCTGGAGGGAGCTATTTGTCCCCTTGCCATCTCCTACAGCATGGCTTGTTTGTCCTCTGCTCAAGCCATTGACTTTAGCAGATCCCCTGCACAGACCCTACGGTCTGCTTACCTTCAATGTGCAGAACCCAGAAATTTTACTTGAGGAAATTGAATTTACTCATTCCACCACGGGTTTAGCTCTTAAATTGTACTTTCTTAATTGTTATGTGGGCGCAGCTATGTTTCCCTGCTGCTGTGAGGTTTGCGACTTCCCCACCAGCAGCCATTCATAAATGCTAAGTATAACCAGCATTACTCTGAGGATGCAATGAAAAAGTTAAAGCAGCTAGGAAATAGGCCTCGTTTCTAATGTACTGTGAAAAATAAAACTGCACTTCGAAAAACACTGAATGGCTATTTTGGGAACGTACATTTCTACATAGCCTGCACAATGAAAGCAAGGCAGTGCTTGTGAATGTGCTACCTATGTAAAAGGCCAAACACATTGCTCTGTTCTTCAGTATGAGATGTGGCAATTAAGTACCACATCGACATTATTAAAGCTATATAAAGCTCTGCGAAAACTAATGCAATAAAGACCAAGATTCTCTACTGTGTAGAATAGTTACCTTTTAATCTATGAACCATATGTTGGGCAATAAACTTGTCTGATAACCTCTGGAGCACATTATATGCTGTATACTTACATTCCGCAGGCAAATTCTCCTTTAAATTTATATACACAACTTTTTAAATGTTCCTATATATGACTTACTCACCCATATAGGAGAGAACTTACTCTTTATACCATGTACACAGTTCGGTATTCACCATTTACTGCTGTATGCTATATATAAAATTTAAATATACTTTGTATTAAAAGATAAAATTGTGTGAAAATTTCTGACACAAGACCAAGAAATAATGGATTTTTGTTAAAGATTCTATGCTGGATATTTTTGAGTTCCTTTTGAAACTGTGCTTAACTTATCTCTGAAGTAGTCACTGTTACTTGTGAACACCTAGTAGAGGAAGGATAGAGAATGGTCTTTGGGTTTAAATGCTTCAAACAAACACTTTCCATATCAGCTGTCTGTTTTCCTTTGTTGCCTCTGGGTGAAGATCACTTTCATGTTTATCATTTCCTCGTCGCAACTAATTAAGCTGCCAAGTTTTAAATCCCTGGCAGCTCACACTATTCAGACCAATTATTCCATGTGCAAGGATAGCAAATACATACAATTTATGTTCTCTGTACCTTAGAGTTCATCATTTGAACTCAAGGCCAAGATCAAAAATCTAAATTTTAATCCCAGCTCTCTGACTTTGTAACCTTGGAAATGTCATTTCACTCCTTTATATTTGTTCTTCCTCTGCAAAAGCTTTTAAAATATATTTCCCACACCTCTCATGAGAGCATTCATATGTGGATAATACTTGAAAACCCTTGGAAAAGAGAAAGGAAACAAAGGTAGGTATTCATCCGTTGTCCTAACACTCACCAGAAGCACCCTACGGAGGTCTGTGCTACAGTTTAGGAATAGGCTGAACAGCAACAGTACTCTGGAAAAGGGGGTGAAGAGTGGGGTTGTTTTTCAGGGCAATGAAAACAAAACCTGGAGCTATCTTTTAGATTGTTAAGGAGCTGAAACTGTCCTTTGCTGACTTCCAGACTCTTCCATAAAAGCGTACTGCCAAGATCATCTTCCATGCCATGCACAGAGCCTCTTGTGCAAAGAAAGAATGAGGGGACCGGCTCTGTTTTGAACACAACTTGCAGTAATACTCACAAAAACTTTAACACTGATGTGCCCTAGCGATGAGCACTTGAGCAATGCTTCAAAAGGGTACACTGGTAATGTCAGCACCAAGCCCAGCGCTCGGCAAACACTATTCATGAAAGCAAACTGAAGAAAAACTAAGGTATTCTTTCTTAATTAAAGGAATTGAGTGAAGATATGAGGAAGAATAATTACTTTTATTTAATTGTGTATTAATTCCATAATTTAATATAAAATTAACCTAATCATAGCTTGAATACAGAACTAATCTTAGATCCATCATTGTGCTACCTTACTGGAAATCAATGCTATGTACCAAACAAACAGAAGCACATTGGGTTATACAACCCGCAGCCAATGGCAGGACGCAGGGCTTCAGTTGAGCAGAAAATGCTTCCATAAGAAAGATTAATTACACATAAATTGGTATGATGGCAGGGCCCTGGGATTTCCCATGTTGCTTCTGCTCCACTGGATCAGGTGCACATTTACAACAATAATAATAATAGTGATGAAAATCAAAACTCAAATGCAGCCAGCCTGCTGCATCTTACTGTAGGAAGTTATCCCCTTTGAGCTCTAACACTGCTTTAAAACAGAAAAAGACCTGAGAGTCTTGTGTAGCCTGGAGAAGACAATGTTACGGGGGATCTCATCAGTATCATCCACAACCTAGGCAGGGTTACCAGCTCAGTAAATCTCTTCCCATATTGGAAGGACTAGAAGCAATTACCACAAGTTGCAAGAAGTAAAATTTCAGTTAAAATAAGGGGGAAAAGTTCTCCACCACAAGAATGTTTAAGCCCCAAAAGGGGTTGCCCGGAAAGGCCATAGAACAGCCATTCTTAGACACCTTAAAATCTCATCTGGACTAAACCCTGAGTAACCCAATCTATCTTTGAAGGTAACTCTACTTGGAACAGCAAGGTGGACCAAATGGCCTCTACATCTTCCTCTTAATTTGTATTATTCAGTGATTTGAACTCAGTACAAGTTAACTCAACAGCTAAAGGCTGCTCCATCATTTTCACAGTCAGGCATTAAAGACATGTGAGTACCATTTCTAACCTTCTTGAGATTTATCTAAAAGAAAGGACTAGAGTAAAACTCCTAAATCAATCCTGTGCTACTGCAGGAAACCACAACACACTTCATAAAACCAGTTAAGCTCCACCTTACATTGTGCTCTACAGCCATCCTCTTCCAGAGGTTAGGAACTGCCTTCTCATTTATAGCCTGTATTTATTGCCAGTGGCAATAAATCCTAATTTTGCTTCAATTTTATTGGCAAAATGAAACCTTTGGCACTAAGGTCTACAACAGGAATGCTAAATAAGGAAAGATTAATTACTCTTTCCAGTGCAGTACCTTTTCTCACAGCCTTCTGTCACATCATCTTTGCTTAGACCTTTACTTATCTTATGGTTCTTGAACAATGCCACCTACCCTTGAACTGAAGCTCAATTACAATTTTTTCACATGAACAATAATCAAAACATGGGTGGTATCCAGATAAATGAAATTTTCAGCTTTTTCTCATTTTAGTAAAAACAGTTATTTATTCAAAGAATAGCATCTGGTTGATCTACAGCTTGATTTTTCTTTGTTAAATCAATGCATTATAGCCTATTTATCCCACTTCATCCAATTATTCTTCATACTTTTAGTCAATTTTCCTTTATTAGCTTGCACTACTTGCTCTCTATTTGGCTATTATTTTATCCTAATTTTTAATTGCAATCTCTTGAAAAAACAGCTATCCTTTTGCTCTATAATTCTACACCACACAGCACAGCACTGTCTTGCTCCCCAAATGAGCTTTTAAAACATAACAGTAATACAAATAAGTTCTATCATGCTAAAGGCTGGCTACTACAAAATTTCCTGGTTTTCCCACTATTTGGTGAAACAATTCTATGTTTTCTTATATTCATATGCAATTAGAAAAGCTTGCTCTTAATGGATAAAATGTTTTCTCTTTCTGGAATTCTCTATGATTCAGCCATAACTAGGTTGGGGAAGAAGTACCCGTTCAAGACTTCCAGTAAATGACACACCAGTCATTGCTCACTTTTTTTTCTTCTTTCTTTCTTTAAACACTACCGAGTACTTAAAATATAAAACAATGGATGCAGAAATCCAGAGAAGTTGAACATTCAAATTTATGGATTCAGGGAACAAAAAAAAAGTCCAATTGTTACAGCATGAACAACAAAGAATGAAGATGACTATGCAATCACCTTATTCATAAAATGAATTGTGTTTTACACATAAATTGGTTTTATACACCCTTTTTAACACTCAGGCACACTCAGCTGGTAAAAACAAATGGCAGTCTGCACAAGATTTGTGTAGAACAATCTTTAGGGTTCTGTGTTAATAATGTAGTAAATATCAAACTGCATGATATTCCCTGAGTTTTCTTATGTAGACGAAGGTAATTCACTTACAGCATTTTCAGAAAAGTATTCTACCAGTTTGAGTATTGTCTAAGAAAATGAACAGCAAAAATGCATTACAAGAATGCCCAAAATCACTTTGATGAATAACTTGAATTCTTCCTTCTTTTTTCTTTTTTCTTTTTTTCTTGTGTGTGTGTTTAATAAGCAGTTTTATGATCATCTGTGCACTGCTTGTGGACTGTAATGTCTAAACAAACTCATTTAGGTTTATATTCACATTTCACTCAGTAGGTTTTACTGATCTGGTTATCTGGCAAATACTTATCGTTCCTTATTAGAACAGGTTACATGGAAATCGGAATGAAAGATTTCTTCTGACAAAATAAGAGAATTGCGTAAAATTCAAGTGAGAATAAGGTTGAAACTCTGTTATCAGAAGCCTTGTTAAGGTCTCCAGAGAAAACCAGTCTTCCTGACAACTTTAATTTAAATCTCGCAACTGGGATTTTGCTCAAAAATGTCACATTGAACAAAAATTTACATTTGAGACTCTCCATGACAGGCATCCAGAACTTAGGGGCATACAAGAATTTGAACTGAAATATTTTAATGAAGTAGCAATTACAGGGCACCAGGCATCAGCTTTCAGACAAAGTCAGTTCTTCCCAAAGGTCCTTTTAGAAATAGCAACCTTGAATGAAAACTGCATCCAGACCTGACAGCCCAGGTGATGGAAGATGACTGCCCTCACAATGTGCAAGACAGATGATTTACTATTCCGCAAAATATTCCACTTCAGCCAATTGAGGACTGTGGCTGTGTATCCTTATTGCACAGCCCTTGTTGGTCTGCTAAGGAGGTCTCCAGAAATAGCACTGGAATAAAAGTCCTTTTCTTCTGGAAGTAGCCAAGATAAATTAATCCAAGATTGGCAGGAATAGTGAAATTGATAGGAGAAAAAACATCCCGTAAATGAAATTTCTGTGAGTTTCATTGACACAAAGGAAAGGTCTTCTTGCCTGAGGACATTCACTTCCAAATTCCTAGTGCTTATTGAAAGGCTTCATTTATAAGAAGAGAAGAAAAAGGCAAATAAAAAATGGAGATTTACAAAAATATAAAGCAGAAGAATGAACTGAGCAGATGCCTGACTTATGGGGCAAGCTCTAATTCTAGTTCCATTTCAAAGGAAAAGCAAAAATCTTTGCAAGCAGCATTGTCCACAAACAAATTTTTCCTTTCTTTGAGGGAGAAATCCAGGTGAAGGGTAATCTGTACACACATGTTCCCACTTTTTTGCACTGATTGTCCTGGCCATATAACCATCATTTGGGTCACTTGCTCAGAGATGGCCTGCAATCCTTGGAGCAAACCACTTCTAGCAAAACTTTGTACCACGTTTATCAGATGCAAGTGCCACCAGATTGCTGTATGGCCTAGGATCAGATAACTTAGTTTCTCACCCAGCTACTATTTTTTAAATATCTTTTTATTTTTTTTAAGGTGTGACAGAGTTATATTCGTCAGCAGGTGACTCAGTGACCAGCAGGATGATGCTGCCTTTGTTCTATTCATTTCTACCCAAAATATCTCTGCACAAAGGAAAGATGGCTTTTCTTGTTATATCTGCCTTCCCATCAATTACAATCTGATTGCCGTTGTTTTGTCATAGCCCACCTTTTGTGCTTTGGAGTGTTTCAAATGATATTAAAAAGTAAAATCAGCTGGATGGCAACCGCTAAGTCGCACACAGGCCAGCCAAACCATGGCTGGCTGACAATAAAAAAGTTAAAAAGTTAGCAAAATGTGGGATGTAAAGCAATCCCTCAAAAATTCAAAGGTCTGCTACTATCTTATATAAAGAAACCTTTAATAAGATACAAGCCCCGTTCATATTTGTTCAGAATATTTCCCATGCCAATATAGCAGAAGTTAACAGCAGCATATAGCAGCAGCATGCTAAAACTCCCCTATTCATCTCAAATCTTGCTTGTGCTTCTGCCTGTTTTTCCCTACTGATTGCTCCTTTTGTCTTCACTCTTCCTGGCTTTTTATTCAGTCTTACATTGCTCAGAGGGTGATGTGCAATCTCCTTCATATTTCTTTTTCTTTCAGCTAATGCCTTTTTGCTTTCTTCCTTCACTTTGCAAGGCATCACACATTTTTTTTTTGCATTGGCCTTCTAGTGCTAATTCCCACTCTTTCTGAATATTGCCATTTCAATGAATTTTAGATTAAAAATTATGTTGAGTATATTTCTCTTAATTCCATCCCAGAATTTAGTTATTGCATCAAGAAAAACATCCAGGATTAACCCAAGTAAGGTATGTCTAAAAAATCCAGTTTGATTTACTGAAACAAAGGCTGTTTGGGGATCCTTGCCAAGAGAGGAATATATGTAAATACAGCAGCAAGACTCCTCTACACGCATGCAGCTACACTACCCCTCATAACAGTGCCTCCAACAATGACATGAACCTGTAATATCTTATTTCCAAGACTGTAAAGTGATGCTAACACACATCTTTAAACAAAGCTTCTGCAAGGGTGATCTCTTAAAGCTAAGTTGCTATTTCATTTTCTACTTCTACAACACACCTACTACATTTTCACAATTTTGTTTATAATTTTACCATTTCCTCTCTGTCTGAGCCTCAGCCTTGGACTCTCCCCACCTGCCTGCATCACCCAGCACTGGATGCTGCTGTCACCATGTCACGGTGACCATCAGGGTTTCAGCAGGTCTGTGGCTCCTGTGGCTGGGAGAGCCTGGCACTCTTCACAGGGCTGACCGCTGATCCACACCTCACTTCAACTCTGAGAAGATCGATAGCACTTCTGCAACTGCTGTTGTAATTAGCGCTGCCTGGCAAACTACCCAGATTATCAAGGTGTTATAAGAAACACACAGTATTTAATATAAGATGGCACACTGGAGAGGCCAGTAAATTCTTATCAAATCTGAATTGACAAATTCTCAGATCTAATACTAGACAGTCATGTTCTTCACTTAAACACTGTAAAATAAAGCACACTGAAGTATAGTGACAAATAATTTGGGGTTATAAATTAAACTGAGCTTTGCTAACTACAGTACACTCAGACACCAACACTGACGTGCACCTACCATCCGTCTATGTCTGTACTGGCAAAGAAGGGTGACATCTGAACATCTTTTCACAAATAATTTTAAATTTCAACTTTATTTATTAAAAAGAGTGTCCTATATAATCAGTAAAGCTCATTTTCCTTCCCACAACAGATAGAGAGGACTATCTACCTTTGTTTTTCTTTAAGAGGGAAGGCTGCTTTTGCTAGAGGCATGAGGTACTTATGGCAGAGAAGCGGGTAGCTGCTGCCTGTGACCATTTCACAGAATCACAGAATCAATTGTAGGGGTTGGAAGGGACCTCCAGAGATCATTGGGTCCAACCCCCCTGCCAAAGCAGGTTCCCTACAGCAGGCTGCCCAGGTAGGCATCCAAACGGGCCTTGAATATATCCAGAGGAGACTCCACAACCCCCCTGGGCAGGCTGTCCCAGTGCTCCGTCACCCTCACCGTGAAGAAGTTCTTTCACATGTCAGTGAGGAACTTCCTGGGCTCTGTATTGTGGCCATTGCCCCTTGTCCTATCCCCACAAACCACTGAACAGAGGTTGGCCAAATCTCTTTGTCTCCCACACCTCAGGTATTTATAAACATTAATAAGATCCCCTCTCAGTCTTCTTTTCTCCAGGCTAAACAGACCCAGGTCTCTCAGCCTTTCCTCACAGGGGAGATGCTCCAGGCCCCGTATCATCTTTTTGGCCTTTCGCTGGACTCTTTCCAGGAGATCCCTGTCTTTTTTGTACCAGAACTGGACACAGTACTCCAGGTGAGGCCTGACCGGGGCAGAGTAGAGGGGGAGGATCACCTCCCTTGACCTCCTGCTGGCCACACTCCTTTTAATGCACCCCACGATCCCATGGGCCTTCTTGACCATCAGGGCACACTGCTCGCTCATTGCCAACCTGTCATGAACCAGGACCTCCAGGTCCTTCTCCACTGAACTCCTCTCCAGCAGGTCATCCCCCAGCCTGCACAAGACTACGGACTTCTCTCCGGATGGGAAAACTCAACCAAAACAGTGCAGGCTTTCCACCAGTGCACATTAGGGGTAAGGTGAAAGAGGTAAATCAGAACATCAAATTCTACAGTGGGATAAAAATAATTACTTATGAGAGAACTGCCTGCAAAATGACCCCATCAGAAATGAACTGCAGAATAGGCTCATTCCCAAAGGTTGCTGGCATTACTAAATGTCTGTCACCCCCACTGGAAAGGACTTGGTGTGCTAAGTGCTATATGAATACAGAACAATTAAATGACCTCTCTCAGAAAGCTTGCAAAGCGAACACAAGGCAAAAAGAGAAAAAAAAAAAAAAAAAAAAAGAAGAAGAAAAAAACCACAACCTACAAATGGATGCTGGCAGATGGGGAGTGATGAGATAATGAGAAAGTGCCACTCCTCTCCGCCGTGCAGCAGTGTCAGCATGCCGACACCACCAGCCTCTGCTGCTCTTGCTTTGAGAGGGTTTCTTTGCCTTATTTCAAAAAGAGATTTTGATCAATTTTCTTGAGTGGTCCACTGTGCAGCTACCCAGCTTATCTGCCTGACAACTTTGTCCTTTCTTCAAGAAGCAAGCAGAAAGTAGAGCAATGGCGTGACTACAACTAGCCCAGAGGCTACAGCAAGCTGCTGTGCCACTGGGATGAGTTAAGAAGCTAGAGACATGTGCATGGCATAAGCTGGAGCTCACTGTGCTCCTCTTCATCCAAACATACAGCAGCAGTGGCTGAATGCCTGGATCACTGCCACACCATCATGTTGGAAAGAAGTGAGCACCACTTCTCACTGGCTGAGCAACAGCTTTTTATCAGAATTACCTCTGAGAGAAGCCAAAACGATGTTTGCTTTGTCTTTGAGTGCTGAAGGTTTGGGCATCTCCTGAAGGTTACTGCTGACATGCTGCTCCTCCTTCCGGCTGGTTGCTGCCCCTCACCAGGCTCGGTAACATTTTCTCCAAACAACCCTTAAGCCAGCTGCTTTTCATTCAAGCCCTTATCTCATGCTGGCACTCAGAAATCTGAGTGATGTCACAGCCTGCATTCGATGGGAATAACTGCTGAGCTGGGAGTTGTCAACATTTATTATAGGCATAAAGAGACTGCCACATAATGCGAGACCAGAGAAAATCAAAGACAAAAGTGTATGATACAAATACAGCTTCTGAAATAAATGAATACTAAATATTCACTTTTGCTAATTGTGCTCTCACATGGAGGGGCATTAAAAAAAAAAAAAAAAGAGAGACAACACATTTAAATAGATGGGAAAAAAAATCTTGAATACTTACTGGGCAGACCTGTCTATGTAGGTACCATGTTCAAAAAATTAACAGTATTCAAAATATAACAAGTAGTAGCATGCATACAGCAAATAATTGTGCCTTTTGCCATTAGAGTATGCCTCTCTTCAGTGTTCTTCACAAATATTTGCAGATGTGCATTGGAAGAAATTTTCCTCAAAGGTTGTGTCACAAGGACACAAAGTATATTACTGTGTAATTCACAGAAAAATAAGTTTACTTTGTTGAGCAAGTAACAAAATATTACTATTATTTGATATGTTGTCCTTTTCTGGCTAACACTTAGCAGGAGAATTAGAAAACAAGCCTTCCTTACTGCTCTTGGGGAAGGTGCCACCTTATTTGTGGGATCGGGTTTCCCAAGCAAAGGCCATGCTCTCCAAGTCAGTGGTCAGGCAAGAGGGACAGAGAACATGGGTTCAGAAGACTGCAGAACCAAACCTCCAGAGCAGTGATGGATTGAGAAATGTTTGTTCTAATGCCTTCTCACCACCCAGTAAGACAATTTTTCAGTCTTTTCCAAAAGCTAGTAAAACTTCACAAGCTCTCAGGACATCAGTACAATGTCCCTGATTCCCTCAATGAAGACTAATAATCAGTTAAATTTGTCTTAGATATACAAGGATTCTTGAATTTACCATATCTAACATAAATTTTGTAAATAAATTTTATTTGCAAACACTGCAAGCAGATAAACATATAAAGCACCTTTATCAGTATCAGCAATATGTAAGATATGAATGCTTTGCATGTTTATGTTTTTACCCATACATTGCAAAAATAAAGCTGATTCAATCTACATACTACAGAATAATAGCTTATTTTAAAACTGCCATGTCTTCATCCTTTCTCTACCCAGAAATAGTCCATGTACTATTCATTTATCTTTAACCTAAAATTTCTTATCAGTTTCTAGTACCTCTAGAATTACCCAGAGATAGGAGCAGCCTGCAGACTTCAGATACATAACTTGTATTCTTGTGGATACAAAAGAGCCAACAGAATTATAACATTTATCTGTTGATAGAGTTATTATATATACAAATTATAACTATTTATGAACACAATATAATTAGGTGTTGTTATTTTGAGAAGAACTACAGGTGTCTAAGTAAAGCAGTGTAGGTGTCTAGGTAGAGGTGAGGACAAACTGGTGGGCAGTCCACTCTTAAAAGTAAAAAACACAGTGCCACTATGAAGTTTCAGTGCTGATCTTGTTGTTCTGCTATTTTAAGGAGAGAAACTAATGTAAGCATTATGGTTTGCTCCCATTCTCTCCCTTTCACTCATCTCTTCTCACAATACCTCTAATTTCACATAGGGAAAGAGTTACTGCCCTTTATAGAGCGGTTTTTGCCTGCCCATTCCCTTCCACAAATTAACGTTTTGCTGCGTTTAGATGCTTACAGCACAAGCAAGATTATACCAGGCAGCCATCTACTTTTTCCTTTCATGAAATACATGCATGTTTAAAATCCTGCATATAACCATTTTTTTAGACAGAGAAATTAGTTGATACCTTGAATTTTCCAGAAAGCTAACTGATATGTTAAAACAGCCAAGCCATGTCATATTGCTCTACTTGATTGTTAATTAGTGCAATGAACACTGAAACCCCGCTAGATGGGATGAAGTTGTGACTCAGAGCAACAGATGTGGTTCTGATCTCAAGTCCCCGGGGAGTGCCTGTGACAGTGAGCGTGGCAGTCAGCCTGAAGAGCAGTACCATGGAGGAAGGAATTTCTGCCATGAAGGAAGAAATTAGTCCTTGAATGGCAGTTAATTTGTTCCAGACAACGAATTTTTTTCTGTTAGGAAGGGAAAATGTCTTATATGAAACCAGGATAAATCCCCAAACAGGCAAATTATTTCAACTCCGCGGAAAACGTCTAGTTCAGAAAGACAACAAACATCAGCTGCCAATACCCTCCTCATAACTATATATAGGTACAACAAAAATAAGCTAATATGCAGAACCTAAGACATACTTACATCATTTGAAATGTTGAAACGTGGATGCTACATTTACTCCTAGAGTTTCCATACATGACAGTCTACCATGCAGCAAAGCATGGGATTGCTACAGGATAATGTTGTTAGCAAAAGCCAAAAGCTGGTTTGCAGCAAAGATGAGGCACAGATCAGCTTTGATACCGCAAGATGAATGGTGGACCTCAGAGCTGCCCAGCTGAGGCAGTCATCCTGCACCAGCCACCCTGACCGACGCAATGCTAGAAGGATCAGGGGCACCAAGAGCTTTACTGGAGCTGACCCACGATTTCTTCCAAGGTACAAACAAGCCAAACTGAGCCTCATAGCTGAGTTAGAGAAGCTCAAAAATATGAGATCTTATCACCACGTGAATACTAGTGCACATTACAAACACGTCACAGGAAGCTAAAAGCTGTCGTTTTATGGAAGTGCAGTAAGTTACTAGTTTAAGTTAGAAAATGTGCTTAAAAATGCTTTCAAGAGTATGTATATACTAGTGTGGCTACCTGAGAAAGAAGTTTTATACCAGCATCTTTCCTTCTCTTTAGCACAGCCATTTGCTTCATTATATTCTCAAAAGACAAAGCCAAAATGCTGCCGCAAATGACTCAGAGCTACTTGCTCAGCTTTCATAAGGCAACAACCTCAACATGGCTCCTGTTCTGTGGAGAGGAAGGGCAAGCAAGCTAGGCCTCTAGCGAGGGAATTCATTTCTCTTTCCAACAGACACTTTCCAGTACCTTTCCAAGCACTGCCCACCTCAGCTAAAATGTTTTTCTTCTCTCTTTCTGTATTTCTTTTTTCACTCTTGTTCTCTACTGTTAGGTCCTTCTCTAGCATTGTCCAGTCTCCCCGTCACACCAATTGCTTCCAGTAGCGTATTATGCTATTAAGAGAACAAAGATTTCCAGAACTGGACAGGAGTTCACCATCTCAAACTGCTCACCTTTACTTACTATCTGGTAAATAAGCATTTCTCCACTGAAGAGTTTCCATAGATGGTGGCATCACATACAGCCAAGTCAGGAAAAGTCACTGCAGTTGCCCAAGCACAACTGAAGACAGCATTGGACAGCCAAATCTTTTGCAGAGATGCTCCAAGAAGAGGCAATCAGTCCAGACTTTTTAGACAGACGGACTCTTCTCAAGTGGCAAGTGATAGGACATGAGGAAATGGGCTCAAGTTGTACCAGGGGAGGTCCAGATTGGACATCAGGAAAAAGTTCTTCATGGAGAGCGTGAGCATTGGAATGGGCTGCTGTGGGAAGTGGTGGAGTCCCCATCCCTAGAGGTATTTAAAAGACACATGGACATGGCTCTCAGGGACATCGTTTAATGATGGGACTCAGTAGGTCAAGTTGATGGTTGGACTTGAGGATCTTGAAGGCCTTTTCCAACCTCAATGATTCTATGATTCCATGAAACCAACCATATGAGAATTAAAATTATTTTATGGTTAGTTTAAGCTAAAAAATGTCATAAATCAGGAAACAAACAGTGAGATCCAAATGCCTGTAGAGACCTGACCAGTATCTTGCAGAGCTTGTGTCCCAGATATCCATACGCTCAATAATATTATATATCCATGTTACCACGAGAACATCCTGTTCCTGCCTCTGTTCAGAATTCTGGCAGTGCTCGTGTTCATTTTTCACAGTGTGACAAGAACCTCCCCCCAGAATTGTTCTTTTCTGTAAGATATAAGCATTCAAAGTAGGACTATATACCCTGGAAAATACAGTGAATTAAGCCTTGATAATTTTACTTATTTAAAACTCTAATAAAGCCAACGAGACAGAAAAAGAGAACAGTTTTGTATTTGACAATTTTCAAATTATAAATGCTTAAACATGATGATTATTTCTCTATCATTATATGAAACTGTATGAAAAGAAAGAATGGAAAATGACTCAGAATGAGCATGTGTTTCTCTTAAAAGCTGTCCTATTTCAATAATAAGCCACTCTCCTTACATGCATCAGAAAAAACATCAGCCTGTATCCCGTCTTTTATTTCCTCTGCAAACAAACAGCATATATCATATATATCAGCATATATCCCAACTTAACAGAAAAATGGAAATTTGATTCTTGAATATTAAAATTAAAATGGTTGTTGAAAAATCTAAGATTTTTGGAACGTGAAATTGAAAAGGGGTCATCACTAGCAAACAAACTTTACACTTCTCATTCTTTTAAGATCCCTTATCTTCTGTTCTTGTGTGCAAATGGAAGGGAACTGCTGATGCTGCACACTGCTATGATTTCTTTCAGGACTTTGTGTCTCACTACAGCACTAAACTATGGTTGCAGTCTCTTCTCCCTTGTTCTCCAACCCTATTAAAGGCTCAGATGTAGGATGTAAGGAGATTTTTTAAAAGGTTACATTCAAAACTTTGCTTAAAAAATAGCCAAATTGGTCCAAGTTTTACTGAGATCTTACCTGGCTCCTAACAGCCCTTGCTGCAAAAGCAATGAAACAGTACTTCTGTCTGCTTCCCTCTCTTATCCACATAAAGAGGCAACAAGTATTTCTTTAGAGCACTGACAGATCTAATTCTTAATATTGGAAAAGCCAGTAGAAAGGGTAACATTTGAGGGATTAAAGCATATGTGACAAATGGTTGTCTTTTCTCATGAGGTAGACCAGAAAAACCAGGAGGAAAGCCACAACTTGCCTCCCTTTCCACCTGACATCATGGTTGTCTTTCCCATTCTGGCTCATTGAGGATACATTTGCAATGCACACAGCGACTCCACTCTGTCTTGTGTGACTTCTGACAATTTGCCTTGAAAGTAACAAACTGAAAAAACTAACGAGAATCTAATTTTTTCCTTAGAGTTTTTCTCAATTCTTAAAAAACAAATGAATTACTCTGATGCTACACCTATGACTTAAAGACCTGAAGTTGAAAACTGTTGTCACCTTATAAAGTTTAACAGTTCAAGCTTTCTCATCTCTTTTCTCAGTCTACAAACATAGAGCAGAAATAATATAACTAAGTAAGAAGTTGAGTATGGGTAAGAAAGCCCAAATCGTCTTAAATGATTATTTTTGTCCCCCTTCCCCTTCTTCTAGAAATAGTTTCTAAAGCACCTTCCATGCATAATCCTGACCAAAAAAAAAAATAGTTTAGGTGAAAAAGGAGCCTTCAGAAAACAGAAGTTTGAATCAGCAGTATGCTATTTATGTGCTTTTCTTTTCCTTTACAAAATGTAAAGAATAATTAAACTTATTGAAAATGCTTGAAATTCTGCTGACAACTTAGTCTCGCAACTTTTTGCTGTTTTCCAAGACATCTGTAAAACATGCCTTTGGGAGGATGCGATGTACAAGTAACTACTGAAAGGAAATACAATATCACAAAAGGATCTTGCTCTTTCTGAAAAAGTTCAGAATGCATTAACTAAAGTATTATTACCTCCCATAGGCCTGTTATTACTCTGAAAAAAAAACAACCATGTTAAGCCATCAGAGGTGAGTCTCCTCTCCTCACCTGGAGTGGATCCAACTCAGCTTGCACCCATCAGATTTCCCTCCAGCTCTGCTAACCCGTGATCTTCAAAGAAACTACTAGAAAACAAATGCAGGAAGCACATTTCCATTTCGTTTCTGGGTCCTGACACCCTCGCTTATGCCCTGGGCTCTCCTCGTTAACACTCTCCCTGTTACGACTTATTTCCCTCACTGGCTTTACATTCTTCCTCACCACACTAAATTAAGAGTCTCTTCAGTGCTTTCTTATTTTTCTTTCGATTTGGTGACTGCACTCCATACCACACCTTCTGCATGGGCTATTTTGATCACAATAATCTTTCTTTTGCAGACTTCTCACAATAACAGCGTCTTGATTAGCCTTTAAATGTCACTTTTCTTGCATTCTTCTCCATTTTTTTTTTTTAATTTATATCCATTTCTGGACTATTTCCATTTATGGTAACTTCTTGCATTGAGCATAACCTTTCAGTGTGAATATATATATATATCTTTGTTCTGTCTCTCAACCTCTGTTGCATAAAGCATTTTGAGTAGACTGCAGTGATTTAACTCCTATTGACAGACTCCAAAGAATCCAATTTACAGGGCTGATTTCTGTGCCCTTAAAGTAAAGGTGAATAAACAGATCTAAAGGGCATCATATCTCTTACTCTGCGTTTGAATGGGATCGGTAATATATTTCACTGAGGCTTTTGTGTTGGGGTATTGGGCAGCATCTAATCAGGTGACCTTTTATAGTTTAATTTTGTATCTTCTCAAGGTGTGTTGCGTTGTGAGCTTTGAATTCTTTTGCATGTATTATTCCTTGTTTTCTGTTTAAGTAGACACTTTATTATTGCTAAGAATACATTTGAGTAATACATGTCCTTGTTTTCACAAGTGAGCCACCCAGGACATAAACAAAATGTTCTCCCCCTACTGTACCTTAAGGAAAACTGAATTAAATTGGTCGCTGATTGCTACCTGATTTCCTGGTCTCAAAACCAAACAATTGATAGAGATACCAGAAACATACATACAATTCAACAAAATTATGCCTACTATACATTAATAACTGCATAAGAAGGGAATTTTTACAAGAGAAACTGTCAAGACAGAACAGTTCTCCAGAAGCTATCCAGACAAATAATACATTAAAACAAACAAGCAAACAAACAAACCAGTATTACTATTTAGGGAGCCTCCTCCAGCATTCGTTCATGAATGATTTATAAACAACATTGCTACTCTGACTTCATTTCATTACTTGGCTTTACATATGAGCAGCATGAGTGAGATGCATTTAACAGACTTCTCAACAGCTACACCACGTATAGACAAGAAGTAAAACAAAGCCATTTTTCTCCAGGTAACTGTTTTACCATAATTGCTAATAACCCAAGCCATATGTTCCAACAAAGACTTTGCTCCCACCCATGCAGTTCATATATTTCCTCCTGTATGGTCCTGCAGTGAAGTTAATACCGACTTTGTGACACGAGAGTTATTACCAAGGCAACAGATAGAAATCAAATAGCATTATGATTTCACGAAAGGCAAAAGGAAGAGTAGAAGCCCAAAGCAGAAAAAAAATGGGGGGAAAAAAATCTACTGAAGACAAAACCTTCAATAACAACAAAAGAAATGCTAGAAAATATCATTTTGAATACATTTCTTCTTTAAAGAAATACTCTGGTTTTGAGTTTTCTCCAAAGTGCCAATCCTTCTTCAAATATGGTTTCACATCCTGGAGAACTATAGGAAAAGATTTTTATTATCTATCATATAAAAAAAAAAAAATATATATATATATATTAAGGCAAAACAACAACAAAAAAAGCCCTTGTAGCACAACGGTTAGTTGTTTTGCAGTGTTTTGATAAAAACGTCTTAACATTCTGGCTAGTCTAGCACTGAAAATTATATTAATTTTTATGAAAAGCTGGGGAAGCACAGGGGGAGATGTGTGCTTGTGCACATAGTCCCTGCTGATCAGATTTTATTAAAAAGAAAAAATCCTTCTAGCTAATAACCCAAGACACTAGTCAAAAAAGTAAGGAAAAAAGGCAAAAAAAAAAAATAAAAAAGGAAAAGATTTTACAAAAGGTCCAGCTTTGGGGAAGAAGTAAACAAACATGTTCAGCAACAGAGAAATCAAAAAAAAAAAAAAAAGTATTTAAAGATTTATGAAATGGAAAAAAAAAAATCCAGTGTTTCAAAACAGGCTGAAAATCTATAGTTAAGTACACATTATAGTACTCTGAACCTGCTTCCCCTCCAGTTAAAGTTTTTTTCATTCTTTGTTTTTTAAATGTGAGAAAAATTATAATACAAATAAACATCAGCCTCAAGATCAAGACTGAGGCTTGGCAAGATCGACCTCTTGGCAGTCTAAGATTTTTTTTATTATTATTTTATAAGTTTGCTTAGGTTTCTTTTTGTTTTTATCATACATGTATAGCTTAAGAGAATTATTGGGAGAGGTTATAAAAGTTTATGATAAAGGAAACTTTTGTTAAACATGAACTTGCATTTACCTTCTATTACAGAGCTGCTAATTCAAATACCAAAAAAGAAAATGTTATTTCAAATACAATAGAGAATGTACCAGTTCAAGCAGTTAGAAATGATGAATGTTTCCTACTTTGCCTAAGAGACACTCTCAGTGTAATATCTCCAAGAACTAAAGCATGTTCTGATAATCATTCCAGATTTTACTTTTCTTAATTTCATCCCATTATGCCCATTATATAACATCTTGAACTACTTCCCTGATCTCTCCGGTACACGTCCCTTGAAAACTCGTATGTCTGAATTACTCATTCTTTGATCTCCAAGACTTAGGACAAGGACGCATCCTTAAAAGCCGTCTCCCAAAAGCCTTGGCTAGTTAAATTGGCAAAGCAAGCGGCTTCTTAAATGAGACGAACATCTTACAGCTTTCATCTAGTTAACAGCTCCATCACGATTCGCTGGTTTGTTTTGCATCTTTTTTCTTCCTTTTAATGGCTTAAAGGTGCAGTTTTTCTTTCCTATTTCAAAAGGAAGGAAAACACGAAACGCACACGAAGTAGCACGAGTGGCAAGAGGCTCACACCTGAGAGGGAGCCTTGCAGCCCCGTGCAGGGCGCTGCCCAAATAACCCAAGCCACAGGTTTCTGCTTGCTTGCTTTACGGTGAGCGGTAAATCTGTACTTGCAAACCGACTCAGCCTAGTTTCTCATCACCACACAAGGTCAGCACAACAGGAGAAGAAGATCCATATTCTGTTCAATGTTATTTTTAATTTGAAACTGAGTGGAGTGTGGTTTTTGGTGCTATCAACACTGCCTCACGGGTGACATTTTTTGTTGCTCTTTTATGCAGACTTACTCTCTGACTGGTATCCCAAGCAAACTCTCGCAGTTATTTCAGCTGATAAATTACTGCCTTTCGAGCTAAACCACTAAACCCTTAAGCTGCTGAGGTGTGCACGTGGTCATACTCACACAGCATGGGGTGACACAGGCCATCTCCAGCAAAGGACACTCAAGAATAATCCAAAAAAGCATTTTACTCTATCTATAAACAGAACTTGTAAAGCGCAGGAGTCATCTCCTGACACAGAAGGTGATACTTCTGTGTCAAAAAACTTCAGCAATATCATGAGAAACTTACAAAATTTCAAGTTTACTGAACTGCCTTCCTGAATCAGGGTTTTTCTTCCCTTTCCAGATACCAGCAGGGTGCTCAAGTCACGTTCCAGATTTAAGTAGGAGGCAGCTCCAGCTTTTCCCCCCATTCCAGCATCCTCTCGCTCAAGGAAAGAGTTAATTTTATTATCAGACCTGCTGGAGTTCTCCTTAGCTGGCTGGCTTGTTGTTTATTTGCTTGTTTTTTAATTCCTGGGCACAGCTGTTGGCATCCCGTCACCAACACATCTGTGTGTTTCAGCCACCTCCTATAAGGTTTGCTCCCCTCACAAGGCAGAAGCAGAGATGACTTCAGGGCAGGGGGCAGAGAAATGATGGTGGGGCTTCTCCTGGAGAAGCTCAAGGAGGAAAACAAAACAAAACAGAACATCTAAGTTCCAGGGCTTGGAAAACTTGTAACAGAGTCTGTTTTGTTGTTGTTGTTTTTTAATGCAAGAATCCAGTGTCTGATAAGGACAAGATGGTGAGTATCAGGTGTTTGAAGCTCCCTCCTTAATGTTTATATACACATATATATATGTTTATTTAATATATATATTCATTGCTTCCTTTATTTAAAAGGAAACAAGCTCAGCTGTGGTAATAGTACATTGCTATGGAAAAGTGGTTGCTGAATGTGCAAACCTTTTAAAACACCAGAGTTAGGGGTTCATTTTCCTTCAAGTACTATAAAACTGGTACAGGCTGCTTCCAGAAACACTCATTTGGAACATTTTACTCTGAGCGATATGAAATTTCTTTATTAGCTAAATTTTTTCCTCTGAAGACATGCTATAAATTAATTATTTCTGTATAGCAGGTATAACAGAGGCATTTGGTATAACAGGATGGTCACCTTCCCTAGAGTGCTAGGCTAGACTTGAACGTTTTTTTCCCAAAACTGCCTGAAAAGCAGCTAGATACTATACCAGTCATTTTCTAAAGATGCATCTCATTTCTCCACTGAAGTTTTTTTTAATTATGAGCTTGCATGCAGTACTATATAAAGCATCTTTCAATATGAAGAAAGGATAACCCTGTAAAATGAAGGGTTGCTTCTCAAAAATAAAAATAAATGCAAGTATTTATCAAAACTCAGTAAAATATTTAGAGGATTATTATCCAAAAAGCAAGTGGGCCTGCAACATAAGCTGTCTTTTGTTTTTATTAAACACCTTCTAAAGCCTAAGGGGAAAATGCTATATTTAAGAGAAAGATATAAGTGAGAAATATTATTCACAAAATAATATCGAAAGGTAAAAAACTGAGCAAGTAGCAGCTTACTGTGCTGGAGTCAGAGACAGCTAGACTTGTCAATTGCCAGAACTTCTCAAAAATGTCTTGACAATATTAAAAGTCTCTTGTTTTAAAAACATTAATGCAATTGCCCCTCTCTTCTGTAAGATTTAGATCACTGTTGGGTGTAAGAGGTCAACTGGCCATACAAAATAAAAGGTTACATGGCAATCTGCTTAAACATTCCTGTCACCCAATTTAAATCTAAATGGAGACCTCAATAAAAGATATATTGTTCTTTAATAAATGCTGTGCAACTTGGACAATATTTTAACATTTTTAAAGCTTTTTTAAGTATGCTATTTTCTGGATTTCATTTTAAAATGCACAACCAGAGAACACAATAAGAAATTTATACAACCTTAAAATCAATGCTTAGCTACAAACCACAAGAAAAATGTGACCCACTGTTATATTTTTCCAGTACAACCTGTTTACAGATGCCGACAACTTTCCAATGCACAGATCAAGAGTCAGTGGTCTGGCAAAGCCTCCTTTCAATAACCAATTTATTAATTATAAGTCTGGTATAGTTCATAAATAATTTACTTTTTAGATTATAAATCTATCTATGGTTGCTGAAGTTGAAGGAGAAAAGCAGGTTGCTACTACTTTTGCTGTAATTCATGAGACATCCTATATAACTACCATTTGACAAGACACTTTTCAATGATCTCCAACCAAAATACCAAGGGTTTATCTGGAGCCTCTGTCCTATGCTACCTACTCAGTATTTTATTTTTAAAAAGAAGTTTAAGAACTGGAATCGAAAGCAGAGTTACTCAATTTTGACTTTCCCAATCCCTCTGAGGGTTAAATCACATTGCTGTGTCCAGGCAGCCGTCCCCAGGGGCAGCAGCACAGGGAGCAAGCTCCTGCTGGGGCGTGATGCTAGGCAGAGGTGACTGGTGCCTGGGGCTCACTGCGGCTACCAGGGGCTGAGGTTTACAGCTCCTTGCAGGTCTCAGCTTGTAATTGCTGCACAATAAACCTGATTATTAAAACTGCTGGGAAATGTTCTTTGACTCCATTAAACTCCTCACTAGCATCCATTACGATTCAGAAGTATCCTGGCTTCTTTCCAGTCTCACTCCTTTTCTCTCACTCCCTCATTTACATTCAGTATGGTATTCATTCACTTCTCATGTTAATTGTTTTTAATATTCTTAACGTATCTTCAAACCTTCAATTTCCGCTTGTTATATAACCTCCTCTTGTCCTCTTTTGTCTTCTCCTTTCTTTTCTCCAGCTTCTTCTCCTCATTACTCTGAGCTTTTTCCCTTCTCCATGTAGCATTTTCTTCCACTCCCTATTTCTTGCCAGCTGGAGAAAGTTGCTTTTTTTTTAAAACATCTCTTTTTTTGTTGTTGTTGATGTTCTTTTGTTTGCTTGCACAGATTAGGGGGGAAAAAAAAAAAGAGCCTGGTAAAGCTCAAAAGCATCTGTGGACCAAATCCAGACATGAATAAATTTTACATGTGGATTCACTTAACTTTTAGGAGATGCAAGGATATCTTAATAAAAAAAAATCATTTTATTAACTAGGAAAAACAGATCACATACACCAGCAAAAACACGAACTTAAATGTTAATAAAAATGCTGAAGGCCATAAACTCTCTCCGTCAATACATTACACCACGTTCCTGTTACAGAAAGCTTTTCTAACGCAATGTGAAAAGATAATAGCAAATGACTAAATTAACATCACATCAAGCTTACTGACTCAACTGCAGAACAAATTATTTTGTTTGGCTTTCATCAAGTCCACTTTTCTTTAAGTTTGGTGAGAACAGAATTAATTAAGATGATCCAGCTGTCTCTTATCTCAGACAGAGAGTCTTGAGGGCACAGGCAGCCTGCATGAAAGCACATCGGTCAGCCCCAAAAAGAGCAGCACTAACTCCAGCACAGGCAACAATACCTACATGCCGTTCTGACAAGACAATACTGAACTGTCTCCAATTATGGCTAAATTACCACTTAGCATTCAAGATCACTCAGGGTTTTTCCAAAAAGCTTTCTTGCCTGTGATTTTTTTTTCTTGACTGCAATAAAGCTGCACAGTATCAGAAATGTTTTCAGAAGTCACAGTCCTGCTGGGATTTGAGAATATAGCTGAAACGCCGATGTACTCTATTGATGGTTTTCACCAGACAATCTGAAATAGCCAGATCTTTCAAGCCCCCTCTCTTTCCCACTCCAAAAATGTGATTTTCTGCCTTTTTTTTTTTATTTATTATTATTTTTAAGATGGAACTAATGGGAAATTTGAGCTTGCAGTTTTACCATAAAATGATCCTCTTCTCCAATGTTTTAACTACAGATCACAGTGGGCTTGAAAACACCTGCCTACCACTGTTTCAACACAATTCTTGGATATGTTCCTATTAAATAGCTAACTTGCTATCCTGGACCATAACTTCCTTCCCAGAGCCCTTTCCAGTATACAGGCAGATTTGTCAATCTAGGCTTGAAAGAGTGAGCTTCTGTTTTCAAGATGAGAAAATACCAAAATGATAAGGAAGGGAAAAGTTAAACCATTTCAGACCTGCTTGCAGCAGTGTTAGAGATGCTTGTCTAAAATTGTGTGACTTTATCTCTTACAGGTCAGTTAAACTGGCAAAAGCCAGGACAAAAAGGAAACATTTCTTCTACTTCAGGCCTTCTAACAGCAGTGGTATCCTTGTTCTTAGGGGAAAAAAAAATAAAATAGAATCAAATCAATAGGTCACTGTGCTTTATTCTTTTATTGACTAAATTTATCATTTGTTCCCATGAGAGACACACGCTCCTTAGCCTATTTTTACATTTTGCTTCCGTTTTAGATCCACCCCCTCGATGCAGAGGTTGCTCTGCACGCAGTCCTCACCATTTCAATAACATCTCGTTCAGCACCGCGGCTCCTCACGGTTGGATCTCGTGCACATACAGGGCTGATACAATATGAAACTTTTTCTGTGCAAAAACTAAATCATTTTATTGCAAAACAGCATGGCAAGAGCACAGACCTCAAGAATTCTTACCGCAGTTCTTCCTTTCACCATTCTCAAGGGACATCCAGCTACACATGGACTTCGTTGCTTTCACTGGGTCCACTACTTGTACCCAATTTTTAACCAGAAAATTAACCCTTAAGTACTGAAACTCTAGATTTTTATTGTTGACTCCATGTGTTTTAGTTTGTGGGTTTTTTTTCTTTGTTTTTCCACTGCTTTTTAGGATCTCTTCTACTCCTGGGAACAGTTGGTGACTATTTTTAGACCCCTGCAAAATTTCTCTATATAACTCCCTGCCTCTAGCACCCACAGTTTTTAAATTAAAATTTGTGATTTCTTAAATAGAAGAGCTATTCAGTAAAGCGTGTGCAATTTGGGGAAGTATTAAATTATTCTACAACCGCTTTCTTCCTTCTATTTTCATTTCTCTGTCCTGCTTTGTGATTTGATTTATTATTTTTTTTAATTGAATTTTCCAGACCCACACAAACCATTCCTCTGGCCTTTCCTTCTTATATTAAAATACAAGATTTAATGAATTCTTCTGCATCAGAAGTAATGGAATGCCCCAAGTCAAAAGATCAGAACAAGTTGGGGCCCATTATAGACACTGCCAGCTTAACTGGTCACAGTGCAGAAGAGTCCCATGGAAATTTGTAAAGGCAAAGGGGAAAAGTGGAGGCTGCTAAATTCTCTGCAAGGGAAAGGTTGCCAAAAACAAGTCAGAGTTACCTGCCCCTTCTCTTGCAGCCTACAAAGGGGTGTAGAAGAAAATAGGATTCTCAGTAGCACCAAAAATTTAAGTGAACAATAACCATCCAAACAATTTTGGTGATCAACACATTTTGGTAAGTGAGTTTGCAAAACCAGTGACATCCACACAACCCTACAACATCCATTTTCCTGCTGCTACAAAACAGCAATTCCAGAATGACAGAACCAAATGTTATGGTGAGGAAAACAGTGCTTAGAGAGTTAACGCAACCTGACAGTTTTATAAGGTACCGCTTAATTACTGTGTTAAAAAACAATCATCAACTTCTATGCAAGTAAATCAGCAGACAGCAGATTACTTATATTTGAAAAATCTCCTTTCATAGGAGAATGTTCATCTTGCATACCTGATAACCAAAATTGTACTTATACTGGATTATTGAAAAATACTGGATAATTGAAATGGTTTACAAGGCAGCCCTTTAACAACAGTGCCTTCACGTGTTTATTATAGGCATTTTCTTATTTTGAAGTTAAGATTCCGCTATGTTTTATAATTGCAATTCTGTCCTCCTACACATTCGAGAGTGAATTAGGTCAATTCCAAACTATTTGTAGAACCTCCTACAGAGAAAGTAGTTTGAGATTTTACAACACATGAAGGTAAAAATAAGCAGAGTCAACCTACTGGTGTCATAAGACTTGTGAACTGTCAATTTTTGGTTCTAGCCTAATAAAGATCCCTGAAATAGTAAGAACCAAAACAGGAGAAGGATTGTCCTTGGCCAGAGGTTGCATCCACATCATGTTTACTAATACTTTAACAATGTTTATTATATCAGGTTCCCCAATTACCTTGTAAACTTATTTCTACTTTTGGCATCTGTAACATCCTGTGGCAATGAGTTCCACTATATAATTATGAACTGCATGAAAAAATGTTTCCTTCTGTTTATTTTAAACCAACTGCTGGGTAAGAACCAGGAGTCAACAAAACTATGTTATAAGAAATAATGAATAACCATATCCTCCCCAACTTCTGCGCAACATTAGCAGTTTTATATATCATGTATTTCTTCTGAGCTTATTTCTCTTTCAAGCTGCAGAGTTCTAACCGTCCTGTTCAAATGCTGGGTCTCTCTCTCCACATACAACCTGGTTTATCAATATTTTAAAAAACGACATTGACAACTATTTGCACTGTTCCAGCCTGGTCAGGGATATCATCATGGTGTTTGTACGGAGCTATATTCAGCTTCAAGATCTCTAGCCAGCCCCCTCCTGTAAGCATTATTGAATAGTATTAAAAAGTTAACGCTTTTGCCATTTTATTAATCTGTTATTTTGTATCATCTTCCCACAGCTGTTCATTTTCACAGATTTGGGGATTTTCATCTTCTGAATAGTGTATGAGTACAAGCTGATTTTTGCTGTTTAGCCCCTTTCACTGACTTAAAAATGCTGAATAGTAAAGACTTCCACATAGATCCCTGCAGGATCCTACTCCTGACTTTCTTTCATTGTGATAACTGATATTTCATTCTTATCCTTTATTTCTTAGCTTTGTTTCTTAAACCAAGACTTTTCTCTTACTTTTTTGACCACCTGGTTTCTTCAATAAACTCTGGCAACTCCTATCCAACAGACTTGCAAGTTATAGTAGTCTACAGCAACTGCGTTGGCTCTTCTTTATTATTTTACTTTCCCTATGTGCTTTTTTTTTCATATTTACAAACACATCTTCTCCTTTGATTTTAATACAATTTTAATTTTGATATGGACAGAAATAAAACTTTCTGGGTTGCAGCTTCACACAGAGTAAGCTACATTTCCAAATTCTTTTTGACTACGTATTTGAAGTAGTCCAGACTTGTTGGGTGTAGGCTGATTAGTCCAGGCAATTTGTTATAATTCATTTTAATCAGCTTATTCTAAAATTTCTTCCCCTGACACTTCAATTTGAAGCAGACCTTCTGAAAGCTCCAGTGTGTAAGCTCCAGTGTGGGAACTTTGATATACCTTCCATAACTGACACAGATGCAAAAGGAGTCTTTTAAGATTGGCTTCTGCAGATTTATCTTCTGCTACTGTTCTCACAGAGCCTTGATCCATACTGGATCTTGAAACCCTCTTGGGTCTCTTGGTTCTGATGAGCTTGAAGATCTCCTCAAAGCTCCTTCTGTGCCTGTCCTCTGTTTTTCACATTTAACTTAGCAGCTATTCATTCTCCTGTTTTCCACTTTGAGTTACAATTTCTACTGTATAAAGTCCCTCTTTATAAAGTGTGTTACAGATTTCCCTTATTTGTAGTTTAACAATACTGTATTTTTTTCCCCTTATGATAGATGGTAGGTATTTACTCTAATATTTAATATGGTAGCTCTTGATACCACTAAAAGCTTTATTATTTTACCTGTTCGTTATAACTGTTTCCTAACTATCTTCCTCATTTAGCTGTAGTTCTCTCCATAAGATGTTACTGCAATATATTTTACACTTGCTCTTAAACCAATATGGAAATCATTTGTTATGGCTACTTTTGCAGGATAGCTTAGCAGTAATTTCATCTTAAACTAGGTCTTGTGCACTGCACATTTATCAAAAGCGACTCCTCATGTGAGCTGACAGCTTATCAGAAAACCCAATATATTCTTCTTCACCTCTACATTTGCTGAGTCTTCGTACACGTAATAGAACATAGAATAATGGCAAATGCTTCTTGCCTCAGCATCTTACCTCCTTTAGCACTTCACTGTAATTTTCCATCCAATTTACATGGTCAACAGTCCAGCCCTCATAGTATTTTGATCTATTTGCACACAAATTCAAGCCATAAGAGTACTTTCTTATCTACACTTGCATAGCTTTAACTGTAAAGCCTAAAATATAATAATGTCTCTCAGTAGTTTGCACTGTCATCTCTATATAAATGTTTATCCTTACACAGGCATCTTCTCATACCAATTTTCTGAGATACCAAATATACCAATATCCAGATTTAAAACCAGCATTCCAGCTCTCACACTCAATTTTTCACATTTCAAAATTTGTCCAGAAGCCCATCTACAACTGCTATTGGTCTAATTGACTTTTAAAAAAATATTTTAAAAGTATTTTTAAAAGAGAAGCAAGCAGTAAATACATACATGACGGTGTTAATCCCTGACAGTTGTTGAAACATCTGCAGACCACAACCCACAATTAAGGCTCTTCGAGTTGGAGGGTATGTTAGCATTCTGCAGATCACAGGTCCAGCTTCAAAAACAAACAAACAAAACAAAACAAAACAAAAAAGAATACGTAATAGTTCTTAAGTGATCTCTATCAAGACAACGTTCCCAGGCACAACAGGTTTTGCACCTTAGCTTCAAACAAGTTTGGGCTATTTCACTTATTTTTGAACAACTTTTTCAGTTCAGTTCTGCTTTTCCATGTTGTACTACGTTAAGATGATTTTCATGAAGCTCAAGCAAAAAAATGAAACAATTTTTGGACACAACGTACAGTGTAATTGATGGTAGATGCACAGCTCTCCTATATCGTACCAACAGATTGCACATCTGTTGTAACTGAATGTACTCAAAGTTATCACAAAATATCATTTTCGTTCCTTTTCTAAAAGTTCCCACTGTTAACTGAAGGGTTACTTCAGAAATGCCATTACGTACTGCTCAAAGCTGAATCACGCTGATAAAAATGTTCTCCCAATTCCCACCAATGTTCTCTCAATTTCCAAAAAACTGTTGCAAGTTTGGGTATTTTTAAGGTGTGGGCGAGGTCTATGCTGCACAGCTGTAAGGCCAGTAGAGGGAGCATAAAATAATTAAACTTGATCCATACCTTTGGTAGCATTGGTATGACTCAAAAGTCAGAAAACACTTTATTACTGAAGAGAAAGCCAAACATTTGTGGCAAACAGAGAAAGTTTTCTTCTCTGCAACTTTTAAATTTTTAAAGTATCCTTAAAAAAATTAATACAGAAAACTATACAAAACCAGGCAAAAATAATTTTTTGTCTCTACTACTTACTTGCATTTCTTTCTGCTTAGTTTGTTGTTTGGGTCAGAACAGTTCACAAGAATATGTTCTAGGTTTTATACATCTTATCACACCTGATATACATACCCAGAACACCTAACTAGATGACAATACATACAAGGCAAAATAGTTGCCATCAAAATTAAAAAAAAAAAAAAGCTTAACGTAAGTTGTAACTGGAGGTGAAGAGGATCTATACATGTATTTTATGGCTACACTGTTACATTTTCATTGAAGTCCTCCCTGAACATACAGAAAATATTACGTGTATTGATTCAAAATAAAAACCATTACTGGTCTGTTAGCAAAGAACAAATTACACACAATGAGTTTTGATTTCAGACAGGTCCTGCCGTATAGGTGCAGCATGACCTCCAAAACATCTCTCTGTGTGAGTGAAATCAAGTTACTGATAAACAGAGCCAACCTCAAGCAAGGTAAGATATTCTCATACAAGATGCATGGCACGGCTGGGCAAACAACAATATCAAAGGGTTCAGGAGTCAAAGTGGCATTTCCTTGGTAGCAGGACAACAAAACATTTGCTGCTAGCTAGGAACCGTCCACAGCTCACACATACTCTCAGATTTCTCCTCCACTACAAGATCTACACAGAAAAAAAAAATGCTAATAAATGCATCTCTCAAGCATAATTCACTAATATCAGCCGTCAGCTTTCCATGCTCTGCATCCCACTTGAGCATGAAGGCTTTGGGCTTAAAACTCTTGGTCCACAATGGATTCTGCAGCATCTGTCGTGAACCCTGGCTCGTGAATGCCTATGAGACATCATCTGTTCTTCATAAACTTCTTATAAATTCCTTAATCAAGCTTAAAAACTGTCTTTATCTTTAGAAGACCTTACACAGCTCACCTAAATCTTGACCCAACAATGAGGCTTGTTGAATGAGCTGGAACTCTACAGCAGGGGTTGGTAGGAAAGGAGGCAGAAGTTTCACAAGGAACTGATGCAAGGTTTTTAACAATTCCCGATCCATCAGCTATTCAATGAAAGTTACATGAAACTCTCTTCACAATAAGGCATTGTACAAAACAATTAGAAAGAAGGCATTGAAATGAATAGCTCGAAATTAAAGCAGCTGTTCCCAGACAATGGCTTGCAACTCGGAGGGAGTCATGAACTCTCCGCAAAACTTAATTGCAAAAATGGGTTTGTATGGCTGAAGTGGGTCACTGCAGAAAAGTGTGAGACCATGTATTGAAGTCTGCCTAGACCTTTCCAGCATCCAGTCACCTAAATTCACTAAGTATTTGTGGCTTTTTTTTTTTTTTAAATCAGATTTCTGACTAACTGCATCAGAACCATGATGCTAAAATCAGCGTATTGGTTTATGTCAGAGATTAAAAAGTTTCAGTGCAAATCTGTATCACAGCAACTGCACATATGAATAGGCATACACAAAATTAAAGGGTTTTCTTTCATAAAATTCAGGTCTACAAACCAATAAACAGACTGAAAGACATAAAAGAAATCATTATCTCTATATTAAAGGCGCTTTTCAAACTCAGCTAAAAAATCAAAGGACTTGGACTATAAATTGTCTGTTTTTTGAAATAGAAAGGTTTGAAATTTTTTCTTAAAAATACCTGGCCTTAAAACTATCTAAACTATTTTTGCATTTTCCTGTCTTCAATCCCACCATCCATCTTGTGCTGTGCTCATTTACTACAGCCATCTTGAAACTAAGCAATCATGGTTGTTCCCAACAGAGGATGCTTCTAAACTGAAGGATGCAAAAGTTTTCAGAATGAAACACATTTTTCTACTGAAAATACATCTTTTGAAAACTAAAACTGTAGTTCAAAAAAATGTAGTTCAATAGTTTCTGATAACTGCTATATTTCTTCTTATTACAATAGACTAAAATAGCACAAAGCAACAAAATATAGAAATTAAAAAATGGAATAAAAACAACAACAAAAAACATTTGGCAATTTTTACAGTGGAAAAAATAGATCTTTATCTCCAAAAGTCAGTATTTTTTGTTCATGATACTTCTGCCTTCAAGCTATTGTCTTCTCCTTAGCTAGGAGATTTAGGCACATTCCTGTGCTTGAACTTGATAAACCACTGAGGTGTTTGTTTTTCTCCTTCTACACTACGAATAAAAATGAAGTCAAAAGGATGAGACCTAATAAAGTCATCATTAATTTAATGAGACTAGATTTGCTTTTTTGTACTGTGCCTTCAGATAATTACTTTATCTGCAAAATACGCTCTAGTAAAAGCCAGATGAAGCTTTTTTTTTTTTTTTCTCTAGTGAAAGTGCAAAATGGCAGCAACTGATAGAGAGTAATGGGAAAATTGGGATACTGCTGTTGTAGAGGTGAAACTGCATGAACGACTGCTGTGTTCAAACCGGTCTGAGCTTGGTCTAAGCTTTCTAGCTAACCAGACATTCATCCTTGTAAGAAAAAGGGGGGAAAAAAAAACACAGTAAAATTGGGGAGTTTGGTTTTGCATTCAAAACAACAAAACAAACCAACAACCCAAGGATGACCTCTTTGTTTATGCTGAGATAAACCAAGATGTGGAGAAGCTGTTCTCAACAAATTATTATGCACTCAGAAGGTGAGTGATGCTTTCCAAATGTTACACTGTGTTAGTTACCTGAAGCTTTTAACACCAGCTTCTTATATTTTAGCTGGTCTTCTTGTTGTTAGGTATAACCTGTAAGTAAACTTGGTTCAGACGTTCTGAATCACTGGGGAAGGCTTTCTGGTTTTCATCTGTAGGGAAAAGGGATAGCGTGGAAACCGCAGGAGTTTGGGTGTGATCCACTGCCAACTACATCATCTAGAGACTTGTCAAAACCAACAAAACCAACAAGTCCTAGTTCTGAAAGGATTTTAAATAATGAAAGATAAAAGTAGAAGAATGGATATTAATGATTTCTCAGCATCTCCTCCTGAAAATATGCTACATATAATTCCAGGGGAAAAAAATAGAGTAGATAGACATAAAGCAAACCTGAAAATCCCTCAGCAAATGCGAGCAGGCATCTGGTGCCTGGAAACCTTGTGATGCCCCAGCCCCTCAACTTATTAGTGCAGTACTTGGCAAAATTCCTCATGCAGGAAACTATGACGAGAGACTGAACTGTGCCAAAGCCATTTACAGGTTTGAATACCCTTTTGCCAACCAATCGAGGTGACAGCTTGTAGCAACAGCTTAAAGCTACCTAGGGCTCCTGCCAGCATTTTGTGTTCTTGCTGTAAAGGAGTGTTTCTGAAAAAGCAGGCTTACCAAGCACCAGGTTTAGCATCAGTTAAGCTTACCCTACAAATTAGTTTTGCAAACCCATTCTCATCCTAAAATTAGTCGATACCTTCTCTTCCATCCAGACACGCCTTCAAAGAACTGGTCTACAGACAGAAACGGAAGGCTGGTGATGTGGATAGCAGACCACTGATGCAGGAACCACTCCTCTTGTTTGGCCTTTCCTTACAGAAAGGCAGCTTCTAGCCCTGCTATCTCTGCATCAGCTGGAAAACATTCCTCTGCTTAAGACCCAGAGCTATCACAGGTGTGATATACTAAAGCAAACACTCTTCCCCTTCACTAGCCTATTATTATTTCTAAAAGTATCAACTTCATTCATTTTTCCCTTTTGTAAAATCGACCAAATTAGGAAATAGCTTACATAGTTTTGAGATCAAAACTGCATTATTTATCCTGAACAGATAAAAAACAATTGTACTTACAAACTAAGCTCTTCCCCACTATTTTACATTTCTACTAGCATCAGAAGAATAACTTGCAGCACTAGAGGAAACTTCCTA
The DNA here is from genome assembly GCF_964035555.1 of Netta rufina. Lineage (NCBI taxonomy): Eukaryota > Metazoa > Chordata > Aves > Anseriformes > Anatidae > Netta > Netta rufina. The sequence continues at coordinate 191,554,006 of NC_140123.1, forward strand.
GTCCATACAGTTCTCTGTTCCTTTGAGAAAGCTCAAAAGGTTGCTTGTTTGAGTCTTTTTTATGTCAGTCACCCATCAGCCAAGAATGAGAAATTCTTGATTCTTAGGATTCTGAAATTCTGATTCTTAGGATTTTTAGGTTTTCCACAGTGAAAACATCCAATGGTATAACAACAGAGCCAGCTCTAATAGAAAATAAAAGTATATTAGACACAATCTTTTTGGTTCTAAAGTTAAGGAATGCAAGGAGTTTTTCCATGCCTATTTGAATTGAAAGAGTTTTTTTTCCTTGCTCAGGAAACATAGATTTCAAATAAATGGTCCCTCTAAATTATCTTTTTAATCCATACAGAAACACTCAGAACGAGGATTTTTTTTTCTTTTTGTTTTGACAAGAAGTTGTGTTAGTCTTCTGGGAATCATGAAAACAAAGCAATTTTCTTCTATTTGTAAAAGGAATAAAAAAAAAACATCTTTCCCTTGATAACACATTCTTTGACATAAAGCTCTAGTGATGGAAAATCTATATGACTGAGTACTGGCACAAAGAAAGCAGCAGTTAAGAATGCCTTTGAATAGGATGAGAGGCAGTCAAAAGTTGGGAAGCAAAAAAAAAAAGTTCATTTTGGCTCTGTATTACATGTTCTTTATAAAAAACATCCCACTGTAATGAAATCTGTTCAAACTGGAGAAAGCATGGCAAAGGAGGTAACAGCACCATTTACATGATGCCAATGGGAGCTGAGAGAAGTGCTCACGATGACCAAAGAGAGGCGATGACCATGGAGCTGGACCAGAGCCTGGTACTGTCAAAACCTGTGGAGGAGGGCAGTGAGATGTTTTTTTTTCCTGTTTATTTGGTAGGAAGACTGGGGTAGGGACAAAGAAAAGTAAGTGTCACATTATGGTTTGCTTCTGTCTTGATAAGTACCTTGGAAATAAAGGCATTAAGGATGACTTGGACATACCCACAGCCTGCAGTGTGGTTTTCTTTTCATGGTCTGCTCCAGAAGTGCTTTACATAGGAAATGGGAACACGATCCTCACAGCTGGAGAAAGCAGATGAGGAAAGATAAGATGATGTACCTAGACTTACGCAGGCACAATCGAAAGGAGCCAAGCATTTTAACAGCCTGAAGATCTTCCCACTCCACACTCTCATCACCTAATGAATGGTAGCACAGAGCGTTTATCAATCTGGAATTGGAAAGCTTTTTTTCTTTCAGTTCAAGTCAAGGAAAAACACTTAGAAGAAAATTGCAGTGAGGACAGTTTCAAGAGTGATTTATTTACTTTTTAATTAAAAAAGCACAAGAAAAGCTGATGACTCAGAGTTCCCTCTAACCTAATCAGTAATCTACTATCAAGTTGATCTTTCCAGCTGTTACTGTATTAACACTCATACTGATATTGTATTTTGTTTCCAACATGGCACAATTCAAACCTTACATTTTTGGCAAATTTTTCTGCCAAGATGTTCAAGATGTTAGGGTTTTGCCTTTTTCCCCCCCCCCCTTATCCTCTGTCCTTTGTTTCCAAATGAAATATTCGCCTTCCCGCCCTAGATCAGTGTTTTTAATAGTGGAAATAGATTTCCATTCCTTGCACTCTGAACAAATTAAACACAGGGAGACACTTCCTGGAGGGAATGAAAAAAAAAAAAAGGAAATTTAGTAGAACTGGAAAAAGAATTCTGGAGCTCAATGAAAGTCTCAATGGGAACTTTTGGATACGATCTGTTGCACGCTTGTTCTTTTGCTTACTGTCTTAATAGTGTATTTAGTTTAGACCTTCTCCTTAAAAGGGGAAAAAGGGATTTATCTGTGCGATTTATCTGAAAAACTAATGTATTTTTTTTCTCTTTTTAAAGTTCAGATAACGTAAGAGAAGAGAAGAGAAGAGAAGAGAAGAGAAGAGAAGAGAAGAGAAGAGAAGAGAAGAGAAGAGAAGAGAAGAGAAGAGAAGAGAAGAGAAGAGAAGAGAAGAGAAGAGAAGAGAAGAGAAGAGAAGAGAAGAGAAGAGAAGAGAAGAGAAGAGAAGAGAAGAGAAGAGAAGAGAGCCAAGTTTTTGCTACTGCAGATTAGATCTCACTGGAGCAGCAAATCCAAACCAACTACCTGCTTAAGTATTGTCAGTGGCTGAACTAGTAATAATTTGCAATTAAAAACACAGAGAACAGATAGCAATCTCTTGGGCTATGATCTTAAGAAGTATTTTTATCATGAGAACCAAAGATTATGAAAAGCTGACGTTCATGACAGTTTTCAAATCTTCCAATTTCTGGAGGATTCACATACAGCCTATGCGAATTAAATTTGAGCCACTCTGGAGTTTCAGACATAATAAAGTACTTCACAACAAAGTATGACTCTTGACAATCTCGCATCAGATATAATCATTAGCATCAATACAAAACCAGCATGGAGGCAGTTTATTTTGCACAAAAAAGACTCTATGGAGAGCCAGATTAGGAACCTTTTCTCATTTATTTCATAATGCTGTCAGTGGTAGCAACAAATTTCATCCAGAAAGATTCACGGATTGTTTTTAACGTACATCCACCACACAGTTTCCAGATTAATTGGAAATTAACTGTTGTTAATTCTGGTTTCCAGCATTAACAAGATCTTTCCTCTGCAAAAAACTTCAGAGAATGCCTCCAAGAGCAGTTTTTGCTAAGGTCAGTGAGACTGGCAGCAAGTAGCTGGATCTATATGCAATTGTTTGGACAGCTGAAATATTTTTTGCCTGTTGGTTAATAGGAGAACACACTGTGGGTCTTGCTTTCATTAAAATGTTTCTTAAAAGTAATTTTGAAACCTTACGTGCAGATGTCCTGTATCATCAGCTGGGACTGAATCACCGAACAAAGGCTCATAGATAAAACAGAATTAAAGAAAATATATGATAATGCTGCACAGAACAGCAGGCAAAAGGTATCTTCTCATGTCATGATTCTGTTTTTAGGGAAAATAGAATTAATATTATGTAACAGACACTTCAAGGTCCCTCACATACTATGAACAACATGAAACCTGAGAGCTGCCTAGCTTATACTGAGTGGAAACCCCTCTGATCATTTTCAGCATAAAGGAGACAGAATGGCATTGCCTAAATGCCATGTTTATAGGAAGTTTCCATATACATATAAAATACTTTAAAGGGCAGTTCTTAAAAAAAATCTTGAAAATCCAGTGGAGTGTAAGATGATACTTGATAACTCTTCCCCAGTAAAGCATGTTTTTTCCTTCAAAAAAATCAATATATGTATCAATCTAAATCATACATAATTAACTGTGTATATAACTGTGTATATTAATGCTTGCTTGTCTTACAAGATAAAATCATGTGAGCATGCTCATTGCTCCGTCTCATTGCTCCTATGCAGCTTTGCAGATCTAGCAGATAAAAAGCAAGATCATAAAGATTTTATTAAACTATTTCAAAACCTGGGGCCTATTTTTCAAAAGGATACAGGAATGCTGAGATTTCCTCGTGAATTTCAGTAGGTAGGTTTTCATGCTGCTTTCATACCCTCAGCAAGTTGAAATAAAGAATAATATCCAAATGATAGATATTGTGCAGAAAATGCTATCATCTGTTTGTTCTCCTGCTCCTGTGTTGAGCCCTGTTTTAGAATTTTAAGGTGAAACTTTAAGTTTTGACAGATGTCACCTTTTTAACCTGTGTTTCTGATGCAGCAGCTTACAGCTGGCCCTAGGGAACACGGCTCCAATCACACCAGTAAAACAAAACCTTTAAGAGCGGATCCAAGCCCCAGCAGAGCTGCCATTCCAAACGGGCAGATTTAAGCAAAGGGACATTTCTCAGACATTTGCAGTGATCTGAGCCACTTCAGTGTCCACCGAAACACATTTCTTTTTTTCCACTATAGGTACCAATAAAAAATATTAAAATACCAATTCTAAATTTGTCACAAGAGGATTATTCTCTCAGAAGAAAAAGGAAAAGGAGCACCAGGATTTCTCCAGTGTTGGGTAAAAGCAAACATGCCTCATAGTTTTACTGAGAGCAAGCATTGCACACCGTGACTTGCAAGCCAGTGAGAACAAACGTGAGGCTCACAGGAAAACTGGGATGTTTCAAAAAACATACACGTTTTGATGTAACTACCAAGGAGTCACACTACCCCACACTCAGTAGGAGATGCAGGAAGACTGAGTGATCTCCAAGCCCACCCAGGCAAGGAGAGGGGAGGGCAGAGTTTGTACTGAAAATGTTCCCCTCCAAAAGGCAGCATGCACACACCTCACCTACCTGCTGTAGGACTACAGCTTCCAGTTGTTGCTTGAGCACTGGGAAGGGCTCCCCAGGGCAGTGGGAACAGCCCCAAGCATGCCACAGTTCATGGAGTGTTTGGACAGCGCTCTCAGACACATGGTCTGGTTTTGGGGTGGTCCTGTGTGGAGCCAGGAGTTGGACTCGGTTATCCCTGTGGCTCCCTTCCAAGTCAGGATATTCTGTGATTGTGTGATTTTGCCCACAAAACATTATCACAGTAAAAGCAACCCAGCTTATCACAGAGTGATGTCTAATACCATTTTTCCAGAGAAGAACAAAGGGCTGAGAAAGCCACCGCACATCAAAAGATCAATGTGAGGTTTTAGTTAGTGGTTACAGTACAGAGTTTCACCAGCATATTTTTGACTCCCAGGACATGCAGAGATATTTCAGAAGGACACAGATGTGGTAGCAGGAGAGCTGGTAGAGACACTACCACAAATCCAGAGGAGTTACGGGTAGGAGATGATTTGAACTTGTTTTGTTTGGAAAGGGTTGATTTTGCCTCCATTACTCTGGTGCAAGGGCAGCATCTCCAAAGCACCAGAGACCATCCTAGAGCTGCATTTTTGGGGCCGTGCTGACCAAGGGAGCAGGCACAGAGGTCGCCTGACTCTTCCCACCATTGGGTACTGCTCAGCTTCATGCAGAGTCCTGCCTGGGGAAGGGTCGTCCTGCTGCAGTCCTCAGAGGCCACATCAAGCCCTGGTTAGTGGGATAGGCACAGATGTGTCCATACTGGAAGAACATCTAGAACAGAGGCTGCTTTGATTCACTTCCACGCTATTTTAAGGAATAGAAACGTCCAACTTCTATTTAAAGCACTACGTAAAAATTATGGGTTTGTTTTCAGCACGGGGGTGGGAGCACTCTCACAGAACTGAAGTCTGTTTATCTGACTCCCTGTTTCACGGTTGAAGGTCAAGAAGAATCAGGGCTCACCCTGTCCCCGTGCACCAGTGCTCTGGTTTTCAGCTCCAAACGAGAGCAAAACTCCCCTGCACAGCTTGAACCGCCCTGCACCACTAGACAACACAAAGGAACGTGCTCTGGTTGCCAGTGAATACTAAATTAAAAATAAGTAAAAAATGGATTTGAAGGAAAACAATACTTTGCTTTGAGCTGGTCTATATCCACCCTCTGACCAAGAAAAGAAAATCGCTATTATACTACAAAAAGCATAACGATCTACTAAAAACAAACAAACAAACAAAAAATCTCTTCAGCTTCCTTTGGTTTTTGTTTTTTCTAAGCTCTAATTCCCCAAAGCCATGTCCCTGTGTCTATACATCTGTGCCAGCAACCTGCTTCCTGAGCATCCCAGCTGTCCTCAAAGATGCTACATGGGAACATGTCACATTCGGCTCCCTCCTAATTTCATTTGTTAATGCTCCTTTTTTTGCAGGGAGACAAAAGAGCAAGGATGGAAACAGAGCTAGCAGCAATGGCAATGTCAGGACACATACAGCAAAATCAATACATATATTTTATATATAAAAAATATGGGAAAACACACTTCAGGCTAATTCTTGCACAAAGAAGATGCTATTAAAATGTGCTATTCAAATATTTTTGGTGTGTTCAAGTTCCAGACCAAGTCTGCTGGAGTTCGGAAGGAATGCCTAGTGAAAAAATATCCACATTACAAGCTCACTGACATTTTTAGGGTTTCAACGTTATTATGACTTGCATAAACGCAGCAAGCATTCTCAGCTGCAACGCTATTTCAAAATGACTTAAACTCCATTCTTAAAGGCAATAAGAGCCTCAACTGGGCTAAGGGAGAAGTCGATTATAGGACCAGTACAAATTCTTATCCAGGGCTTCAGATGCATACATGCACTAGCTAAAGCTAAGCATGAAGCCGGACAAACTTCCCACAGTGATTCACAACATCCCAGTGAAAGCATGGGCTCAGCAACTAGCAGATACTGAATAACATCTCAGTTTCCCCAGGTTTTCCTTACTTTCCTTTCTTTTTTTTTCAGGAAAAAAGTATCGCTAGTGTGGCTGGAATTTCAGGTAACCTTGCTAATCTTCATAGCTCCAGGGCAAACTTCACAGACTGTGATCAGGTTGTGATTCAGAGAAGGGGCAGGAGTTCACGCAGCCATGCATGTCCTCTATAATAAAGAGTAACTATTTCTCCGGGATGCTTAACTTCTTCCTAGAGGCAACACACCTTGTTAGAAGAAACAGATGCTTTAAAGACAAGCCCTAAAAAGAGCAGTATTAATTCCTGTAAACCAAAAAAAAAAAAAATATCAAAAAACCTACTCCTATTACTGCAGTTAGAATTTGTCAGCTTCAGGGGCTGACGAACATGAAGGTGTCAGCAAATCTGCTTCAAAACATTAGGATTTACAGCAGCATGGTTGGCATCAGATTGCGTCAGGAAATAATGAAAGTTCATTTCCAGTGTTAGATATAAGAAGCATCTGCATCTTTATATGGATACCAGGAAAATATTTTCATGTTTCGCAGAAAGAGCATCATTGCCCAACTGTGCCTTCTGCCAACTGTCACCAACCTATTAAGCAGGCTGAAAGGAAAAATTCTTGGGCAGGAAGTCCGGGGGAAAACTTGTAAACAAAACCAGAGGGAGAGCAAAGCTGGAAGAAAGCTGCAGCGTTTGGACCACCTACGTTTCATGGTGGATTTCCAAATATCTCCATTCACTGACCTCATATTTGCTGGCTTTCTCTGAGCTGCCACTTAGTCACTGAGAAACATCTCTGATTCTGATCACACAAGCTGTGCAGCTAGCCGAGAAACTAATTCCATTCTCTACCTATATACAGCTATCTATGTTCTCCCCTGTAGATATATCTATAGACATTCTCTACTGACACAGCTGAGATGAAGACACCAACAGACAAGCAGAGAAAGTGGACAGTGGAAGTAAGAACAACCTGACTACAACACATGGGGAAAAAAGGCAAATATAAAATTAAATAAGTATGAACTGAATGGAAAAATCAAGCTTACAACACAGAAATAACACCATCTTTGATGAGCTCACAACTTCACGTTGACTTTGGACAACCAGACAAGCAGAGGATGTTTTCTATTTTGGAGACCACTAAGGTACTACACACTAGCCATTGGTAATTTTACGTAGAAACGCCAACAGAGAAAGAAAAAGCCCATGTGCCTGTAGTCATAAACCAATTTCCATAAGTGTTTTGCCTAATTACCAAGCTATGAATGCATGAAGGAATTCTCATTCAAGCACTTAACATTCACCTGAAGGAAATGGTGGATGTTTAAGATCAAATATAGTAAAAAATGCAGAGTAACACTGAGGCATGCTATCTGTGTGTCTCTATTTCTGCATCTGACACAATAAAACACAAACGAATCACTTGTGTTACCAAACATTACTCGATTGTAAATCCACAGCCAACATCAAGAGTAAGCAGCAAGACTTGGGATGAAAAGTTTGGGCACAGCAGGGCAGCTTTGAGATCAATTCCTCCACCAAGAAGAGGAATTTCCTTAAGGAGAGACAATACTGTGAGGTCCTTCCCTCTTTGGAGAAGTGCTAACTTTGATTGGCAAAAGGGGCGGATACATATAACCCAACCAACCCCAATTGCTTTAAAAAGTTAATGACTTCCCTGTACACTGTTATACAACATGCTTTAATGAAATAGTTCACTCATTTACAAAGAAAATTAATTCCACTGGGCAACACACGGTTTAAGAAGCAGGCATGGCCATGTGCATCTCAGCAAGTCATGCAAGCAGCAGGTGGGGATCATCAGGTTGAAGCAGTCTGAAGCCAAGGCCCATCAGTGTACACAGCACATGATTTGTAGGTTTTCTGCTAGAATGGGTTTAGTCTGATCCCCGAGGCAGAGTATTGCCACTCATGGGCCGTTAGAAGCTGCCAGAGACCCTGTCATTGATTTGAGCATTCACATCTCCAAGAGGGTCAGAGAACACTGAGGGTATCCCTGGAGTGGACCTCTTGTTTTGGTCCCCCAAAAGCATTTTTTCCATGGGCCCTAATACTGCCTCACCATCCGAACAGGCAGTACATGGGGTGACAATGGGAGACGAGAAGAGACTCACTGCAGAGCTACACCGCTGTTCAGAGACGAAACGTAAATGCAGATGTAGTCAATGCATCTTTTAGCAGCTGACAGCAACTGGAATGGTTTTGCATAAAACCAAACCAGGAAAAAAAGCAATGAGCTGCTCCTGTAAACTATTAGGTTTTATTCAAAATTAATTTAGAAGTCTACGACAAAATTAATTCAGTATTTTGTAATGCTAGCTCAATGAAATAAATTTTGCAGCAGCTGCCTATGGGCTTGAGCTTTTTTACTTTTTTTTCTTCCCCTCTATTACTAAAAGCTGAGAGTCAACGCAGGTCCTTGACCATTATTGCTGGCATTTTTTGGCAAGAAGCAGATTTTTTTTTCCCTCCAGAATAATTGGTTTTTGTTTTGTTTTGTTTTTACAACATAATTTTAAGGTCCTATGCCCTCCCGCAGGGCTCTATGTCTTTTTACTAGACAAGCTTAGGAAGTAACAATAAAAAATGTGTGGTGGGGCTTTAGGGGGCACAGTAAAGGCAAGCTCTGATAGCTGATTATGTCCTAAGCCCTTTGCCTGCATCCTGGATTTTCAGGACAACCAAAAGGAAGAGACTTTAGATTTTAAAATAAATTTGTCAGAAGAGGTATGGAAAAGTTGAATAAGTAGGTTTTCGCTTTTAAAAATCAATTTAAAGGAGTGTATACCATATTGCTGCTAAAAGTTGTTGGAAATTAAAAGTAAGCTTTCAGGTCAAATGTCAACCCAATCTTGTGCATTAGGAACAAAATTAGGTGCATATTATCATCCCTAAGCCAACGTGAATTTAGATACCAAAGAGATTAATGCGATGTTACTGAGATGTGTCTCCATAGCCCAAACCTCAGGGAAGGCCACAATTTAAGTGCATTTTAAATCTAAAGCTTTCAGATCCAAGCCCTCACACCAAACACGAATCACTCTGTACTTTCTGCTTTTCAACACCACCACAGCTTTGGCCTGACCCGCACACACCTTCTGCAAGGCAGGAGCCTGACAGAGAGCAACTGTCTGACATCGGCAGGCGGTGTGGTTCTTCCCCTGATCTCAAACCAACCTTTGCAGCATTAAGGAAAAGAAAAAACACAAGATTTTTAAAGAAGCTGGGTATGAGGTATGAGTGGAGAAGGAAAGCAGAAACTTGGGGCTGTGACTCTGGATATAATTTATCAAAAGAAAGAACAACAAAAACAGATCTTCTCAAAGAGGTAGTTTTAAAGAAAACAATTTGCTGCTGTCTATAGATGAGAATGCTTAGGAGAAAACTCTTAGATGTGCCACAGAGCACAACAGGTCTCTCCCCTGCATGAACCCACCAGGGCACTCACAGTAGGTGTTTTCGGGTGTGCTGAAGACCTGTGAGGAGGAAGGCTGCTCCTGCTTCTCCCTCGGCCAGGCACGGGACTGTCCACCAGCAGCCAGTTCTGCTCAGATGGGCAGCAGAGGGCTGACGAGGCTATCCAGGTGACAGTCACACCCGGGGGGCCAAACAGAGCGTTTCGTAGAAACACTACACACTACATCATCTATAAAGCAAGATATGGAAGTGGTCTGATATTACTTAGTGGTCTAATATTACTTATTGCTAAAGAATAGCCCACAGTTTCCTGTGAGAACCCCTGAAGCTAGGCTGTAACTCACCTTTCTCAGTGAACTAAGGGAGAAGAAGCAAGGATGAGGGACCTGTCCTCTGCTGCTTGATGGAGAAGGGTTTACCTCAGGAACACCCAGCCACCCCCTGCTGCAGCCTGCTGACGGGCACTCAGACCCTCCACCACAGATTCGGAGAAACAGGATTTCACAGGGGAAGTGAAAGCCTCAAAAGATGTGATAAGTGATGCTATTTATAGGGAAAGGGAGGCTGAACGTTTTTTGCATTGATTCTTCCAGCTAATTCACTTGGCAAACCAACCTGTGAGGCTAAGCATAGAGAAAATTAAAGCGGCGTCACCCCGTTCTGCTACAGTACAGGAATTCAGATTTGAAACAAGTGACCTTCCCCAGCAAAGGACAGCAATTCAATCCCGTGATTGAGAAGAGCAGTATTTCGCTCTGCCATTCACGTCTTGATAGATGGCATTGCCATGACACTGATTTGAAGTGGGAGGCTTCTCTACTCTCAGCGGACAGAAACAATGATCAGAAATGTCACCGACGTGATACGCGGCTTCCCAGGCCTTGGGCAAGGAGAAGCTCCCAGAAGCAACTGTGTTTGACATACCAACAGCAAAAACACTGAGCTCCACCTAAGAAAGAGACATCAAGCTTTATGTAACCATTTCAGATCAGCAGCATACCAAACGAACACCAGAGAGCCCTCTCCTCTGTGCAAGGTGAGGCTGAACTTCCCACAAAGCTCTACGGGACTGATCCCTGCACTGGGTGTTTGTTAGCTGATTTCTTACTGAAAGTCAGGTCTCTTAATAGCCTGCCTAACACCACACCCTACTTACACTTTGTTCCTCCCAAAATCTGGGTATTTGCTTTATAATGTCCAAACTTGCTGATGATACCAACTCCCATTAGTTGGTCCTTGGCCTATGGCTCCCATAGGCCCTTATGACATTTCATCGCAAGGGCCAACTCCAAAGACTGTACCAGTTGTAATTTTTCCACAAACAAGCTGTATAACATTCAAATAGTAAATAAGGCCTTCAAAAACATGCTGATGTAAAGCTTAGTGGTATGGTTTAATGGTGGACTTGGCAGTGCTAGGTCAAAAACACCGAAAACAACCTCAGTAATTCAGCTCCTGAGCAGCGTGATGCAGATGTAACATCTGGGTCTCCAACATTCCCCCTTACTTTACATGCATGGAAATAAATACTTAAAAAGGTAACCTGACATTAATCTGTTGCTGAAACAGTGATACTTTTGACTGTTCACGTCTGATATCAATTGGAAAACATGCCTCAAACACATGTAGATACCAAAGAGCAGAAAACCAAAATTAATCACGGCATGACAACGGCTTTTCAGTTAATAAGAGCGGAACAAATGTTTATGAATTTTTGCTTGTTCGTGTTTTCTCTGAGAACACTGCAGTGATGCCAGTGGTTTGAAATCAAAGGAAAAAGTAAAGTGAATAATGCAAGACTTCTCAGAATGAACTATACAAATAATTCAGTTGCTCCTTAAAATGCGCTTCACGTTTTATATACAAAACAGAGGAAAATATATCCATAGAATATACTTTAAAAGAATCTTTCTTACATTCAATGGACATATTCAGTTTCAAGACTTGAAGAAAAGGGTAAATGTATGCAGACAGGCACTCAAAATGAACGTTTCAGCCAACCCTTCCAGGTACACTGAAGAAGTGCCTCTGTTGGTCTTGTTTGCCCCCAGAAGTAACAAACCTTTCTGGACACGGTTAGGCCAAGGGGTTTGGACAGAATTTATGAATAATGTATATCTGGGGGGAGAACAACCAGCATCGTTACAACACGACCGTCCTAACAAGTAAGAAAGCAATTTTCTTCTTCTTTCTCACAGCTCTTTCTCACAGTCAGTTGTTCTCACTGATATTTTAGATTCTCAGAATTACTGGGGAAGCTTCAGCTGTGGCTTTACCAGCCCCAAGTTTGTTTTTCATTCCAGTGTCACGACACTTTAATGAAAATAGCACATACAAAGCTTCCAAATGGATCCTTTGGAAAGTACATGAGCTCTGGGTAGGACATTGCTGAGATGCACCACAGAGCCACGGGCTCACAAGTGACGCACTGCACTAATGGAAATTGTTTTATTGCAAATGCCACCTGATGGAATAACACCATCACTGAAAGTATGAAATATCCATCACCAGAGATGATCCCAACTTCTTGCTGACATATAGGAAAAGTTTAGGATATTTTCTTCCAAGGACTAGCTCGCAAGACATTGTATCTTTCTAGATGTGACAACTTTAGTAAACAGGCTATAAAATAAGAGAAAATTCATTTAAGGCAGGCTGACAAGACAGATATAGACCAACAGTAAACATGGTCAAAATTTCAATCCTGATTTCCCTCAAGTATTGCAAAACCTGTAGTTGCAATCATCAAGTCTCTGTTCAATTTTTCTTAAGTATTCCTTGTGGATACCAATTCATTAGCCATTGCTACTGAAACAGCATTATAATAGAAGAAGAAAGAAGCATCTATCCCCAGAAGGTACCACAAGAATTAGGGAAATCAACAGACAATGGTAGATCTCAAGAAGCAATAAAAGCAGGTTAAGAAAATGAAGAAAATATGAACCAACTAAAAGCTCTAGGACAATAAGCACTGCCCAAAGCTCATTTTTCAGGGGGCCTGTACTTCAAAAAAGCATCAGGGCTTTAATTTTTGACTACAGTTTTGACTAGACAGCTTTTCATACAAATGGATGTTTCACCTTCGAACCAGTCAAGATGTAATGTGCATAGATTGCCTGTCCACATCTGTCTTTGGGGATGCACTACCCTAGTTTGCTAGGAGGTACAATTTTTTTGTAATCATTTTCAAATTTCTTGTTCGTGTTGCTTTGTATTAATTTTTAAAGAGACTGTGAGAGGGATACTGTGTGTCTGCACATGGCAGCTCAGCTTGTGTAATGAGAGCACAGGAACAGGCTCCACTGACGGCGTAAGGTTTCTGAACAGCTCAAAAGAAAAGCAACATGCTACTCCAAGCTTGGTGAAAGCACAAGCCAGGCACCAGGCTTCAAGCAGATATCTCTAAAACCCTGTTTCACAGCACCATATTTGCTGAATGTTTCGTGTTTGTCTACTTGATACCTATAGACCACACAGAAATCCTCCCCACACACATCCAGGATCCACTGGGATCCAATGGTACAAGTCAGCAATACTTTGTCGTCATTTTACACACATACAAAATATTCCAACCAACCTTCCAGGAAGGATATACAAAAGAATATCACCCTTTAGGAAGTGGAAATGTATTCAAGGACCAAGATGCGATAAGCTATGGAATAAAAGCCTGAATACTTGCTTGTTTTAGCACCACACATTTTGGTACGTTTGACAGCAGTGTCAGTACCAAGTCAGCTTTGTCAATACTCATGCCTAAAGCTTCTGAAAAGTTCCACCCATGGCTGACATCTGCTGTCCCCTCGCCCCAGGGTGCAGATAGGTACTCATGTAATTTAGCATAACATTTTGAGGATGGTATAGTGTTGCCATGGGTAGCTGTGGGACATGAATCCCCCCACAAGCCTCACAGGATCCTTCAAAACTTCCTCTGGTGAAAATCCATCCCATTTTCTCTCTTCAAAATGGGAATAGTTGCACTTCATTCCATTATGGGTTTTGAAAACACGGTTATTGAGAACAAGAGTTGCACACCTTCTGTAGTAGGGCATTTCCTACTTCAGACAGTAAACCTGAAAACCACACATCTAAATGCACAAGAACATCTCCTGAAAAGCTGAAAGAAAACTCAGCGTAAAACAGAAAGTAACAGAATTAAAACCATGATTAATCACTCTGTGGCCGGTCTGTAGTTAAAGTTTAAGTATGCTTAACATACTAAAAGTGTGCGTGGGGAGATCAGACAATTTCATGGGTGATAAACTTCAAATGATCAGAAACTGGAAGACTACTTGGGTAAAATATCATGTAAGTTGATGATCTTCCTTTACTCTTCCTGGTTTTTTGCTGTTTGTGTCTGCTGGATCAAGACGAGACTAATGGAATTACAGGAATAAACACGTAAGCAAAATTACAGGCAACTTACTTCTTTCACTTCCACAAATGTGTAAATGCTTCTCTTTGCTTCTACATGTCCTTCTAATATTACTGCTGAATGTTCTTTTGGTGTTACCAACACATGTATTTTGGTAATTAAAAAATAGTGCAACCATCTGTTTGCAGCCTCTCGGGTCCATACATACCTTTACGAAGTGCGACGAGAATAATCCTCTAGCAGCAGATTTATTATCACTAGGAGATGCCAAGTAACAAACTGAATAGTAAATGGCAGACGTGCATTTCACAGGTGGCACATACCGCATGGGAACTGTGTTGTGGCTCAGAAAGATGCTGTAGGCAAAGCACTTGGTACCTTGGGTCTGTTCTTAGTTCTGCCAGAAATTAAGTCAGACCACCTCAGCTATTCTTTCTGTAAAACACTGAATTGATCTTGAGCTCTCCAGCAACTAGCATCTTAATAGTGGGGAAGTTATCAGAGGAACTGAAGCCTTTATCTTCAGTCCACCTTATAGGCTCCTGCCCAAAATGCTTCAAATGGTGGAAAAGAGGAGAAAGTGAGCTTTGAATGAGAAATGAAAGCTGGAGCTTTTATGGAGTTTAGTTCCATGCTGTGCTTCCCAGCAGTGCAGGAACACATTGCAATTTTTACAGTTCAACAATAGATGGTTTGTTTGTGTTTAAAAAAAAAAAAAAAATCTTGTTTGGGGGAAATTACAAGTTACTTAAGTTATTTTACCAAGCACACAAGAAGTTTGTGATGTATTAGCACAGGAGTAATATAGTTACTGCAGTCGTAGATATTTTTTGCAAATTTTTGCTAAGAAATATTACAGACACAGAAAAACTATATGCAGCCCTGATAAGATGTATCTTTTGTTGTCTGCTTTATCAACACAGAAGAACAAATCACTGAAGAGAAAATAAATAAACAAGCAAAAAAACAAGCAAACAAAAAAAAAAGCACAAACAAAAAATGACAACCATGCAGATTCTCAATAATGGACAAAGGTTTGCAGTTTGCATTATTAAATCCTTTAAGTCTCTAGCAATGTTGTGGGTTTTGTTGTTGTTGTTGTTGTTTTTTCCAGTTGAACAAGTACATTTTAAATGTTCTTGAATTAGTCTAAGTGTTAAATCCAAGTTTACTCCACAGGTAAAGTTTGGGATGCATTTCTACAACTGCATTCCTAATGGTAACATAGAGTAAAAATAGTTTTATGTCGTCGAAGGCTTATACTCTCGATGCAACTCAGGCTGGAGCTGATACTTTTTCTCTCTGTAGCCATTTCAATTATCGTAAGCTGCTGGAAAGAATCCTGAAGAAAACCCTACTGTGCTCATCACCACGGCAACAAAATACTACACTTTGAGTATGATGCTGGGCAGGATTTACACAAAATTGATTAGTAGCTTGCAATGGTTATATTTTACAATTAGAAATCTCTCTCAATTTGTCTAATGTAACACTAATGTCTCAATTTCATTATTTCTAAATGTAAACAAAAATTAGGTCTAACACTGACACCAGCATAAACCAACATCCAAATTTGCAAGCGGTTGAAGAACATAGAGGGGAAATTTTATCACCAAACAAAATTAATGCATTTAAGAAGAGCCACGGAGGGAAAAGAGGATTGTTTTAAATTATCCAAGTCATGATAAATGAAAACTGCTTTGAAACTGCTATGCTAAAATTGAAGACAGCCCTTCATGAGGTTCCTATCAAAAATACAAAAAGGCATGTACAATTTTTTTCAGGTTAATTTATCTCTACTAGAGTTAGGGAAGAAAGGAACAAAAGTTTATCAGCAGGGCAGAAGAGTGCAAGCTTATTAAAACTACATTTCAGAATAACCCTCAGTGGAGTTTGAAAACCAGTTTCAGCAGATAAGAAGAAAAAAACCTGTAAACTCAAAGCATATCAGAAGCCCGTATTTTAAAGTTCTTTTGTCATGTCATATCTCCTGGCATACCATAAATTGCACAGTCTAGGAAACTGCAGCTGCATCCATGAAAGGCCCGTGAAAGTTTTCCAGAGCTCGCTTGTTCAAGTATCTGCCCGCACCTGTACAGAGAATGTCATGACAGCCCCCAGCCCTGTTTTGGGGGGCTACACGGAGCAGCTGATGGTTTGTACGTGGAGCCAGGGCATACAAAGCACCAAAGACCATTTGGCTGCAGATGGTGGGGAATGTTTCTTGGCTGAAAACAAAATGCTAAACTGAGCAACCTTCCCAAATTGGTAAAATACAAATTATTTGCCTCAAAATAACTAAACGACAACCAAAAAAACCCTCACCCCATAACTCCTTTGTAATGCTGCTGGGTTGTTTATTCAAACATAGAATAAATTTAAGCTATATTTTAAAATGTCCCTTTTTGTTTATTTCAGGGATTTACATCAACTAATACTTAATGTCAAGATATATTTTAAAACACTATCATTATGCAGCACGGGGGTACATATATTACTTGCAGGCGCCTAAGATTATTCATTATCCATAATTTGTTCCATTTATACACAGATTTATATAAAGCTGGGCAGTTTTTCCCTATTAATGCACCAACACCAGCAGATTCACTGACAGCCCAGCAACCCAAATCCCTTTCCTTATATCTCAACTATTTACATTATTTGCTCTATTTCATTCGCTGTCTTTGACACCGAGTAGTTAACCGCAGTTACATGAATTACCAAGGACAACCACGTGAGGACCTACTGCAAGGAGGGAAATGAGTGTGCCCCTCATGGATAATACCAGAAACTCTGCAAATTTAAGTTGCTATTTACACATTAAGTATTCTCAGGTTATAACTTTGAGAAACTCTTGCCTGTTGTGGCAAAAGAAGATTTTGTAAAATCTGATGTTAAGATCAACTGAAGGATCCGGTTTTTACCACACGCTCCCACCCTGCTGAGTGCACGTGAACGTTTCTGGTGTTTGACAAGGTCTGGGTCTGTTAGGGCCCACGACACATCAGCGTGAGTGACCAACAAGATACCATTTGGTTTTTACAGATGCACGCACTATGCTTAAATAACTGCAAATTTGGACTTCAAACATCATCTTACACATGAAATAAGCTGCCCATACTCCTTTATTAAAAAAAAAATATATAAAAAATAAAGAGAAAAAGAAATCACCCCACAGCTATGCAATCCTCAGACTCCTATAGTCTGTCCTACCGATTTTCAGAAGACCTGGAGACCAAACAACTAAACAGCTTGAAGGACACCAGCTATGACGGATGGGGGCAGGATGATTAATTTGAGGTCACTTGTTTATGAATAGGTGGTATTTGGATATTCCACAATGGATCATTCCCCTGGGAATGTGCTTCAGCGGGGTTTTAGGCATGTAAAGCTCACAACAATCCAATCTAGAGATGAAATGGTGTCTCAGACCTCTTCCATTGTTATCCCGCGCTGCAATTAGAGTAGGGTAAACATTTCTTATATTTATTTGCAGCCTGTGATCCCCTACCCACCCCGCCAATCTGGTGTTCTTTGGTAAATATTGCTTTAATTTATCTTCCTTTCCAAGGCTCTTAAGCCTCTTGTCTCCAAGTACCACTAAAAATAATCACCACTTAACAAAATATTAAAAATTTAAAGTCCCAACATACATGAAAGATGAAAAGGTAATACAAATCACCACTGAAGTTTAAATCTATTTGAAAATAACAAAAGATTTGTATAGCATTTATATGCAGAGTCCTATTTTTCCTGGACAGTGAAAAGAAAGAAAGAGAATTTAATGGGGAAAGAAATAAATACCAGGAAGAGCTTACAATTCCAAAATTTTTAAAGTCAAGTATGGGGCAATTTAGATCAATTTTTCTTTAATAGAAATATTATTTTCCTTTGGCTATGGAATGAACTATTCTGCAACTGCCACCTTCATTTTAGACTAGCAACAGTCAGAACCACCTACATTTTAAATTTGATTTTATTGCCATAGAAACGTATATTTGCTTTAACTAAAAAGGAGGTCTACTGGCTCGGAGCCAGTAGGCTACTTTCCATATCATACACTACAGAAGGTATTATAATTTATCCATCTATAGCCATACTTGCACTCTCTTAAGTGAGATCCACCTCAACTGCAATGAAAATTGCATGTATTTTGTGTTTTATAATATATTTATGCATTTATATATAAATGAAATCAAACTAGTGCAATCCACTGCATATCATCACAAAAGGACAGCTTTTTTTTAGAATTATTTGTTCTTCAATCGAATTTCAAGTATGCTTTAGATGACTTCTGCTTCAATAATAATTTGATGCTTAGAGCAGTTGCACACCATTAGATTCAATATTTGCAATTAAACTTCTCCATTTTCAATAAACGATGGCAAACAGGTCAAAACACACTGAAGAAAACTATTTTTGTCCTCTTTATAACCACTGATGCCATGGAGAACGCAGACAGAAATGAAAGGTTTTCAGCACTCTGAAAATACGTGTGTATATTTATGTGTGTATGCATATATTCATGCAGTTTAAGTACCAAAACAAAGACCTACAACCTTCTTTCTGCCCCGAAGAAGCGTTCTGCAAGGTGTCAGAGCAAAGAAGTGCCTGGAAGCCCTCACACCCCAATTCCCATGGGACTGGGGACACAAACACAGCCCCACAGAAACCATGTGGCTGCCACCAGCAGAGCTGCCGGCGGGTCCAGGCTACCCTGTTTTACAGCAAAAATGCCTGTTTCATTATTAAAGGACAGAATAAACATGCAGCATGTTCAGTTAAACATAGAGAAGTAATTACAAGCAATCCAGCTACTTGAACTTTTGGCATTCTGCTAGCAATTCTACAAGAATTGCAACAGGAGAGGGGAAAAATAATAACGTACTAGGTTTGATGATGTGAAATATTAGCCTAAAATTGACTCTGTATGGGTGAATTGGATGCACGCTAAGCATGGCAGGGAAAAGGAGACATTTTTCTAAGACACTTAAACATATTCTGTAACCAAAGAAACTCACAATATTAGGAAAAATGATTTCTTCATTCATCGATCACTACAGCTGCATGGTCAGATCACTTACATTGACTAGATAAAAACATTTTCCATATGACTTTTGGCAAATATTTGAGTATACTTAGACATGGAACTATATTGTTTTTGAAAACATTATTTCTTATTCTACAGAAACAGAAATACAGAAGTGTGTCCAGAATCAGGACAAAAAAGTTGAAAATGACCATTACACAGAAATGCAGCGTCTATCTCTGAATGTTCGGTGGAAAAGAACGCACACAATTTGATGACTTCTAGAGCACTGGGATGACCCTTTCCTCAGAGGACCGAGGGAGAGAAATTTACCAGGACAGTGGTTTCCTGGAAAAAAAAAGAGAGTGCTAAAGGAGTGCTAATGACTTCTGGTGACCATTCTTCATTTCAGAGTGCCAGAGCAGGAAAGTTCCCCAAGGAACTGGGTTTGGTTGTGTTTTTTTTTTTAACAAAACAGAAACCTGAAAACACAGGGAAGAGGAAATTATAGTCTTGCTGATTCTTCTAAGAAATTTCAGTTTGGTAATTGAGCAATTTAGAGTTTTCTTTGTAAAGGCATTTCTAGAACATGACTGAAACACAGCTTAATATTTGTCAAAAACACAATCTCCAAAGAGTTTATACTGAAAATGTTAAGTATTCACTGCATTTGTTACAGCTTCACACAGAAAAATTCCAAAGCACTGTAACACTTCCCAAACAAATATGTCTCAGGAAACTGCAGTTTCCCCACAGACAACTGACAAGCAGAAAGGAAGTCTAAATTAATTAGACAAATTATTCATTGTGAATTATTCACGCTGCATTAGTTACCAGACACACGCGCTTCAACCATATACAAAACCCCCTAATCTGCGCTGACATTTTCCAGGAGGCCAACAATATCTTGGCACACAAAAGGCTCCAGTAGCACAATACGCTTCCTAGAAAGCGCTTTACTGCCAAAAAGCAGCCCATGAAAAGAGTAAGCCCACGGCCTCATTCATCCAGGTGACAAAAGAAGAAGGTGGTGCTCCCCCTTCCTATTCAGGAACGAAATAATGCAGAGAGGAATCCTGCTCCTTCCTTCCCAGCACCTTGCTTCTGAGTCAAGGCTGACACACCGATGGCTCCGAATTGGCTCATAAAATAAAAGGAGAAGCTTCTTTTTATTTACTGGGTAAAAACACTGGATCTAAATCTATATTCTGATAAAATAGTCAGCATAGAAGCACTGTATCATTTTTCATGCATTTTCAGAAGGACAAAATTCCAGCAGCTTGCCTTCTGGACATAGGGAAAGCTCAAAATTATTTAAGGGAGGACTCAAAATGCATAGCCTGGGAGTCACAGCAGCAACACAACAGCAAACTACTTTAAGCTATTCTTTTTTTTTTTTTTTTTTTTTTTAATCCATCTTCAGTCAAAGGAAACACAACCCACACCACATTGCAGCATGACAGTCATGATAGACTTCAAATTGGTTGACAAGATTTACCAAAATGCTCACTGCATGAATATTTTGTATTAACTATCAGGAGACATGGAAGGATAGGTGCTTACTTTGAATCAAACCCCTCAGGAAGAAGAAGAGCAGAATAAAGGATCTTGAAAACAGAAGAGATTTTAAAAAAATCCCCAAAAATAACCCACAAAACAGCCCAACAAAATGCTGTTGTGATAAAAAGCCAGGCAGAGATTAGCATTGGACAAAATCACAGACAATGTTTTGGTGAAGGTGTCCAAAGAGAATAAAGATTACATAAGTATGATATGGAGTTATATAAAAGGAATGGAGTCAAACAGTTTTAAACCCTTTTTGCTCCCCAGTGGCTTCTTCCTATTAACAAAGGACTTCAGTTTCAACAGGTTGTGCAAACACTGCATTCATGTTAGGGTCCACAGACCCTAAGAAAAGCTGCTGCTGTTGAAGAGTTGCTGACATTCAGTGGGGGGTACCAAATTCCACCCTCGCACCAAACCCTTCACCTCAGTGGCAGCAGTGGAGGAAGAGTCAGCCCTGCACCTTCTTGGTTCCTAACACACTGAAAAGCAATTTTAATATTAGTAATAATTTTTAGTGATTGTAATGATCACACTGAAAAGGCTAAAATGGCATCAACAGTTTAACTTTGTTCAGCTACTTGTTTGTGGTATTCACATGGTTGTGTTGTTATTAAAACTATTAAATCCATTTTAGAGCTTCCACTCATCTTGACAAGGTCAGGGAGCAGAGAAGCTACAAGATTGTCTCCAAAATCTGTTACAGACCCTGCTCTAAGAGCTACATAATTAATCATATTACTAAGCTTAGTGAAGTGTTATAATTATTCCTTAGCAGCCTAAAAACAAGTTTTCCACTATGCCCATTAACAATTTCACACAACTCTGTGTATTTTGTCCAAATCCCTGACGCACGTAAACACGCAGCTCAAGCTGGAGCATCCAGCTCAGAAGTGCGTATTCAGACCAGATGCTGGATCCAGCAGGGAAACGGTGAATATATACATACATTTAATTTTATTTTTTAAATTAAGTGAGCTATTGAATTCTGCTCTTAGCACGGTGTGTGCCCATCCCTCATGGAAGTATACCCAGGGAATCCGACACGATGCTTCCTGTTTCTGGCAAAGCTGGCGTGCCCAGCAGCCTGATGGCTCCCCATGCTCAGCTGATAGCTCCAGCACTCCTCCATCAGTTATTTTCCATCCAGGCCAAAGATGAAGGTGATGTTATTGGGAGGCCATGGCTGGCACGGCTGGTGCATTGCCAGGAGCCTTAAGCCTTGAGCCAAGTGTTGTAACTTTCCTTTACAAACACGTGTGCTGCCCATTCATCCTACCCATCATTAACATCCCACACCACCCTTCACCACTACAGGCTTCTTTCTCTGGCCCGCCTCACTTCCTCAGACTGAAAAGCCCAACCTGTGTGTTACAGACAGCTTATAGGTGTCTCCCACCATTTAGTTTTTCTCACATTTCTGTACTGGGTAAGAAACCAGCCTTAGTACTCTTATGAACAGGCTTTCCATCCAGCAGTACAATAACCAGCACCTCCACATCTCTCTTTCTTTATTTATTTTATTATTATTATTATTTCTAGTATTTTCTGATTGCTTTGTTCCTTTACTATCACCCATTCAGTGCACACCCATTTTTCTTTTTACTGACCAAGAATGTTCTCCCCAAATCTTCTGAGTTCACTTCCTCCAGGAATCTTTCCGTGCAGATTCATTAAAATAAAACTTACCCCGTGCCACCCTGCTTTTGTGTGTTTCACCTGCACCAACAGGGGAGGAACTGCTGTGCATGCAGTCACAAATGTTGTTTGAAGTTTATTCTATTATAAAGCAAACTTTTAATAACCAGTCAAATTATACAGCTAAGCAGTACTTCTTCCAAAGCCCCAGTTCCTAACAAAAACTGTTCCTGTTTCTAAACAAAATACCTGATCCTAAACCTGTTCCTAAACAGTTCCTAAGCAAAACCCAGGGAGCAGCTGTGTCCAGCGAGGCACTCGGATTTGGAGCAGCACCCAGATCTGCTTTCAGACTCCCAGGCCCACAGGCTACCTGAGATGAAGAGCAGCAGTTAATACCACCCAAACATCTGCAAATTCAGCTTCAATCTGTGAATAATGTCATTTGGCCTAAAACAAAATAATTAGGTGCAAATATATTTTTCAACTACAGAGATGAAAAGGAAGATTTCTCAGTTTTCAGACTTCCAGCTTTGATTTTCTGTAAGCTTCAGAACCCCCGGACTAATACGAAGATAACAACGCTGCCAATGGAAAGTTAATTTTACTTCCAGAAACTTCGGAATGAATCTGAAATGGGGAAGAAAAAAAAAAAAAAAAAAAAAAAAAAGAAAAAAACAGAACAACAACCATCTTCCCTTATAATGGTTCTCTAAGCTTTCGTGCAGTTTCATGCAGTTCCATTTTTCCCTTCCCTTTAGGACTCTGCTATACAAAATGGGTTAGGATCGGCAGGGACAACAAGGCTAGTGTCCTGGTCGGGGTCTGCTATAGACCGCCGAACCAGGATGAGGAGACGGATGAGGAATTCTACAGGCAGCTGACAGAGGTTGCTAAATCATCAGCTCTTGTACTCGTGGGGGACTTCAACTTCCCTGACATATCCTGGAAGCACAACATAGCCCTGAGAAAGCAGTCTAGGAGGTTTCTGGAGAGCGTGGAAGATAGCTTCCTGACGCAGCTGGTTAGTGAACCTACCAGGGGTGGTGCCCCGCTAGACCTTCTCTTCACAAACAGAGAAGGACTGGTGGAGGATGTGATTGTCGGGAGCTGTCTTGGGCAGAGTGACCACGCAATGGTGGAGTTCACTATTCTTGGCGAGGCCAGGAAGGGGACCAGTAAAACCGCTGTATTGGACTTTCGGAGGGCTGACTTTGAGCTGCTCAGGACACTGGTTGGTAGAGTCCCTTGGGAGGCAGTTCTGAAGGGCAGAGGGGTCCAGGAAGGCTGGGCGCTCTTCAAGAGGGAAGTCTTAATAGCGCAGGAACGGTCTGTCCCCACGTGCCCAAAGACGAGCTGGCGGGGAAGAAGACCGGCCTGGCTCAACAGAGAATTGTGGCTTGATCTTAGGAGGAAAAAGAGGGTTTATAAGCTTTGGAAAAGTGGGCAGGCCACTAAGGAGGACTTTAAAGAAGTAGCGAGGCTGTGCAGGGACAAAATTAGGAAGGCCAAAGCTCATCTGGAGCTCAATCTGGCTACTGCCGTTAAAGATAACAAAAAACGTTTCTATAAATACATCAACACAAAAAGGAGGACTAAGGAGAATCTCCATCCTTTACTGGATGCGGGGGGAAACTTAGTTACAAGAGATGAGGAAAAGGCGGAGGTGCTCAATGCCTTCTTTGCCTCAGTCTTTAGCGGCAATACCGGATGTTCTCTGGATACTCAGTACCCTGAGCTGGTGGAAGGCGATGGGGAGCAGGATGTGGCCCTCATTATCCATGAAGAACTGGTTGGTGACCTGCTACGGCACTTAGATGTGCACAAGTCGATGGGGCCGGATGGGATCCACCCAAGGGTACTGAGGGAACTGGCAGAGGAGCTGGCCAAGCCACTTTCCATCATTTATCAACAGTCCTGGCTATCAGGGGAGGTTCCAATCGACTGGCGGCTAGCAAACGTGACGCCCATCTACAAGAAGGGCCGGAGGGCAGACCCGGGAAACTACAGGCCTGTCAGTTTGACCTCAGTGCCAGGAAAGCTCATGGAACAGATCCTCCTGAGAGTCATCATGCAGCAATTGCAGGGGAAGCAGGCGATCAGGCCCAGTCAGCATGGCTTTATGAAAGGCAGGTCATGCCTGACGAACCTGATCTCCTTCTATGACAGAGTGACGCGCTGGGTAGATGAGGGAAAGGCTGTGGATGTGGTCTACCTTGACTTCAGCAAGGCTTTTGACACCGTCTCCCACAGCATTCTCCTCAAGAAACTGGCTGCTCTTGGCTTGGACTGGCGCACGCTTCGCTGGGTTAGAAACTGGCTGGATAGCCGGGCCCAAAGAGTCGTGGTGAATGGAGCCAAGTCCAGTTGGAGGCCAGTCACTAGTGGCGTCCCCCAGGGCTCGGTGCTGGGGCCAGTCCTCTTTAATATCTTCATCGATGATCTGGACGAGGGCATCGAGTGCACCCTCAGTAAGTTCGCAGATGACACCAAGTTAGGTGCGTGTGTCGATCTGCTTGAGGGTAGGAAAGCTCTGCAGGAGGATCTGGATAGGCTGCACCGATGGGCTGAGGTCAACTGCATGAAGTTCAACAAAGCCAAGTGCCGGGTCCTGCACCTGGGGCGCAATAACCCCAAGCAGAGCTACAGACTGGGAGAGGAATGGTTGGAGAGCTGCCAGGCAGAGAAGGACCTGGGAGTGATGGTGGATAGTCAGCTGAATATGAGCCAGCAGTGTGCTCAGGTGGCCAAGAAGGCCAACGGCATCCTGGCTTGTATCAGGAACAGCGTGACCAGCAGGGCGAGGGAGGTGATCGTCCCCCTGTACTCAGCTCTGGTGAGGCCGCACCTCGAGTACTGTGTTCAGTTTTGGGCCCCTCGCTACAAGAAGGACATCGAGGTGCTTGAGCGGGTGCAGAGAAGGGCGACGAAGCTGGTGAGGGGCCTGGAGAACAAGTCCTACGAGGAGCGGCTGAGGGAGCTGGGCTTGTTCAGCCTGGAGAAGAGGAGGCTCAGGGGTGACCTTATCGCTCTTTTTAGGTACCTCAAGGGAGGCTGTAGCGAGGTGGGGGTTGGCCTGTTCTCCCACGTGCCTGGTGACAGGACGAGGGGGAATGGGCTTAAGTTGAGCCAGGGGAGTTTTAGGTTAGATGTTAGGAAGAACTTCTTCACTGAAAGGGTTGTTAGTCATTGGAACAGGCTGCCCAGGGAAGTGGTGGAGTCACCATCCCTGGAAGTCTTCAAAAGACGTTTAGATGTAGAGCTTAGGGATATGGTTTAGTGGAGGGCTGTTAGCGTTAGGTTGGAGGTTGGACTCGATGACCTTGAGGTCTCTTCCAACCTAGAAATTCTGTGATTCTGTGATTCTGTGAAAATCTGCTTGAGCCTCAGGTAAAGAATTTGTTCCAGTATGTCCACCTGAGCAGTCTACCCTAAAATAGCTTAACTTCAGAGGCAATTAATGCCCATTTCCAGGTAACTGTTTAATTTATGTAGGCACATTGAAAACCCATTGCACATTGATGGACGAAGGGATTGGTTTTGGCTACGAGCCACTCAAGCAAGGTCAACTCCAAACGTCCTGCCAGGTATAAACTCTGTAGGGGCCCCTCAAAGCACACAGGAATTCACAAACTCTTGGCTACATCCGCAACCTGAAGGGATGAACAGAGCTCTAACTTACCAGAAATGAACTATTATTTTTAACACATAGTACTACATTTCTAGGTATGGCAGGAAAAAAAAAGTGTTGTTTTTTTTTTTTATAGACTCATATAGACTTTATAGATTTTTCAAAGGTCATACTTCTGAGAATTAGCCAGCCTTTTAAAAGGCTTTAAGGATAAAAGGGGAACCAGAAAAGCTTTTTATCTGTCTTTATCAATTGTTTAGTACAGTAATTCATACTTTCAA
Organism: Netta rufina; assembly: GCF_964035555.1. NCBI lineage: Eukaryota > Metazoa > Chordata > Aves > Anseriformes > Anatidae > Netta > Netta rufina. The sequence goes on from NC_140123.1 coordinate 191,580,202, forward strand.
TATTCCTTGGTGATTTCTGTAGAAGGCTTTTCCTCATTATCTGATCATACCCTGAATTGAGTTAGTGTACTTTCACGAGATCAAATGTCTCCATGTTTTACTTGCCTGCATTATCTAAATTTTAAATTAGCCAGGAGATTGTTTTTATGGCTTCAAGTAAAAACAAAACAAATTCCAGTGAAGACGTGCCCCCACACAAGAAGAATTTCTGTTCTTAAAAGAACAGACAAGGAAATAATTCTGCTGCTCAACCAGTTAAAATAAGAGAATGGAACGAGGCCATTCCTTTCTAGTACCTCACGAGCTGGCCATACTCCCCACGAAATCTAAAGGCAAAACCAACCCAGATCTGACCCTTGCATTGGCATTGTCACAAGCAAGAATTTCTGGCTGATATGACGATCAACCATATGGGATTTGGGGTCTTCTTGGACATGTCCTTGGCTGAACTCTTTTATTCCTTTTGCCTGAAAGACTTCCACCTAATTTCTTGGTTACAGGTAACAGCAGCCACTCGTTCCCACGAATGAGGGATTCATTTTAAATAAGGATTGGCGTCCCTAGAGCTGGAATGGTTCAGAGCTCTGCAGAACCCTACTAGAGCATCACAGCATTACCAACTTTCATTAAATAGATTCTAGCTGACATCCAATAACAATAAGCATGTCTATATCCTTTTGAATTCCAGGCATGTCAGACAATTGCATAGGATAAAAAGGACTCCCAGAAGCAAGGAGAATATTACGATTAAGACTGAAAATAATGAAAGCTTCCAGTATCTCCCTAGAGAGACAAGTGTCAAATGATTGCAGCCAAAGCCACAGGCAGAAATACTGACAAGTTAAAATATTATTTACGAAGGAAAGTTGAAAGAAATATAAATATACTGTAGCCAGGAAGAACTGAGGGGACAGCTCTCTTCCCTGATAACATCCTATTTTAACTGACAGTTAACTGGATAAAGGTATAAGCTGAAAACTAATGGTAATGAGGTGATTTTTCCTTTATATGACAACACATTTATCTCCTGCAGGGAAATACAAAACCTAAAAAAGGAGACTGACTCACTGATCCGATGGCAAATTCAGTAAAGAAGTAAAGCAAGTGAATACTGCAGGAGTAAAAGTGGTATGAATAAGGAGTAAGAGTGGTATGAATACATTGTTCTTGGTCTCAAAAAAAATAATACAGAATTACAGAACATTCTGGTACGGACACAGAATGGCAGGTTAAACAATACCACAGTGCAATGATGAATTTTCTAAATCACTTAGTAGACTTCAACGGAAGCAGCACTGTTCCACACACCACTAAGCCCAGCACAACTTTTACATGGAGAGAATTACAAAGCATAACATGCAAAAACATCTTCACAATCAGAAGTTGACTCTCTTATATGCTTAAAAACAGACTATAAAACGGAAAGGTCCACCTGAGCGGAGAAGGTCAAGAGTCTCAACCGTAATTTGAGAAATGTGGACTAAATAGGGCTGGGGGAGGTTACACTGCTCTCCTAGGGTAATTATGATCCGTGGCTACACACACTTTATCTACACAGAAATAAAAGTCTAGTCTTAATGCAAATGATATTTATTTTGTCAGGATGTCAAGTTAGTACTATACTCATCACTACTGATTTTGTGTGAAATACCAGGCATCCTGGCACATCACAGGTCAAGACTGACACAAGTGGGGCATGTGGAAAAAACAAGCAACTTACAGGTGCTTTCATCCAAAAAAAGGTAATACAAATTGATACTTTTCCATGATTTTCTTTGAATGTTGGACATCTGTTAAACATCTAGGATTAGGAGGGAAGAATCACGCCTGAGCCCTCTCTTGCACTACAGTCCTGACATCTGAGAAGGTGTTTAAATATGCTGATCAATTGGACTTGACCAAGGTTCAACTTGTCTTGTGCAAATGCAATGCCTTTGCATAACCACTCACAGGGAAAGTGTCACAAAGATGCATTCTCTTCCTGATACCAACCTGAAATGCTAAAATATAAACTGCTAAGCAGGATCGTCACCAAAGACTTCTGAAACCAAAGTTGTTGCTCAAGACATTTTTCCTTTTTACAGAAGCTGCTTGATGACCATATGGAAACTGCAATGAAAAACTCTGGTATTATGACAGACATTAAAACTAAACCTTTTGAGAAGTAGCTTAAGCAACACAGACGAGGCTCCCCTGTGATTCATTATTTCAGTGACAAGAATAGCTGATGAAACAGTTATAAAAGGCTTTACAGTTTTTAGTGTGGGACTGGACAATATGTTTTGGTTGCATTCTGTTACTCCCTTGTAGAGAAGGAGTCAAACACAGGCTTGTTTTCAATTAGAAAGTGATGCCCTGACGAACTGGCAAAGATGTTTATGTATCAGTTAATGAAAATCTGTTCTTTTTCAAGAGAGGAAGTGACAGAAAGGAACAGACTCTATTACCTAAAAGTAAGCAGGATGATTTTTGATCTACAAAGTTGTATTTTGTTGAATTGCACATATTCCACGTTGAACAGCAATGTGTACCACACATTGTGGTACTCCTGTACCACACATACCAAATTCAATACTGACTAACCAGGTAATGCCTCAAGAAATTAAATTAATTACAATTCAACACCGCTTGTAAATACCACGTGGAAGTCACAGACAGGTAACAATAGCAACCTATGTCTTGATGCTGACATACAACATATCTTTTGACAACAATGAAGACTATGGCTGAAATGGGATGAAGTGCAATTACAATCAAGTTATTATCAAAATCAAGAGTGACCTTAACTATCTAATATGTCTATTTCCTAAGCATTTATAACAAGTGGGACAGCACATACTCATAACTACCCTCACTTTTTAATGCCATTTGATGATAGCTCTGAAGCTGTGGATTGCCTATGATGAAAATGCTGATTTCTCTGTAATCAAGCTTTTCCATGGGAATGTGCTTGACTTATCTAAACTCCAGCAAGACAATGCGTTTTGGAAAAGAATCAAGAGACCAGAAAGCCTCATATCTAGTGTGCCAGTCCAAGTTATGGCTGTACTGAGGACTGATTTAATAACTGAGCTGGAGTCAGTCCTACTGCAGTCTTACAACAAAAATATATTTAATTTGCAAATAGTGAAACAGCAGAATGAGGATAGAGAGAGAATATGAATGCCACACTGTGTAGCCCAAGGACTACAAATACAGAACAGAATGGGTCAAACACCTGCTCCTTTTATTTCTACAAAGCAGAAAAAACTTTAATACCAGACATTAAATGGCTCTCCCTGGAATCAAACAGCCCAATGACTACTATGACCAAGAACCTTGGAACAGGACCCAACCTGTTCTATGAAAATCCACTAAAGCTCTTTATCAAATTGACTTCAAGAAACTTATTTTTTTCCCCTGATGAAGATTCAAAAATAAAAAGAAAATAATAAAATAATAATAATTAAAAAAAAAAGCATCCAAAAGCTTTAAAAACATAATGGGAGAAAAATCCAGCTTTACTTCAAATCAGTGATGAATACTTTAAAAATCTTGTCATTAGAATGCACCAAATAACTTTTTCCAGATAAGTAAGTATTCATTTACTGAGTTTGGCCTTAGAGCTTACAATGAGGCAATGACATTAGGTACTATCAGATGTCAAATCTCAATTCCTACAGCTGTAAAATAACTTGAATTTTTCTTTCCGCTATCTCTGAGAAGTTACAGAACCATGCTATCAACATTTAAGGAAGCAAGAACTAAGGCAAGTCTTACTTCACAGACTCAAGATTCCTACCCTAACAGTTCCAGAACATAGCAAAGAAAAAATATTTAATAGACAAAAAAAAAAATAGTCAATGGAATGGTAGTCTTGCTTCACAAATACATACCGAAGTACACAGAAAGTTCTGAGCAATTATGGCATAAGAATCCCAAAACAGTGCAAAAGTATTTGATTTAGATGCTTCATTCTCTTGGGCAGACCTAAAAGACTTCAGAAGTTGCCTTCACTGAAAAATGATTTCTATATTACATGCCTAGGTTTGTAAATCTTTCCAAAGCCTGCTTACCTGGAATTATCATCAGCCAGAATATAAACTCTGGATACATGTCTAATGTGAATAAATGTAAAATGCCTTCTGATCTCCCTAATGGCTGTTTGGTCTTTTCCACTGAGGAAAGAAAGCAAACTTCATTTTATTTCCACTCTTCAAGATGTGCACTCTTAAACTGAGTAATTTTCTGAATGCAATTCTCACATAGCTGTAGCTAGTATAAACTTAGAATCCTACACAACTTTACTTCTTCCTCGTTTAAAAAGATCAGAACTAAATTTAAAACTGTAGGACTATAAAAACATCTGCTCACCTCAGAAATTACCAGTATATGAAATATTTCAAATAAAAGCATTATTGTCAAGAAAAGCAAACAATCCAGTTCTCACAGTCTACAGCTTGACCATTTTGTCTGATTTTTAGCTCCTCACTGATACACAGAGATGCGAACAAGCATTCAGCATACCTGCTCCAACTTCTTTTTCTTCTTCTTCAATGTTGTTTTTGATGCTGTCATACTCCTCATCGATTGCCTGGTTGCCGCGCATCTGAGACAGAATCCTCCGTGCTCTCTGAGTCTGGCCTTTCTGTATCAACCATCGGGGACTTTCAGGAAGAAACAGGAAACCAAAAAACTGTATAACTGCCGGCACAGCTGAAAGCCCCAGCATGTACCTGGAAATAAATAAACAAAAAAACAAACTTATCATATTTGGCTACAGAAGTGTGCTACGAGAAGACTTGCGTAGACGAGCTCAAGACCAAACCTCCTCCCTTCATATTCTTTATTGCCAGAAATTAAGCAGGCATGAATCCTATTCTTCCAGTACTGTAGAAAACAAGACCTTCGCTTTCGGCTCCAGTGTGTCTCAGGACGGGCTGAATGTTCTGCTGTCTCTGACCCAACAGCCACTGCTTCAGAGGACATTCAATCAGGCTAAATAAAAACTCAAACATTCCAGTGGTTTCAAAACTGATAAACCCTTTTATGAAAATATAAGAAAAGAATAACAGAATAAGAAAGCAAAGACAGAGAGAACAGCTGGGTGCTGCTGATGACAAAAATGAGACTGAAATCCTGCTAATTGTTTTACAGACGTATAAAAAATGATAAACTCCAAACCAGCCAGCCCTAAATGCTTAATTTGATCAGTAAGTACGTGTATACAGATACGCATTGCCAGGGAATAAGCCTCTTGTGTAAGGAGATGCCTGTTTCTGACTGGAGACAGAAACACTGAAAAAAGTTCATTTAACCAGCACTGCATCCATTTACACTAGATCTTTCAGATCTCTCTCCTAAATCTTCAGGCAGCTGCACTGTTGTTTTAAATCAAAACAGCATTTTAGGTGCCCAGAGGGATTTTACTACAGACAGCATTAATGCCAGTTCTCTGTTCAGCAGAGAATTACCTCTGGCAGGAGAGCTGCGCTTCCAGGAGCCAGCACTGACACCTATGACAACACCCAGAGACACCACAGTTTGCTCAGACTAAAGCAGGGCGAAAGGCTGTGGAAGATGAGCATACCCCCATCTTTCATGGGTGGTTCTGATCCACCCACTTCACATTTTTGTATTCCTTCAATAACAAGAATTACGGAATACCATGTAATTTTGTTCCCCTTTTTAAATCTTTTTCCCTACATCTGATAAACCATTTGTGCTAGACACATTATTTTGGCTTCCATTAAAGTCCTTAAATGGAGCTGGTGTCACCTGCGCATTATTGCAAATGACACAGGTTTCACATCAGTTGTTCCAACCAGTACAGCACCTCCAGAAACCAGCACGCAGACTGAATATTGGGGCAGCTTGTACTCATAAATAAGTTCACACCTTGAGATCAATCAGGAAATGAGGGGGATTAGCAAAGCTCTCCTCTAGCTCCTCTTTTATCCTCAGTACACGTTTTCACACCAATGGTTCTGAATTCTCTCCCATGGATGTCTTCATAAGCTTGCTATGCAGTGAGGTTGTCAACAGAGTAGGAGAGAGAACACAACCATTAACAAAAACCTAGTTTTGGGACAATGAGCCACATGAGCCATATTTAACAAGTCCAAATGCATTTTGGGTGAAAATGGAAAAAGACTTTCTTAGAATAATATTTGCAGATCTAACAAAGAAAACCATGAGTAATATAACAGGGCAGAAAAAATGGAGAATGGGGAGAAAAAAAAAAAACAAAAAAAAACAGACAAACACACAAAACGCAATGTAAAGAATATGGCCATCCCTGGATAACGTGCATGTAAGGCCAGCCTTCCCATCCCCAAGCCAAGCCCTCAAGTTTGTCCTAAACTGGGCAAAAATTTCCAAAGGTCATACCAGTACATCTTGGTCTGGAAATAAAACTGTAAACAAGTCATTCATTTTCTAGCATTTTAAAAATGATACAGTTCATTGTTAGTTTTTGTTTTGTTTTTTTTTTTAAATGAAAACAGGAAAAAGAAAATAAATTCAAAATGCAAAGCTTGTGGAAGGACTATTAGTTAAGCAGTCGTCAGCCACCATATCTAACAAGTGTCACTAATGTTCTCATCCCTCATTCACTAATGTTCTCATTCATCAATGTCCTCATTTCTTCCTATGCTCCTCCCTCTCCACAAACAGTTTTTTGGAAGCTGTATACAGAATCCCTTTAATATATACACCGCTGGAACTCAACAAACAGTATATTCAATATCTGTATTAGTGTGCCATTCAGAAAGCCTCTTCTATTTCAAATGACAGGGAGACCAAAGCCATAGAAATTAAAAGCACAATTGCTGCATTCTGCCAAACTGCAAGCAAGAAGATCTCTTGGTACATCTAAGTAAACAGATATAGTCCTTTACACTCAAATTACCCCATTTCTGTTCCTCCAAAGCCCTTCACTCCCTTAAGTGCAGCAGAACCTCCAAAATTAAGCAGTTGGGTACCTGCAATCATCTTAGGAAGGAAAAAAAAATAAATTCAATGGAGGCTCGTGAAAGCTAGATCTAGCCTGTTAAAACTACCAGTTGGACTCTATTGGATTGTTTATCACAAACAAGATAGAAAAGATGAGCAAAGAGCTCAGTCACTACAGTCAGTTTCCAATTGACATGTTTCTGGTCAAAGTGGAGTACAAGGAGCAGGGCAGGAGGAAAATGTTCAGTTAAGAGCATACATCCACTGCAAGTTCACGAGTCATTGCAATTTTCAGATCAAGCAACTTTGATATAACCAATTTAGAGTAAAAGCAGGCAATTTTGGACATTACATGCAGTGAGCCAGCCTTCAGAAATCTAATATAGTTCTTTTCTATACAGAGTACAAGACTTTGCATTCGAAGCCAGATGTCTAGCAGACCTGAAAAAATCCAGCATGAAATTTAATAAGGCTGCTGTAGCATTTCTCCTTCCGAGACATACTGCTGCAATACTATTAAGATGGCATTACCAAGGTTTATAAAGCTAACCTGACATAAGAGTCAGGTTAAATATTTGTTTTCTTTTGTTTGTTTTTAATTTAATATCCTGCATTTCCAAGACCAACCAGAAGTAAAGTTCCTTCTTGGTTTTTGTTGCACTCCAATGCACAGCCATTCAGTCACTAACAGCTACGATAATTGCTGTAATTTTCCTTCTTCTACGGGATGACTCAGGAGTGAACATCTGGGATGTCTCGCCATGTGCACGTTGGCCACTCTTTCCAGGTGACAGACCATCTGTACACTTCTCTGCTCAGCCTCAGGTTGCAGTAAACTAGCTGAGGACAGAAGAATAAGCAATCCCCAAACAACAGCTCCAGCACTGCAGCTGAGCATCCCTGCATACCTCACCATGAGCCCAGCCTCAGCTTCTGCCCAAAGCATCTTCAACAGTTTCACCTCATTTAGCTCGGCTCAGTCCTGCAGAACAGTGCTTGGCATGTACATAAGACACAGCGTTATTGCATTAGCAAAAGATATCCAGTGTGAGCCAGCAGGCTGCAAAAACAATTACTCCTCATTACTCAAAGCACCACGCCACATGCAGAAGACTGGGACCACCAACATGAGAGTGAGCTACAAACCAGGGATAGCTCAGCAAAGGATCAATAAGACGAAAAAGCAACAGGAACACACGAGAAAAGAGGCTGAGGGAACCTAGTCTGTGCTGCTCAGAGAAGAGAAAATCGAGGGGGGATGTAATTGCATCTTTCACACGTGAAAAGGAGCTCATGGAGGAGATGAAGACAGACACTTCTCAGATGTACACTGTGGAAGGCCAAGAGCCAATAATCACACATTGCAACAAGAAAAATTCAGATCAAAGCTGAGGAAAAACAATTCTTCACAGTAAGAGTGATCGAACATCAGTGAGTTGTCCTGAGAAGTGGAAATGGCTACCTGTGGAGATTTTCAAAAATCAGCTGGACAAAGACCTGAGTAAATTAATCCAACCTGATTTAACTTTGATGCTAACCCTGCTTGAAGAGCTGTAAATTAGCCTTGAGACCCTGGAGTACCTTCCAACGCATTTTTTTCTATGATTCAGAATGCACAGTAGATCCATTCTTAGCTTTCCACAATTTATTTCTACTACCTTGAAAGCTGTAACATTTCCTTCCCCTTCACCACTGGCCTCGCACACAACTCCCTCTTTTCTAGATGAAAAATTCAGGCTAGCAGATTTTAATTTATCTGAACAGCTCCAATAAGATCAATACTTGTTGGATACTGTGTTTACGTGGATTTTTCTTCCAATATGGTGGCATTTACTGAAACATACGGATTTCAGACACATCCCTATCTCATATGTATCAGCCCACTGAAGGGAAAAAAAACACAGATACATCCACAAAAGCTTTCCCCTGCTAAAACCCTAACCCGTGAGGTAAACAAAACCCCCAAAAATCTGCCCAAAGAGAAAGCACACAGACATTTGTAACAGTAACAGTGACCCAGAGCTCCATTTCTAAGTAAATATCTTTCCTGTCCATTTGTCAACACCCAGCTCCATGCACAGGGACCTATGTTAGCAAATTAGTTAAGCTAAAAGTGAATTTAAAATAACAACACAACAACTGGGAAAATTGGCATTGGGGGTCAAATACTTCAGTTTATTTTACTTGGACATGCATTAGTGCATATCATGATTACCCTTTCTAAAAACTGACTGTATTTCATTAGTTGCAATAAGGGATTAACCATCCTATAAAACTAGGACAACTACTAACAATCCTATAAAACGTTTCTTTCAGTGAAGGCTGTTTCTCAATCCTCCATAACCGGACACGTGGTCTGTGGAAGCATGCGGATGCATAGCAATAAAAAGGTCATCAGAAGCGTCAAGTGAAAATGTGAAATGCTATTTCCATTTCAGCTAGAGTATACAATGCATTTTCAGAAAGCAAAAAGCAGAACTAGAATTGACTATATTAAATAAAATCAGCATGAAGTGACTTTTTTTTTTCTTCAGGTCAAAATATGGCATCTTTTTACATAAGAGGCAAAGGAAGCAATTGTATGGACAAAAAGCAAACTCCTCAAACTTCTTTAATCTTCAGACATACACAGACTAACCTGTAGATTCATCATGAAAACATTACTTTTGTTTTAATGCATATTTCTTTACATACTAAAGAAAGATCAGCTTCTAAGCACTTCTGAATACCAAGTCCCTGATGAATTGTTCATAACCTCAACAACAAACATGAGTCCACTTAAGGATTTCTCCTTATTCAGCTCCATCAGAAGCCAGTGAAAATAATAATATTTAATTTGCAAGCTTTTTGAAGGTTGGAGGATCATTCAAATTACGATTTTCAAATAGCAAAACAATTCCAGGCTGTAGCAAACAGAAATTGAAGACCTTACAGCAACATGCACCTCTTTCCCAAGAGACTTTCAAGAGAACAGCACACATAATTAAGCACAAGTTTCCAGAAGCTGGAATGTGTAGTATAAGTTATTCCTCCCACACAGTTCTCTTAATGATTTTTTCACATCAGCACTGCAAGTAAAATACTGAGCCACAGAAATGTCTAATCACTCAAATGACACACCAGCATAAAGAAGGTAGGTGCAGTCCAGAATCACTGAGCAATGTCTATACAAAGAACACATCCAGAAAGTAGAGTAAAAGAGATTCCTATTATTCTATATAACCCAAACTTTTAACTATAAAGGTATACTACAGTATCTGTCATTCCATTTCTCATTAGATTGCTACTGCTCAAGTTAAGAATATTCAGTCTACACCTCTGTTTTGTGCACGCAGCACCACAATCACTGGAAATTTGCCTTTTGAAAAATCAGGATGTAATTATTCTAAATGCAAAAGGCGAGCTACTTTTATAAACGTCATGACAATCATACAAGCTTGTTGATGCATATTTATTGCTCATCCATTTTAGAGTTTAGTTAAGTCAGAAAACCTAAACATACTGTGAATGTTAAGCTTAAGTGAAAGCTTACCATTGTACATCATTTAGCAAAAGTTAATTATTAAAGTCCCATTTCAGTATGCAGTTTTACCAGTTTTTATGTGAACTCTATTTAACTAACACAAATTACGATAGCTGTCAACCACTAAACGTTCCTTCAATTATTTACCTAGCCTTGCCCAAATCATAACTACATCAGTTTTCCTTTTAGCAGTGAAGACGCACAAACCTCCATCCGTCCTTCGCGAGGTAGCTGAAGAGTCCGTCCACGACACTTGCGAAAAACTGCCCTCCGGTGATGAACAGAGTGTTAATGGTGACTAATCTGCCTCTTAAGTGTGGTGGAGCAACTTCTGCGATGTACACGGGCACTGTCATAGATGCTACACCTACAAGAATAAAGCAAATTGCATTTATGAAACTGAAAGAGATATTACATCCTTTTTTGTCGTGAAATACTAAGATTGGGATTGTCCAGGTTCCAGAAGATGACAAGGAAGAAAATACACCTAATGAACTCCAGAAGAAAATCCAGAGCAAATGGGCACACACACTGGCTGCTAGTGACTGCATCCCAAGTTCAAGGATTAACGCAACAATGCAAGGAATAAGTCACTAATTCACACTGTGTGTACACTGAAGTTAAATAAAATACATAAATATATTTACAGTTTTGAGATAACGAGAAGCTATGATCCCAGTAAGCATATTTAACAGAAAGTGGCTAGATAAAGGTTTTACATCAAAAGATGCAAAGAGTTCTCAGCTCTGTTATTGCTACACAGAATCGATTATTTCTGGACTTTTCTGGAGTTTAAAACTACCCCAAACACCATACTAAAAGTTCTACCACCATAAGGAGGCAAGGACTGAAGCTAAAGCACGGATGCCTTTTCTTCTGTCTTGATATTGGCAATAATTCTTGTGAATGTAGGGCTGGCTCTAAATGAGCCACTTGTGCCAAAGACAGAAATGCCCACGTGGAAGACAAACACACGCACGCATACACGAGCCGTAAGAACAGATGTCTGGTGACGTATAAAGAGCAGAGCTGAGCACAGCACACGATGGGTGCCATATCCACCAACAAATTCATGCTCATTTAAAGGAAGTTTGTATTCCTTTTTCATTAGAAGAACCAAGAGCGACATCCAACTATATATATATAACATTTTTTTGGTAAAAAAATGGAAATATGTTGGCGGCATGCACTCAGAAGCCCATTTCTCCTGAAGCCACTTGAGATACCACCTCAGTAGAGTGAACGCAACCTGACCAGCAGTGGGGACAACACTTCCCCTCGCTCATCCTCCCCGAGGCAGCCCCATCGCCTCCACCAGCACAGGCCAACGCCACCCCACAAGCTGGGGTCGCCTCACTGGGTGCACAGGTTCCTGAAGCACAGGGATGGTTTCCACCACACACAGTGGCAGAAAAGCCTCGTGGCGTAAATACTTGGCGGAGGGTTAAGCAGGCGCCCACTGCCCAGCTGGCTCATCAGACTAAGAGCACAAAATCCCCTGCAGCAACAAGGTTAGCCTGACAGAGCTGCTGGAGCCTCCCAGAGCTCGAGCGAGGAATACAAATTGTTTAATAATAAAACAGCATCAGAAGATTTTTTGTTCTGATAGGGAGATGCTTGCAGCAGCCGCTCCGTGCGATAGCCCACTTCCCGGCAGAGCTCCTGGGACACACCGGTGCCTCCTGCTGCTATTGACTCAGCAACCCACATACAACAACAAAAAAAACACATAAAATGTCAGAAGAAAAAAAAAAAGAAAAAAAAAAAAAACATTAAAAATTTATTCAACCTTTTTTCAAAGTGAACCAGAAGGCACCACAGAGAAAAGCATTCAGATGGCCTCTTGCGATATAGAAGCAAATTTTCAAACACGCCTCACCATTAGGGATGTTTCTCTTGCATCTTTCACATCAGTGTTTTCACTAATTACAATTGCAGCGATGGAGATAGCACACATATAATGGAAATGCCATTACAGGAAAGCGTAGGAGTACATCTGCTTTCTCAAAACAAAAACCATCAACCAAGGACCAGCCACAGAGACCTAGGAAAGGCTCGGCAGTAGAAGAAGCACCAAGCAGTCCCCCTGCAGTAGGAGAAGCACCAAGCAGCACGCTAAATGGGTTTCCAGTAATCACCAGGTTTGACAATTCATGGACTAGAGATGTCTGATATCTCTGGAGGGTTTCAGTTTTTTGGTTGTTTGGTTGGATTTTTTTTTTTTTGAGTCCATTTATATTTTTCTCTCCACTACTCTACTCAGAGCAATCCTCACTGAAAAGCCACAATGCCTCAAAGCTGGAAAGAAAACACTTTGCCTGCCAGTGGCTATTTAATCAGATGGGCCATAACCACCTTCCCCGCTGACTACGAGAGTGACACGGAAATGAAAGGTGATTGAATTCAGAGCAGCAGGAATGATGTGGGAGACCAAGTTCTGCCAACAAGGAGGCTGCAGGTACAGAAACAGGATTTGGTCTTGCAATATGGACTGGGGAGAGAAATATTGTTCTGCTTCCCTCTTTCAAGGGACAAGAAGAAAACCAGCCTTACATCTTTCTCTTGGAAGCTACTGGAAGTCAGTCCTGAGTATTCACCCTCCCCATGGCCTGCAAATATGGGTATCATTAAAAGCTTTAGAAAAATAACACCATTCCCAAGAAGGCTACTTCTGAAATAACCCTCCAGTGAAGCTACTTCAAGAGGTAACGATGGCAAGGTCTGTACACGGATTTTACTGGAAAGTAGCTAGAGGGACATGCACAACCAAGAAGAATAGATAACCTGTAAAAAAGCTACCTTTTACACACTCATACTTGAGGGGCATTTTAGTCCATTCAGTTCTTTCTGATGGTTGATTTTACACTGGATCTGCAGAGAAATCTTGTTCAAATTACGCCAGCCAAATCTGCTTCTGAGGCATCCCAAAAGCAGAGCCGTGCCACTGAACAGAGCACCAACAGCTAGGGCCAGAGCTGGAGCACGCCATCAGCCTTGGAGCCACTGGAACCACTGCTGGAACCACTGATAGCTGTGGGCAACACTCACCATTTACTGAAAACCTAAAGCCTGTTGCTGTAACATAAGGGTCGTGCGAAGTTTAAAACACCTTTGTGAAGTGTCTTGAACAAGAGCTGAGAGCAGAAGGTTCACTGTTTCTGCTGTGATCTTGCCAGAAAGTTAATGGCTACAGGACTTAGCAGGGAAGAGGGGAGCCCGCACACACGCAGCAGGCCAGTCACAAGCTACCCAGGGACTGCAGGTATGCAGCTGGCATTAACACAACAGTTGTAAGGATTTCTTTTCAAACCTGCAATGAACAGCACGTGATTTCTTAGAAAAACCTACGGAGTTAAGAGTAGTAGCTCAGAATCGCATAGAATTGTTTAGGCTGACAGGAAATTTTGGAGATCATCTGGTGCAGCTGGCCCAGGACCTTGCTCGTCTAGGGCAAGGTGTCCCAGCCCATGGCAGCAGGTTGGAACTAGGAGGGCTTTAAAGGTCCGTTCCAACCCAAACCATCCGAGGAGCCTATGCTTTATTACTCTTTAACCATCTTTGTGGGTGTGTGATCTCCAACCAGCACGATTCTGTGATTCTGCAGCTTCCACATCAGCTTTCTCCCCGTGACACTCTTCACACCGTTGCTGCCTTGCCTTGTTCTCTGACCTTACTGCCTCTGCTGGGTTTCCCAAAACCTACAGGTTCAAAACATCGAAACTGAAAACTCAGTTCAGCAGAAAAAAAATATCTCATCTCTGAGCCTGAAACAGAGAGCAGCCGGTTTCAGGAGATGGGGGGAGGTGATTAGGAAAGCCTCCCCAGTTTGACTGGCTGCCATCCAGCCAGCACCCATACACAGAAGCAAAGTTATTTCTAAAAAAAAAAATCACCAAGAAATATATATATAGAGAGAGAGAAATAATATATATATGCTATTCTGACACAAACCAAATTAAGGAAGAATTCATACCACTTTAAAGGAAAAAAAGCAATATTTTAGATTTGATAACATTATTCACACTACAGTTTTGCTTTCAGCCACCTCAGAATGCATTCTGCACATTTTTCTTTTTCAACTGAAGACCCGCTACAGTCTAGGAGAGCGAGTTAAATGTTAATCAACTATAAAAACATCTAAAATACATAACCAGTATTCATTATGTAGTTATTTTAATGGACAGATATTAATCAAATTTGAAAGCAAAGAACAGCTTTCCTTGCAAAGTAAATATGGCTGCAATGTAATCTTTTCTTTATCTTTCATATGAGAATGCTTTCATTTACACTTAGATGACATTTTCTAATATGCTCTCACTGTTAAAGTGCTCACACCAAATAAAAGATCCTTGCTGCAGGCAAGCATATTACTACCTAACTAATAAAGCTGATAAGTGACAAGATGTGAGGAAAAGAAAATGAAAACAATTAACTGGAAGTCTGTCAGAGAAACTATAAGCTCTACATTGTGTACCACAGCTACAAAATCTGAGAAGGGACAGCAGAAACCCCAATCTTTATCCACTGGAGTAACCAAGGCATTAGCCTCCTGACCTCGGTAAAGAATATGGTTCAGAAAAAATGTAATTGAAGGTTCTTTAAATTTAAACCACAAGATGCAGCTAATTATTGTACAGGAAACGTCAGATGACTTGATGGACTGAAATCATCATATTAAATGTATTTTCCACTTCTAAAATAGTCACTTACGACACTAATTACTAGAACTGCTACTATAATCTGCAGATTTACCACTGCAAAGCAGAGACGAGAGAGAGCACACAGCCCAATTTTAAGACAATCAATAGAAACCAGGTGTGAAAAGGCATCTTAGAATCCCATTACCATCCAGAAAGGTATTTTCAGTATGAGCACATACGCATTATAAAGAGTTCATTACGAAGTTCAGGAATGAAGTCAACAAACTTACTGACAGGAGAGTTAGAAATGATGGGATGGCTGGCTTGGGTAGATGAGGGGAGATGAGAGGAAGTGTGGGATGGATGAGTGGACCACGAGGTGGACTGAGAACTGGCTGGATGGCAGAGCTCAGGGGGCTGTGGTCAGCAGTGCAGACTAGTTGGAGGCCTGTAGCTTTTGGTGTGCCCCAGGGGTCTGTACTGGGTCCAGTCTTGTTCAACTTACTCATCAGTGATCTGGATGATGCAACAGGGCACACACTCAGCAAGGCTGCTGACACAAAGCTGGGAGGAGCGGCTGACACACCTGAGGGCTCTGCTGCCGCTCAGAGGGACCTCCACAGGCTGGAGGAAAGGGCTGAGAGGAACCTCATGAAGTTCAGCAAAGGCAAATGCAGGGTCCTGCACCTAGGGAGGAATAACCCCAAGCACAGGCTGGGGGCTGACCTGCAGAGAGCAGCTCTGCAGAGAGGGAGCTGGGAGCCCTGGTGGACAGCAGGCTGACCATGAGCCAGCAGTGTGCCCTTGTGGTCAAGAAGGTTTAACAGTATCCTGGGGTGCATTACGAAGAGTGTTGCCAGCAGGTCAAGGGAGGTGATCCTCCCCCTGGTGATCTACTCAGCCCCGGTGAGGCCTCACCTGGAGTACTGTGTCCAGTTTGGGGCTCCCCAGTACAAGGGGGACATGGAGCTACTGGAGTGAGTCCAGACGAGGGCTACAGAGATGATTAGAGGACTGGAGCACTTGTCATATGAGGACAGTTTGAGACAGCTGGGCCTGTTTAGCTTGGAGAAGAGAAGGCTGAGAGGGACTCTGATCAATGTGTATAAGTATCTGACGGGAGGGCATCAAGACAACGGGACCAGTCTCTTTTCAGTTGTGCCCAGTGAGAGGACAAGAGGCAATGGGCACAAACTGAAGCACAGGAACTTCCAGCTAAATATAAGGGGGCATTTCTTTACTGTGAGGGTGACAGAGCACTGGAACAGGCTGCCCAGAGAGGCTGTGGAGTCTCCTCCTCTGGAGATAGTCAAAACCTGCCTGGTGCCATCCTGTGCAACTTGTTCTGGGTGTCTGTCTTTGGACCAGATGATCCCCAGAGGTCCCTTCCAACCCCAACCACTCCGAGATTCTGTAAAAAGGTCGTGAAGGAGAAGCCCCAAGATAATTAGAATGATTAATTATGTATTTTAAGAAATTAGATTAATGTAGCAAAACAAAAAGAATAAAAACAAAATCCAAGCTCTTGTTCATAAAAAAAAAAATACTACGGAGATGGAATAACTTAGGCTTTTTTTTTTTTTTCAAGATCAGATAAATACATTATAAACATATCCTGTAACAACTAGGACTTCCACTACAGCTCAAATCATATCTAGCAGACAGGAGGGAAGGTGCGTCATATAAACAACAGATGAGCAACAAAAGCTGGAGACAGGATATTGAATGAGATGCACTTTTACTCCTAACGTAATAAAAAAGCTCTAAGGTACCAGGGATGTAAGTGTCTATCATTTCAACAGCATCAACAAATAACCAGCTTCAGCAGCAGCAAAAATACTGGGAAGGATTGGGAAGGATTCTTGGCAATTTTTTTGGTGTTGCTGTATTGATTACCAAAAAGGTTCATAAAACAAAGAAACAACACACCCCACAACTCATAATTGTCAGCCCTTCGTGCTTGGGGAATAAAAAAGGCTGATCATTAATATGAAGCACTAAGGAAGCCCTTACAGGAATTGGTGCCTGTGTGTCATTTTGTCATTCTGTCTCTCCTTCCCACCAGCTTGTACCAATCCTTTGCACCAACACAACTGAACCCACTGGTAAACCAGCTCTGTTACCATGTGTGGGTATCCCCCTGCCCACACAGGCTTTTATACCACTAATCTCCCTTAAATAGTTCACCACAAGATCCAAAGCCTGTACTGACCCCATTGGCAGAACCACACATGGTAACAGAGATTGGCCTAAACCATCTTGGGACACCACACCATCTACTTCCAAACTAAAATCAGGACGTGAATCACAAAAAAAAATACAAATAGCAAAGATATTCCATCCTGTTTCAGTGCTCTCACAGTCCAGTAGTAGAGCCATTAATCTCCATTAACATCAAAGAACAGTCAGAGCTCATTACAGAAATTTCTGTTGTTAGAGGTTCCAAATAAATAAGCAGAAACAGAAATTACTGAAACATTTCATTTCAGGAGGGAATGCCTCATTCACTGGGAAGGCATTCTTCGCTGACATGTAAAGGTGCACTGAGATACTTAAAAAAAACATAACTCTTATCTTGGTTAAAATATTCTCTATCACATATCTTAAGATGAACTGTCAAGAGCAAATTTTCATTAAAATGTTAAACTTTAATGCAAGTAACTTTAAATTTCGCTTCATTAAGAAGCTGCCTGTGGTGGTTTATGCTACTTGTAAGGGTTCCAAGCAGCTGTAGCAAATGGCTCCCCAGATGGAGGATTTGTGGAGGCCACTTGATAAAGAAGTGAGTTCATGGAGAAGAGAATCAGCAATGAAATATTAATAAACAGCTGAAAAGATGTTATGCTATGAGAAAGTTGGAATAGGAATTCAAGGTGGGTGAAATGTTTTGGTTTTAATTAAATAGGAAATCTGATAAACTTCTTATGTCTTGGACACTGGACATACAATTTAAATTTAATGTCTTTAAACATTACTGATTCCAGAAGTAGATCAGATTATACAGACACTTTCATCAATAATTTTCTTTCTGCAGTATTCCCACAAATTACAGTATAAGGTTGATACTTCATTTCTGACAAGAAGGGCACTCTTGTCATTACATAATTTCAGAACATTTCTCGCATCTGAGTAGTAATATTCAAAGGGATAAGGGCAGGAAACACATTAACTTTGTGAAAGTAGCAGTGAGTTCCACAGTAATCCTATATTCTTGATTGTCAGCCTCAAGAAGAACCATTTAAGTAGTTTGTGGGAAGAAGGATGTCTATCATTAACGAAGGACACGTTTTAACCACAAAGGGTATTTATTCTAAAAGACCATTAGCTTTCAAAAACACATATGTGAGCTGGAACAGTCACCAACCTTTATTCTACAGGCAGCTCTGAAGCATATTGTAAAGTCATCACCAATTATAAGAATTCACCAAAACAAAAATTAAGCCTTTCTGTAGTCTTGTAGAGTCCTTGTTACAGTTAACACTTCAGTTTTCAGTAATGACAGTCAGCCTGAGGGGATATTAGAGTGCCTCATTAAACAAGCTAATGGGAAATATTTGAGAAAGCAGCACATTTGTACACTGTTCTAGTACACTAACCACTTGCCTAGCAGATAAAGCTAAAATCTTCATTGAAACAGCTCTTATTTGAGAGCAAATATCAGGGAAAGGCTCATGTCCCCACTAATACCTAAGCTCTCCACCCACCACGCGTATCTAGTAAAGGCATTAACAGCAGTTAAAAATGGTTACTGGAAGTTGTATCAAGGATGTTTGGCAGAACTCAGCTACAGCAGAGCTCTGAAATACGTCAGCTCAGTGGGACAAAACACTAGCACTGAAAGCACATTAATCTGTGAGAACACAAATCTCAGTAACCAGCAGATTTAAGCGCAGCTCCTCTACACTGGGGGTCTAACGTCAGCAGACTTCACCAAAGTCTTGTACTTTACTTAAACACTAATTTATCCAAGCAGAATGAGCTGTTTCATCTTAGAGAAACTGTATTGTTGAACATCTAATACACAAAGTTGTTGCTGACGCTTATGTTCTTATCCAGACACTGACCCAAACCAGACTGACTATTATTATTAGTGCCAAAAACCTGTGTTGTTATATAGCGTCCAACTTGGAAGGAGTCCAATTCCCTAAAGAATCTGAAGGAAAATAAATGAAACTCTTACCTAACTGATATCGTTTCAACTGTATACAGCAACCTTATCTTAATGAGACAGAATGAATAACTCTTTCTGCTGTCCACTTGAAGACTCATCATTGTCATGGATATCAGTAGAGATCAGGAACATAGAATCATTATTCAGAAAGAAAAAAAAATAAGATAAAAAGATAAAATAATAAGTGTGCCACTAGAAATAACCACAACTGTCATATTGTAAATGCAAAACCAATTGAGATACCATTAATCTTCGTGAATTGCATCACATGCATAAACTCTCCTTTGATCAAAAGCTACAGATGCAAACCCAAATCTTTGGAAAAAAGAAAAAGAGAGAGGGAAAAAAAAAAAAGAGAGAGAGAGATGCCGAGTACAACTCTTGTGTAACAAAAGTGCTAAGATCTTTCTCTAACATCTCCAGGGCGGTATCTGGCAAGAATAGTATAAAGAAACCACCTATCATAGCAGACACACGACTATCTAACAAACCCAGTAATCATGAAGGAACTATTCATCACAGGAACTATTCAAATGGTTACAAAATGGGGAAAAAATGAGCCAAGACACTTCAGGCAAGATTGAAAAAAGCCTACCATTTACAGGCTAGAGCACGAAAGTTTATGAAAATAAAACCTAGTTTGTTCAGTTTGTTACTTAGCTTACTAAAATAAAAATTAAACCTGAAATCAGACATAAAAATTTGCAGGAATCTTTAGTGGCTTTTATAACTCACATAGAGTAAATATTATCCACAGCCAGAGAACTGCAAGCATTCAGTTCTATCAACTACCATCTGCATGCTGAAGGCAATACAAGACATGCCACAATCAGTGGACAGCTAGAGAATACGTAGGAGAGCTAGAGGGGGAAAATACAATTTTCACAATAGGAGGAAGGGAATTTTTCACAAAAGCAAATAGGAGTGAGAAAGTTTTTAAGGTCAGATGAAAATTAATATTTAAAAGCATTGGAACCACTTCAATTACAGGGTTCCCATTCAACCTCAGTGTAGTGGGTTTACGTGGCAAGGTTTTGGTAGCAGGGAGCCATAGGGGTGGTTTCTGTGAGAAAGATCTAGAAGCTGCCCCATGTTTGGGAAGGGCCCCATTGTTTTCCAGATCCGAGCCAATAAGCGATGTTGTTTTTCGCCTCTGTGAGAGCATATTTAAGACAGGGAAAAAACGCTGCGCCACACAGCAGCCGGGAGAGTGAGAGGAGTGAGGAACAGCCTTGCGCCAAGGTCAGTGTAGAAGGAGGGGGAGAGGTGCTCCAGGCGCCGGAGCAGAAGTCCCCTGTGGCCTGTGGTGAGGACCATGGTGAAGCAGGATGTCCCCCTGCAGCCCATGGAGTACCACGGTGGAGCAGGGTTCCACGCTGCAGCCCGTGGAGGAGACCACGGTGGAGCAGGTGGCCCTGCACCGACGGAGGCTGCCGCCTGTGGAAGACCCCTGCCGGAGCAGATTCTGGGCCGGACCTGTAGCCCGTGGAGAGGAGCCCACGCAGGAGCAGGTGATCTGGCAGGAGCTGCTGCCCGTAGGGGAGCCAGGTTGGAGCAGTTTTCTCCTGAGGGATGGACCCCGTGGTACGGACCCATATCTGGAGCAGTTCTGGAAGAGCTGCTGCCTGTGGGAAGCCCACGCCGGATCAGTTCATCAAGGACTGCATCCCGTGGGTGGGACCCCACAGCACAGGGGACGAGAGTGACCGAGAAGGAGCGGCAGAGAAGAAGTGCTGTAGACTGACCATAACCCCCATTCCCCGTTCCCCTGCGCCGCTCGGGGGGAGGAGGTGGAAGAGGGTGGATGGGGGGGGAAGGTGCTTTTGGTTTTTTTTTCTTTGTTTTCTCACTTCTCTCGCTTGTTAGTTGTAGGCAATAAATCTTACTATCTCCTTATGCCGAGTCTGTTTTGCCCGTTACAATAATTATTGCGTGATTTTCTCGTCCTTATCTCAATCCTTGAGCCCTTTTCACATATTTTCTCCCCATTCCTCTTTGAGGAGGGGGAGTGAGAGAGCGGCTGTGGTGGAGCTCGGCTGCCCACTCGAGCGGAACCACGACACTCAGCCTCAACGTTAGTACTATAGAACAGTTCCTTTGGGGCATAAATTTAAACATATATATTTTATCCAAAGTCACTTTAAGATTATTCAATGTTACATTAGTCCAAAAAGATGTAAAGAGAAAATCTAGTGTGAGTGTCAAAGTCAGGAGAGACTGGGATTTAATTAAATGCAGACAAAATACAGGCCTGCGTGCACCTCATGAAGTTCAACAAGGCCAAGTGCAAGGCCCTGCAGCTGGGCCAGGGCAATCCCCAGCACAAACACAGGCTGGGCAAAGATGGATTGAGAGCAGCCCTGAGGAGAAGGCCCTGGGGGTGTTGGTGGATGAGAAGCTCAACATGAGTAGGCAACGTGTGCTTGCAGCCCAGAAAACCAACCATGTGCTGGGCTGCATCAACAGCAGCACTGCCAGCAAGGCAAGGGAGGGGATTGTGCCCCTCTGCTCTGCTCTCATAAGACCCCACCTGGAGCCCTGTGTTCAGCTCTGAGATCCCCAGCACAAGAAGGACATGGATCTGTTGGATTGAGTCCAGAGGAGGGCAATGAGGATGATCAGAGGGCTGGAGCACCTCTCCTGTGAAGAGAGGCTGAGGGAGTTGGGGTTGTTCAGCCTGGAGAAGAGAAAGCTCCAGGGAGACCTTACAGCAGCCTGCCAGTGCCTAAAGGGGCCCTGCAGGAAAGCTGGGGAGGGACTCTTTGTCAGGGGGTGTAGCGATAGGACAAGGGAGAATGGCTTTAAACTAAAAGAGCGGAGATTTAGATTAGATATAAGGAAGAAATTCTTCACTCAGAGGGTGGTGAGGCCCTGGCACAGGCTGCCCAGAGAAGCTGTGGATGCCCCATCCCTGGAGGTGCTCAAGGCCAGGCTGGATGGGGCTTTGGGCAACCTGGGCTGGTGGGAGGTGTCCCTGCCCATGGCAGGGGGTGGCACTGGGTGGGCTTTAAGGCCCCTTCCAGTCTAAGCTATTCCATGATTCTGTGATATGTCTTTTTTTGGGTCACTTACAGAGCTATCAATATGTATTTAATAATTTGAAGTTTTCAACATTGAAATGGATTTTCTCTTTTTTTTTCTACAATGAACCAGGTAGGAATAGATTTGTTATTTCTGGAACAGCATTTCTACGAAACCCAAAGGGGAAGAAAAGCTCTTTCAAAAAATATACATATATGCACATAGGCAGGGAAGAGAGTATCACTGATTTTCAATACTGGATTTGCTATGGCTCTCTACACCTGACAGGTACCAAAAATTGTGATGAAGTATGTTTCAGAACCATTAAAAGAAAACAAGACTATTAGCCCTAAAAAGCTATTAAAAAAAAAACAAACAAACTACTAAAAGCACTGAGGTAGACAGACTCTGTGAACTTAAGCTGTGGAAAATACTTCATTGTGAAACAGTGAAGCAGCATATATTTACTTACAACTCAGTGAAACTTTTCTTTTTTAGCCATAGTACTGAGCTTTTCACGTCAGGAAAATAAGAGCATTTTATTTTTCTTCCACTTAAAAACCAGAAATACAGCATAGTTTTCCTTATGATGGCTTGTATAAACACATAAGACAGACTTTATTTCATTGTTTTGAAAGCGAAGCTTTAAGTTTTAATAAATAGCAATTGGTATCAGGAGTGCTTTGCTATAGACTTCTGTTAGCATGTGCAGAGCTTGCATAGTACAGCTGCTCACTTATATCTGGGAAAAACAGGCAGGTGAGCATGGCCAAGGCACAGGGAGAGATAAGGAGCTGCTTCCTCAGCCGGCCGCTCCTCCCCTCCCAGCAAGGCAGAGGATCAGGATGTGGATCTGCACCCGAGCAGCTCCTTTCCCACTCTGGCCTTGTCATCTGGTGGCTGACGTGGCCTTGTGCTAAGGCACGGGATCAGCACAAGCAGGAACAGAGCAGACGTCCAGCTGGTTCTGCTGACTCAGCCCAGCAAACAGCAACTTTCAGCCAGGAAGCATTGCCTTAGAGTGACCCTGAAAGACTTGGCAGAACCCATCTGCATAACCATTCATTTATGCTAGAAAGCCAGCATTAAAACAGTGCAATCCTTACATGTTTGTTTAAAAAAAAAACAAACAAACAAAAAAAAACAAAAAACAAAAACAAAAAAAAAAAAAAAAAAACACACACACACAAGAAGAAAACCTACATACACACAACCCCACGACAACGGCAGTTGAACATTTCAAGGCTTAGGGAAGATTTTCTGTGCAGATAAATTTTATTTTTAGAGGACAAGGTTAGGATTTGGAAGTTACACAGTAAATGAATACCCCTTTTACCCATTTCCACCTTTGCACTTCTGTTTATAAGCCACTTTTTCTGTCCTAGTAAAGTGATGCTTTATCCAACTTATGGAAGTACCCAGCTTTACCCAACTCTAAGGAAAGTGATATTTAAAACAAACGAGGCAAGCGTCAGAAGCTGAACTCGAGAATCATGCCTTTAACTTAAACTGGAAGCCCTACATCTTCAACTAAGAAATAACTTGGTTTTAACTCTGTTTCTACAAGAGCAATTATTAAAACAATTGAGCCGGTTAACTTTTCTGTTCACTGCTTTAGGTTTCACTCAGTTAACTGAAAATCCAGCAATGGACTCCAAACACGTAGCTTAAGATGAAGAGAAGAATGTGGTTTCTTAGTAACCACTTGTCATTAATTTCAAAAACAAATCTAGAAAGAGTAATTTCATTGCAAACTTAGTATTTTAGAGAAAAATTATGGAGTAACATTGAATGTGTTCACACACTCTTCTGGAAAGCCAGAATATTTATAAAAATACTCTGTCTAGTTTACATTCCCAGTAATTCTTTGTCTACAACACGTAAATACATCACAACTATCAATGAAGAAAACCATATTTTAACACAAATTACTGTATTTAGTTACCCAGTTATGCAAGACACAGGATCATTTCTAGGAAGACAGGTATCAGTTACAGGGCTTTATAGCTATTACTCTGAAGAGAAAAAAAAAAAAAAGAAAAAAAAGAAAAAAGCCTTTCTAGCCTTTAACAACCTAAAACACAATTTTCAAAAATAAGTTTCAATTATATCATTATAATGCAAGTATAATGCATTTGTGAATGTAAGCATAAGTATCATTGTCATGAAAATACGTCACAGTGAATGTTTTTTCTTTCCGTGGTAGATATTTCATTCACAGTGTTGTGTCTATGTGCTACATTTAAAACAAGTGATCCATGTAGAAATAATAAAACACATTTTTGACCGTACAGAAAAAAAAAAAAATGGTGTCTTCATTTGCAACACTAAACATTGGTGTGGGGGGATAGAAATCAATGTAAAACTTCTTCCTCAAGATAACTACAGGTTTTGCATGCTAGGGAGAACAAGGGTGTTCCCAGTATACACAGGTTAAGTCAACACCGTGAGTTTATAGTCCAGGCACTGCACATTTCCTTGCTTTATGAGAAGTGGCCTGTCAAATACCTAGCTGCCAGGCAAGTCCTCCCCAGGGTCTGGAGCTTCCCATTTCAATTATAGTTGCCTGGTGCCAGTGAAATGTGACTGTAACAGGAGATGGACCTGACAAGATGGAGAACCCCAGGTGAGGATCTCCCACGTAACGTGGTTAAGTCCCAGAAAGGATTTTGGCTGCTACAAGGACCTTGCACTGAAGCATCCTCATTAGATGGAAATTTCATCAAACCAGTGCTGAACTCCCTCAGGCCCCGCAGGCTTACTCCTAGAAGTGGCTTGTGATGGTCTAGACCAGCAGTCACAACTGCAGGGCGAGGTGATGATTCACTCAAGCTGTCAAGGAATACAAGGGTACTTCAGCCTGTTTTGGTGTGCATTTACTTCCCTTGGTTGCTTGTGCTGGCAAAAGAGAGATGTTACATGTGAAAAATGAGGCTGCTGTATCCACAGAAGATGACAAACAAGAGCTGTCAAGCGCTGAAGGGAAAAAAGGAACAGATCAGCTACTCCATTATCAACATCTAAAGGGCAAAAGCTGAGGAGTCTCAAAACTAATCAGGAGCAGGCAGGAAGAAATTACTGCCAAATTTTCTCAGGGCAGTGGACTGCCAAAGAGCTTCCTAAAAACAAGCCTCCAGGCCTTGAGGGAGAGACTGGTGGTAGACAGAAAATCCCAGGAAAGCCTGGGAGATGTTACCTTCATGGCTTTCAGCTTCTGACAACTTGCAGTCTCTTAGACACATCCTGATGGACAGACATCTTCCAAGCAGCAGATGTAATCCTGCTAACAGGATTGCTTTATTTAAAATTGAACCTTGCAGAGCTTGTTAATAATAGTGCTCAGAGGACAAGGATGCAAAACACCAGCTCACAGCATGAGGAGCACAGGTCCTGGGCCACCCCCACAGAGAGGCTCTTCCCTTCCCCGTGTTTGTGCTCAGGGCACATTAGTGGTGGAGAATTAAGACAGGGCTGGAAGCCAGCCTGCAGTCAAAGGTGAGCAGGCATCCTAATGACCTCAGTAAGTTTTGTTAATTGTTACAAGACCCTGGAAACTCCAGGCTCCCTAACGATGAAAAGGAAGTAAAGATGGGTATCCAAAATGCCCTCTGCAACACTGAGCACTGTACCGATTCTCTCATCTGGCAGTCTCCTCCTTACTGGATGTGGGCAGCAGGGAAGGGAAAAGCAGCAGCTTTAAGAATTAAGAGTTGTCATTCAACATGGCGTATCTGACAGAACCTCAGTCCTGTTAACACAGATGCAGTAAATATCCTTGTTAAGACAAAATCCACTCTTCCTGTGAATTGTCCTGCTCCAGCTGTAATACATCACTGTAAGTCGTAAGATGACTAAACAGACAATGAAACGTGCTCCTCTTTAAGTGTGCCAACTTTCAGCCTTAAGTGCCTCATCTTTTTTGTACTCTGAATCACAGCTGCTACAGTCTCTTGTTAATTTTATGAACCTCCTTCGTGCCTGCTTCTGCTGATACACAGATTGTCCTGAAAACTGAAAGCTTTACAGGTAAAAATAAAGCCACTTTCTCTTTTGCAGGGGGAAGACATTCTAATGTCAGGTTCAAGTCTTAAATGAAAACACTCCTGCCACAAACCACCACCAAGAAAAACGACTGAGGCCAGGATCTCTCTGAAATACAAACTTCACAAGCTCTGCACTTGCATCATTACTCTGCCTTTGCAGAGAAAAGTTATGAAGAAATTTTCGTATTTGAGGACAACTGACAGTCCTAACACTAAAGCGGAGAGGGAGCTCTGAGTCCTTGCCGAGCTCTTTGTGAGGTAACTCTATGAAGTACTGATTGTGTCTCATCTTCTTTTTCCCTATAACCTAGTCATATTTCACCTGATCTTTTAATTAAAGTTTTCATAAAGCAAGATCTAACTGGAACATCAATTATAGCAAAATCTAGCTACAGATAATTGAATTTTCATTCAAAAGTGGAAAAATTGCTTTACATTTTTTCAAACATCTGTTTTGTTTTTTTTTTTCCCCCAAATCAAAACAGTACGGATTGCTAACAATACTGCAAAAAGGGCAACATCAGGAGGCAGAATTAATTATCTACTGGAGAAGAACTCATTAAACTGAGCACGAAGAGTAACTGTGAGTAGGAAAGAAACCAGTCATGAGAGCTTCTAATAAAGCACCAAGAACTGGCAACAAAGGACCAAACAGCTCACGGGTGACTGGATTTCTGAATTCCTTATTACCCTCTCCTACCTTCCCAGTTAATACCATTTATATTTGTACACAGTAAGAAACTAATAAAATACCAGAGTCTTTTCCCTATAAAAACAGTTTTATAATCCACTGCAAAGCTGCTGCTGACAGGTTTATATGTAGATAAGGCCTGAAGGAAGTCTCTGTTCTAGCAGCATGCTGCTACTCTTGGACTGAAGATGACTCCTTTAATAGTAGAACCCCAGTCCTTAATGCCTGTGACCTCCTGCAGTACTGTGACAAGAAAAACTTCCCAGGATCTGTTTCCAATGCAGAGCAGCTGCTTTCAGCACTGCAGATGCCTACTGTTCATTACCTTCAGGTGCAGCGTGACCCACCTTTCCAACACGGTCAAGTTCACATCCATGTTCATCCGCTCGCTCTGAGATTATGTTGCTCTCCTTTCTTAGCTTAAAGGACTTTTTAATTGCTAAGACGTACAGACCCTTCACGTACTGTTTCAGCACATCACAGCAGAAAAACTCAAGCTTAGCTGGAAAGTACCACAAGCATTCAGTAACAAAGTCCTTTAATGAATCTTGTGCTGACTGCTTGTAAGGAATAGAAAAGGCTCATGGGAGTAATTGAAGAATTACAGCAGTTAATGATACAGCATGTCAGGTTAAATTCTGGAAATTACAATCTACGTAACTCCACTGAGATGCATCTTAAAAACATTTTTATAGACCTGAGTTGATTTAAGGTATCTTTTCTGAGCAATGACAAGTATCTGACAATTTGTATATGTATCAATGAACACATGCTTTGTGTTTCCAGTTAAACAGAACAGCACACAGTTACAGAGCCAAGTGGGAATTATATAACAACCAGTAATTGTAAGATTTGCAATAAATAATTTAAAAGCATTTCAGTAAGAGCTAGAGCATCAGGCATCACCAGGCACAGCACTGACTACTGCCACTGGGGGTACTGCCTGCCAAACACATGGGACGGAGAGGAAGCCAGAGAGAAGAGGTCTGACTGTAGGAGAAGTCTGAGAAATGGAAAATCTACAAAGTGCATTCACATAAATCATAATGTTGAACAGATCACCACTGATGGAATTACAGATTTCTTTTTATTATTTTTAGTTTTTAAATAAGGTGTCGTTCACCTGCAGTTCCCAGAATGCCTTCCAAAAATGCAAGCAAACATCAATCAGCCCCACCTTACAGAATGGCACCTGAAGGCACAAAGTGCCACTATTACTTTGAAGTCAGGTCACCAGGCAGCAACAGATCCAGGAGTTACAGACCAATCTCATGTTCACTTCACAAATACCAGTACATTTGACATTTGGGGTCTCGCAAAGCGCAAGTGAGGCCTTTCAGCAGTATAACAGGCATTTTCTTATTGCAAGCCTTAAGTTCACCAGCTTACTAAGTAACAAATTAAAACAGCTATGTGTATTTATTTAACGTAACACAAGGCTTGTTGTAATTCAACCTCAAGACCATAAAACTGTATGACACTGCACAACATCTTGCCATAACATGAAATATTGCAAAGATGAGTTCAAGGGCATATGTCTCTTGTCCTTTGCATCAGCATGAAATATGTTTCTTTTTCAGGATTTATTGCTGCTACAGCACGCAGCATCACTGGGTGGGTTCCAGCTCTTAAGACAGGCAACCCAAGTTGGCATTTGCACTGGCAAAATTTTTTATGACTTAGAAAACTTAGATGGCTATAGATCCCATAACAGGACAAATTTCCAGAGCACAGAACACACAAAGCAGTTGTGAAAATGAAATGCAGCAGACCAAACACATTTCAGTCTATTATTGCTTCAGGGTTGTATGTATTTTTGTGACAATGCAAATTGAAATCCAATCCAGAGCAATGGTGTAAAGGAGACACAGCAGACCGAACACTTCCCGGTCCATTACTGCTTTAGGGAGACATGTATTTTAGTGCTGATAACACATAACAAATAGAAATCTAAACCAAAACGAGAAATATATTGCTTCTGAATGATTCAGCTACACTGGGAACATATTTACACAAGACTGAGAAGTAAGCACACAGGCTTTTTTTTCATGTTTTACTGCAACTTACTGAATCATTTAGTTTAAGCAAGAAACAGCATTTCCGCAAGCAAAATGTCATACAAGACAAATGTAAGCATTTCCAAAGAAATATTACACACTTCATCTTCAAATACCAACTTAAAAGTCTTAGAAACTTCCCTAACAATTCTTTCTGAAGTTGTATTTTTCAGCTGTAGCTCAGTGTGACATCCGTATCTACCTTACTTTCCTAAGAACCTGCGATTACCTGATGAGCAGATTCACATCTCCTGTAAAGTACTGTACTAATTAGTAGTTTATCAAGATCGTGAGACAAAGTAATTAATGTGGCAGTAATGACAGTGGAATCACGCCGGCTGAGGGCTGGTGAAGGAGTGCTGAATTAGGCCTCTTGAAGTTCTCTCTTACTCATTGCCACGGCTCTGATGAAAACCAGTTACTCTCTGTAGGTGTTAGACCTCCACGTTATCTAAGCCAAAAAACATACATCCCTACGTGATAAAAATTTAACAAAGGGGAAAGAATTAGGCCAAGAAACATATGCTACCACTACAGAAAAATCTGAAGAAGCAAAAAACTGCTCCATACCCCAAAGCAGCTCTTCATACCTTCTGTCCTCCAGAGCCCAGCTGTGGAATACATCCCCGAAGCAATCACTCTGACCACCTGCACAAGTGGTTTATGTTATCCTTTTGCATAGCCACCTTCCATTACACTTT
Organism: Netta rufina; assembly: GCF_964035555.1. Classification (NCBI taxonomy): domain Eukaryota; kingdom Metazoa; phylum Chordata; class Aves; order Anseriformes; family Anatidae; genus Netta; species Netta rufina. The sequence continues at coordinate 191,609,982 of NC_140123.1, forward strand.
TTTCCTACCACAGAAACACAACCAATTCCTAATTAGAATATCCCCCAATGTCATTGCATACCATGCCTTGATCCTTCCTGTGCATGCTGGCACAGAGGCTTCTCTGGATGTCTGGATTCTGGCCTCCCAACATGACTGCCTAGGACACCTGGACCACAGATCCCTTCTCACCAACATAGGCCAGGAAATACAGAGTTTGCAGATGGGTTACTGACGTACAATTATTGCTGCTTCAACTCTCACACTTCCAGTTCTCCCTTCTACAGGCCAACATAGCAGGCACGGTTCCCTTTTATCCCCGTCCAAATGAAGTTCCCTCATTGGCAAAACTTGGCGATAAAGAAGCTTTGGCAACAAGACAGAGATAAATGGAAAAGCTGAGTATTTTTACTGTGTAGTGGTCCATAAGAAGTCCTCATCACACCTAGCATGTAGTTTCACTTCAGGTACCCTGGAAAGAGGAAGAAAAGCAGAATCCACACAAAAGACAGCAGGCTAACAAGCAGGGCATGCTTGCCCTCAGCCAGCCAGCCCACAGCCATGAGTACTTAACACCTCAGCAAAGCATCCAATGAAAACAGTCACACACACAAATCCACACTCATGGACAAAAGATGTCCATATTCATAGACAAAAGATGTAAGGCAGCATATGACCGTGAGCATCTGGCTGACAACTAAACTAGCCCAAAACAGGTTAAGATTCTAGGTAAGGAAAAACAGAAAACACACAAGGTGCCTAAGAAGTTTCACCACTATAGGGCAAATTGCTCAGAATTAACTTCTGAATACACTAAACATAAGTATTCTAAACAGGTGGCTCAGATCTTGCTAAAGATACGATTGATATTACCGAGGAGAAAGCCCTGCTGGTCTTAAGTTACCAAGTAAAATCTTTTCTGCACTGCTGTGTGTGTTAGCTCAGAGCACCATTTCCGTCTGAGCAAGGGAGCACTCCACATCTAAGAGGATAATGATTAATCACCCAGATAGCACTTGGGTGTCAGGCAAAGCAATTAACTTTGAGTCAGGGAGAGGCCCTGCAGAGTGATACAACAGGCAGCTTTTGGCTCCAGGGAATAAAGATTCAGAAATAGGTGGGGACAGGCAGAATCAAAGCCAAAGCACGAGCTGCATCTTTCCTTATTTTACAAGTCACCACCAGCAGACACAAATGAAAGCAAAAACAACAACAGAGCTTGACCTAAAAATTATACATTAAAACCAAAGCCTTTGCAGAAGGAGAAGCACACAAGCTGTTGATCATGTTAACATTTTGTTTGTCCTCCCCTACTAAAACGGCAGGCTTGGAGCAGGAGAAGAGGGAAGCACTGAACCTTCAGGACATTAGGACACGCAGAGGTAATTACAAAGAGTGTACAGGTGTAGGCAGCCCTCCCCTGAAGCCAGAATTTTAGGATAAATAGCACCTTTCTAGCCAAGCTTTCAGATAATTTAGTAAGCACGTTCCCATTTACTAGAAGAGAGAAACCAAAGAGAAGTCGGTGTTATTTGTGTGATGCTCTACACTATGTGAGAGCTCCTGTGCTGATTTCTGCTACACACACCAATAATTTTTCCCAGGAACGTTCCAGTTAATCATTACAATAGAAAGAATCTACTTTCTGTGCCCAATTCCTCCTCCTACTCAAGAACAATACACAGCACAAAACCAGACCCTGGTATTTGGCTCTAAATGTTACCACAGTGACCAAATCCCCGGGCTAAAAACATCCTGAATGTCTATGCGCGACATTTTGCCTTTTCCACCCCTTTCTTCAAGATCCTGAAGCTGTTGTCCAGATGTCTCTGGCTTTCCATCCGAGCTGATCCAATGTGAACTGGACTGGTGAGGTCAGCAGCACCTATGATTAATGCAGCAGCAGGGAGCCTGTGAGGCAAAACTCTCAGCTGGTGAGCTCAGTAGTGAATAAAACTGGACTTACCTTTTCCCCTCAGGCAGATTCCCCATTCCTGCGCTGATATAGCTACTACTGACCTCAACAGTCCAGTAATCAAGGACCTGTAAACAAATAAAAAAGGTCACTTTTACGTAAATATTTGCTGAAGCGCATGCTTGAAGTACAGGGGTTTGGTGTCTGCCTGTACGTCCTCCATGCTCCTGGTGGCCTCGTTCATCTCCTGCCACACCACCCTGCCTGGATGTCAGGCTGCCAGGATCCATCACAGCAACCCTAAAAAAATTCACCAACCAAATCAAGGGAGCAAGTATTTAGTGGCAAATTCCCTTGTTGGTTTTTTTAATCCTTAGCTTCACAGATTAAACAAAACTTCCTAAATATACAGCTATAAACAGAAAATTAAGGTAGAAATAACAATCAGGCAGTTATTCCTAACTGGCTTAAGATTTATGAATGTAGCACATTGACCTGAAACTTCATTATACAAAAAAAAAAAAATATGTTAACAAAGCGTTTCTCTCCTATTCTTATACGTTCCACAAGTAGGTAGACTCCACAGTGGCACTGCCTCTGACTCGAAGCATCTAACTTCAGGATCCTGAATCCTCCTCGTGGGTCTCTCTTCACCGTCTATCCAAGACCATAGGCTCCCCATTTTCAGTGCTCCCTACTGCAATTCAGATAGATGTTCAGTCAGACAGCAAAAACCTTCCAGCACATCACACAAGCAGCTCCATGCTTCAGTTTTATTTCTGGATTTCCAAAGCTGCTCCAGCTTCACTACCACAGCCCTCACTAACATGCTTGGTTTTCTACCAGTTCTCCTTTTGTATCTATCTATCTATATATAAAAAAGCTCATCAGGAGTAAGTCATTTATTAAACATATTTATTAGCTTTTCCCTCCAAACATTTCTAAGCACCTATAAGGAAACCTAAGAGGCAGCTCGGAGCAGGGCACAAACCAGGATGACTACCATCATTTTCAAGTATTACCAATACCTAGTAAATTTTTCTGTTTGATTATAATCAATGCAACCTATAGCTTCAGAATCGCGGCACTAACCTGATAGCAATGCATCAGCCACTGTAACAGAGTCATTAAATGACACTTCGTTAGGGTCACCTACAGGTTTTCATGACTTTATCAGCATGAAGAGAAGAAAATGGTGAGACAGAAACTATAGAGATCAACCAGCAGGTTGAAAACAAAAAAAAATCCTACACACCCCTACTCATTAATGGTGCAGTCAGTCCAAGACAGGCTTAAATTTCAAGCTGTTGACATCTTCAGTTATGTATAAGTTCAAAGGTCATACCTGGTAAACCGAGAGCAGGAGTGCTACAACTATGAAAATATACCTAGAAAACTATCAGAAGTTACTAAGCAGGATAAAAAATAAAATTAAAAAGTGGTAATAGTATGGAAGGATATCCGGCTTCTCCATGTTCATTTAGAAGAACAGCATGGAGGAAGTTGTTCCCTTAAGATTTCTCAGGGCACTCCAGACAGCCCTGGTGGGGCTAGTTTTCAATATATATATATATATATATTCTTTTATTTTATTTTTGTCTTCTTGGCTGAAAATCCTGGCCAAGAAATTTGAGAACTAGACCTGTTATGAATAATGAAAGATACATAGATAGAAAACTAATATGAGAAAGATTTGCAAGTAGATTTTTCAAGGAATTGTAGGGTCTTGTTGTCATTCTCGTACAGATTGAGTATTTGCAGAATGGAGAATTTCTCAAGAGCAATCAGAAATTAAAGTCCTTTTTCTATTGACACGTGCCAGTGATCTCTTCGGATGAGTTTCTCTCATGGCTGGAACATGTTCCCAATTTACTGCAAGACTGCAAGCCAGATTGTACGGGCAATGCAAGGTGTGTGATACCAGGCATGCTCTCAGTCCTTTTCAGTTTGAAACTCATTGGACTGGGCTTCCAAATCAGGACAAGACAGCAGAAGATTCATGGCCACACACGAAGACGTTCCTAAAACTCAACCTTCCTTTTCCAAAGCGATTACGTCCATGGGCTCACTACAACCACAGCTGCTGGCTTTGCCTTCCTGAAAGCTCACAGCAGAAGCTACAGTGGAGAAAATCATGCACATGATGCCCCAAGCCAAATGAGATTTTGGAAACAGAAGGGCTGTAACTCCATGTTTCTGCCCAAGACAGAAAAGGTTAGCCTGCAGAAAATTCCCACTTCTGAGAAAGATTGGAAACTCTTGCCTTACGGCTGCCACTGAGAGCGTAGATTTCGCAGAATATTTAAGTTTGTCTAGACTATGAAAATATGGGCTACTGCCAGGTGAATCTCATTTGGGGCACAAATTTTGTTCTGCACAGCAGGTCTGCCACCATTTCTGACTTCTGTGTGCGTGTGCCTAGATCAACCATCACTTTCATGCTTACCTAGCTGCAGGTGCTCAGCTGGCTGCTTGTTATATCAAAGAGCCCCTCAACGCTCCTGCTTGGCAGGAGCCCCGTGGAAGTTCAGGGCTTCTCAAACATACGAAAAGAGACCAAAAAGGCCCAGACCTGAGGCCTGAAAGTGCCTCCCGGGGAAGCCCTGCTTCTCCCTTCAGGCTGCTGGGTCTTGCAGAGGACCTTTCAGTCCCCATGCTGCAGACCTCAGGGACCAGTGGGGCTGGGGAGCCTGCCCGAAATGCCTCAGGACTCAGGAGCGCGAGCACTCACTGATGTGAAATGCTCGCTAGTGAACGACGAGCTCTGAGGCTGCTGCCAGGTGCTGCTGGAAAACATCAGCTCTAATGAGGGCCAAAAAGCCTTTCAGATCAGCCAGAGAGAGAAAACCTGCTCCAGAGAGGTACTCCCTGGACTCAGCAGACAAATTACACAGAGAAATCAAGAGCAGGGGGAGAAGAGTTCAACCAGGAGAGCTGGGGTGACTGCTCCTGGATATAAGCAGCTGGAAAACCCACCTCTGGGGAGGATGGAGAGGGTGCTTGAGGGATCACTAAAGGACAAGGCTGTATCAATAAATACTCTTTTTTTTTTTCTTTTTCAATCCTCACAACTGCTTCAGTGTCTGAGCCTCCTAACCCAACAGCCGCACAAAAAGAAGAAAACATTGCTCCTAAGCAAATTGGCATGGGAGCGATCCCTGGGCACGGGTGGCAAGGAGATACTGCTTGAAGGGGAGGACACCAGGAGTGAACAGCAAGACTATATAACCCCGCTGCAGAAGACAAAGGCTTTTAACATCCTTGCTATTTAAATGAAAGCCAGCTAAATAAGAGCCTAAAAAGAGGAGGGAACACATTTACTAAGGGCACAGCTCAAAGCTGATCATGGCCCACATGCAGCCAAGCCAGGGGCTGAGGGAACAGCACACACGTTTCACTGATGTAAGTGGACGTGACTTGCAAAGGAAGAAGGCACCAAGTCCCTGAGCTGAGAAACCCAACTTCAGTGACTGGGTATACAACTATTCAGAGTGAGAAACCACACGTGAAAAACTCTCCTTCAGAAGAGGCATGCACTTTGGCTGAATTCTTAATAGAAACACTTACCTAAAGCCTCCCACAAAACACAGGAAGGTCAGAAATGGAGAGAAAAGAAAGGTGGGTTTTTAAAATCTTGATTTCTTCTCCAAATATCATAAGCAAAATGCATTTTACACTCAAGTTACAATGTAAGACCTACAGAAGGACAGGTTAGCTACAGTTGTGAAATGATTGTAACCCTCATCCGGAGCTGTGTTGCCCGAGATCTCCACAACACATTCACTACTGCTTGCCTTGCTCTTTGTCCACAGGCATAACCATCACGTAAAGAAACTGAAAGGAAAACTCTCCTGCATTTCAGTGGTCAATGGTTTTAGGCCTTCAGCAGCGAGTGTCCCACAGGATCCAGCCTCTTCAGGAGCTTCACACCAACTGTACAGTAGTTGATAAAAACTCAGCTCTTCACCACATAAGGCAAAACTGTTCACAAGGCCCGTTACATTTCCACGGTACCACAGTCACAGTGGTCTGGTTTGAGTTCAGCCATTTTAGGTAGAAATAATTGATTTTCAGGGCTTCCTGAAACACAAAAGCTCACCGTACTTTGATGGAACAATCCCTAAGATTTCTAAAATGCCCCATTTTAAAAGAAACTAACATACCTAGAAATCCAACATATTCTATAAATATATTAAGGAAAAAAAAAAAAAAGGAAAAAAAAACAACAACATTTAAGAACATACAAATACTGATAATTAAATAAGAAAAAAATCATTAAGAAAACTGTTTCAGCACCCACTGTCAGTATTTCTATTTTTTTTCCCATTGTTTCTCAGGATGCAACTGAGTAAGTACATACTAGTATGCTCAGAATAAAAATGAAGTGCATATTCTAAGGGTTCGTAGCAGAAGTCAGCGGCTAGCATTTGAAATCTGCTGCTTGGGCTGTCCTCAGATGCCCTCCGTTGCACCTCTTGCGATGGGGCTGGGTACAGGCTTCAGCCAAACGAGTTACTTAAAGCCAAGAGCTGCAGCCAAATGATTTAACACCATCACACTTGGTAAGTGGATGGCACCATCCTCTTCTTCCTGCAGCAAGCAAGGCATTTTGGAAATACGGTCACCTGTGGGTATCTGTGTGGGTTTTTCAAGACACGTAAGGAAATACTTGTGTTTAACCCCGTAAGTTTCCTTCAAGCTGCCTTTCTTACGAAGAGTAAGAGTACCATAGAAATTGCAATTTATGCAACGTATGAACTGGATGTGTTGTTTCAGCATGAACAAAAAATAGTTAAAATACAGCAGGGAATATGCCTTGATAGCAGAGTAGCAGTTTAACCAAGTACAGGGAAAGTTATTTTACGAGATTTCCATGCCTCAATTTCAAGGTTTATGAAGTATGGGATTTTTATTATTTTTCTTTCAGTTAGATAAAAACAACAACAAAAAGCCCCAAAGGAAAAGAAACACACGCACACACAGGAAACACCCTTATAACTTTAAACAATTTCTGGAAGAACCAAAAGATAAGAACCAAACATTCTCTTAGCTATAACTCACTGTGTATACAGCTTTATTCTGAAATGGTCTCCAAATATTTGCCAAAGGAGGCAATATTTATGTATAAATTGCTGTTTTTTTGGTATTACACCACCAACAATGCAGCATCTAACCAAAGAGAAGCAGAGCCAGCACTTGCTGCACATCGCAGCACTGTGCATAGGCTCCAGAGCACACAGAATTAGAGGACTTCGAAAGATAAGGTTTTTCATCTTAATATATCCCTGGTACTCTGCAAGATCGCAGCTGCAGGCAGAAGCTAACGCACCCTTCCAGTAATGAACCAGATCTTCTTGCCCAAGAGCCGACAGATCGAGCTTTTGTGATGCACAGAGCCAGCTCCTGAGCACACACAGGAATTTAGGCAGCTACGGAGCCTGGAAACTCGGAGGAGCATCTCTGGTCAGTGGCGGCACGGACCCCATCCCAGCAGCAAGGCCGCTTGTCTGCCACTCCCCACCATCCCCACGGCAACCTTATACTTACAAACCATTGTGTCCAGAGTCAAAAAACAGCCTGTGAATCTCTGGATCGAAAATTACAGGCCTCTGCCACAATGTATTTGGGAGCTGAGGGTGTATTTCTCCTCCAAAATGTACCAAGGAATAAACTCCTTTAAAACTGGTTGATGTCCACTCATAAAAACAGACTGAAGATTTCAAGCTTCCCATGGCAGGATGGAAGGGGGGAAGAAGAGGAGATTAACCTGCAATTTTCCAAGAGAAAAACGCACACCTGCAAAAAGCTCTGTAGTACACTTCAGAAGTAAAACAACAAAAAGCATTCCCTCATCTTGATCGCACTGGTTATTTTCCAATACTTCCACATCACCTGGACTACCACATATGATAGGGCTCACTTTTTTTTTAACCACTGTAAAAATAATATAGAGCTGTGTTTACCTGATGCAAGCACTTTAGTTATACTCCGTTACTTTTATTTGCTCCTGGCCCTACGTCAGCAGGAGCCAGTCCCATCAGGGGAGCCCTGCACCATATGCCAGCCATTTCCCCTCCTGCCCGGTTCTGCATAGATCCTTGTTACCTCTGCTCGGGAAGTGACCTACATACACAATAAAAAGATGCTCCAGGAACACTATCAATGCCATGGTCAAATACAGCATGTAAAACAAACGCTAGACATTTTGGATAGCAAGCAAGCAGTGAGCTTGCTTGCTCAGTGGGCTTGCATTGCAAAGATACGCCCCGAACAGCAAGCTATGCACTGAGCAAGAGAAAATGCTGAGGAGCTGCTCATTAATTGTGTACCAGCTATTCCGCATGCTGAACGAGGCAGGGGAATCTAATCATGCAACTGATGATTGTACATTATGACAGCAACCAATACTGCACAAGTGAGCTTAATTCTGCCACTTCCTAAACTCTGGGTAGCTTCCACAGCTGGTATCTAAGTTTTTTTTGAAAGCCTGATCTGGGCAGCAGGCTACCTGAAACACCATGCCAACACCCACACTCATCAGCTGCGCACTTAACTTTGCATCATCAGATGCAAAAGGTCCAAGTATGCTCCATACCGATGCAGTTCTTCCCAGCTAAGCTCACACGAAGCACTACCAAGCCCCTGCGATCCAATTTTTCAAATGTTTGCCTTTCGCCCACGTTTTTTGTAACGAACATCCCTCCAAATGTTACATTCCTGAGAGCAGGCTCAGCCAAATTCCTGAAGAGTCAGGGACATCAGAGCTGCTTGGGAAGCAGGGAATGATGGCTGCAGCCTTGCTCCTGATCTGTTTTACCGCAAATTTTCTGAAGAACTTCAGCCTGGGATGGACATTTACCCACTGCATTTCTTGAACTTTGCATTTAAAAACCCAGACTTGAAGAGACCTCAGCTTATTAGCTCACTCATCATGCTGGATGTGGTTTCCATTTCTGGCATTCCATATATTCTGAATTTACAACTGGGGGGAAGGAAAGGAACAACACAACACGACTGCTTCCAGCCACAAAGACCTGCTCAACACTTGCAATATGCAATATACGAGGACTCTGTTTGTCCTTGAGAGAAGGTCTTTATTTTCCAGAAATATCTGGAAAAGTGCTGGGGAGAAAAGGAGAGCTCTTCTGTCTACAAATAGCTCTGTGGAAAATGGTAAGAAATGGAGAAGACAGGTGAGAGATGTTGCTCATTTCAGCCCATGCCCTGTGGTTTTCATCCTTCAGTTTAACCACAGCCCTTTCTAAATCACAGCCGCAGGAAAAAAGCCCGCTTTCTCCCACAGACACAATCAGCACAGATCCACGCTGTACCAGATAGGGCTGAACAAAGTCACACAGGCAACCACCACTCACTCCATCTACTTTCAGAGCACCGCAGTACTGCACGTAACACAGTAGCTCAGTAAATAAATGCACACGTATGGAGTGCAACTCTTGTCGGGCAATTCATAGAGTGCTACAAGAAAGACTTCGAAAACTTCTCAAATTATACACAACAGTTTTTACTGATTTGCAGTTTATTTCCTGCCCCTACCCCTTTCTGCCTCTGCATTTCAGCAGCTGGCACTGCATCCGAAGCGACGCTTCACCGAGGGATCTCCTTAAACCAGGGCTAGGAGGCTCTTGCTTGCTGTTGGCAGCCAAAGGAGAGAGAGAAAAAAAAAACTGGTTAAAAGTTCCTTCAATTTCTAACGCCTTCATGAAATTATCCAGGCTCCCTCTGGTGGAGGATTTAGTGCAGCATTTAACAACGGTGAACGCCGTTTGCTGCGTGAGAACAGTTTTCAACCCCAATTTTTTCTTTTGTAAAATAAATCTGATTAGAATTTGACTCTTGTGGTGTTTCAGTGACAGCACTCTAAGGCAATGCTTTGTTTTCAGCCATGAGCTCTACCACACGGAAAGAAGAGCAACCTCTGATAAAAAGAAGGAAATAGCACTTTTTTTTTTTAATTATTGTTTATAAATTTTTAATTATTGTTTATAAATTAGTGTCTTTGTGCTCCAAAATTCTCAGGACTGTTCCCGGTCCTTACATCAGCTTTCCAGACCCCAGCGAGCGACCACCTCTCTCCCTGATGTGTGTAGGGAACAGAGATCTCTCTCCCCAGGCCACACATGAGGTCCTTGGCTCTACAAAACAGCAACCCCTTAGCTCCCACTTTCCACTGTGATATTTTATACATTAAGCACCAAGCCTGACATCCCTCAGAGGACACCACTGGCATTTATTTGCGCCACCATAAAACAATTCAAACAGGCCCATGCACCCTGCTGAGACATACATTCACAAAAGTCAAGCAAACCATCCCCTTTCCTCTCCACTCCCTCCACCTCCAAAGATGTCAATGTAACTGGTTATGATCAACAAATAACATGAGAAGCTTTTTAAGTGCACAAGAGGGTCCCATTTGGTATTTCAGTAGCTACCACTAAACATAAGGACACCCTCAAAGAACCCATTCTGCCCCCTCACATCATAATTCTGTTTTCTTGTCTCCTAAGCGTTATAGAGGTTATCAACATTTGGCAGTCTGAAGCCTGGATTTAAAGTATAAAGGGGGTAAGGGGGTTAGCACTTAAAAAAAAAAAAAAAAGGAAGAACTAAGCCCCCAGTTTGGGGTAGGAAAACCGCAAGTGAAAGATGTCCCTTACGGCACAGGAAAACCAGCAGGAGCCCTTCTGAGGACGGAGCCAATTTTATTTCCGACAGCCTTTATTATGACTCACTAACTTCTTTCCTTAATAAGACTACGAGCTGCATCCCAGCTAGCGTGTTTACAGCATGCCAGAGGATTCAAAAAAATCATTCAATGGTTAAGAAGCTGAACACAGTTAACTAGAGGAAACCAGTCTAATTCTTAACCTGTCCTCATGCTTTTAGACAGGGAGGGCTGCAAGGCTGTAGCCAGACAGATTTACTTCTTTTTTTCTTTTTTTTTTTTTTTAGATACTATATTGCAAGGACTTTAAACACCCTCACAGTGCCTCTCCCTGATGATGAACGTCGCCCAAACTACAGCCTGACAGGGAGGCAGCTGAAGAGCAACCAAAATCCTGGGGATATTTAGGATTTACTCGGAGCAGAAAGGAGTCTGAAAGCTTGGAGGAAATGCTCCCCATCGCTTCAAGCTCTCTGGGACAAGTAGAGCGAAAGTTTTAGCAGAATCAACTCCTTGTGAGTTACACAACGGGTACAGGTGAGCGTGTTCTGATGTCCTTAACAAAGCCCAAAGCCTCCCAAAGCAGATGTCTTTGAAGAGAGGCTGCTGCCTCACCGCTACTACCTGATTTTGTCCCCACAGCATCCCCTGGGTGCCCCATAGCATCTAGAGCCACGCAGGGAGCGGGACGAGAGGTATTTAGGGCCAAGAAAGCCGGGCATGCTTTCAGCCCCCCTCAAACCCACCTTACGGCGTGACCCCCCGGGCTGGACCGTCAGAGATGGGGACCCCCCCCTCCTCCAGCAGCCTCCCCAAAACCCCACAGCACCCCGGAGGAACCCCCCAAAACCCCACAGCATCCACCTCGGCGCCCCGCAAGCAGCCCGTAAGGGGGGGTCCCGGCGGGTCGGCCACTCACCGATGCCCAGTCCCACCACCACTCGTCCCCCCAGCAGGGTCTCCTTGTCGCGGGCGGCTGCCAGCACGCCGGCCCCCGCCGTGAAGAGGCCGCTGGCCAGCAGGATGCAGGGCCGGCGGCCGCACAGCCCGTTGAGGACGCCGCCGGCCAGGGCGGAGAGAGCGGCGGCGCCCACCGTGCTGGAGACCAGCAGCTCCTGCCACAGGGCGTCCAGGTTGAGCTCCCGCTTGAGGAGCAGCAGGGCCCCCGACACCACGCCGGTGTCGTAGCCGAAAAGGAAGCCCCCCAGGGCGGAGAACACCGACACCACGTAGACGAAGCCGGGGGTCTCGTCCTGCTGGAACTGCCGCCGAGCCGCCCGCTCCAGCTCGGCGCCCGACGCCGCGCTGTTGAGGCTGGAGCACGACTCGGCGGCGATCAGGCTCCGCTCGCCCGCAGCAGCCGCCGCCGCCGAGCCGGCGGCCCCCTCCGCCTGCTGCCGCCGCCGCTTCTCGCCCATCAGGTTGCTCAGGCTCCGCAGCGTGTACTCCACATTGTCGCTGGCCTTGCGGGACATGGGACGGCCGCCGCGGGTCCCGCCCCGCCCGGGGGCAGGGCAGCGGGGACGGGGGAGGCGGGCGGGCGGCTGCCGGGCTGCTGCGGCGGTGGCTGGAAGGGCTGCTGCCGGTGGTGGCGGTGCTGGCCCTGCCCGCCCCTCCCGGGCCAGCGCTCAGCCGGGTCGCATAGCCACACTTGAGGGGAAGTTGCCGCCGCCGCCGCCGCTCCCAGCGCCCGGGCGGAGCTGGAGGCGGGGGCGGGCGGGGACAGCGGCCAGCGCGGCCCGGAGGGAGCCAGGGGCCGCCCCTCGCCGCTCCGCGCAGCCGCCCGGGGCCGCGCCCGCGCACTGAGAGCCGCCATGGCGCCGCCCAGCGCCTCCCTCACCCCCATCATCGCCCTCATGGCCGGTCCGACGGGGAGAAGCCGCCCCGTGAGGCGCCCCGTCCCGCCGCCCGGCCATTTTGTCGCCCTCCCCGCCGCGCCTTTCGGCCCCGCTGCCGAGCGCCGGTCCGCCGGTGCCTCCGCCTCACGGAGCCCCCGCTGGGGAGCCGCGGTTAAAATCAATAAAGTCGGCCGTTTGTGGAGCTAAATTGAGAGTTTTTTGTTTTTTTTTTTACAAAACCTGTGGTGTTGTAAAGCGCCGAGTGGTCAAAGTGTGTGCGTGTGTGTGTGGTGGGGGGGAGATCTAGGGCAATCCTTAGTGTCAAAGAGGAACAGATTTGTTAGCGTGAAAGAGGAAGAAAAAAAATCTTGGGGATTTTTTCATGTTTATTCGCAAAAATGAAAGCGCAGCGTTTTGGTAATCCCATCTTCAAGCGTTTTTATTTGGGGTTCTCACCGGGATAAAGATGAAGGTTTAAATCAGACGGAATACAGTGGAATAACTCGTTTTTTTAATCTTTTTTTTTTCCAGTGGTTTGGTAGGAAAACTGTGCCTCCTGGTGGAGAGTACATGAAGTAAAAGTGCGTGTTTCCTTCAGAGGAAACGGGAGCCTTTGCTGGCCAATACCCATGGCAGAGCCTCCTAGGTGCAAGGCAAACCTTGACAGAAGTCATAGCAGAATATCACCAGATGTGCTTCATTCCTGAGGCCTGATCTAACGGCACGTATTGAAATAAATAAACACAATTTTCCTACTGACTAAAATGTCTTCTGTAAAGGTCATCGTAACGAGCCTGGCCCATAGATGGAAAGTTTTGATAATAACCGGATCAGCACTTCTCAGCCCACACCTTGTGAGCAGTACTAGTCACAGCCACATCAGTTATTAACTGAGAAGGGGAGCAGAGTCCTACAGGGCCTGCTGCATGCAACCATGTCTGTGCTTTGCCTCTGCCTTTTTGAGGCAAGCTGTGAAAGGCTGGTGCTCTGTGCTCCATCCAGGTAACACCGATTGAATACAACAGTGGGCTCTGGCTGCTAAACACAAGATACGCACAGCTGTCTATGCAGTGAATCCAGTTAGTGACAGATGTGGCAGAGGATTTTTAAATATAATAGGTCAGCTTCCACTTTTGAGAAACCTAGGTAAGAATTACATGTTAACATTCTGATGCTTTTAATCGAGATTTGGATGATATGGTGTAATTGCCACAGAGCGTTCCTTATTCCTTTACAGCCTGTTACAGTCCAGCCCAGCACTCAAGCAAGACCCAGGCAGCCCATCCAAGCTGTAGGATCAGGAATAAAGGCATGCTGCAAGAAACTGTCACCCCCTCAGGTCCGGGAGCTCTCCAGGAGCAGACTGGCTCACATTTCTAAAATGCCACCAGTGGAGAGATCTGTAATGTTCCAGAAACCTCCCGACGCACCCAAGAAGCACAGCACTCAATACTTGTATGTGCAAGGCCCAACTATAAAATGTGGGACACAGTGCATTAAACAGAAAATATTCACACCAAATCCCCAGCCAGCTAGAAGGAATACTCTCATAGCATATTGTCACAGCAGCTGGCTGTCACAAAAACAACCTGTCTTTTTAACAGCCATCTCAGAAGCTGGAGGCATTCTGTACGTTATAGTCAATAGGGACTCAAGAGAGCTAACAAAAAAAGCTTTTTTTTTTTTTTTTTTTTTCATGGCTGGCCCAACACAATCAAAAATAGACATATTTCTCTTCAGATCATGCTGTCAAGCTTCTCTCTTGAAAGTATTCCCTGAAGAAACACAACAAAGAAGTTCAGCTGCAGGATACACTACACTAAAGGGTGACTGCATGAGAAAGAGGGAGGATTTGTTTGTCTTGTGTGTAGATTTTCATTACTGTGATCATCTCTCCGTAGCACCTGGATTTCGTGATAGCAGCTGCCTTATAAATGATTTCACAGTAGTGCAATATGTCATGGGTGTGATTAGTAATCTAAGATGTGGGGGTCAGATCCAAAGAAGGATTTGTGTGGATTTTAGCCACGTTATTCTTTCAGGAGAGTAAATGTTTAATTGTAAGACTGTTCAAGACTTGCTGCACCGGTTCATCCCTCCCTTCAAGGTGTGTTTGCACAACTGTTTGCAAGGTCATGTTGTGAACTAGGTCAAAGAACTTGTCCAGCTTTAATAAACCCCACATGATTTTTTCCATTTCAGCATACAGCAGGAATAATTACAGGATTTTACTGCTTATATATTGTTAGTACATGGCCCAGAACTCCCCCAGGCCTGAATATCTGGGAGTTAGCTGCTGTCTCAGGATTTATTGGCATTCAAAAGCAGGTGGATCAGTGCCTAAATCTCCTGGCTATTTCAATCCAGCCAAGATGCACAGTGAGATTCAGTAGGTTTTTTATTTTACAGCCTAATGGTTCACCTAGGAAGCAGGACACCTGAATCATGGGTTTGCTTCATCCCAAGAGGATTTAAATGTCTCTCGCACCTCCCAAGAAGACTGTAGGTGGTCTTAAAAAAAAGATGGTGGTCTTAAAAAAAAAGAACCCATCTTAAAAAGATGGCTTCTTAGCAGAAACTGGGTTGCTGTGCAAGAATGTAAAGCCATGGAGCTACGTGGACATCGAGGTAGAAGATGATCTGACTGTGGCAGGAGAAGGTTCTGCCTTCTCAATGCTGGTTATATTTTGTACATGAAGCAGACAGTGCATTTTAAAAAAAAAAAAAAAGATCCTGAGGTAAAGGATTCTTTCCATCTCAGTCAATGCTTTGGGGGTAGGCAGCTGGTCTTTAGCCTCATGCAAGCTTTAGCAATACAGTGTGCAACTCCTTGAGTTTTTGGGCTCCAAAACTACTTTCATGTTCTTTAGGTTATGATGCCTTAAACTGTGATGGGAAACCCCCTCTGATATTCACAATATTTTGCTATCAGCAGAGTTGCTACATAAGTTTAGAGATATCTATCACTGCATTGGCCTGAGGGAAATCACCTAGCTAAATATGAAAAAGAAAAAGAAAATAAATAAATCAGCAAATACTGTTTCCAGTAGCAGTTTATCTAATGTCTTTAACACGGGAAAAGCAATGATCTTTTGTTGTTCACTGCTAGTAATGTCAAAACCCTCTCTTACACATTTTCTACGTTTGTATGTAGTTCTCAAGGTTCAGAAATCTTCTGAACACAGAATGACACATTGCCAGTTTGCCAAGGAATGTAGTTGGGTACCTTCTTACAAGTGAGCCCTCTGACAAGGCACAAATCCTGATCCTGATTCAATCACATCAGTTGGTTGAATTTGTGAATATGTGTTGGTTACAGAGGGCTGGGACTGTAAGGAAGGCTGTAGTTTAAAAAAGAAAAACGGAGAATGTAAATAGGAACTTAAGAATAAATATAATCTGAAATAAACTGTGTATTGCCTTAAAACTTCATTTGTTCCAAAATCCTCCTGTTCTTGCAACGTTCTTTGGTTTCTTTGGAAAGAAGAACAGTTTTGTGATCCTCATACAGCATTCCTTGTCCAGCCATTTCCACCCTTTTGACACACTCATTTTGTTCACTTATCTGAATCTACCCTTACCTCTCAAAAAATCAAACACAGTTTTCCTTCTCGTGCCTGCTTTGGGTTCTCCTTTATGTTCCCAACATCAATAGTTGAAGAAAAGTCACTCTTCATTTACATTCTCTTCCATTTAACTCTTTCACATTTTAAATTTACTCTTTTAAATTTCTGGGTGTCCTGGTGTGCAGGATGCCTTTAGGCCAATAATTTACCTTCCACCTCAGTTACCTGAATCTGGGGCAACACTACAGACATCCTCTGTAAAACCCTTTCAAAATTAAAGTCAGAAGTTATTAGTAAGGAACCTACTGACACCGCACATTTAATCCTACTGGTCAAGTGTTGGAAATAATTTGCTGAGCAAGTGAGAGGAGCTGCAGTATTAGCAGTGGATGGTGAGTGCAGGATGAAGCTGACAGAACTGTGGGATGACACGTTTCTTGCCTGACAGGCAGCGCTGGCAGCACTGGAGCTATGGCTGCCGAAGACTTCACACCATAAGCTTTTTTAATTCCATATAACTTTACCAAAGTAATCATTTGAGCTCATATTTTGCATAATTGCTCTCTCTTTCATGCTAAATATATAAATCCCAGCAAACCCACTTCAGACCCATTGAAAACGCAATTGTAAGAGACACGTGTTTTCTGAAGTTAAATTTTTCTGGCTATTTTTAAGACCTCCAGCTTTTTCATGCTGTAGAGTGGGGACGGGATTTTTGGCAGGAGAACAGTTCCTTTCTGCCTTTGGCTGTCAAAAGAAAGAACTAGCAAGATTTGACTGAAACAGCCTCCGATAGTCAGCAGCAACATGTGTAAGAGTGCTGCTAAACCCAAGCATGCCCTGCGTGGGTCTGCGGCCCTGGTGCACCGATGGCTGTGCACTGAGCTCTCTGCAGGCTTCCCAGGGTGAGACGTGGCCAGCCCACTTGCATGCACTGCCTCAAAAAGCAGCCCCACGTATGCTGAAAGGCAGTGGCAGTGCAAAATGGAGGGGGAGGGAGTCTTTTACTATTGTACAGTTTGGGAATTTTTACATTCATGTACTTGAAATGATGGCTTACCGTCCTTATCAAGTCATTGTTACCCTCCAGAAGTTGTAGCTATGTAGCTACAACACCTGGCAGCATAAAAATCAAGGACTTCCACAAGATACAAGAGAAGCACTGCTCTCAATACACCGTGTCTTCAACCTAATACATGTCAACATGGAATGGTTCCTCTGTCTGCCAACGAGAAACCTCTTCAAGAGCTGCAGGTGGGCCCAGAACAGCAGCTCATCTCTCAACAAACACAGGTTCTTGGGATCATACAGTAACCAGCTCTTGTTTGAAGATGATCATCTCTATCACCTAGGAAAGACACGGGCAGGAAAAAGAGAACCACATGCAAAAATGTCAGTTTTAGTAAAAAGCCCTTGATTCTGTTGGCCACTGAACAAATTTGATTTCTGAGGACCTATCTCTCTAAAAGGTAGACAGTACTTCTAAACCAAATCCTCCCACAGATTATGTCAGACTGGCGCATCAGTAGTCCATCAGTTAATGAAATAAAACCAAAAAATAAATTGGAAAGGCTTTTAGGCTTATGGATCACTCCACACTGTTCTGCATTCCTATAAAAAGTAGCGGCTGACCCCGTATGAGTTCACTGCCTTATAAGCTCCCACCCCATCAGAGTAAAATCTAAGCTTCAAATTAGAGTCCCACGAAGTGGAAACCGCATTTTTTAAGCAGCAGGCTATGAGCTGCCTCTGCTATCGGCCCTGACATAACATCACCGCCGAGCAGGATGCTGTACAGGACTGCTGTATCCCAGGTTTGCAAATGAAACCGAAAAGAGGCTGGGAGGAATTCAGTTACTGACTCAGTGAGTTGGTCGTAGCCTCCGGATCTGACAGATGGCGAATCAGTCACAACGTGTTTGGTTGTTTTTCTTTGACGGAACTGTACAATGGGGGATAAGCAAGTTTGAAAAGGAAATTGGACCACATGAATTCCTTGCGCAAAGGCAAAGTAGACACGTAGGGTGCTTAAAATGGACTGATAGGAGCCAGAACATCATCCTGGCACATGAAAGATGAAAGCCAGCACTTTCCGTGGTGGGGAAACAGGCTGGAACAGCAGCAAGCTGAGACTTTTATCTGCCTCCTTGCTTATTTCTTTCTGTGCCTGTACTTCAAAAGTCCTACTTTCACCACTGCAGATAGGCATCTTTTTTAATCTATTGGACTAATTTGTTAGACTGACGGCATTAAAATCCGCTGCACTTTTTAAGTAGGTCCTCTGCGAACTGTTTTATGGAACTCCCTCTAGAAATTTTAACAAATTCCCTGACAAGCATCACACCTGCCAGAGTGATAATTTTAAACATGAATTTAACCACTCATGAAAATTACATTACGGGTGATTCTTGACCCCTTCAAAGCAACCGATATTGCGTATATGCTAATCTCATGGGCAGGTTAATGCTGTCAGTAGGAAGCGTTGAACAGTCGCTGATACTCACTGCAGAATGACACCTCTGGTTCTCAGAAAGCCTCTCTGGGCTCGGTGGGGACTCCTGCTTACAATCTGGCCCTGCCAGGTGGCCACAAACACATCTAGGAGGCACTTCTGGCCTGGTACTCTAGGTGAAAGAGGAGGGGTGGGAGTTGAACCCATAGGGTCTCTTTCTAGAGTCCTTCAAAGGTAGCGGTCTGCTTTCATTAATTATGGAAAAATTGCACACCTGCCTCCCTCTACAGCTGCAAATTATGCACCTGGCCACCAGGGTATATGTTATCCCTGGGACATTGATCTGAAGGAGTGTCCTGGGTAAGAAGACAGCTTTTCTTTCCATGTAAGAGGTGGTTGTTGGGCACCACGGGTGTAGTGGCACAAGGGGTCCTGGGCCCATGCTGGAGGGCTGTGCGAGGCAGGGAACCACGACTGCTGCAGTCACATTCCCACTGCTTGCAGGGATGGTCCCTGCAGCAACCCATCCCCAGGTTTTGTCTCAGAGCTGAGTGGTTTGCTCCGAAATGGAGGCTGGGGTGAACTGTTTCATTTAGCAGGGTCAAAGACCCTCTCTGCTGACCATGTAGGGAGCTGTAGCTCCTGCCTCTTCATTTCTGCTTACACGCTTAAAGCAGATGGTGTGAAAACCCACCTCAATGTAGGCAACTGGGCATGCTGCCTGTGCTAACGCATTTACTATGGAAAACAATTAGGTCCCTGAGAGGCTCAGCCTCGTAATACAGACATAAATGTGAGGTCTTGGCTTACAGAAAGCAACATATGGTATTGTCAGTGGAGAAATAAAGCAATATGCATTTTATTTATTAATATGCTAATTTGAAATATATGAGGTAATAAAGATGATTTAGTATTCAGTCTCACTCTAAGAAATTAGCAATGCAGTGTAGGATACGTGCAGCTTCCAGCTCTGACAATGACAAATTTAGGTGACTCTAACTGTGCAGTTAGCACAGAAACAGCACGTAACTACTGCTAATCAATAGCGCAGGTATCCTGAATACATCCTAAGGAAACTACTTATCCTAAGGATGAGGAAATCCTCACTACAGGAAGGACATTGAGGCCCTGGAGCATGTCCAGAGCAAGGCTACGAAGCTGGTGAAGGGCCTGGAGCACAAGTCCTGTGAGGAGCAGCTGAGGGCACTGGGGGTGTTTGGTCTGGAGCAGAGGAGGCTCAGGGCAGACCTTATTGCTCTCTGCAGCTACCTGAAAGGAAGCTGTGGGGAGCTGGGGGTCGGCCTCTTCTCACAGGGAACTGGTGACAGGACCAGAGGGAATGGCCTCGAGTTGTGCCAGGGGAGGTTCAGGCTGGCAATGAGGAGCCATTTCTGCTCAGAAAGAGCAGTCAGGCACTGGGACGGGTTGCCCAGGGAGGTGGTGGAGTCACCGTCCCTGGGGGTGTTCCAGGAGAGGTTGGACGTGGTACTTGGGGACATGGGTTAGTGGTGGCATTGGTGGCAGGGGGTGGTTGGGCCAGGTGATCTCGGAGGGTTTTTCCAATCCTAATGATTCTGTGATTCTGTGAAACACAGCCAAAAGCTCACACGGAGGTATGTAAATGTAAGGGCATGGGGAGACAACACATTGAAGGATTGCATTTTGAGTTGTGCAGTGAGACTGATACTCTTCACAAGAAGATCATGAGACTATAAACAGATTAAGAAAGTGTGAGAGGTTGGGCCAGTTGAAATGTGTGCTTACTCTTATCAATCAAGACTACACAACTTCCATTTTATTTGTTGCAGTTCTGCAACTGTATGCTAATCCTTATGAAAACTTTAATTTCAGAGGAAAACACCTAATTAAGTAGTGGGAATTTAACTGGTCTATATTTATCTAACAGTAAACAGGTGAATAAGAACTAGTCGAGGAACATGACAGTGAATGTATTCACCACTAACATAAAAATACAGTTCTGTGAACAACGGGGTGGCTGTTGCTCTGCACCAATGACAAATCATGAAGTGATGCTGTCCTTTTATTCTTAATGCTCAGCTCTTCAAAACTGGCAACTAGAAATCAGAGAATGGGAGAGAACCAGTGTTAGCTTTAATAGCACCACAGCAGATAGCATAAAATAAGTGAGAGGAAAGAAAGAAAAAAAAAAAAAAGGAAAGAAAAAAAAAAAAGAGTGAAACAGAAGAGAATAAATTGGCAGGGGAAGCAAAAATTGCAGTACAGTAGAGAAAAGTCAGAATCAAATATATAAATAGGTCTGTAGCCTTTTGGAAACTTTCAAGCAGTGAAGATGGAGAAAGAGAGAGACAGGAAAAAAAAGACGCAGAGAGTAACCAGATGGAAATCTAAGTTTTAGACACCGGTTCCAGCTGGGTTAGGTCAGGAGATCATCAAGCAGCAGCTTTTAAGACAAAAATTCAGAACATTAATGATATTTGGAAGAAAAGGAGTAAACGAGCAATCCTTTTTATGACACTATCTCTCCCTATGCTCCCTCTCACTTTTGAGATTGACATTGTTTTGAAGTCCCAGTTGCATCATTTGTAGTCTGACAGAGAAGCAGTGCATCAAGGAGCTGCTATTTGTTAACAGGAACTTCCACTGAAGCACAAGACAGACCTTTACCAGGTTTCCTTGCAGGAAGCATGAGCCTTGATATTATTATTTTTTTTCTTGGTCAGTCTCCAAGCCTCAGCCCCATACCCAGACCTGCAGGTGATTCTCTGGCAGGATCCTGCCCAAGCTTCTTGTGGAGGAGGCCCTTTGCAGGACATAACACAGCTGCTTGGTCTCCAAAAGGTTTATCCTCACCCAGCCTCTCTGTGAGGTGGGGACGAGGGGAATGGATGGGCTTCTCTTCTACGTGTAGCCTTCTTTCTCTGCAATCAGCCTTTGCCAACTTAGCCTGCCTCAGCAAAAGCATTAGTGCCCTGAGGTTTCAACCCATGCCCAAAGGCTGCGATCACTGGAAGATGCAGGCGGGCCCGGTTCCCTGGCAGTTCCAGCCCTCCCTTGCTGCTGGAGGACGGCAAGTGGCCACCAAACCAGGAAAGGCTTGCATTTCTGCAACTGTGTCATTCATCATGGACACACAGATGAGGCCAGGACGAGCTTGTCCCCCATGAAAATGGCTGTGAACTGGCCTCTGGCTCCTGCACAGCGTTCAGCCTCCTCATGACAGACATCTTCCCTCACCTGCAGCTCACATCCTCCAAGCCTTGCTCCCTGCTTTGGTCCCCGCAGACCAGGCTGGCTGCTGCCCTCCACACACAAATGTCCTCTCGCAATGTATTTTCTCCTATTCCTCCAAGCAGCACACTTAGAGAAACTGCTGTGTTGACCAGCTCTCTTTGAACAGGAAAAATTACTTCAGCAGCACAGCGATCTTTCTATTTTCCCCGATAATCTTGCTGTGTATATTACATTGTGCTTTGGGGCCAGCAGAGCCTCAAAACAATGTTAGGTTTTTGAGCAAACAGCAATCTTAGGAAACAGATCCTGCCCTGTAAGTTTAGATATAGTGAAAACAGAGATGATATATAACGCGAGCAGTTTGCTGTTATGTTAGCTGCACAGTCCTTTTCATTGCCCACCAGAGAGAAAGAGGGGAAGGTAGGTAGGCTGGGAGACGGATTATTTCTTACAGGCGTGATGATTCCTCAAATTTATCCATAAAAGGGGAACAGGGAAGAGAGGCAGGGCACTGTAGTGTCACAAATTACCCTGGAACTTTCCTTAGTATTAATACATCAGTGCTTGTCGCTTGAAATTTCTGCATCAGCCATTGCTTTGGGAGTTATGTGAAAGGACAAAAAAAAAAAAAAAAAGTACGTTTTTAGTCATCAGATTCTCATAACTAGTTGCAAAATAGGGTTCACCAACAGACATCAAAGAAAGTGTATGAGATTTAGGGTAAGAGAGGAGATGAGGGAAGGATCCTTCCAGATGTTTAAGATTCCTGAGGAAAAGATTTACTAATGAAAGAAAATAAATCTTTTTAAATAGAGCATTGATTTGTTGGGGATGGGGGGAAGGAGGGAGTTACAAGTGTAGCAATATTCTTTCCTCCAGGGTGTTACCTTCTTTGTGGCCATGTCAGCTGCCACCATTGGGATCTTCCTGATGCTGCCTAGCATCACCACCCACCAGACCCAAACATGTTTCCAATGGGCACCCTGGGATGGGACCTGCTTCTATTCCTGATTAAATTGGGTATGCTGCTGCAACTCTTCTGGATGCTACCTACAGCTCCTGAGATGCCCACAGGGTTAAGCTGCTGTTCTCTGGGCACCTCAGTTCAGACCATCTTTCTAATGTGATGCAATTTTAAGAATCACCACGTTATCCTGTTTTTATTTTCTAATTGCTGGTCATTTAGCGAGTTAAGTCTCCCCTTCGATGAAAGGGATGGACTTTCCATTCTAGACAGACTCCATCCAACCCTTCAAGAAATCAAATAAGCTAAGAAGGGCACAAAGAGAGACCTGCTGTTCAGGGCCAGTACAAATGTCTGCTTGAGACCAGCATTTCCAGAGTGGGGCATATTCACTTCAGCTTCATTTTCTGAACAGCTGAGACTCTCTCACAAGTCTCTACTGAGATCTGCTTCCCAACCTGTTTGTTTTCTTGTTTTGTTTTGTTTGTTTGTTTACAGAAGGTTTTAATGTCTCTTTTTAGAAATCACAAAACAGACATTCGAATCCAAGCCCCTCTGCTTCCCAGCAATCATTGTCTCCTGAGTCCAAAGCAATGAGATTGTGGGTCTTCTCAATACAAAGAATAAGAATTGGATATTTTGTTACTGATGTGGTCAAACCAATATGTTCTTTCATCATTTATTCCTTAGAAAAAATTACCGTTATTTAGTTATTTACCATAAGAAAAAAAAAAAAAAAAAAAAAAAAAAAAGCAGACTGAGATAAGTGACAAACTGCAGTCTAATGAAGTTAGAACTGTGTCTTATTTCCAATGGGAAGAATTGAACAACTTTAACTGAAGAATTGAGAGTACCTATGCACCACACATTGCAGCAGCTTCAAGAATATGTATCTGAACTAGAGCAGGTTGTGGTACACCTAGCCACCCAAGAGATCTCTTCAGGCTGCGTTGTCATTCAAAAGCACAGGTTTTGCTAGTGTAGTGCTGAATATTGCATTAATGAAAGCCGCGTTGAACTGGTAGCCCAGGTACCACTGAATTCTTGACAATTCAGTAGCACATCTGCACCACTCTTTGGCTTACAGCCTTCCATTTTATTGCACTTACCCAAGTCATTTGATAAAGAACAACTTCATGCAGGCAATATAAACTCTTTCATATTAGTAAGCCATACCTGAAGATGGTAACAGCTGGACCTCACATTCTCCTGTGCCAGAAGAATCATTTATTATTTCCTTCCTATTCAATCATTAAGAACGTTGTGTCCCCAAACTGTCTGGTTTTGATGAAACAGAGTAAAACACTTTCGTAGCATAATGGACTACATCTGTTGTAAGCAGTGGTGGTACAGCAGCAAACTGCCACACCAGTTGTGTTCTGCAACATGAATTTATCTTGGGGGTGAATCCTTTAAAAAAAATCAACCTAGAGGTCACAATGGGTTCAAGGGATTCTACTTACTATATATAAATAGTTAAAGGGTCAGGCTTGCTTGTACGTGCTATCCAGCAAGAAAAAAGCTCTGAATTTTCAAGTGAAGCTTGTAAATGTTCAAAAATACCCCTGAAAACAATAATGTACCAAAGAATATGTTGCTTTAAAGGAAAGTATTACGTTGTTTCATAAAATAGACATTCACCAAAGAAAACTAGATATGACAGCATTACTCTTACATGCGGATAACAGTTACAACGCATAGTGTCTCCACAAGGTCTACAGCAAGAACTTTCTATGGCGAGTAACCACAGGGGCAGAAGTCACATATAGCAAGATGGAGTACAGCTCCGTTTTGAAAAGAGGATTGACCTTTTATAACATGGGGCTAATGGGGCTGGTTGTGCCAGGGAGTCGAGTCTGTGCTTGGGGTGCAGACAAAGAGGGTACGGGGCCAGGCATGGGCACGGCCAAATGGGCCGGGGCCTGAGCTGAAGCACAGCTGCTGAGTGAAGAGGCTGCTTCTCACAGCTCTTCCTCACACAGCTACTCCTCACATAGCTCTTCTTCACACAGCTCTTCCTCACACAGTTCACCAGCACCATGGTCACTCAGCAGCACCTTCACCTCACGCACAGACACACAACCCCAGGAGTGGGGAGCATGCTTGGGGCCCTGAAACAAAAAGAACAAGACCCCCCAAAAAAGAGTGTATTGCTGTATAATTCCCCAAATGGCTGGAAAATAGCATTATCCAGACATCCTTCAGATGGGACTGAAACTGCCAGGACCAAGGGAAGAGAAGGTGGCAGTAAAGTGGAGGCAGTTTTGGTACCTGAGGTCACACGTTCCTGTAGCTGCAGCATGTGGTAGGACGCTTCTGGCTTTCCTTAACTGAAGTTGGCTGATGAAAGCACCAATTAGCTTCTCTCCGATAACCTGCATTCATTCTTGCTGTTATGATCTCCCTGTCTGAACCTACTTATTGGTCTAAACCTATCACTGAAGTTCATCTGACCAGTGCTTTTAAATTTACCACTACTTTTGATGTTAAGCAATACTCTAGGTTGTGATGGAAGTCAGTCTCTTCTGGGATTTCTGAACAAAAAGCTGTAGGGCAAATATAAACCTAATTATCCTCCAGCATCCCAGGCTGCTAAAACAAACCCAAAAGAGTCAGCAGCTTTATCAGCTAAGTTCTGCAAACTGTTTCATAAGGAGTTTCAAACATGGAAACTGCTTTAGACCCTGTGTGCTGCAATCCATCGCATGTGACACTTGGAAAATGGCACACAGATCTGGAGAAAAGTGGTTAGGAAGTTTTGGCAGTAAGAGTTAATATTCATTCTGTCTAATAATATTGACACAAACATACCACTAACTCTCAACAACAACATTTTGTTTCCTAGTTTAATGCAAGAATGTGGTTCTCTACAGCTGCTATTTTGATATCAACATCTGTCAATGCCTTATGGAGATTTTGATTTTAAAACAAAAACTAACCTAGTTTATGCCAGTTGCTGGAATTTATAGAATATTAGTGAATTAAAAAAGCATTAAGAGCTTATTGAATATTGCAGTGTATGAAGAATAAGAAGTGTAAGGTGAAGTAAGGCTGGATGTGGCTCTGGGCATATCAGCAAATTTACCTGGCGTGTGGAAATCCCCACCTTCCAAATCACAGCTTCGTGGAAACTTCACCTTGAAGCTATTCTGCTTTTCTTGAAAGCACTGAGGTTTGTCACTTCTCATTTTCACATGTAAGCATTTATGCAACATCATCAATCACCTTCACAGCTGAAGAGACCACACTTCTTATGTTTCATATTGGAAGATTTATTTTACAGCTTCTTATTTATTTTTCAGGCTTTAATTGTGGGCAGTGACACAGCTTTCATTCAATACCCATGGAGGTATTTATTCACGTATACACACTTTTCTCCACTGCTTACTGAGGTTTTTCATTTCTCATTCCCACATGTAAGCATTTATGTAACATCATCAATCACCTTCATAGCTGAAGAGACCACACTTCTTATATTTCATATTGGAAAATCTATTTTACAGCTTATTATTTATCTTTCTGGCCTTAATTGTGGGCAATGACACAGCTTTCATGCAATACACATGGATGTATTTCTTCATGTATACACATTTTTCCCCACTACTTATATTTCTAGATGGCATGTAGGAATTAAGGACTTTATTGAAAAAACTGGGATAAGACATACACTGAATATCATACCATCGTGTCCAACAAGATGCACCTAAATCTTTCCCATGTGTGCTCCACTTCACCTTTTAAAACAGATCTTTCAAGTAGAAGAGTAAAAAAGAGTGCTAAATTCAGATGCAACATTTTTGTTGTCGGGAATCAGCATTAAGATTTGTTGCCTTGAACCTCTACCACCACAGCTGACAGCCTTCAAATTACCTGTGCTGGCTGGCTGCTAGCATAGCAGCTTAGTTTGGAGTTCCCACTGCTTCCCAGAGCCTGGAGTGAGACAGCTCAAAATAGGACCCACAGGCAGGTAGCCAACAGACGTGGGACCTACTTATAAGTTTGGAATTGAAGGTAAAAGGGACATCCTATAACTATATCCTATATCCTTTACCTTAAAGGAGACACATTTCACACATTATCCTGCAACTTATTCAGCACAGCTGCTGTGGCTGGTGGGCTGGGAACAAGGGACGCTTCATGCTTGTGCAAAATAGAGCATTCCTGTGCAGTTGCTAAAATTATCCTGAGGACTGAAAGAGAGTGAAAGGAGATAGCAATTAGCAGCTTACAGTTGCACAAATGCTGATCAGAATTCTATGCTACGCAGAAGAAATGCTTCTGAAGCCCGGTGTACCTCCCCTGGTGGATATCAAAAACCTGTTACAAACCGAGGAGTTGAGAGAGATTCTTAAAAAAAAGGCAACACTGGTTCTTAGATCTTTTCTTGATACCAGTCTTCCCCATCTGCACTCCTCTTCCTTTCCCTTCCTTAATAAATGTTCTAAAACGTTTAGCATTTGAACATACAAGCATTACATTTACACCGAAGTCAGTAGGATGACCTTCTGTCCAGCCAGTACTTAAGCAAAGACTCCCCAATAACAAGTATTCAGACATCAGAGAACTCTACCCACCCAATACAAAGAAAAGCATCTTCACGTCACATAAATGCACTTCCTAACCTCCTGAAGCAGGTTTTACAGTGTGTTCAGAAGACAGACGTATCTGGCTCTTGCAGAAAAGCTGAGGAATCTATTTCAAACCATAGAACTCTTTCTTGTAGGAAGACCTGCTGTTGTTCAATCTCTTTTAGGGCAGATGATTTCTAACTCTACTTTTGAGGGTGGTTTATCATCATCCCAAAACATCTCAAACAAGGAGATCTCACAGATGAACACCATCTGTCTTGTTTGCGCTCTCTCCAGCTATTTGGAGCAAGCACTTTGCTGAACTTACAGTTCACATGCTACCTTTTCTCAGTCTTGCTTAGCTTCTTATAGGGAGTTACTAGTGACAACTAGTCCTTGTCAGCCTCAGGCTGTAGACCCAATACCTACCACGCATCCAAAAGTTTCCTTGTGCCTTGTAGGTGTTTCCACCTTCTGTGTAGGGATGACAGACACAGCTACTGCTCACATCACATAGCTACAAAAATGCCTTAGGAAGAAAAACAGGCTCTTGACTAATGTGCACAGTCTATGAATGGTGACCTACATAAAAACAAAAAACATGTATGAAAGAAAAGACATGTTCCTTCCTCCATTTCCAATGGAATATTTTTTTCTCAAGGGATAAAATACTGAGAAAAAGACTTCTCAAATATTTTTTCCTCTAAAGAATGCCACACTAGACATGGATTGCCCACTTCACCCCCAAATGGTACACTGTGCTTTCTGATTGCCTCATCTTCTGAGCATTGGGAGCCCAGAGAAATAGAGAGGCGGCAACAGTGCAAATGCCTCACAGCCCAGCATCCTGGAAACACAGGAAAGACTACTGATGAGGGCATCCCAACAAGGTCTCACAGGAGCCAGTAGCTGATTCACTACAGGTAAATGTCCCATGGAGGCATTTGTGGTGACACATGCAGTGCATCAGCTCGGTGTATTCAGACCAGGGTTTGCATCTCCTACCAGGAGTCCCTGCACACTTTTCCTTTGCAGTATATCTTGAGACCCAGTCTTTTGCCATTTGCTATATTAATATGAGCATTTCTGTTGAAGGGGCCCTATGAAAGCAAAGGATGGGTTTGATTTCCATTGAGATGGAAATGCCTGTGTAAAGTAGGCTAGATGTTCTGGTGAGAGCTAACATCATTACTAACCCCCAGTACATGCTCCATGAAAGAACTATCATCCCATCCAGGCATGCATAGGCATCTGAGTAAAATGTCTGTACATGTCTGGGGCATCTTTTGCAATTTTATTGTACTGTCAGTTGCTACAGGTTTATTTTGTGCTCATTTGTGCAGACCATATGGACAGTAGCCCTTTCTCTATCCGCTAGCCAGTATCTGCATGAGCTCTGCTACAGAACAACATGAGTTCCTGAGCTCAACCTTCGGCTTGGCTGCACAAGATGCTACACCCATTCAGAGAAAGAGGCCTCAGCTCTTTATTTCCCCAAGGACTGAAAGACCAAAGTCACAAGTTACAGTTAATTCTGGACAGACTTTCCAAAATCCCAAGGAGCCAGTAGCTTCTTTGGCACCAGCTCAAGTGTGCCTCTTAGGACAGAAGATGGGGCCAATAGCAGCATCTGTCAGCAGCCCATATTTTAGTACATTCCTGTAATGGTGGCAAATATGGGCCCAGACAACATTCTTGGGAGCTTTTTTTATTTTTTTATTTTTTTATTTTTTTTCCTGAGAGAAGGTAGGTTTCATAATGAGGGTCCTTCTTCAAAGCAATCTGCAGTAGCACTTTAGATGCAGCTGGGATCGTGAGCAACAACCTGGTTAATAGTCAGCAATCAGAAAGCAGACTTCACCTTGCAGATGTAGTTGCCTGGCAAACTGAGAAGAAACTCAAGAAAATCAGGAAACTTAGAACTGAAATGACATGAACAATAGTAATAATGCTTTTGAGTCACAGAGGTACCACATGGGGCCCAGCACAGATGCAGCTTCTGAGTGCCCATCCTCAAAATAAATTGGAACCAAAACAATGCATTTTAAGATGCGTTCATACCCTCTGTTCCCATCACATTTAGGGAAATTTATGTTGAAATTCCACAGCAGCAGTACCCACAATGAAATGGGTACCATTCTCAGCGTCTGCCTCCATAAAGGAGCATTTGCCTATGTGCCTCTGACACAAACAGAACTGGACCATGGCAGGGAGTGGGGGAGAAAGAACACCAAGGACCATCTGGGACGAGGAGTCTCAGGGACTCCTTATCAGCCCCACTGAGAAGTACAGCCTCACTACCCAGCAATATGGCTCTGGGAATACAATTCTCTTCTAAATAAAATATCCATAGCTCTTTGTGAGTAAATTTTAACGAAAATCTTGCAGAAATGACTGAGTAGGTTTCATTTTCTGGTCACGTAAACTGTTTTACTCCTACCAGTTACTTCTCAAAATCTGACAGTTTCGAAAGAAATTGGTATTACAGTGAATTGCTAATGTGGTAAACAGCCTGTGATGCAAAGGAATTGAACATTTCATGAAAGAAAATCTGGAAATCAAAATAAATGGTGGGAGCTGATGTACAGCCAAACCTTCATTGCTAGAAATGGGAAATTTTCCTCCCTACCCAGCAGTGTGAGCAGCCCCTATGTGGGCAAGGGCCATCACAAACAGGATTCTGAAGGGTCCTACCCTGTGCCCCTGGTCTGTGCCAGCATAACCCTTATTGAGTTTATGTGGGGAGGTTTTGGTAGCAACAGGGATGGCTGGGTGCGGGCTGCAGGGGTGGCCCCTGGGGGCAGAGCCCAGCAGCTGCCCCATGTCAGATCAGAGCCAGCTCCAGACGGCTCCAAAGGGACCCGCCACAGGCCAGAGCCGAGCCAGTGAGTGATGGTGGTTGGGCCTCTGGGAGAGCAGATTTAGAAAGGATAAAAAAATATTTGGCAACAGCTTGGAGAGAAGAGTGAGAAACAGCCCTGCAGACACCAAGGTCAGGACACGAGGGCAGAAGGTGCTCCAGGTGCCAGAGTGGAAATTCCCCTGCGGCCTGTGGAGAGGCCCCTTGTGGAGCAGGCTGTCCCCCTGCAGCCCATGGGTCCCACATGGAGCAGATCTCCACGCTGCAGCCCCCCCAGGGGTGGAGGAGCCCCCGGCGGAGCAGGTGGATGTGGCCTGGAGGAGGCTGCGGCCCATGGAGAGCCCCCGCAGGAGCAGGCCCCGGGCTGGAGCTGCAGCCCGTGGAGAGGAGCCCACGCAGGAGCAGGGGTCTGGGGGGAGCTGCCGCCTGTGGGGACCCGTGCTGGAGCAGTTTGCTCCTGGGGGATGGACCCCGTGGTACGGAGCCGCGTGGGAGCAGTTCCTGAAGAGATGCTGCCTGTGGGCAGCCCCTGAAGGCTGTTTGGGAAGGACGGCATCCCGTGGGAGGAACCCCACATGGAGCAGGGGCAGAGAGTGACCATGAAGGAGCAGCAGACCCACAAGTTTTTTTCATCAGGTTTTCTCTCCCTGTCCTGCTGACAAGGGGAATGAGACATCAGCTTGGTGGGCACCACAAACACATCAGGAGATCATCCTGGTCACTAACCACACCATGGGGAAGGGCAGTCAGCCTCCAGTTGTTAAGAGGAGTAAGCCCTATTTGCAGCTGTCTAAAAGAAGCAAGATTCACCTGCAGGTGTCAGAACTGTCCCCAGGATGCTTCTGGGGAGTACATGACATGACCTAAAGATCTGGAAGATGCACCAGGAAAATGGCTGGGATAGGGGTTGCACCTCGCAGCACTGAACAGCTGATGATGAAGTTTGTCACTTCCACAGAAGGCAAGAAGAAGAAGTGCTTAGAAGGCACTTAAAGCAAGGGAGGGCACTGTTCTGTCTCTGTGAAAATCCTTGCTGAGCCCTCATCTTAAGACTCATTTGCAGCCCTACTCCCCCCATCTCAGGAAGGAAATAGCAGAGTTAGGGAAATAACACAAAAGGGCAACTAAAATGATGAAAGAGAGATCAGCTGCTTTGCAAGAAGAACCAAAAATGCTGAGAAGGCACATGAGCCAGGCTTACAAAATCATAAAGGTGGAGGAAAAGCCAAATGCAAAACTTATCCACCAAATGCTTCAATACAAGAGCTACAGACCACTCCCTGAACATGTAGGACTATCCTATAAATAGGGAAAGCCTTTGCTCTTGCAGACCTTGAGGAAGGAACTCAGATGTTCACAACAGGAGCTTAATCCTCTTCCACCAAACAGACAACTTCAGGGACTTTATACAGAAAATCACTGAACTGACAGGGGCACAAGCTTAGCAAAGAGCATGATTTGGGAGATAATTGTATATTTGACTTATGCAGGGCACTGGAGGCTGGGGTGAGCAAAACCCCACAAGTTTCAAAATGGTCATAATTTGAAACAGGATAAAGCATGCTGTGCGGTGGTACAGTCAGAAAATTGGGCCCAATTTCAATGTTCTATTAATTGGTTAAAATAAAGATAAAATGAATAATACGTACATTAATAACACAGAGATAACATTTCTTCCTATATACATTGCCTTTCCCTATAGACTTTGGCCTTCCCAAGTATAACACCACCACAACTACTGTTCAACAATAACCTTACTTACCAACCAAGGATCAATGATGTACACAATATGATGACAGCATTTGTATTCAGGATTGTTTTTGATAAACACCACTACACCACTTCTTTTTTCTTTTCTTTCCCCCTTTTTTTTTTTTTTTTTTTTTTTTTTTAAGTATCTGAGAAAATACTGCATCAGGGCAGATAGCAAGTCCTCAAATGCTTGCCTGTGGCTTTCTTAACCTCAACCTTTTTCTGAAATTATATTAAGGAATTTAATCTGTGCAACAAGAAAAATGGACTAAGCTGTCATTCAGGGTTGCTTATGCTGCTCAAGACAAATCAGTGGTGAAAGACATGTTAATGTCACTGTGAAATATATTGTAGCAACATCACCCCCAATGTACTACTTGACACTGCCCCCTCCTCATCTCACTAGGCTGTATCAGTTTCTCCTTGACCTCTTTTGTTTAAGTATGAGCAAGTGGCTGACATGCTCTTTCAACCAAATCTAGTCCTTTTACTCAGGCTTTTGGCAAAGACTTAGTATAAACACAAGGGGAACCTTCTGTTCTTAGCCCTAAGCCACACACAAGTGTTATTCCAAGAGTCCGTTCCCTCATCCAGTAGGGCTTGTTTGGGTTTGATTTTTGTTTGTGTATTTCTAAATTCTTTCTCAGATTCCCATTTTTAGTAGTCGTTTCTCCTTTTTCAGACTTGGCAGCCACAGGTCCCGGGCTGCCAACCCCAAATAATGAGATTTCCCCCTGTGGCTGAACCACAGGCTATGGCCAGAACCTACTATTAGTATTCGGAGTCTGGTGCTCATTTGCCTCAGCAGTGATTAGCTCAGCCTAATGCAACTATATTTGCAAGTTTATAAGGCCAGCTCATCCTCTGATGCATTTCCTTTGTGCCCAGAGACTTGTCTGGCTTTTTAACGTCTTTTTAACTGAATTTAGAGTCACAGAAATATGTTTATAAACATGTAATGTATTATATTGTATATTGAACTGAATTTGTATTTCACTGTCTGGTAAAGTTTATCAATCACTAACTTTTATAAGTACCATAAAAAACACATGACATAAAAGGTAATAAAAATAGAGACAAAGACTGACAAAAGAAGGTTAATCTCAAAAATAAAACATAATGAAACAGAACCCAGATCTTTAATCCAATCTCATTACTTATTTATCTCAAACCGCCCAGGAATTCCTCCCAAATTACTTATATTATTAATTATTATTGAAGAACTTGTTTTCTGTTGTTGCTAGGTTGGCCACATCTGGAAACTCACCTTTGCAGGGAATGTTAATCATCAGTTCTGAAGCAAAGTGGGCTTAGTCACTGCCAGAGCTACTTGGAACAATGGAGATTAAGCACGGTATCTACTAACCCCGAAGAAGTATGTTTTCCTTTAAGCTCAGTGTCAGATGGAAAGGTTAATTTTACAGTTGACTTGTCTGAACAGAAGATTAGGAAAAAATCTTAGTACGTGAACCTGAACGTACTAAGAAGAGGTGCACCTGAGTCCTGACAGAGCAATGCCTGCTGTGACAAACAGCCCAGCCCTCAGTAATTTAACACGGAGCACCATATGCTTTCCAAACACATCTTGCTTGGTAGTAGGAGACCAAGCCAACAAGCACTTCATCTTCCAGAAAGTTTCCTGGTACTAACATTCTCTGCTAATCCAGTCACTTCATATTTACACAATACTATGGTATTGTAACATACTGGCTTTGAGAAAGCCTCAAGACTTCATTTTATTCACATGGAAATTAAGAATAACAGATACAAACTAAGATTTTAAAGCTACAGAAATGGCTGTGCAAGAAAACAAACACTTTTTAAAAGTTTTAAAAAGTTTAACAGCTTATAAACCTAGTTGGTCAGCAAGAAAGCGACTAGCTTTTCAGAAGTTGAAGTGGCAAACTAAAGAAAACTGAAATATAATATATTTTGTTGCCTACCTTTTAATGCACAGTCATAGCCTGAGCTAGTTTAAATGCACAGGAATTATGTATGCAGCACAAGTCTTTTCCATCTTACTCCAGAACAGTTTAGTACATGGAAAATAATAATAATAAATAAATAAATAAAATCATTGTCTAATCAAGACTACAAGATGATTCAAGCCTAGTTTCACACTTCTGGTATACTAACTGATGTGGGCAACATCTAGCATAAAACAGCTTTTAGATTTTCACCTGCTGTTGTTGAATGGATTTTCTTCTGCCACTGACACATTTTAGGATAATTTTAAGCATCCAGAGAATACAGTTAGGAAATAAGTTTTCCACAGCAGTAGTAGCAAAGAAAATTTATGACAAAGTTTTAGTCCATTCAAAGGTGAATAGGATTAAATCCAGCTGAAGGCCAGTCACTAGTGGTGTCCCCTCAGGACTCAGTGCTGGGGCCAATTCTCTTTGATATCTTTATCTTTTATGGACAAGGGGATCAAGGGCACCCTCAGTAAGTTTGCAGATGACACCAAGTTAGGCTCAAATGTTGATCTGCTTGAGAGTAGGAGGGCTCTGCAGAGGGATCTGGAGAGGCTGGACTGATGGGCCGAGGCCAACTGCATGAGGTTCAACAAGGCCAAGGCGCTGGTCCTGCACCTGGGGCACAACAACCCCACATAGCACTACAGGATGGGGAAGAGTGGCTGGAAAGCTGCCAGGAGGAAAGGGACCTGGGGGTACTGGTCAATAGTCAGCTGAATATGAGCCAGCAGAGTGCTCAGGTGGCCGAGAAGGCCAACAGCATCCTGGCTTGTGACAGAAACACTGTGGCCAGCAGGACCAGGGAGGTGATTGTCCCCCTGTACATGGCTCTGGTGAGGCTGCACCTCGAGTCCTGTGTTCAGTTTTGGGCCCCTCACTACAGGAAGGACATCGAGGTGATGAAGAGTGTCCAGAGAAGGGCAACAAAAACTGGTGAAAGGTCTAGAGAACAAGTTTTACGAGAAGTGGCTGAGGGAGCTGGGGTTGTTTAGTCTGGAGAAAAGGAGGCTCAGGGGAGACCTTATTGCTCTATGCAATTACTTTAAAGGAGGCTATTGCAAGGTGGGGATTGGGCTCTTCTCCCAGGCACCAAGTGGTAAGAAAAGAAGAAAAGGCCTCAAGTGCCAGGGGAGGTTTAGGTTGGATTTTGGAAAAAAAATTCTTCACTGAAAGGGAATTTCAGTGTAACAGCACTATAACAACAACAATCAAAAAGGTCTTATGTGACTATTAATGATCTGAATTTGACCTGATAAGAATGCTATTTATATAGGATCCAAAAAGCCACCATTGAAATTATGCAATAAAAATTACCTGAAAGAAATGTTGTACTTCAGAATTTAATATGTTGTGCTAATGCATTGTAAACACCTCACTGTTCCCTGTCCAACAAATCCTATGCAAAAGTATGGGCTTCACTATCTGAGATCTTTTATAGTATACAACTAAAACTCCATCAGCATATATACTTCAAATATCCTTGAATCAGACTTTAAATTGATGGGAAAAAAATAAAATAAAAAAAAAATGAAATGGAAGTGTTGCTTTCCTCTCAATACTTATATAAACCATCATTCTAAACATGACAGATATAATGTGTCTGCAAGTACTGGAGTCTTTCACAGCATAAGGTTGATCTATTTTATTTCCATTCACTTAATCAAAAGGCACACCTGCCAACAGATACAGAAATAGTTCAAGTGGCAATGGTCAGAAAGCATGAGCTTGCAAGGAAACAGAGAAAGTCCTAAGCAAACGCAGATAGGAGTGAAGTGGATGCCCAAATATAGGAATACTGTCATTATATCTACTGAGAAGTGATTGCTTTTACAATGGTCAGCATTGAACCACAATTCAAACAGGAAGGTTATAAAACTATTTAGAATTACGACAGCTTCAGATTCAAGAGATGCAGAATTTCAATGTATGCTTGAGATATATGGCTCTAATTTCAACTGTGATTGATTGTTGTCTCAGATAAAACTATTGCAAGCCAACAGACATCTTTCAAAAATTATGTCCAAGTCAGTTCAGAAATATCTCAGTTCACTCAGCCAAACCAATTGTTATCTCCTACACAAATGGTGCAATTGGTAATGATGAAGATGTTATCATCAGCTCATTGCTTAGGCAGCATACTTTCTGTGCTCTGCATCATATTAAAATCTGCTTTTCAGCCCAGCAGGACAAATAACGCTTGGCCAGTAAGTAATTGCACAACCAGCAAAGGAAAAACGCACTTAAGGAAACACAGATAAAAATTAACACCTGGAGTTATCTGAGTTTTGTGTAGGTACAAGTTGTGTAGATTGGTACCAGGACTCAACCTGTCCACTTCTGATCAAATAAGATTGAAGAGCTTCTGTTACAGATTCTCATTAATGGGATGGTAGGGAGGAAGCTGACAATATATCCTGCAATGCCCAGTACTGAATAAGAATCTGAACGGAAAGGCTGCAGATTTAGTCTTCTTTTAACCCTCCCAACAGCAAAAGGGCCCACATGCAGCTTCAAAGCATGCCTGAGTAGGAGTTGCCAGCTATCTATATTCAGTGTTCAACCCGTTCTGCAGTATAACTCGTATGTCAGTTCTTGTAACCAGTCACTTTGCAAAAGCAGAAGGACTTTTGCTTTCATTTTTTTCTTAAAAAAAAAAAAGAAAATGAAAGAAAATGAAGAACTACTTCCAAAACTGAAAACCTCTTACTCTTCCTCAAAAAGAGTAATTACAAAAAATCATCTGAAAATATTGTAAATTAAAGCATTAAGAAGTATATTTTCTTTCTCTTAAATATTCTTCAATGGCCTGGTGAAATCACCTTAAGAAGCAAAACCACTTGCCTATTATTAGTAGACTCTTTTCTCCATGATAAATCTGTTGTTTCATTACCAGACTAGTTTGGCAAGTAAAATAATCCTGCTTGGACAGACATGGCCATGAACACTACCATCAATCAAACAGACACATCTTGGAGACATGCACTTTTAATAAGCCATCTCTGCAGTAACTTACAAAGCAGATGCTTTCTCTTCTTGCTGAGTTTGGTCCAGGACTGCACAATCCAGGTCAATTTTGGGCTCCTTCCAAAGGCTAGGAAGGCTTACCAGAGGCTTACCAGTGAGTGGTAAGGGGAGAAAATGAGATAGCACTCAAAGGTTACAAGACTTAGAGTTTCCCATTCTTTACCTCCCTAGGTAAGCAAGATTTTATTATACCAACCTAAAATGGTCCTAGATATCAATGGTGCTTCTTCAGCAGCAAGAAGAATAACAGGCTCTGAAAACAATTTGATGTCCTTAGTGCCATAAGCACAATCCTTTCAATGTACTAACCATCCAAGTCATCTCTGAAGCCAACTTTATAACAAGCTGAAAAAAAATGAAAGTCAAACTTCATCCCATGCTCAACAGGCCTCCAGCACCAGGTGCTGCATCACACTTGACAGCAGGTACCCCACTCATTAGTATAATTTGTTACTGTCCTAATGAGTCCACTAACTCATCAAGAGCCCTGCATCCTCTGTTCTCTCAAGGATGAATAATTACATGCTTTTCAAAACTGCTCTCACAAGATTACAGGAAAGTAGAAAAGTGTGGATTGGGATGATGAAGTCATGGTGAAAATGTCTAAACAATTACACTCAGCTATCTAGATGTCCTCAATTTGCACCTAAAAGGAAACAAAACCAGTCAATACTCCTGAGAAGCTAAATCTTTCCAAATGCTTTTATTCTTTCAGCTAATCTGAATTGCCCAACCGTCTTGGTTTCCTAAAGCTGAATAGTTCTACCACACTGTCAGTCAAAGTACCCAATGGCATGCCAGATTTTTTGATCAAGCTCCAGAACATTTCAGCCAACAAATGCCAAGATTTTCACCTGACTGAAGCCCACATGCTACTTCACCTAAATGTGATTTTGCATCAAACCAAAAGCAATTGCTGCTGCCTCCTGGTAGTAGCGTAAATTTAACATGACCAAAGTAATTATTGATATGTTTCCTGCCTTCACAAGGAAAAAGTGGAACTTCCCAAACTGACCTTGACATTGTGCTTTGACTATATCACATAAAACTTTAATATAATTATGTTTACAAAATTGTGGAAAATCTCAGTGTTCTCATATTACAGAAGTTTTACTTACATACTGTTTGTAAGTCTTCAGTATAGTAAAATTTTGCTTTAAAAACCAATTCAAAATCTAGGAAGAAAGCGACTATAAAATAAAGTGAGTTAGAAGAATTACCTTTTGTTTTGATTTACTGTCATACAAAGCTTAGATTCCAGTTACAATTAATTGGCTAGTATCCTTTATAGTTTACATCTGTTTTGAAAATATAATATAAACTGAAAATAATTACCCATGCTGATGTGTAATTTTAAACAGTCTCATCATGAAAATGTAAAGGCTTTTGTAGCCCTCTTAGTTGCCTGACAATAATAAAGCAGAGGAGTAATTGTTTTCCCTAGCAGTGGGATCATAAAAAATAAGCATTCTAAAATCTGTTTATACAGTCATCTTGTAAAGGTGTAGGGATACAAAGAAAAAAGGAATGGTTCTTATGGGAAAGCTTTCCAATCATTTTCCAATTAAAATCCTAGCCCTGAAACAGTTCTCAGCTTAGATAATGAGAACACTAAGACAAGCTTCTAATTACTTTTTATTTCTGTGAAAATTACAAGGTATTTTGAGCGTAATTGGTACAGCTCCTCCTACAGTATTCCTCCAAAGGCAGTAGGAGGAGCTCTGATTGTTCCCAAAAAAGGGACTAATTACCACATAATTGCTGCTAAGGTAGACCTGGTTCATTGGGTTTGTCAATGTAGATTTTTACCTAAAAGGTATGAAATCTATCCATACCACAGAAACATATGGTTTATTGCTAGAGTTAAAAACAGAAAACCAAAACAAAACCAAAAAAACAACCTCCTGCAGATCAAATTGTATCGGTACCTCTTGCTTTTCTTTACACGTGGCTTTTAATAAAATGTCTTTAACTTAGTAGCAATGCATATTTAAGCTGTGTGTGGTTAGGTACCAGAAACTGCATTACAGTTACCTCAGGTCACATTTACGTGGACAAAAACATCTTCCCAGGGGAGCAGTTTCCCTTCTGCAGCCAGGCAGTACAAAGCAGAGCACATCTACTCCATCACATCCACACTGCACTTGAAGGTCTCAGTATCCATTCTGGGATCTTAGATCTCCTCACCTACATACTTCCTTAGTACAAATTTTGCACTGAATGCACTATTTGCCCGTTTATATCCCAGTAACAGGTGCCTTAAGGATGGCTCCTACCCTTGTGTAGCACTCCTTACAATGGCATCTGCATGTGCTGCTCTCGATGCCTCCACATCCACTGCATTTGCTCCTTGTGCTCCTGTCAGAGAACCTCTGATAATCTTTTCTCCCTAGTTTGTTGGTCTGGCTTTTCCTACAGATGTATCACGAGGATTGCCCCACAGACCCTTGTTTTTACTCCAGGTTAAGCAGGACATCAAGCTGCCCATTCAGGTATGTGGTACTGCTGTGGCTGGCAAGCTCACCTGAGCCATTGTGGTTCTCTTTCTGATGGGAACAGTTGATGTATACATACAGGGTGAACAACAGCAGGAGCACAACAGCTTTCTGGATACCACAGAACCTAGCATTCACTGTTCACCAATAACAAACCATCTCCCAGGATACAGTACTGCTGGAAATAAGAGTTACCATTGCCCTCTACGAGCCATGCGATCACCTTTCAACCAGAAAGGTAAAACCAAGATCCTCTTTTCCAGGCACAGATACCAGCCTGTCCAAAGTTCAAACACCAGTGTAAGGCTTGGCAGATATTGTGCATCCCCTTCTAACACTACCATGCAGGCATTCACTGAGGCACTGCCACTGCCTTGACCATCTTCAGGACCTTGAGTTGTGTCTGCATTTGTCAGCTGAGCTCATGATGGCAAACTTCCAGGGACTGGGTGAACGCCAATTACCCCAGCCCTAAATGTGGCTGCTTCCCCAAATATACAAAAGTTCTGCAGCAGGCCCTCAGGTAGTTTCCTAAAGGAAATCGCTGCTGTTTTTAATCACAGGTCAATGCCACCAAGCGAAGATCCATTTGCACATAACTCTGAAATTCTAAAGTATAGACATTTCTATTTCAAAAAAATAGAAAGAAAAAAAAAATCACGATAGTCTGAGGGGCTCAGCTCCGGGTGCATTTTGTACCCTGAAGGGTAAGAACTCTCCAGTTGGCATTAGTAACTGACGTCTGTGAAATCCATAAAGAATCCTGCCAGTCCTGAGGAGATGGTATTTATATTTCTGCCTACAGTCAGAGCCAGAAGACATCGCTAGAGAGATCTGTGGGTAAAGAAACAGTGAACTTGAACAAATGGCCTGTGCAGACATGAGGTACTAAAAAAGGCCAGGACCAATTCTCTGGCCCTGAGGGCCAGTAGCACCATACAGCTCATGCCCCTACAGCTAAATAGTCTTCTCCCACCAAAAATGGCACTTGGGAACTGTCCTTTGCCTGTGTTTTCACATATCCATGACAAAGCCAAGGAGTTTGCCTACAATTAGCTGACTCTGACCAAATGCAAAACAATTAAAGGAGTTCTTGAATCTGGCCAATGAAGAAGGAAATAGGAAGGGCATGAGCTTGAGATGGATTGAGCCAGCAGAGCCCATGGAACAGGCACAAAAGCACCTAAAGCTCTCTCAGTGAACAGCTGAAGAACAAGAAGCTCACATATTGACTGAGAAAACAGTGTGTGCAGACAAGGTGTTGGTCCCAAAAAGGGAGACGTCCCTCGTTATGTAATTTGCAGTTAAGAAACTACACAGTGGAAAAGTTTCATGGACTTTCCCAACTACAACACCTTACATAAAAAGATATCTTGCATTAAAAAAAATAAATACCGCCATAACTGAACAGCCAAGTGACCTGCCCAGAAACCAGGTCTATTTACATGAGACAGTCCAGCAAAGTCAGGGGCCAACAGAAAGATCCAGAATCCCCAGACCACAGCCATTCCTCAGTCCTGCTCCTCTCTTTGTCGCACATGCAGGTGTCAGCACAGGAGAAGCGATTGCTGTGCTCCCATGGCAGTGATGCATCAAGGAGCAGCAACCACCCGCCTTTGCTAACCAGGTAAAATTCCAGTGGTGCGATTCGTTGTCTCATTCACATAAATAAATAAATAAATAAATAAATAAATAAATAAATAAATAAATAAAGTTGAGGTTATGTTTATGATATCAATCGGAGGTGCAGAGAACCAGTATTTCCCGGCTGAAGAGGCTCCAGCTAGATGTTCTCGTGCAAAACACAACCCCGTTAGTTACAAACTGAGCATTATCTACCAGCCTAGATAATCCCTTCACAGTGACACTGATGTTCAAGTTAAACATCCACAGTCTCCAAACTCTTTGGGTATCCGAGAAAGCTGGGAATCATTTAGAAGACTGAAGCATCCATGTACATGTTGGTAAAACTCTGATCCTGTAGTGTACCCTTTAACTTCTCTCTATCAGATAAGACAGGTGACAGATATTTCATCTGTTTTAGAGAATGATTTGTTAATAAGAGAATGAAGCAAACGGATGCTGACCAATGGAGCCCTGCAGTGGATAGCTACATTTTTTAATGGAATTCAGCAAAAAAATCAGTGCTATTCAGGAAATGAGAAGCAATTGATACTGTGACCATGAATTATGACTTTGGGAACTGAAGGAACTTCAAAACGTACTGGCAATAGGTTCTATTGACTAAAACCAGCAAAGGATGTTTTGTGAGAACCACATGATGTACCTGGGTGTTCAGAAGAAAACCTGTCCATCTAAGCTCCAAGAAATTTTCACCGATTGTGACTCTTTGCCATTAGTAATGTTGCTACACATTGATCTGCTTTTCAGGAAGGCAGATACAAATAACTCTGGTAACATCCTAGTAACTACAGAACACGACTCTCAGGAGTCACCATTTTTGACTTGAAAGCAGAAAGCTGACACAGATGCTTGCAAGTCGCAGTTCTGGGTGGATTCCATGCTTGGAGGCATTCTGCTAGCAGCAGCCGTCACCTCCTCAGAGAGGAGCTTATAGTGACGAAGAACTGAAAATCCAAGGATCACCCCAGTGTCCACACAGCGATGCGTGATCTCAGAAATATTCTGTCAGTTATGTTGAGGAATTCATGACCAAAACTGGAGCCAACTCTTTGCCATTTTGGAGGTCTTTAAAAGACGTTTAGATGTAGAGCTCAGTTATATGGTTTAGTGGAGGATTTGTTAGCGTTAGGTCAGAGGTTGGACTCGATGATCTTGAGGTCTCTTCCAACCTGGATGATTCTGTGATTCTGTACTTGAATAGAATGACAGTGAGGAATGGTGTGCCTGAAGTTAGCATCTGCTCTGCCGAGAGTCCCTGAAGTAGTTAATTTGACAAACATCTACAAATTCAAGCTCAGCTACCCTGAAGAGACACGATCACAGCTACACTTCTCCAATAGTCCTAAAAATACCTGCCTAAGAGAAGCCAGCCCTCTATGCCAAATGTGCCCTCCTTCATGCACCTTGGAGTCAGTGGATATATCCCACAATTCTAACAACCTACAGATTTCACACTTGTGGACCCAGTTCTTCAGCATCTGGAGGATCATGGCC
The DNA here is from genome assembly GCF_964035555.1 of Netta rufina. NCBI lineage: Eukaryota > Metazoa > Chordata > Aves > Anseriformes > Anatidae > Netta > Netta rufina. Next base: position 191,652,405 of record NC_140123.1, read on the forward strand.
ATCCTCTGTGAAGTCAGGAAGGAGTTAACACATGTCAACGGGTGATGCAAATTCTTGTTTTGCCAGCTGAACTCCCCTGTGGGAGCAGCGCTAGCAGAGCTGAGGAAGCAGAGAAAGCACACTTCTTTAAAGAAAGATTTCAAATGTGTCAGATGCTTGGGACCCTGAGCAAAAGCTGGAGGGAGAGGATTAGAATCATTTTGTGGTTTCAGTTTTCAGTGTTGTCACACAAAACTGAATTGGGGCAGGGGAATTTAAGAAGGGGAAAGATGAAGTGAGCTGTTTGCAGGCAGGTCAAAGGATAATGCTCAGAATATCAACAGTATAAAACTGTATAAAATGACAGTCTGCCTCCATCTGTCTGAACAGATTTCTGTGTTGAGTTTGGTTTTGGCAGGGAATAGGGATTAGAGAGCTTAGACAGAGACTCTGGTAATAAAACCTCTTCTCTAAGTCCAGAGCTGCACTTGAAGTCTGCTGATGAGCAGAAGAGGACAGCCTTTCCTTCCAGCATGTCATTGCACCGTCCTTTGAAATCAAACATGCTGCAGCTGGCAGCACCACGCTTCATGCATACAAATCTAGCTAAATAACCCAACTGTGAGGGTTCTCTGTGGTGGCTACCATCTCTTCTCTATGTTAGCTACCGACGCATTCACAAACAACCAGGACCTCTACCTGATGAACTACCAGTGTTTTTGACACCATTTCTTGACTTCTGCATCAGTTTCAGCATTATCACCACATTTTTGCCATTAGCCCACTCCAACTTGAACTGCTCAGCACCAGTACAACCTGTTATGTGTCTGCCATTTTTAGCCACTATCAGTAATCTCATACTCCTTAGATTTCGACTAAACTAGACTAGAATAAAATAGGCTTCAGTTGGAAGGGACCTACAAAGATCATCGAGTCCAACTGTCAGAATACTTTGGGGCTGACCCAAACTTAAAACCTATCATTAAGAGCTTTTCAACTGTCTCAAGCACTGACAGGCATGGGGCATCAATGACCTCTCTAGGAAGAGAGTACCAAGTGCATAATCTGTCATTTGTTCGTGTTAAATTTCACGTCATTGCTGATGGCTCAATGCTCCCATCTATCTAGATCCCTCTGCAAGGCCTCTCATCCCTCAGGAGAGTCAATAGCACCTCCCTGTTTAGTATCATCAGCCAGATCACTGATAAAATTATTGAACAGCACCGGACCCAAGGTTGAGCCTTGGGGAAGCACTGATTGTGTTCCAGTGTTGCTCGTTTCCTGCTTCAAGTTAGAAGACAGAGCTGTCTCTAGCCTTTCATTTCAGATAGAGGCTGGCCCAAACATCTTGGCTTCATCTTCTAATAACCAATTACATTCCAGAGCATCATTGCTGCGAGGTTTATCCTGACATGTGGTGTGCAATATGGCACAGAGGTGGCAGCACCAACTTGTCGAAAATCATGTAACACCACAGCAGGTTGACAGAAATACTGCAAGAGCATGAATAATATAAAATATATTTCAGAGCAGCATAAAAGATAAAACCTTCATGATAGACAACATAGCCTTGAATGTGTTCCAACTTGCTTTTTCATCAACAATTTCATCTAAGTTCAATTTTTATAATGCCATAACTTGTTATTGATTGCTGTTAACATCTGTGTGGAAAAAAAATGCGTGTCTGGGTGAGAGGTGGAGCATTTCATATTAAGTAGCTGCTGGCATTTGCCAGCTTTTGGCATTGACTAGATCATGTCTCAATCGGTCTACGCTATACAGAGCAGCCACAATACCATTTTTTTCAAATTATATTTGCTGAAAAAAATATATAAAATTAAATATATATATATATAATTTTAATATAAATTATATAAAAATTATATAATCAGATTCTGTTCAGTCACTAGTAGGAGTCTGGATATGTTCACTTTTTTTCTTTTGCACAGAAGACAAAGAACACATTAAGTTACTGCAAACTCCTGCTTGATATTTATGTAGTTTAATTATTTTTCCCTACTTTTCCAGACTGTGGTGTTCACTGCCATGTCACCAAGCTGCTAGCTGCTTCCATTTTGCCTTGGATTAATAGTAATATTTGTTTAATTGTGTTTTGTTTAATGACTTTGATACAAATATTTTCTGGGTTGAGAAGGAAGAATTCAGTGAGTTAACAAAATATAGGTAGAGACTGGGATACACAGTTGAACAATGCATGTGCAGGGAAAGGAGAACAGGAAAAAGAAATATTTTAATATTTTAAGAACTATTCTATCTGCAGTCAGAGATGTTGCCCACCCATCACTACCTGAGACATTAGACCCTCTAGGATCTGTCTCCTAGACAGGCATAAAAACTCTCCCATGAGGCTGCATGTACCACTGCTACAGCTGCTAAAGATTATGTCCAAGATCCATACAATCATTGAAGGGAAATAGCTCTAATTAGAATAGATAGAATCATGTCTCTTCAGCTGACTGCTGTATTTAACTATTCATTAGCTCTGGAGAAGGGGCAATAAGCAGAACATGTCCGCATGAAACCATTAGCAAACTACAAAGCTACCATATACCACCTCTACTATTCTGGCATAGGCAGGAAATTAGCCTTGCTAGGAGAAATCTTGGAAGTTTTCTATAAATAACACCGAGTCTCCAGGAAGCAAGGATCAGAAAAAGGCTGCAAGTGCTGAGCCACACGTTCTGAATTCAACTGCAAATATATTTCTCACAGAAATATATTTATATATATATAAATATATATTTCATGTGGAAATATATATATTCTGTACCAGCGACAGCTTCTGTACTACTAGCAAAAACATCCATCTTTTGTACTGATATGATTTTGCACCCAGTGCATAGATATCATTGATGCTATTGGCATTTCAGATCCAAAAGGTCTCTTTAGCTTAATTAATGGCTCAGTAATGTGCCCTTCTTACAAAAAGGGCTAATGGTATCTTGGGTTTCCATAGGAGGAATGTTGCCAACAAGTCAAGAGTTGTTCATTCCCCTCTGCTCAGCACTGGTGGAGCTACAACTAAAATACCACGTCCAGTTTTGGGCTCCCCAGTTCAAGAGATACATGAAGCTACAGAAAAGAATCCAGTCAAAGGTCACTGACATGATTAAGGGACTGGAGCACCTCACATATGAGGAAATCCTGAGAGAGCTAAGACTGGCCAGCCTCGAGAAGAGGATGCTCAAGGGGATCTGACCAATGTAAATAAATACCTGAAGGGAGGCTGCAAAGATGAAGCCAGGCTCTATACCCCATTTCTTTGGTTTCCACATTTCTTAGTCTCATTGAACCATCAGGACTATTTCTCATTTTGGTGATGCCTTCCATTTCCTCAGCTGCACAGGTATTTCAGGACAAACTTCTCCCCAGCATTTGCACAGCAGATGAAATTAAAACCTTGAGTGCCAGATTATAGCACTGCACAAGCAAGTGGGAACAGACTGCCAGATGTCAAGGTTTGATCTGAGCAGCTCAGTCCAAGCTTCAGCTTACTTCCAGGAATTAGCACCTCTGGGACTTCCTCAGGCAGAAGTGAATCTTTGTATTTAAGTTGGTCACTGACATTTTTCCTCCATGATTTAATCAAATCATTTCTGGAAAACAAGTAAATCTTTAGCGTCTACAATGCCCTGCGATGAGCAGTTCTACAACTGAACAGCATGTTATGAAGAATTATCTTTTGCATTTGTTTTGGACATACTACTGGCTAGTTTCATTTGACACCCACTAATTCTTGCACAGAAAAAGGACAGAAGTTCCCTACACAGTGTGTGCTATTCACAATTTTATGCGCTTGTAACCCAGATCAGTTCTCTTTTCTGGACCAGAGAGTATGGCTGAGGAATAGTTTGCTACATCCTTGTACAGAAATAATTTCATTCCTTGATCGCTGTCAGAAAACCAGCCACCTATTAGAACTTTTCCAGTCCTACTATGTTCTCCTTGAGATGGGAGGACCAATTATAAAATGTTCAGGATGTCAGCGTACCACAGATTATACATTAACATAACCATTTAGTGATGAACAGCTCAAGAAAAGAGTACAAAAAAGGATGTTGCTGAGAGAGAAGATGATGTTAATTGCATCTACTGAGCCTCACAATGGAGCATGATGGCTTTAGAGCTGTGAATAAGCCTGGGAAGAGAAACATTTCTACACAAGGCAGTGAAAAGGACTCTTGTGACAGAAACAACAGCTGCAAAGAGAGAAACAAGTAGCATCTACAGAAAATGTTTTAACCATTCATGAGATAAGTCACTGCCACAGGGGTGATGTACAAGACCATGGAAACAAAAATTACAGCTACGATAACTTTTCCAGCATGTGTACAGTAAAGTGTGTACATGCAAAGTCTGAGTAATTTTTTGCCTCTCCATACAGAAAAAAACATATATTATAGTCCTTTTTTATCAGCATAGATGCACCAAAGATGAGAGAAGAAATGTTATTAACTGTTACTTATTATTTTCATAAAGAAGATGGCAAAAAGCCTTCAGATTTTTGGGAATGTATTCATGAAAACTCCTGGACTATACCACAGCAAAAAAGTCAAGTATCACTTACAAAAATGCTGGCTACTCTTGTCAATAACAATATTGGGTTTGCTTAAAATGTGGTAAACACTCAAAAATTGCTTATCATGGCTCTACAAGAAAGGATGCTCTGCTCATATAAGAATTCCACATTCACAGAATGCTTTGGGTTAGAAGGACCTTTAACAGGAATATATGCTGGCCCTACTGCAATATGCATAACTAATTCTGAGTTGCAGGGCAGTGTTAATTGTGATCTGATCCCAGTACCAGGTGTGCTCTTCTGCTTTGGGCAGCTGTGAATAAATTTGCTTCAAGTTCTCTGGATATTTAGCTTAATTTCATACAATCGTTTGAGTTGGAAGGGAACTTAAAGATCACCCAGTTCCAACCCCACTTTTCACCAGACCAGGTTGCCCAAAGCCCCATCCAGCCTGGCCTTAAACACTTCCAGGGATGGGGCAGCCACAGCATCTCTGGGCAACCTGTGCCAGGGCCTCACCATCTCCGAGTAAAGATTTTTCTTCTAACATCTAATCTAAATCTCCCCTCTTTTAGTTTAAAGCCATTCCCACTTGTCCTATCCCTACACCCCCTGACAAGGAGTCCCTCCCCAGCTTTCCTGCAGGCCCCCTTTAGGCACTGGCTGAACAACCCCAACTCCCTCAGCCTCTCTTCATAAGAGAGATGCTCCAGCCCTCTGATCACCCTTGTGGCCCTCCTCTGGACTCAATCCAACAGATCCATGTCCTTCTTGTGCTGGGGATCTCAGAGCTGAACACAGGGCTCCAGGTGGGATCTCACAAGAGCAGAGTAGATGGGTACAACCACATCCCTTGACCAGATGGTCATGCTTGTTTTGATGCAGCCCAGGGCATGGCTGGCCTTCTGAGCTACAAGTACGCACTGCTGGCTCATGTTGAGCTTCTCATCAACCAGCTGCCCCAGGTCCTTCTCTTCAGAGCTGGTCTCAATACATTCTCCACCCTGGCTATATTTGTGTTTGGGATTGCCTCAGCCCTGGTGCATCACCTTACATTTTCAGACTGTTACCTTCCTCAGTTCTATGCTTTCACTGTTTGCCAAAGCAATTGGGGCCTGAAAAAAAAACAGCACGTTAGCACAGAACAGCAGCAACTAGATTTCCATGGTATACCTCCAAAACAAGTGCACATTACTCAAAGGCATATTCATCAGCAAGAAACGCAGGCCTGACATCAAATATATGATGCATGCCATTGATGCAATGACTGATTTTCCAAAGATAGATCAACACTTTATGGCAATAACAGGAAGCAATACTCACATTATTTTCAGCAGCATCTAAGGAGCGCACATGCTGAGCATTTGTGCCCTAATGAACACTTACAGGTCTAACACAAGAAGTGAAACGCAAAAAGGACATTCACAAAACAGAACCATGCTTAAAACAAAACCCCAGGTTAACCTCCGTGACATTTGCAGAGGAAATGGAAAAAAACAGTGCAAGACTGAACATTAAATACAAGGATTATTGCAGGGAGTGTAGTAAGGCTAGTGAATGAGATTGAATCGCATCAACTTTCTTGTCAGACTTCTCTGCTCTAACAGGATAATGGGCATATAGGAACACGGCACATTTTTGAGTCTCATTTATGAAATCTTCAGTTAGCAAATTGAAATTATCATTGTTGCTTTTTATCAAAAGCAAACTTTTAGGTATTTTTTTAAATTCCTGACGAGAAGCACTCTGACAAACAATGATAATGGCAAATTACCACCATATTTTTTTTAACTGTTCTAATAGCCCTGGATGTTTTAAACATAAAACTTGAATTCTGAGCTTATTCTTGTATGTGTATTTGAGTGAACTTATTGAATGTATGGCTTTTATATAGACTTAGATAATTTGGACTGTTAGTTCAGTATTTGTGCAAACAGCTATGGCTCTAATTAGGTTTCATGTGCAGCAGCAAAGACATCTGTTACACATCGATTTAACCCTAACAAGTTAAGGCGCATGCTTTCCAAGTTTAAAACCGGAGTGAATACTGGAGGACTGGAACAAGGATAAATTTTGGTGAGGCAATGAACATCTCACTGCTGCACAATGTGTCCTCCAGCTGTGAGACTGATGCCACCACCCTTTCCATTTAGGTGGTGTCTTACTTTTGTAAGAGCTATGCCAGAGAAAATGGGTGAGGTCCAAGCCATATCCATCATGTGAACGTCTAGAGCTCTCAGTCCTCAGGCATAACCCTTCAGCTGAGCTGTAATTCAGAATGAAGCTGGCAGGGTAGAACTCCCCAGATGTCTCAAGAGAGCAATTAAAAAGTCATCTCAACGCATGTATAATTTCTAAACCACATTTTGTGTGTGAGTTTGGAAATCAGTGCCTGGGGTTTCATGTTGACAGCTTTCTTTTGCCTCCTCCACCTCAAATAAAGTTTAATAAAAATATAATCACTACAGAAAAAAAAGCTGTGGTGAGGGAGAAGGACTTTCCCCCCACACCCTTTGTAATGGAGGGCCAAATTTCTACACTAGCACCTATTCATGAGCTGAGCTGATAAGACAGCACTACGAAGATCCACAGGATACGCAGGTATACAGCCAAGCGCCTGGCAGAGTATGAGAAGACCAGCCCACACCACCGCCGTGGATCCAAATCCTTTCCAAAAAAAATCATCTCATCTTCATCCTGTCTGTCCATGAGAGCAAAAAGCCACCTGGGAAGGCAGCCCAGTGAGAAGGCCACAGGGGAAATATGGAGAAGTGCTACATCACAGAGCTTTTGTTCAGTTTCTTGTATTCAAAGAAGGTGTGAAACTATGCCAGACAGACAAAACGCAGCATCAAAAAGCCCAGGGAATAATTACAAAACAGCAAGAACATTTGCAAGTGTTGGCACTATTTCATTGGCATGAGGAAAAGCAACTGAAAGGGTTAGGTCCCTCTGAGAGCCTGTGAGTCTGTCAGAAGGTCGCTTCCTGGCCAGAGTGTATAAAAACCTGCTTTCAGTCATGGGTTGGCCAAGCACAGATACACAGAAGGGAGACTGTGCTGTGTGTATCCTACCTAGCAGCAGTGTCAAAGGCATCTTCAAAGCAAAAGATCTAACAGCAACCAAACCTTGAGCTATGTCCAAGCTACATCTGGGCTGGCCTTTGAGAACTGGAGCTTTGGGACAAAGAAGGGTGAACCCATACCCTGTAAGAGGATCTCTTTCACTGACACAAGCCCTAATTGACAAAATGATTTTGGAAACCTCAGTCTGGAGAGGCAAGGTCAGAATCCATGTGTCACAACTTATCTCAGGACGTATAGATGTGTGCATACAGTATTATTATAAATATTTTTATACTATTACATATAAAGGTTACAACCTGCGATTTAGATCCAATTACTTTAATATTTGTCGTCTTTTTGCCAGTGTCAGAGCAAATTACTGCCTGCAGTTTGATTTGGGTGATGATATACCTGAAATAAACTACTTACAAACACTGCTGGATAAAAAGCACTTCGTCTGTGATAAGTCATAAAATCAAGTTAAATTCTGAGAAGTTCCTGAATGCTAACAGGAAAATTGATCAGATTCGCACGTGTTACGATCCAGATCTGGATCTGTCTGTAGTCAATGTTCCACTACAAATATTCTGCATTTTATACTTAATTATCAAAAATTTCCATTTGCACCAGAATGATGAAAAAGACAGCTAATTACAGTTTCTTAAATTAAACTAGCTCTGTAACAGATATTTTGGAGGAGCTGGCTTTGTTACAAAATGCTTCAGTCTCACTTTATGGCTCTGTCCAAAGCCAAAAATCTAATGTAATTGCACAGTAAAAACCTTGAATGATATCCAGACAGAAACAGAAAATAGGATATACCAAAATTGGCTGAATTTAAAACCTTCCAGTGCACACACTTCAAAATAGCTCAAAGCACTTTATTTTTTACCCATATAAAACACTAAATCAAAGCATAATTGACCAAATAAGAACAAGACTTATCTACAGCCATTTCCTACCAATATGATTAGAGGCAGAAAAGGACAGCTATAACAGCAATAAAGGGAAATTTAATGTTGTTTCAATAGGAGCAAGCAATATCCTCACATAAAGAAATGTTCTTCCAACAAAGTAGTGCTGAAATCATTTCAGCTAATGAGTATTAAAATTAACTCTCAGCTTCAATGACTTCTTAGTCATGGTCAACCCAGCGACACACCACATGCTATCCGCTATTTTGTGGGAGAAGTGAATTAGTGAATTACAACTGCAAGAACCTGCACAAAACGAGTGCAAAACAAGGCTTTAATTTGATGCATGACAAAAAGAAGTGAGCAAAACAACTTCCCTACCAAGAACGACCAACTTAAAGACTGCACAATATATGGAAACCAGTGACAGATTGATCAGCAATGCTATTCAGAAAGATTGGACCAAGGACCTGTTGCCTGGCTGCAAATTCAGATGGAATTCAGATGACTAGCACCAAGGTACGCAGACCTGAGAAATGATACTAAGACCTGGAGTATAACATAAGTGGAATTAAGACTTACTAAAGTGTGTCAGCCACTAACATGAAGTAAGTTTAAAAACTGAATGTTTTGTTCAGTGACTTTCATCAGTATTTTAATAGAATATAAAATGTCATTTATTTCTGCCTCACTGACACTTTAAGAAGTTCTGTCAATTTATACTTATCTTTTAGGTGCAAAATCTTTACTCATGATCATTTTGACCCAGATTTTATCATGAAACAAGAGAATCCAAAAGTACATGGGCAGGGCAGATGTCCTAGTGTGCATGAATGCTGAAAGATGGGAAATGAAATGCAAGTAACTATTGAAAGGCCAGGAATTTTTAGTCTGAGGATGGCACTGAACTCCTTTATTAGAACATGTATGTAGGAGATTTGTCCTTAGGAAATGAGCCTTAAGTGAGCAACAGAACTTTTTGTTGTGGGAAGAGAGGAATGTGGTGATGTGGCTGCTATGTAAGATGCTCTCCAGCACTAGACAAATATTGTCAGGATTAAAATTATTCTGGGAATGAAAAATGAGGTGTTATCTGAGAGTTGCTATGAGGGTTTATCTTACTGAGAGCACAGTTGCACCAACATATTGACAACACAAACAGCTGGAATACTCCTGCAGTTCCTAAGTGCTCCTTCCTGTCACTACACTCCAACTCATGCACCTAACCAGGGACTGATTTTAGCCTTGGGACGCATAGGAACAGCACATTGATGCCATATAGCTACAAGAATAGGTCCTACTTCACAGACTACAAAGATCTTAAGAAATTAAAAGTCTTATTGTAGAATATATTTGCAGGAACCAAATCTTAATTTATCCTGTGGAGAAAGAAGGATGACAGACCTGCTCAAAATGTGAAATGCAAGGTATCAAATACCCAACTATAAACCCTTCAGGGAAATCGCT